>NC_133538.1:483743301-485038989 GCF_048544455.1 Silene latifolia | reverse complement strand
CAATCCAAGCATAACTTCCTTGACGGTTAGCTTCGGGTGCAGGGGGAGCGGGTTGAGCATTTTGTTGATTGGCAAGTACTTGAGTGAGGGCTTGCATGATAGCATTTTCCACATTGGTTGATCGTACCATCTTCTTTGCACAAGAGCAAACAAGTTAGAACTTATCACAAAACATACACAAAAAGGCTACCAACTTAGGTCCTTAATTCTACCCATCTCTCAATCATTATTCAAGGTCAAGTAAGAAATTTAAGTTGGGGTACACGTGTGTGCGTCGGGAGCAATTCATGCTCTGATACCAACTGTGACACCCCTCGTTGAGGTAACTAAATGTGACTAGTAAATCGTGGCGGAAACACGATTTTTTTAAAACTTTTAAGACTTCTAATGAAGTCCAACGCGAGGTATCACCAATACGATAAACAAGTCTAGATAGTTAAGTTTAAGTTTACAACACAAGTCTATTTATTGGGGAAAAGATATCCCACGAATTAACATAGTTCAAAAGTAGGTGAGTCTATTAAATGATAACTAAATAAGGTCCGAGGTAAGAACTCGCTAGCTCACACGGTCTTCCCCACTTAAGCTTCATCACCAACCTGTCATTCATAATAAATATGAAAGCCACAGTCAGTGGGGAGTAACTCAGGGTTCTCCCAGCCACAAAATGTCAAAATATAAGTAATTAGGAATTTAATTAAATAAACAAGCATGAGAATAAATACTTATGGTAATAAGAACATCATGATTAGTGGGCACAAGAAAATAGGAATGGTAAAGCACAAACGAGAGAAGAATTATTAGGTCCAACTGTCACACACCAACTCGACTCAAATGTAAGACAAATACAAAGAACAGACGGACAAGACGGACAACCTAGACTCCAACCTCTTGGTAGGACGACGATCATAATACGGTCCTAGTCTAAACCTGGATCCAGACTCTCGGGATGGACGACACCCGATTCGACAAACGATACCAAATCGTATCCAAGACTCGAAACATGGCACGCACTCGTATCCAAAGGTCGAGTAACCTCTAATCGGAAACATGGCACGCACTCGTATCCAAAGGTCCGAAGAAAGGCGGAAGGGTATCCTAATCCGGAAACATGGTACGCACTCGTATCCAAAGGTCCGAAAAGGCTAATAAGGTATTGTCAAGTCGTCATGCAATGTAAATCGTCACACATGGGTCAAAAGGGGATGTCCATGATTTTGCAATATCATAACATGAATAAGTCTCAAGGTAACCAATTATCGATAGGGAAAAAGATACATGCATAAACCAATCATTATTAGAAGTCACAAGTGAAATGGAGCAAACAGGGGGCTCCGGCCGGGTGGTGTACCCGGCCGCCGGCCACCGGGGGACAACAAGCCAAAATCGAATTTAATAAAACTTACAAGATGCACTCCCACCGGTCAAGAGACCGGCCGCCGTCACCCTACCGGGACTACAAACAAATTTCAAAACTCTCATAAAACCTTGATGACTCCCAGCTGGTCACCCGCTGCTGGTCACCCTACTGGGAATACACCCAAAACTCAAAATCACCTAAAATCCTCGTGTACTCCCAATGGTCAAGAGACTGCCACGGTCACCCTACTGACTACAGACTTACCAAAATTTGTCCAAAACTTACAGAAACTCCCACCGGTCAAGAGACCGGCCCGTCACCCTACTGACTACACCTTTCTAAAATGTGCTCAAAATCTACAGGATCTCCCACCGGTCAAGAGACCGCCACACACCCTACTGGGACTACAAACACGCGGATTCCATGCAAAACACTTCCAAACCATTTGAAACCAACAAAAATCGTTTCCCATCAATTGTTTACGTATCCTAGCATGATTCTAACTCGGAAAAACAACATATTTGAGCATGTGAATGGGTAATTTCGGATTCAAGAGATGTAACATGAGATTTTCATCCAAACATGTGAGAATTGCAAACAAGCAAGATATTCAACAACCAAATTAGCACCAATCATGAAAGATACAACTTTTAACATTCATATGAGATTATAACTATATAAAACCACACAATTTTAACATAAAAGTCGAGTAACCCATCACCGTTACCTTTTTGCACTTCAATCTTCTAAAGACTCGTCAATGATGTAGCTATCCTCCTCCGGGTTGTCCAAGTTCTCCCCTAAACACAAAAATAAAGATTTTAAGTCAAGAATTCACATCCTTGAAAGATGATAATTTCGAAATAGAGAGAAAGATGACAACTTTCTTACTTAGAAAGAAAGGAAATGAGAAAAGGAAGAGAATGGCGCGAAAAGGAACGAGATTGGTGAAGAATTGAGTGAGATATGGTGGTTTTAGGGTTAGTAAGGGAAGGTTCAACAATGGTGGGGTGGTTGTTGGGAAATTTCAGAAATTACAAGTGAGGGAGATGAAGTTGTGAGGGTTTAGTTGAGGTTTTGTGTAGAGAAAAGAGGGGGAAAAAGGCCCATGAGTCAAGTTAAGCCCAATAACTCAAAATGAGTCGGTATCCACTAGAATTTTCGTCCCAAGTCTACTATAACTCGAGACGGAGAATAATATTATTAAAAATCTACACTATTATTACCGTTACGATATTTTATGAAATTAAGCTTTAAATAATAATTATTTAATAAAAATTACTTAAAAGTTTATTTAAAATATAAGGAAAGGGCGGGGTGTTACAGCAGCGCCATTAAGAGTAAAAACGAATCCAGACTGAGATTTCGAGTCATCTCGATCCGTTTGGAAGCTAGCATCTGCGTAACCGGTTGCGCATAGCTTTTGAGGGCCTCCATAAGTCAATGCCCAATCTTTAGTCCTCCGTAGGTACTTAAGAATGTTCTTGACACCACCAATGTGATTCACCCGGATGTTTGTTGGAATCGACTTGTCATACTCAATGCATATGCCACGTCCGGACGTGTGCATATCATGGCATACATGATTGATCCTATAGCCGAGGCATAAGGAATCCGTGTCATGCGCTCTTTCTCTTCCGGTGTCTCTGGTGCCTGAGACTTGCTCAAATGCACCCCTGGAGCCATAGGAAGAAACCCCTTTTTGGAGTTAGTCATGCTGAATCTCTCTAGGACTTTGTCTATGTAAGACTCCTGACTGAGAGATAACATCCGACGTGATCTATCTCGATAGATATGGATGCCCAAAATTCTTTGTGCCTCACCCAGATCTTTCATCTGGAAATGGTTCTTCAACCATACTTTCACCGAAGTTAAGAGAGGTATGTCATTCCCAATCAGGAGTATGTCATCGACATACAATATTAGGAAGACAATCTTGCTCCCACTCGACTTAATATAGAGACATGGTTCCTCGATTAATCGAATGAATCCATTTTCTTTTATCACTTGGTCGAAGCGATGATTCCAACTCCGAGATGCTTGCTTAAGTCCATAAATGGAACGCTTAAGCTTGCACACTTTCTTAGGATGTTCTGGATCGATGAAACCTTCGGGTTGTACCATGTACAACTCTTCCTCCAAAAAGCCGTTTAAGAAGGCGGTTTTCACGTCCATTTGCCAAATTTCATAGTCATGAAAAGCGGCAATCGCTAAGATTATCCGAATGGAACGCAGCATGACTACGGGTGCAAAAATCTCATCGTAGTGCAAACCTGGCACTTGGGTGAAACCGTTAGCAACTAGTCGTGCTTTATAGATATCTTGTTGACCTTCCACAGAATGCTTTATCTTGTAAAGCCATTTGCATTGAAGGGGACGAACCTTAGCAGGTAAGTCAACAAGATCCCATACGTTGTTCTCATACATGGATTCCATCTCGGATTGCATGGCCTCAAGCCATAGCTTTGAGTCAGAACTAGTCATGGCACCTTTATAGGTTGAGGGTTCACTACTCGTTAAGAGTAGAATATCGTCTATGTCATGTTCCTCGACCATACCAATGTATCTGTCCGGAGGAATAGAGACTCTTCCCGACCTCCTAGGTTCCTCAGGAATATTAACCGGAGCCGGGATTGAAGGAACTGGTTCCTCCAATGGTTGCTCGGTATTTGGTTCTGGAATCTCCGACAGGTCGAAGGTTCTATCACTCTTTGCATTCTCGAGAAATTCCTTCTCTAGGAATGTCGCACTAGCCGCAACAAATACACGTTGTTCGGTTGGCGAATAGAAGTAATGACCAAGTGTTCCTTTAGGATAACCTATAAAGTATGTCTTGACCGATCGCGGGCCGAGCTTATCCTCGTGTCTCCACTTGACATAAGCCTCGTAGCCCCAAACCCGTATAAAGGACAAGTTAGGGACCGTTCCCTTCCATAGTTCATATGGAGTCTTGTCAACAGCTTTAGACGGACTTCGGTTAAGTATTAGAGCAAATGACGAGAAGAGCATAACCCCATAATGAATCTGGTAATACCGTGTGACTCATCATGGATCGAACCATATCAAGAAGTGTTCGATTTCTCCGTTCGGACACACCATTCAACCGAGGTGTTCCAGGTGGAGTTAATCGTAAGGCAATCCCACAATCCTTAAGGTGTTGATCAAACTCGTGAGAAAGATACTCGCCACCACGATCCGAACGCAGTGTTTTAATCTTTCTACCCAGAGGTTACGTACCTGTTACGGTATTCTTTGAATTTCTCAAAGGATTCACTTTTGTGCTTCATTAAGTAAACATAGCCATATCTACTTAAATCGTCCGTGAAAGTGATGAAATACCTATAGCCTTCTCGTGCGGTGATTGACATAGGTCCACATACATCCGTGTGTATGAGTCCTAATAGGTCGACAAACATTCCAACACCTTTGAAGGAAATCCGAGTCATCTTACCGATGAGACATGATTCACACGTGCCAAATGATTGAAAATCAAAGGCCGAGATAGCTCCATTCTTTATGAGCTGTTTTATGCGTTTCTCATTAATGTGTCCCATACGGCAGTGCCATAGATACGTTTGATCTTTGTCACCAACCTTTAACTTTTTATTCATTACGTTTAATATTTCGGTGGTCTGATCTAAAACATAAATTCCATTCATGGAGACTGCCTTGCCATAAATCATATTGTGTAATGAGAAAATGCAAGAATTATTCTCTATTACAAATGAAAATCCAAGTTTGTCAAGTGCGTAAAACTGAAATAATGTTTTTACAAAGACTGGGTACATAATAGCAGTTATATAAAGATAACTCAAATCCGCTAGGAAGCTGGATCACATATGTTCCCCTTGAGACGGCAGCCACTCGTGCGCCATTCCCAACACGCAGGTCCACCTCACCCTTTACGAGGGGTGCGATGTTTCGAGCCCCCGCACATGATTACACAGATGAGAACCACAACCAGTATCTAGTACCCAAGTTCCGTAACTTGCGTGGTTAATCTCAATCATATGAATAAAAGTAGAAGAAGAAGACATACCAACAGGTTTAACGCGACCTGCTTTTATGTCCTCATGATAGACAGGACATGTACGCCTCCAATGCCCAGTCTTGTGGCAATGATGGCATTCCATGTTTTCATTCTTGCTCTTTGTCGCGCCTGATGAGGTGCTCGACTCACCAGGCCCACTCTTGCCTGAACCTGACTTCTTAAACTTCGCCTTACCTACTGCTAGGTCTGCTTTAGCTTTGCCCTTACCCTTGCCCTTGTTTGACACAACGAGAACATCTTGTTTCATACTCCCACTGAACTTCATGTCCATCTCGGTCTGTACGAGAAGGGAGTGCAGTTCATGGGGACTTTTCTTCAAATCATTCATATAGTAATTCGCTCTAAAGAGCGCAAAGCCATCGTGGAGTGAATGAAGCATGCGGTCAATCACAATGTTCTCGCTGATTTTACAATCAAGCGTCTCCAGCTTCTCGACCTTCTCAATCATGCTGAGAATGTGTGGGCTAACTGGTTGGCCCTTCTGGAGTCTCGCATCAAAGAAGCGAGTGGTATGCTCATAGGTCACGATTCTCGGTGCTTTCGAGAATTCCTTAGTGAGCGTGGTGAAAATCTTGTTTGCACCATGGGCTATGAAGCGTTTCTGCAAATTGGGTTCCATTGCAAAAATGAGTACGTTTTTAATCGCACCTGCTTCCATACAGAAATCGTTAAACTTGGCGATCTCATTAGCTCTAGTCGTGGGACCTGGGTTTGGCGGGATGGGCTCTATTAGATATTTGAGCTTCCCGTCACCGCGGCAAAGATTCCGTAATGCCGCCTCCCAGTCCGCGAAGTTTGATCCATCATTCTTCGATCCGAGTAGACCGATTCATCCGATTCATGAAGATCCGAAGCCATGACTCACGGTCCAATGTGGCACTTGGCATTGGGTCGTTAGTAGGACCAACCATTTCGTTATAGCAGTTTAATAGATCGTGTTCTACACTTTGAAAAAGAAAGAAAAACAAAAACGAAATAAGCAACTCATCGAGGTGATTTAAGTCTATTTAAAATTTATTTTAACGTGTAGACTCATTGCACTTGCATAATTGATCTCCCTCAAGAATAATACAAGTGATCCCAAGACTCAATTTCTGTAAATTGATAAGCCAACTGTTTAGCTAATTCTTCCGTAAGAACTCTTGGTCGATAGATTTCCGTAAATCCTATCTATAGTCCACCATGATCACAGGATCGTACGAGTGACCATAGTGTTGAGATAAAATAGGTCAATCAGTTCCAACTTACCCGACGTAGAAGGGGTCATATTATGCCTACCGACGAAGAAGGGACTCATTGGAGTTTGACCTATAAAGACTATTCTCAATTTTTGTTTATACGAGGAAGATCCCATCAACTTAATTTTAATTCATATTAAGTGAACGAATATCTAGCGTCTGCGTGAATGAATTAATTTAGGTGATGGCTTGGAATTGTTCGTGTGACATGAGAATGTCAAAGAAAACTAACTCGTGACCTCTATATGTGTCAGTTTTCATGCAATAATTAGGTGGTTTGGTTTTAGGCGGAATATGATGCAAATTATCGTTACGAAAAATAAATAAAAGAATGCAATACGTAAATAAAATTCCTAGTGTGGCCTATCCTAGTAAAAAGAACATAATACAACTTTGGAATCCACCGTTGGACCCGAAAAGCTTGTCTTGATGTTCCATCTTTGTCCATGCAGCGGGAGTGAGTATCCGGTTCTCCGTCTTTGGTCTTCTCAAAATTACAATTTAAAATTTACAAATATAAACCTATTTACATTCTAAATACAAAAACTGTAATTAAAAGTGAAAAAACCAAAATGGAGATACGAGATCTCAAAATACAACCAAGACTGTGTTCCATCATTACGGTAACACGTTCTACTAAGGCCACACTAAGTTACAACCATTTGTAAAAATAAATACGTAATTAAAAGCATTCAAGGCATTCAACAAAATGATAAATAAAATGCATCAACTAAAACAAATTTATTCGTGACATAATTCCGTAATTATGTTAAATTTATCCAAACCACCTTTAACGATTAAAATTTATGTGATAAAACCGCTTCTATCAGTTTATTTTAATCTATTACAATCCGTTACTTTAAATACGCTTTAAAATAACTCAATGGTACGTGTGTGAACCGTTTCACAATCATAGCGAATGTACAATATCCGTATAAAGTACACATTATGGCCAAAAGAAAATTTTAAAACAAAAAGTTAAAAATTTACACGCTGCCAAAACGAATTCCCTCGATCCAGGGACAAAAGTTCTCGATCGAGGAAGAAAAGGACTCGATCGAATGAAGCTGCCATTCGATCGAGGGGTTTGCCAATCAGAAAGTGCTCGATCGACTAAACACGAGGTCGATCGAGGACCTTTATCAGCAAAACTGTTCGATCGAGTACGAGGAGGTCTCGATCGAGCAGTCAGGGTTTTAAAAGTGGTCGATCGAGTACAAACAAGACAGAAAACCTCTCGATCGAGTAAGAACATGCTCGATCGAGAACAAAAGTTTCTGGAAAAACAAAACCCTCGTGAAAACAGTTTTGTCGAAACAAAACAATTGCAATTTTGATTAAAACCGAGTAAAATTAAATCAACAAATTGCAAAACATGAACATATTGCTATAATGATCGATTAAAATAACAATATGCAAAAAGAAATCATCCGTGTATCACATGGCACGGTTTACAAAACATATAAAAACAAATGTAGTGTAAAAAATACCAAATAGTGTAGTTTTTATACAAAAACAAAATCGTTTCAAATTCGATTTATGAAAAATCACAATGAAAATTTACGTGGCCTCGCTCTGATACCACTTGTAGGGAAATATCCGTAAAATTCCCTTAATTTTAAGGATTATAACGTAAATATAACATGCGATTTATGGTCATAAACGAAATACAATAGAAAACGATAAAGTTTAAGAATCAACCTCGGGTCCTTTGATGTGCGGCGTAAAGAACAGAAATCAACAGAGATTTCCTCCTAATCGTTGCACCCAAGACCGTCTGAGACTATGCCCTTGTGCTAGAAATGCTCTCTAATTGACTTGCAATATCGAGAGAGCTATTGTGAGGTTATTCGATGTGAGATCTAGGTTTTGCAGAGAAAAAATACTCCTCAAAACCCTAATTTTCATGTAAAAATAATCCTTAGGTCAAAAGGAGAGGGAGCCTCTTCTTTTGTTGTATCGGTCCGCGGGTCATGAGAGGAGGGAGTGGGCTTTCCACTTTCTCCTCATTTTTAACTTGTGGTCCGATCAATTCCGCTAAAATGTATATGACGGGTTTTATTATAAACTGTCATCGGTTATCGGTTATTAATACATCGACTAATAACACGGATTAGTTGAAATATTAATACATGTCCGACAAAGACAATATTGTATAATTAATTTAATATACATTAATCAAATATAAATCGTTTATATTCAATTTACGAATAAACTGCTTAATTCGTCTTAGCCATTATTATTTAATCCGTATTAAATAATTGTCTCAACATCGCGTTTGACTAATTACTAGTCAATAACTCCGACTAACTGGTTAGTCAAATTTGGCATCAACATGACTCGTATTTTCATATCACACATCTCTCAAACGTATCCTATAGGTGTGACTTTTAGGGACCAGTTGATCACCGCCATCTGTATGACAATAACGTCAAACTTATCTAGCAAGCCAACCGTTATTGATAAACGTGGATCAACTGATAATAATACCAAAAGTATGCCCTTTGATCCTTTTAGAGATTTGTAAGTCCTTGCACTAACTGTAAAGGACACCAGCCCCAACACAAATGTTGTGGTGTGGGAGTACCATTTGGTAGGTTCTCCTCGGTTGGTACGGAATGTGATGAAAATTTAGGCATTGTGGGTTGATTTTGTGTTGGGTTATCCTCTCATTCTCTTGAAAAAGGGTTGATGAACTCAATAGTATTTGGTTGAATGTCCACAATCTCACTAGTATCTCTCAAAGTATTTCTAGCAAGTCTTCTATTGTTGGTCAAAGTTCTTTCAATTTCAAGATCAATGGGTAACAAGTTACCTTCTGATCTCCTAGACATGCAAAATATCAAACAACTTGAAAACAATTAGAACAAACCTTGAGGAGTTTTACTTCCCCAAGGTAAATAAAGACACAACTAAAAACAATCAAACAAAATCAAATCAAGTTAACACCGTCCCCGGCAACGGCGCCATTTTTTGTCGGTGCTATTTTTCGGTTACTTGTCGTTAAGAGTTACTTGTCGGTGCTATTTATAAGTTCACACACTAATCTACTCTTAGTTAAGAGGTAAGTAAAGGTCGGATCCCAAGGGACGGGTATTGATGTAGGATTTTCGATTACAAATGGTCGTGTCTAAGGGTGTCACAATTTGGGTTGAGGTAGGAGTTAAACTAAACTAAATAACAATGCAAACAAAATAATAAAAGCAAGCAAGATGATTAAAATGAGATGTAAACAATTGATTAAAAGCACTAGGGTGTCATGGGTTCATAAGGGATTCATGGGATTTGATCATACAAACATGTTTTCTACTAGATGCAAGCAATTATTGTTGTGATGGGATCGAGTTAGTACATATCTTACAATCCCTAGGAAAGTTAGGGTCCCGGAGCCGAATCGATTAGATTGTATAACACCTACAAGTGGACTTAATCCTCCCTATACAACTATATGCATGGTCTAATGAGACTCGAGTTGGTTTATGTCTTACAAGTCTCATTGAAAAGATAGGTGATGGGTAAAAAATGCAAGGACTCATAGGCTCGTATTTCATAAAACATAACATGTGCATAAGTTGGAATTACAACAAGCAAGCAAATTAATTATGAAAGCATATTAGATTAAGCATGAATCAATCCCCATGTTGGTTTCCCCTAATTCCCCATTAGCCCTAGTTAAGGTAACTACTCACTCATTATCAAGTTTAACATGCTAACAAGGTTGTCAATCATACTAGCAAGGCAAAACATGATGAATAAATGAAAATTATTAACAATAATTAAAAAGGATTAAGAGAGAATTATACCTAAAAAGATGATTCCAAATAATAAAGCAAAGAATAATAGAAGTACTTGATGATTGATGGAAGAATGTCAATCCTCCAAATAAACCCAAATAATCTTCTAATTATCCAAAATAAATGATGAACAATAGAGAAATTAAGGAATGATTAATAAATGAGATTTGTATTAATGCTAAATTAAGAAGTGATTATAAGATTAAGAGAGTATTAAGACTTGATTAGAATAAGATTAAGATGACATTAAGGTGACATGATAATCTAGGTAGTACAATGGGGTATTTATACTAGAGATTAGGTACAAAGTTTAGGGTTACTAAGGGCATAAATGACTATTAAGATCCTTAAGAAAAGTTGAGGAAGTGCTCCTCTCCAAGGAGATGCTCATCTCCGGTTTGGTGGTCTTTATGTAATACGCTCGTCCCAAGCGTCTTGGCTGAGGGACGGTTGGTTCTGGAGCAGAATCCGAGCGGATTGTGGGTCGGGACGCTCGGATCAGTTGGCCTCAAGACGAGCGTCTTGGCCTCGGGACGCTCAGACTATAGTAGGGAGACGCTCGTCCTGGGCACTGCGACGCTCGAATTCCTTCACAGTCACTTCTCTTCTTTTCATTCTTCAACAATCCTCGGGGATCTTATTGGAGATGCAAGGATCCTTTCATCATTGCCCAATCTACTTTATTATCTACATAAGCCTTCTAGCATTGTCTTCCCTTTTATCCGTCATTGAATTCGATCAATTTAGCTCCATTTTGCCATAAAAATGCAAGGTTTGCACTCTTTTCCTACCAAGGGAACAACACCTCAAAGAATATGCAAAACAAGAAACTAAAGATAATAAATGACCCAATTATGCACTAAAAAGCATAGGAATGAGGCTAATTCGGGGACTAAATATGCTCAAATATGAGTCACATCAGCAAACCAAGGTTCCGTGGGAGAAGTGTCGCCGCCTCGAAACCAATGCGCGGGTGGCCCATGTCCACAGTTTGGCAACTCCGCTAGGGAGAATACACTTACGTGTTACCCAGGGTGAAACTTGAACAAGGTTAGGGAATAGTTTATACGAGACAGTTGTCGGTTTTCATTACTCGACCTTCTTAGGTTGTTTTATTCGGCCTTCCTAGGCTTAACCTAACCCATTCGACCAATCGTCCCGTCTGGACGGTCCAAATTCTTATCTGGGCCTAAGGATGGATAGCGATTAACGTCAACCATACTGTGGTACATACTCATGTTTGTATCAAGGGCTTTCACTACTCGAGGGAATGTACTAGGAACCGACCTTACTCATGTTGGGCACGGACCTCTCCACAGACCAGGGTTTGATTGCTTGGTATGACAACCACCTTTTAAGCCAAAACCCTTTAAATGCACTCAGCATACCGTTATAATGTCCATATGTATGTTTGTATCATATACGTGATCAACATTTATAAACAAAACCATGACGAAATTTTGTAAAAATTAAATCCTTTTCAAAATGTAAATATTTTCGAAAAATGGCCTAAAATAGTGCAAAATAAGCCGAAACTCTGTCCAAATGTCAAATCAAAATTTGGACCTCAAACCCATTTCAAACCTCACTTCGAGTCAGCACTCCAACAACTACACTACAGTTGTCTAGGATAAACATTTCAAAATTTGTCATTTTCAAATCCCACTTGACACAGTGGCACAAGCCCACTTCACGAGTCTAGTCTCTTTTGAGTAAGTGTGCGAAAATGGTCGATCGTGTTTTGATTCGTCATCGATCTCTTACCCTCAGTTCCAAAATGGTGGGAACTAGTCATGGAAGCATTAATGTTCAACCCCAACCGTCTGTAAATGGTAATGATCAGATCCTAACTGAACTCATTCATCTCCAAACAGGCCAAGACCAAGCTTATGCTCGCCTTAACACCATCGAAGGCCGAATTGTTGTTGTAGAAGCTAGACTTCCTCCTGCAGAGGATGCTATTCTCGACATGTTCATACACGACAATATTCCACCTTTTGTTGAACAACCAGAAGTCAATCTTCCACCCGGTTCTACTGAAGCTGAAAAACGACTCCAATATTTGGAGGAGAAACTAATGTACCTCAAGGGAGATGACATCTACAGGGAAAACAGCCGCAAATATGAAGCAGTAAACGCTCAACTACCAACTAACTTCAACATGACATACATCACGAAGTTTAAGGGGCACAAAAACCCGTTGAACCATATTCGTGCCTTCAAAGATTATATGTCTATCAAAGGCATCAAGCCAGAGATGTTCCTAAGGATCTTTTCTTCATCTCTTGATACTATTCCTAACCAATGGTTCTACTCCTTGGATCACAAGAAAATTACTACTTGAGATGATGCTGTAATTGAGTTCACCAAACAGTATGCAGATAATGCTGAAATTCAAGTCAATATGCGCACTCTAGAGGTTCTTACCCAAAATGGGAAAGAAGGATTCACCGGCTTCCTAAATAGGTGGAGAATGACTAGCACGCAACTCGTCAAACGCCCAGACAAGGCTACTCATGTTGAAAAGTTCGTGGACAACTTAAGGCCAATCTATGCAAACTATCTAAGGTACCAAAACATAAAGTCTTTAAAAGATTTAACTGTACTAGGAACAAGAATTGAAGAGGACATCCGTAAAGGATTCTTGTCCAAAACGGTAGGTCGCGGGTATTAACGCGCAACGAGTCGGTCTTATGGCTCCACTATCAAGACCGATGAGGTCAACCTTGTTGAATCGTCTACTAAGAAGAATAGCCCGCAGAGGAAGTTCACCAACGTTGGTGACTCATACTCCAATGCTCTAAAAGATTAATGCAACAAGGTAAACTCCAACCCATAGGACCTACGCCTGACCCAGAGAAGAAGTCTAGGTTCTGGGATGAGAATGCCTCCTTTGAGTACCATAGAGGCAAAGGTCATGCCACAGAGAAATGTTTCAAATTGAAACATGCCATTAAGGACATGATTGAAGATTGACGTTTGGCCATACCTCCTGCAAGCAAGCCTAACAATACTCAGAATCCTCTTGGAATTCTAATGATCATAAATGAGGAATCCACCTTGGATTGCTCACACCTCATTTCTCCAGCTGAAGATGAGGTCAATGCACTAGAAAATGAGGAAAGTTATTCCACCATCTCCCCTACTATCGCTGATTTTCTCGCATGGGCAAAGAGTGTAAGTAGACAAGTTTCAAAGCTAGAAGTTGTAGTGGAATCCCTACGCAATCCAAGCACTATACCTAGGGAAGACATGCCAGTGGTTCTAAACTTATCTCAAGAATCCACAATGCAAGAAGTGATCACAGTGACAGACAATCTAGTTGAGCAAATAATCAACCTAGAAGCTGAAATCATAAGTTTAAGAGAGCTCAGTATCGTCAATGGAGTTTGGGAGGATGACGATGAAGATGTTTACCTCATAGAGCATCCTCTAGTCAAGGCTAATGAAGATCAAGATGTGGACCACCTTACTCGCTCAGGGCGTCCATATCAAAATGTCACTCAAACAAATGGTCCAATTACTACTAACACCAATGTTATCACACCAAACGATGGTGAAGATACTTCTCCTGACCATTTATTAAAGGAACTTCAAAAGACAAAGGCTGATCTTTCAGTCTGGCAACTAGTTGTAAGTTCATTTCCTCATCGCCAGGCTTTACTGCAAGCATTGGCTAAATTGAACGTAGCACCTGACTCTACACCTGACGACGTCGTCAACCTAGTCTTCTAAGACTTAGTCAAGCTAAGTAACCCAGTTACTTTCTCAGATGAGGACTTGTCTCCCTTTGGCGCACTCATAACCTTGCATTATACATCACAGTCACATGCCTGAAGAAAAATGTACCCATGACTTTGGTGGATGATGGCTCCGTAGTCAATGTCATCCCACTAAAGACAGCATACAAGTTAGGCGTGAAAGAATTAGACTTGACTCCTACTGACCAAGGCGTTCGGGCATACGATTGAACGCGACGTAAAGTAGTAGGGCTAGTTAACCTTACTATGGACACTAGGCCAATCGAGCGAAAGCTTAATTTTCAGATAGTGGATATCGAGGCATCTTTCAATATACTTCTGGGTAAGCCGTGGATTCACGCTTTCAAATCAGTAACATCCACCTTACACCAAAAGATCAAAATCCCTCTAGATGGCAAGGTAGTGATGATCACTTCGTCACCTATCAAGGCCGTGATAGGGAAAGTGTCAAGCAACCAATTAATTGCAGATCCCGTGTACGAACTTAGAGGATTTCAAATCATAAAATTTATAGAGAGCGAACTGGCTCCCTTGTACTTCAACCCATACTCCAACTTAGTGGTCAACCACATACTCAAATCTCAGGGATACTTCCTAGGAATGTCACTAAACTCTATCAGAAAGAATACCTTTACACCTTGTAAGGAAGGAGACTCCCAAAGGATACCACTAGTCTTGGGGTACAAGCCTACAAAGGCCGAAACCCTAGAAATGCTTGCTCAATTTCAAAATCGCGAAAGTCAGGGGATCCAAATGCAACCTTACCTCCATACACTAAATAATTACTTCGTAAGGGAAGGGGACTATGAATACTTTCATGGATTTCCCTAACCTTGGAGATATAGAGGAATTCAACTAGCTGGAATCGAGGTCTTCCTTGATTGCTACTTCATTCCTCCATAAACGGCTCCTACCGTCAAAACTCGTCAGACAACTTCTCTCGCGAACAGGCTGTTAGCCTGTTAGCCTTCTGTTTGTAGAAGATCGATTCGTCAGGGCAGCGCAGGATGAGATCATTACCATGATAATTCAAGACGACCATTTCAACCCTACAGCACTGATCACTGACACCAACTCAAATCAACAAAAAGGATAGATAAAGTCGATCAAATGGAACAATAATCAAGGAAAGTTCTTCAAGGTCACTACTGGAGAAGGAGAAATGTTCAAAGGAGAACCCAAAGACGATGAATTCGAGTCAAAGTCGGAATCAGAGTCGGAGTTGAAACCTAAGTTTAGAGAAGTCGCTAGAGAGTCTTCTCATGTTGTACCCCACCCCTTTGTTTCTCCTAGCATAGCATCACCTAGTAACAGTAAGTTATGGAACGTCCCAGCAACTGTCCCTTTACCGCCACAGACAACTGCACAGATGGCTTCTTTGTTTCAGCAAGTTTCAAACTTTAATATGAATAAATCAGATTCTTCTTACTCCTTGTGTTATTTTGAATGCAATTCTATTTATGATGATAATGAGGATGATCCCAATCCATACTCAATCAAATTACCTCCCTACATATTTAAAGAAATACTAGAAGAGGGGGAAGGGGCATCAATTATAGAAAACACCGAACCTATCAACGTAGGAATGGAATTAGTGTTAGAAATCTATATCTCATTTTTAACATATTCATATATGTAACAAATTTATTTAGTCATAAAATAAATTACAAATCTTATGCATGCAAACATGAACAAAAATAAAGAAGAAATCGTCTTCCTTACTTTGGATTTTCGGATTAAAAAGGGCACCAACAAGATCTCCTTCTTGTTAGTTCTTGAGCATTCCAAATAATGGATGAACAAAGATTCAAGTATAAAATCTCTTCCAAAAGTGAATATCCAAGGAAACCTCTCAATAACAAATATTATTATGATCTAGTAATAATATAAGTTTTACTATAAAATTGACACAAAATAAATTGTATTTTTTACTCTTGAATATTTCGGTCAAGAGGGAGTATTTGTGAGGTTTATTTCTCTAGAAATTTCATAAGATGTAGAGAGAATGCATTTTTCTTACACTAGGAGAAAAATGATGTTGAAGTAGTGAATAATTAGAAAAAAGGCCTTGGCCTTTTCTAGGCATAAACCGGTTGGGGGAGGGGAAATAGCCAATGCATGAGGCCAACTTTCTTCCCAAGAACAACTAGGCATGCAAGGCTATATTAGGTGTGCAATCATTTTGTTTTCCACTAAAACAATTAACACAATTTTATCCTAAACACCCTCCATATTTCGGCACATATAGATAAAATAGGAGGTCCATTTTATTTTGTCATTTGTCAATTGTAGCATGTGTGACATGTTACTTGACTTATGAAATTGCAATGTATTTTTAACACATTAAAAATCAACATACTCATAAAATATGTCATTAACAAAATCGACTAGTAATTCGTAATTACTTGTGCCAAAATGGTTTATCAAATTATAAATTACAACGTCTTGTATTTATAATAAATTATTCATTCAATTTCAATTTCAATTGTTTCGTAAACAATAATTTTATCTAAGTAATAAAACAATTCAATTACTTAGACCGTGTCTAATTTAATCGAATTACAATAAGACACGTTAATTTTACTCACAAAAGCATCCGTCAATTTTAAGCAATTTAATTAACTCGTATCGGCATACGATTAATTAAATAATCAATTGAGAGTATTTTCCTATAGGTATGACCTAAGGGGATCAACTGATCACCACCGTCGCACGACAGTAATGTCAAACTCTAGTCAGCCAATCATTACCGATATGTGTGGACCAGTTGACTGTAAAATATTACATCCCACATGTATTCTTAAAATGCGATTTTAAACATGTGATCATCATGATTGACAGTTGTGATCGCATTATTGTCGGAGGAGACATATTCCAACAATCTCCCACTTGTCCTCGACAAGTGTGCGTCACCAATTCTCTTGTCCTATTACTATCTCCCACTCAATGCAAGGTGTCTTTCATGTCGTACTTGCAAGTGATCATATCGAGAGTGGTTTCCTCGATCTGGAGAATAACTGATTGACCGGAGTTATCTACCATAGATACCTTCCGAGCGTGGCCACGCATTTTCAGTTCATTACTCCTCGAGTGGCCCTGAGATATTGTTTTAACCCTGACAAGGGGGTGGACAATTCCTATCGCACTCCTTCCCTTTGACTAGCCACAGCCATCATAACCCAAAATATGCCCATTTGACCCCATTTACGAAAGTCGTAGTAACATAAATCAAAGTTAATCTGAAACTGTGCCACCTTAGGCGAACAGTCTTTAGTCAAAAGAATCGACTCATTAGAATACTATTGTAGCTCTCGCCACGACCAGGCTATATAAATTTGCCTGCTCTATAAGCGGTCATAAGGCCCGACAAAATGTTCCTAATAGTCTGCCTATGTGATCGACTAGTCATCTCACATGACTCTATGGCACTTGAACTTGCCATCAATCGCATCACACTCCAGTCGCTTCGAGACGTCACCTCATACAAGTGACTATGGGCGAATACAATGTTAATCCGTGTTCACTTTAACGGGGTTCAATTGTATCTATAACCCGTTTGGACATAACAGAGTATAAAAGGAGTTTTCAGATTTAAAAACTCGAACGATAAATGTGATTATCATATGAGGAGTCAATACTTGATTACTACTTCATATTCTATAATCCAGCTTGATCTTGAATGTAGTTGTTCATCTCAATTCAATTGAAATGATATGACTCATCATGTTAAGCCTATGAGAAGGCTTTGGTTAGTAGGTTTTATCAACTTCTTGTACCTTACTCAACCTTACTACATACTCGTTTTCCTTTGTAATGTATACATTTGTATTACAAAAACTTTCTGAGTACGTGTCGAGATCCAATCAAGACATAGGCTTTCATGCCTTAAAATAGCTCCCACTGTTTTCACAGTGTGCGGTGAAGGAAAGGTAGATCTTTATACCTAACAACATACTCATATATGTATAATTTAATTTGTCATAAAATTAACTAATGATCTTATGCATGCAAACAAAAGATAAAATAGAGGAGAAATCATGTCCTTACATTGCAATATCGGTATATATGGGCACAAAAGAGTTCTCCTTCTCTTTTGTTCTTGAGCTATCTCTTAAATGGAAGAACAAAGAACCCAAGACCCAAGTGTAGGATCTCTCCCAAGGCTTTATACCCAAAGCTTTCTCTTAATTAAAACCAATATTATGAAGACTAGATAATATTAATTTTGTAAGAAAATTGACCCAAAAATATGGTCTATAAGGCTCCTTATCACACGGTTTGAAGAGGAGATGAAGAGGATGATTTTGCTTTGCTTTTACACTAAAGTTTTTAGCATGTAGATTAATTATTGAATGAATTATATAAAGCATATAAATAGGCAAAAAGATGAAAGGTCATGGCCCTTAAGCTCCCCTTTAAACGTGTAAGTGGAGAATAATTTGAAGGGTTTTTGCTTTTCAATTTTTCAGCACAATGATTAATATGGATCCCATATTATGATTGTCAATTTGTCAATATGTTACATGTCATATGTCACATAAATTTGTTATGTATTTTTAACATATTAAAAATCAACGTATTAATTAAAATACGTCATATACAAAAATCGACTCGAAATTCATAATTACTTGTACCAAAATATTTTGCCAATCATAAATCACAACAACTTGTATTTATAATTATTCATTCAATTTCAATTGTTTCCTTAAACAATAATTTCATCTGAGCAAAGATACAATTCGAATACTCAGACCGTTATCTCATTTAAATGAGACACGTAAATTTTACTTCCAAAATCGTCCGTCAATTTTCAAGTAATTTAATTAACGCGTAACATTATACGATTAATTAAATAATCAATTAAGAGTGTTGCCCTATAGGTATGACCTAGGGGATCAACTGATCACCACCGTCGCACGACAATAATGTCAAACTCTAGTCACCAATCATTACCGATATGTGTGGACCAAATTGACAAAGAAAATACTTCCCAAATGTATTCTTTAAAATGAGATTTAATAATGATATTTAAATCATATGATCGCACTGTTGTTGAGGACACATTTCCCAACAATCTCCCACTTGTCCTCGACAAGTGTGCGTCACCAATTCTCTTGTCCTATTACTATCTCCCACTCAATGCAAGGTGTCTTTCAGGTCGTACTTGCAAGTGATCATATCGAGAGTGGTTTCCTCGATCTGGAGAATAACTGATTGACCGGATTTATCCACCATGGATACATTCCGAGCGTGGCCACGCATTTCCGTTCATTACTCCTCGAGTGGCCCTGAGATATTGTTATAACCCTGACAAAGGGGTGGACAATTCCTATCGCACTCATTCCCTTCGACTAGCCACAGCCATCATAACCCAAAATATGCCCATTTGACCCCATTTACGAAGGTCGTAGTAACACAAATCAAAGTTAATCTGAAACTGTGCCATCTTAGGAGAATAGTCTTTAGTCAAAAGAATCGACTCATTTGAATACTATAGCAGCTCTCGCCACGACCAGGCTATATAAATTTGCCAGAACTCTATAAGCGGTCATTAGGCCCGACAAAATGTTCTTAATACCGCCTATGTGATCGACTAGTCATCTCACATGACTGTATGGCACTTGAACTTGCCATCAATCGCATCACACTCTAGTCACTTCGAGACGTCACCTCATACAAGTGACTATGGGCAAATACTATGTTAATCCGTGTTCACTTTAACGGGGTTCAATTGTCACTACAACCCGTTTGGATGTAACAAAGTATAATTAAGATAAAAGACAAATGTGATTATGAACATGAACAACACTTTTATTTCATTTCAAAATCTAACATAGACTTGGTACACGTTTAAGTCCCATGGACGTCATATGTCCATCATGTTTAGCCTCAATATAAAGGCTTGGTGAGCGGATCGGATATGTTGTCATCCGTCCCAACCTTACAAATCGCAATTTCCTTTCTTTCTATGAAATCTCTTATTACATGAAATTTTCTAAGTACGTGTCTAGATTTATTACTAGACTTTGGCTCTTTAGCTTGGAAGATCGTCCCACTATTATCACAGTAGAGAGTGATCGGATCATTAGCCGTAGGTACTACTTTTAGACCTTCCGTGAATTGCCGATCCACACAAATTCCTTAGCACCTCGATGCTGCAATGTACTCAGCCTCCGTTGTAGAATCCGCTGATTCAGACTTCCTTGAAGCTTCTCCAGCTTACGGCACCACCATTGAGCATGAAAACGAAACCAACTTGTGATTTCATGTCATCTCTATCTCTGTTGAAAACTTGAGTCCGTGTATCCAAAAGAACACGTAACTCAAGATCTCCTCCAAACACTAGGATAGAGTCCTTAGTTCTTCTCAAGTACTTAAGGATGTTTTTGACGGCAATCCAGTGACTCTCACCTGGATTTCCTTGATATCTACTCGTCATACTCAAAGCATACGAGACATCAGGACGTGTGCATATCATGGCATACATGATAGATCCTACCACGGAAGCATAAGGGATCTCATTCATGCGTTCAACATCATGGGGTTTGGAGGGAGATTGAGTCTTGCTCAATATCGTCCCGGTTACCATAGGTACCAAACCTCTTTTGGAATTTTCCATGCTGAATCGTCGAAGGATCTTATCAACATAAGACTCTTGACTTAGTGCCAATATCCTTTTGGATCTATCTCTATGGATCCGGATACCTAATATGCGTTGTGCTTCTCCTAAATCCTTCATTTGGAAGTGGTTACCTAACCACTTCTTAACTGAAGACAACATTGGAATATCATTTCCAATGAGTAGTATGTCATCTACATACAAGATTAGGAACACAACATTGCTCCCACTGAATTTCATGTATAAACATGGTTCCTCAACACTTCGAGTGAAACCATTCCCTATTATCACATGATTAAATCGATGATTCCAACTTCTTGATGCTTGCTTAAGACCATAAATGGATCTCTTAAGCTTGCACACCTTGTTAGAATTTTTAGAATCGACAAAACCTTCGGGTTGTATCATGTACACCTCCTCTTCTAAATGCCCATTTAGAAAAGCGCTTTTGACATCCATTTGCCATATTTCATAATCATGAAATGCGGCAATCGCTAACAAAATCCGTATGGATCTTAGCATGGCTACTGGGGCGAAGGTCTCATCATAATGGAGACCTTGGACTTGGGTAAATCCTTTTGCCACTAGCCTAGCTTTGTAGACATCGTCATGTCCTTCTATGCCATTCTTGACTTTGAATATCCATTTGCATTGAAGGGGTCTTTCCCCTTTAGGCAAATCTACCAAGTCCCAAACTTGGTTTTCTAGCATAGAATCCATTTCAGATTTCATGGCTCCTAGCCATAAGGAAGAATTAGGACTAGAGATTGCGGCCTTGTAGGTGGCGGGCTCGTCACTTTCTAAAAGCAACACATCGAGCGTTCCATCTTCTTCGATAAGTCCCACATATCGATCGGGATGGCGTATAACACGACTCGTTCTTCTTAGTGGAGGAGAGACAACCGTGTTAGATGACGAAGGAACATCTTCTTGCGTCTCTATATCGGTTTGTGGCTCTTGAACTTCATCAAGTTCAAAATTTCTCCCACTCTGTCTCTTAGAAATAAAGTCTCTTTCTAAGAAGACAGCCTCGCTAGACACAAACACTTTGTTTTCTTGAGGTTTGTAGAAGTAGTATCCTCGACAATTCGAGGGGTAACCTACAAAGGTGCATCTTTCGGATCTTGGGGCAAGCTTGTTGTCATGTTTAGTTTTGACGTAAGCATCACATCCCCAAATCCTCATATAGGATAGATTAGGAACTCTTCCTTTCCACATCTCAAATGGAGTTTTTTCGGTGGCCTTAGTGGGACTATTATTTAAGGATATAATTGCGGTTTGAATCGCAAATCCCCAAAACGAGTTCGGTAACTCGGTTTGACTCATCATAGATCGAACCATATCAAGTAGAGTTCGATTTCTCCTTTCGGCAACACCATTGAGTTGTGGTGTTCCAGGTGGAGAAAGTTGTGATATAATACCACAACCTTTCAAGTGTGAATCGAATTCAAGGCTAAGATATTCTCCACCACGATCGGAACGTAGTGCTTTTATCTTTTTGTCTAATTGGTTCTCTACCTTGTTTTGAAATTCCTTGAATTTCTCAAACGCTTCACTCTTATGTTTCATTAAATAGACATGCCCATGTCTACTCAAGTCGTCTGTGAAGGTTATAAAGTAGTCATAATTACCACGAGCAAGGATACTCATTGGTCCACATACATCGGTGTGTATGAGTCCCAATAGTTCACTAGCTCGTGTCCCTTTACCACTAAAAGGATTACGAGTCATTTTGCCAAGTAGGCAATATTCGCATGTGCCATATGATTGAAAATCAAATGGTGTAATCACATTACTCGAAATTAATCTTTTGATGCGATTCTCGTTTATGTGACCTAATCGACAATGCCAAATGAACGCTTCACTTGGGTCACTTGATTTGAGTTTCTTTGACTGAATGTTATAGATATCATTTGTCGGATTTGAGGTCTCTAAAATGTAAATGCCATTGATAGAGGAAGCTTGGCCTATAACCAAGTCGTTCCTCGAAATAGTACAACGATTGTTCTTAATGGCAAAACAAAAACCATCCATGTCCAGCATGGCGATTGAGATAATATTTTTAGAGAGTGTAGGCACATAATAACAATTATGCAAATACAACTCAAATCCATTAGGCAAAGCTAGAACATAAGTTCCTTTGGATTCGGCCGCTACTCGAGCTCCATTTCCAAGGCGAAGATCCACATCTCCCTTGCTAAGCCTTTCCACATCTCTTAAACCCTGTAAATGATTACAAAGGTGAGAACCACAACCGGTATCCAGTACCCATGTCGTAGTGGAAGTATAATTTATATCAATAACATAAATTTCCTTAGGAATTTTACCTTTTGGAGTGATAACTCCTTCCCTTATATTTCGCAAATATACGGGACAATTCCTAAGCCAATGTCCCATGCCATAGCAATAATGGCATTCATCATTAACTTGCCTGAAGTTTTTGATTTTCCTTCCCTTCCTTTTGAACCTTTTGCCCTTTGAAGCAAGAGCTTGATTGCTTGAGCTCCCACTAGCTTTGGCATCTTTATCTTCCTGAGATAAAGATCCTACAGATTGTGTGAGGTAGTCTTCCTGAGACTTGCTCATACGAGATCTGGTAGTAGTGGGTGGTTTAGAAGAAGTGATGAAGTTAAGGTTTCCATCCGAACCTATCCCACAATGAATTTCTCTAGTTGTGTCGAAATCATTTTTGGAGCAAACGTCATCAAAAACATTGTGGTATGACTCAATAGTTATCTGTGCGGTAGCGTTTGATGGATTCATTGTAATGCACTACAATTACGGAGTAAAAAGGAATTATTAACATTTGTCTTTTTAAATCATACTTGTAAATTAATTAGCAAGATATGAGCATTTATATAGTGACCTCTACCCAACTATGATAAATGATTCCGAGATCCAAATTCATATTAACTTGGGCACGGGATAGCCGATGGAACCCTTATCAATATAACTCAGTGGATTAACTCTTTAATCGATTCTACTTTTAGAACTCTCGGTCGATAAAATTATTCTTAAATCTTATCTTTAGCCCGGAACACATGAGACTACGGTCAACAATACTTCCGTTGAGGTCAATCCAAAATTCGAATAAATGTGTCCATGATCCAAATCCACATTAACTTGGGCACGGGATAGCCGATGGAACCCTCATCAACATGAATTCGGTGGATTGACATTCATCACCCACTTCCCCTACGTAACAAGGTTTGTACCCCGGGATAGGCCGAGTGCACTCCCTCACGAAATAGGTTTTCATGGTTTCTACTATTTGGTAAGGCTATATCTCAATTGATTATTTTAGCGAGAGGTCATGTCAATTTATTATCTATCACGTTTTAAGTGAACTAAAGCGGTGAACTACGATAACTGTAATTGACACGGTCGATGGACTCGATAAGAACGAAGATGCATGTTTTAGTTATGGCGATTTAGCGATGCATGCGACATAAATAAAATGCAAAGCATAAAAAAAATCCTAGTATGGCCTTCCTAGAAATAGAAAACTGTTTAACTATTACATATTCGGAAACCAACTCCATTGGTCCCTTGAACTTCGGTTGTGGCACGCATCTCGAGGTAACACCGTCTTTATGTATCGCCATCTTTAGGAAATCCGTCTTTAGGAACTCCGGAATGAATTAAAATTACATAATGAATTACATAATTCCTATTATACATTTGTAACTATAATAAAATAAATCTATTAAATTACAAGACGGTGATACGAGATCACAATAAAATTACAACCGAATCGATATTCCCATACATTTCGGGTAATACCAATTAAAACTAAGGCCATACTAAGCAAATTTACATAATTCAAAAATTATATAAATAAAAGACATTCAACAATTGAAATATGCAGCATTATAATATGTATGAACATGCCCAATTATATGCTAAATCGCCTTTAAATTTGCCAATATCATATATTACTCGGTTTTTACGGATTTGCGTGATTCAACATTTTACAATCACCAAAAATACATAAATTCATATTTATGCATAAGTTAATTACCCTAACTGTTTAGGACTCAAAATTTAGTCTTCACTAATAATTTGACCATAATTAACTCATATTTGTTCATAATGGACTTTAAAATTATAAAATAAGCTATAAACTTCAAATAAATCATAAAAATTTCAAATAAATTCAAAATTTGAAATTTAAACTCATGAACATTCTGGAAAAATACCATGACACTCATAATGTTCAAAAACTTAGGTTAAAAATTTCAAAAATTATCCGGAAAAACAATGTTGCGGTTTTATCGATTTTAACTAAAACAAACATAAAAATATGAGAAAAATTATATTCATCAACTTTTCAATTTTAGATCTGAAAAAGACAATAAAAAGCAACATGTGACGTTTTTCCTTAGTCATGGAGTATGTTTTAGCAATTTTTCACTAAAAATGTCACTATTTATGCTATTTTTCTTCAAAAATTCATAAATCATGCATAAAGACTTCAATATAGCCAATTATTTTACACACATCTTGTAAAATTGCATGTGACAACATACTAAATTTATATGACCAGAATCGAAATTTATCTCATATTAACCTATTTTTCACCAAAAAACGAATTTAATAATAAAAAATTCATTTTTCGAGCATAAAAACTCATAAAATTATGAAAATTTCCAGATCATCTAATAATAATATATGTGAAAACATATCCAAAAAGAACAGGAAAATTCGAAGTTTAGCTAATTTTCGTCCAAAAATGGCATTTTTATCACAAAAATCACATTTTAATGCCAATATTATATAATATGAAAAGTAAAATCCGTAAATTAACCAAAAATCCTAAAAATCATTTTAGGACCAGAAACTTATCATGCATGAATTAATTTCGTGATATATCATAATAACACAAATTTACAAGTTTTATATGTTAATCGTATAACTCGGAAAAACTATAACCGATTTGCATGCAAACAACCATTGCTCTGATACCAATTGAAGGAAAGGTAGATCTTTATACCTAACAACATACTCATATATGTATAATTTAATTTGTCATAAAATTAACTAATGATCTTATGCATGCAAACAAAAGATAAAATAGAGGAGAAATCATGTCCTTACATTGCAATATCGGTATATATGGGCACAAAAGAGTTCTCCTTCTCTTTTGTTCTTGAGCTATCTCTTAAATGGAAGAACAAAGAACCCAAGACCCAAGTGTAGGATCTCTCCCAAGGCTTTATACCCAAAGCTTTCTCTTAATTAAAACCAATATTATGAAGACTAGATAATATTAATTTTGTAAGAAAATTGACCCAAAAATATGGTCTATAAGGCTCCTTATCACACGGTTTGAAGAGGAGATGAAGAGGATGATTTTGCTTTGCTTTTACACTAAAGTTTTTAGCATGTAGATTAATTATTGAATGAATTATATAAAGCATATAAATAGGCAAAAAGATGAAAGGTCATGGCCCTTAAGCTCCCCTTTAAACGTGTAAGTGGAGAATAATTTGAAGGGTTTTTGCTTTTCAATTTTTCAGCACAATGATTAATATGGATCCCATATTATGATTGTCAATTTGTCAATATGTTACATGTCATATGTCACATAAATTTGTTATGTATTTTTAACATATTAAAAATCAACGTATTAATTAAAATACGTCATATACAAAAATCGACTCAGTAATTCATAATTACTTGTACCAAAATATTTTGCCAATCATAAATCACAACAACTTGTATTTATAATTATTCATTCAATTTCAATTGTTTCCTTAAACAATAATTTCATCTGAGCAAAGATACAATTCGAATACTCAGACCGTTATCTCATTTAAATGAGACACGTAAATTTTACTTCCAAAATCGTCCGTCAATTTTCAAGTAATTTAATTAACGCGTAACATTATACGATTAATTAAATAATCAATTAAGAGTGTTGCCCTATAGGTATGACCTAGGGGATCAACTGATCACCACCGTCGCACGACAGTAATGTCAAACTCTAGTCAGCCAATCATTACCGATATGTGTGGACCAGTTGACAGTAAAAATACTTCCCAAATGTATTCTTTAAAATGAGATTTAATAATGATATTTAAATCATATGATCGCACTGTTGTTGAGGACACATTTCTGAGTACGTGTCGAGATCCAATCAAGACATAGGCTTTCATGCCTTAAAATAGCTCCCACTGTTTTCACAGTGTGCGGGACTCATCCCTCTTGCACATCCCATGATTGCAAGTGTACTCAATTTCCGTTGTAAATATTTCTCATTGTTCTTTATTGCCTAGAACGATTCTAGAAAATCTATTTCTTAAATAACATAGCCATAATGGTATCTTAACCATCCTAATGTGTTTTGATTATGGTTTTATCGGAAACCACGCGCAATCTCAATTGTCAATTGTCACTTGTATAACACCCTTACACAAAATTGCATCAAAAACACTTTGCATTACATCCTTAATGCTTCTGCAAGCACTTAAGGGTAATCTTTATGGCTTACTTGGTAATGATTTCTTAAATTCGATTTGAAACAATTCATCATACTCAAAGTATATGAAGTGTTATACATCATTTCCTATTTAATTGATTCGGCAGCGGAAGCAAATGGAATCAATCAAATATCACTACAACAAATTGTCACTTGCGCCACGAATTATGCCACGGGAATTTATAACTCGTGGCTAAATTCTGCTTAGCCACGGGAAAAACTTATTCATTATTTTGGAAAAAAATTTATGCCACGGGGTAACTTTTCCCGTGGCAAAAAGTCACTTGCGCCACGAATTAGGCTACACCCGTGGCAAATAATCATTTTAGCCATGAGCTATGTCACACCCGTGGCGAAATTTTATTTAGCCACAAAATGTTCCGTGGCAAAAAAATTTTTAGCCACGAACTAACAACACCCGTGGCGAGTATCTTTTCCGACTTAAATTAAGATATTTTCATGTTAAGGCAAACCAAAAAAATTGCTTGCTTTAAAAATATACAAAATCTGAATGAAATTTAATCAAATATAAATAATATGAAAATACATTTAAATATAAAATTTTGGAAACACTTTTTTGAACTTAATTAATATTTTTTATTATTTTATTTACTTTAATAAGCAATTTTAAAATTTTATAAACTTATGTGTAAGCAAAGAAAAGTTTATCGTCTAAATTTTTTCATTTTTTACAAATCACAATTATGCTTTATATGTTTTTCAAAACATTGATAATTTAAGAATTTTGTTTTAATATACTCTATTTGATCCGTTCCAAAGGTAACATAGAGGAAAATGGAGTATTTAAGAAAAAGGTGGAAAAAGTAACGGTAAAGAGGGGAAAAAAATAGGTGGGCCACATAATTGTGGGTTTAATTGTTGGATGGTATGTGGATATGTAATGACATTTTGTGTAAATATGAAATGGATATAAGGACAACTTGGTAATGTTGTAGGCCAAATAAGGTATGTTACCTTTGGTGTGGATCATTCATTTTAAATGTTACATTTGGTGTGGATCGGAGGGAGTATAATTTTGTTTATTAAAGTCATGAATTTCTAGTAATTTCTTTTACTTTTTTTTTAATTAAATCTTTATAATTTTGAATAAAAATCTTAAATGATCGTATTACATTTAAAGACATACCATATCAATTAAATAAATAAGTTATTTACCATCTATCTAAGAGAAATCTAAAATTAATATATTGTCAAACCGTTTCATTCAAAATTATATTTACAACTTTATTTGTAAGATATTTATAGAAAAATTTGAATTTGATATAAAATTCAACTTGTTGAGGAAAAAAATCAGGAAAATTTTTTTAGGAGTAAAAAAGAAACAACAATTAGATTACAAAATTGATTAAATAAAATAAATGCGCTAAGAAATAAAAGTAAAAAAAATGATCTCACACAAATCAATTAAGAAAAGAACATATTGGAAAAATTATCAATATAAAAATTCAATATGGAAATGTTTTTCATTGAAAATGAGCGCATCACAGGGAAAATATAGAAATAATGATAATTTAAAGTCACATGTGCCAATAATGTGAAAATTTTGAGAAAAGAAACAATAAATCATAACAAAGGGAAATCAGTTTAGAAAAATAAGCTATTCTGTTGCACGACAGCCTTTTTCGTGTTTTCTGGGTAAAAAGTGACTACTTTTGGTTAATAGTGACCATTTTGAGGAAAAAAAACTTTAATTATAAAAAGTGGTCGTTATTTTACAAAAATATGGTCACATTTTTCATATCGCAGGTACGACGGTCATACTATAGAATTTGCATAGAAAAATAAACAAAAAATCGAGTACAAGAGAAATAAAATAAAAATGTCGATAAACTAAAGAAATAAAAAAATGTTAGGAAAACAAGATTAAATTTACTTTTTGGAGAAAATGGTTTTGCTGACTTCAGCAAAAAAATTACGTCAAAATCATTAGTCGGGAGGTTAACATCGAAATTTGATTGTTTTGGCCAAAATAATGTTTTTCTCATAAGAATTTGTAAATCATGTTACATTTTTATAATTAAAAAGTACTTAAGGTAAGTTTTGAAAGAAAAAAATAAACTTAAAAGGATTCAAAGTGATAATTACATCAACAAAGTTAACTTTCAATTTCGGTAGCACAACAAAAGAACTCTACTGTTAAGCGTGCTCAGGTGAGAGTAGTGTTGGGATG
Organism: Silene latifolia; assembly: GCF_048544455.1. Classification (NCBI taxonomy): domain Eukaryota; kingdom Viridiplantae; phylum Streptophyta; class Magnoliopsida; order Caryophyllales; family Caryophyllaceae; genus Silene; species Silene latifolia. The sequence continues at coordinate 485,009,494 of NC_133538.1, read as the reverse complement.
GGTGACCTCCTGGGAAGCCTCTCTGATGCGCACGGATGCATGACTGATGAAACCAAATAACGTTCAAATGAATCGACTTAACTAGCGAAACAAGTATCTAGATTGTCGTGGTTCCATATATGATAAAATATTCATTGTGAAAAAAAAAAAAAAAATTTATTTTACGTTTTGTTTATTTAATTTTCATATATATTGTTTGCCACGGGAATTATTTTTTCGCCATGTGAATTTTTTTTGGCCACGGGAGTTATTAGCCACGATAGAATCCGTGGCCAAAAATTTAAAAATAGCCACGTTTTTGCTTTTCCCGTGGCTATCTCTTTACCACGGCCACTTGCATCACGAAAGGTATTCCCGTGGCGAAATGACTTAGCCACGGAAATTTAGCACTTGCGCCACGAATTTAGCCGTGGCCCAAGTGCTCATTTGTAGTAGTGTATGTTCAACTTGATTGAACTAGTCATGAATCTTATCAACATAAGACTTCTTATTTGACGCTAATATCATGTGGATTTATCTACATAAATCTGGATATTAAAGATGTATAATATATATCTCCAAGTCTTAAATCATTTTTAATGATCAATATGTCATCCACATATTAGATTAATTAAAATTTCCGTAACTCCCACTAAACTTCATGTATAAACACAACTTATCGACTTATCGGGAAAATTTTATACCATGATCAAACCATTGATTCCAACTCATTGATGTCCTACTTGACCCTCTCTTAAGTTTCACATTATCTTAGGATTGTAAGAATCTACAAAACTCATAACATGTAACGAATACATTCCTTCTATGAAGAAGTGGGTTTTAGATTCATTCGCTATATGTATACCATCATAATAAAACACAATCCCTAAGGAGATCCAAATAGACTTAAGTATTTCAACTAGTGCAAAACCCTTTGTAACCAATCAAGCTTTGAAATCTCTCTTTATTAGTGCAAAACCCTTTGTCACTAATCAAGCCTTTTATTTCGGATTTTCATGGCTCTAAGCCTAGTATTGAGTTGTGACATAAACACTCTCATGTAAGTCATATGTTCATTACTTTCCAGAAGTAATCAACTTGAATCAAACAATTTGTTTGTAAGTTGTAAGCTCTTTACTTTCTTAAAAGTAACATTAATTCATCATCTTCAACAAGTGACGACTTTAACCTCCTAGGTTTTGAAGAAACAACGTCTTACACAAAACGTCTCATGTAGCCAAGAAAGACCAGTTTCTTGCGACATAACATTCTTTGACACAATACAATTTGTGGCTCTTGAATATTTTCTCCCACTCTGACTTCTAGAAATAAACTTGTATTTTAGGAAGACAGCTTCACGAGCCACAAACCCATTGTACTCGTGATAATTGAAAGGGAAAAAATGAGCATTTTTTTCTTGTGTAAACTTACAAACATGGTACCCTACCATTTCATATCTCATATGATTCGTTTTAAATTTAGTGGAAAAATAATTTAGACAAAATGATAAAATCTCCAATAGGATCAAGTAACGCAAAGTAACTTGATCGAAGTCCAAACCATATCGAATAACGTTTGATTTCTTTATCCAACCACACATTATCCCATAATGTGTGCTAAGAGAGATTAATTTGTGATACTATATCACATTTCATTTGGCTTGCATCAAGGTCTTCAATTGATAATCCCATCACGACTAAATGATGATTCCTTGAACTCTTTGAACTTCTTCAAAGATTTCTCTATTTACCTTATTAAGTGAACACATTAGCGTCAACTTAAATCGTTGGTAAAAGAAAATGATCAACCTATTTTGGATCAATGATTTACAACCTCGATCTCCTTTTCAACCAAAAGGCACGAGACATCTTGCTTTGAATACAAGATACGCATATACCATAAGATCTAATGGTTTCAAGAGTACTCGATAACTCTTTGCGTTCATCATTCCAGAATCTAAGGTTTAATCTTGGGTTACCAATTTGAAACATCATCTACATGATATATCATTCTAGTTTGGTTTAGAATATATTCACGTTGATAATGGGCTAGCCATACATCAAATCGTGGTGTATAGGGTCACAAAAGTGAAACCTCTTTTGTATCTTAACAAGTTTATATTATTATTTAGAGTTTATGCACTTAATAGTCACAATTAAGTACAACTCTAAACCCAAAACTAGATTGAGCACACAATGACTCTACCTTTCAACATCATTGTTGCTAGTCGTCATATTCTAATCATCCTATGTATCAAGCACAATGATGAAAACCACCACCGGTTTCTAATATTGACGAAGTAGTACTAGCAAAATTTATGTCAATCAAATAAACATTTAAAGAAGAAGGTCCGATTAGATGTCCCACAACTAACTTGTTGATTCTTCAATAATTTGGGGTAGCTTCCTTTCTAGCGTCCAACAATTAAGACAATAATGGAAACTTTATCGGTCGAGATTGATAGGTTTAGTACTGTTATTCTCAATAACGTTACCTTTAACATTACCTTGTATCAATTCCATTCTAATTTTACTTCTTTAAAACCTTATCCTTTTCTTAACGGTTTAAGAGAATGCTCCCACTCATTTCAATGAGTCTTTGCTTTGAGAAGCAAAATTATATTCATGAAGACTACTCTTCATTCGTTTGTTTAGTCTTAAAACTTTCATTGAAGTGGTTGCGGTATTTTGGTCTATTACGATTTTCGACAAATCTAACTACCAAAACAATTTATCGCTTCAAGGTACTTAATTCAATAAAGTATATGAAAAACAATCCATTGTAAGTAGATGTGTTAGTCAAGAATCAAAAACTTGTTTGATAGTGAATAACTTTAATCTATACTTTTCACAAGAGATCCTTCCAATGGATAATTCGTGGTTTTAGAAGAAAATTCACATTTGTCTTTAGTTACAATGTTTTAATGGAGAATTGAATCAAAATCGAAATGATATCGTATATAAATTGTGGTAAAGAATTAGAACAATATGGTAACGAAATAGTGGAAAACTTAACATTTATCGTTTTATTAATACTTGTAAATAACAAGTAAAGCATTTACATAGTGACCTCCACCCAACTATGATAAATGATTCCGAGATCCAAATTCATATTAACTTGGGCACGGGGTAGCCGATGAAACCCTTATCAATATAACTCGGCAGATTAACTCTTTAATCGATTCTACTTTTAGAACTCTCGGTCGATAAAATTACATTAACATTTATCTTTAGCCCAAAACACATCCGACAAGGGCACGGGGTAGCCGATGAAACTCTTATCAATTACTTTTGTTGAGTTCAACCCAAATTTCGAATAAATGTGTCCATGATCCAAATTCACATTAACTTGGGCACGGGGTAGCCGATGAAACCCTCATCAACATGAATTCGGTGGATAGACATTTATCACCCACTTCCCCTACGTAACAAGGTTTGTACCCCGGGGTGGCCGAGTGCACTCCCTCGCGAAATAGGTTTTCATGGTTTCTACTTTTTGGTAAGGCTAAGTCTCAATTGTTTGTTTTAGCGAGAGGTCATGTCAATTTATTATCTATCACGTTTTAAGTGAACTAAAGCGGTGAACTACGATAATTGTAATTGACACGGTCGATAAACTCGATTAAAATGACAATGCATATTTTAGTTATGGCGATTTAGCGATGTATGCAACATATAAATAAAATGCAAAGCATAAATTAAATCCTAGTATGGCCTTCCTAAAATAGAAAATCTAATTAACTATTACATATTCGGAAACCAACTCCATTGGTCCCTTGAACTTCGGTTTTAGCACGCATCTCGAGGTAACACCGTCTTTATGTAACGCCTTCTTGAGTGACACCGTATTCAAGGAACTCCGAAATAAATAAATTACATAACAAATTACATAATTTCCTATTATACATTTGTAATTAAAATAAAATAAATCTATTAAATTACAAAACGGTGATACGAGATCACAATAAATTACAACCGAATCGATATTCCCATACATTTCGGGTATTACCAATTAAAAACTAAGGCCATACTAAGTAAAATTACATAATTTAAAAATTACATAAAATAAAATTATGACAATCATAAATAAAATGCAGCATTATAATATGTATGAACATGCACAATTTTATGCTAAATCGCCTTTAAGGACCATACCTAAGTAATAAAACAATTTAAATTACTTGGACCGAATCTTATTTAATCGAATTACAATAAGATACGTAACCTCACTCACAAAATCATTTGTTCAATTTTAAGGAATTAATTAACTTGTATCAACATACAATTAATTAATTAATCAATTAAGAGTGCTACCCTAGAGGTATGACCTTAAGGGATCAACTGATCACCACCGTCATACGACAGTAATGTCAAACTCTAGTCAGTCAATCATTACTGATTAATGTGGATCAGTTGACAATAAAATATTACTTTTCCTTAGCATTCTAAATATCGATTTAAACATGTGATCGCATTATTGTCGAGGACACATCCTCCAACAATCTCCCACTTGTCCGCGGCAAGTGTGCGTCACCAATTCTCTTGTCCTATTACTATCTCCCACCCAATGCAAGGTGTCTTGCAGGTCGTACTTGCATTTGATCATATTGATGTGACTCATATTTGAGCACATTTAGTCCCCGAATTAACCTCGTTCCCATGCTTTATAGTGCATAATTGGGTCATTTACTATCTTTAGTTTCCCATTTTGCATATTCTTTGTGGTTTTGTCCCCTTTAGTCGGAAAGGAGTGCTAACCTGGCATTTACATGGAAAAATGGAGCTAAAACGATCGCCTCTAACGACCAAGCATCAAAGAGAAGACATTACTAGAAGGCCTAAGTAGATAATAAACTAATTTGGGCAATGATGAAAGGATCCTTGCATCCTCAGCATGATCCTTACGGATTGTTGAGGAGTAAAAAGAAGAGAAGCTGTCTGTCCCAGGATCCGAGCGGATTGCCACCAATCCGGGCATCTCCCACCACCACAATCCGGGCGTCTTGTGCCTAGGACGAGCGTCCCACAGCAGCTCAAGCCGAGCGTCTCCTCTATGATCCGCTCGGATCACAAGTCAGAACCAACCGTGCAGCAACTCAAGACATGCGGGACGAGCATATTGACGCGGGACTAGCAAGACGGATATGCTCATTTCCTCCGTGAGGAGCATTTCCTCACATTTTCTTAAGGGTCTTAATAGTCATTTAAGCCCTTAGTAACCCTAATTTATGTACCTAATCATTAGTATAAATACCCCATTATACTACCTAGATTTGCACCATCTCTTAATCAATCTTTAATCCATCTTAATTAATTCTTAATACTCTCAATTTACTTGTAATATAATTCATCAATATTAATCACATCTTAATTTCTTCTTAATTTCTCTATTGTTCTTCATTTATTTTGGGTAATTAGAAGATTATTTGGGTTTTATTCGGAGATTGACAACTTTCCATCAATCATCAAGTACTTCTATTATTCTTTGCATTATTATTTTGGAATCTCCATAGGTATAATTCTCTTAATACTTGTTTTAATTATTGTTAATCTTTCTTACTTGTTCATCATGTTTGCCTTGTTAATATGATTGACAACCTTGTTAGCATGTTAAACTTGATAATGAGTGAGTAGTTTCCTTAGCTAGGATTAATGGGGAATTAGGGGAAACCAACATGGGGAATGATTCATGTTTAATCTAATATGTTTTCATAATTTATTTGCTTGCTTGTTATGATTTCAACTTATGCACATGTTATGTTTGATGAAATGCGAGCCTATGAATCCTTGCATTTTTTATCCATTACCTCTCTTTTCAATGAGGCTTGTAAGCTTATACACTCGAGCCTCATTCGACCATCCATATAGTTGGATAGAAAGGATTAAGTCGACTTGTAGGTGTTGTACAATCTAATCGATTCGGCTCCGAGACCCAAAACGTCCTAGAGATTTTAAACTTATACACCAACTCGATCCCATCACAACAATAATTGCTCGCTTATAATTTGAGAATATGTTTGTATGATTAACTCTCATGAATCCCCTATGAACCCATGACACCCTACTGCTTTTAATCAAGTGTTTACATTTCCATTTTATTTACCTTGCATTTATTTTCATTGTTGATTAATTTTAGTTGAACTCCTACCTCAACCCTAAATTGTGACACCTTTACTTACCTCTTTGCTAAGAGTAATTTGTAGAGTTATAAATATTGTTTTAGTTGGTAGCTTTTGACGACGAAATTTTAACCACGCACGAAAAATGGCGCAGTTGTCGGGGACGGTGTTAACTTGATTTGGTTTTCATTAATTGTTTTCAGTTGTGTCTTTCTTTACCTTGGGGAAGTAAAACTCCTCAAGGTCGTTATTATCTTTTTCTCTTAGTGTACTTTGCAAGATGGATATTATAGATTGTTTTATTGAGGACCATATGAGTATCACCTTCATCAAAGACCCTTTGCAAGCATTGGAAGCCTTAGAAGCAAGTGAGGCCAAAAATATGCATTGGGAATTGGAAGTAGATCTCCTTGAAGCCGCTCTTGCCAACAAGGAACTTACTTATGAGCAATCCGTGTTGATACATGACATTCTCGTGGAAGCATCCCAATCCACTTCCACTAAGGAAGAACAACCAATCGAAGATCATACCACACAAGCCGAAGAGCTAGATGAATACGTCATGGAATTTGAGTATGATGAGAATGATGAGCTTGAGGAACAAATTGAATATGCCATGAGGATGGAGTGTATAATGGAAATGGAGCAAATCCTTAATGAACCTTCGACGGTGAAAAATGAGGTACAAACGTCAACTCTAAAACCCCTTCCCCCAAATTTGAAATATGCTTTCCTTGATGAATCTAAAACTAAACCCGTGATTGTTAATGATAAAATTGATGAGAACCAATTGGAAAGTTTGCTTGATGTGTTGAAAAAACATGAAAAGGCTATAGGCTATATTCTAGATGACCTTAAAGGAATAAGCCTCTACTTTTGCATGCATAGAATTCATCTAGAAGAAAATCATAGACCTACCATTCAAGCCCAAAGGTGACTAAACCCCCACTTGCAAGAAGTTGTAAAAGCGGAGGTTATGAAATTACTTGATACGGGAATCATTTATCCTATATCGGATTCTTTGTGGGTTAGCTCCGTTCAAGTGGTACCTAAGAAAGGAGGTACCACGGTGGTAACTAATGAAAATAACGAGCTAGTACCCACAAGAAAGATCACCAGTTGGCGTATGTATATTGACTATCGTAAATTGAATTCCGCAATAAGAAAGGATCATTTCCCCCTACCATTCATTGACCAAATGCTTGAGAGGTTAGCCTCTAACAAATTCTTTTGCTACCTTGACGGGTACTCAGGATTCTTCCAAATCCCAATACACCCGGATGGCCAACACAAGACCACTTTCACATGCCCCTATGCTAGTTTTGCATATAGGAGAATGCCTTTCGGGCTATGTAATGCCCCCGCTACTTTCCAAAGATGCATGATAAGTGTTTTCTCCGATTATCTAGAAACCATAATGGAAGTTTTTATGGACGATTTTAGCTTTTATGAAAAAGACTTTGACTCATGCTTACATAATCTTTCTCTTGTATTGCAAAAATGTGAAGATGTTAGCCTTGTTTTGAATTGGGAAAAGTGTCACTTTATGGTCAACGAAGGTATTGTTTTGGGTCATTTGATTTAGGAAAAGGGCATCGATGTTGACAAGGCTAAAGTTGAGGTGATAGAGAAATTCCCACCTCCCGTGAATGTTAGAGGGGTGAGGAGCTTTCTCGGTCATGCGGGTTTCTATCGCCGTTTCATAAACACTACAACAAAAACGCGGCATAGTGACGACTGTAACACCCCCATTTATTTAAGGGCCTGAACTAGGACTCCTCAGATAAATGACGGTGTTACCATCTCGGAAACCCGAGGCAGTAGATAACAAAGGAAAGAAACACAGTACTTATTAAAAAAGTTCATAGTGAGGTTACAACTGGAATTTAAACAAAGCCTCCAAAAATAAGACCAAGAGATAAAGTCTGATAAATCTACTAATAAGACTAAGGTGGGCTAGGCACTAAGTCAGTCATCCAAGCTCTCTTCCCGGCCAGCTCCCATCAGTCTCTGAAATACCTGTCAATCTGCTCCCCAATAATTGGATCATCACAGGCGTACACGAATACACAGGGTCAGCCGCGAAGCTGAGTAGGGAAAACAATTAAACAACAAAATATGATATGCATGATCCTCCGTCACCTCCATCTCATCTCAACTCGTATCTCATATCTCATTTCTCATATTTCATAACCCGGACAACCCAGCCATACCGATCCCCGGTAGACTATATATATCGACCGAAGTCAATCTGCCAGCTCGCAGCTGAGGACACCAGGGCAAGTCCTGCAGAACCCGCCTGGGCCTTATCACAACATCACATCGTATCACAAACTCGTCACCACCACACCATCCTCCAACTCCAATGCATATGAAATGCTCAACAGTAATTATGCAACACAATATGTATATCAAATGAAATCATGCCAGCTACTGAATGTTGTGATATCATACTCAATACGATCAATTCAGTCAATCACTTTCCCGTATATATAAATCATAACGTAAATCAACATCCAGAAATCAAGTCAACACAATTCGATCAATGATGATAATAGGACAAGTGTATTTCCCTACCTCAAAGTGCCAGCAAATCCAATTAAGCAGTTAAAGCAGTCCAGAAAACAAAGCAATGCATTTGATTATCGATCCTTCACGAATCCGTCACCTAAAACAATTATAATATTTATAATTACTAACTACTAAATATAGACATCTCTCAAAATAGAACTTTCCCGATATAGTAACTTTCCTCTTTTAACAAACCCAACTCAAAAACCCGTCTTTAATTAATTAATTATTATTTTATTTTAAGTAACCCGGAACTTAGACCAAAACGATAATTAGAGAATTAAACGAATTATACGATGAAACGAATCAAGTTTTTGAATAACTCTAACAATCCCGACTCAAAACCGTCTTTAAACATTTGAATAACTCGGGAGTTAAAATAAATAACTAATTTAAATGAATTAACGATTAAAGGAAAACCCGAATCAAACGAACGACTTAAACAACCCGACTCCCTAACCGCACCCCCTTCAACCCGACACAACTCCCTCCAACAACCACCAGCCCTCACCGCCGACCACCAGGCTCGACACTGTGTCCGCCTGGTCACCTCCAACCACCACGACTGTGGTCGACCCACGCCGGTGGTCAGAACCACCACCACCAACACCCCCTGTCTGCAACTCTGCCGCCACAACAGCCCACCTTTGCAACCCCATAGCCGCCACTGTTAACAACAGTACACCACCCTATCACCACCATTCCTCTCGCCGCCAACCCACGCACACAGACACCATGGCGCCGCCATTTCGACCTCCCCCGAGTCCACGGTGGCGCCACCCCAACCCAACCCGTCTAAACCCACCAGAAAACCCGTGTGTAAACCCATTTGACCACCCCTGTCGACAACACCTCCTGCCGCCTATTCCACCGCCTAAAACCCACCTAACCACCACCAAAAGGGACGACTCTAATCACCCATTACCACTACCCCGACACCAACCACCCTTATCCCCTCCCTGAGACACGCAACCGCCACCAACAACTCGACAGAAAAACAAAAAACAAAGGGAAGGTTGTACTCATACCTTTCTTACCGCCACAACTGCCACCAGGGCCGCTCACGGACGTCGACAAACACCCTAAGGCCTTCCCTGCTGCTCCGACAATCACCCACACTCACCTTCTCTCTCTCGATTTGTGTGAAGATGGGGATTGGTGTTGCTGAAATGAGGGTGGCGGGTTGAGGGAGTAGGACGTTTTGTGTTAGGGTAGAATTAGGTTAAACTTAGGTTAAAATTAGGTTATATGGTAAATGGGTTATAACATTTGGTAAATGGGTAAATGGGTTATAACATCTTGACCCAAAAATGCCACCTAAAACTATAAACCCGACTCATCTTACAATATGAATCAATTAATTACTTTTACGATACTACTAAATAATAATATCTCGCTCGAATAAAATACGGGGTATTACAGTCTCCCCCCCTTAAAATGAACTTCGTCCCGAAGTTCGCTCCCGTACTCAAACATCAGAAGGGTATTGTATATCGTACATACGGACGTCACACATTTCTAACACGGTTAACACACACTTTTGACACCTCAATTAACATAACAAATACGGAATGTTACATTCTGCCCTCCTAAAAATAAACTTCGTCCCGAAGTTTAAATCGCCGTAACTTAACTCAATTAACTACGACTAATAACTACCTGAGAACACAACTGTATAACAACTAAATATTCATCTGAGAACACCGTCATCTTCCATTTAAATTCCGATCACAGACTCAAGTAAGTCAATAACCATGGTTTCACTGAACCGTAAACGTAACTCAGCACAAGGGCCCTACCACTCATAACTCAATACCAGAAGTTTAACTATACTCTTCTTTTACACCTCAACCAACTAACAGAAGTAGGAACAAAACATATAGAACTCATTTGCATAGGTACCCCACAGCGAAACATTTACTTGATCAAAACTACCATCTACAAATAAGTGCAATACAAACATTAAGATTTTACAATCCTATCCGACTAGAAACATGGTTACGTCCTCGTAACCTCTTTTCAAATTTTCATATACCTATGCAACAAAATCATTATCAACCACACGTGACAGGAAAGAATACACGTTAAGAGGTTGCGCATCAACATTAAGGTCGAAACAAGGTTTTATTAAGGAATTAACTGATTGTCAACACGTAACATTTATTACTAGCTCATGCGTAACTTAAAAACACAACATCAACTAAAAGAACGACACGAAAGGAATCATGGTTTACACGGTTTCACAACTAATAAATTTGATGATCAATTATAGACTATGAACGAGCGAGAGCAAAATCAACAAAACAATTTAAGAACTTCTCACATTTGTAAACATATCACAGAAATAGATCAACCACTAATATCTATCACAATCACAGGATCTTATTGGCATGTCCATACAACCATTTACTCACTCACTGGTTTAGGTCACGAATTAGGTCGATGAATTTAAGCAATCAACAACATACTCATAATTCCTATTTTAAATTATAAAAATTGTTTGCACGATATCAACTCTGAAAACATGTTTCCCAATAAAAGTAACTACATATGATCAATGACAACGACAACATTACTTCCATATCACACCTATGTTTCACATTTTAGCAACCATATCATTCAATTGTGTCCAGCAACTTAGTATAATTCATTTTCAGCAAAACAAGAAGTATTGTATAAATAGTTTAAACACATATTTGCCATCATATACTTTGTTGAACACTAGTTATGATAAAAGATTAGCAACTTGAACAACTTCTCTGATTTGCATGATTGAATAATTAGGCAACTCGTAGGCTCAATTAAATGTAACTATAATGACTATCATTTAACCCAATGCATATCATGTGAATCATCAAAGAGTTATCCTACTATAATTGTCAACATAGTTATCATAACAATCTTTAGTATATTATAATTGATAGTAACGACTCGAGAATATAGATATGCCAATTGTCGTGTTATATCAAACAGTTTCCTTTATATCACACCCATACAATTGCAAGAATCACTTTAGCATTCCATGACATTGTAATAACGAACATATTCAATTAAGGAATAACAACACTGTTTATTATCATGTTATAGGTGTAGGTCCAACTGAAATAATTTAATGCGATGACGGTAATAAATATAACTATGGGCACACAACTCATGTGAAATACCTTGGAACTCAGATGCATCCTACATGTGTGAACATTTAGGCATACTCATTACTACCACCCATGTGTAATCATTTAGACATAATTATTATAATTATTCATGTGTGGATATTAGAACAATCAATTAGCTTTTAACGCCATCAACTTCACCAAGATATGACAACATGGTTTTATATTTATATATATATCCGACCATCATGCAAATATGATGAACATACTAGAGATAGTACAACATGCCAAACATACATAAAATATGCAACAACTGGATTCGTATAAAATATTTCACCCTTGATTAAGAATCAATTTAAGCTATCCCATTTTACTCACGCTATCATGCCAACAATGTTATCAACTAAGTTTTAATTTTAACACTTGTTAAGAGACATAACTACTGAACATGCGTGCTACTATCGTCATATAAAGCATTATAAATTCACATTACTAAGGCTCATGAATTATTCAAACAACTGCATGAAACTCAACCTAGAACACACATTTTACAAGTCATGTTTCACGTTGTAACTTTCAAAGATCACGAATAAATAACCGTCCGATTAAAACTTGGTTCATATTATTTTTATAAAACACGGAGAGTTAAAAACACAGGGGAAAAAGAATTAGGTCCAAAGCACAAAATTTCATTATAAAAAAAAATTTTTTTTTACAACTCAGTTGGTCCAACAAACATGTGACCGCAATTGGTCCAAGACATGGGTCAGTTTGCAAAACCCACCGTTTAATATAGAGACATCAAGAATTTTCGTGGTTTGTTAATTTGAAAACATATGCGAATCTTCTGATCGGTGGAGTTGGAATTATGCAAAAATTATTAATATAATTTAAATGAGGATTTTTACAAAATCGTTGGTCAAAACATCACTGCATAGGAACTTCCTGACCACAGTCCACTAAAATATTTGTTACTCCTAATCCGTATATCATATAAGCATGAAACCAACGCCAAACGAACACTAACTCACGAAGCTATCTATCATAAACTTTCCATCCATAGGCAATAAACAGAAAAGAAGTGGCAGTAAGGTCAGTTAAAGAGTAAAATCAAACAAACGAGTTTCAGCACTAGGTCATTCTTTATTATGTTACAAGCTCTTATGATCATATTATATATACTAACCCATCCCAACTTAAATCTCACACTTTGTACTCACGTAAACATCTATCCGTAGAATCCCTTCGCATCTCGATCTACTCCTTACATCTAAACCACGATTGCTATAACTAAAACATGCAATTCAATAGTGTTTCTAAAATTCTATCACAAGACTATACTAGCATGGCTTCGGGATCACATAACCGCATATTACTAGGCATAATAGTACAATCAACACATCATTCAACATCCAACTAGGCAACTATCCTCGACTCGCAATTATTTTCATACTCACGGCTACCACAACACTTCATTGATTATTCACCTGGGCTCGAAAATTTTATTTCTCATTTCCACAACATCATATGCTCACGTCATCATTCATACAAAATACTTACCGTAGCGTTGTTAGAATGTATGGTTCTCAAGGTATACATCAACTCGATTATGCAATAATCAATGTATCAATCAGTTAACACTTAGGCAACGATATAGGAATTTCATGCTCAACCTCAAGCAACTTTGCTACCCTTTCTCTCGTATACACTCAGCGTTTCCGGGTCAAACTGAGAGGGCCGCTGGTTCGGTGTGAGGGGGCCCCTAACTCATACCTTACCTTAGTGTGCTCCTAACAGTTCTATCCCGGGTTCATTTTATTTAGACTCTTCCTATGTTCATTGGATTCATTGGTTTAGGCCTGAGGATCGTTCGCTCTGATACCACATTGTAACACCCCCATTTATTTAAGGGCCTGAACTAGGACTCCTCAGATAAATGACGGTGTTACCATCTCGGAAACCCGAGGCAGTAGATAACAAAGGAAAGAAACACAGTACTTATTAAAAAAGTTCATAGTGAGGTTACAACTGGAATTTAAACAAAGCCTCCAAAAATAAGACCAAGAGATAAAGTCTGATAAATCTACTAATAAGACTAAGGTGGGCTAGGCACTAAGTCAGTCATCCAAGCTCTCTTCCCGGCCAGCTCCCATCAGTCTCTGAAATACCTGTCAATCTGCTCCCCAATAATTGGATCATCACAGCGTACACGAATACACAGGGTCAGCCGCGAAGCTGAGTAGGGAAAACAATTAAACAACAAAATATGATATGCATGATCCTCCGTCACCTCCATCTCATCTCAACTCGTATCTCATATCTCATTTCTCATATTTCATAACCCGAACAACCCAGCCATACCGATCCCCGGTAGACTATATATATCGACCGAAGTCGATCTGCCAGCTCGCAGCTGAGGACACCAGGGCAAGTCCTGCAGAACCCGCCTGGGCCTTATCACAACATCACATCGTATCACAAACTCGTCACCACCACACCATCCTCCAACTCCAATGCATATGAAATGCTCAACAGTAATTATGCAACACAATATGTATATCAAATGAAATCATGCCAGCTACTGAATGTTGTGATATCATACTCAATACGATCAATTCAGTCAATCACTTTCCCGTATATATAAATCATAACGTAAATCAACATCCAGAAATCAAGTCAACACAATTCGATCAATGATGATAATAGGACAAGTGTATTTCCCTACCTCAAAGTGCCAGCAAATCCAATTAAGCAGTTAAAGCAGTCCAGAAAACAAAGCAATGCATTTGATTATCGATCCTTCACGAATCCGTCACCTAAAACAATTATAATATTTATAATTACTAACTACTAAATATAGACATCTCTCAAAATAGAACTTTCCCGATATAGTAACTTTCCTCTTTTAACAAACCCAACTCAAAAACCCGTCTTTAATTAATTAATTATTATTTTATTTTAAGTAACCCTAACTTAGACCAAAACGATAATTAGAGAATTAAACGAATTATACGATGAAACGAATCAAGTTTTTGAATAACTCTAACAATCCCGACTCAAAACCGTCTTTAAACATTTGAATAACTCGGGAGTTAAAATAAATAACTAATTTAAATGAATTAACGATTAAAGGAAAACCCGAATCAAACGAACGACTTAAACAACCCGACTCCCTAACCGCACCCCCTTCAACCCGACACAACTCCCTCCAACAACCACCAGCCCTCACCGCCGACCACCAGGCCGACACACTGTGTCTGGCCTGGTCACCTCCAACCACCACGACGTGGTCGACCCACGCCGGTGGTCGAACCACCACCACCAACACCCCCGTGCTCGCAACTCGCGCCACAACAGCCCACCTTTGCAACCCCATAGCCGCCACTGTTAACAACAGTACACCACCCTATCACCACCATTCCTCTCGCCGCCAACCCACGCACACAGACACCATGGCGCCGCCATTTCGACCTCCCCCGAGTCCACGGTGGCGCCACCCCAACCCAACCCGTCTAAACCCACCAGAAAACCCGTGTGTAAACCCATTTGACCACCCCTGTCGACAACACCTCCTGCCGCCTATTCCACCGCCTAAAACCCACCTAACCACCACCAAAAGGGACGACTCTAATCACCCATTACCACTACCCCGACACCAACCACCCTTATCCCCTCCCTGAGACACGCAACCGCCACCAACAACTCGACAGAAAAACAAAAACAAAGGGGAAGGTTGTACTCATACCTTTCTTACCGCCACAACTGCCACCAGGGCCGCTCACGGACGTCGACAAACACCCTAAGGCCTTCCCTGCTGCTCCGACAATCCCCCACACTCACCTTCTCTCTCTCGATTTGTGTGAAGATGGGGATTGGTGTTGCTGAAATGAGGGTGGCGGGTTGAGGGAGTAGGACGTTTTGTGTTAGGGTAGAATTAGGTTAAACTTAGGTTAAAATTAGGTTATATGGTAAATGGGTTATAACATTTGGTAAATGGGTAAATGGGTTATAACATCTTGACCCAAAAATGCCACCTAAAACTATAAACCCGACTCATCTTACAATATGAATCAATTAATTACTTTTACGATACTACTAAATAATAATATCTCGCTCGAATAAAATACGGGGTATTACAACGACCATACTGACGGAAAAAACAAGCCGTCAGAAAACACGGGATACTAACGGAAAACTGACGGAATTTCCGTCAGTACAGGTTCCGTCAGTACAGGTTCCTGACGGAGATTCCGTCAGCTATAATTAGCGCGTTGACTAAGTCAATGGCGGTAAAATGGAACTGACGGAAATTCCGTCAGTAAAAGCAAAAAACTGACGGAAATTTTGTCAGATGACTCTCACATATAGCAGTATCGGACAGCTAGCCAGAAATTGGGAAGATTGACGGAATTTACGTCAGTAAAAGCAAAAAATTGACGGGACATTCCGTCAGATGTACTAGATATTTTGAATTTGGTGTGCATCACAACTGTCATAATAATTTTGACCAACTAACGGAACTTCCGTCAGTACTTTTCAAATCCCGGCGGAAATTCCGTCAGTTGGTCAATTATTATGACGTGTACAGTCATGTGCATTATTACTCTAATAAAGTGGGCCTCTGACGGAATTTCCGTCAGTTATTTGGAAATACTGACGGAATTTCCGTCACGAAGTCTATTTAACTGACGGAATTTCCGTTAGATGTGCATATTATCTCAAACCCGCGGTCATTCCCTCAACACTTTACCAAATTTCCCCCAAATCAATTAAAATCGCCCTAACCCTAACCTTCTTAAAACCCGACACCACCACCACCCTCCTTCACTTCCGGCGCCACGACCACCACCAACATCACCACGCCGTCGCCGTCACTATAAGGTAATTATATTTGTATTTTCTTCCTTTCGCCTTTCTCCTTTCTCTTTTTCCTTTTCTTTTTATTGTTTTTAATTATTTTTTCCACAGCCACCCATAACCGCCACGCCGCCGCCGCCCTATGCTGCCGTCATCTTCCTTCTTTCTTATTCTTCCTTTTCATTTTTTTTTTCTTTGTGGAGTTAATTAGGTATTTCTCCTTTTAATTTTTTTTGTTTAATTATCTTAGTTGATTTAGGATATTAGTTATTGTTTTAATTATTGTTGAATTATTGTTGATGTTGATGCATGTTGACTTAGGATAGAAGCCAATTTTATTTAAATGTATGTTGTTATATTTTAATGTATGCATGTAATTTTATTGTTAAAAATTAGAATTATTGTTAATAATATTTTCAAAAATTGGAATTTTTGTTAATTAGATTATTGTTAAATTTTGTGAAATGTTAATGTTTTTAAAATGATAATTAGACTTAATGTTAATTAGACTAGATATGTAAAATGAAAAATTAGTCATGTTAGTTTTTGTTAATTTAAAAAGTAGTCTTGTATGTTTTGTTGTTAATATTATTGTTCATATTGACCTAGTACCCGTTCAAAAATTACTCACTAGGAGTAATTATTGAATAGTCCCCATTTTGGGACTGTCTTTGTACGTTTTAAGTCACTTAGGTAGTAAACATGTACTTGTGATTTGTTAATGAGGAAAGAGTTTGGTGACAATTCCTTTAATGTTCACTGAATGCATATGTGGAGTAATTATTTATTCTACATTGTGTATTTGGAGAACGGATGGGAATTGATGCCGAATTTTTTTCCTCATTAATAAATCACAAGTACATGTTTGCTAGTGACTTGAAACGTACATTGATGGGTTTAGGTTGGAGTGATAAGGACCAAATTCAAAGAAATACAAATTATTTGTAGACAATTGTAACAATATTTATATTGGTTGAAATGTTAAATTATTGTGTATTATTCTTGATTGTGATTGTTGTTAGGTTATCATCTTTTTTAGTGACATATATAAATGTGTAGATACATAATAACATGAAAAGATTAGAACGACAGTGGATGAATAAAATATTAGACGAAAAAAAGAAACCTAAGAAAGCATTTGCAGAGGGGGTGAAAAAGTGTATTAAATTCGCGGAAGAAAGTAGTGAGTATAAGAATTTAGGTGAAATGAGGTGTCCGTGTAAGAAATGCAAAAACCTAGGT
The DNA here is from genome assembly GCF_048544455.1 of Silene latifolia. Taxonomy (NCBI): domain Eukaryota; kingdom Viridiplantae; phylum Streptophyta; class Magnoliopsida; order Caryophyllales; family Caryophyllaceae; genus Silene; species Silene latifolia. The sequence goes on along the minus strand of NC_133538.1, from coordinate 484,991,617 downwards.
TTTAAAAGGAAAGGAGATGTTCAAATTCATCTTTGGTCGAATAGTTTCGCCGATAATTACTATGTATGGACATATCACGGTGAGAAACTACCTAGTAAAGCAAGTACAAATGCTAGTGAGAATCCTTACCGTGAGTTCGTGGAAAATGCATTGCGTGATATTGTTGACCAAATTTTGGAGGATCGACTCAATCCTGATGACCTTACCGATGGAGAAGTGCGTTATGAAACCTCGAACCCCCAAGTTGCTTCGTTCGTTAAAATGTTAGAGCAAGCCAAACAGCCAGTGTATGAGGGAAGTGATATGAGTTTGTTGCAAGCGGCTGCTAGGTTGTTATCACTCAAGTGTGAGAACAACATATCTATTAGATGCGCTAATGGTTTTGTGTCGTTCGTTTGTGACCTAATTCCAAAGGAAAATCAAATGGCGCGCAATTTTAATGAGATTAAAAAAGTTCTCAAGGGACTCAAACTACCCCATGAGAAGATTGATGCATGCTAACTCAATGGATGCATGCTTTTCTGGGAGGAAAATTCTAATCTTGAAGAATGTACAAAGTGTCGTGCATCTCGGTATAAAGGTAAAAATAATTCAAGTGGGAGGTTAATTCCTTGTAAACCAGTAACTTATTTCCCGCTTGCGCCAAGTTTACAACGACTATATGCAATCAAGCACATAGCAGGTGAGATGAGTTGGCACTTCAAAAACTCCTGATTAAGAGAAAGGGGGACAATGGCACATCCAAGTGATGGAGAAGCGTGGAAACATTTCGATAGAGAGCATCCTGATTTTGCAAGTGAACCCCAGAATGTTCGGCTAGGTTTGTATACGAATGGATTTCAATCTTTTGCGCAGTTCGGGACGAAATACTTCTGTTGGCCCGTGATTGTGACTCCGTACAACTTACCTCCTTGGTTATGCATGAAGAGATAATTTTTGTTCTTATCTGTGCTCGTTCCCGGTCCTAAGAACCCTAAGTCAAATTTAGATGTCTACCTCCAACCGTTGATCAAAGAGTTGAAACAACTTTGGGAAACCGACGAGGACACTTACGATGTCTCTAAGAAATAAAATTTTCATTAAAGGCTGCATTAATATGGGCGATCAACGATTTCCCGGAATATGGCATGCTTTCTGGTTGGTCCACAAGTGGGTATCGTGCTTGTCCTTATTGTCCAGAAAATGATCATAGATCTTTTTGGCTTAGAAATAGCAAAAAGGTTTGTTGGTTTGATTGTCACCGTGAGTTCTTAAGACCTGACCATCCTTTCCTCAATAATTGTAGGCATTTTCTAAAAAACAGAAAAACTGAGAATCACATAGCCGCATCAAAACTAACGGGTGATAAAGTGTGGGATTCCGTAAAAGACTTGCCAAAAATAGTTGATGCTTCTGATCAAGAATTGAAAAGATTGAAAGATCATAATGAAGGCCGGTAGAAACAAAGCATATTCTGGGAACTTCCCTACTGGAAAACGTTGCTGATTCGACACAACTTAGACGTTATGCACATTGAGAAAAAAAATTTGAACAACTTATCAACACCATGATGGATGTACCAGGTAAAACTAAATTTGGCCCTTAGGGTAAAGACGACTTTAATGAACTTTTCTATAAACGGCCAATATCATCTAGGTTTGTTTTATCAACCGCGGAGAAAATTGCTCTATGTGACTGGGTTGCTAATTTAAAATTCCCGGATGGTTATGCTTCAGATTTGAGTAGATGTGTTGACCATAACAAGATGGTGTTGCATTCCATGAAAGGTCATGATTGTCATGTCTTTATGGAACGACTACTCCATGTTGCCTTGAAAGAGTTGCTCCCGACTGCTTCTTGGAATGCAATAACTGAGATAAGCTTATTTTTTAGAGACCTGTGTACTTCTACGATTAGAGTTGATTCTATGGAACGTCTTAGAGTCAAACATTGCGGAGATAATATATAAGTTAGAGAAGATATTTCCCCCGTCTTTCTTCAGTTCCATGGAGCATTTTCCTCTTCGCCTACCTTATGAAGCGAAAGTTGGAGGACCTGTTCAATATCGATAGATGTATCCATTTGAGAGATTTCTTTATCATTTAAAAAAACGATTGGCAACAAAGCTCGGGTGGAGGGTTCAATATGCAACGCTTTTTTGTTAGAGGAAATTTCAAATTTCTGTTCCTTTTATTTCGAAGATCACATTGACATAAAAGTAAAAGACTTAGATGTTGGTACAAATTTCGATGACCAGTTAAAATCTAAGTTACCTGAGTTATTCAATGATGACATGGAACTACAACCGGGAAATGTATAAAGAGGTACTTGACTATGAAAGAGTACGAAGAAGCTCATTTTTATGTGCTAAGGAACTGTGGAGATTTTTAGAAACTTATGAAAAGTAAGTTAATACTTCATCATTAATCAATTGTTTTTTAATTATCAAATTTGATCGAATTTATAGGTAATACATAACTAAAACATGCTTTCCCTACTTATAGGGAATTTGAGACACATATCCAAATCAAATATCCTGATGTCACGTCCTCTGATGATGTTTGGGCAAAAGATGACAAAAGGTTTCCGAAATGGTTCTGAAATGATGTAAGTGATGATACATTTTCTTTGAAATTAAACTACACATTTGAATTTCTTATTAAATATTAAAAAAATATAACTTAATTAACAATTTTTTTATTCATAGGTTCATAGATGGAAGGATCATCTAATAATAGCATTAGCATTGGGTCCTAGTAACATGGTGAAGTCTTGGAGACGGTATTCCATCAATGGCTATAAATTTCGAGCTTTTAAGGAGCGAGTTGATTTTTCGAAATCTACGTTAAGCAATGGGGTTTATGTGAATTCAACTGAAGGGTTGGACTACTATGGAACCTTAAATGAAGTAATTGAGCTTTCTTATTATGCACAATAAAGGATTTATAGGGTTATATTATTTAAATGTGATTGGTTTGATAATTCCCCACAAGGACTTAGTATCCATAAGGTTTATGGACTTGTAGATGTGAACGAGAAAAACAAACTTCGTGGACATAACCCATTTGTGGCAGCTTTTCAAGTCGATCAAGTTTATTATGCTCCTTATCCAACCCTTAAGAAAGACAATCAAGGTACTCAGTGGTACACTGTTTTTAAAACCAAGGCAAGATCACAAGTTGATGCTCCTATTGAAGAGAGTGTCTTTCAAGAAGATGTGGTTGTGAATGATCACTCAATTTCACCGATTTTGTTGGAAGATATAGAGGATGAAGATGTATATGAAGTGGCAGTGGAAAAAGGTCAAGGGGAATATGACAGAGACGTCAGAGAAGAAGGGGATTAAGATGAAGCTGAAGAACTTATTAGATACGAAAATGAGGAATCAGAGGAAGAAGTAGGAATGCTTTTTTCAGATGATGAACCTCTTTTGATTTGTAGTGACACTGATAGTGAGGAGGACTAGTTGTAATTGTACAATTATTAATACATTTGTAAAAAAGTTTGAATTTTAAACATTAAATAAAATTTGCATTGTTTAAAATTATACTTAGTGTTTGTTTCCATTGTTTATATATACCCTGCTGAAATGGTTGATTTGCACTAACGATTTTTTCTTCGAACTAACAATTTGAATTGTTTTTAAGCAGTGATTATGCCGAATATTTTTCGCCGTGTTTTTGGGAGCAATAGTAGTGCATCTCAACAAGACCGGGAGGACGAGGAGGTTGAGGATGAGGTCGATCCTAAACCTCCAACACGAAGACAGGAGGCCATGCAGGTGATTCTCTCATCAGAAAGGCGTGGTCAGCCAGGTTATTTTTGGTAAGTTTATGTTAATTTTTTATTTTTTAAAACTTATGTATATATATATATATATATATATATATGTATATATATATATATATATATATATATATATATATATATCATTTACAATTTTAATTTTAAATATTTATGTGTTTTTCAGGTGGGATGACAAGTCGGTCAAGCAATATGTTACTTGGTCGTTCACCCGTAACCTAGGAGATGAGTACTTCACTAGGTGGGGGTGAAGCGAGCGACGCATAGCGTTAGAAGATGTGGAATTACTTTGAGGTAAATAATTTGACACTTATCTATAATTATATATTTCAATAATAATTATGTATTTCAATAATAATTTTCTTAAGTTTATAATAATTTTCTTAAGTTTTATATAACTAATTTCACACTTTCTTTTTAAACAGACTCATGTAAGCTCCATCGATCGTGGCTATGATCCTACGCCTGAGTGGCAGTCGAGGGTAACTAGGCGGATTACCACTCTTATTAATGGACTGAAATATAATAAGAAAAAGCCAAAGTGGGTGCCTGATACTTGGTGGGAGAACCTTAAGACTAGGCCAGAAGATCCTACTTTTGCTAAACATTCTAAAATCAACACGACAAATAGGAAGTCGGGTGGTAAAGATGGGAAAGCATTGGGCACCCACACTCTTGGTCGGAAGAGTTGCTCCGATGCTTTTAAGGAATTGGTAAGTATTGTTTATATTGCTTTTAAAAAGTGGTTAATATATATGATTGACAAATATATATACTTGATTTTACTTGTTTCCATACTAATTTCAGGGTCAAGAGGCCACTCCCTACAAGTTGTTTATGAAGACGAAGAAAAATAAGAAGGGCGAGTGGGTTAATCCTCGAGCTACTGAGATTGACGTAAGTTTTTGTATTCAATTTAATATTTATTTTTATTACAAAGAACGGTAATATCTTTCTTAGAAAGAACGATAATATCTTTCTTATAAAGATAGGTATATATATATATCATCTCTGACGATTTTGTTTCTTTTTTCAGCATGATTACAATTAGGAGATGAGTCAACCATTGCCACCTGGATAGTCTCCCGACGAGATCCGGGCGTACTACAAGGCTGTCAAGGGCTTTGACGAGAAGAACCGGATATTTGGGACCGGAGATAAAGGGCCGGAAATATGGTATAATCCTCCTACTAACAAAGCTAGTTGACGGTCTTTCTCTTATGCTCCTAGCATGATTTCACAGCATTCCACCCAAATGAATGATGAACGAGCCGCTAGAATTGCTCTTGAAAAAACTGTTCTTGAACAGGCCGAACAAATGGCGGCAATGCAAAAGGCTTGGGCTGATATGCAAGCATCTCAACCCCCAAACACGTGTTCACAATTTACTCCACGAAGGAGGGATGACTTTGCCGGATGATGGACACGGGTTTGGAGGAGGTGGTAGTTTTATTGAGCCTATAGGTTAGAGCCTTTAGTTAGGTTAGAGCCTTTAGTTAGTATTGTCGTCTAGTAGGGAGTATGAAAAACATGGTGATTCGTGTTTAATTAGTAAGACAATGTACGAATTAGACCGACTTTTTAGGTAAAATATTTGCGTTCAATTCTCTTTTGTTGTCTCTCTTGATTCCCGCAATAGCGGTCGACGTGAAAATGGATTCCCCCTTGGCGGTCGACGATTTTATGTGTTTTGCAGGTTTTGGTCGTATTTGAAATGATGCAAATAGGTATCGTGGCTGTATTTGAAACGATGCAAAAACGTATCGTGGCTGGGAAGCAGGCTACTGTTTCCAGGCCTGTTTTTAATAAAACTGACGGAAATTCCGTCAGGGATGGCCAAAATACCGACGGAATTTCCGTCATTGCCTTTTTTTTCCCAATTTCCATATTGCTCACCTGTCTGCCACGTGTCACCCATAACGACAGAATTTCCGTCAGTAATGAAAAAAACTGACAGAATTTCCGCCAGGGCCCTCCTTTTCAGATTTTCAAAAGTGCCGCCAAAAAAATGCTACGTGTCTCTCTGTGACGGAATTTTCGACAGTAAATCCATATACTGACGGAAATTCCGTTACTGACGGAAATTCCATTACTGACGGAAATTCCGTCAGTTGCAAGCTAGAATCAAACGACGGTTTTCCCGTCACTTATCCGTTAGTATTTTTAATTAGTGACGGAAATTCCTTCAGGATAGGTTTTTTAGTGACGAAATAAGCCGACCCTGGTTACTGACGGAATTTTCGTCAGGAAATGAAAATACTGACGGATAATCCGTCAGTACGGCCTGATTTTGGTCGTCGGTAATGCCGCATTTTCGTAGTAGTGAAAAGATTTCTCAAAAATTGCGAAACCCCTCTCTCAAATTTTGCTTAAAGATGCCCAATTCCAATTCACTGATGAGTGTGTTGAAACTTTTAATAGAATCAAGGAAGCATTGATCTCGGCGCCAATCATCCGACCACCCAAATGGGAATTACCATTTGAAATCATGTGTGATGCGAGTAACTACGCCGTTGGAGCAGTTCTTGGCCAACGGGTAGGAAAGGCTTTACATGTTATCTATTACATAAGCAAGACTCTTAATTCCGCACAAGTGAGCTATGATACTACCGAGAAGGAACTCCTTGCCATTGTCTATGCTTTAGACAAATTCCGTTCCGATTTGCTTGGATCAAAAGTGATTGTTTTCTCGGATCATCGTGCTCTTAGACATCTCCTGATAAAGAAAAAAGCAAAGCCAAGATTGTTGAGATGGATTTTGCTACTCTAAGAGTTCGATTTGGAGATAAGAGACAAAAAGGGAGCAGAGAATGTGGTAGCGGATCACTTGTCAAGAATTCGATTCCATAGTGATGAGGGAGAGACACCGATTAATGACTCTTTCCTCGATGATATCCTAATGGCCATTAAATCACAACTTGAGAGGCACACCACACCATGGTTTTCCGACTATGCTAACTACATTATGGGAGGAGTCCTTCCTCCAAATTTGAACTACAATCAGAGAAAGAGATTTTTGTTTGAAGTAAAGAGGTACTTTTAGGACGATCCCAATCTTTACAAGGAATATAGTGATGGACTTTACCGGAAATGCATACCTCAATGGGAAGTTCAAGTTGTTTTGGAGGGATGTCATTCATCACCTTATGGAGGACATCATCGAGCACGAAGAACTATTGCTAAAGTCCTTCAAACGGGCTTCTTTTAGCCTACCATGTTTGAAGATGCTAGAGAGTTTATTCTCCATTGTGATCCATGCCAAAGAACCGGGAACATTTCTTGGAGAAATGAAATGCCACAACGAGGAATATTGGAGGTAGAAATTTTTGATGTATGGGGAATTGACTACCAAGGACCATTTGTATCATCTCAAGGAAACAAGTACATTCTTGTAGCCGTTGATTATGTATCAAAGTGGGTAGAAGCAATTGCTACTCCAACCGATGATGTCAAAACAGTCAATAAACTTCTCAATAAATTAATCTTCCTAAGATTCGGAGTCCCTAGAGCAATCATTAGTGATGGAGTGACACATTTCTATGAAAAGAAGCTCACATCCCTTTTGGCAAAATATGGTGTTCAACATAGAACCGGCTTGGGATATCATCCTCAAACAAGCGGTCAAGTTGAAGTTTCAAATTGAGAGATCGAACAAATTCTTGAAAAGGTTGTTAACAAGACTCGTAAGGATTGGAGTTTGAAGCTTGATGACACTCTTTGGGCTTATAGGACGACTTATAAGACCCTCGTAGGAGCCTCCCTGTGACACCCTTAAATTTAGCGTTAATTAAAACACGTAAATTCTACAGAAAAACTGACAGGATATGTTTGTAATTGGTTCAACTAGATAAAACCTGTAATTTTTAAAATTTTCCCAAACCATTCACAAACATCTCCAAGAGGAGGGTGCCAAAACCTGCAAATTCTATCAAACTAATTTACATAACTATGCTAAAGGCAAGAAAATATAGAGATACAAACCATATTAAAAGAGGGAGACATATGTCCCTTCAAAATCTATACATAACCAAAAGTTAAAAGGTTTACTACTAAAAAAATAGCAAAACTAGGTCCAAGGTTCCTTATGCTCACTAACTCGTCTGTGACCCCATCTAAATCTTCAACCTGTCAATCGCATTTTATACAAACACGAAAGCCACAATTCAGTGGGGAGTAACTTCGAGTCCTCCCAGCCACGAATCGTCATAATTAATGTAACATGTAGTAAAACATGTAAACAATATGATAATTAATCTAATTTCCAAGTATTATAACATATGAATACTAAATTGACCAATTTAAACTATCATGTGAAACATATAACAAATTGTAATCCAAACTCTATCAACCATAGCCGGCTTGCATCTCACCTTCTATGATTCATAGAATCATCAAACAAGAAAGGGCAATATATCAAAGACAGGCATAAGTTCTTAGTACCGTCAATAGTCACTCTGTAACTCGAGTCTATACCACGAGGTAGGGAAGGTAATCGAACCGGTATCTTGGCTCAGCGGTTAATATTAATAAAACATGGCCAAGACACAACACAACTCTAGCCTAAAATCTGCGCAGACCTAGACATGCGGATACACACCACCGCACCCAAGACCCACAATTTTTCTAAAACAAAGTGAGTACCCTAAGGAGTCCACCAAAGGGTTGGCTAGTACTTAAGCTGACCACTTACTATCAAAATAAGTAACGAGGTCATGCCCCAACTTGGATATAAATCCACTAGTTAGGAACACAAAGGCTATTAAGCAGTGAACATATACTCGTCAGAGACTATAAAGACCTATCTATGACAAACACAACAACCTGCAAGAGATATTCAATACCCATTTCAATTCTAGCAAATTTTAACAATATTAAAGGCTTTAGGGGAATCTAGGGCCATTTTTACAATATATGAAGCTACACAAATCAACTAACTACACATGTGAAACATAAATATAATAAATGGCCTAAAACAAGAAAAAGGCCGATTATCCAATTCATATAAAACTTCATCCAACCGAATTTTTACCCGCAACCCCAGCCCTGCGACAGGTATGGGTTAAATTGCGGCTGACCAATCACTCAATTAACTGACATCGAATCAGTCAAAGGGACTAAGGCTCAGTTTTCGGCACAATCATCAAAACATTACAATTATAGCTATATAATTCATTTTGAGCCTAATCGTTACAATTTCATTATATAATTTACCCTAACATGTGCAACTACCAATATTAACCTGATTTTTACCAATAACATAATTTTTACTACTAATACGATTTAATTCAAAAGTGTACTCATATGTAATTTATACTAACTATATCAATAATGATCCCGAAATGACAAATATTGCATGAAAAACCGCGAAACAAGCAACGGGCTGACCCGGCCACCGTGGCTCTTTAAGTGCCGCCGCCACCCCCACACCTCCATTTTTTCCATTTTTGTTCGAATAAGACCGTCTCGAAACATAATTAATCGTCCCCAATACTAACATATTAACTTAAACTATCCAAAGGACATGAATTAAACATGCATGCAATCATTTTAACATGTGAAATTAACTACTTAATTAAAAATCACAAAAACATACAAAAATCAAAGCATGTGACGATTTTTCGTCGAGTAACTCGAAATATGTTACCTTAAGCTAGAAAATGAGCAATTAGCACCTTAAACCCAAACCCTAACAAGCAACTAGCCGCTATCCTCGACAATATACGAGTCCCCAAACTCGTCCTCCAATTCTTCACCTAATTAAACAATAAAAACACAATATATAAGTATAAATACCAAAATTTACCAAAATTCGTCTTAAAACAACTTCAAGAAAACTGAAATTAAAACATACTAGGTTGTAGATCTCGACGAGAGGATTCCGGAAATATAAATTTTATGAAAATCCGTCAAGAAATGAGAAAGTTATGACGATTTTTGCTTGAATTTTGTTGAAATGGTGTTTGGTTTTGGGTTTAGAATGCTGAAGATGAACATAAGAAAAGAAAATCAGAAAAAAGAAGGGAGGGGGAGAGGTGTCCGCGGGAAAGGGAAAGGAGGAAAGGAAGGAGCGGGTTTAGTCGGGATTTTACGAGTCGGTTTTGACTCGTTTCGATAATAATTAAATCCGCTTGTCAAACGTAAATTCCGACAAGACCAAAGTTTTTAAACACGAGATTACAAGAAAATTGAATACTCATACGACCCATTTCTAAATTCGTTTACCCAATGTTCAAAAGAATTGCCATTTTCCCCCCGATATGCCCTTATTTCAAAATAAAAAGTTTTTACACGGTTTAAACTATTTTTAAACATTTCGAAACTATCAAAATAAATACTTTTCTCCAAAATATAATAAAATTATATTTCTTTGAATTATTTTTACTTTAAATACTTAAATATCAAATTTTATTTGATTAATAAATTATTTCCGAAATATATTAACGGTCCGAAATTACGGGGCGTTACAATCACCCCTCCTTTTAAAAAGTTTCGTCCTCGAAACTTAGAAGGAGAAATTATAATATACAACATCTTAATAATACAATCATAAGAAAATATAGGTATCTTTTCAATGAAACGGTGATACTCTCGTTGATCAGACAAGAACATCCACATTCATATCAAGATATAAAAATATTTCTACACCAATAAATGAGAAAACCCATTATTGGGACGTCACCAACAACGAGATTTAACATTCACTAATGTTAAAACCATTAAAAATCATAAAAGCATTTTCAAAATTTTTTGGTTTAAAGTTCTATAATAAGAATAATATCTTTACTAATTATGATTAAATAAGGCTTAGTAACTCGGAAAAAGAGTAAGAAAAAGGAATACCTTACGGAAATAAATCAAAATTTCATTTTCAAATCTTTAAAAATAGGTTAGGTTTGTAGAAGTGGCACAAACTTTTATGAATGAATCGAAACTGGTAGCTTGAAAGTTTAGGAGTCGTACAAAAAGGAAAGTAACTTAGATAGCATAAAAACAAAGTATGTTAAGAGAGCTCAAACTTAATCAACAAGAGAGCTATAATGAATTTCATGGAGTAAGAATTGAAGTCGAACCTAACAGGGTGTCAAAGATGGAGTTTCATAAGTTACCAACATCAAACTTATGAGAGGAGTATGATGAAGTAAGGAAGAGAGGTATGAGCGGTAACGCTCATGATCAAGGAAGAAGGGAGACTAGACAACAAGGAAACGCCGGACACTCTTATCTCAAACAACAATATCACTCAATACGGTTCCGAAAACTTCCTAACAACAAAACTCATAACCACATCACTCCAAATTCTCAAACATCCCGAAACAACTTTCACAAGCCTAAGGTCAAGGCTTCCAACAAAGTTATATTCGTATCCAACTAGTGTCAACTATGGGTTCCTCAAATATTCAACAAGGTTCTCATTTCAAAACAAGGTAGTAACATACCAACCCCAAAATCCGAAAAATCAATAGGATCTCAAGTTCCTCTATCCTTTTACTTATTAAGGATTGCCAAAAGCGGAACTACACTCAGCTACACTCAGCTACAACACCGTCCCATCATCTCAAGTACTCAATGCGACCTCAAGGTCTATAAAACTATAGGGTTAACAAATTCTTCTCAACACTAAGTCTCTCTCAACTCAAGAACTCTCAAGAGTCAACTAAAATACCAAATCTCATCATCCAACCATTATGGTCATCAACATCTCAAGGAATATTCTTTCAAATATGACATCCTAAAACTTACTTACCATCAAATTCCCAAGGAACAAGGTCTTAATTATAACAACACTTTATCACCTCAAAGTTCCTAAAACCATAAGTGAAACTATGTTCTTTAACCTAACAATTGGTGTCAACCAAACCATTACCCTTTCTAGTTACCAAAACAAGTGCTAAGACTTCCCAACAATGTAATTTACTCTCACTCTCTTAACATACTTCAAGTAGTAATCAATATCACTCACCAAAACAAACAAATAATCCCACATTTAACATTTCCACACGATAACATATACATTATCAAACCCTCATATCCAAAGCGATTATGGAAGCCAAACCCAAACTCGGCTACTTAGTCAATCCTATATCCTCAAATCACATCTCACTAACTCTGTAAACATGGTCAACAGGGTACCAACTATACTAAGGAGATAAGGAGTGATAACGGGATAGAGAAACGGTAAAATATTTTCAAAGGGTGCATGAACCTGACAAGTTAAGAAACTAAGGAGTCAGACCGTAAGGATAACGGTTGACAAAAATAAGAGGTATTCGAGTTAAGAAGATATCTAGGGCAAGAAGAAGATACGTAAACTTTGGCATAAAAACAGGGTTCAACAAACGTTAAAGAGAAGGGAAGGAGAAATGTAAGCGGCATAATGAAAGGGTTACCGCTTACCAAACACTCATCAAAGCTTATGATCGATATGATAAGGTTACATCACTAAGGTCCTCAACAAAGCCTCAAAAGTCTACCAAATCATAGGACTAACAAGGACTCCACAATGGTACGTATTCCTCAACTCAATTGGTTCTAAGAGCCAAAATCAATTCACCACACAAATTCATTTGTTACCATCCATGTCCCAAAGTATCTCCTTTACCATTCTCATCATCGAACTTCACTTACTATGTCATCTCCAAGTACCATGGCATGTCTACTCCATCATTTCACCACTTAATACTTCTAGTCTCCGATACCATAAATTAGAATCACATCTTTGAACTCACGAACTACATTGAACAACATTCCACCAAAATTCCCAAATTCAGATATGATTAAAAAGGTCAACCACGTGTTCTCAAATTTCGAAAGGTCAACAAGGGCTACTCTATACTAGATTTGGTCAACTCAAAAGGTTTAACAAACTAACTAATTCCAAAGTACGATACCAATCCATTAAGCAACGTCAATGTCCTATTGTATTCCTTTCAAGGCCTACTAGGATTAGGGCTAACTATCATTCCTTAAATTTTCCACAAGGAACATTGAGACTCTCAAATGAAGTAGCTCAGGTTCATTCCATCTTATGTACTAAGGTAGTACCCATGCTCAATCATCTATAACAAACAAGCTCTCAATAGTCATAAATCCCAAGGTGTTTCTCGACTCACTAGGCTCTCATATTAAGTACAACTAACAAGACTAACCAAAGGATCCCAAGTTATATTCTCCTATACAACTCAAATCCTAAAAAACCAATTTCTCAACTCGTTCACGCCCTCCAATGGTACATTCTCTCAAAACTGAGTTCTCTTGAACAAGGGAACTATCCTGCGGAATAAAAGGAAGGTGTCCACAAGGACTCTTATTATAAGAAGAAAACGAACCAAGGATGAATCGGGAGAAAGAATAGAAGAGTAGTTACCAAGGCGTGAGAAGAGGAATTAAAAAGACGAATAAACAACGAGATTGGAAGATTAAGGTAAGATACACTGAATACGAAAAGAAGTATCAAGAAAGTGGAAGCATTCTTCATTTGGCATAACCAATCTTCAACATTCGGCAACGGCCACTCAGTCTTGGTCACCAACGAGTAAGAACTAATAAAATAGCATCATCAACTCCTCTTCTTGGCGGAGCCATCTTACAAAAGAGAAAATTAATTAGTACCTAACAATTAGCAATCACAAACAGACTACCACATAAAATCCTAAATCTACCCATCCTACCCATCTCTCATGTTTATTATTTAAAGGTCAAGTGATTTTAAGTGGGGTGCACAAACGTGCGTCGGGAGCAATAGGCTCTGATACCAACTGTGACACCCTTAAATTTAGTGTTAATTAAAACACGTAAATTCTACAGAAAAACTAACAGGATATGTTTATAATTGGTTCAACTAGATAAAACCTGTAATTTTTAAAATTTTCCCAAACCATTCACAAACATCTCCAAGAGGAGGGTGCCAAAACCTGCAAATTCTATCAAACTAATTTACATAACTATGCTAAAGGCTAGAAAATATAGAGATACAAACCATATTAAAAGAGGGAGACATATGTCCCTTCAAAATATATACATAACCAAAAGTTAAAAGGTTTACTACTAAAAAAATAGCCAAACTAGGTCCATGGTTCCTTATGCTCACTAGCTCGTCTGTGACCCCATCTAAATCTTCAACCTGTCAATCGCATTTTATACAAACACGAAAGCCACAATTCAGTGGGGAGTAACTTCGAGTCCTCCCAGCCACGAATCGTCATTATTAATGTAACATGTAGTAAAACATGTAAACAATATGATAATTAATCTAATTTCCAAGTATTATAACATATGAATACTAAATTGACCAATTTAAACTATCATGTGAAACATATAACAAATTGTAATCCAAACTCTATCAACCATAGCCGGCTTGCATCTCACCTTCTATGATTCATAGAATCATCAAACAAGAAAGGGCAATATATCAAAGACAGGCATAAGTTCTTAGTACCGTCAATAGTCACTCTGTAACTCGAGTCTATACCACGAGGTAGGGAAGGTAATCGAACCGGTATCTTGGCTCAGCGGTTAATATTAATAAAACATGGCCAAGACACCACACAACCCTACCCTAAAATCTGCGCAGACCTAGACATGCGGATACACACCACCGCACCCAAGACCCGCAATTTTTCTAAAACAAAGTGAGTACCCTAAGGAGTCCACCAAAGGGTTGGCTAGTACTTAAGCTGACCACTTACTATTAAAATAAGTAACGAGGTCATGCCCCAACTTGGATATAAATCCACTAGTCAGGAACACAAAGGCTATTAAGCAGTGAACATATACTCGTCAGAGACAATAAAGACCTATCTATGACAAACACAACAACCTGCAAGAGATATTCAATACCCATTTCAATTCTAGCAAATTTTAACAATATTAAAGGCTTTAGGGGAATCTAGGGCCATTTTTACAATATAAGAAGCTACACAAATCAACTAACTACACATGTGAAACATAAATATAATAAATGGCCTAAAACAAGAAAAAGGCCGACTATCCAATTTATATAAAACTTCATCCAACCGAATTTTTACCCGCAACCCCAGCCCTGCGACAGGTACGGGTTAAATTGCGGTGACCAATCACTCAATTAATCGACATCGAATCGACCAAAGGGACTAAGGCACAGTTTTCGGCACAATCATAAAAACATTACAATTATAGCTATATAATTCATTTTGAGCCTAATCGTTACAATTTCATTTTATAATTTACCCTAACATGTGCAACTACCAATATAAACCTAATTTTTACCAATAACATAATTTTTACTACTAATACGATTTAATTCAAAAGTGTACTCATATGTAATTTATACTAACTATATCAATAATGATCCCGAAATGACAAATATTGCATGAAAAACCACGAAACAAGCAACAGGCTGACCCGGGCCAGCCGTGGGCCAGCCGTGGGCCTGCTGCCGCCACCCCCACACCTCTATTTTTTCAATTTTTGTTCAGTATAAGACCGTCTGAAACATAATTAATCGTCCCCAATACTAACATATTAACTGAAACTATCCAAAGGACATGAATTAAACATGCATGCAATCATTTTAACATGTGAAATTAACTACTTAATTAAAAATCACAAAAACATACAAAAATCAAAGCATGTGACGATTTTTCGTCGAGTAACTCGAAATATGTTACCTTAAGCTAGAAAATGAGCAATTAGCACCTTAAACCCAAACCCTAAAAAGCAACTAGCCGCTATCCTCGACAATATACGAGTCCCCAAACTCGTCCTCCAATTCTCCACCTAATTAAACAATAAAAACACAATATATAAGTATAAATACCGAAATTTACCAAAATTTGTCTTAAAACAACTTCAAGAAAACTGAAATTAAAACATACTAGGTTGTAGATCTCGACGAGAGGATTCCGGAAATATAAATTTTATGAAAATCCGTCAAGAAATGAGAAAGTTATGACGATTTTTGCTTGAATTTTGTTGAAATGGTGTTTGGTTTTGGGTTTAGAATGTTGAAGATGAACATAAGAAAAGAAAATCAGAAAAAAGAAGGGAGGGGAAGAGGTGTCCGCGGGAAAGGGAAAGGAGGAAAGGAAGGAGCGGGTTTAGTCGGGATTTTACGAGTCGGTTTTGACTCGTTTCGATAATAATTAAATCCGCTTGTCAAACGTAAATTCCGACAAGACCAAAGTTTTTAAACACGAGATTACAAGAAAATTGAATACTCATACGACCCATTTCTAAATTCGTTTACCCAATGTTCAAAAGAATTGTCATTTTCCCCCCGATATGCCCTTATTTCAAAATAAAAAGTTTTTACACGGTTTAAACTATTTTTAAACATTTCGAAACTATCAAAATAAATACTTTTCTCCAAAATATAATAAAATTATATTTCTTTGAATTATTTTTACTTTAAATACTTAAATATCAAATTTTATTTGATTAATAAATTATTTCCGAAATATATTAACGGTCCGAAATTACGGGGCGTTACACTCCCCTTACAAGCTAGTCTATGGAAAGGCATGCCATTTGCCAATTGAGCTAGAATACAAAGCCTTTTGGGCGATCAAAGCTCTCAACCTTGATCTCAAGTTAAGTGGTCAAAAGAGGATAATGCAAATTCAAGAGTTGGAGGAATTCCGACTACAATCCTATGAGAACGCCAAGATCTACACAGAAAGGACAAAGTTGCTTTATGACAAAAGAATCAAGAAAAAGGCCTTGCATAAGGGAGATAAAGTCCTTCTATTTAACTCCTGATATCGACTCTTTCCCGGGAAGTTGAATTCTAGATGGATGGGTCCCTATGTGATTACCGAGGTAGGAAAATATGGAGACTTTGAGCTAAAATCAGAAGATGGAAACAAATTCAAGATCAATGGCCAAAGGGTTAAACCATATTATGAAGGAGCATTCATTGGAGAAGTAGAGGTCATCTGACTTGAGCCTCTCCCACCATGAACGGATCATCAAAGAGAGAAGAGTTTGGTGGAGTCCTCTCCAAACCACCACTTGTAAATATACTAACTCTTCCCATTTGTATTTTTAGCTTTATTGTATTTACATAAAAGCATGATTCTTGACCTAAGAGTAGGTGAGGGAGGGTTACTAACCCTTTTGATGAATGGAGGATTTAGGAATTAAGTGTGGGGAAGCACTCTTAAAGATCAAAAAGGAGGAGACTCCCACGGGCAGACCTGAGCCCGTGGGAAATGTAGGCAATCCGGGCGTCATCAAAGGAAATCCGCGCGTCTCCTGGGTATAATCCGAGCGTCTAGACACTAAGACCCTCGTCTTGGGATTTCTGGAATTGAAAAATTGGGACTATTTTACAATCCGAGCGGATTATGCACAAAATGACCGTCTCCAACAGATCTGCTTGTCTCATTGGAAATCCGCGCGTCTTTACTGCTGGCAAATATTATCATTCCTTACTGTTTATGGATCCGAGCGTCTCCTGAAGAATCTGCTTGTCTCATACAACAAAAATCTGCCCGTCTCATGAGAAATCCGCGCGTCTCAGCACGAAGTGGAAATTCCAGATTGCACTGTCTATGGATCCGAGCGTCCTGAGCTCGATCCGCTCGTCTCTTGAAGCGAAGATCCGCTCGTCTTGAGCACGGGCCGCGCGTCTCCCTAGCGTGTTTTGCTCCCTCATTTTTCAACAAAAATAAAACTCCTTCCCACCACACATTTTATAACACCTCAACCCTCCTTCCCCTATAAAACATAAAACCCCCTCCCATATGACTCAAATCACATCTAAAGCACTCATTCACCTTTCTAAATTAAAAACCCCCAAAACCTAGGGTTTCAAAAGGGATCTCAATCACAACGAATCTTCATCTTCATCAAGTCAAATTCTAGATCCACTTTTACGATGAGATCAAGAGGGTCCTTGCATAGGGAAAAAAGAAGACCAAGGGTAATGGGAAGCTCCTCCACATCTCACCTCAACACCTTGAGGAGAGAATATGAAGAAGTAGTTGATCTCTCAAGACTTGATGAATTTTCCAACATAGAATTGGTCAATGATGTTCAAAGGCTTGTTTTCCATCGTCTTCTTGGTAAGAATATCCTTCCCACTAAATTTATGTGCCATGAGACTTTGAGGAAACTTGGGATCTATCATCAAACCGAGGCGCTCTTTGATTTGTTTGGTCTCTGAACCCTATTTCACATGCATGAGCACACCTACCGGTCCTTGGTTCTTGAGTTCTTGAGCTTCCTAAATATCACCACCTTGAACAAAATCATTTGTGTGGAGTTTAGATTAGAAAGCACGACCCGGATGATGACTCTTGTTGAATTCGCTAGTGTACTAGGTCATGATGTATCGCCTACCCGAACATCAAAACCACGAAAGTATAGCATAATACCCCTTTGGAGAGCCATGACGGGTCGGGATTTTTCTCTCATTAAATAATGCTTGGCTTTTCACATTCAAAACCCTATCATTCGGCTTACCTACCGATTTATAGCCAGCACTCTCTTTGCCCGTCAAGATCCCGCAATATTGAATTAGATTGATCTTGTTTTCATGGAGACTTACCTCAAGATACAAGGAAGGAGCAGTTACCAATTCAACGCCCCCCTAGTTCTTCTTGAGAGATGGGCCAAGTTCCAGAATGGAGAAGATGATGGTATGATCCACATCGTATATGGGGGACTAATCACAAAGCTTGCAAAGTTCTTTAACCCCAATTTCAACAAAAACAATGAATACACACCACTTCCGAGAAACACAAGGATCAATGAAATGTTAATTCTTTGGCAACACCATTCGATGGCTCTTGAAGGCCATGAGAAAAGGATTAAATAGATCACCAAGGGGAGCACCCCCATCTATCTCCCAATGGAAGGATTAGCAAGGATTTCAACTCAACGAGGACCCCTCTCCCAAATACCGTCCTACCTCATTCCAACAAATGCAAATCATGCCAATCAAGCAAATGAAGCCCCACCTCCAATACAACCTTAACAACATGAACACCAAAAGAATGACAATGAGAAAGTTGTTATCCCGCCCTACCCATTTCCGTACCAACCATACAACCATCCTAATCCTTTCATTCTCCCGAGAGACGACTTCGTCACGGGTATACTTCAAGCCATGCACAAAGCACAATATGAAGCAAGGGTGGACAACTACTTCGCTCTCTCCCCACAATTCCACCAATTGGCCCGCCAAGGGCACATAAGTGAAGAGGGAATGCTTCCCTCTTAGGCACAAATGAACTTACTTTTTCCAAACTCGGAAAATGCCCATGGTAGAACACATGGAGTCATAGATGAAGGAGGGTCAAGTGGCGGTGATACGGTGGAGGTCAACAGTGAGGGGGACGAGTTTATGGACTTTTCTGAGAGTGATGATGTGCAAGAAGATAGTGGTTTCGGAGGGGATGATGATTGAATAATCTTCATGAGCTAGGTGGAGCGGGCGCGAGACACCCACCAAGGCCAAGGTGAAGTTTTTCTTTCCCCTCTCATTTTTCATGACAAAACTTTCATGCTTTGTTAACTTGTTTTGTAATTGATTGTTTCATTCTTGGGTGTCCTCGTAAAAAGGACTATTATTCCGCCTAGGCAGCATTTGGGTGATGATAAATTAATTGTTCCCACCATGAAAAATCCAAAATGACATGTTTAGTTTCATGCATAGAATTTTGTGCATGAACTCCCCCAAATTTCTACACTAGCAATATTGTCTTATTTGGTTTGGGGAAGTTTAAGCACACGCATTGGGAGTTAATTCAAATTATGCTCTCCAACCAAACAAAAATTCATGCATCATATATTATAGTTTAGAATGCATTCACTTGTTTATATGTCATATAGTTCCTTATCGTATTGGCCATTGAGGACAATGCATTCTCATATAACTTGCATAATTCCCTATCGTATTGGCCATTGAGGACAATGCCCATACTAATGTGGGGATGAGGAATTCTAACTTGACTAAAAATTGAAAAATGATAAAAATTGAATTTTTTTGAAAAATACAAAAACATGTCTTTTTATTTCATAAACAAAAATCCATAAAAATTTGAAAAATTAAAAAACCAAAAACATGTTCATTCCTTTATAGTGTAGTATTGTATGTATTGTATATACTTGTTTGTTTGTTTATCTATCCTTTTTCACATTGATCGACTACGCCACATCCGAGACATGAGGATCATGAAGACCGCATGGTATGATCTTTCCAATCTCCCTTTTCCTCTTTATGTTAATGAATATGTGGCTTTATTTGATTGATGCGGTATGAAACAATGTGATTATAGGATTGCATTTAGATTATATGGCATACTAGTTGGTAGAAGCATATGCATTAGGTTGTATATATGAAGTTGCATAATGGCATATAGTTGCATTGTAGGAAAAATTTTGTGAAAGCATCTATTTGGGAAACTTGACAAGTGTATATAGGCCCTTGTAGATACTTTTTCTTCTTGAGACTTTGCTCACTAGAATACTTGCAAAATACCCTAAGATGTGTCGTGCTAGTATCATTTGACCCATGGATTAAGGCCTAGTCAAGAGTACCTTGTGGTGTGATAAGCCACTACTACAGATACAGGCTATAACAACGGGTAAAAACCGTTGTAAAAACAAAAAGCGGACGTTGTTAAAGCGGCCGTTGTAGAAGGTATTTACAACGGTTTGGTTATTTAATGAAACCCTTGTCTAAAGTATTAACCACGGTTAAAAGCCGTTGTTGTTGGGTGTTCTCCGTTGTGGAAAGTGTTTCAAAAATTTGGAGGGAATAATATAACAACGGTTGTCATATGTATAACCGTTGTTGTAACTTTCCCTCCAAAATTGTGAAGTCTTTTAACAACGGGTTTATGCTACATACCCGTTGTTGAAATTGTTAGTAACAACGGTTCTTAGTTTAAAACCCGTTGTTGTAACTTTCCCTCCAAAATTGTGAAGACTTTTAACAATGGTCGTTTAAAACCTGTTGTTGAATATTATGCGCGGTATTTGTGAAAGGTATTCACAACGGTGTTTTTTATTAACCGTTGTGAAAGGTCTTCACAACGGTTTTTTTTAGTAACCGTTTTTATTACGAACTCCTAATGTTTTAAAAAATTAAATTTGTTTCATGCCATTCAAAACCCGCATATATCAAAGCAAGACCATATACCAAAGACCAAGATAAATCACAAATGGGTTCATCGAACTCAATAGATTCAATTCAACCACAACAAAGATCATATATATATATATATATATATATATATATATATATATATATATATATATATATATATATATATATATATATATATACAAGGAGTTGAATTTACATAAACTAATCATTCCCTTTCAACAAAAAATTTACTAATAAGCTGATCTAAATTTTGAGTATCATGCATTTCTATTTTCTAAGACATATTTGCCCAACATGTCCCTTACCTCGTCTATATCTACACTTGAGTACTGCTGAATCTCTGGTGACGGGTTGATTACATACTGCGGATAAAACAAAGACAAGACATTATTGTAACAACATCAATTACTGCATAGCAACATCATGGTATATATAGCAGCAAGCAAGACATCATTAGCTCTAATTTAAAAAAAGTAATAAACACATTATTAAATTACTAACCTTTTGTGGAATAAGGATATATATTCGCCTAATAATCTCCAACATGAACCGACAAACGTAGTATCCACATTGTTTGCTATCTGGCTGGCGAGGGGCCTATTATTACATAAAAACAAACAGACGAGAGAAGGCTCACATCAAAATATTGAACTTTAGGTACTGTATTAGTATTAAACACAGATTTTTGCACTTAATGTATTGTATTTGAGCACGTACCCCTGTTATCGTAATAAAATTAGGGCCATCATCCGAATCTTTCGTGGGTTGATCCTGCTCGTTAGCTCTTCTCTTCTCAAAGGCCCTTATTTAAAAAAAAAAAAAAAACAAAAGGAGGCAGACACTCATTTTTTTAGGGGCAAATATGAGCTTTTTCCTATAAATAAAAATTTAAACTTAATGTTAATATAAATAAACCAGTATTATAAACTTACTTATTAATCAAGCGCTTAAAAGTCTCGCTTGGTTGATTATGTAAAGAGTCCAACCAGAAAACTTTCTTCTTTGTCGGCATGATGGCTGCTAGCACCCAATGAGTCCTACATCAAGAGACATCATCATTATTAACAAGTACATATATTAGTTATGAAAATGCAATTGTAGGGGGAAACGTAATATTAATTTGTTTATTACCCTTTTTCATTATAAGCGGCAAAAACCAGCTTCTTGGTTGTCGCCAATTGCTGAGCAATATAATCTACCCGATCTTCGAACGAGAATTCCGTAATAAATAAGGATAAAACATAGGGGCACAAGAATCCGTATTGATCAACTGGAATCTTCTTCTCGGGGATCACTCTCAATTTCAATATCCTACATTATTACGGTATTAATTCCGGTATTAAAACACTATCTAGTAGTCAGAATATTAGAATATGAAATTATTTATTAAGAAACTTACTTCATCCAAACAAATAGGTGTTGGACATCAATCTGGTCTAGGCCAGCCTAAGTGGCTAGCATATCCCATGACATAAGTGCTTCGCGCTCAACCCCTTGAATATTCTCCTCGAGCGGAATAATTATCAATTGCTCGGTTGCTATGTGACAGCAAGCCTCCTCATGCAGTTTCCTCATCGTCACCGTTCTTACTTTTTGCATGTAATCCTTCCCAGTATATTGTGTGGAGTTTAAACTCCTAACTTCTTTCAGGTCGTGGAAATAATGATTCTTTGATTTTGTGCTACTACCACCAGTCTACACATGTAGATAATTAAAATAATAAAAAATCCAAAGGTAACATATCCTAGTTGGAGTAATAAAAATAAAAGCGTACTTAATTAAATACCTCGTCAACCTGCTCTTTCAATGATGAGGTAGTAGTAGCAGGTATGACTGGGGACTTAGGCTTATCAGTCTTTTTTGTCCCCTACACAAAATTACCATGCTTTTTATAAATACAGACAAAATATAAATAAAGGGAGCGAGGTTTTTAAAAAAATGGAGAAGTTAATTAAATACCTCATCAGATTGTTGTCTGGACGAGGTAGTTGGCATGTCCGGGGACTTAGGCTTATCCGCCTTAGCCGGCTTTTCTGTTCCCTACATACAAAAAAATTGCATGCTTTTTAGAAATACAGAAACAAAAAAAAATTAAAGGGAGGTTTTCATAAAAATGGAGAAGTTAATTAAATACCTCATCAAGTTGTTGTCTCGACGAGGTAGTTGGCATGTCTGTGGACTTAGGCTTATCCGCCAAAGCCGGCTTTTTTGTTCCCTACAAAAAAAAAAAAATAACATATAAATTTAACATATAAAAACATTCAACAATTAAAAATGTAACATATATATAAAGGTATTTCTTCTAACCCCAATCGCTTTCACTTGAGGCGAGACGACCGAGCCAAGTAGATGTGAGTTTCAGGCCATTGGATGAAACTTCCAACTGCATCTCCCAGAATGGTAATGTCGTCACGAACTAGGACAGGCAGTTGAAAGTTTCATGGCCTGGAAAGACTGTAGTTATCTCTACTTTTCTATGATTCGGCAAAAGTTTTTCGCCATGAACTACAGTTTCCGCTGCTGCAGATTTGGTGTGCATTTCTACGAGACCCCGGCCAACACGCATATGTGGCTTTTCGGTTTTAGGGTCAACAAGAATAACTGGCCTCTTGTTTACGGCCTGAAGAGTATACACATACATTATTATATCCCAAAATTTAATAGAATTCATATAAATTTAACTAATTAAACACTTCATGCATACCTTACTGAAAACAGGGAACTGACTTGAAGGGGATGTATGATATTTTCCATCAGCCGTCTTCTCAAGTTGCATCTCCTTTTCAGACCCATTATTTACCCAATAAAATTAACCAATGACACCATGTTAGAAGTTATAGCATTAGAGCTGGCAGGGAACACACCCCTTGATCTTACCCAAAAAAAAAAAAGAAAAATAAGGAAGTATTAGGTACCGATCAGCTTTAGTTGTTACAACTTCAAAGCATTAGGTACCGATCTTTCCGAATCTCGTTGACTGATACTTCCTTCTCATGTATTGCCAAGGTAGTAGCGGCCTCTTGACCAATCTGTTGTACCTTATTATTACTCCCTTTAGAAATGACATCCTCCATCATCTTCACTTCTTCTTCGGAAAGCTTGCCTCCAGCATTCAACTTTAGTAGTACGGATGCCATTAACTAAAGCTGCGTGCCAAGAATGTAATGTGTCAGCAATTTTTATCCGAACAATAACATGTGAATTGAACTTAAATGAAAATAATAGAATAAATGGTACCATGTCAGCCTTCTCAGACTTAGTCTTCCTTTTCTTCTTTATCGGGCGCTTGTCCCATAATATTTCGTTACTCCAACCTATAACGGGACGCCCCTCAAACGACCTGGATTTTCGGGTCGGCCGATCGCTCTAGCAAGAACGTCATTACGACCACTGGGAGTGAATTTCCCTTCTTCTACCTCTTTCAATACGTTGTCCTATAATATATTAAATAAACTTCAAATTATATTTGTGACTAAAATAATAAAGTTAGTAATGAACTCGTCTTAATAAAATAATTCTTACTATGTTGGCCAACACTTCCTCATCATATTTGTCACGCGACCGGGATCCTTTAGGCGTGTGCCCTTCTTTATAAGTTACATGTCGATCCAAGTTGGTCACTCCCTTTGCCACCTACACATTAACATGGTAACATTTATACATGTAAATGTGTATCAATGCAAGTCCAAGTGTGATTAAAAAAATAAAGTCTCACAGGGGAATAATGCATGCTACTTACGAGGTTCTCTTCTATCATTCTGTAACCGCCTCGAGAACCATACCATTTCCCCTTCTTGCATGAAATGTTAGCACGATTTCTTATGCTAACGGCCTTCAAATAATTATTTAAAAGCGCAAGTAGATGAGATAATAAAAAGATTATATCAAGGACTCATTAATTAAAAAAATGATAGGTAAATCGTTAAAAGGCGAGGATATTTAACCTGAAACTTCTCAGTAGTTCTCATCTCTTTGAAACGATCCCATTGTTCCTGACTGATGGTGGGATACTTATTGTCTCCCGGTGGGCTCTTACGCATCTCCCCCGTTGCCTTGTCCACATACAACCAATCCCTAGCAACGTCACACCTCCACTGCCTGTGGACATCCGCTGCCTTATGCATTAAATACTTATCATGGCTTTCATCGGGTATAATAAAGGCTTCCTTTACACGAGCCAATTATAACTCCGCCAATTTTGGATTCAAATTTCTAAAATCATCTAAATGGATAGGCACAAACTGTCTTCTGCAACATCCAATCCAACTGGATAAAAAACCCGCATTTGGACCAGTAGGGAAACCCTTCTCACTCCATGTTATTTCCATCGGTTCTTTAGCGGCTATAGCTGCAAGGCATCTCTGGCACTTCGTAGCACCCCTCTCACCAGGCTTATTATCCCCAGGCTTATTGTTCTTTTGACTTCTTTTCCGTTTTTCACACATGATAATCCTAAAACCCAAATATGAATGATATAGGAAATGAACAACTTAACAACGTACGTACATGCAGAGTATTATCTAAAACCCTAAACCCTAACAGGAATGAAAATTTAAAACAACAGATTGAGCTTCTAAATTCTAAACCCTAATAAGAGGAGTGAAGTAGATGATGCGGGATGATAAAGATAACAAAGAAGACGAAAAACAAACAGATGCATGAAAAAGAAAAAAGATGATCGTCTTAAAACCCTAATGACGAAACACAAATTTAAAGTGAACATACCTGATGATGATGATGATAAAGAGAATGAGCAGAATGATAAGGGAAGGCAACGGAATCTGGGCGTCGAAAACTGGGCGACGGCCGGCGACGAGAATGTAAAAAGCGAGGAAGAGAGAAGAATAAACTCAGGATACCAACGGTTGAACTGGTGTTGTGTGTGTTTGTGTATGATATGTTGTATGTGTTTGTAAATTAGTTTTTTATTAAGACAAACTATTGACAACGGGTTCTCAAAGCAAAACCGTTGTTATATGTTAATAACAACGAGTCAATAAAAGTCAACCGTTGTCAAAACTCTATTACAATGGTTAAAATATACCCGTTGTAATATATTTTCACCAAATTTGCGCCAAAATGAAATATGTCAAAAAAATCATTGACAACGGGTAGAGGTACTACACCCGTTGTTGAAAATAATAACAATGGGTAGTATCACTATAACCGTTGTTGATAGTAATAGCAACGGGTAATTTCAATATAACCGTTGTTGAAAGTATTAACAACGGGTAATTTAAATATAACAGTTGTTATTGTTGAACCTTTTTTTAAAAAAAAAATTACTATAATTCCTTGACACCAAACTCAGAATAATACATACTATAACAAAGAGAAGCACCATATACTTTGCAACATTATTCAAAGAATTTCAACACCAAATATCCACATCTAATAATAAGATCAAGAAAATAAGACAACACCAGCATGCATGCATACTGCATATCTAAGCTACAGGATTTACCATGCCATGCAAATTTGGGAATTTTTATTTAAAAATGACCATTATTGATTTACCAATAAATTAAACCATCAATTTATTGGTCTGAAAATGACTCAAAATGTTGGTCGTCCATATCACTGTGTCCTGATGAACTATCTCAGGATCGGGGACGTTTCTTGGATGTCATAGTTTCTTCGTTAACCCAAATACCTTCACGATGGTCATCACGCATATAGATGCTTTAAGTGTCCTCATGATCAGTGTCAACATCGTCGAAATAAGATACAGTGGTAGAGTGATCCATTCCCTCAAAAACGACATCTTGATCATCATCACCATTATCGGATGGACTACTCCTTCTACTCCTTACAGACAGTACAACAGGTCACTTCTTATCCATAGGATCGGTGATATAGAACACTTGTTTAGCTTGGGATGCCATTATGAAAGGATCATCTTTATTATTGCCAACCTTACCCAGATTGACCAACGTAAATCCCATCTTTTCCTTTCGGACACAATGGATGTTGTTATCAACCCAGTTACATCGAAACAAAGACATTGTGAAATCAATGTAATCTAGTACCAATATTTCTTGAATAACACCATAATAAAGGCATTTCCCCAAATAGGCTTTTTATCTTTTGAAGTAGCAAAGTGCATTGCCTCAAATTCAGAACTCACACCACTATTTTGCATTGTGCTCAACTCATCTTGCTCGCGGGTGTAAAAAGTATATCCATTAATGGCAAAACTGTTGTAAAAGGTGACCTTGGCATTTGGACCTAAACCAAGACGTAGTAACCTAGGAGAGATGTCATCACCAGTTTGTTCCGTACACTCTAAGACAATATTCTTAAACCACTCTGCAAACGTCTTCGTATACTCGTTCGCAATCCACTTCTCGGTCTTGTTTGGGTGATCGTATTTGAGCTCATCTTTGTGTTGTTGAATATAAGGTTGCACCTCATCTTCGTTGTTTAGCACATACGTGTGTGCTAAATGTAACATTTCACGTGTCACAATTTTTTCAACCCAGCCCCTAATACCTTTTCCGGTCATTCAGTCACTATGACGATTCTTAGGAACGCCAATCAACTCCTCAGGGGAGAGATGAGCGTAACAATATGAAAGATCTTCGTCTAAAATAGCGCGTTCAGCAATACAATCTTCCGGACGATACCGATTAGATGTATAGTCCTTGTAGACTTTCATCAATCTTTCGAAAGGATACTGGTATCTCAAGTACACGGGCCCAAGGTACAAAATCTCCCTAACCAAGTGAATGGTCAGATGAATGATGATAGTGAAGAAAGAGGGTGGAAAATACATTTCCAACTGACAAAGAGAGGTTACAACGAGGTCCTGCAATGAATCCGCGTCATCGGGATCAATGACTTTCTCGCATATGGACTGGAAGAAGAGACAGAATCTAGTTATAGCATATCTTACCTTTTCAGGTAAAATGGAACGAATAGCCACAGGTAGTAATTGTTGCATCACAGTGTGACAATCATGTGACTTTAACCCGGTGAGTTTTAGGTCTTGCATCGACACTAGGCTTTTGATGTTCGACGAATAACCATGTGGCACTTTAATTCCATTCAAGCATGCACATAACTCTTTTTTCTCATTCCGTGAAAGGGTATAAGCTGCTAGCGGTAAAAATGTACGATTACCTCTCTTATGTGGTGCCAACTCTAGCCTAATACCCATCATTTTCATATCTTTCCTAGCTGCGGCGTTATCCTTTGTTTTACCAGGAACATTCAGAAGGGTATTGATAATATTATCACAGACATTTTTCTCAATGTCCATGAAATCGAGGCAATGCCTAACCTCCAGGTTAGGCCAATATGGAAGTTTATCAAAAAATATTGATCTTTTCTTATACCCACGAGTAGACAATTTAGAGCCGCTCTTCTTCCCATAATCTATCTCAATATGCTTTACTTTCTGATAAACTTCATGCCCGCTCAAAATTATAGGAGGTTGACAAAGTTCTTGTCTTCCATTGAATGCTTTCTGGATCTTGCGATAACAATGGTCATGATACAAGAACCTCCTATTTCCCATATACACATACTTACGAGAAGACTTCAAGTATTCAGACTCGATATCCTCCCCACACAATGGACAAGCCTCTTTCCCATGAACTGTGTGCCCAGAAAGGTCGCCATAAGCCGGATAGTCAGATATTGTACACAATAACATCGCTCTCAAATTGAAAGTTTCGTTCTTATATGCATCAAATACTTCTATCCCACTATCCCACAACAATCGCAAATCATCTAGAAGAGGTTCCAAATATACATCTATATCATTTCCAGGTTGTTTAGGGCCGGAAATTAACAACAACAACATCAAATACTTTCTTTTCATGCACACATATGGAGGTAAGTTATAAATAGCCAACACTACTGGCAAGTACTATGTTGGCTACTCATGTTTCCGTGTGGGTTCATTCCATCAGTGGACAGCGCTAGATGTAAGTTTCTAGGTTCATTGCCGAACTCGGGATACTTAGCGTCGAACGATTTCCATTGCATACCATCTGCCGGGTGTCTTAGCTTTCCATCATTTATTCTTCCTGTTTCATGCCAAGTTAACATTTTTGCATCATCAGGATTCGCATAAATCCTTTTGACTCTTGGTATCAATGGAAAATACCACAACACCTTAGCCGGGATCCCTTCCTTATCCTTATAACGCCACTCCAAACATTTAGGGAAATTGGTTAAGTTTTGATATAATTTCCGATACAATATGCAATCATTTGGACATGCATGTATTTTCTCATATTTCATACCCACTCCTCTTATTAGTTTTTTCGCCTCATATGTCTTAACAGGTAGAACATTACCATCAGGAAGCAACTCCTTTATCAAGGCTAAAAAACTAGTGAAACACGTGTCACTCACCCCATTTGCCCCCTTGATATTATACAACTTCACCACAGCCGACATTTTTGTGAACTTACAACCAGGATACTGAGGTGCTTCAGACTCACACAACTTCTCATACATGTTGTTAAGGTCATCCCAATTACTAGTGTCATCACCTACATCTTCAAAAGCAATCGACTCATCATCATTCTCTTCATTATCTATAGACCCAACATTCAACTTCTCTACTTTCAACTCTTCCAACTCAAAAAACTCGGCAAACTCAGGATCATCAGTTAGCCTTTCGTGTACCTCAACATCATCTTCTTCAGAGTTATTCTCTTCCTCTAATGATTCCCCATGAAAAATCCAACGTGTATAGGATCGACTAAATCTCCACTTTTCTAGGTG
The DNA here is from genome assembly GCF_048544455.1 of Silene latifolia. Lineage (NCBI taxonomy): Eukaryota > Viridiplantae > Streptophyta > Magnoliopsida > Caryophyllales > Caryophyllaceae > Silene > Silene latifolia. The sequence goes on along the minus strand of NC_133538.1, from coordinate 484,962,003 downwards.
TATTTTAACGTCCGGAAAAGCCATATAGCTAATATTACCACATCTTTCACAAGGACATGCAATACTAGAAGAACCTTTCAAATTGTTCGAAACGAATTCATAAAATTCAGCTAAACCATCCTTGTAGGTGCGGTCACTCATATTTACATCAATCGTCCAAGTTCGAGTCATTATTCTACATTCGTAATAATAGGCAACTAATTCAGAAAATACATTAATAGGCAAACAAATAAACGAAATTCAGGAAAGCAATTAAGCTAAATTATCAACAAATTAGATAATAACCCAAAAAATCCTATATCTATAAGCGTTACTAAGAAACATATATATACCTGATTTATAAACACGATGAGGGAGAGAAGACGGTACGGTGACAACAGTGACGGAAATGAAGACAGAGAGATGATCAGGGAGGAATGGAGGATGATATAGTAGCAGTACGTATTAGCTTGTGTTTGTGTTTTGTAGCGTATAACAGAATAAAGCAATCTGTTGTTCATTCTTAAGATTTTCATAACATTAATAAAAACGGTTATTCAGTCTGAAACCGTTGTTAAAAAGTATTAAAAACGGGTTCTAATATAACCGTTGTGATTACTTTTCATAATTTTGCGCCAAATTATTAACAACGGTTAAAATTTATTACAGATTCAACCGTTGTTATTAATTTTTATATTAACATCGGTTTTTCAAGTATAACCCATTGTTAAAACCAATAACAATGGTTAACAACACAGAACCGTTGTAATTAATTTTGGTAAAGTTCGCGGCATAAATTCTACAACGTGTTTTGATGATTTTCGTGAATAAGCGTTGTTAAAGGGCCGTTGTAGTTGCCTGTATTTGTAGTAGTGAGCCCTTGGCTACCGTTTATTCCAGGTGACCCTTAAAGCCATGCAACCATCTTCCATATTCTACCACATTTTTGTCAACAAAAGGGAATGAGCAAAAAAATTGGTCAAATTTGAGTTCAAGAAATGAAAAGAAAAGAAAAAGTTTGTAATCTGCATCAAAGAAAAGAGGAGTACAAAAATAAGAACTCATATGCTTCAAATATAAGCACCCTCGCTACAAATGGGATGACTTCGAAAATATTCAAAAAGAAAATGCAAAAAGTTGAAAATCGTCAAGCATTGAAAAGCCAAACATCAAACAAATGGCAAAAAGAAATTGTTCTCAAAAATGTCAAATGCCACAAATTTGGAGGGAATAACAACAACAAAAGCAAACTCCCATATGAAACTCAAAATAAAAATGATCCCTTTTATCCATCGGATCCACTTTTGTGCATGGTAGAGAATGGACGACCCTTCTTCTTGTCTAGGCAAGAAGGGGAATTCCGCGATCCTCTAGTGTTTCTAACACCATAGGGAGTCTACTCTTGACGAAGGTATTTAACGATTGAGGACAAAGGTACCCTAGCTTGACACAACTTGGGGGTGATTTATTGGTATCCTCTTAGGCTTAGTAGCATGAAGAAACCGTATCTATAATGGAGTGTATACCCTTAGATTGCTTCTCTTGTAGATAATTTTCACCACTTAGATGAGGAAAGTGGCTATTCATTTTTGTAGATTCATCCATTTCTTATTTTTGTGTGCTTAATGCTTGTATGTATTGCCATTTTGGCAAGCCCAACCTTGCCTTGCAAGAAGACATCTTACCTCATGGTTGTCTTGTTGTGAGTTGAAGGGGCGGAGTGAGACCCGCCAATTGTCTCACATCGGCTATATTAGTAGGTTAGTTTAAATAAAGGTCCTAGTTTTTGTCACCTCTTTACTCGGAACGAGCAAAGGTTCGGTTTGGGGATGTTTTATGTGACTCATATTTGAGCATATTTAGTCCCCGAATTAACCTCGTTCCCATGCTTTATAGTGCATAATTGGGTCATTTACTATCTTTAGTTTCCCATTTTGCATATTCTTTGACGTTTTGTCCCCTTTGGTAGGAAAGGAGTGTTAACTTTGCATTCACATGGCGAAATTGAGCTAAATTGATCGCATCTAATGACCAAGCATCAAAGAGAAGACATTACTAGAAGGCCTAAGCAGATAATAAACTAATTTGGGCAATGATGAAAGGATCCTTGCATCCTCAACACGATCCTTGCGGATTGTTGAGGAGTAAAAAGAAGAGAAGCTATCTGTCCCAGGATCCGAGTGGATTGCCACCAATATGGGCGTGTCCCAACACCACAATCCGGGCGTCTAGTGCCCAGGACGAGCGTCCCACAGCAGCTCAAGACGAGCGTCCCACAGCAGCTCAAGCCGAGCGTCTCCTCCATAATCCGCTCGGATCACAAGTCAGAACCAACCGTGCAGCAACTCAAGACGTGCGGGACGAGCATATTGACGCGGGACTAGCAAGACGGATATGCTCATTTCATCCGAGAGGAGCATTTCCTCAACTTTTCTTAAGGGTCTTAATAGTCATTTAAGCCCTTAGTAACCCTAATTTATGTACCTAATCTTTAGTATAAATACCCCATTGTACTACCTAGATTAGCACCATCTCTTAATCAATGTTTAATCCATCTTAATTAATTCTTAATACTCTCAAATTAGTTATAATAGAATTCATCAATATTAATCACATCTTAATTTCTTCTTAATTTCTCTATTGTTCTTCATTTATTTTGGGTAATTAGAAGATTATTTGGGTTTTATTCGAAGATTGACAACCTTCCATCAATCATCAAGTACTTCTATTATTCTTTGCATTATTATTTTGGAATCTCCAAAGGTATAATTCTCTTAATCCTTGTTTTAATTATTGTTAATCTTTCATACTTGTTTATCATCTTTTGCCTTGTTAAAATGATTGACAACCTTGTTAGCAGGTTAAACTTGATAATGAGTAAGTAGTTTCCTTAGCTAGGGTTAATGGGGAATTAGGGGAAACTAACACGGGGAATGATTCATGCTTAATCTAATATATTTTCATAATTTATTTGCTTGCTTGTTATGATTTCAACTTATGCACATGTTATGTTTGATGAAATGCGAGCCTATGAATCCTTGCATTTTTTATCCATCATCTATCTTTTCAATGAGGCTTGTAAGCTTATACACCAACTCGAGCCTCATTAGACCATGCATATAGTTGGATAGGAAGGATTAAGTCGACTTGTAGGTGTTGTACAATCTAATTGATTCGGCTCCGGGACCTAAACCTTCCTAGGGATGGTAAGCTTATACAACAACTCGATCCCATCACAATAACAATTGCTTGCTTATAATTTGAGAATATGTTTGTATGATCAACTCCCATGAATCCCCTATGAACCCATGACACCCTAGTGCTTTTAATTAATTGTTTACATTTCCATTTTATTTACCTTGCATTTATTTTTATTGTTGATTAGTTTTAGTTGATCTCTTACCTCAACCCCAAATTGTGATACCCTAAGACACGACCACTTACAATTGAAAATAGTACATCAATACCCGTCCCTTGGGATCCGAACTTTACTTACCTCTTTGCTAAGAGTAGTTTGTAGAGTTATAGATATTGTTTTGATTGGTAACTTTTGACGACGAAGTTTTAGCCGAGCCACATATCATGAGTGGTTTCCTTGATTCGGAGAATAACTGTCTGACCAGAATTATCTACCATAGATACCTTCCAAGCGTGGCCATGCATTTTCAGTTCATTACTCCTCGAGTGGCCATGAGATATAAGATAACCCTGACAGGGATGGAAAATTCCTATTGCACTCTTTCCTTCGAATAGCCACAGCTGACCCAAAACATGCCCATATGACCCCAGTTACGAAGATCATAGAACATAAATCAAAGTCACTCTGAAACTGCGCCATCTTAGGGGAATAGTCTTTAGTCAAAGAATCGACTCATAAGAATACTATAGCAGCTATCGCCACGACGAGGCTATAAAAATTTCCAGAACTCTATAAGCGGTCATAAGCCCGATAGAGTGTCCCTCACTGTCTGCCTATGTGATCGACTAATCATCTCTCATGACTCTATGGCACTTGAACTTTCCATCAATCGCATCACACTCTAGTTACTTCGAGATGTCACCTTATATAAGTAACTAGGGGCGAATACTATGTTAATCCAATTCACTTTAATGGGGTTCAACATTGTCTCTACAACCCATTTGGATGTAACAAAGTACAAGATGAGTTAATGATAACTCAAACAATAAATGTGATTATCACATACAAGTAGTTAATACCATATTACTACTCTATGTCTTATAATCATAAGTGTATTTATACACTTGTCTAATGCAATAAAAGTTTAACTTGTGAACATACCATGTGTTCAAACTTTATGAATTGCGATTTCCTTCAAATTCATGTTATCCCTTATAGCATGAATTTTACTAAGTACACGTCTAGTTTTAATACTAGACTCAGGTTCTTTAACTTAAAAGAAGCTCCCATTGTTATCATATAACTTGTGATGTGGATATTTGTGGACAATACTACTCATAGTCATCAAGGCACACCACCTAATCACAACGTACTTAGGTTCATTTCGTAGTATTTTGCAATGAATGACAATAAAATACCTTTTCCAGTCATTTACTCCTTAGGTCAATAAAACCAGCCTAGGATTTTTACAAATCCAAATGAGTTTGGAAGCTTGAGTTTGTGTAACCTCTTAACACACAACTTATTATTCTTCCGAACTCTAGAACAGACAATTAGTTCACCTTGAGAATTCATGACGGTTCCTTAAGGCTTACCAATGACTCTCATATGGGTTAGCTTGTTATCAACTGTTCATGTTCCAAGCATGCGATTCATCTAGGACAGGTGCATTATGGCATACATGATTATTCTAATGGCGGAAACATTAGTAATTAATATCATGTAGACAACAGTTCTTAGGTTTAGTTGAATAATCATAACTTAATTATAACTCAATTATTCATCAATATGAACATCCTACTTAACTGGTTGATATCTTTAAGATGAAGGATCATTATCAACATAAGATACCCATCTAAGTGCCAATCCAACATCCCATGTTATAATAGATTTGCATAATGTCTAATTTCATCCAGAATTGAAAACCCATTTGCACGTCATTTCCAATGAGTAATAAGTTATGCAATTCTTGAAGGATGATAGCTCCCACTGAGCATTATGTCTAACCATGATAGTCACTTGCTCTCACTAAAGTCCATGTATACACATGCTTTATTTTCGACAACTCATTCGAAACATCACATGATATAGAATGGTCATTGCTTGTCTAAGTATTAGTTAAAACAATGTATGTCATTCACATATCCCTTTCAAAATACCCATTTGGAAAGTGGTTTTAATACCTTACTTATTTTCATAATGAGGTATAGCAATGATTTAAATCTTTAGCATAGTTAACAATTAACTTAGCTTTCGTAGACATCGACATGCCTCTCTATGCAACTCTTAATCATAAATTTTTATTTACTTTGGATTGGTCTCAACAATCCCAAATAAATCAGTTTACTTGCATAGATACCATTTTAGTTTCATAAGGCTCTTAAGTAAAATGTCGAATTTTAAAATCTCTAGGTATATTCACGTCATAGATCATAATCTATTTTCCAAGAACACATTCTTTCGTCTTTTCATAAGTCTCAATCCTTCTTAAAAACGCTTTCTTTTGGTCTCCTCACGTGGCTTGAGAACATCTTCTTTTGGTCTCCTCACGTAGATCCCATCTAGTTAAGGTTTGTGAGTTAAGGTTTGTGGCTAAATTCACTCCCACTCTATCTTTAGGAAAAATGCACTTTTTCTCAAAAGATAGCTTTTTGAGCCACAACTAATGATGGTGTAGGGGGAAAACATATCACATATCAACTTTATAGTGATTTGATTGAGACATATTGAAAAGATAATATAGACTAGACGATTTAAATTTGATAGATGTATCAAATAAGGATGTTAACGTTCCCTAATGTGAGTTCAATAACTTAACATAACTTCATAATTGATCTTACATAAGTAAGTTCTGACTTTATTCACAATTGCATAAGGAGAATCGAATTCATAGCTTATGGACATTGAATGATTCGATCATTATATTTGTCTAATGATCAATTTAAGTTGATAATCTTATATTTCTCGATGCAAGTAGTGTATGATGACAAATTTTGGAACAAACGATACGATAAAGTGAGTGACCTGGGTTGCAAACCAAGTCACCAATATCCAAAATACAACCATTGTTTAAAGGAAACAAACAAATTTCCAAGTCGAATGAGGAAATCAAAAGAGTTCTAAAATTTCAAAATACGATAATAAAGACAAAGCAAAATGAGGCCAAGCTTCCATAGATCTAGCACCATGGGCGGCTACATATAGCATCCCTCAAGATCTTCTAAGTCTTGCTTTTCTTTAACTTTGTCCTTGCTTGGATGCCCTAATTACAATAAAAAGGGTAATCATCACAACTTGTATCAAATACCAAAGTTGAGATCGAAACATAAAAGATAGGGATAGTTATTTACCTACTGGAACAATCTTTCCAGCTTTGATATCGCCAAGATATTTTGGACAATTCCTTTTCCATTGCCCAACACCATTACAATAGTGGCATTTGTCCCCCGGACGGGGCACCCTTCTTGGGCTTAGAGGAGCTAGCTTCAAAAGCCTTTCCTTTGTTCTTGTAGGGAGTTTTCTTCTTTCCCTTACTCCCACCTTTCTTAAAATTTCCTTTGCTCTTATGATTAATTTGAGCACATCCTTTGTGGTACTAACATTTAGTCCCATGTCCCTCTCGGCTTGCACAAGCATTTTGTGCAATTCGTCGAGGGAAACTTTCAAGTTTTGCATAATAAAATTCACCTTGAATTGAACATATGCCTTAACTTTGTTTAAGGAATGAAGAATTCGGTTAATGATGAGTTCTTCGGGAATTTCTACCTTTTGAAATTTTAGAGTCTCAACATGCTCCATCAACTTGAGCACATGAGGGATAAATTTTTGGCCCTCCTTGATGTTGAGATCGAAGAATGCGGATGCCGCTTCATATTGAATGATCCTCGGAGCATGTGAAAACATGGTCACAAGCTTCGTATAGATCTCATATGCGGTGCGAATGTTTATAGCACTTCTTTGGTGTTCGGCCTCCATAGAGAAGATCAACACATTTTTGATCACGGCCGACTCCTTTTGGTAAGTCTCATTGGCTTCCCTAGCGGCGGGAGTAGACCTAGCGGTAGGTACGGCGGGAGAGGCCTTGGTAAGGTAACGAAGCTTGTCGTCATCCTCCGCGGCCAAGCGAAGTTGAGCGTCCCAATCGGCGAAGTTAGACCCATTCTTTTCTAATTTACAACGATCCATGAAGGATCGGAGCCAAGAAACATTGGTGAGAGTGTTCGAGCTAGTGTTGGTGGATGAATTTGGAGTTGTCATTGCAAAATAACATTTTGACTACAAAATAAGAAGTGAAGGAATTAATAAACATTTATCGTTTTAAAAATACTTGTAAACATTTTAAACATGTTTTAAGAATTTATACAGCGACCTCTACCCAACTATTATATATGATCCCGAGATCCAAATTCATATTAACTCGGGCACAGTGAGCCGATTCATCCCTAATTAATATAATTCGGTGGATTAACTCTTTAATCGATTCTACTTCTAGAACTCTCGGTCGATAAAATTACTTTAATATTTATCTTAAGCCCCGAACACATGCGGCTACAGTCGCGAATACTTCAGTTGAGCTCAATCCAAATTTCGATGTAATAACAATTTATTACCCACTTACCCAACATAAAAAGTTTAGCACCCCAGTGAGCCGAGCCTACTTCCTTATGAAATTGGGACTCATGGTTCTACTATATGGTAAGGCTAATTCTCCATTATTATTTAGTGAGAGGTCTTGTCACTTTATTATCTATCTCGTTTTAAGTGAACTAAAGCGGTGAATTACGATAATTATAATTGACACGGTCGATAACTCGATAAAGGAATATGCATGTTAAGTTATGGCGATTTGGCTATGCATGCAAACATATAAAACAAATGCAAAGCAAAAGGATAAAATCCTAGTATGGCCTTCCTAAAATACTAAATCTAATAAACTATTTACAAATTCGGAAACAACCTCCTTTGGTCCCTTGAACTTCATTTGGCACGTACTCCAAGGCAACACCGTCTTTGTCGGAACGCCTTTCGAATGGCACCGTTTTCAAGGATCTCCGGGATAAATAAATTACATAGCTTTTCTACTTTATACATTATAAAAAGAAAAATAAAAATAAAATAAAAGTGATACGATATCACAAATAATTACTACCAAATCGATATCCCCATTCATTTCAGGAAATACCAATTAAAACTAAGGTCATACTAAGTACAAATTACATAATTCAAAATTATATAAAATAAAACGTGACATTCATAAAAATGCAGCATTAATATATGTATGAAACATGCCATGTGATGTGCCAAATCGCTCTATTTAAGCTAATATCGTATATTTGGTCCGGTTTTATGGATAATTGTGACTATTAACTTATTAAAATCACACATTATTACATAAATTAAATCTATGTCCAAGTTAATTACCCTAACCTTCTTAGGACTCAAAAATTTAGTCTTTACTAAATATTTGACAATAATTCAACTTGATATTTTATTATTGCTCTTTAAACACCTTTATTCATAATAATAAAGAAACAATTCCCAATTAAGTCATAAAAATTCGAAACTCTCAAAATCATAATTTTGTATATTCTGGAAAATTCACAACATTCCAAAATGGTAAAAAAATTTGCCCATAGAATATTTTAATTTATTTCACAAATAAATCGCATAATACATAATTTTAACCCTTTAATTCCAAATTAAACATATAATTATGCAATAAATCAAAATTAAAATTTTTAATATTCTATATAAGTTTCTAGAACCTGGAAAAGACAAACTTTTATGTCCAAAAATCGAATTTACAATTATGACTATTTATAGTTGCTATTTATCAATTTTACAATTAAAAATCAATAAACATCCAAAACAAACGAAATTTGACATGCAACTTTAGATATGATGTTCGTATCATATATACAACCTTGGGAAAAAAATTCATACCATAAAATTCATCTTAGCTATTTTTGCTAAAATAGTCACTATTTAAATGATTTTTACATCTAAAAATCATAAATCACGCAAAGTAAAACCATTTTATCTTAACATTTACATATAGTGTGTAAATATTGCATGTGAAACCATACTAAAATTTCATGGACAGAAACGAAGTCTAACTAATTTTAACCAAAATACCTCCATTTAATCCATTTTTATCATGTAAAAATCATAAAACATGCACTATAAACACTTTTATACGAAATTTTACATACAATAAGTAAAATATACATGTGAGGTCGTGTTAAAATTTCAAGGTCATAATCAAAATCTAACATACTTTAGTATTTAAAAGTCATTTTACCAAATAAAATGTAATAAAATACTGAAAAATAAATTAAAGAGCAATATTTATACCATAAATCATCAAAATGACCTAAATTCAATTTAGGACCAGAATGTTATTCATGCAAAAATTTCGTGGTATTTATCCTCATAAATCGCAAATTTCTAGTTTTATATGTTAACATTTTAACTCGGAAAAACAATAACCGATTATGCATGCAACAACTCTTGCTCTGATACCAATTGTAGGATTCATTAACCTCTTATTAGATACTTCTAATAACTATATTAATTTAGTTTAGTCATAAACTAATAAGATCTTATGCATGCATAACAATATAATGCAAAGTAAGAAGAAAACCGATCTACTTACAATGAGGGCCAAAATGGGTATACTAATTGGTCTCCCACCGAATTAGTCTTCGTAAAAATCCTAGTGCTCCAAGGATGAATTTAGACCCGATGGTAGGATCTACTCCTCAAGGAATTGTACCAAGGTAATCACTCTTAATGCATATACTAATTTGATAACTAGAATTAGTATATGAACCCTTAAAATAATTACTAATATTATTAGATTACTACTTCTAGTAATGTTGGAATAATATTAGAGATTTGTGAGATTTTCTTTCTTATTGTTCTTGACAATTTTGGAGAGATTGTATCAAAAAATACATAATCATATTAGTATGAATGAATTAATAATATAAGAAGAGAAAAACTTCTCATATTTTGCATAGGGTGGCCGGGTAGGTTGGGGAAAGAGTGCCCAATAATTTTTCAATTTTGTTCTTCTCAAGATGTTGGCATGCAAGCCTATGATTAGTAGGGCATCATTGTGTTTCTTCTAATTAAATGAACATAAACACAACCAACCCCCTATCCACCCCATTTACACGACACACCCATATAAAATGAGTCCATTTTAATTTTGTCAAACGTTAATTTGTGTAGTGTGAAAAAAAGACATATTGGACATGTTACTAGACATGTTGTTTAATAATGCATTTTTAACTTATTAAAAAATCATTATATGAACAAAATGAATCACATACAAAAATTAACTAGCAATTCACAATTACAAGTACCTAAGATGGGTCATAGAATTATAAATCACAACTACTTGTATTTATAATAAACCATTTATTCTTATTTGAATTGTTTCATAAACAATAAATAAACCTAAGTAATAAAACAATTTAAATTACTTAGACCGAATCTTATTTAATCGAATTACAATAAGATACGTAATCTCACTCACAAAACCATTTGTTCAATTTTAAGGAATTAATTAAGTTGTATCAACATACAATTAATTAATTAATCAATTAAGGGATCAACTGATCACCACCGTCATACGACAGTAATGTCAAACTCTAGTCAGCCAATCATTACGGATTAATGTGGATCAGTTGACAATAAAATATTACTTTCCTTCAGCATTCTAAATATAAGATTAAAACATGTGATCGCATTATTGTCGAGGACACATCCTCCAACACTGCGAACCTATCTTTAAGAAGCTCAAGAAAACGGACCATACCATATGGGACGAAGAATGTCAAAAGGCTTTTGACAGGATAAAGGAGATACTAGCTAAGCTGCCCGTGCTAATGCCTCCCCAACGATATCAACCTCTTGGTTTATATCTCACAGTCACCGAAACAGCCATGGGGACTCTGCTCGCGCAGACTGTTGGAAAGGAAGAAAGAGCTATCTACTACCTTAGTAAGAAGTTCTTATAGTACAAGAGTAAGTATACACCTCTCGAAAAGACATGTCTCGCTCTTATGTGGACAACAAAGAAGCTATGCCATTACATACTTAGCTACTCTGTCAAGGTGTATTTTAAAATTGATCCCGTCAAATACCTCTTCGAGAAACCCGTTCTCAACGGACGCTTAGCAAGATGGTCCTTAATGCTCTCGGAGTTCGATCTCAAATACATACCTTTCAAAGTCATAAAGGGACGTGTCGTGGCTGAATTATTCGCAGATAATCCCATCAATGATATGCAAGTAATAGACACATGGTCGTTTCCAAATGAGGATATTCTACAAACCAGTATGGATTCCTGTGATCTTTACTTTGATAGGGCATCCAATCTGAGAGGATCCGGAATAGGAGTATTGCTCATTTCTCCTGAAGGCAAGCATACACCACTTTCTGTCAAACTCGACTTTGAGGTGACAAATAATGCAGCATAATATGAAGCTAGCCTCATTGGTCTACAATCGGCCGTGAGTTTAGGGATCAAGCACCTTCGAGTTCAACGAGACTCGTCTTTAATCATCAACCAAATCACTGGATCCTGGAAAATCCGAAGTGAAAGTCTAGCACCATATCGGACTAGGATAGATCTAGTCGCTCAATTCATCTATCAGGTTACTTATTTACACGTACCTCGCGAAGAAAATCAGTTTGCGGACGCTCTTGCAAAACTCGCATCCTTGATTAACATGCCAGACAACATCGTCGAAATGACTATGCATCGAACGGCGATCAGAGTCAGCCTATGTGCATTTCCTCACAGATGAAGAAGAAAAACCAGGGGAACCTTGGTTCTAGGCCATTCTCAATTTCAAGCTCAATGGTACATACCCACCAGATATGGATAAGAGGGAACAACGCGCCATACGCCTACTTGCCTTTCAATACGTCCTCATGCAAGGAGAGTTGTACAAAAGAACACCTGTTGGTGTCATCTTGCGTTGCCGTGATCATTCACAGGCACAGAAAATAATGGAAGAAGTTCACGATGGAGAATGCGGTCCTCATATGAGTGGACCTATGATGGCAAAGAAAATCACGCGTCTAGGGTATTATTGGACGACAATGGAGTCAGATTGTATCAAATATGTTAGGCATTGTCACAACTCCCAGATCTTCTGGAATGTGCTACATGTTCCTCCCTTGATGCTATATACCATGACCTCTCCTTGGCCATTTTCTGCTTCGGGAATAGACATCATCGGGAAAATCACTCCAACTGGGACAGGAGGTCACTTTTTCATTTAGTAGCCATAGATTATTTTACTAAATGGGTCGAAGCAGCATCTTACACCAGCCTTACATCCAATCATGTTGCAAAGTTCATACAAACCAATCTCATCTGTCGATATGGTTGCCCACATAAAATCATCAGTGACAATAGATCACATTTTCAAGCCGAAGCTACACAATTGCTAACCAAATATAACATCAAGCATCACCATTCCTCGCCATAGAGACCTCAAACTAATGGCGCGGTAAAGGCAGCTAGCAAGAATGTCGTCACAATCCTCAAGAAAATGATCAACAATTATAGCAATTGGCCTAGCAAAATACCCTTTGCATTATGGGGATATCGCACGTCAGTTAGGACGCTCACTGGGGCTACTCCTTTCTATATGACTTACGGCATGGAAGTTGTACAACCCGTGGAACTAGAGATCCCATCTCTACGCATTCTACTCGAAAGTCAAATCCCAAAAGCTGATTGGAATAGGGATAGGTATGACGAACTCGTCCTCTTGGACGAATGAAGGCTACGTGCATTACATAATGTACAGACATATCAGGCATGTATCAAACGAGCCTTTAACAAAAGGGTCAAACCCAGAAATATCAAGGAAGGAGATTTAGTACTCAAGTGAGTCACAACTCTCTTACCTATCAAACCATGGGGAAATTTAAGCCTAACTGGGCAGGACAATTTTTGGTCAAGTCCATACTTTCAGGGGGTGCGCTTAAGATCACAGACCTAGACGGGAATGAGTTTTCTAATCTGACCAAACTAGACTAGGTGAAACGGTACTACCCTTAGAAATAGGATAAAACGCGCCTCGCATGACCCGCGTGCCGCTCGTGCGATACGAAATAAATCTCATATTAAGAATGCTGAAGGATAGTAATATTTTATTGTCAACTGATCCACATTAACGGTAATGATTGGTTGACTAGAGTTTGACATTACTATCGTATGACGGTGGTGATCAGTTGATCCCTTAAGGTCATACCTCTAAGGTAACATTCTTAATTGATTAATTAATTAATTGTATGATGATACAAGTTAATTAATTCCTTAAAATTGAACAAATGGTTTTGTGAGTGAGATTACGTATCTTATTGTAATTCGATTAAATAAGATTCGGTCTAACTTATTTAAATTGTTTTATTACTTAGGTTTATTTATTGTTTCTGAAACAATTAAAATAAGAATGAATGGTTTATTATAAATACAAATTGTTGTGATCTATAATTCTATGGCCCATATTAAGTAATTGTAATTGTGAATTACTAGTTAATTTTTGTATGTGATTTATTTTGTTTACATAATGATTTTTAATAAGTTAAAAATGCATTATTAAAACAACATGCCTAGTAAATGTCCAATATGTCACACTATACTAATTCACAATTGACAAACTTAAAATGGTGAGTGGTGTGTAAATGGGAGTATAGGGTGTTGATTGTGTTTTGTTCTATTAATTAAAGGGAACATATATAATGATGCCCTACTTATCATAGGCTTGCATGCCTACATCTTGAGAAGAACAAACTTGAAAAAGCATTGGGCACTCTTCCCCTATACCACCCGGCTACCCCATGCAAAAGATGAGAAGTTTTTCTCTTCTTAATTATTATTCATTCTTACAATATAATTTAAGAAATATCATCTCTCTAATATTGTCAAGAACAATTCGGAAAAAAAATCTCACAATCTCTAATATTATTCCACCATTACTAGAAGTAGTATACAATAATATTAGTTATATTTTAAGGGCTCATATTCTAATTTCTAGTACATAAATTAGTATATGAATTAAGGGTGATTACCTTGGTATAATTCCTTAAGGACTAGATCCTACCATTGGATCTAAGGGTTTTCTTGGAGCATTTGGATTTTCTTTAAGAAGACTAATTTGGAAGGTGTCCAAATAGTATACCTATCTCGGCCCTCCTTGTAAGTTGATTGATTTCCTCTTACTTTGTTATATTTTGTTATGCATGCATAAGTTCTAGTTAGTTTATGACTAAACTAAAATTATTAAGTTATTAGAAGTGTCTAATAAGAGGTTAATGAAAATTACACGTGAAAGTGTCACGAGAGCACTGCATGTCAAACACTCGCCCAAGTACCACACAGGTCCCATGGGCGTCGTCAACAACAACCGACTCGAGCTCCTGGGACGAAGGACCTCAGTCATGAAAGCCGGAGCCTCGGGGTAGCTCTCCCAAGGTCTAGGCACACACTAAAATAAGAAAATAAGGGGTCATTCCTATGATTGGCTCTAAACGGGAAGGGGGACATTCCTATGATCACTTCTAAATAAAAGACAGAAAAAGAAAAGTAATCAAATAAGGATCGAAGGCACTTACGCTGTCCAACGTTAGGGCATTGACACCTCTCTTACAAACATCGTAAGAAGAGCGCTGGCTCTTCCTACGGCACACCACCCAGTCCCTCACGATAGGGTACGCCATCGGCTCGGGCTCCATTCTCTTGGGCGCGAAGCTAGGAAAGTAGGAGTACACCCATGCTCGCAGACAGAATAATAATTTATTTTTCTACATGGCAATAAAGAAATGAAGAAATAATGATCTTTCATGAATTAAAGGAAAGGTTCATACCTCCAACAGGAGTCCGGGACCAACAGTGGCAGGAGAAGTCCCCTTCTCCATCAGCTCCGGACGTACCATGGCCCTCATGTAACGAGTGAGGACCGCAAAGCCAGGAGTAACCCAGTCCCAATAACCTAGGCAACTCAGGTCAGCAAGAAAAGGAAGAAGCTTTGTCGGCAGCCTCTCCCCCTTGTCTCCGAGGTAAATCAAAGATAAGAACCACCACAACCACATACGAGCCCTCTTCTCAGCAGTACAAGGAGGAGGAGGCACCTTCCTTGTGACACCCCTCGTTGAGGTAACTAAAAGAACTAGTAAAACGTAGGGGAAATACGAGATTTTTAAAAACTTTTAAGGCTTCTATTGAAGTCCAACGCGAGGTATCACTAACACGATAGGTAAGTCTAGATAGTTAAGGTTAAGTTTACAACACAAATCAATTTATTGGGGAAAAGATATCCCAAGAATTAACATAGTTCAAAAGTAGGTGAGTTTATTAAATGATAACTAAATAAGGTCCGAGGTAAGAACTCGCTAGCTCACACGGTCTTCCCCACTTAAGCTTCATCACAAACCTGTCATTCATAATAAATATGAAAGCCACAGTCAGTGGGAGTAACTCGGGTTCTCCCCCACAATATGTCAAAATACAAGTAATTAGGAATTTAAATAAATAAACAAGCATGAGAGTAAATACTTACGGCATTACGAAAATCATGATTAGTGGGCATAAGAAAATAGGAATGGTAAAGCACAAATGAGAGGAGAGTTATTAGGTCAAACTGCCACATATCAACCCGACTCAAACGTAAGACGATTACAAAGTATAGACTCAAACAAGACAACCCTCTAGACTCCAACCTCTTGGTAGGACGGCGATCATAATACGATCCTAGTCTAAACCTGGCCAGACTCTCGGGATGGACGACACCCGATTCGACAAACGATACCAAATCGTATCCAAGACTCGAAATATGGTACACCTAACCGTGCCCGAAAGTTGAGTAACCTCAAGCGGAACCTTGTCACCTAACCGTGACCCCCGGTCCGAAGAGGCGGAAGGAAAAATAGCCCAACTCGGAAACAATGGCACCTAACCGTGACCCAATGTCCGAGGGCAAATAAATAGGGAATGTCGAGTAGTCTCACAATGTAAAACGTCACACTCGGGTCCGAACAAGAACCATAACCATTTTGCATGTTCATAACATTAATGAGTCTTAAAGTAACTAATTATCGATAGGAAAGAAGATACATGCATAACTAAATCATTATTAGAAGTTACAAGTGAAATAGAGCAAACAAGGGACTCCCAGCCGGGTGGTGTACCGGCCGCCGGGACACCGGCTCTGACAACATGCCAAAATCAGAAATTTAATAAAACTTACAGTGCGCTCCCAGCCGGTTGGTGGACCGGCTGCCGGCCCACCGGCTGGGAGTGCAAGCCAAATCCCAATTTCACAAAAATCTTACAGGAAACTCCCAGCCGGTCAGTAGACCGGCTGCCGGTCCACCGGCTGGGAATACGGTCAAATTTCAAAATCACCTAAAACCTTCAGTGTACTCCCAGCCGGTTGGCAGACCGGCCGCCGGTCGACCGGCTGGGACTACAGGCTTACGAAATTATGTCCAAAAACTTACAGGGATCTTCCAGCCGGGCAGAACACCGGCTGCCGGTCGACCGGCCGGGAGTACATACACACGGGTTCAAGGCAAAACACTTCCAAACCATTTGAAACCAACAAAATCGTTTCCCATCAATTGTTTACGTATCCTAGCATGATTCTAACTCGGAAAAACAACATATTTAGGCATGTGAATGGTTAATTTCGGATTCAAGGGGTGTATCATGAGATTTTCATCCAAACATGTGAGAATTGCAAACAAGCATGATATTCAACATCCAAATTAGCACCAATCATGAAAGATACAACTTTTAACATTCATGTGAGATTATAACTACATAAAACCACACAATTTTAACATAAAAGTTGAGTAACCCATCACCGTTACCTTTTTGCACTTCAATCTTCTAAAGACTCGTCAATGATGTAGCTATCCTCCTCCATGTTGTCCAAGTTCTCCCCTAAACACAAAAATAAAGATATTAAGTCAAGAATCCACATCCTTGAAAGATGAGAATTTCGAAAAAGAGGAAAAGATGGCAACTTTCTTACTTAGAAACAAGGGAAATGAGAAAAGGAAGAGAATGGCGCGAAGAGGAACGAGATTGGTGAAGAATTGAGTGAATTATGGTGATTTTAGGGTTGAGAGCAAGGGTTTAACAATGGTGGAGTGTTTGTTGGGGAATTTCAGAAATTAGAAATGAGGGAGATGAAGTTGTGAGGGTTTAGTTGGGGGTTAGTGTAGAGGAAAGAGGAGAGAAAAGGCCCATGATTCAAGTTAAGCCCAATAACTCAAAATGAGTCGGTATCCACTAGAATTTTCATCCCAAGTCTACTATAACTCGAGACGGAGAATAATATTATTAAAATCTACACTATTATTACCGTTACACGGCTATGACGATATTTTATGAAAATAAGCTTTAAATAATAATTATTTAATAAAAATTACTTAAAAATTTATTTAAAATATAAGGAAAGCGCGGGATGTTACAATTATCCCACCTTTTATAAAGTTTCGCCCTCGAAACTTGAAACGAAAAGGTATTACCTTAAGAAAACAAACTAGGGTACTTGACACGCATGGAAGCTTCCGGCTCCCAAGTCTCTTCTTCTACATCACCACACTTCCACAAACCTTCACCAAGAGCACCACTTTGCTCCTTAGCTTCTTCTCCTTCTTATCCAAGATACGAATCGGTCTCTCCTCGAAAGAAAGACTAGGCTCAAGCTCGGGAATCTCATTTTGCAACACATGACTAGGGTCGCTAATGTATTTCCTAAGTTGAGAAACATGAAAGACATCATGAACTTTACCCAAACTCGGGGGCAAATCCAACTTATAAGCCACGGCACCAATCCTCTTTACCACTTCATAAGGTCCAATGTACTTTGGACTCAACTTCCCTTTGACTCCAAATCTCTTTACTCCTTTCATCGGGGACACTTTCAAGAATACTTTATCTCCAACTTCAAACTCCAAGGGTCGACGGCGAACATCGGCATAGGATTTCTGTCGATCTTGGGCGGCTTTCATTCTTTCACGGATGAGTTTTACTTGATCAATTGTCTCGGCTAACTTATCGGGTCCTAGATCACGAACATCACTTGCTTGATCCCAACAAATCAGACTACGGCATTTCCTTCCATAGAGGGCTTCATAAGGGGCCATCTTGATAGAAGCATGATAACTATTGTTGTAAGAAAACTCCACCAAAGGTAAGCTCTTCTCCCAACTAGAATGAAAATCAAGGGCACAAGCACGCAACAAGTCTTCTAGAGTTTGAATCGTCCTCTCGGATTGTCCATCGGTAGCGGCATGAAAAGCGGTACTCATCAACAACTTACTACCCATAGCATCTTGCAAAGCTTTCCAAAATCTTGAACAAAAACGCGGGTCGCGATCCGAAATGATCTCCTTAGGAACACCATGGTAACGAACGATCTCATCAACATAAGCACTAGCAAGACGGTCTAAACTCCAAGTCTCTTTGATAGGGATGAACCTAGCACACTTGGTCAACCTATCCACAACTACCCATACGGCATCCTTTCCACCAATGGTCTTAGGCAAGGCCATCACAAAATCCATGGAAATGGACTCCCACTTCCATAAAGGAACATCCAACGGTTGTAGCAAACCACCGGGTCTCTTATGCTCAATCTTCACTTGTTGACAAGTAAGACATCTTCCAACATATGACACAATGTCATTATTCATGTTAGGCCACCAAAATTGAAGCTTCAAATCCTTATACATCTTGTCTCCTCCGGGGTGAATCGAATAAGGGGATAGATGAGCTTCATCTAAGACTCTCTTCCTCAAATCAACGGCATCAGGCACATACATGCGTCCTCGGTAACGAAGTTAACCTCTAGCATCAATCTCACAATCCTTAGCTTTCCCTTCAAGAAGCTTGGCTTGAAAACTTTTAAAGGTAGCATCGTCCACAAGGCTATCTAGAATCTCACGGTGAAGAACGGGCTCGGCAACTATAGCACCAAGATAATCAAAACCACTCTCCACAAGTTGCAAACTCAACTTACGAAACTCGGCACAAAGGTCATCAGGGAGCACACGAATGGCACTCAAGGAATGAGTAGACTTCCTACTAAGGGCATCGGCAACCACATTTGCCTTTCCTTCATGATACAACATCTCTACGTCATAATCATTCACCAATTCCAACCATCGTCGTTGTCTCATATTCAAATCCTTTTGGGTGAAGATATATCTCAAACTCTTATGATCGGTGTAGATGCGGCAATGGACTCCAATGAGGTAGTGTCTCCACATCTTCAAAGCATGAACAATGGCGGCTAACTCCAAATCATGAGTGGGATAGTTCACCTCATGAACTCTCAATTGTCCCGAAGCATAGGCAACAACTCTTCTATTTTGCATAAGAACACAACCTAAACCCATCTTAGAAGCATCACAAAACACATCAAAGTCAACTCCATCCTCGGGCAAGGTCAACACGGGGGCGGTAGTCAACCTCTTTTTCAACTCTTGGAATGCACTTTCACAAGCTTCGGTCCACACAAACTTGGTCTCCTTCTTCAAAAGTTGAGTCATCGGTCTAGCAAGCTTGGAAAAATCTTTCACAAAGCGACGGTAGTAACCCGCCAAACCCAAGAAACTACGGATCTCACCAACATCGGTTGGACTCTTCCACTCAATCACGGCTTCAATCTTCGAAGGATCTACCATGACACCATCCTTAGATATCACATGGCCTAGAAAAGACACCTTAGACAACCAAAATTCACACTTGGAGAATTTGGCAAACCACTTTTGACGACGGAGGATTTTCAAAATGATACGAAGGTGATCGGCATGCTCTTCTTCGGACTTGGAAAAGATGAGGATATCGTCAATGAAAACCACAACACACTTGTCTAAGAACTCACTAAAGGTCCGGTTCATTTGGTCCATGAAGATGGAAGGGGCATTGGTTAAACCAAAGGGCATCACCTTAAACTCGAAATGTCCATATCTCGTGCTCAAGGCGGTCTTAGGGATATCGGACTCACGAACGGGAATTTGATGGTAACCGGATCTCAAATCAATCTTGGAGAAGGTAGAAGCACCTTTGAGTTGATCAAAAAAATCTTCACTCCTTTGTAGAGGATACTTGTTCTTGATGGTAACACGGTTAAGCTCGCGGTAGTCAATGCAAAGTCTCATGGATCCATCTTTCTTCTTCACAAAGAGAACGGGAGCACCCCAAGGCGAGGCACTAGGTCTAATGAATCCTTTCTCAATCATGTCATCGAGTTGCTTTCTCAACTCCTTCAACTCGGTTGGCGCCATACGGTACGGGGCTTTAGCAATAGGACCGGTTCCGGGTACAAGGTCGATAGAGAACTCAACATCACGCTCGGGAGGAATTCCGGGCAACTCTTCGGGAAAGACATCGGCGAACTCACAAACCACGGGCACTTCTTCGATCTTTGGTAAGGGAGGGGAGGTAGAAGTCACCACACAAAGAAATATTTGGTAACCTTTCCTCCTCATACTCATCAACTTCAAAGCGGAAATTAACTTCACACCTTCTTGGGAACGGACTCCTCTATAGGACACACGAGTGCCTAGCGGGCTCTTGAGGCGAATCTTTTGGTCTCTACACTCGAATCTTGCATCATACTTTGACAACCAATCCATACCCAAAATTACATCGAATTCCTCAAGGGGAAAACGAAGTAGGTTAGCGGGGAATAAGGTTCCCGAAATAGACATAGGAATGTCGGAGAAAGAAAGGGAACAAGAGAACATTTCTCCGGAAGGTAAGGATATAGAAGTTTCCTCACTAGGAATTGGTTCAATGGCTAGCTTTAGAATTTGGAAGATATAAAAGATAAAGATGCGCCGGTATCAAATAAAATGAGGCAAGGTTGATCAAAAATTGAGAACATACCCGTAATGATATCGGGATGAGCGGCGGCTTCGGTTCGACTCATGACAAAGATAGTTCCTCTTGGCCTAGCATTTGGAGTAGGAGCATTCTTCTTCTCGGGGCAATCGGCAACACGATGTCCGGGCTTCTTACAATGGAAGCAAGTCAAGGGCTTGCCATAACATCCAATTCCGGGGTGTGCAGCTTGCCTACAATGGTAGCACTTACGGTCCTTCTCAAGTTCATTAGTTGGTGTGGGAACTTGTCCTATAGATTCTTGAACTCTTGGTCCTTGTCCTCCATGGTCTTGCATCCTTGGCACAAACCTTCTCTTGTTGGCATAGTTGGAAGTAGAAGGTACAAATGGTCTCTTGCCATGAAAGTTAGAACGATAAGAATGAGAAGAGGAGTGGGTTTTGGAATCTTCTTCAATGGCCTTCAAAGAGCTTTCGGCCCAAATAGCATCATCATAGACTTCCACAAAGGTAGTTGAGCTTCTTCTCACCATGCTTTCCACCTTAGGATTCAACTTGTTCTTGTAGAAGTAGACACGATCCTCTTCATCTTTCACGAACTTGGAGGCATAATGAGCAAGTTCATTAAACTTGTTGGTGTAGGCTTGAATTGATAGCTTCCCTTGCTTGAATTCCATGAATTCCTTCAACCTTTGTTGCTTGAGCTCCTTAGGGTAGAAGCGGGTCTCCACAAGTGACTTGAAGCGGTTCGAATCAAAGTTGGGGTCTTGAGTAGCGGTAGGACCGGTCAAAGTCCACCACCTATCGGCTTCCTTCACAAGAAAGTGAGAGGCTAACCTCACCTTGTCCTCCTCTCGGGCATCAAAGAGAGAGAAGTTCTTCTCCATATCACGGAACCACTCCGAGAGAGCAACGGGATCCACTTCACCACCATAGGTCCTAGCCTTGTTCCTTGCTAGTTGACTTGCAATCCAAGCATAGCTTCCTTGACGGTTGGCTTCTTGTGTAGGGGGAGCGGGTTGAGCATTTTGTTGATTAGCAAGCACTTGGGTGAGGGCGTGCATGATCGCATTTTCCACAACGGTTGGTCGTGCCATCTTCTTTGCACAAGAGTAAACAAGTTAGAACCTATCACAAAGCATACACAAAAAGGCTACCAACTTAGGTCCTTAATTCTACCCATCTCTCATTCATTATTCGGGGTCAAGTAAAAATTTTAAGTTGGGGTACACGTGTGTGCGTCGGGAGCAATATATGCTCTGATACCAACTGTGACACCCCTCGTTGAGGTAACTAAAAGAACTAGTAAAACGTAGCGGAAATACGAGATTTTTAAAAACTTTTAAGGCTTCTATTGAAGTCCAACGCGAGGTATCACTAACACGATAGGCAAGTCTAGATAGTTAAGGTTAAGTTTACAACACAAGTCAATTTATTGGGGAAAAGATATCCCACGAATTAACATAGTTCAAAAGTAGGTGAGTCTATTAAATGATAACTAAATAAGGTCCGAGGTAAGAACTCGCTAGCTCACACGGTCTTCCCCACTTAAGCTTCATCACAAACCTGTCATTCATAATATGAAAGCCACAGTCAGTGGGGAGTAACTCAGGTTTCTCCCAGCCACAATATGTCAAAATACAAGTAGTTAGGAATTTAATTAAATAAACAAGCATGAGAGTAAATACTTACGGCATTACGA
The DNA here is from genome assembly GCF_048544455.1 of Silene latifolia. Taxonomy (NCBI): domain Eukaryota; kingdom Viridiplantae; phylum Streptophyta; class Magnoliopsida; order Caryophyllales; family Caryophyllaceae; genus Silene; species Silene latifolia. Next base: position 484,939,297 of record NC_133538.1, on the reverse strand, counting down.
AAATCATGATTAGTGGGCATAAGAAAATAGGAATGATAAAGCACAAATGAGAGGAGAGTTATTAGGTCAAACTGCCACATATCAACCCGACTCAAACGTAAGACGATTACAAAGTATAGACTCAAACAAGACAACCCTCTAGACTCCAACCTCTTGGTAGGACGACGATCATAATACGGTCCTAGTCTATACCTGGCCAGACTCTCGGGATGGACGACACCCGATTCGACAAACGATACCAAATCGTATCCAAGACTCGAAATATGGTACACCTAACCGTGCCCGAAAGTCGAGTAACCTCAAGCGGAACCTTGTCACCTAACCGTGACCCCCGGTCCGAAGAGGCGGAAGGAAAAATAGCCCAACTCGGAAACAATGGCACCTAACCGTGACCCAATGTCCGAGGGCAAATAAATAGGGAATGTCGAGTAGTCTCACAATGTAAAACGTCACACTCGGGTCCGAACAAGAACCATAACCATTTTGCATGTTCATAACATTAATGAGTCTTAAAGTAACTAATTATCGACAGGAAAGAAGATACATGCATAACTCAATCGTTATTAGAAGTCACAAGTGAAATAGAGCAAACAGGGGACTCCCACCGGTGGTGTGTCCGCCACCGGCCACCGGGCCGGGACAACATGCCAAAATCAGAAATTTAATAAAACTTACAGTGCGCTCCCAGCCGGTTGGTGGACCGGCTGCCAGCCCACCGGCTGGGAGTGCAAGCCAAATCCCAATTTCACAAAAATCTTACAGGAAACTCCCAGCCGGTCAGTAGACCGGTTGCCGGTCCACCGGCTGGGAATACGGTCAAATTTAAAAATCACCTAAAATCTTCAGTGTACTCCCAGCTGGTTGGCAGACCGGCCGCCGGTCGACCGGCTGGGACTACAGGCTTACGAAATTATGTCCAAAAACATACAGGGATCTTCCAGCCGGGCAGAACACCGGCTGCCGGTCGACCGGCCGGGAGTACATACACACGGGTTCAAGGCAAAACACTTCCAAACCATTTGAAACCAACAAAAATCGTTTCCCATCAATTGTTTACGTATCCTTGCATGATTCTAACTCGGAAAAACAACATATTTAGGCATGTGAATGGTTAATTTCGGATTCAAGGGGTGTAACATGAGATTTTCATCCAAACATGTGAGAATTGCAAACAAGCATGATATTCAACATCCAAATTAGCACCAATCATGAAAGATACAACTTTTAACATTCATGTGAGATTATAACTACATAAAACCACACAATTTTAACATAAAAGTCGAGTAACCCATCACCATTACCTTTTTGCACTTCAATCTTCTAAAGACTCGTCAATGATGTAGTTATCCTCCTCCGGGTTGTCCATGTTCTCCCCTAAACACAAAAATAAAGATATTAAGTCAAGAATCCACATCCTTGAAAGATGAGAATTTCGAAAAAGAGGAAAAGATGGCAACTTTCTTACTTAGAAACAAGGGAAATGAGAAAAGGAAGAGAATGGCGCGAAGAGGAACGAGATTGGTGAAGAATTGAGTGAATTATGGTGATTTTAGGGTTGAGAACAAGGGTTTAACTATGGTGTTTGTTGGGGAATTTTAGAAATTAGAAATGAGGGAGATGAAGTTGTGAGGGTTTAGTTGGGGGTTAGTGTAGAGGAAAGAGGAGAGAAAAGGCCCATGATTCAAGTTAAGCCCAATAACTCAAAATGAGTCGGTATCCACTAGAATTTTCATCCCAAGTTTACTATAACTCGAGACGGAGAATAATATTATTAAAATCTACACTATTATTACCGTTACACGGCTATGACGATATTTTATGAAAATAAGCTTTATATAATAATTATTTAATAAAAATTACTTCAAAATTTATTTAAAATATAAGGAAAGCGCGGGGTGTTACATTCCTCCCCTCCATCGTCACCGTCGCCGGGACTCTACCTGCAAAGTAGTCCCTGACGTAAGAACTCGGTACCAACCCGAGAATGCTGGCAGCACCTGCCGCCAAGTTCCAGCCGATCAGCCTCCTCGCCTCGGTCGAGTCTACTCTCATGGCCGTCAACGGCCACACCAAGGGCTCCTCTCCACACGGCAGACCCGAGATCATGCCGTAGTCCTCCAAAGTGACCCCGACCTCTCCAAAAGGCATATGGAAAGTCGAGGTCATGTCCCAGTACCGATCAAGGAAAGCTCGAATCAGGCTAAGGTTAGCCCGAATCTTCCTTTCCTTAATCGCCCTCCAGGCTCCTACCAAAGCCCCGAAGGCTCCCAGCTCGATGATGGCCTTCTCCTCCTCCAACAGCTTCCCGAAGGCATCCATCATCATCGTGTAACCGGAAAAGGACCTCATGTTCCCGGCCTCCTGTATCAATTCAAAGCAAAAGCTATCTTTAGCATGAGACAAATGAGAAATGAAACGGCAAATAAATGGAGAGGTAATAGGAAATAACAAACTCTAAACTTACCAAAATCCTCGCCGTCCTGTAAGACAGGTGTCTCTCTGCCGCCCAAATGAGATGTCTACCATCCCATTTCTCGGCCCACTCAGGTGCCCCTATGAGCTGGTGACCACCTCGCCCCACGTTGGACCTCCGCGGGACCTACTCAATCTCCTCCTCGATCTCCTCCTCCTGTCTCTCTCCCCCCCACGAGAGCACGAGAAGGGTCGAAGTCCACGTCCATGGAGTCCCTTCCCGGCGTAGAAGGCACGTCACCTGCAAAATCAAGATAAACAAGGCCATGTCAAGCTATAACAGACCTCTTTGAAGCCGTTTTAAGCATTTTAAAACACTAAAAGTGGTTTTTCTTGCCATCTTTAGCCATTTCTTTCAAAACACGACTACACATGTGGTAGGTTTGGGCAATTCAAGGCTAAGTTCAAGCCTAGTTGCGGGTTCGAGTCGAAATTTCGGTAGCATTTCGCTACAATAGCGACTATGCCCTAAAAAAGTGTCCTGAAAGAGTTGTCACAAATTGAAAATTCGACATGATAGCAAGTTTACCCATTACACAAGGGTTCCAAAACACCAAGTTTCATCAAAAATGGACAATCCTAAGGTCATTTTCGGAGAAATTTTCGAAACAGCGAGAAACCTTCTCATTTTTCCCCCAAATGCCCAATACGCGACGAAAAATCAAAAAGAATACATGGTTATGTTCCTAACATTGCCATGTACCCATTTCTAATGTCAATTTTTCAAAACAAATCCATTTGAAGCAAAAGCCGCAAAATTTTCGAAATAAAGGGGAGGAAAACCCTAATTTTTTTCGATCAAAATCAAGCAAAAACGCAAATTAAAGCAAGAATAAGATACATACCTCGATTAGTCATGATTTATGGCACAATTCGATCAAGTTTTAGCAAGTTTTGGTTGGAATTTGAGAGATTTTAAGAGGAAATGTGTTTTGTCATTATGAAATGAAACACGATTTTAATCGGGTTTTTACCCAGACAGGGACAAGCCCAAGAGAAGACGCAGCACTAGCTGCGCCCCTTCCAAAAGCCGCAGCTTCTGCTGCGCATATTCCCCAGCGAGTCTTCAGCTCGAAATTTGAAAGTTCGTTATCAATTTGTTATTTGTGGGCCCAAGTTTTGTGCGCCTCTTCTCCGACATCTTATATCATACACTAGACTCTCTTGGGCATTCTTTTCGTCCAGACCCGCATTTTTTCGAAAACGAACTTCAAAACCGTCACGGTATTTTATTTCCCAACAAGGATCCTTTGGACATAGTTCACGGGCTCATCTCTTATTATTAGGATTTCGCTTGCAATAACCGAGTAGGATTTCCAGCGGTGATTAGGACGCGCCATTATCAGTCAAGCCTCTTCATTTTCCACGACGGTGTTTAAGACGTACCTTCATCAATACATTTATATTCCCAGCGAGAGTTCAATATAGCCAATGTGTGGACATAGCCACCTACACGCCAGGCCAATCTGTGGACGTATAGCGGTCTTTTTGAAAGCCACGCTCGGCGGCGTAAAAATGCTTTCTACCAGATCGTTTTAGATCGGTCGGTTTCATCTCGATAAGGGTCTCGAAACGATTAGAGATGTTCGGAGTCGCCACCAAGCATTTGTGGGATGCCTGGAACTCGTTCGAATTCCACTTTATACCTCGGTCAAATCGAAGCACAAAGCAGCGTTTGACATAGGCACTAAAGATAAGGAAATCGTCCCTCTTTAGCATCCTATCTCTAGAATGACTCTCATACGCCCTGGATAAGGTCGTCCACTATCCAAAGTTTCTGAGTAAGAGGTGAAGGTACGTATTGGGAAGCCCTTTAATCAGACACCCAATCCCGCCCACGTTTAGCGGCCTCTACTGATCGATCTTGGTTGGTTGAATGTAAAAGTTGATAAAACGGTTTAAATGCATGAATCCGCATCCAATAATTTAAACCTAACATGGGAGAGCTTTCTAAGTCGGTTGATTTAATCCAAGTATCAAGTATAAGATGTCGAGTTGGATTAATGGTTGATTTGCATGCAAGACGGAAATTAAACATCCATTTACCGTATTAGGTTTAGGGTGAATAACATGAACCATTTGTCTTAGTAAGGCATTTTGCAAATATGATTTTGGATAATCAAATAGTCATCTGATCCGTCTTATATCCGGTTTAACCGGAGTCGGTATCGTCCTAGACTAATGCTGGAAGGGAACAGGCCCTGTACCAGACGGCTATATGAGGCGCGAGCCAGCCGGCGGTGTAAGGGGCCTCCCTCTGGTTTTGAAAATAAGAAATGGAGAGCCTGTTTAGGCGCGGGTTAGTGTTAGAATATGTGTCCTCCGACAATAATGCGATCACAACTGTTGATCATGATGATCACATGTTTAAGTCTCATTTTAAAGAATACAATTGGGAAGTATTTATACTGTCAAATACTCCACACATATCGGTAATGATTGGCTGACTAGAGTTTGACATTACTGTCGTGCGACGGTGGTGATCAGTTGATCCCCTAGGTCATACCTGAAGGGCAACACTCTTAATTGATCAATTAATTGATCGTATAACGTTACGAGTCAATTAAATTATTTAAAATTGACGGACGATTTTGGAAGTAATATTTACGTATCTCATTGAAATTTGATTAAATGAGATACGGTCTGAGTAATCGAATTGTTTCATTACTCAGATGAAATTATTGTTTAAGGAAACAATTAAATTGAATGAATTATTATAAATACAAGTTATTGCGATTTATAATTGGTAAAATATTTTGGTACTAGTAATTATGAATTACTAGGTCGATTTTTGTATATGACGTATTTTTATTAATACGTTGATTTTTAATATGTTAAAAATACATAACAATTTTATGTAACATGTGACATGTGACATATTGACAAATTGACAAAAATAAAATGGATTCCATTTTACATATGTACCGAAATTAAGGGAGGATTTAGGATAATATTGTGTTTATTATGTGAGTGGTAAGCATGATGATTACCCTAATTGACTAGCCATGCAAACCTAGTGTTCATTGTGAAGAACAACTCAAGCATGCATTGGCTCCCTCTAATCCCCTCTTCCACCCGGTTTTTGAGAGGAAAAACCACTTTGGTTTTTCCTCTTATTTTACCGTGGTTTTTCCTCTTATTTTACCTAATATACACCAAAATAAAGTTGTTATTTTCATTCATTCATCAAACATTAAGAATTTTTAGAAAGATAAAAACTTCCTTTTCTCCTCTATTAAACCGGTTTTTAGGAGACCAAAAACCAATTTATTTTGGGTCATTTTTATGCTAAATTAATATTGTACTAGTATTCATAATATTAATTTTTTAAAGAGTGTGCTTTGGGTATTAAACTTTGGGAGAGATCCTATACTTGGATCTTTGTTCATCCATTGAGGAAAGCACAAGAACAAGAGAGAAGGAGATCTCTCTTGTGCCCTAATAAACCGAAATTCCAATATAAGATAAAGATTTCTTCTTTATATTGTTTAGTTTGCATGCATAAGATCACCAATTAATTTTATGATTAAATTAACATAAAACATATATGAATATGTTGAGTATATAGATCTACTTTTCCTTCAGTTAGCCCACGGTTTATGTGCCGTGTTCTGACCTTTTAGAAATCGTTATAAAACGTGTTGAAAATGGGTATTTGAACCCGGTTTGATTTGAAGGGGTCGTTTAGACCGCATTTGTTGATTTGAAGAACTAGACTCGAATAATCATCATTATTTTGATAATATTCGGTGTCGGGTTCGGTTTGACACACTCGACATGAATAGTTTTGAAAATGATTATGGACTAATGTTTTATGTCCATTTGAATGTTATTAGTCGATACTCGTCATCGTACCCGGGTTAAAATCTGGCATGGTATGTAGAACCAAGGATGACTTTGTGTTGGTGACTAATATGTTTGTTTGAAAATGTAAAGAAATGAAATAAAAGGCTTTAAAATACCTTCTAAATGCCATTAACGAAATATTATCACCGAAACACGGATTTGACCGTCATGGTATGAGGAACCAAGGGTGAAAAATGTTTTATGGTTAAAACATGTGAAATAAAATAACAATGATTCGAAAATACTTGAAATGATGAAAACCGATTACAAATATGAAAAATGGATTAAAGGGAAATAACGAGAACAAACACGGTTGATCTCTGGTCTGAATACCCCATTTAGGCGCGGGCTAGTTGGCGACCTAAGGGGCTTCTGCCTCGGACCAAAAATCAGTTTTGGCTCGTTTATTCCATGTTTTGGTTCATGTTATGCATGTTTTAGCATGTTAGAGTCATGAAACAAATGAAAACATAATAAAAGAGAATTTTTACACCCTCATAATTACATGCTTGGTTATGGCGAGTGACCGACGTAAGTGTAATAACTCGTTTGATCAGAAAAAACTCGGTTTAAAACCGTTTTGGTAAGTAAAAAGAGTGTTTTAAAAGTTTAGTGATGGTGTAGTGGTCGAAATGGTCGGGCAAGTGGTTTAATGCACGATGACGGTACCAAACAATGTGTAAGGCTCGTGTTTACGATCGGTAGGTCGTAAATAGGCGTCAGACTGTGACTTAAGAAGTCGAGTCGAGAATTTTAAGGGAGAAAAGAGGGGGCGGACACTCGCGTAAGTCTCAAATGGGTGGCATTTGAGGGGTATTTATAGGGAAATGAGTGGTTGTGTGAGTTTTGAGCGACGTGGCCACCTGGGCTGCTCAAAGAGGCGCGAGCCACGTCGCGGGTCTTCGAGGTGTGTTGTCGCTTTCACAACAAACGCAATCAGGATTGGTTCTATCTTAGGTTTTGTAGTCACATGTTTGGTACTTGACCAACATGAATCCGAGAAAGCTTAAGGTAGAAGATTTGAAATGTTTTGTTTTTGGTGGTTGACTCGGTTTGACTCGTTGTTGGAGTCGGGATTTGAATTTTTGAGTCGCTTTTTGGTCCGGTGTCGGTTTTGACTCTAGTTAGTGTCATTACGACCCCGTCGTCGTGCATTAAACACTCCAGGTATTTTTGATATGATTTAAAATGTTTTATTTTCGAAATCGTTTTAAGTTTTCTGACGTAAAGTTGTACACAAACTGTCGATCAAACGCCGCGATTCCAAAACATGTTGTAGTCCAATAATCATCGGGTGTTTGTTGGAGTCTCAGAAGATACTGGGTATCTACACAATGTACTTCTCGAGAAGTGGACTTTGTTTGAGAACAGACATAAGCAGGTTCCCCAAAGAATGATTCAATCCTGATCTGTCCTTGAAAGGTTGCGGACAAAGGCTCATCAGCAATTGGTAAGGAAATGTACCCGAGGCATCTTCGGGATCTGCCCTTGAAAGGTTGCGGACAAAGGCTCGCCAGCCATTGGTAAGGAAATGTACCCGAGGCATCTTCGGGATCTGCCCTTGGAAGGTTGCGGACAAAGGCTCGCCAGCCAAGACAAGGAAATGTACCCGAGGCATCTTCGGGATCTGTCCTTGAATGCTTGCGGACAAAGGCTCGCCAGCCGTGGGTACGGTCCGTTAATGGACCATGGGAGTAGCCGCGTCGAATGGGCTTGTTTTGAAAGTAGCGAACTCGTGATGCCGCTGCGGGAATAGTGAGTATGGATTTTACTATCACTGTTTCTGGAATGAGCGGGTTCCGCGAGGAAGCCTCCGTAACCTGGCAGTGGCATGTCGTGGCCTGTCAATGGCATGGCCGTGGCCTAGCTAGTCACGCATTTGAGGCCGTGTATGTTTGGTTGCGGAGTCGTGTATGTGGCTGCTAAATAGTTCCTTGAGTCGTGCTTGGTAATATGTTTGGAATCAAATGTGGTTGTTTTTAAATTATTAATTTCCGTCTCGTGTTTTATATAATGTGACTCGTAAATATCGTTCTTTTACATATTAAGCCTTAATTGTTGGATTCAATCGATTTTATTTGTTGGGCTCATATGGTCCTAATTATTGGGCTCTTTTGGTCCTAAATGTTGGGCTCATTTGGTTTGATTTGTTGGGTTCACTATACCCCTTGTGTTGTTCGGCCACTTCTTTGAGATAGTGTTTGTTTATCCACTTATTTTCCTTCTTCCTTTATGGTGACTTATGTTGTTTTAATTAGTTGGGTTTGTTTTGTTTAATTGGCTGGACTTATCATGTTTTACTAGTTGGACTTGTTGTGTTTTATTTGTTAGACTTGTATGATTCATGTTGTTGGGCCAACCATTGTCATGCTGAATATTTAGGAATGACCCATTGATGGTTGGTTACATTTTTACCTCGTATTTCACATAACGTAAATTATTTATTATCGCTTGTTATATTTTATTTAACCGGCATGTTAAATTATGAAGTGGAATATTTATTAATATAATACATGTATGAAAAATTCATTATAAATAGTTACTTGTGAGGGATCGTATTCTATATAATGTCTTGTATTATTCGTGTTAGAAATCATATTTTAAATGTCACATATTTTAGATTAAAGTTTTAGTCATAAAAACTTAAGGATCTTAAGCATGCAAAACATATAAATAAGTGTAGAGGAAAACCGGTTCCTTACATTGAATATTTCGGTTTATGGGCACAAGTAAGGTCTCCTACCTTCACTTGTTCTTAAGTTATGATGAGTAATAGGATGATCCTCCAAAGACTTCAAGTATAGAAGCCACTCCTCTTGATTGCACCCAAGATTATCCCTTATCTCTACTAAATAATATGTGCTAGATATTTGTTTAGTAGTTTACCTTAAAATTGATTACTAATACTCATATATTACACTAATAATATTAGTAATTTGATTTGAACAATTTGATCATGATTTCTCTAATTTTGGAGAAAGATGAACAAAGTAAGAGAGAGTTTGCATGTATATTGACTAGTTGAGTATATTAGAAATATAAGAGAACAAAACTCTCCTAAGGAGAGAATAGCCACCAGTTTTGGTGAGGAGGAGGACCAATATATGGTCCTTCACTTTTCCTTTTGTTCTTTTCTATACCTTAGGTTTGTAAGGCTAGGTGTAGGTTAGGTATCATTAACTTATTTTATCTCATAAAATAGTTCACCCACTAACACCCATTACACTCATTATTTCGGTCCATTTATATAAAATGGACTACCATTTTATTTTGCCAATTGTCACACAATATGTCACATGTAGTATGTTACATGTTATTAATTAATCTGATGCATATTTATCACATAAATATCATTTCATGAATTAATTAAATTACATACAACAAATTGACTAGTGATACTTGATCACATAAATAAAATGGGTCATGTAATTATAATTCACAACATTTTGTAATTATAATTAACCATTTATTCTTATCTCTATTGTTTCTCAAACAATAAACAATTTTAATAACAAAGCATTTTATTATTAAAATAAATCTTATTTAATCCCATTAAAATAAGATGATTATTCTCTCTCACAAAATGAATTGTTCAATTTTAAAGAATTGATCAACTTCCATCGTCATACAATTAATCAACTTTACAGATAAGGGCATCATCCTTTAGGTGTGACCTTAAGGGATCAACTGATCACCACCGTCCCACGACAGTAACGTCAAACTCTAGCAAGCCAATCGTTACCGATTAATGTTGGTCAGTTGACTATATAATTGAATCATCCCTTACGTATTCTTAATATGAGATTTAAACATGTGATCATCATGATCGACAATTGTGATCGCATTATTGTCGGGGACACTCCAACAATCTCCCACTTGTCCTCGACAAGTGTGCATCACGACTTCTCTTGTCTTATTACTATCTCCCACTCAATGCAAGGTGTCTTTCAGGTCGTACTTACAATGATCACATTGAGAGTGGTTTCCTCGATCTGGAGAATAACTGATTGACCGGAATTATCTACCATAGATACCTTCCGAGCGTGGCCACGTATTTCCAGTTCATTACTCCTCGAGTGGCCCTGAGATATTGTTTTAACCCTGACAAGGGGGTGGACAATTCCTATCGCACTATTCCCTTCGACTAACCACAACCATCATAACCCAAAATATGCCCATTTGACCCCATTTAGGAAGGTCGTAGTAACATAAATCAAAGTTAATCTGAAACCATGCCACATTAGGCGAACAGTCTTTAGTTAAAAGAATCGACTCATTAGATTACTATTGTAGCTCTCGCCACGACCAGGCTTTATAAATTTGCCAGAACTCTATAAGCGGTCACTGCCCGACAAAGTGTTCCTAACAGTCTGCCTATGTGATAGACTAGTCATCTCACATGACTCTATGGCACTTGAACTTGCCATCAATCGCATCACACTCTAGTCACTTCGAGACGTCACCTCATACAAGTGACTATGGGCAAATACCATGTTAATCCGGGTTCACTTTAACGGGGTTCAATATTGTCATACAACCCGTTTGGATGTAATAAAGTACAAGAAAAGAGTTTGTAAAGTAAAAACTCGAACGACAAATGCGATTATCACATATGAATAGTCAATGCCTGATTACTATTTCATATTCTATAATCTATTTTGATCTTGTATGTAGTTGTTCATTTCAATTCAATTGAAATGACATGACTCATCAAGTTTAGCCTATGATTAGGCCTTGCTAAGTAGGTTTTAGCAACTCCCTGCTCAACCTTGCTACATACTTGTTTTCCTTTCTTAATGTATACATTTGCATTACAAAACTTTCTGAGTACGTGTCTAGATCCAATCTAGACAAAGGCTTTCTTGCCTTAAAATAGCTCCCACTGTTTTCACAGTGTGCGGGACTCATCCCTCTTGCACATCCCATGATTGCAAGTGTACTCAATTTCCGTTGTAAATATTTCTCATTGTTCTTTATTGCCTAGAACGATTCTAGAAAATCTATTTCTTAAATAACATAGCCACAATGGTATCTTAACCATCCTAATGTGTTTTGCTTATGGTTTTGTCAAAAACCATGCACAATCTCAATTGTCAATTGTCATTTGTGTAACACCCTTACACAAAATTGCATCAAAAACACTTTGCTTTACATCCTTAATGCTTCTGCAAGCACTTAAGGATAATATTTATGGCTTACTTGGTAACTATTACTTAAATTCGATTTGAAACAATTCATCATACTCAAAGTATATGAAGTGTTATACATCATTTCCTATTTAATTGATTCTACAGTGACAAATAGAATCAATCAAATATGTTCAACTCGATTGAACTAGTCATGAATCTTATCAACATAAGACTCCTTATTTGACATTAATATCATGTAGATTTATCTCCATAAATCCGGATATTAAAGATGTAATATATTTCTCCAAAGTCTTAAATCATTCGCAATGATCAATATGTCATCCACATATAAGACTACTAAAATTTCCGTAACTCCCACTAAACTTCATGTATAAACACAACTTCTCGACTTATCGGGAAATTTTTTATACCATGATCAAATCATTGATTCCAACTCATTGATGTCCTACTCAAGACTATCTCTTAAGTTGCACATTATCTTAGGATTGCAAAAAACTCATAACATGTATCGAACCTAAGGGAAATACTCTTAATTGATTATTTAATTAATCGTATGCTGATACGAGTTAATTAAATTGCTTAAAATTGACGGATGATTTTGTGAGTAAGATTAACGTGTCTTATTATAATTCGATTAAATTGGATACGGTCTACGTAATCGAATTGTTTTATTACTTAGATAAAAACTATTGTTTACGAAACAATTGAAATAGAAATTGAATGAATAATCTATTATGAATACAAGACGTTGTAATTTATAATTTGATAAACCGTTTTGGTACAAGTAATTACGAATTACTAGTCAATATTGTATATGACATATTTTATGAGTATGTTGATTTTTAATATGTTAAAAATACATTACAATTTCACATGTCAAGTAACATGTCACATATGTCACAATTGACAAATGACAAAATAAAATGGACTACCCATTTTATCTTATATGTACCGAAATATGGGAAGGGTTAGGATTAATATTGTGTTTTTATTTTAAATAGGAACATGATTATTAACCCTAAGGACTAGCCTTGCATGCCTATCTTCTTGTGTAGAAAAACATGCCCATGCATAGGGCACCCTTCCCATCACCACCGTTTTTTCCAAGAGGAAATATAGAGTTTTTCCTCTATAATTTTCACTCACTACTTCAACTCATTTTTCTAGTGTAAGAAAAATTTGTCTCTCTACCATTTTGTGAAAACTTAGAGAAATAAAACTCACAAATCTCTCCTCTTGGCCGAAATTATTCAAGAGGAAATACAAAATATTTTTGTGTCAATTTTATAGTAAGACTTGTATTATTTCTAGTACAAAATAATATTGGTTATTAATAGGTTTCCTTGGGTATTCTCTTTTGGGAGAGGTTCTAATTTTGACCTTTTGTTCATCCATTTTAAGGAAAGCACAAGAACTAACAAATAGGTGAATTTGTTGGTGCCCATTAATCCGAAATCATATAGTAAGATTGGTGATTTCTTCTCTTATCTTATTTATGTTTGCATGCATAAGATCTAGTTTTAATTTTATGACTAAATTAAAATATGACATATATGAATATGTTAAGTAATGAGATTTTTTATTTATAACAATTCGGTTGTGAGAGTCTTGGTCCTATCAGATACTAGAGGTGAGCTATAAGCCCTTTAGTTGCGGTATGATCGTCCGTACTTATGGTGAGATGCAAGCCATAAGTATGAATGTGAGATTAGTAATCCCGTCCCAGATACTTTATATGTTGTGCCTCGGACATGTTTTAAAGGTAACCTCTGAGTCGCGCACTTGTTTGTAGTGTTTGGACATGTTTTAAAGGTAACCGCTGAGCCAGATACTTTATATGTTGTGCCTCGGACATGTTTTAAAGGTAACCTTTGAGTCGGGAACGTGTTTGTAGTATTTGGACATGTATTAAAGGTAACCGCTGAGCCAGATACTTTAGAGGTCGTGCCTTGGACATGTTTTAAAGGTAATCGCTGAGCCAAGGTACTTAAGGATTTGTTTCTCGGACATGCTTTAAAGGTAGCCTCTGAGCCGGATGATTTGCTTTATGTGTGATGTTAGTAGTCCTATTTCGTGTATTGTATGTTATTTGGCTTTCAAAGTTCATGGTTAAGGTTTCAATTCACATGTATGATGACGTTAAATCTTGATTATCCGTGACATATGATATTCTATCGTGTTTATAGTTGTATTATCATTTATGATGTTTTCGTTGGATTGTCTCATATGTATGTATCATATGCCTTAGATTGACTACGCATGTTTTGAATGTTAGTCTCATGTCTCAGAGCTTGCATCAAATAGTTATATTTATGATGTTCTAATATGTTCCTGTTTATCTGTGTTTCGACATTTTGTGGCTGGGAGAACCTTAAGTTACTCCCCACTGACTGTGGCGTTCATGTTGACATGAATGACAGGTTTTGAAGATGCTTACGTGGGGAAGACGTGTGGGCTAACGAGAACTAAACCTTAGATTAGTAGTTGGTTTATTAGGATTGCTTAGACTCACCATTTATCATTTTGTCATTCGAGGGATATATTTTCCCTCACCTTTGACTATCACATTTGTATAAACTTAACTTTATTTCCGCATTCTTTATTTATGTTTTAGATTTCAATGAACCCGATCTTTAAACTTTAAAAGTTTCAAAAATTTCCTAAAATTCTGTATTTTATTATTGTACTTCTCTGACCGTTATTGCGGGGGTTCACATTTAGGCCTATGATCCTTCTATATACTCTTTATTCCTACATCCTTGGTCATCATTCTTGCCTCCCCTTCATCCTAGTCCATCTAAGATCATCAACAAGCCTCCGAATATGAAAGAGAGACGAGAATTCCGCCTCATTATCTTCTTTCCTACAAGACATATAAAATGCAATAGGAAAGTAAATAGGAAGTAAATGACGAATAAAATAGCTATGAAATGCTATATTAGTATGAAAAATGAGGCTTAATTATGGGACTAAATGTGCGTAGTTATGACTCACATCACCCGTCCTCAAGGGCTTTTCTTCTTCTTCTTCTTCTTCTTCTTCTTACTTGGCTGCCTCGTGATCCGTGGGGATCATTGAGGAGCCGTGGGGGTCCTTTGTCATTGCCCATTTCCTTGTTTTATTGACTTAGGCCTTTAGTTTTAGTCTCCTCTTCAATGCTTGGTCATTGTATGCTATCAATTTAGCTCCACTTCACTCCGTCCAGCCAAGTTAGTGCTCTTCTCCTACAAAGGACACCAAACCTCATTGAATATGCATAGAAGGAAGCTAAAGACAAGAAACGACCCTAAAATGTACTAAAAAGCATAGGAATTATGCTAGTTAGGGGACTAAATGTGCGTAAATAGGTGTCACATCAAATATCCCCAAACCAAACCTTTGCTCGTCCCGAGTAAAGACGTGACCAAAACTAGACCTTTATTTAAACTATTTAATAATAATATAACCGATGTGAAATAATTAGCGGGTCTCACTCCGCCCCTTCAACTCACAACAAGACACTTATGAGGTAAGATGCCTTCTTGAAAGGCAAGGTGGGGCTTGAACAAATGGAGATACATCTAAACATTAAGCACACAAGAACAAGTAATGGATGCATCTACAAAAGAATAGCCACTTTCCTCATCTAAGTGGCGGGAATCATCTAAAAGGGAAGCAATTTAAACGTACACACTCCATCATAGATATTAGTTCTCCTAGTTAATAAGTCTGAGAGGATACAAACAAGTCACCTCCAAGTTGTGTTAAACTAGGTTACTTTTGTCCACAATCGCTAAATGCTTTTGTCAAGAGCCAAGTCCCTATGGTGTTAGAAATACTGTAGGATCGTGGAACTCCCCCCTCTTGCCTAGACAAGAAGAAGGGTCGTTCCCTCTCCACCATGCAACAAAGATAGGATCATCAATGGATAAAAGGGATTCAAAGTGTATGAGTTTCATGATAGTTGTTTGCTTTTGGGTTTATCCCCCCCCCCCCCCCCATTTTGTAGCATTTGACGATTAAGAACATTTCATGCCATTTTTTATGTTTGGCATTTTGATACTTGGTAATTTCAATTTTGCATTTTTAAACATTTTTCAAAGTAACCCTATTTGTAGCAAGGGTACTTCTATTAAAGCATAGGAGTCTATTTTTGCTCCTCATTTCATTGATGCAAATTGTAAACTTTTGACATTGATAACTTGAACTTAATTTGATATTTTTGTGCTCATTCCCTTTTTGTTGACAAAATGATGATAGAAGTGCAAGGACGGTTGCATGGCATCAAGGGTCACCTTGGAATAAACGGTAGCCAAGGAGTTATCACACCACAAGGCACTCTTTACTAGGCCTTAGTCCATGGGTCAAAGGATACTAGTATGACACATCCTAGGGTGTCTTGAGAGTATTCTAGTAAACAAAGTCTCAAGGAGAAAAATTATCTACAGGGGCCTTGTATACACTTGTCAAGCTTCCCAAATAGGCATTTTCACAAAAATTTCTATCATTCAAACTAAAATGCCATATAATCTAGATGCAACTCCTAACAACACATAAGTACACAAACCGCAACAACAAAGTACACCGCATCCTCCTTGACATATAAGCCCATCCTCCTCATATGAGTAATGTAAAGAAATGGAAGGGAAATATGGATTAGAGCGATCATACCAAGCGGTCTTCACGTTCCCTTGCTAATGCCTCAAATATAGTGTCGTATCTATGTGAGAAGAGAACAAAAATACAAGTATATACAATTCTAAACTACTAAATTAAAGAACATGTTTTTGGTTTTTTTGAAATTTTGAAATTTTTATGGATTTTATTTTTATGAAATTAAAGAACATATTTTTGAGTTTTTTCGAAACTTTTCAAATTTTTATGTATTGTAGATTATAAATTCCCATCCCCTATTTTATTTTTGATATTGTCCTCAATGTACATGTATCAGTAGAAATAAAAAGGAAATACATGTTTTTTTGGATTTTTGAATTTATGTAAATGAAGTACAAATGCAATGATATGATATGAATGCATGCATGCTCTAACTAAATTCAATTCTATATGACATATATAACAAATGAATGCAATCTAAACTACACTAAATGATGCATGTTTTCTAGTAAGCTATGGTAACCTATGATCAAACCTCCCCTAACCGATTTAAGCACTATTTCTAGTGTAGAAAGGAATAGGTTTGGTCATTAGTGACTATGCATGAACTCAAGTCTATATGCAACTAACTACATGAATCATGTGAAATATATTACAATGCAAGCTAATCTAAAATGCAATGCAACTATACATAAGAGATAGGGAAAGAAGAGGTATCATACAAAGGCGGTGGCATGTCCAAATGTCAATAGCCATTGTATCCTTCATCATCATCATCATTGGGTCCTCTATACCCACCATGCCCTCCTTGCTCTCCGTAACCTCCTCCTTGGTATCCCCCACCTTTGCCCGCCAAATTCCCCTCCTTGGTTGCCATAATTAGGGAACAAGAGATGTGGTTGAGCCCAAGATGGAAGAGGGCCTCTAGGATGGCGTACCCTTGTTGAGCCAGGTTGTAGTAGGAGGGGTATTGAGCCAAGTAGTTCTCAACCCGTCCATCATGAACCCCAAGTTCGACACGTTGAATGAGTGTCATCAATTCACCCATGGATGGGGCTTCCAAATCTTGGGGAGCAAAAGGCATGTGTGTTGTGGGGTAGGGTGGGACGAGCACATAAGATGGTTGTTAATGTGGTGCATCGCCCCATTCTGGCATTTGAGGAGGTTGTTGGTGTACTTCTTCTCTCGGTGGTGGGTGATCATAGATCTCAATGGGTAGAAGGTAGCTTGGCCTTTGTGAGTATCGGCTCAAGAGGTGCTCGGTGTATGGTATATTCCACCCCAAAAGTAAAAGTGATGAGTGTTGAACCATATAGTATATATGTTTATGTTTTGATGATGTCAAGGTGCTTTATAATTTATATACTCGTTGCGCGTAATCGTTTGTTTAAGTCTTTTAGATTAGACTAATTTATTGCAAGCAACAAAGAGAATTGTGATGGAAGTATATAGTGATCAAGTCTCAATTGAAGATCAAATTATCTGAAGATTCATTCAAGTATTATATGAAGACGAAGACCGTCAAAAGAATTAATCAAGCTTGGATGATGAAGTAGCCTATACTCGAAGATCTCCTATGAAGATTAGAATAGTATAGGTGATTGTCTAATAATGGTAACTAAGAATGAATTTCTCATATTAGTAAAATTATAGCTTTGCAGCTATAACATTATTAGTAAAAGAGCTCAATGCTATAGCTCTCCTACTATAATATTGAAATGCTGAGTTTATTATACACGACATATATTGTTTCAAATTGTTTTTGAAAATTGTTTAAAGTTTATTTTAAATGTTTTGGTAAGAGTATTTGTTTAATAATGCCCGGTTTAGTGCGGAGTTCGGTTTTATGTTAAACGTTGGTTAGTAGTCGTTTTGGGTCAACTTATGAGTTGGACCATGCTACTAATTAGGGTTTTAATATAGCTACTCCTAAAACCTAAATTCTAACCCAAATATTGATCTAGGGTTTGCACGAGTCACGAGGCATATGAGCCGTGATATCTCGTGTGACCTAAGGTATATTTTGTAGAGATTTTATTCTGTAAGGAATATCTTTACATATCTTACTTGACATGGTTATTTATGATAAAAGATATTCTTGTTATAAGAAATCTTATCATATATTAAAATTTATGGAAAAGATAATAATTGAATAAATTGCATTCTATCTTTTGAAATATTCTTTATCATCTTTTAGGCTTTAAGGAAAGAAATAATAGAAGATATGATTTGTTTACATATCTCCTATTTCGGCCATTAGTGTTTCACGAAACCGAGTGTGCCTTGCCTTTTCATTCCTATAAATAGTTTGCTTTTGCAACATTTAAACTAGACACCTTAAGCACAAAATTGATTTTATTTTTAAAAGAGCAAAACCGTGTATTTCAAGCAGAAAACCGATTTGCTATTTTCAAAAGGGTCGTGAACTTTAAACTCGTATATTCATTTGTTAAGTTATCGTTATAAGATAATAGTGCTCAATAGATTTCTTACTTGTTCATTAACGTGACCCTTTGAAAGAATCATTAGTGCTTTCTTATTAGCGTAAGTTAGTCACTCGAGTATTTAACGGTACTCATTGAGTTACAGCTAGATTTAGTTGTACGAGTTGGGTTAGTAAATTTGTAATCCGTAGAAAGGTACTAAATTTATTAATCGAGAATAGTGGACGTAGGTTTCGACTTGTGAAACTGAACCACTTCAAAAATCGTGTGGCTCCTCTCTTTCATTCGTTTGTTTACTTTGTTTTACTTATTCATTAGTTGATTACTTAAAGTTTAATCAATAAACTTTAAATAATCAATTATATTCATACAATCTAAAAAGCTTTCAAAAGTTTTAAATTCTCAATTCACCCCCCCCCCCCTCTTGAGTATTTCGGATCGATAGACTCTTCAATTGGTATCAAAGCCTCGTTCTCTTGATTGCCTAACCGCAAAGAGGCTGATCTATCTTGTTCTTATTTATCTTATCGTTTTTTATTCCGCTGCCTATCACGTGATAAATGGATTCCAAATACCTGAAGTGTCCCGTCTTTGATGGGAAGAATTACGGGTTATAGAAAAACATGACGACTCACTATGTGAAAGGTCATGATTGGGAGTGCTGTAGGATTATCCAAAACGGACCGCATAAAATTCTAGTCGCATCCGAAGAAGGCACTACCTATAAGAAGAGGGAAGACGACTATGTCGAGGCCGACTACAAGAAAGCCGAAAAGAACTCTAAAGCAATAAGTCTATTGCAAAACGGCATGACCTCTACACAGTTTGATTGGTTTTCTTCGTGTTTAACGGACAAGGAGATATGGGATGGGCTTGAACTAGCATATGAAGGTACTTCCATTGTTAGGAAGCAGCGTATAGATTTGCTAATGCAGAAATATGAGCTGTTCATAATGGAGCCTAATGAGTCGTTGGATAGTATGTCCGTAATGTTTTCAAGCATTATAAACGAACTGAAAAACCTAGGTAGGAAGTTCAGTACTGAGGACATTGCAAGGAAGGTTCTTAGGAGCCTGACTAAAAAGTGGCGTGCCAAAGTCACAGCAATGGAGGAATCACGAGATCTTGAAAACCTATCCTACCAAGAACTCATTGGTGCTCTCATGGCCCATGAAATTACTCTTAACAAAGATGACGCTGAATCTAGCAGAATTAAGAGTATGGCCTTAAAAAGTGAGGATGTCGACTCCGACATAGAAGATGAAACCATCTTGTTTGCACGCCGTTTCAAAAATAGAATTTTTCGAAACAAACAAACAAAATCATCTTTCATAAACAGAGGTTGCTTCAAGTGTGGAGAATCCGATCACATGATCAAGGAGTCCATCATGGGGGAAGATTAAGGACAAGGCAAAACGCGAGAAGACAAAGAGAGAGTTCAAACAAGTTATGATGGCTTCGTGATGGGGAGACCATGACTCAGAAGATGACGAGGGATCTGAAGATGGCGAAGTAGCCAACCTTTGTTTTTGCAGCGTCATCTTGACCTAATCTCCGATAGCGATGATGAAAGCAC
Organism: Silene latifolia; assembly: GCF_048544455.1. Lineage (NCBI taxonomy): Eukaryota > Viridiplantae > Streptophyta > Magnoliopsida > Caryophyllales > Caryophyllaceae > Silene > Silene latifolia. The sequence goes on along the minus strand of NC_133538.1, from coordinate 484,919,216 downwards.
CAAATCTCACTCAAACTATTGCTTTCTCGGAGAATCTGACGAAGATGACGATGAAGAGGAAGTAGTGAAAGAAAACAATCAATGGTATCTTGATAGTGGATGTTCAAGACACATGACCGGAGATAAAAATTTGTTTCTTTCACTCAAGCCCTTCAACGGAGGAAAGGTGATGTTTAGGGACAACAAAAAGGGAAAAGTGATCGGCGTTGGTAAAATTGGAATTTTTAAGTCACACGCAATCAGTGATGTCTATCTAGTGGATGGTCTAAAGCATATCTTAACTATGCGACAAAGGTAACAAAGTTGTTTTCCATACTGATAGTTGTCGCATTATAATTGAAGGAACTAGCAATGTTATTCTTGAATGCCACAGGAAAAGGAATGTATATATGGTACATTTAAATGTTGTGCCTACTAACTCTTTTTCATGCATGAAAGTTACACTTGATGATCCTTGTTTATGGCATAAACAGTTTGGTCACATTAGCTCACTAACCTTGAGCAAACTCAAGAAGTGGGACTTGGTTGAAGGGTTACCTAAGATCAAGTTCGACCAAGAAAAGATGTGTGACACGTGTGCTAGGTGCAAACAAGTAAGATCATCGTTCAAACCTAAAAGAGTAGTAAGCACAAATCAAGCCTTGGAATTAGTACACATGGATTTATGTGGGCCTACGAAGGTAAGGAGTAGAGGAGGATCCAGGTACGTCTTTGTTCTTGTAGACGATTACTCGAGGTATGTATGGCCTATTTTCCTTCATTCAAAAGATGAAACCTTTGATGAATTTGATTGTCTCATGAAACGTGTTCAAAACAAATATAAGACTAATCTTGTATCTATTCGTACGGATCATAGCACCGAGTTTGATAATCAAACTTTTATAGAATATTGTAGAGTTAATGGTGTAGGACATAATTTCTCTGCACCAAGAACTCCTCAACAAAACGGTGTCTTTGAACATATGAATAGAACTTTGGAAGATATGGCGTGTACAATGCTCTTGTGTAGTGGTCTACCTATTAACTTTTGGGCTAAAGCCATTAGTACTTCTTGCTATATCCATAATCGTGCTATGAGTAGACCTATTCTTAAGAAAACCCTCCTACAAACTCCTTAGAGGTCGAAAACCTAATATCTCCTATCTTCGTTGCTTTGGGAGTAAATGTTTTGTTCACAACAACGGTAAAAACCGGTTAAGTAAATTCGACCCTAGAAGTGATGAGGCGATTTTCATAAGATATTCAGATCATAGCAAGGCTTACAAAGTCTTCAATAAGAGAACTCTCTGTATTAAATAAAGTATCCATGTTATTTTTGATGAAGATAACGTGTTTGATAAGCCCTTACAGGATGAGGAAGAAGACTTGGATGAACCCGACTTTCGTCCTTCTAGAGACGATCCCCCGGAATTGGAATTGGAGGACATTGAGATAAAAGAACAAGTGATGAACTTCATCACTCCTTAAAAGACAAAAAGGAGAAAACCAAAGTTATAGTTGATGATACTATAACATTGACTCAAAATAAGGACTCCCAAACTAATATTATAGGTGATGTTACTATAACATTGAATCCAAATTAAGGTGTAGAGCCCGAAGTTATAAACGGCTCCAATACAACACCTGGATTGGATTCAGGGGGAACCTCCTCTAATTTTGAGCCAAATGAAGTTGGGTCAAGCTCAAATAACGATGAAGAACCAAGCACTTCAACGAAGTGGAAATACAAGAGATCACCCCCATGGACAATATTCTTGGGAATATTAAGAAGGGTGTTCAAACAAGACGATCCTTGAATAACTTCTGCTCTTTCTACTCTTTCCTATCCATGATCGAACCAACGAATATCAATGAAGCTCTTGCAGAATCAGATTGGATTATAGCCATGCAAGAAGAGCTACAACAGTTCGAACGAAACAAGGTTTGGCACTTAGTTCCTAGACCAAAGGATCGATCTGTCATTGGAACAAGGTTGGTCTTTAGGAATAAACTAGATGATGCCGAAGTCATTATCAGAAACAAAGAAAGATTGGTGGTCCAAGGTTATAATCAACAAGAAGGGATAGATTATGACGAGACTTTCGCACCTGTTGCTCGTCTTGAAGCAATTAGACTTCTGATAGCATTCACAGCACATAAAGGAATGAAGCTCTTCCAGATGGACGTCAAGACAACATTTCTAAATGACTATCTACAGGAAGAAGTCTTCGTAGAACAACCCCCCGGATTTAAGAATAGCAAATTTGAAGATCACGTCTTCAAGTTAGACAAAGCCCTATATGGATTGAAGCAAGTACCAAGGGCATGGTATGACAGATTATCCAAGTTTCTACTTGACAGTGGATTCAGTAGAGGATCTATTGATAAAACCCTATTTCTAAAATCTGAGGGTTCTGATCTTTTGGTTGTTCAAATCTACGTAGATGGCATTATCTTTGGATCGACCAATCGAAGCTTATACAAGCATTTCTCTGAGTTGATGACTTTCGAGTTCGAGATGAGTATGATGGGAGAATTGAAAATCTTCCTAGGTCTGCAAATACAACAAACTGATGAAGGCATTAAAATCCATCAACAAAAATATATCAAGGAATTGATTCGTAAGTTTGGAATGGAAAATTCTCATGCTATGCCTACACCGATGGTTGCAGATAAGAAATTGACATTAGATTATGACGGTAAACCGGTTGATGAAACAACATACCGTGGGATGATTGGGTCATTAATATATTTGACTGCAAGTAGACCCGATATTATGTTTAGCGTATGCGTTTGTGCGAGATATCAATCATCTCCCAAAGAATTGCATATGACAGCCGTAAAACGAATTTTACGATATTTAATTGGAACGGCCAAGCTATATCTATGGTATCCAATGGAGTGTAATTTTGACCTAGTTGGTTATTCTGATGCCGACTACACCGGATGTTCTCTAGACAGAAAAAGCACATCAGGTATTGCCACATTCGTTGGACCGTGCATCATTACGTGGGGTTCAAAGAAGCAAAATTAGGTTGCCCTCTCAACTGCTGAAGCCGAATATATCGCTGCAGGAATGGTATGTACTCAATTATTATGGCTTAAGCAACAATTACGTGATTATGGTGTTGACGTAGGATGTATTCCTATTTTATGTGATAATACGAGTGCGATAATTATTTCTAAAAATCCCGCACAACATTCACGTACCAAACATATTGAAATAAGACACCATTTTATTCGAGACTATGTTGAGAAAGGGAATATAAAACTTGAATTTTGTAGTATGGAAAAACAATGGCCAGACATTTTGACAAAATCATTAGCTTGAGAAAGATTTGAGACTTTACGGTTGGAAATTGGTTTAATCAGTGGTACCTAAGCTTCTATATGTGTTTAATTTCCTAATGACTGACTAGTTAAAGTTAAGATTATATGACTATGTCCGTATATTGCATTGCATGAATAATTTTGTTTATAGGAAAATATTTATCATTTATATTCTATTTGTTATTTAGAATTTGATTAGCATACAAACTTTATCCTTTTATAAAATAAGTCAAGATACACCATATCTTTTATTTTCCAAATTATATAAAATTCTCCTAAATAGTTTCACAAAATCACACGTTCTAAATTTCCTATTCCTAATACAATTCATAATATCTATCTTATCTTATATTTACCATATCTTATCAGTTACCATATAATTATCACTTACCATATTTCATATGACACTTTCCATATACCTAGCCCTAGACTTACACCCTTATAATTACCCTCTAATGTCGTGTAACCTCTCCCACACCCCATTTGCTCACCTTTTTACTCTTTTCTAAAAATCTCCACAAATCTTACCATCATCTTCTTCACTCAACCATCACCATCACCATGAATAATAACCATGCAAAAACCCAGTCTTCAACACAACATCAACAAAACTGCAACTTCAACAATCCTCCATCACCTCTACCATCTCATAATCCTAATTTTCCTACTTTTCCTTCACTACACCCACAATCGTCCACACCTCTGTTTCACGGTCGAAACGATACGATTTCCGAGGGAAAAAGACGTCTTTTTAAGGGGAAGAATAAAGTAGTAGTTGATGAGGGGAATGATATTGATGAACCCGAAGTTATTGTTAGCAATGGTGTTTCGAGGACTCTTCTCCGAGATGTCTAGAAAAACGCAACACGAGACGGGTTAAACCGAGTTCGTTTGACACATGATGAGAGTATCCTTGTTTCTCGTGTCTTGCCTTACTCAATCCATGGAGGAAGGTATTATCTTAAGTCTTGGTTGATTAATGTTCCGGCTCTTAAGTTTTTCGTTGATTTTCTTGATTTTCAAGAATGGAGTCACATTAGTCAGTTTTCGGGTCCAATTTATCCGGTTGAAGTTGTCCAGTTTTTCGCTAGTGTGAAAATTAAGAAAGGGGTCTTGCATGCGACGGTCAATGGTGTAGATGAGACGGTCTCTGTTTTGGATTTTTGCTCTTGTTTTTCGGTTCCTAATGACGGAATTGATGTTAATCCGATTCTTGAGTGGTCTAATGTTGTTGGTGAAAAGGAGTTGTTAATTAAGAAGTATTTCGAGGAAGTCGGGTCGGATGGTGGTAATATTATTGTTCATCCTCTCTCGGCCAAAATCAAGTTTCTCCTTAATTTTCTTTGGAACACTATTGTGCCGAGAAGGGGAGGAAGGGACAAAGTTTCGAGTTATGAGGCAATAATCGTTTACTCATGGTTGGAGGGTCAAAAGGTTAATTTAGCAAGTCTTGTTTGAAACCGTATAGTCCAAACGAGTCTCACGGTTACAAAGGATAAATTTTGCACAACAATTGATCTTCCATATAGGATATGGGTGTCTCGGTTGTTAGAGATAAAACAAGTTGTGGGATGGGCTAGTTACGGTGTGAGTGCTAAGGATTGTATGTGTGACCGATTGATTAAGCTTGTCTTGTGGTTGATGGACCCGAATTAGTGCTTGTGAAGGATGTTGATAAGGGTCCTAATGAATCGGGTTTGGGAGCAATGGATGCTAAAATGAAGAGTTTTATGACTACTTTGTTGGAGAAATTCGAGGACCAATCTACTACCTTGGCTACGGTCTTATCGCAAGTTGGACCATCACGGACTTTGGAGTCGGGGTTGGATTCTACTAGGGTTTATGCTTGGATGGATGAGGTGGATAAGAGGTTGTCGGGTTTTGAGAGGGAGTTAAAGGCCATCCGTGGGGAAGTGTTCCCACATGGAGATCGTCTTACCTTCCTTACAAGTCAGGGAGGTGCGTTGGTAATGCATGGAAAGGCTATGGCAAATGATCAATAGCTCACGTTGGAGGCTACAAAAGCGTTGTCATTGAAGGTTCTCAACTTTGAACGTAGTCTTCAAAGTCTTGCTCAACTTGTGAGGAGCTCGTTTGACCGTCTTGATGCCTTGGAACATCGCACTCGTCCCGACTATGTGAAACCGTACAAAACCCGTAACATTTGACCTTGCCTCACCTTGCCTGATTTAGCTCCTACTATTTTTAGTATCTTTTCTTTATCTTGATGGTGTATTTTGCAAACTTAATTCGGCCCATTTTGGCATGTACTTGTGGATTATGGCCCAAGTACCTCTCTAATTATGTGTTTATTCGGCCCTTTGGCATCAAACATGTTTTCTTAAGTTTGTATGATAATTAATCTTCTAAATGCTTATGGTTATGCGTGATTAATTTGTTCTTTATAACGTATTTATCTCTTGTCTCGTCTTATATTATTCTAGTCATTTCGTATTTGTTCTTAACTTTTCGATGATGTCAAGAGGGGGGAAAGAACATCTACGGTAAGCATCTACCTAAGCTTGGTCCTTGTCAAGACCAATTGTCTTTCAAAGTCCTTACGTTGAGATTTTATGTTAATCGTCTTGATCTTGCGTGTATCTTTATTATTAAGATGACGGTATTATATTAAGGGGGAACTTTATACTTAGTCACAATTTTAGGAGACTTGCCATCATCAAAAAGGGGGAATTTGTTGAACCATATAGTATATATGTTTATGTTTCGATGATGTCAATGTGCTTTATAATTTATATACTCGTTGCGCGTAATTGTTTGTTTATGTCTTTTACATTAGACTTATTTATTAAAAGTAACAAAGAGAATTGTGATGGAAGTATATAGTGATCAAGTCTCAATTGAAGATCAAATTATCTGAAGATTCATTCAAGTATTATATGAAGACGAAGACCTCTAAAGAATTAATCAACCTTGGATGATGAAGTAGCCTATACTCGAAGATCTCCTATGAAGATTAGAATAGTATGGGTGATTGTCTAATAATGGTAACTAAGAGTAAATTTCTTATATTAGTAAAGTTATAGCTTTGCAGCTATAACATTATTAGTAAAATAGCTCAATGTTATAGCTCTCCTACGATAACATTGAAATGCTGAGTTTATTATACACGACATATATTGTTTCAAATTGTATTTGACAATTGTTTAAAGTTTATTTTAAATGTTTTAGTAAGAGTATTTGTTTAATAAAGCCCGGTTTAGTGCGGAGTGTGGTTTTATGTTAAACGTTGGTTAGTAGTCGTTTTGGGTCAACTTATGAGTTAAACCATGCTACTAATTAGGGTTTAATATAGCTACTCCTAAAACCTAAATTCTAACCCAAATATTGAGCTAGGGTTTGCACGAGTCACGAGGTATAGGAGCCGTTACATCTCGTGTGACCTAAGGTATATTTTGTAGAGATTTTATTCTGTAAGGAATATATTTTTCATATCTTACTTGATATGGTTATTTATGGTAAAAGATATTCTTGTTATAAGAAATCTTATCATATCTTAGAATTTATGGAAAAGATAATAATTGAATAAATTGTATTCTATCTTTTGGAATATTCTTTATTATCTTTTAGGCTTTAAGGAAAGAAATAATAGAAGATATGATTTGTTTACATACCTCCTATTTCAGCCATTAGGATTTCACGAAACCGAGTGTGCCTTGCCTTTTCATTCCTATAAATACTTTGCTTTTGCAACATTTAAACTAGACACCTTAAGCACAAAATTAATTTTATTTTTAAAAGAGCAAAACCGTGTATTTCAAGCAGAAAACCGATTTGCTATTTTCAAAAGGGTCGTGAAATTTAAACTCGTATATTCATTTGTTAAGTTATCGTTATAAGATAATAGTGCTCAATAGATTTCTTACTTGTTCATTAACGTGAACCTTTGCAAGAATCATTAGTGCTTTCTTATTAGCGTAAGGTAGTCACTCAAGTATTTAACGGTACTCATTGAGTTACAGCTAGAGTTAGTGTACGAGTTGGGTTAGTAAATTTGTAATCCGTAGAAAGGTATTAAATTTATTAATCGAAAATAGTGGACGTAGGTTTCGACTTGTGAAACTGAATCACTTCAAAAATCGTGTGTCTCCTCTCTTTCATTCGTTTGTTTACTTTGTTTTACTTATTCATTAGTTGATTAGTTAAATTTTAATCAATAAACTTTAAATAATCAATTATATTCATTCAATCGAAAAAGCTTTCAAAAGTTTTAAATTCTCAATTCACCCCCCCTCCCCCCCTCCTCCTCCTCTTGAAATTTTCGGATCGATAGACTCTTCAATGAGCATCCCCTAGTGAACCATTCTACATTCCTCCAGAGTCATTGTATTTACACCACCGGTGGTAGAATATGGCATGTTCATCAATCAAAGTACTTCTTTTGAGCTTAGCATATCTTCTATCAAAGTTGAACTCGGGGCAAAGTTCATTGGCCAAAATTGTTACTAGGCCTCCCATCACAAAGGCTTTGATTTGAGAAATCCCCTTTACAAAATCATTTAATCTTATAAGCATCTCAAGGGATTTGTTGAAGTTGAAGGGCCTTGTCCCTTGCACATTCAAGTAACACTCGAGAAAAGTCAAGTCGATAAGGGTGCATTTGTCTTGTTCTACCCTTCCAATAATAGTCCCGGCCACGAGTCGTTAGTTAATCCTAATCACCGGGTGTTGGATAGCAAAAGTGTAGCATTGTTTGAAGGAACTAAATTCTCTCCCGGAAATAGCCCTCCAAAGGTGGTTGACAATAAGGTCGGAGGGCTTGTCGGTGTCATTCTGTGGTACCTCAAGACTAAAGATCCCCGCAAATTGGTCTAAGGTCAACCTATGGGGCATATTGCAAAGGCGGAATTCCATACCGACATCTTTTCATCGATTAGTAACAACACGAAGGCTACACAAAAACTCTAACGTGAGGCATAGGTAAGTGTCTTCATGAGCATAAATTATATTCTCAAGACCCAAACATTTGAAGAAAAATTACATTTGATGCCTTATACCAAGTATTTCTAACACATCAAGATCAATAAATTGAGTAGGTTCATAAGCCTTACCTAGAAATTGCTCAAATCGTTGACGGTGTTAATCTTTGACGAAATGTACTTCCGGAAAATGCTCAAGTTGTTTCACATCCGGTATCATCTCATTTTCTTGGCCCCTTGCCTCTAATGAGGCGGTTGAGGTAGTGCCCTTTCGGCGTTTGGTTCCGACCTCCGCGGTCTTCTTGCTTTTGCTCCTTAGAAACATTCTTTCTTAACGTGGTTGGTAGGGAGTTTGATCAAAAACCTTGGATTGATGATTTTGTGATGGGGTTTTTGTGATGGAGATTGTAGGGAATATGATGAGTTGTGGTTGTAATGATGTTAATATAAGGGAATAGGGATGGTAGGGGCGGATTTATCAAAGAAACAAGCTGCGACGAGCGGGCTGGGGGTCGGGTTCCGGCGTGCTGCAATCCAACTCTGCATTTTCTTCCTGTGACCCGGGCGTCCTATTGTCGGCTCGAGCGTCCCTCTCTTTGGGATGGGCGTTCTCAGGATGAGACGAGCGTTTTTTGTGTGAGGAATTTTTTCTTTGTTTCCCCCAGTCTGCGAGTCGAGCGTCCTCTGAAGGGGACGGGCATCCTGCCTCTGTTCTTGTCGAATTTAAGGCTTTAAGTCAAGCCTTTCCCTTGCACCCTTTTTGGTCCCTTCTTTTCATTGTGTCTCTTCCTGAAAAAATAGCTTAAAGAGTAGTATAAGAACGCTCCCTCACAACTCTCATGTAATGACTAAAGGATACATGTAACTAATCTAAAATGCAACTATTATGATACAATTTAAGGCTTAAAAAGAGTATTTACAAATGGTGGTTTGAGATAAGACTCCTCCAAACTAAGTTGAAATGACAAATTCTCCTATCCATGGAGCGCAATACTCTCAATAGTTGATCAAAAGCTCCTGAATGGTCCTCAAGTAGGCATGAGTAAGTTTTGAACCATATCAAAATAGAGTAGGGCTAATCCATGAGGGACCTCCTTTTGAACTCCTTCCCCTTATTCTTTGCATTCTCATGGTGGCCTTCCCGGCTCCTTCAACTAGTAAACTTGAGATTGTTGGCATAAGGGGGTTTTCCGGTTGCTCTTATTTCTTCCTAAGTTAATGATGAAAATACTTGGATTAATCGACTCTTCAAGGATAGAAGGTGAACTTTCATGGCATTCATGATGGGGTGTCTTGGGAGTTGAGATTATGGGTGCCAAGTTTCCAAGAGTAGGCTCCCTCTTTGGTTTGTCCTTGAGCTTCTCCACCAAGTGATTCTTGTATGACGATTTGACTTTTATGAGAATGTCCATAATGTAATCTCCAACTATCATGGGCTCCATAACGGGTGTGAGAAGGTCCTCATGTTCAATAAGGAAGAGACATTCCTCCTCTTTATTGAAGTAATCTTCAAACAACTCAAGGATGGGTTCCTCAAGCAAGTTAATTCCATAACTCCATTCATCATTTGAGTCCATTTTTCCCTCATCATCTTCCTCCATAGATACGTCATCATTGCTTTCTTCATATGAATCGTAAATAGGGGCTTCACTTCTCCTCAATAACTCTTCCTCCATGATCTCAATGTTCACATCAAATGACACACCTTCATACTAAAAAAGGCTAAGATTATTTGGTTTACTCAACCTCATATCTTCTTCCTCAAAGACCACACTTTCGTACTCACACGAGATCAAAGAGATCGGTTCTTTCCACTTCACATCTTCTTCGTCTAAGGTCATTACCTCAAATTCGCATTCATGGTCAATGCTCAAGGATTGGTGAGGAGTGGTTGGTTGGGTGGTTGCTCTCGTTTGGGAAATTCGAATTGCCAACTCCTCACCATAGGTAGCAATGCTTTGAAGAACGTTGTCCTTATTTTGGCTCTCCTGTAGCACTTATTTGGAGAAATTTTGGTGGTCTCCCATAATTTAGAGAACCACATTTTAAATGTCAAAGTTTGGGTCATCTTTTTGTTGTGTGTGGGTGTGAAAGTGGTCATATTGTGGCAGTTGAAATTGGTTTTGAAGTGAGTCTTGGGTGGGTGGTTGTTGTGGATATTAGATATGGAGATTTTGATCGGAAAAGTTGGGGTAGTAGTTAAGATTTTCGTTGTATGAATAATAAGGTAGGTTTGTGTTGACTTACTCTTCAAACTCCCCATACCCATTGTACTCATACTCAAAAGGTCCACCACATACTCCATAGGTCAAGTCTTAAGCCATCATCATATCTAAGACAAGGAAACAACTACAAGCATGGAAACTACAATAAAATGGTAAGAACGACCTTGAGGAACAAGTTCCTCAAGGTTAAAGCACAATTAAAATAGACAAACAAGTAAGAACTTAATCACATAACACCGTCCCCGGCAACGGCGCCATTTTGATGAGACGTTCTCGTCGTACGCTCAATCAAACATATTTATATTCTCAACAAACAACTGGATAGTGGTTAAGTCGAGGTCGATCAATAGGACGGTGTTCTTTGGGTTCTAAGTCTATCTATCTCATTTTATGCTAGTGTAATAAATATTGGGGTTTGGAGTTCTGTGCTAAACTATAACAAGGAAATGTAAACAATTGAAAAAAAAGACAAGTAAATAGGAATGAAGATTAAACAAGTGATTAAAGATACTAGGGAATCATGGGATCATAGGGGAATCATGGTGAAATAGCATAAATGAATCATATAGATGCAAGCAATTATTATTGTTCGAATCAAGTTAGTGTATATCTTACAATTCCTAGGAAAACTTAGGTCTCAGAGCCGAGTCGGTCAAGACATTACAACACCTACAAGTCGACTTGGTTTTCTCTATTCATGGTGAGATAACATAAATGAGTCCTACGAAGGTTTGGGTCCCAGTGCCGAGTCGATCAAGACTTTACAACATCTACAGTCGGCTTAATTCTTCCTATTCAACTATATTCATGGTCTAACAAGCCTTGAGTTGATTTATGTCTTACAAGTCTTGTTGAAAGGATAAAAGAATCAAGCTAGGTTGTCAATCAAGCAATTCATCAAACATGACATATGCATAAGTTGAAAGTACAATAAGCAAGCATTTATATGAACTCATTAAGCATATATTTGTCCCATAATTGCTCCCCTAATCCCCCATTAATCCCTAGTTAGGAAACTACCACTACTACAGATACAAGCTATAACAACGGTTAAAAACCGTTGTTATATAAAAAAGCGGACGTTGTTAAAGCGTCCGTTATAAAAGGTTTTAAAAACGGTTGGTTTTCTTAAGGAACCCGTTGTTAAAACTATTAACAACGGTTTAAAGTATAAAAACCCGTTGTGGAAAGTGTGACTCAATTTTGGGGGGAAGGTTATAACAACGGGTTGTAATATACAAAACCGTTGTTATAACTAAAGACAACAGGTTGTTTATAAATAACCGTTGTTGTTTGTTTTTAAAAAATAAAAAAAAATTAAATTAAATATTACTAGATGCATGCATAATTACGACCCGTTATAATTCAAATGCATGCATTATTACTGCCATCCCTGTGCATATGAACGGACAATATGGAATGAGAAGGGTTAGTAATAAGATTTGAAGCAGCAGAGAGAGATATGATGATGATTATGGCACAACTTCCTAACATATATATTAATTAAAAAACAACTCAAACCACACATTGCTTAGTATAAATACATGCATTATCTTAACTAACATTCCATTATCTCACTATACATCTCCAAACCCTAACTGCTAAAACAAACTCCAAATAAACCCTACTTAATCTTTCAAACAAACTCCAAACTCCAACAAAATGAATGATATCATCCTTAAGACTCTTACTATGATCGAGAACAACAACAGTTTCATCCGCTGGTTGCTCCACATTGAGGAAAGTTTCAGGAGCTACCTTGCGGATGCTCGATCTATACTGAAGGACGCCAAAGAAGATGGCTTGATAGAGCAGGGGCAGTTGCAGCTATATGATGATATAGCAACTGCTGAACGGAACCTCCGAATAGCCAAGGAGGAGAGGACGGATATCATAGAGGAGAATAAGACTCTCTATGAAAATATAAGAATTGCATTTTTATTAATGTAATTTTTTTTTTAATTACTCCCTCCATAATTGTATATTTGACGTTTTAGCAATTGTTATTTTTTTCCACTTTATTTGACGTTTTACAAGTTTCTAGGCAATAACTATACTTAAATTCCCACAACTCATTTATTGAATATACTTTTTCTATAATTATTTTTATTAAGAAGCATGTAATTGGTGGGTTAAAGGTGAAAGAGGGAGTATTTAATGAGAATATTAATGAGGGTAATTTATATTACGTAGAACTATTAGCATATCCATTTTGCTTTTATAGTTTTTAAGGTAGTTAATATCCTCTAATTAATACTCTTAGTAATTTCTAAACATTTCTTAATATTTGTGCTAGACCTCAAAACGTCATATAAAAAAAATTGGAGGGAGTATTAATTATGTTTATCATGCATTCCTCTCTATCATCTTGCTTCTTCTTTGTTTTAGTTTATTTAATTTGTTTTACTAGCTAATTAAGCGAATAATACTTAAAGAAATAACATAATGCTCGATAAAAACACATACACATGCAAATGAAATAATTAGAAAAAGAAAATAATGACGATGAAAGATGATGAAACCAACAGTGACGGCGAGATTTACCTGATAATTAGAGAAAGTAAGAGACGATGAAATCAACAGTGACGGCGAAAAGATAAATCGACGATGAGAAAGAGAGAAAGAGAGAAAGAGACGATGAGAAAGTGTGTGTTTTGTGTTTGTGTTTGTCTGCTGTGTTTGTGTTTGTGTATTAAGGTTTGTATTTTTGTGGCTGTAGCAGACTTGTGTTTGTGTGGTTTATAGTATGTAAGGTATTGACAACGGTTATTAAACAACAACCGTTGTCAAATAAGTTTTAACAACGGTTGTAAAACAACAACTGTTGTCAAATAAGTTTTAACAACGGGTTTCAAAAGTAACCGTTGTGATTACTTTTCACTAACTTTGCGTCAATTTTGCGCCAAATTATTAACAACGGTTTTGCATGTGTTATCCGTTGTTAAAACTTATAACAACGGTTTTTATAACCATACCCGTTGTAATTCATTTTAGTAAAATTCGCGCCACACATTCTACAACGTCTATTGTGATTTTCGTGAATAATCGTTGTTAATGGGGCGTTGTAGTTGCTTGTATTTGCAGTAGTGTACTCACTCATTATCATGGAAAACATGTTAACAATGGTGTCAATCATCTTAACAAGTATAAACATGATGGAAGAGTGAAACAATAAGCAGTAATTAAATAACGAGTGAAAGAATTATACCAATCTAAGATGAACAAATGGAAAGGAAAGAATAACAAAAGAGAACTTGATTGATTGATGAAGAGTTGTCAATTCTCCAAATAATAACCCAATAATCTTCAATTACCCAATAAAAAATCTTGAACAATAATTAAGGAAAGATTAAAGTGCAATTTATGGAATGATTAAAGATTAATCTATTCTAATCTACTCCAAATCTAATCTAAGAAAGCTTAATCCCCACTCTAAGGGGACATAATCCTCAATTTATTACAAAGGGAGTATATATAATGCTACAAGGATTAGGTTAAATAAGGGATTAAATGACGATTAGACCCTTTAATCTACGTTTAAGGCCTTGCAAGTTTTGCGAAGGGACGCTCGACCTCTTGCTCGAAGATAATCATGCTGTATGGGGAGACGCCCCTGGCATTGAGGATGCCTGTCCAGTGCTTGGGGACTCCCGGGCCGACTTTGGGTCACCCGTCCTCAAGGGTTTTTCTTATTCTTCTTCTTCTTGCTTAGCTGCCTCGTGATCCGTGGGGATCATTAAGGAGCTGTGGGAGTCCTTTGTCATTGCCCATTCCCTTTATTTATTGACTTAGGCCTTTAGTGTTAGTCTCCTCTTTGATGCTTGTTCGTTGTATGCTATCAATTTAGCTCCGCTTCACTCCGTCTAGCCAAGTTAGTGCTCTTCTCCTACAAAGGCCACCAAATCTTATAGAATATGCATATAAGGAAGCTAAAGACAAGAAACGACCCTAAAATGTACTAAAAAGCATACGAACTAGGCTAGTTAGGGGACTAAATGTGCGTAAATAGGAGTCACATCAGAAAGAAATCTGTTGATTAAGACAGTATTGTCAGAATGGAAGCTTAGGGTTCTTCACCTACCCAATGAGCTTCTCAGAAGACGATGAGTTTTTTATTTTTTGTGTTTTTCTTTGTGAAAATTGTTAATTACAGCCTTATAAAAATCACTTTTTGAAAATTACAGCCTTATATAATTTTTTTTGAAAATTACAGCCAAAATATTATTTCTGATCATAAATTACAATCAAAACATTAACTCCGGTGGAAAATTGATGCCAATTTGAATTTTTGTGACTTAAGTTCATATTTTAAGACCAAAATACCCATACCTTCAACCTCATAACCAACCTTGTTCATCCCCAAAATCAAATTTCACAACTTATCTTCTCTTTAATTCTCCATTTCTTAAACAATATCACTAATCTAATTCACCTCCTTTATTCAAATTCTACCCTAGTCAATTTAATATAATTGAATTCCAACTCTATTATTTCATTATTCTCTTAAAATTAATTAGTATTCTTCATCATCAATTTTCCCCAAATTGAAAATAATTAGGGTTCATCATCAATTTTCCCCAAACTAATTTTAGACATAAACCCTAAAATTCGATTCAATCAATTGAAAAACAACAAATTGGGAGTACGAATACACAACGCCAAATCGGACCATCAATAAAGAGCGTATAACAACGGCTTAATGCATTTAATAACGACACTTAGATTACCGTTTTCAAAATATTGGTGAAAACCTAGACCGCGCTAATAAGAATAATGGTTTCCGTCGAAAAGCGTTCTTATTACAATGTGACAACGGTTGTTTAACAAACCGTTATCAAAATCGTTTAATGGTTTCCAAAAACTCGTTATAGAATCACCCTTATCAACGGTTGTTAGACAACCATTACCAGTTTAAGAAAACGGCGCTTCGAAAACCGTTACTAAATTAACACCAGCAACGGTTTTTGGTACCTGTTGTTATGTTATAGCTACGGGTTTCTTGTAGCCGTTATCCTTTTCTATTATGAAAGAACGGTTCCTCTGTACCCGTTGTCATTTATCATTTACGGGTTAAAAATAACCGTTATATACTTTTTACAATGTTTAATATTCAACTGATGCATGTATGATAAATAATGAACCGTTGCATGCATTGTTTTGTTTGACCATTATTATTATCCGTCCATTATTATATTCACACATGCATACATATTTTCCTATAAATATCACTTATAATGGGATCAATTAACCATATTCACCAATTCAAAGTTCAATTAATAATAGCCTATAATTTAATTAAAAATATTACACTTTGATCACCATATCGTCGTCGTATTCTACACCCGCCGAATCACAATCAAATACCCGCTATGTCCATCCTATTACCTGTATTATACACAACCTTCCAATCAAATATGATGAAAATGGTAAGGCTTTTTCGAGAAGTTTTACTTGGATGAGAGATATGCTTCGTCAAGGTGGTTATACGAACGTTAAAAAGGTCCACCCAGCTTGGACTAAATTTCATGGTTTTCTTGGTTACGCAATGATCGAGTTTGAAGGTTTTGGGAAGAAGCTGGAATCTTTTCGTCATGCGAGAAAACTCCAGGCAAGATACAAGGATCATGATGCTGGGAAGAAAAATTATTATACGAATGATGTGTTACAAGCGCAATATTTATGGATTGCAACCGATGGTTACATTAATCTATTAAGAACATATCGGCGCTATATTGACACTATGCCTCGTTCATGGGAGGCGGAACAAGTGCCTCCTAATAATCCACATATTGAATTCCCAATATTTCATCCCCATTACACAAATTTGAAACAACATGGCAATCTGTGGACATGGCCCACCTGCGGGTCCGGTTCGATCTGCGGACGTGCAGCGGTCTTTTGAAAGCCACGCTCGGAGGCATAGAAATGCTTTCGACCGGATCGTTTTGCATCGGTCAGTTTCGTCTCGGTAAGGGTCTCGAAACGATTAGAGATGTTCGGAGTCACCACCAAGCATTTGTGGGATGCTTGGAACCCATTCAAAATCCACTTTATACCTCGGTCAAATCGAAGCACAAAGCAGCGTTTGACATAGGTACTAAAGATAAGTAAATCGTCCCTCTTTAACATCCTATCTCTAGAATGACTCTCGTACGCCCTGGATAAGGTCGTCCACTATCCAAAGTTTCTGAGCAAGTGGTGAATGTACGTATTGGGAAGCGCTTTAATTAGACACCCAATCTCGCCCGCGATAGCGGCCTCTACTGATCGATCTTGGTTGGTTGAATGCAAAAGTTGATAAAACGGTTTAAATGCATGAATGCGCATCCAATAGGTTAAACCTAACATGTGAGAGCTTTCTAAGTCGGTTGATTTAATCCAAGTATCAAGTATAAGATGTCGAGTTGGATTAATGGTTGATTTGCACGCAAGACGGAAATTAAACATCCATTTACCGTATTAGGTTTATGGTGCATAACGTGATCCATTTGCCTTAATAAAGCATTTTTCAAATATGTTTTTGAATAAGCAAATAGTCGTCTAATCTGTCCTATATCCGGGCTAACCGGAGTCGGGATCGTCCTAGACTGATTATGGAAAGGGTACAGGCCCTGCACCAGGCGGCCACATGAGGCGCGAGCCTGTTGCCAGTGCAAGGGTGTTTCCCCTGGTTTTGAAAATAAGAAAGAAGGGGCCTGTTTTGGTGCGGGTCAACTAACGATTGTATCCCGTGTTCTGACATTTTGAAAAACGTTTATAAAACGTATTGATAAATGGGTATTTGACCCGATTTGTTGATTTGAGGAACGAGATTAGAATAATCATCATTATTTTTATGATATTCGGTGTCGGGTTCGACTTTGACAAACTTGACATGAATAGTTTTGAAAATAGTTATGAACTAATTGTATTAAGTTCATTTGAATATCATTGGTCGATACTCATCATCGTTCCCGGGTTAAAATCCAACATGGTATGTAGAACCAAGGATGACTTTGTGTTGGTGACTAATTTACTTGTTTTGAAAATGTAAAGAAATGATGAAAGGCTTTAAAATACCTCCCAAAAATGAAATAAAAGGCTTTACAATACCTTTTAAATGTTATTAACCAAATATTATCACCGAACCACAGATTTGACCGTCATGGTATGAGGAACCAAGGGTGAAAAATGTTTTATGGTTAAAACAAATGAAATAAAATAAAAAAGGTTTTGAAAATATTTGAAATGGTAAAAACCGATTACAAATATGAAAATGAATTAAAGGGGAAAGACGAGAACAAACACGGTTGGGTTCTGACCTGGGCACCTCATTGAGGCGCGAGCCTTTGTGCACAATAAGGGGCTTCTGCCTCAGGCCAAAACTCATTTTTGGCTCGTTTATCCCATGTTTTGGATCATGTTATGCATGTTTTAGCATGTTATAGTCATGAAACAAATGAAGACATGATAAAAGAAGGATTTTTTCACCCTCATACTTACATGTTTGGTTATGGCGAGAAACCGACGTAAGTGTAACAACTTGTTTGGTCGGAAAAGACTCGGTTTAAAACCGTTTTGGTAAGTAAAAAGAGTGTTTTATTAAGATTAGTGACGGTGTAGTGGTCGAAGTGGTCGGTCAAGTGAATTAATGCACGATGACGGTACCAAACAATGTGTAAGACTTGTATTTACGATCGGTAGGTCGTAAATACGCGTCGGATTGTGACTTAAGAAGTCGAGTCGAGAATTTTAAGGGAGAAGAGGGGGCGGACACTCGTGTAAGTTCTCAAATGGGGGCATTTGAGGGGTATTTATAGGAAAATGAGTGGTTGTGTGAGTTTTGAGCGATGTGGCCGCTTGGGCTGCTCATAGAGGCGCGAGCCACGTCGTGGGTCTTCGAGTTGTCCTGTCACATTCACACAAGTGCAATCATCATTTGTTCTATCCTAGGATTTGTAGTCACATGTTTGGTACTTGACCATTCATGAATCCGGGAAATCTTAGTATAGAAGGTTTGAAATGGTTTGTTTTTTGTGGTTGACTCGATTTGACTCGTTGTTGGAGTCGGGATTTGAATTTTTGAGTCGGTTTTTGGTCCGGTGTCGGTTTTGACTCTAGTTAGTGTCATTGCGACCCCGTCGTCGTGCATTAAACACTCCAGGTACTTTTGAAAAGTTTTGAAATTTTTTATTTTCGAAATCGTTTTAAGTTTTTCGACGGAAAATTGTACACAAACTGTCGATCAAACGCCGCGATTCCAAAGCATGTTATAGTCCGATAATCATTGGGTGTTTGTTGGAGTCTCAACAGATACTAGGTATCTACAGAGCCCCCACGTTAACTGAGGCTTGGATAGGGCGAAAGTAAAAGTAGAGTCCCCAGATCAATCGAAGATTACATCCTGGAGACCCAAGCGACGTCGAGGCGGCTCAAAAGGATTCGAACCCAGGACCTGCCGTCGGGAAGGGCGACGCTAAGGCCACTCGAGGGTACGAACCAAGGACCTGTCATCGAGAAAAGTTTAGAGTCTGTCGACTGTCCGTGCGGGTCATTTAAAGTCCGTTAGACTACGTACAAAGGCTCGCCAACCACAAGAAGGAGTCATACTTGAGGCATCTTCGGATATGTCCTTGCATGTTTGCGGATAAAGGCTCGCCAGCTGTGGTGCGTATGTGAGGAGGGCTCGCCAGCCGCAATGCATAGTAAGGCTCGCCAGCCATGGTGCGTATATGAGGAGGGCTCGCCAGCCGCGACGCATTGTAAGGCTCGCCAGCCAAGGTGCGTATATGAGGAGGGCTCGCCAGCCGCGATGCCTAATAAGGCTCGCCAGCCATGGTTCGTATAT
Source organism: Silene latifolia (assembly GCF_048544455.1). NCBI lineage: Eukaryota > Viridiplantae > Streptophyta > Magnoliopsida > Caryophyllales > Caryophyllaceae > Silene > Silene latifolia. Next base: position 484,899,918 of record NC_133538.1, on the reverse strand, counting down.
GAGGAGGGCTCGCCAGCCGCGACGCGTTGTAAGGTCGCCAGCTATGGTGGGGTCGGTTAATTGACCGTGAGAATAGCCGCGTTGGATGGGCTTGTTTTGAAAGTAGAGGACTCATGATGCCGCCGTGAAAATAGTGAATTTTGAATTTCACTATTAATGTTGTTGAAATAAGCGGGTTCCGTTAGGAAGGCCCTTGTTAACATTTGAAGGAATAGTGAATTTGAACTTCCACTACTCGTTTGTTTGAATTTTTGAAGGAAATAGCAAATTTTAAATTTCGCTATTACGAATGAGGTGACGGTTTATGTGCCGCCGTTGACATGTGATAGAAATAGTGAATTTGGAATCTTTACTATTATTTTTGAAGTGACAGTTTATGTGCCGCCGCTTACATGTGAAGGAAATAGTGAATTGGGAATCTTCACTATTACGTTTGCAGTGACGGTTTATGTGCTGTCGTTGACATGTGAAGGAAATAGTGATTTTGGAATCTTCACTATTGTTTCGAAAGTGACGGTTTTAATCGTCGTCGTTTGAATTTTGACGAAATAGTGAATTTTTGAATTTTTCACTATTATTCTTGCAATTGGAAATAGAAGAAATAGCGAATTTTGAATTTTCCACTATTATTTTGAAGGGAAAATGGAGGTTTTGATCGCCGTTTGTTTGAAATTTGAAGAAATAATGAACTTTGAATTCACTATTATTTTTGAAATGACGGTTTTAATTGCCGTCGTTGAATTTTGAAGAATTTTCATTGAAATTGGGCCAAAGCCCAAATTTTGCTGAATAAAGAAAAGGAAAGCCTCATTGAGGCGCGAGCCCTTTGGCGATAGAAGGGGGCTCCCCTATTTGTCCGTAAAAGATGCGAGGCTTGGGTGCTCGCCATTCATCATTCATTGCCTTCAACCCTTCGCAAAAATCCGCCATTGAAGGACCTTCTAGCTCGCTTGAATTCGTGCTATCATCAACAATGTCATCTCAAGGTATGTATTTACTCTTAAATCTATTTGAATTTGTTGGTTCTTTTAGCTGAATTGAATTAGGGCGAGATGTTTACCCTAGAAAATCGATTTGGGCATTTTTGATTGAGCCCATTTCGAGTGAAATTGATGATTGCATTAGGTTAGAAACCCGTTTAGGAGTATAGGGGTGCTTTTAGCTTGCATTTTGGTCCCCGTTCCCTCTCCTTATGCTTGAAAAACGCGAGTGAGGTGGAGAAACCGTCTCATCTCACAATGACAAGTTTATTCGCTTGGGTAATGGGTCCCACTAGGTTACATTGTAGTCGGGAAAGACCGTATTTGCCATTGTGGACCATTGTTGGGTATTGTGGGCAAAATTTGAATTTTTGCCTTTTGTGACGGTCTTATGTCTGACAAAATAAGCGCCTGTTTGGGCTTGAATTGAGTCAGTTTGCCTTGAAATGGACCTTATTGGTAGTTTAGGTCACCTCGGGGTGTGATAAAATCACGTCTGCGTTTTTGTGGTCGTATTTTGAAATTTTGACCGGTTTGTACTCAAATTGGCGTATAAATTGCCTTTTTGAGCCGTAGAAAAATTTCCCATCGCATTGGGAATGCACTTTGGTTTGTTGGCGGACCTTGTGTGGGTCTTGCGGTGCCGTTTTTTGTTGTGGTTGTTTTGACTCGTCTTTTTCTTAAAAAGAAGGGCTAGTCGTTTTTTTTTTTGTGTTTTTTGTGAACTGTTTTTTTTTGTTTGGTTGGATTTAGGCGGGGTTGCCCTTGCTGTGCTTTGCAGGTTGTTTGTTTGTTCTGGGTTTGTCCGATTTACGCCGTCATAATGCCGAAATTTCGGCTGACGTTTTTTGTTTAACCTTGATCGCAGGGGACCATTTTGGGACCTATGGGGTCCGTTGTTGAGGCATTGGATGAGGAGGATGATCCCGGAGGAGGAGACGCGACTGTTTTTTGTTACAGGCTTGGTTGAGTTTCTCCCGGGTGGCCTTTGCCCGGCCAATGACCGACTATCGGTCGTTGGTTGTTGTCTGCAGGGGTTCGGATGCCCGATGAGTGGGGTTCAATACGGGCATGTTATCCCATGTTGCCACTTTTGATCGTTGTCGAATTCTGGTGATTGGAGGTCAACATCGGGGTAGTGTCCGTTGTCATGGTCCTCTTTCACTCTTGAATTCTGCTGATTGGAGGCCAACGTCGGGGTAATGTGCTCAGTTATGATCCTTAGTTGTTGTGTCGTCTGAAGTCTGCGAGGCATCATTTTTCTTTTTGTCGTGGAGCAAGAACGAGGTGTTACCGTTTTGGTAACCACCTCTGCTTCTTTTGTTGATCCTCTGTTTCTTGTGTTGCTCCCTTTCTTTTCCGTTTGAGAGGATAGAGAGTGCTTAGTTCGGTAGGTGGCGGATAGCCCCGCCGTTGTCTTAAGCCGATTAATCGTATTATAGATGGTTGTTTTAGGTCGATTAATCGTATGATAGATGGTTGTTTTAGGCCAGTGTCTGTATGATAGATGTCTGTACTGGATCCTGTTTGTACGGTCAGTTGTCCGTATTAAACGTGTGTCGATGTATTTTGCGTGAGGCGGTTTGTATATATGTGTTTTTTATTGTGGCTCATTTTCTTATTTTTGGCTTTTTTTTGTTGTGTTTCGGAGGAGCGCTGTCGGCTATCAATTCTCCTTTTGCTTTGCACTGGTTCCTGCATCGTTAGTGTAGAAAACAGGCAACAGGTAGCATGTACGCATAAACGTAAACACGTAAAAGCATTTGATTGAAAACAAAATTAACCAAGATGACTTGAAGTTAAAATTGAATTTTGAAAATTGAAACGAAATTTGAAAAATTTCGTGACAAGTCGCCACGTTTGGACTCCCAAAAGGAATTAATTTGAAAATTGAGCAATTAACTCGTGTCTTGAATTAAATTGCGTTGAAATTGATTTGTGACTCGAAAAATTCAAACTCAATCCGTCAGGGAAGAATTTTAGAAAAGATTTTTACGAGTATATTTGATTTAGGTCAAGACTAAAATTTGTGAATGCTTGAATTTTGGAGGAAAACTGATGTCATGTTATCAATTTTCGATTTTTATTTTGATGGAAAATTGTGAAAAGGCGAAAAACTTTCGGAGAAAAAGCGAAAAATTTTCGGAATTTTGATTGACATGGAAACGATCCGTCGCGTATCAGGGCGACTAGCCCTTCCCCCCTTAAAAAAAAAGAAATAAAAATCTGTATGTTTAAAGCTGCGTCATGGAAACCGTGTCTGATTTCGTAAAACGCGAAAACAAGGAAATGTGAGTGTGAGAAGACACAAAATGTCCCGGATCATCACGAAGAAGCGCGAGCGTTCTGGCGGGAGGTTTGAGGTGTCAAGATAAAACACAAGTTGAAAGAGACAAGTCAAAGCGGGAATCCTGGGAGAGGGCCTAAAGAGGCGCGAGCAGCCTGGCGATGGGAGCCAGCTTTCCCCTTTTTCTGAAAAACGCGCTGATTATTTTTGTATAAATAGTGATGTTTGCGCTTCATTGTTTCATCATCCGAAACACAAAAACATCTCTATAAAACTTCTTCTTCTTCTTCCACAAAAATATTTCATGGATGCCTTTGAGAATGCGTTGTGACAATGGTACCGGGATTTTTCACCTCCCGAAAAGTATCAACTCATTTGCATGGGAGTTGGTCAATTGTTGGTGCTCCGTCAAGTCAAGGTGCAATCCTCATTTCTCGAATCATGTTTTCGGTTTTGGGATTCGAAACACCATGTTTTCGTTTTCCCGAAAGGTGAAATTTGTCCTCTTGCTGAAGAAGTTGGAGCCATTGGTGGGTGGTCGGGTTGTGTTCCGGTGCTTCCTCCGACTCGGTTGTGCTACAAGGAGCAATTTCGTTCCATGTTGGGTTTGTCGACAAGTCAAGTCAACTTCCTTCTTGCTCCACATGGTGTGGATATGTTGTTGGGAAATGTGTCCTCAACAATAGTGCGATCACAAGATTTAAATATCATTATTAAATCTCATATAAAGAATACATAAGGGATGATTCAATTATATAGTCAACTGATCAACATTAATCGGTAACGATTGGCTTGCTAGAGTTTGACGTTCTTTATCGTGGGACGGTGGTGGTCAGTTGATCCCTTAAGGTCACACCTAAAGGATGATGCCCTTATCTATAAAGTTAATTAATTGTATGTCGATACAAGTTGATTAATTCCTTAAAAATGAACAATTTATTTTTAATAAGAAGAAATATGTATCTTATGTTAATGTGATTAAATAAGATCACATTTAGTGGATTAATATGTTAATTCACTAAATTATGTTGAGGTTTTATAAATGTTTCGAGGTAGAGGTAATTAGTTATTTACATTTACAAGAGGTTGTGAATTTAACTAACTACCTATTATGGGACCCATTATATGTTGATATAATGATAAAATATTACTCAATAAGTTGAGTGAATATATGTTTATTAATTTGTGTCATAATTGTTGTATGATCAAATTAATATTTAATTATGTAAGATAATTAATCATAAGACTTATAAGCATTTGTGGGACAAATATTATAAGACAAAAATGGACCCAAATAAACTATGTAAACCGTCCAAATGGTAGATGGTGGAGTTATTTTTGTTTTTGTCATTTTCTTGTTGGAATGATTCTCCAACATATTATGACATACCTACACTACTACCTAAACATTTTATATTGTTGTGAAAGGTGTTTTGAGAAGATAAAATTGGCTCTTTTAAGAGCATGTTGGACGGTTGGTGGAGGACAAGAGCATCAACTTTGTTCCTCTTATTTTATTCCATATTATTCTCTCAAAAAGACACCATCAACAATTATATATTAAAAAGAGTTTTGAGAAGGCAAATGGCTCCTTTTAAGGGCATGGGGGCCGTGACTCTTGTAGAGATACAAGAGCTTTTTGTGCTCATCTTTTCCTTCTCTCATATTCTTAATATGCACATGCAAAACCTCACACATGTTCATAGTTTTCTCTCTATCAAAATATGAGTTTTGATTCAATTTGTTCATAAAGATTACTAATATTATTAGTGTAATATATGAGTATTAGTAATCAATTTTAAGGTAAACTACTAAACAAATATCTAGCAAATATTATTTAGTGGGGATAAGGGATAATCTTGGGTGCAATCAAGAGGAGTGACTTCTATACTTGAGGTCTTGGAGGATCATCCTATTACTCATCATAGCTCAAGAACAAGTGAAGGTAGGAGACCTTACTTGTGCCCATAAAACCGAAATCAACAATGTAAGGGACATTGTTTTATTATAAATCTCTTATTTTGTTATGCATGCACTAGATCTAAAGAATAAATTATAAACAATTAATTTGTTCACTATTAGAGGAGTCTAATAATAGGTATATGAACCTAACAAGTGGTATCAGAGCATAAGGATGTTGCATGCATAATCGGTTATTGTTTTTCCGAGTTAAAAGGTTAACATATAAAACTTAAAAATTTGTGATTTGTAAGTATAAGCCACGAAATCACCATGCATGTTATATATTCTGGTCCTAAAATTTTTTTAGGTCATTTTTATGATTCATGGAAATTTATTGCTCATTTTAAGGATTTTTGGTCATTTTATTACATTTTTATGACTAAAATGTGCTAAAAATAGTTAAACTTCGTTTCTGACCTTGGAAATTTTATATGACCTCACATGCATATTTTACAATATGTGTGTAAAAGGATGTGTTAATTTGATTAATATTGCATGTTTTATGATTTTTATGAGATAAAAATGGATTAAAAGAGGTAAAATGGTTAAAATTAGTTAAATCTCGAATTAAGCCATGATCTTTTAATATGATGTCACATGAAAGATTTACAGAGAGTATGTAAATTTCTAGATTTAAATATATTCTTTAGCATGATTTATGGATTTTTGAGTAAAAATGGCATAAATAGTGACTATTTTAGCAAAAATTAGCTAAAACGTATTGCATGGCTTGAGAAAATTATTTTAAGTTGCATTAATATCCCACTAATCAGATCTAAAGTTGTAAAAATTATTGGTTTAATTTTCGTATACTTTATACATTTTATGAGATAAAACCGATAAAAATGCAACTATATTTTCTCAAAATTAATTCGAAAATTTTAACCATGTTTTTTTTGACATTATGAGGGTCATGGAATTATTCCAGAATGTTCAAAAATTTAAAATTCAAATTTTGAAACTTTTATGATTTAATTTGGATTTATTTCATATAAATAATGTTTTTAAGGTCAAAAATGAGCATAAAATTAAATCAAGTTGAATTATTGTCAAAAATTTAGTGATGACTGATTTTTGAGTCCTAAAATGTGTTAGGATAATTAACTTGAGCTTAGATGTGATTTAAGTGTTAATTAGTGATTTTAAAAGGTTATTATCACGCATTTCCATGAAACCGGGTTGTATGTACGACATAAGTTAAATAGGACGATTTGGCACATCATTTTGCATGATAGGTACATATTATAATGCTGCATATTTCAATTGTTGAATGTATTTTATTTATATAATTTTGAATTATGTAATTTTATCTTAGTATGGCCTTAGTTTTATCAATATTACCCGTAATGAAAGGGAATATTGATTCGGTTGTAATTTAATGTGATCTCGTATCACTTTTATTTTATTTTTATTAGTTTTTCTATTTTACAAATGTATAATAGGAATAGTTTTGTATTTTTATTATTATTTGTAATTATGGAGCATCTTCAAGACGGTGCCATTCGGAAAGGTGATCCGACGAAGACGGTGTCTTGGGAGGCTTGCCATTTGAAGATTCAAGAGACCAAAGGAGTTGGTTTCCGAATATGTAATAGATTATTTAATTTTCTATTTTAGGAAGGCCATACTAGGAATTTTATTTATTGCTTTGCATTTCTTTTAATATGTTACATGCATTGCCAAATCGCCATAACAACACATGCATATCATATCGAGTCATCGACCGTGTCAATTATAATTATCGTAGTTCACCGCTTTAGTTCACTTAAAACGTGATAGATAATAAATTGACAAGACCTCTCACATATAATAATTGAGATAAAGCCTTACCAAATAGTAGAAACCCATGAAGTACCAATTTCATGAGGGAGTTAATCCGGCTTCACCGTAATACAAACCTTGTTACGTTGGCGAAGTGGGGTAATAAAATGTTATTACATCGAAATTTGGATTGAGCTCAACGGAAGTAATGTTGACCGTAGTCGCATGTGTTCCGGGCTAAAGATGAGAATTAGAGTAATTTTTGTCGACCGAGAGTTCTAAAAGTAGAATCGATTAAAGAGTTAATCCACCGAGTTATATTAATAAGGGATGAATCGGCTCACCGTGCCCGAGTTGATATGAATTTGGATCTCGGAATCATTTATGTAGTTGGGTGGAGGTCACTATATAAATGCAATGCTTGTAGTTAAAATTACGAGTATTTATAAAACGATAGATGATAATTAATTCCTTCATTTTATATTTTGTAGTTAATTATTCGCAATGAATTCATCTTATACTCCTACACCCATCACCTTAATTCATAGCTCCAATCATACGATGAAAAATGCTCCGATAATGACAATGATACGATTAGAGAATTACGCATTGGCTTTAGTAAGGATGGAGATCTTTGTCTTTTTCACCTCCCACTCACATACTCATGCCTACCTCTCAGGTAAGAGGATCATATGAGGGGAATCTCACAGATTCTAAGATATCCTTGTTTGATGAAACAAGGAGAAATATCAAATTGAGTGGGAGTTCTAGCAAGAGTGTCCTTACAAATGAATTAATAAAGGAAAAGCAAAGAAAGGTAAGAAACCTAAATCCGATTGTGAATTGGAAGTTGATAGTGAGACTACCACAAAACCAAAATGGGTATCCAATCCTACCATGAATATCATTATTTTAATGTCATGGGCCAATGGAAGCATATTTGCCCCGAGTATTTAGAAGATATCAAGTTGGATTTATTACTTCAAGTGGGACTTGGAAATGTGGAGAAGCTAAACAAGAGTGATGTTGATCGCCGACTATGAATTGGAGCTCAGGTAGCCGCCACTTCATGAGAAACTTATGTACTTGTTTTTGCTAATAGCTTTGAGTTATAATTTACATAATTGTTATTATGTAACCACTTAGTCTAAATCATTATTTCCATGTGAGACATGAAAGGATCTATATTTTGTCCTCAAAGACAATTGTTGTATTTTATTGAAAATAGACATGGATGTGAGCCATGTCACTTATCTTTATGATACACAAGTTTTAGACAGTTCCAACTCATGTAAAGATATCTACATAATATGCACCAAAAGACTCATAACTGGTAATCCAAATGATATGTACATTTGATTTTTCAATTAGGTTACGTAAATGAGAAACGCATTAAACAATAGTGTTGACTAGAATTATTGGACCATTTGATTTTCAATCATATGGAATATGCGAATCTTGTCTCCTTTGCAATATAATTTGCACTTCCTTTTGTGGTAAAGGGACACAAGCAAGTGATTGTTGAGACTAATACATGCCGATGTATGTGTTCTAATAATCATCACCGCAAGAGGAATTTATGACTACTTCGTCACTTTTACCAATGATTCAAGTACATAAGGGTATATTTACTTAATCTAATAAAAGGTGAAGCATTTGAGAGATTTGAGAAATTTCTAAAATGACGTAGAGAACCAATTGAATAAAGTTCTAAGCATTACGACCCAATCGTAGTGGCAATGATCTAAGTAATAAATTTGATTTATTAAAGATGGATTATGACCTAGCGTCACTACCCATAAGATCAAACTAATATGAGTCGGTTTGAGTTGATGAACTCAATTTTGGGAATTTGCAATCCAAAACGGACAAGTAATTCTAATTGGATGGTCAACCATGAGATACCTAGAATAGAGAGTCTATCAAACAGATGACATGGATAAGACTCGTATATTATCAAGCTGCCATGTTAGGATGGCCTTTTGAAAGCTAAACTCCGTTAAAATATATATGTTTGTGTCTCACAAAACTATCTCTCAAGAAGATAGATGTATTTCTGAGAGATAGAGTGGGAGAAGATTGTATCGTCACAAACACCTCTTATAGTTGAAATGTTACTTTGTGAAAGTAATTGAATTAATAGAGTGGGAGTTGGTATTGAACTATTATCTATGAAGATAGTATGAGACCATAGTTCAGTGGGAGTCTATCGCACATGTCTTATTGTTTAAAAAATATTACTTTGTGAAAGTGATAGTATCATGACCTTGTTATATATATATCATGACCTTGTTATATATACGAGCCGAAGCATTACAATCCGAAAATTGTTGCTCATGAGTAGATTTACTTTAAAGTGAGGGTCTCTTTAAAGGGAAATAGAGCTTTAGAGTACACAAATGCATAAGATTTATATAAAGATGTTGATCAAGACAAATTGTGTTAGGAATTGCCGCATTTCATTTTTAATGAAGAATGGCAAATAGAATTCGCTTTTCTAAAATGGGAATTTAGAGAAGGAAGTGTTTTAAAAAACACAAAACCTTAGATGAAGATCTAAGAATCCTAACATATTATGCATAGCTATCTTAAGTGATCACAAGATGGTCTTAAGCTAGCATTAAAGGATTATACTTTTCGTTCATGTGATTATAGTGAATTGTTTCATTCACATGATTGAAGAATCATGATATACATGAAGTTAAGTGGGAGCTAGAATTGTTTCTCCATGTCTTATATGTTGATAACATATTACTTATTGAGAATAATATACCAATGCTCTCTTCTGGTAAGAGTAATTGGAAGACTTGGAAAGGGATACAAAGTATTCAAGATTTTGAATCTATGTGAGAGTAAATTGGCATAGAGTTGAGAGTCTTATGAAGATAAGTTCTTTCGTATCTGTTTAACATCAACAAAGTTGAATGGCTTATTCATGATGATGAAAATGGAATTACTATGATGGAATCATAGTCGTTCACTGAACCCATTAAGTTGTTGATTACATGAAATCGATTGCTAATGTTTCCGCCATTAGAACGATTATGTATGCCTACAGACGCACGTGCTGTGATGTACCATATGCTAGGTGCATGATAAGTCAATAATAAGTTAATTCATAAGATGGGCTTGTGAAAGCCATAAAGTACAATTGATAACTTGTACACATGTTTGGATGATAAACTAAGGGTTGCACCAACTTTAGTTTCCAAGCATAAAAGGATTTGATGAAATCCTAAGCAAATGTTATTGACAAAGGAGTAAGAAACTAAGAAATGTGTTTTAGTTTCGCGCATTGCAAATTCTACAAAAGGAATCTAAGTAAGTTGTAATAAAATGGTCAACGTAGGGATTAAGGATGAATCCCTCTACAAATGACTTTATCACATGTTATGCGATAACAGTGGGAGCTTCTTTCAAGTTAAAGAGCTCGGGTCTAGTATGAAGTCTAGACATATACTTAGAGAAATTCATGTCATTAAGAGATGACATTAAATGGAAGGAAATAGCAATTAATTAAGTTGGTATATATGGATATCGGGTATATCCACTTGCCAAGCTTGTATTGCATTTTAACTAGTGTTTTAATACACTAGAGATTAAAGAATATGAAGTAGTAATAGTGTATTGACTATTCATATGTGATAATCACATTTATCGTTTGAGTTTTATTAAACTCACCCGGTACCTTGTCGTATCCGAATGGGTTGTAGAGACAAATTGAACCCCATTAAAGTGAACTGGATTGACATGGTATTCGCCCCTAGTTACTTATATGAGGTGACGTCTCCAAGTGACTAGAGTGTGATGCGATTGATGGCAAGTTCAAGTGCCATAGAGTCATATGGGATGACTAGTCGATCACATAGGCGATCGTATGGGACAATCATCGGGCGGACCGCTTATAGAGTTCTGGTAATTCATAAAGCCTGGTCGTGGCAAGAGCTACTATAGTATTCTTATGAGTCAATTCTTTTCACTAAAGACTATTCGCCCAAGTTGGCACAACTTCTGATTAGCTTTGATTTATACTCTACGATTTCGTAAATGAGGTCAAACTAGGTATATTTTGGGTTATGATGGACTGTGGCTGAACGAAGGGAATAGGGCGATAGAAATTGTCCACCCCTTGTCAGGGTTGTTTGAAATCTCAAGCCCACTCGAGGAGTAGTTAACTGGAAATGCGTGGCCACGCTCGGAAGGTATCTGTGATAGATAATTCCGGTCGGGCGCTTAATCTCCGGATCGAGAAAACCACTCAAGATATGATCAAATGTAAGTACGACCTGCAAGACACCTTGCATTGAGTGGGAGATTGTAATAGGACAAGAGAATTGGTGACGCACACTTGTCGAGGACAAGTGGGAGATTGTTGGGAAATGTGTCCTCAACAATAGTGCGATCACAAGATTTAAATATCATTATTAAATCTTATATAAAGAATACATAAGGGATGATTCAATTATATAGTCAACTGATCAACATTAATCGGTAACGATTGGCTTGCTAGAGTTTGACGTTCTCGTGTGGGACGGTGGTGGTCAATTGATCCCTTAAGGTCACACCTAAAGGATGATGCCCTTATCTATAAAGTTAATTAATTGTATGTCGATACAAGTTGATTAATTCCTTAAAAATGAACAATTTATTTTTAATAAGAGGAAATATGTATCTTATGTTAATGTGATTAAATAAGATCACATTTAGTGGATTAATATGTTAATTCACTAAATTATGTTGAGGTTTTATAAATGTTTCGAGGTAGAGGTAATTAGTTATTTACATTTACAAGAGGTTGTGAATTTAACTAACTAGCTATTATGGGACCCATTATATGTTGATATAATGATAAAATATTACTCAATAAGTTGAGTGAATATATGTTTATTAATTTGTGTCATAATTGTTGTATGATCAAATTAATATTTAATTATGTAAGATAATTAATCATAAGACTTATAAGCATTTGTGGGACAAATATTATAAGACAAAAATGGACCCAAATAAACTATGTAAACCGTCCAAATGGTAGATGGTGGAGTTATTTTTGTTTTTGTCATTTTCTTGTTGGAATGATTCTCCAACATATTATGACATACCTACACTACTACCTAAACATTTTATATTGTTGTGAAAGGTGTTTTGAGAAGATAAAATTGGCTCTTTTAAGAGCATGTTGGACGGTTGGTGGAGGACAAGAGCATCAACTTTGTTCCTCTTATTTTATTCCATATTATTCTCTCAAAAAGACACCATCAACAATTATATATTAAAAAGAGTTTTGAGAAGGTAAATGGCTCCTTTTAAGGGCATGGGGGTCGTGACTCTTGTAGAGATACAAGAGCTTTTTGTGCTCATCTTTTCCTTCTCTCATATTCTTAATATGCACATGCAAAACCTCACACATGTTCATAGTTTTCTCTCTATCAAAATATGAGTTTTGATTCAATTTGTTCATAAAGATTACTAATATTATTAGTGTAATATATGAGTATTAGTAATCAATTTTAAGGTAAACTACTAAACAAATATCTAGCAAATATTATTTAGTGGGGATAAGGGATAATCTTGGGTGCAATCAAGAGGAGTGACTTCTATACTTGAGGTCTTGGAGGATCATCCTATTACTCATCATAGCTCAAGAACAAGTGAAGGTAGGAGACCTTACTTGTGCCCATAAAACCGAAATCAACAATGTAAGGGACATTGTTTTCTTATAAATCTCTTATTTTGTTATGCATGCACTAGATCTAAAGAATAAATTATAAACAATTAATTTGTTCACTATTAGAGGAGTCTAATAATAGGTATATGAACCTAACATATGTTGGCTCTTATCAACATCTTTTCCAACCGATTAGATGCCAATGTTTCGGAGGTGGCTAGGAGAAGGGCTCTTGACTTTTGCCTTCTCCATGTGTACCACTTTCTTGATGTTTTTAAGAAGGAGGGGCCAAAATGCTATGGTAGCATGACCCTTGTTCATGTGGTCGAGAAAATGGAGCATGGTAGAGATCCATCATGGTTGGTGCTTGGAGAGATCATCAAAGATTTGGACAAGTAAGGCTCTTGTGGAGAAGCTCCCTCATTCGGATCCCCAAGGATCCTCCAAGTGTGGCTATTGGAGAGGCTAAGGTATGTAGAGCCTCCGGTTGATTCTTCTTCTTATTCCTTCTGTCACCTTACCATGAGGAAGAATTTGTACTCGTATAGTTTTGCTTCTACCGAGGCTTATTGGGCCGCAAGATTGGCAGAGTAGGGTGGTCCTCACATCTGTTGGGTGGTGCCATGGTGGCACTTGAGGTCCTTCATGGGGTTGCCCACTTCGGGTGCTAGTCCTCGTTCTTTGAAGGTGGTGGGTTTGAAGGTTGCTTCCTTCATTTATCCTAAAAGACTCATGAGGAAAATGGGGCGTCAGCAAAAGGTGCCCGCTCAAGATACCCTTGTCCAAGAGAATGTTTTTCGAAACTCCGAGCTTATGGAGGTCTTCGAAATATGGTGGGCCACTCGGACGCTTTGGGAGGTACCAAATCCCGTTGCCAAGACATGGGTGTTTCCCGCTTATGTCAAGTGGTCAAGAGCTCCGTCCTTGGAAGAGAGGTCCAAATTCCTTAAGGACGAGGCCGTCGACTTGAAGTATCGAGAGCTTGGCAAGGCCAACCGTGCCTTCTTCGAGGAGTTAATTCACCGAGTTATATTGATAAGGGTTTTATCGGCCACACCGTGCCCAAGTTAATATGAATTTCGGTCTTGGAATCATTTATCTAGTTGGGTAGAGGTCACTAGAAAAATGCATATAACTTGTTTAAATTATAAATTTTTACGAGTATTATTATTAAAACGACATTTGTTTTACTCCTTCTATTTTGTTTTGTAGACCACTTCTTTTTCTCATAACAAATAGCTACACCAACCCCTAACGCCACGCCTCTCGCTAATTCATCATCGCTCCGATCCTTCATGGATCGATGTAAACTTGAAAAGAATGGGTCAAATTTTTCCGATTGGGATGCCCAACTCAAATTAGCCGCCCAAGGTGACTACAAGCTTCGTTACCTTACCGAGGCCTCTCCACCCGAACCTACTACTAGGTCGACCGCCGCCACTAGGGAAGCATATGAGGCTTACCATAAGGAGTCCGCCGCAATGAAAAACGTGTTGATATTTGCGATGGAGGCGGATCTCCAAAGGAGAGCCTTTAAGATGGGCACCGCTAATGAGATTTACTCCAAGCTTGTGACAATGTTTTCACAAACTCCGCGGATCGTCCAATATGAGGCGGCCGCGGCATTCTTTGATCTCGACTTCAAGGAGGGCCAAAAGGTTAGCCCTCATGTGCTCAAACTTATGGAGCTAGTCGAGACCTTGAAAATTCAAAAGGTTGAAATCCCCAAAGAACTCATTGTAGATAGGATTCTACACTCCTTATCCAAAGTCAAAGCGTATGTTCAATTCCGGGTGAATTTTAACATGCAAGACAAGGATGTGTCTCTTGAAGAATTGCACAAGTTACTTGTGCAAGCCGAGAGGGACATGGGGTTAAATGTGAACCCACCTAAGGATGTGCTTAACATAAGCACTAAGAGCAAGGGGAAGTTCAAGAAAAATGGAAGGAAGGGTAAGAAACAAGCTCCCACTTTCACCAAAGCTAAGACTAATGAAGCTAGCACTTCAAAAATCAAGAAGGGTCCTCTTGATAAATGCACTACTACAAATCCAAGCAACTACAACGCCCCTTTAACAACGTTTATGCACGAAAATCACAATAGACGTTGTAGAATGTATGGCGTGATTTTTACTAAACATAATTACAACGGGTATGGTTATATAACCGTTGTTATAAGTTTTAAGAACGGGTTAAATTTGCACAGCCGTTGTTAATAATTTGGTCCAAAATTGGCGCAAAGTTAGTGAAAAGTAATCACAACGGGTATTTTTAAACCCGTTGTTAAAACTTATTTGACAACGGTTGTTGATTTACAACCGTTGTTAAAACTTATTTAACAACGGTTGTTGTTTAACAACCGTTGTCAATACTTTCCATACTATAAACCACACAAACACAGATCAGCTATAGCCACAAAACACATACATAACCTAACACAAACACAAACACAGACAAACACAAACACAAACATAGCAAACACACTTTCTCATCGTCTCTTTCTCTCTTTCTCATCGTCGCTTTATCATCTCGCCGTCACTATTTGTTTCATCGTCTCTTACTTTCTCTAATTATCAGGTAAATCTCGCCGTCACTGTTGGTTTCATCGTCTTTCATCGTCATTGTTTTCTTTTTTTAATTATTTCATTTGCATGTATATATGATGGGTTTTTATCGATCATTATTATGTTATTATTCGCTTAATTAGCTCGTAAAACAAATTAAATAAAATAAAACAAAGAAGAAGCAAGATGATAGAGAGGAATGCATGATAAACTTAATTAATAATTCATTAATATATATATATATATATATATATATATATATATATATATATATATATATATATATATAAATTAAAAAAAGAATTACATTTCTAAAAATGCAATTCTTATATTTTCATAGAGAGTCTTATTCTCTTCTATGATATCCCTCCTCTCCTCCTTAGCTATTTGGAGGTTTCGTTCGCATTGCTATATCGTCATATAGCCGCAACAATCTATTTGCTCTGTCAAGCCATTTCTTTTGGCGTCCTTGAGTCTTTGCTTGAGCATCCACAAGATAGCTCCTAAAACTGTCCTCGATGTGGAGCAACCGGCGGATGAAGCTGTTGTTGTTCTCGGTCATAGTAAGAGTTTTAAGGATGTAATCGTTCATTTTGTTGATGAACTTTGGAGTTGTTTGAAAGATTAATTAGGGGTTGGAGATTGTTTTAGCAGTTAGGGTTTGAAGATAGTGAGATAATGGAACGGTGGTTGAGATAATGTATGTATTTATATTAAGTAATGTGTCCTTTGAGTTGTTTTTTAATTAATATAATATATACATGTTTAGGAAGTTGTGCCATAATCATCATATCTCCCTGCTTCAAATCTAATGTAAACCCTTCTCATTCGATATATTGTCCATTCATATGCACAGTACATGGATGGTAGTAATAATGCATGCATCGGAATTATAACGGGCCCCGTAATTATGCATGCATCTAGTAATATTTAATTTACTTTTTTTTTTATTTTGTAAAAACAAACAACAACGGTTATGTAGATACAACCCGTTGTCTTTAGTTATAACGACGGTTCCTTGTAAATTAACCGCTGTTATAACTTTCCCACCAAAAATGAGTCACACTTTCCACAACGGATTTTGATACTTAAAACCGTTGTTAATAGTTTTAACAACGGGTTGCTTAAGAAAACCAACCGTTGTTAAAACCTTTTACAATGGACACTTTAACAACGTCCGCTATTTTATATAACAACGGTTTTTAGCCGTTGTTATAGCCTATATCTGTAGTAGTGATGCCATTATTGTAATGGGGTTGGACATTGGAAAAGAAATTGTTCCAAATACCTTGGTGATATTAAGGCTGGAAAGATCACTCCAGTAGGTAAATGACTATGCTTTATTTTATTTTTCTAATTCAACTATGGTATTGTGATAAAAAAGTTGTGATAATGTATCTCTCTTTTTATTGTAAATAGGGCCTCCACCAAGCAAAGACAAGGGAAAAGAAAAGCAAGCTTGAGAAACCATCAAGAAGCTAGGAATAGCTTTCATGGAGCTTTGCTTTTTATTGTCTTATTTTAATCATGTTTTGGATTTTAGAACCTTTAAGCTTCCGTGTTCGACATGGAAAGGTATTTTGGATAATTGGTTGTATTTTGGATAATGGTGGCTTGGTTTGCAACCCAAGTCACCCGTTTTATCATTTTATCCTTTGTTCTAAAATTCGTATTTAAATGCTTGCTCTTAGAAACATATGATTATTCACTTAAAGTGATCTAATAGACAAATATAATGACAGGATTCATTATATGTCCACATGCTTAAGGCTTGTGTATGATCATTTACAAAGTGATTTTGAGTCTATGAACTCTCTTAAAGGTATGTCAATCACCAAGTACACTTACGAAATCTAAAACTATTAGTCAACCTATGAGATAGTTCTCCTTATACTTCAAATTCATTATTTGTGTCTCATATGCTATCTTTGAATCTATAGTGTATTTATTCTAAAGATAGAGTGGGAGAAAAATGAGAACACAACACACGAGGCAAGATAAATTTGTGTACTTGTGTAAATGAGATCTACGCAAGGTAGAATGATTTGAATGAAGGTATATCTATTTATATAGTATACCCAATAGATGAGATCTATGGTCTCAAGTAAGTTCTATATGACTAAAGAGACCAAGTGAAGTAATCATAAGAGTATGTAATCATAAGAGTATGTTCTCAAGATAACTACACGAGGAGACCAAAAGAAAGTTTTGGAACAAGAATGACTAATGTAAAGTCTTAATTGACTAGTTTATGATAAATTTTGCCCAATAGTTTCAACTTTACTTAAGAGCCTAAATGAATCAAAGCAACATTCTAGTAATAAACAATATTTATGACTAGATCGAGGTTGCAAGGATTGATATACCGATATCCTCAATAGCTAAAAGTTAAACCACGTAAATGTCATTTCTTAACCACATTATGAAAATGAATTGGTTAAACCTCCTTCTGAAAAGGGTATTTTGAAGGACGTGTATTAGATATTATTTACATTTAAACAATGACATTGCTACGTATCATTATGACATGAACGAATTAGAGATTAAAATCTCTTTCCATAAGGTTAAGATGAGACCTCTTCAAAATAAGAATTTTGAAAGGATATGATGGGAACATATATGGCTTCATCTTAAATAACTTTGCAGAGCAACATACATTCCAATTTTGAAATATTTTCGATTGAGTAATCAATTTCGAAACATGTGGAATTAAGTGGGAGTTTAGAAATTATCATGTGAAGACATGGAATTTAGTGGGAGCTATCATCTTTTGAATGTTTACAACTCATTACTCATTAGAAATGACGAGCTAATATCTTCTTTCACAAAGAAGTATTTGAGTTTTCAATTCTAGATGAATATGGACTATGATGAATCCAATTACATCAAGAGATATTGGATTAGTATTAAGAGATACACATCGTATCAACATTCACATGGGTTATTCATGTAAATGAAAATGGAATTGCCATTAGCAGTCATGGTCGTTCATTGAACCTAAGAACGGTTGATCTCATGATTATTAGTAACTAATGTTTCCGCCATTAGAATAATCATGCACATGTCTAATGGTGAATCATATGCATGGGAGCATGATGATTCATTGGCAAGCCATACAAGAAACGTCATGAATTCTCGAGTAGAACCCGATGAGCGATTTCAATGTTTGACAGAATACTCTGTTATGTGTCAAGAGATTGCACATATTAAAATTCAAACAACATGTGAGGATTTATGACAATCCTAAGCCTTTCAGCTAAAAGGAGAAATAAGAATTTTGGAAAGATACTTAGTTGAATAAGAAGTTGCTGAAAACTAATCTTTCCTAATATGCTAGGACTTGTGAGAAGTGCTAGACTAATCATCTTGACAAATTGTTGCAAGACTCTACAAAACATATACCTAGTGCATTTTGTGTGGATGGAGCACTTGATCAGTACAAGTTATATCATTCACCACAAATTCGTTCGTTATGTGATAATCGATAAGGAAGTTCTTTCAGGATAAAGAACCGAAACCAAGGTCGGGAACCTTGATGTGTACTTGGTAAGGTTCATGCTATGAGTGATAACATGAATGTAAAGGATAATACGATTAAGAAGTTTGAACACATGGACACGTAACATGTTAAACTTCTATTGCAATCAACAAATGTTTACACACTTACGATATGCATCATAAGGTTGTAATATGTATTGACTACCCGAGTGTGATGTCGACATTTGTCGTTTGAGTTTTTATTTAACTCACCTTATACTTTGTTACATCCAACGGGTTGTAGAGACAATTGAACCCCGTTTAAGTGAACACGGATTAGCATTGTATTTGCCCATAGTTAGTTACATGAGGTGACGTCTCGAAGTGACTAGAGTGTGATGCGATTGATGGCAAGTTCAAGTGCCATAGAGTCATGTGAGATGACTAGTCGATCACATAGGCGATCAATTAGGAACATTTTGTCGGGCCTTATGACCGCTTATAGAGTTACGCAAATTTATATAGCCTGGTCGTGGCGAGAGCTACTATAGTATTCAAATGAGTCAATTCTTTTGACTAAAGACTATTCGCCTAAGATGGCACAGTTTCAGATTAACTTTGATTTGTGTTACTACGACCTTCGTAAATGGGGTCAAATGGGCATATTTTGGGTTATGATGGCTGTGGCTAGTTGAAGGGAATGAGTGCGATAGGAATTGTCCACCCCTAGTCAGGGTTATAAAAATATCTCAGGGCCACTCGAGGAGTAATGAACTGGAAATGCGTGGCCACGCTCGGAATGTATCCATGGTGGATAAATCCGGTCAATCAGTTATTCTCCAGATCGAGGAAACCTCTCTCGATATGATCACTTGCAAGTACGACCTGAAAGACACCTTGCATTGAGTGGGAGATAGTAATAGGACAAGAGAATTGGTGACGCACACTTGTCAAGGACAAGTGGGAGATTGTTGGAATATGTGTCCTCCGACAATAATGCGATCACAACTGTTGATCATGATGATCACATGTTTAAGTCTCATTTTAAAGAATACAATTGGGAAGTATTTATACTGTCAACTGGTCCACACATATCGGTAATGATTGGCTGACTAGAGCTTGACATTACTGTCGTGCGACGGTGGTGATCAGTTGATCCCCTAGGTCATACCTGAAGGGCAACACTCTTAATTGATCAATTAATTGATCGTATAACGTTACGAGTCAATTAAATTATTTAAAATTGACGGACGATTTTGGAAGTAATATTTACGTATCTCATTGAAATTTGATTAAATGAGATACGGTCTGAGTAATCGAATTGTTTCATTACTCAGATGAAATTATTGTTTAAGGAAACAATTAAATTGAATGAATTATTATAAATACAAGTTATTGTGATTTATAATTGGTAAAATATTTTGGTACTAGTAATTATGAATTACTAGGTCGATTTTTGTGCATGACGTATTTTTATTAATACGTTGATTTTTAATATGTTAAAAATACATAACAATTTTATGTAACATGTGACATGTGACATATTGACAAATTGACAAAAATAAAATGGATTCCATTTTACATATGTACCGAAATTAAGGGAGGATTTAGGATAATATTGTGTTTATTATGTGAGTGGTAAGCATGATGATTACCCTAATTGACTAGCCATGCAAACCTAGTGTTCATTGTGAAGAACAACTCAAGCATGCATTGGCCCCCTCTAATCCCCTCTTCCACCCGGTTTTTGAGAGGAAAAACCACTTTGGTTTTTCCTCTTATTTTACCTAATATACACCAAAATAAAGTTGTTATTTTCATTCATTCATCAAAAATTAAGAATTTTTAGAAAGATAAAAACTTCCTTTTCTCCTCTCTTAAACCGGTTTTTAGGAGACCAAAAACCAATTTATTTTGGGTCATTTTTATGCTAAATTAATATTGTACTAGTATTCATAATATTAGTTTTATTAAGAGTGTGCTTTGGGTATTAAACTTTGGGAGAGATCCTATACTTGGATCTTTGTTCATCCATTGAGGAAAGCACAAGAACAAGAGAGAAGGAGATCTCTCTTGTGCCCTAATAAACCGAAATTCCAATGTAAGATAAAGATTTCTTCTTTATATTGTTTATAGTTTGCATGCATAAGATCACCAATTAATTTTATGATTAAATTAACATAAAACATATATGAATATGTTGAGTATATAGATCTACTTTTTCTTCAGTTAGCCCACGGTTTATGTGCCGTGTTCTGACCTTTTAGAAATCGTTACAAAACGTGTTGAAAATGGGTATTTGAACCCGGTTTGATTTGAAGGGGTCGTTTAGACCGCATTTGTTTATTTGAAGAACTAGACTCGAATAATCATCATTATTTTGATAATATTCGGTGTCGGGTTCGGTTTGACAAACTCGACATGAATAGTTTTGAAAATGATTATGGACTAATTGTTTTATGTCCATTTGAATGTTATTAGTCGATACTCGTCATCGTACCCGGGTTAAAATCTGGCATGGTATGTAGAACCAAGGATGACTTTGTGTTGGTGACTAATATGTTTGTTTGAAAATGTAAAGAAATGAAATAAAAGGCTTTAAAATACCTTCTAAATGTCATTAACGAAATATTATCACCGAAACACGGATTTCACCGTCATGGTATGAGGAACCAAGGGTGAAAAATGTTTTATGGTTAAAACATGTGAAATAAAATAACAATGATTCGAAAATACTTGAAATGATGAAAACCGATTACAAATATGAAAAATGGATTAAAGGGAAATAACGAGAACAAACACGGTTGATCTCTTGTCTGAATACCCCATTTAGGCGCGGGCTAGTTGGCGACCTAAGAGGCTTCTGCCTCAGACCAAAAATCAGTTTTTGGCTCGTTTATTCCATGTTTTGGTTCATGTTATGCATGTTTTAGCATGTTAGAGTCATGAAACAAATGAAAACATAATAAAAGAGAATTTTTACACCCTCATACTTACATGCTTGGTTATGGCGAGTGACCAACGTAAGTGTAATAACTCGTTTGATCGGAAAAAACTCGAGTTAAAACCGTTTTGGTAAGTAAAAAGAGTGTTTTAAAAGTTTAGTGATGGTGTAGTGGTCGAAATGGTCGGGCAAGTGGTTTAATGCACGATGACGGTACCAAACAATGTGTAAGGCTCGTGTTTACGATCGGTAGGTCGTAAATAGGCGTCGGATTGTGACTTAAGAAGTCGAGTCGAGAATTTTAAGGGAGAAAAGAGGGGGCGGACACTCGCGTATGTCTCAAATGGGTGGCATTTGAGGGGTATTTATAGGGAAATGAGTGGTTTTGTGAGTTTTGAGCGACGTGGCCACCTGGGCTGCTCAAAGAGGCGCAAGCCACGTCGCGGGTCTTCGAGGTGTGTTGTCGCTTTCACAACAAACGCAATCAAGATTTGTTCTATCCTAGGTTTTGTAGTCACATGTTTGGTACTTGACCAACATGAATCCGAGAAAACTTAAGGTAGAAGATTTGAAATGTTTTGTGTTTGGTGGTTGACTCGGTTTGACTCGTTGTTGGAGTCGGGATTTGAATTTTTGAGTCGGTTTTTGGTCCGGTGTCGGTTTTGACTCTAGTTAGTGTCATTGCGACCCCGTCGTCGTGCATTAAACACTCCAGGTATTTTTGAAATGTTTTAAAATGTTTTATTTTCGAAATCGTTTTAAGTTTTCTGACGTAAAGTTGTACACAAACTGTCGATCAAACGCCGCGATTCCAAAACATGTTGTAGTCCGATAATCATCGGGTGTTTGTTGGAGTCTCAGAAGATACTGGGTATCTACACAATGTACTTCTCGAGAATTGGACTTTGTTTGAGAACAGACATAAGCAGCTTCCCCAAAGAATGATTCAATCCTGATCTGTCCTTGAAAGGTTGCGGACAAAGGCTCATCAGCAATTGGTAAGGAAATGTACCCGAGGCATCTTCGGGATCTGCCCTTGAAAGGTTGCGGACAAAGGCTCGCCAGCCATTGGTAAGGAAATGTACCCGAGGCATCTTCGGGATCTGCCCTTGGAAGGTTGCGGACAAAGGCTCGCCAGCCAAGACAAGGAAATGTACCCGAGGCATCTTCGGGATCTGTCCTTGAATGCTTGCGGACAAAGGCTCGCCAGCCGTGGGTACAGTCGGTTAATGGACCATGGGAGTAGCCGCGTCGAATGGGCTTGTTTTGAAAGTAGCGAACTCGTGATGCCGCTGCGGGAATAGTGAGTATGGATTTTCACTATCACTGTTTCTGGA
The DNA here is from genome assembly GCF_048544455.1 of Silene latifolia. NCBI lineage: Eukaryota > Viridiplantae > Streptophyta > Magnoliopsida > Caryophyllales > Caryophyllaceae > Silene > Silene latifolia. Next base: position 484,876,941 of record NC_133538.1, on the reverse strand, counting down.
ATGAGCGGGTTCTGCGAGGAAGCCCCCTGCTGGTATTTGAAAGAATAGTGAATTTGACATCTTCACCATTCGTCGTTCTTTGTTGAACTTGAAGTGGCGATTTTGATCGCCGTTTGTTTTAATTTTGAAGGAAAATAGCAAATTTGAGTTTGCTTTTGCGTTTTGAAGTGACGGTTTATATGCCGCCGTTGACATTTGATGGAAATAGTGAATTTGGAACCTTCACTATTAATTGAAGTGACAGTTTATGTGCCGCCGTTAACATTTGATGGAAATAGCGAATTTGAAATCTTCACTATTGATTGAAGTGACGGTTTATGTGCCGTCGTTGACATTTGATTAGAATAGTGGAATTAAATTTCCAACTATTATTTTGAGCATGACGGTTTTAATTGCCGTCGCTTAAAATTTGGAGAAATAGCGGTTTTTGAATTTTCGCCATTATTATTTTTGAAATTTTGAAGGGCAATGGTGAATTTTGATTTCACCATTATTGTAACACCCCCATTTATTTAAGGGCCTGAACTAGGACTCCTCAGATAAATGATGGTGTTTCCATCTCGGAAACCCGAGGCAGTAGATAACAAAGGAAAGAAACACAGTACTTTATTATAATGTTTAAAGTGACATTACAACTGAAATTAAACAAAGTCTCCAAATACGACCAAAAGATAAGTCTGATAAAACTATTAAAAGGACTAAGGTGGGCTAGGCACTAAGTCAGTCATCCAAGCTCTCTTCCCGGCCAACTCCCATCAGTCTCTGAATACCTGTCAATCTGCTCCCCAATAATTGGATCATCACAGGCGTACACGAATACACGGGGTCAGCCACGAAGCTGAGTAGGTAATACAATAACAGTAACATAAAACACATACTCCTCCATCACCAACACCGTCATCACAACTCACAACCCGGACAACCCAGCCATACCGATCCCCGGTAGACTATAAATATCGACCGTAGCCGATCTGCCACTCGCCAAGTGAGGACACCAGGGCAAGTCCTGCAGAACCCGCCTGGGCCTTATCACAATGTCATCATCACCACCTCCACCAACTCCAAGGTAATAATATAATAAAACAGTTCAACAATAGTACTTAACGGAATTAAATCAGACAATCAAGTTATAACATGTAAATCACCGATTCAGTCAATCCAGTCACATAATACGATATTAAGTCCAGTGTATTCCCCTACCTCAAATAGCGGTGATAAGCTAACTGCAGATCAGAAGTACTCCACCGGAAACTCGCCACCTAAACATTTATATATAACATAATTAATTCTCTTACTAATCCCGTTCCCATAATCAAAAGTTACTATAAGTAGAAACTTTCCCAATTTAGAAATTACTAAAAATATAAGTTACTCAAAATAGAAAGTTTCCTAAAATGGGGAGTTTCCCAAAATAGCAATTACCACAAATAGCAAATTACTAAAAATAGTAACTTTCCCGAAATAAAATCCCGACTCAAAAGCTTGATTACATTATTCCGTCACCGCTACTTAAATTTAACTTAATAATCAAAACTAATATTGTAAATATTAGAAGTATACACATTCCCGACTCATTAAAATAAAACCCGTAACAAAACTAATTCAAAAACAACGCACAACTCGACACACGCACACCCCCCTTTTCAACCCGTCACAAACCACCCCTCAACCACCAATCCTCACCGCCGACCACCACCAGCCGACACTGCTTCTGGCCTGGTCACCTCCCACCACCACCAATGTGGTCGACTCCCGCCGGTGGTCAGAACCACCACCACCAACACCCCCTGTTCATACCCAGCCGCCACCAAAACGCCATGAACAGCCCCCCTTTTTAACCCGACAGCCACCACGACACAACCCCTCCTGCCTACCAACCACCACCCCTGACACCACCGTCGCAAGGCGACTCGACACACGTGGCACCACCGATTCGACCTCCCCCGAGTCCACGGTGGTGCCACCCCTTTTCCTTATGTCCAAACGCAACCAAAAATCCCCAACCAACCCGACACCTAAACACCACCACTGAAACCACCACCAGCCACGACCACCACTATAACCACCACCACCTGACTCGACTCCACACCAACAACGCATCCCACAACCCCACGACCACCACAACAGTCCCTAAAAGACGCAATACCCAAAACAAAACAGTATGACAGAAATGAAAACAAGGAACCTTACCTGTGACGGCCGTCGACCTGAGCTTTTCCGATCAGTACAACCACCCTCGACCCCTAGTAACGACTCCCCTGGACTCCTGGCAGACCCTACTCCCTCCACACTCACCGGCGTGCTCTCTTTGGCCGTGTAAAAGGCTTGATCGTGAAAGGAGAAAGGGGTTGATGCTTGTGATGTCAAAATGACGGTAGGGAGGGGAATAGGGTTTTAAAGGTGTATTAGGGTTTGATTTTAGGGTTTGGTGAGGTAAAATGGTAAATGGGTAAATGGGTAATAAGTGGGTAAATGGGCTATGACCCCTCGACCCAAAAATGCCACTCAATTATAAACCCGACTCATCTCGCGATATAAATTAAACAATTATTTTTACGCCTTTACCATTACCTTTACGCTACCATTAAATAATAAAACTCGCCCAAACGATAATAAAATACGGGGTATTACAGTCTTCCCCCCTTAAAAAGAACTTCGTCCCGAAGTTCGCTCCCATACCAAACATGTCATACAAAAATATAAAAGACATCTCGTATAACTAACACGGTCAAACACACAACTAGACTATATAAACACGAAATGTTACATTCTACCCTCCTAAAAAGAAAGTTACGTCCCGTAACTTACCTCAAGTGAACAGATGTGGATAACTCTCTCTCATCGCGGCCTCGGTTTCCCAGGTAGCCTCCTCTGCTTTATGATTAGACCACAACACTTTCACTAAAGCCGTCTCTCCGTGCCTGGTCTTTCTAACCTTCCTGTCCAAGATCTCCTTAGGCGTCTCGATGTAAGTCAACTGCTCGTCCACCTCGACCACATCATGGCTCAAAATATGCGAAGGGTCACTCAAGTATCTCCGCAAATCGAGAAACATGGAAGACATTATGTACCCTGGCTAAAGCTGGTGGTAGAGCTAGCCGATATGCCACTTCTCCAACTCTATCCAGGATCTCATATGGCCCAATAAACTTCTGGCTCAACTTTCCCCGCTTCCCGAATCTCATCACCCCCTTCATCGGGGACACTCTAAGAAGTACTTTCTCCCCACCTGGAAAGAAATGTCGCTTCTCCTAGCGTCGGATAGCTCTTCTGCCCCGTCTGGGCAGCCCTCATCTTCTCGCCGAATGATCTCGCACTGTTCAACCATCTCTTGAATCATCTCTGGTCCCAAGACTACCGCATCGCTCGATCATCCCAACACACAGGACTCCTACACTTCCCGCCATACGAGCCTCAAATGGAGCCATCCCAATACTAGCGTGGTAACTGTTGTTGTATGAAAACTCAATCAACCCCAGCCTATCCTCCCAAGACCCGCCGAACTCCAAAACACAAGCCCTCAACATGTCCTCGAGTGTCCGAATAGTCCTTTCGTCGACCATCTCGTAGCTGGATGAAAAGCGGTGCTCATCTTTAACTGAGTACCCATTAGTGATCAGTAACTCTGCCCGAATTTGGATAGAAACACGAGTCTCTATCGGAAATGATGTCCTTGGGTACACCATGCAGCTTCACCACATACTGAACATAAGCCTTGGCCAACTCAGCTTTACTCCAAGTATCCTTTATGGGGATAAAGTGAGCCGACTTGGTTAGCCTATCCACGATCACCCAAATCATATTGTTACCTTTCTGAGTTCGAGGCAACCCAACAATGAAATCCATGGAAATGCTTTCCCACTTCCACTCTGGCACATCTAGTGGTTGAACCTTCCCTTGCGGTCTCTTATGTTCCCCCTTCACCCTCTGGCACGTCAAGCATCGAGCTACGAACTCAAAAACTTCCCTCTTCATATTCGGCCACCAAAAGGTCTTCTTGAGGTCCTTGTACAACTTATCTCCCCAGGATGAACCGAGTATGGCGTGGCATGTGCCTCGAAAGAATCTTCCTCTTCAGCTCATCATTATCCGGAACACACCACCGTCCCCCAAACCTCGGACTACCATCGCATGGATAACAAACCCGGAATCAACCCCGCTTCTGCCTGTTCTCTCGTGTCTTTGCGCCACTTCTGGATTCTAGCATCGGTTTTCTGTAGCTCTCTGATCTCCTCATATAACTCCGGCTCAACGGTCAAGTCCCCAAGAGTCTCTCCTTGCCGGATCACGTGGATTCCCATACCCCGCAGCTCATTATGCATCCTCACTCTAGATCTAGCACTGCTCAAAGCATGGATGGATTTCCTGCTCAAGGCATCGGCTACGACATTAGCCTTCCCCTCGTGATAAAGTATCTCCATGTCATAGTCGCCAATCAATTCGATCCATCTCTTCTGCCTCATGTTCAACTCCTTCTGTGTGTAAATGTACTTTAAGCTCTTGTGATCGGAAAACACTTTGAAGGTAGCCCCATAAAGATAGTGTCGCCATAGTTTGAGCGCAAACACCACAAAATTTCAACTCTAGATCATGAGTAGGGTAATTCTCCTCATAGGTCTTCAACTGTCGAGAAGCGTAAGCGATTACCTTCCCGTTTTGCATCAATACGCACCCCAGACCCTTCTTGGAAGCATCAGTATACACCTCGAAATTATCATTCCCATCTGGTAGTGCAAGGATAGGAGCTGTAGTGAGTCGTTCTTTGAGGGTTAGAAACGCCTCCTCACAACTCTCATCCCAAACAAACCTGTTCTCCTTCCGCATTAAGGACGTCAATGGCTTGGCGATCTTTGAGAAGTCCTTGACAAACCTTCGGTAATAACCTGCTAGCCCCAAGAAGCTTCGGATCTCACCCACATTCTTAGGACTCTGCCATCTCGTCACTGCCTCAATCTTGCTAGGATCAACCGACACCCCTTCCTTGGAAATCACATGGCCCGAAAAGCAACTTTCTTCAACCGAACTCGCACTTGCTCGACTTGGCATATAACCGGTTCTCCTCCAAGGTTTTCAAGACTAACCTCAAATGTTCCTCATGTTCCTCCTCATTCTTGGAGTATACCAGGATATCATCGATGAACACAACCACGAACTTGTCCAGGTAAGGACTGAACACTCGATTCATCAAGTCCATAAACACTGCTGGTGCATTAGTCAACCCGAATGGCATGACCACGAACTCATAGTGCCCATATCTTGTTCTGAAAGTGGTCTTAGGTATATCCTCGTTCTTAATTCTCAACTGGTGATAACCTGACCTCAAATCGATCTTAGAGAAAACTCCGGCTCCACTCAATTGATCGAACAAGTCATCGATCCTTGGCAAAGGGTAACGGTTCTTGACGGTCACATTGTTCAACTCACGGTAATCCACGCAAAGTCTCAAGCTTCCATCTTTCTTCTTGACAAACAACACTGGTGCTCCCCAAGGTGAAACACTAGGCCGTATGTAACCTTTCTCTGCTAGCTCATCCAACTGCTTCTTCAATTCCTCCATCTCTTTCGGCCCCATACGGTAAGGTGGTTTAGAAATCGGTCCCTTTCTCGGCTTCGATCAATGGAAAAGTCCACTTCTCTTTTCGGTGGTAACCCTGGAATGTCCTCCGGAAATACATTCTCGAACTCCCTCACCACCGGGAATCCGGACACCTTGGGGTCTCCGACTCACTATCCCACATCTGGCACAAGATTAACTGGTCCCCTTTCCTCAGACTCGACTTTAGGGTGTTAACGGATATGAATTTGACTCTTGGCTTGACCACATACCCCTTATAAGACACTCTAGTTCCCTTAGGTCCCCTCAAAGAGATTTTCTTCGATAGCGATCGATAAAAGCCTTGTACTTCCCTAACCAGTCCATCCCCAGAATCACCTCAAAACCCCCCAAGGGAAACTCTATAAGGTCACAGTGAAACACAACCTCTCCGATCTGAATTGGTACCCCAGTGTAGACTCTATCACAAGACACCGACTCCCCCGAAGGTACCACTACCGAATCAACAATTCTATCATATGACTTAAGGTTTAAGACTCTGGCATGTTCCGCAGATATAAAGGAATGTGTAGCTCCGGAATCAAACAACATAAAAGTGGGTTTAGAGTTAACAGGAAATGTACCAGTCACCACATGAGAGTCATTCTTAGTCGCCTCCTTGCCCATGGCGAAGAGCTTGCCACCGGACTTAGCCCCACTCGACTTGAAGAAGTCGCTCCAGTTGTTTGTTCCCTTCATTTGCAGTCTTCTGAAAGTTGGTGCTCCCACTCTGTTGGCTCTGCTGATTACGGTTCTGGTAGTTGTTGTAGCTTCCTTGGTAGCTGTTACTAGCTCCAGACCTCGCACCTCCCCCATAGCCAGACATAGGTGTGCGATAACTGTTATACCCCGACCCCACTGAACGTGAACCACTGAACCCAGACATAGGTGCCCTGTATCCACCAGACTGATTCGCCCCAGATGATCGGCATTCAAACCTCTTGTGTCCTGTCTTTCCACAGCCAAAACAAGTAAGCCCCGCAGAACTACCTCCCCCGCCGGTGCCCCTGAAGCCGCCTCCACTCGAGCCTCTCATTCCCCCGGGGCACCGTTAGTGGAGTACCCACCATATCTGCGCTGAACTCGCTTCTTTGCCCCAAGATATCACTTGTGGTCTCCAGACTTCCTTTTCTCGGCCTTGCCTTTCTTATTAGCCTTGATCTTCCGAGAGTCTTTCAAAGAAGACCACCCTCAAGTAAATGTCCCGAATCGTAGGGGTGGAGCCGCTGTGAGCCTCTTCTTGATGTCCATAGTGAGCCCCGCTCAAACCTCATAGCCAGCATAGCTTCATTCTCGCCCAAAGTCATCGGTGTATGAGGATAATCGTCGAAATTTCCGATGATAAGTCTCCACTGTCATATCTTCTGTCATCTTGAAGGTGTCAAACTCCTCCCGAAGTTTGGCTTTTTGAACTCGGGCATAAACTCATTCTTCAGAAGCTCTTGGAATTCCAACCAAGATACATGTCCCGTCTCAAGATCCCTAGCAACCTCTCTTATCTCCACCTTATTCCCGGTCCACTAGTCCACCGGTGTGGCCCTAAGATAGTGGGCGACTTGATCCACCTGCGGCTCTTACCGGACATGCTAACGGTTCAAACAGGTTGGTGAATTCTCGGCACCATTCCCCCAAAGAATCGTGGTTCCCCTCTCCAGTGAATATTGTGGGGTTATGCCTTGCCACAATGGTACTCATCTTTCCCGGATCCAATCGTTTGGCCTTTAGGGCCTCATTCTCAGCTCGGAGCCTATCCAACTCCGCTTGGATGTCGTTAGCGGTATCCCTTCTCGGAGGCATGTCTATAAAAATCAAGAGAGTTAGTGATGTTCCCTGCAACACTAGAATTACTTAGTCAATTCTACCCTACATATCTAGCTATCATGGTTCAGGGATCACATAACCGCATATCACTAGACATAACATCCATCTTAATTTCTTAAGCATCATGTACATAAATATCTCACTTCCTTATTATGCAAATTCCTGCCTCTGAATCACCATTAACACATGTATACTTATACTAACTGTATATCACCTTGCCTAATTCTCACATCATGGAATAGTTTTTTTTTTTTTTTTTTTTTCATGTTCAATATCACACAACTTTCCTACTCTACCCTTTGCTCTCGTATGATCTCAAGGTACCCGGGTCAAACTGAGAGGGCCAATGGTTCGGTGTGAGGGGGCCCCTTACTCATCCCTTACCTTTAGTGTGCTCCTAACAGTTCTATCCCGGGGTTCATTTTATTTGACTCTTCCTAAATTCATTGGATTCATTGGTTTAGGCCTGAGGATCGTTCGCTCTGATACCACTTTGTAACACCCCCATTTATTTAAGGGCCTGAACTAGGACTCCTCAGATAAATGATGGTGTTACCATCTCGGAAACCCGAGGCAGTAGATAACAAAGGAAAGAAACACAGTACTTTATTATAATGTTTAAAGTGACATTACAACTGAAATTAAACAAAGTCTCCAAATACGACCAAAAGATAAGTCTGATAAAACTATTAAAAGGACTAAGGTGGGCTAGGCACTAAGTCAGTCATCCAAGCTCTCTTCCCGGCCAGCTCCCATCAGTCTCTGAATACCTGTCAATCTGCTCCCCAATAATTGGATCATCACAGGCGTACACGAATACACGGGGTCAGCCACGAAGCTGAGTAGGTAATACAATAACAGTAACATAAAACACATACTCCTCCATCACCAACACCGTCATCACAACTCACAACCCGGACAACCCAGCCATACCGATCCCCGGTAGACTATAAATATCGACCGTAGCCGATCTGCGCATTTCGCAGTGAGGACACCAGGGCAAGTCCCGAGAACCCGCCCGGGCCTTATCACAATGTCATCATCACCACCTCCACCAACTCCAAGGTAATAATATAATAAAACAGTTCAACAATAGTACTTAACGGAATTAAATCGGACAATCAAGTTATAACATGTAAATCACCGATTCAAATCAATCCAATCACATAATACGATATTAAGTCCAGTGTATTCCCCTACCTCAAATAGCGGTGATAAGCTAACTGCAGATCAGAAGTACTCCACCCGAAACTCGCCACCTAAACATTTATATATAACATAATTAATTCTCTTACTAATCCCGTTCCCATAATCAAAAGTTACTATAAGTAGAAACTTTCCCAATTTAAAAATTACTAAAAATATAAGTTACTCAAAATAGAAAGTTTCCTAAAATGGGGAGTTTCCCAAAATAGCAATTACCACAAATAGCAAGTTACTAAAAATAGTAACTTTCCCGAAATAAAATCCCGACTCAAAAGCTTGATTACATTATTCCGTCACCGCTACTTAAATTTAACTTAATAATCAAAACTAATATTGTAAATATTAGAAGTATACACATTCCCGACTCATTAAAATAAAACCCGTAACAAAACTAATTCAAAAACAACGCACAACTCGACACACGCACACCCCCCTTTTCAACCCGTCACAAACCACCCCTCAACCACCAATCCTCACCGCCGACCACCAGGCCTGACACCAGTTCTGGCCTGGTCACCTCCCACCACCACCAATGTGGTCGACTCCCGCCGGTGGTCAGAACCACCACCACCAACACCCCCTGTTCATACCCAGCCGCCACCAAAACGCCATGAACAGCCCCCCCTTTTTAACCCGACAGCCACCACGACACAACCCCTCCTGCCTACCAACCACCACCCCTGACACCACCGTCGCAAGGCGACTCTGACACACGTGGCACCACCGATTCGACCTCCCCCGAGTCCACGGTGGTGCCACCCCTTTTCCTTATGTCTGAAACGCAACCAAAAATCCCCAACCAACCCGACACCTAAACACCACCACTGAAACCACCACCAGCCACGACCACCACTATAACCACCACCACCTGACTCGACTCCACACCAACAACGCATCCCACAACCCCACGACCACCACAACAGTCCCTAAAAGACGCAATACCCAAAACAAAACAGTATGACAGAAATGAAAACAGGGAACCTTACCTGTGACGGCCGTCGACCTGAGCTTTTCCGATCAGTACAACCACCCTCGACCCCTAGCAACGACTCCCCTGGACTCCTGGCAGACCCTACTCCCTCCACACTCACCGGCGTGCTCTCTTTGGCCGTGTAAAAGGCTTGATCGTGAAAGGAGAAAGGGGTTGATGCTTGTGATGTCAAAATGACGGTAGGGAGGGGAATAGGGTTTTAAAGGTGTATTAGGGTTTTATTTTAGGGTTTGGTGAGGTAAAATGGTAAATGGGTAAATGGGTAATAAGTGGGTAAATGGGCTATGACCCCTCGACCCAAAAATGCCACTCAATTATAAACCCGACTCATCTCGCGATATAAATTAAACAATTATTTTTACGCCTTTACCATTACCTTTACGCTACCATTAAATAATAAAACTCGCCCAAACGATAATAAAATACGGGGTATTACAATTATTTTTGAAATTGGCGGTTTGGATCGCCGTTTGCTTGAAAATTTTCGAAAATAGTGAATTTAAATTTTCACTATTCGATTTGAGGGACGGTTTATGTGCCGTCGTTTAAAGCTTTCGAAAATAGTGAATTTAAGTTTTCACTATTTGTTTTCGAGAAAAATGACGACCTTATATATCGTTGAATGAAAACTTGAAGTTTATCACGGGAAATTGGGCTAAAGCACAAAATCCGCTGAAAGAGCAAAGGGGAGGCCTGGTTTAGGCGCGAGCCACCTGGCGAACCAAAGGGGCTTCCCTATTTTTCTGTAAAAGACGCGAGGTTGGTTCGCATATCAACCTCACTTCATCTTCTTCCTTTTGACACAAAAACCCGCAAAAATCGCCATTTGAAGGACCTTTTCTAGCTTCTACTCGTGCCACTATCAACAATGTCATCTCAAGGTAAGTATTTCCTCTTGAATCCGTTCAAATTTGTTGATCTTTAGCTTGATTGAATTAGGGCGAATTTTACTCTAAAAATCGAATTGGGCGTTTTTGATTGAGCCTATTTCGAGTGAAATTGATGCTTGCATTAGGTTAGAAACTTGTTTAGGAGTATAGGGGTGCTTTTAGTTTGCATTTTGGTCCCCGTTCCCACTCCCTATGCTCGTCTCACTTGAGTGAGGCGAGAAATCGTCTCATTTTGCAATGCCAAGTTTATTTGCTTGGGTAGTGGGTCCCACTAGGTTGCATTGTAGTTGAGAAAACCCGTATTTGCCATTTATGGACCTTCGTTGGATGTTTGTGGGCAAAATTGGATTTTTGCCCTTTGTGACGGTCTTACGTCCGACCAAATAAGCGCCTGTTATGGCTTGAATTGAGTCAGTTTGCCTTGAAATGGACCTTATTGGTAATTTAGGTCGTTTTGAGGCGTAATAAAATCACGTTTGCCTTTTTGCGGTCGTTTTCGAATTTTTGAGCGGTTTGGGCTCGAATTAGCGTATGAATTGCCATTTTGAGCTGTAGAAAAATACCCCATTGTGTCGGGAATGTATTTTGGTTTGTAAGCGGACCTTGTATGGGTCTTGAAATGCCGTTTTTGTGATTTTGACTCGTCTTTTGCTTGAAAAGAGGGGCGAGTCGTTTTTGTGTTTGTTTTTTTGTGAATGGTTTGGTTGGATTTCGGACGGGATTGCCCTTGTTTTGCATTGCAGGTTGTGTTTTTTTTTTGGATTTATCCATTTCATGCCGTCGTAATGCCGAAATTCGGCTGACGTTTTTTGTTTGTAGGAGAGTGTTCGGGGCAGGCCGAGTTCATGGCCGCGACTCTTGAGGAGTTGTTCGGGACGGGCCCGGCTAGTACTCCGGTTAGCACGCCCGCCGTGGTTGTGGAGGACGTCACCGAGGAGGAGAGACCTCCTAAGCAGACTGGTGGGGCCTCAGGAGCCGTCGAGGAGCGTGAGGAGCCTCTTGTTGGGGCTGCTAGCACTGGAAGAGCTCAGACTGAGGCTGAGGCGAGCACCTCCGGGAGGAGGGTTTCTTCGAGGGAGCGACGTCCTCGGGCGACTAGGCGGTCGTTGCGGGATGTCAACAGGGTCGTTGAGTTGGGCCCTACCCACCACGTCGAGTCTCGCGGCCATAAGAGACGGAGAGCGGAGACGGCCGAGGATGATGCTGACGTCGCGAGTTGGAGAGCCAGGCGAGTTATGGCCCCGCGGGGATTGCTTTTACGGGCGGCGCCTGAGTGGGCCGAGGGTTTTGACGGCAGCCAGTTGTTGCTTCGACTGGACCGACACCTTTCCTACCGTGCTCACGAGGGCATGGTGAGTCGTGTTCCCCGATTGAATTTTGTCACTTTTGAAGTGTCGGGCCTAAATAGGCATTCTGACATTGTCTGTTTTTGATTTCAGGAAATTGGCACCATGAGGACTTTCTCGGGCTTTTCTACCTGCTTGGGTTTCTACGACGTTCTCCGAGCCGGATCGAGGGCGTTGTTAAAGAGGTCGGCTTTTGGGCCGTTGGTGGCCGCTTGGCGGGACATTCACAGGTCTTCGATTAGGGCGAACCTGTGTTTGATCCGCGCTATGTTGGATCGGTACTGGGATACGACGTCGTCGTTCCACATGGAGTTTGGGGAGGTTGGCGTGACCTTAGAGGATTTTGCCATGGTATCCGGCCTTCCCTGTGGCGAGTTGCCCATTGAGTTTACCGAGACGCCGGAGAGAGTGTCTTCTCCTGTGGTCACTCCTTTGATCGGTAATGCTTTGCCGGAGCCTTCCGACGTCACTCAGTACTTGATCGCGAGCTCGTACGTGAAGGACCACTTCACTGGGAGGGTGGCAGGTGTTGCTCCGGCGCCGTTGGCGAGCCCTGAGGCCGAGGTTGAGGCCGGCACGAAGGAGGCGCGACTGTGGTTGTGATACTTCTTGGGTGCCACGTACTTTGGTGACAAGGGTGAGCGATTGTCGACCAAGGTGCTTCCTCTCCTCACCGACCTTGACACTTTGGGTCGGTTTGACTGAGTTACACCGGCTTTGGCGAGTTTCACCCGGTACTTGCACGCGGCGGTGCATCCGAAGACAGTGGGAGCGGATAGTGCTCCTGCCTTAGTTGGTCCCGGCCTCATCTTTGAGGTACGAGTTTTTTGTGGTAGCTTTTTTTTTAGTTTGATTTTGATTTTGATTTTGGCAATTTTTGAGAAATTGGCTGATTTGTGTTTGCTGTGTTTGATTACAGGCTTGGTTGTATGCTTACTTCACTCCTCTGCGTCCGGGGACCTCAGACGGTGTTCCTTTGGCCTACCCTGCCGTGAGGGGTTGGACGGTGGCTCGGAAGAAGTCGATTAAGTCAACTTACGAGGACTGCAGGCGTCGCATGAACAAGCTTCGGGTTACTGATTTAAGTTTCCGCTCTCTTCCCCTTCTCCTTTATAGAAATAGATAGAGGTAGGATGATTAGGTAGCTCATGAAGCCCGCAGTTAGCTGAATAGCTTTGTTTTAAATGCAGTTTGTTGGGCGGCCTTGGGAGCACTACACGGGTGTACCGGCTGCCATCAGGGAGCGTTTACGGCCTCGCAGCTCCCTGCGTCTGTACTTGGAGACGGCGATTGAGCCGGTTTGGTACTTGGGCGAGCGTTTAGTTCGCCAGTGCTTTACCGAGACCTTCGTCGTGCCGGTTGACCCGCCTAGGGTGTTGTTCCAGGAGTCGACCCCTGATGAGGTTGAGGAGCACCTTCACGGTCAGGGCGGTGAGGAGCTGTTGCTGCGGGACGTTGACTACGACACCTTTCGGTTGTCGAGGCTTGCTTGGTACCCGATTGAGGTATGTTTTCCTCTATTTTTTTTGTTTCCATTGCCTCTCTTAATAGAAGGGTTTGTCATCTTTGATGTGGATCCAAATGGTAGGGAGTCGACCCATTGATGAGGACTCAGCCCCCAGCTTTCCCGACGGAGACCACTTTTTAGGGGCCGGGTGGCGAGGAGCTTCAGTTGCGCTTACCGGAGCCCGCGACGGCTGAGGTGACTGATGCCGGCATGGAGTGGAGGTTGATTGTTCTGAGGGTGAGTTCTTGACTTGAACTCCTTCTCCAATTATACTTTGCCTTACATTGCATTGAAGGACATTTTTGTTTTGCAGGTGACGACTGTTAGTCACTAGAACTTGTGGCGGATAGCTAACCGCTGGAAGGTGCTTGCTGGTGACCTGGCTACGAGGGAGGCTCGGCTTTCTCAGGTACGTCTTGTGTGCTGTTTTTGTGTGTTTGGTGTTGTATTTCACGTTTTTAGATCTTGAGGATCTGTTATTGTGTTTTGTAGGGCACTGCGGATCCGACGGAGCTTGCTCGGGTCCGTGCTGAGTTGGAGGCAGCCAGGTCGATGATCGCGGGCCAAGAGCTGGGGATCATCCGTCGGGACCAGGACTTGAGGCGTCGTGAGGACGAGCTGCAGAGTCGAGACGCGGAGATTGCCTCTCTCAGGGCTCAGTTGGTTGCGGCGGAGGAGGTTCGCGTCGTGATGGAGGAGGAGACGCTGGAGAGTTCTCCGGAGAGGGAGCCTGAGCAGGTGGTGGTGTCTGCGTTGGCGGCGACTCCTAGTGAGACCAGGACTGGTCCGACGGGAGACGTCGAGTAGTTATTGTAGTTTGTTCGTGTCTTGGACTCTTGTCTGTACATATTTACATTTTGCGTGAGGCGGTTTGTATATATGTGTTTTTGGATTGTGGTTTATTTTATGATTTTTGGCTTTTTTGTGTTGTTTTTCGGAGAAGCGTTGTCGGCTGTTTGATTCTCCTTTTGCTTTGCACCAGTTCCTACATCGTTAGTGTAGAAAACAGGCAACATATAGCATATATACATAAACGCAAACACGTAGAAACATTTGATTGAAAACAAAAATTAACCAAGATGACTTGAAGTTAAAATTGAAATTTTGAAATGAATTTTGAAAATTCTGTGACAAGTCGTCACGTTCGGAATTCAAAAGGAATTGATTTGAAAATTTGAGCAATTAACTCGTGTCGTGAATTAAATTGCATCGAAATTATTGAAATTGACTCGAAAAAAATCAAACTCAAACCGTCGGGAAAGAATTTTTAGAAAAGGATTTTTGCGAGTATTATTTGATTTTTGATTTTTGAGGTCAAGACTCGAGTTTGTGAATGCTTGAATTTTGATGAAAATTGATGTCGTGTTATCAATTATCGATTTTGATTTTTGATGGAAAATTGCGAAAAAGCGAAAAAATTTTGGAATTTCGACTGACGTGGAAACGATCCATCGCGGATCGGGGCGACTAGCCCTTCCCCCCTTAAAAAAAGAAAGAAAAATCCGTATGTTGAAAGCTGCGTCATGGAAACCGTGTCGGATTTCGTAAAACGCGAAAACAAGGAAATGTGAGTGTGAGAAAACACAAAATGTCTCGGATCATACCGAAGAGGCACGAGCTTCCCGGCGGGAGGTTTGAGGTGTCAGGAGAAAGCACAAGTTGAAAGAGACAAGTCAACAGCGGGAATCCTGGAGAAGGCCTAAAGAGGTGCGAGCAACCTGGCGATGGAAGCCAGCTCTCCCCTTTTTTTGAAAAATGCGCTGATTATTTTTGTATAAATAGGGACGTTTGTGCTTCATTGTTTCATCATCCGAAACACAAAATCATCTCTACAAAACCTCTTCTTCTTTCACAAAAATATTTCATGGATGCTTTTGATAACGCATTGCGACAATGGTGCCGGGATTTGTCGCCTCCCGAAAAGTATCAACTCGTTAGCATGGGAGTTGGTCAATTGTTAGTGCTTCGTCAAGTCAAGGTGCAACCTTCATTTCTCGAAGCATGTTCTCGGTTTTGGGATTCCAAACATCATATTTTCATGTTCCCGAAAGGCGAGCTTTGTCCTCTTGCCGAAGAAGTTGGAGCCATTGGTGGGTGGCCGGGTTGTGCTTCGGTGCTTCCTCCGACTCGGTTGTGCTACAAGGAGAAATTCCGTTCCATGTTGGGCTTATCAACAAGCCAAATCAACTTTCTTCTTGCTCCACATGGTGTGGATATGTTGGCTCTTATCAACATCTTTTCAAACCGATTGGATGCTAATGTCTCGGAGGTGGCTAGGAGAAGGGCTCTTGCATTTTGCCTTGTCCATGTGTGCCTCTTTGTTGATGTGTTGAAGAAGGAGGGGCCAAGATGCCATGGTAGCATGACCGTTATCCATGTGATTGAGCAAATGGAGCATGGTAGAGATCCATCATGGTTGGTGCTTGGAGAGATTATCCAAGCTTTGGACAAGGAAGGCTCTTGTGGAGAAGCTCCCTCTTTCGGATCCCCAAGGATCCTTCAAGTGTGGCTATTGGAGAGGCTAAGGTATGTAGCGCCTCCGATTGATTCTTCTTCTTATTCCTTCCGTCATCTTACCATGAGGAAGAAGTTGTACCCGGATAGTTTCGCGTCCACCAAGGCCTATTGGGCCGCAAGATTGGCGGAGGAGGGCGGTCCTCATATCCGTTGGGTGGTGCCGTGGTGGCACTTGAGTTCCTTCACGGGGTTGACCGCTTCGGGTGCTAGTCCTCGTTCTTTGATGGTGGTGGGTTTAAAGGTTGTTTCCTTCATATATCCCGAAAAGCTCATGAGGCAAATGGGGCGTCAACAAAAGGTGCCCGCTCAAGATACTCTTGTCCAAGAGAATGTTTTCCGGAACTCCGAGCTTGTGGAGTTCTTTGAAAGATGGTGGGCCACTCGGCCGCTTTGGGAGGTACCAAACCCCGTTGTCACGACATGGGTGACTCCCGCTTATGTCAAGTGGTCAAGAGCTCCGTCCTTGGAAGAGAGGTCCAAATTCCGTAAGGACGAGGTTGTCGACTTGAAGTACCGAGAGGTTGGCAAGGCCAACCATGCCTTCTTTGAGGAGTAGGCTGATGTAGCTACCCCCGATGTGATGAGACCACCAAAGAGGAGGAGTTCCGGCCCCAAGAATATGGTGGGTCGTGCATTGGCTCGTCTTGGGTCGAATATGGGGTCTTGTACTAGACCGGAGGCCATCGCCGTCTTAGATTCGTTGAGGATCCGTTCCGAGGAGGAAATCCATGCTAGGCGGGCCAACAAGGAGAACAAGGGTAAGATGTACCTCGAGGTAAAAGGCAAGGGTAGAATGGAAGAGTGAAGACCTCCATTACCCACTTTATTATTATGTCGTATTATTGTTGTGAGTTTTTATTATGTCGTACTAGCTAGTTGTTGTGTGTTTTGTGCTAGTTTCATTATGTGAGGTGTGTTAGTTGACACCGTAGCTTTGACAAGTTGTAGACTCGTCAAGCTTTGTTTGTTGTTGAAACCCTCCCATTATTAATTAAATAAGAGGATTGCTCGTGTCGAAAATTATGAACGCTTGTTTCTTCCATCCATTTGGTGAAGGCAATTCGATTTGAATCGTCCTAAACATTTGCACTTGGGAAAGTGGTATTTTGTGGAAAGGGAGAAAGGCTCATTTTTGTATTTTTGTGGAAAAGGGAATGGTTTTTCCTTTTCTCTTTTTTTTGATAGAGATTTTTGTATGTGGGGATGGTTATTTTTGATTGTGGGAATGGTTGTATCCTCCTTGTGTAAGAAAGGACTGCCTACGTATCCACCTGGAGAGGTGAAATCAAACCATGATCGTAGTTCGAAATGTTTTGTGAATTTGAATTGGGTTTTGTGGTTGTATCCCTCAGGCATAAGAGGGACTGCCTACGTATCCACCTGAAGAGGTGAAATCAAACCATGCTCGTAGTTCAGGGGGTTTTTTTGTTTTAGTGCAAATGGACGTTGCCTTTGACGGATCAAAGGACATTCGAAACGGGCAAGGTGCCGCAGCTTAGACTCGATAAAACATGCAATTTCAAATCAGAACACGTTGAGGAACTTGACTTGAAAAGGGTTGAGGTTGTTGCTAGTTATAAAACTAGGCTTAGGTCGTTGGTTGCTAGGGTTCAAGGGTAATATTTCTTGAGTTGGTCTAGGTTGGTCGGGTTTGTAAAGTCCTCCCCATCTAGGTCACTCAGTCTCACTACGCCCCCCAAAAGTATTTTCTTGACCAGGTATGGCCCGGCTCAGTTGGGTTTGAATTTTCCCCTCGGATAGACGGGTAATGGTGCTCGAACTGACTTGAGGACCAAGTCGCCCTCCTGGATTTTTCTGAGTTTAACCTTCTTGTTGAATGCCCGTTGTATACGTCGTTGGTATAACTGGACGTTGTGCAAGGCGTTGAGTCGCCGTTCGTCTAGAAGAGTGAGTTGTTCGTACCTTCGACGGGTCCATTCCGCCTCAGGGACTTGACTCTCCAGTAGGATGCGTAGAGATGGGACCTCTAACTCTACCGGTTGAACTGCCTCCATACCGTATGCTAAGTAGAAGGGTGTGGCGCCTGTCGGTGTTCGAATGTAGGTTCGGTATCCCCAGAGTGCAAATGGGAGTTTGCTCGGCCAATCGCGGTAGTTGTCTTGCATTTTCTTGATAATGGTGACAAGAGTTTTGTTCGCTGCCTCCACCGCTCCGTTAGTTTGGGGACGGTAGGGGGATGATCGATGTCGTTTGATTTAGTACTTGTCCAGCAAAGCTTAAGTTTCCGCCCGGAAGTGAGAGCCTTGATCGCTGATGATTTCATGGGGTACCCCATATCGGCAGATGATGTTGTTTTGAATGAACTTGGCCACTTGTTTGGTGGTCAAGACTGCATATGACTGCGCTTCCACCCATTTGGTGAAGTAGTCGATGGCGACGAGGACGAAGCAATGCCCCTTGGTGCCTATTGGGTTGACTCTCCCGATGATGTCGATGCCCCAGGTTGAGAAAGGTCAGGGTGACGTCATGGTGTACAAAAGGGATGGTGGTATGTGTTATATGTTGGCGAAGAATTGGCAATTTTGGCAATGTTTGACGTAGTTACGGCAATCGGCTTCCATGGTGGTCCAGTAGTAACCTAGTCGCATGATTTTCGGTGTAAGCATCATTGCACTCATGTGAGGGCCACATTCTCCGTCGTGAACCCCTCTCATGACTTTTTTGGCTTTGTGATGGTCTATGCAAAGGAGGAGAATTCCTTGGGGTGTTCTTTTGTAGAGTTGGTTTTGGTTTATCACGAATTGTGATGCAAGTAAACGGATGGCTCTTTGTCCTCTTTGATCAGAGTTGGGAGGGAATTTGTTTTTGGTTTTGTAATTGAGGATGGCTTGGTACCAAGGTTCATCATGGCTTTCCTCGTCGTTGATAATGGCACAAATGTGAGCTGGCTCGCTCCGTCTTTCGACACATAGGGGCATTGATGTCATGTCGTCAGGTATGTTGACGAGCGCGGAAAGTTTTGCCAGGGCATCAGCAAATTGATTTTCCTCTCGTGGCAAGTGGAAGTAGTCGATTTGGTCGAAGAATTCGGCCTCTTGATTGATCTTTGCTCGGTAGGGAGCTAGGCTCTCAGATCGGATTTTCCATGATCCGGACACCTGATTGATGATCAGCGAGGAATCGCCATGGACCCTCAAGCTCTTGATGCCAAGTGTGATGGCTTCTTGTAGGCCGATGAGACATGCTTCATATTTAGCGGCATTGTTGGTGACGGCGAAGTCTAGCTTGACCGAGATCGGAACATGTTCTCCCTCTGGTGATATTAGAAGGATTCCTACCCCTAAGCCTCTCAGATTAGATGCACCATCAAAGTATAGGTCCCATGCGTCGGAGTCGGCACAAAGGATGTCTTTGTCAGGAAGTGACCATGTGTCGGTCGTTGGGTCCTCGCTGACGGGATTTTCTGCCAGGAAGTCGGCAACTGCTCTTCCCTTGATAACCTTGAGGAGTACAAACTTGAGGTTAAACTCGGACAACATCAGTGTCCATCTAGACAGCCTTCCGTTTAGTACGGGTTTTTCGAAGATGTATTTAACCGGGTCCATCTTGGAGTAGATGTAGACCGTGTAGCTGAGCATGTAATGCCGCAGCTTCTTTGTTGACCATACTAGGGCAAGGCATGTCTTTTCCAGTTGGGTATACCTCGTCTCCTGATGTAGTAGATGGCTCGCTCTTCATTTCCAACTGTTTGTGCTAGCATTGCTCCCATGGCTGTGTTGGTAACAGTCAGGTATAGGGATAGAGGAATCCCTGGTTGAGGTGGCATGAGGACAGGAGGTTTGGATAGGATTTCCTTTACACTGTCGAAGGCTTTCTGACAGTCGTCGTCCCAATCGGTGTGATCGGAGGCTCGAAGCTTTTTGAATATTGGTTGACAAATCTAAGTGAGCTTGGCAATGAAGCAGCTGATGTATTGGACCTGACCGAGAAATCCCCGAATCTCCTTTTCGTTCCTAGGCCGAGGCATTTGTTGAAGGGCTTTGATTTTGGTTGGATCAATCTCAATTCCTCTCTTGCTGACGACATGTCCCAAGAGTTTTCCGGAGGTGACCCCGAATGCACACTTCTGAGGATTTAGTCTCATGTTATATTTCCGTGAGACGAAGAATTTCCGGAGGGCGCCGATGTGCTGTCCGTTCTTTTGATTTGACAATCATGTCATCGACATACACCTCTACCTCCTTGTGCATCATATCATGTAGGAGAGTGGTAGCGGTTCTCTGATAGGTTGCTCCGGCGTTGATGAGGCCGAAAGGCATAACCGTGTAGCAATATGTACCCCACTGTGTAGTGAACGCAGTCTTGTGCATGTCTTCCTCAGCATACCCGTCCATGAATGATAGGAGAGCATGTTCGGCAGTATTGTCCACCAGAATGTCAACATGTGGCAAAGGGAAGTCGTCTTTTGGACTCGCCTTTTTCAGATCCCTGAAGTCGACGCAAACTCGAATTCTTCCGTCTTTCTTTGGTACGGGCACAATGTTGGCCACCCAATCCGAGTATTCAGACACTTTGATGAACCCAGCCTTGAACTGTTTGTCTACTTCTTCTTTGATTTTTAAGGCCCACTCAGGACGCATCCGGCGTAGATTCTGTTTCACAGGTTTAGCCCCAGGTTTAGCCCCAGGTTTAATGGGTATCCGGTGCTCTGCAATTTCCCTGTCAATCCCAGGCATGTCTTTGTAAGACCACGCGAACACGTCCTTGTATTCGTGGAGGATGTCAATGAACTGTTGTCTTTCCGAGGGGTCCAGGGTTGTTCCTATCCTAAGTTCTTGAGGTGTATTGTCGGTTCCTACGTTAATAGGTTCGGTCTCCTCAATGATGGGAGTTCTGGTTTCCCGTTTGTCAAGTTCTTTGGCTAAGTGAGGTGGGTAGTCACTCAAGTCAAATTCCTCATAGTCATTCAGAATTGCACTGCAGTTAAGTTGAGACGAGTCATAAGCAAACTTAGCTATCATTAAGTTGACACGAGCGAAAAGCTCGGAAAGGACAGACATCTCGTGATCAGTCAGAGGAGACACAACAGAGGAAGTGGCCCCTGGAACTTGCTCCAGCTTGTCACCTTTCATGGGAATGGGGGTGACCCTAGTAGACTCAGCCTCTGAATCAGCCACGACTTTGTGATAAAATAGTGGGAAGGGGACCTTGACTGGGACATCAGGAGTGTTAGGAGCTACGACAGACTCTGACTCTGACTCAGACTCAGACTCAAACTCAGATCCTTCTTCACTTCCCTCCTTGAACATAGGGCCTTCTCCAGTTGTTATCTTGAGAATGCGGCTCTGGCGATCGGTCCACTTGATGGTTTTCCTCCAGCCTTGGGTAACTTTCTCCGGGTCAGTATCGGAGATCAAGGCGGTTGGATCAAATTGATTGTCTTTCAGGGCGATGTTGATGATGCCTTCATAGTCGAGGTGTTTGACGTTATCTTCCCCAAAGAGGAGTGTGACGGCTTGTCCGTCAAGGCATGGCGACGGCTTGGACTCAGTTGATGCAGCTTCGATGTTGTCGGGGATAAAGTAGCAGTCCTGGAAGACTTCCACTCCCGGGTACCTAGCCTTCGCCACAGAGTCATAGATTGGTTCCAGAAAACCGTGGTAGAGCTCGTACTCTCCCTCGGGGAAAAAGTATCCGTTGAGAGTCACGTGGTAGGGACGGAGGATGACTCCGTGCTTCTTGCGTTTTCGGACTAGAAGGTCCATCTCCTGGATGTCTTCGTTAGTAGGTTCGTACCCCAGACCAAAGGGAATGTTGGGGACCTTAGCCTGTTTCAAGGGAGGCCATGGGTCCTTTAGTGGATTGAGCGGCAAACCCGGGAAGTAACCCTGACGCATCATAATACGGTTGACCGTGAGGTTCGTGAACAAGTCACTATCAGAGGGCGTCAATTCATCAGTTATGGCATTTACGGCTTGAAAACCCCACATTTCATTGTCGTCCTCCTCAATGGCTTGGGAGGCTATCCCCCTTCTCATAACTGCTTTGATAGGGGAAGCGGGAATCGTGATCGTTTTCCCGTTGAAGGGGACCCTGATCTTCTGGTGGAGAATTAATGTGACCGCCTTGACGGCGTGAATCCAGGGACGCCCCGGAGCATGTTGAAGGACGCGTCGATGTCGACCACTTGAAAATTGGTTTGTCTTTATAATGGCCCGGTTGCGACAGTCAAAGTGACTAGCCCAGCGACCTTGCGACGAGTGCCGTCGTAGGCGCGTACTCCTTGATTCGTTGGGATCAAATCAGATTCCTTGATACCCAACCTGTGGACAGTTTTAAGAGGAATGATATTCACGGCGGAACCATCATCCACGAGGACCATGGGTATATTTTTCTGGAGGTATTGTACGGTGATGTACAGGGCCAGGTTATGATTGGCTCCGAACGGAGGGATGTCCTCGTCGGAGAAGACGACCGGGTTGTTTAGATCAGGGGCGTCTCTCGTCATGTGCGCCACTATTTCTTCTGGGGAAGAGGTGGAGGGAACGGTTAATTTTCCCAAGGCCTGCAGCAAGGCCTGTCGATGCTCAAAAGACGTTGCGAACAGTTGCCAAATTAAGATTTCGGCTTTTTCTTTCTGGAGCTGTTTCAGGATTGAGTTCTCGGGGGCCTTTGGTTGAGTGTCCACCTCTGGGACGATTTGGTCATTCGTTGTTGGAACGACCGTTGGATTGTTCGGATTCTGATAGGGACGTCCGGACAGGGTGAGATGTCCGATTTCTTTCGTCCGCTTCTCCTTCCCTGGGAAGATATAAACATCCTCAACATCATCCCTCCATATACCGTTAATTTCGGAGTCTCGAGGATACCTTGGAGGGGTATTCTTCGGTGGGTAGTTCTTGTAGGGAATATTTTTGTGAAGGCGATTTTTATGGAGGTAGTTATTTTGGGGGTAGTTATTTTGAGGGTGATTATTTTGAGGGTGATTTTCGTGAGGTCTATGGCAGAATGGTCGCGGGAGCAATCCATCCTGGGGTGGGTAGTTTTGAATGCTTGGGGAATTCTCCCTTGGGCGCGGTGTTGGGGGATTGAAGATGAGTCGACATTAGGCGTCGTCAAGTCGGGTGATTCTTTCAGAGAGGCTGGCTATGGCCCCTTCAACTTGCTGAAACATAGTGAGCATAGTGGCAGCACTAAACACAAACACTCCGTCTGAAGGATCCTTTTCCAAAGCATTCACCTCGTCGTCAATTGGCAGGATGAGGTGAGAGGGGTCTAGGGTCGGCTCATCATCAGAAATGGCATGAATTCCCAAAGGATTCGTCTTGTTGTTCGGTTTAGTCGGTGGGGGTAGAGGCAAGTCTCCCTTCTCAATCATGTCTTGAATGAGGTGCTTGAGTTTGAAGAAATTTTCGGTATCATGCCCTTTCCCTCGATGATACTGGCAGTAGGCATTGGGGTTCCAGAATCGGGACTTCTTGGCGTTGGTCGTATCCGGGGTGGGTCCGATCGGTCGTAGCTTCCCTTGGTCCATGAGCCTTTTCAGGGCACTTGCATAAGTCGACCCTATGTTTGTGAACACTCTTTAGGGGCGTTCAGTTTTCTTAGCAGATGGTTCGACGAGGTTAACCTCATCAATCTTGTTTGTCTGAACGTAAGGGCCAGATCTGGTTGAGGTGGATCCCTGGTAACCTTTGCCAGTGGTCTTGGCTAAGACACCCTTTCGGAGGTCGCCCTTAATACGCGTCCCCAGAATCTGCAGATCTTGAAAAGTTTTGATATTCTGATACCTCAGTAGGTTGGCATAAACCGGGCGGAGATTGTTGACAAATTTTTCCACCAGAGTTGATTCACTCGGCTTACTGACCAATTGAGTACTCACTCTCCTCCAACGGGTTAGGAACTCAGTGAACCCTTCCTTGTCGTTTTGGGTTAACACTTCGAGAGTACGGGTGTTGGCCTGGATTTCGACGTTGTCGGCATACTATTTGGCAAACTCAAATGCGACCTCATCCCAAGTAGTAAGGTTTTTCGGGTCCAAGGAGTAGTAACATTGGCGAGGAATCGGCTCCAAAGAGGATGGGAAGATCCGGGTAAAAAGCTTCTGCTTGACCCCCTTAATGGCCATGTAGTCCTTGAAAGCACGGATATGGTTGAGTGGGTCCTCCACTCCCTTGAACTTAGGCACATCGGTTAGGGTGAAGTTGTCAGGTTACTGGTCCCCAACAGATTCGAACTTTCGGTTGTTCTCAAGATGGATATTGTTACCCCGGGCTAGGAGCTGTTCTTCCAAGAGTTTCAGTCTCTTATCAGTTTCAGTCAGAGGTGGGGTATTATGTTCCCCAGTTTCCTTGTTCGCCAGGGCGTCGATACGGGTTTTGACGCGATCCAGGGTGACGTTAAGGGCGGTAAGCAGGCTGGCTAGCTGATTAGTTGTGACATCTCTGTTGTTATCATTGTTGTTGTTGGACGAAGCTGAAGACGGGGCCATGGCTCTGAGGCAGAAAAACGGCTCACATTACAACTCAATCCGACACTGTTTCAAGACTGAACGCAGACAACACAAAGAACGAGACGGAGATCAGACCCAACAAGACGGGGTGACCGTGTGTGGTCCCTCGGTGCTGACTCGATTTATGACGTGACGGTGTTTGACCGAAACTTTTACACTAGTCCAACATGACGGCGTGACGCCATTGGACGGGTCTCATGGTGAGACGACTCATAAGTAAAGACCCATAAGTACGTTTGCTTTGACTCGATAGACACGAGGCGAAATTGGAATGGTGGACTGAAGTTTTCGAAAATAGAAATTTTCAAAAAGATTTGTTTGTCGCTTTAATAGGCGGCTTCCGAAGATAGAGATCTCCGCAAGTCGATCAGTTGAAAGGGTTGCCTTAAGTTTATTTGCAAAAGACAGTTTGAGTTTGAGTCGGCTCGGGAAAACAGTGCATTGTTTCCCAAGACGGTTTTTGAAATTCAAAATTGTATGTTTTGAAAATCAAGTTTGAAAGGTTTGAAGAGGTCTCGGGGACGGTGCATGGTCCTCGGTATCCCGAAAGTGTCTCGAGAAAAGGGCGTGTGCTTTTCTCGGGTTTTGAAAGAGCCATTGTCGGCGCGAAACGGGTTAAAATCCGTGTCTAGACGCGGCGATTGTAACGGCGTAAAAAGGTGATTTGAAATGGTTATACAAAACCGAGTTTGAAAATCGTCATTATGAAGGCCTAGAAAGGCGTGTTGAAATGGTTATACAAAACCTGGTTTGAAAATTGTCATTACGACAGCCTAGAAAGGCGTGTTGAAATGGTTATACAAAACCGGGTTTGAAAATCGTCATTACGACGGCCTAGAAAGGCGTGTTGAAATGGTTATACAAAACCGGGTTTGAAAATCGTCATTACGACGGCCTAGAAAGGCGTGTTGAAATGGTTATACAAAACCGGGTTTGAAAATCGTCATTACGATGGCCTAGAAAGGCGTGCGACGGTCGGCAAAAGACCGAGGTTTGAAATGGCCATTATAACGGCGCGAAAAGGGTGTTTTTGAAAGTTTGAAAATGACACGGAAGGACGTATGATCAGATAGCACATAAGCACTCACAGTTTCATTATATTATGCATTATGCTGACACGGGTTTTGGCTTAAAAGGGTGGGTTACACACCAAGCAATCAAACCCCGATTTGCGAGAGGGATATCAATCCAAACAAAATGTGTAAGGACGGTGCCCTAGCCTCGTGCTCGAAAGTGATGAAAGCCCTTTGATGAAACAGAAATGTGTAACGTCAATGGTATGCTTGACTCAATCAGGATTCAAAACGCGGGTATGAGAAAACTCACGCCAACGAAACGAGCCAATTGGTCGAAAAGGGTTAGGTTGTGGGCCCGGACAAGGAACCCGACCGTGACCGTAATATCAATTAATGCATTCCAACCAAGACCTCGTTCGAGTCTTACCATCTAGGGATCACAAAGACATAAGTGTCCTAGTTTTCCCCAGCGGAGTCGCCAATCTGTGGACATAGCCACCTACATGCCAGGCCAATCTGTGGACATATAGTGGTCTTTTTGAAAGCCACGCTCGGCGGCGTAAAAATGCTTTCGACCGGATCATTTTAGATCGGCGGTTTCGTCTCGGTAAGGGTCTCGAAATGATTAGAGATGTTCGGAGTCGCCACCAAGCATATGTGGGATGCCTTGAACCCGTTCGAATTCCACTTTATACCTCGGTCAAATCGAAGCACAAAGCAGCGTTTGACATAGGTACTAAAGATAAGGAAATCCCCCCTCTTTAGCATCCTATCTCTAGAATGACTCTCGTACGCCCTGGATAAGGTCGTCCACTATCCAAAGTTTCTGAGTAAGAGGTGAAGGTACGTATTGGGAAGCCCTTTAATCAGATCCCCAATCCCGCCCGCGTTTAGCGGCCTCTACTGATCGATCTTGGTTGGTTGAATGCAAAAGTTGATAAAACGGTTTAAATGCATGAATGCGCATGCAATAATTTAAACCTAACATGTGAGAGCTTTCTAAGTCGGTTGATTTAATCCAAGTATCAAGTATAAGATGTCGAGTTGGATTAATGGTTGATTTGCATGCAAGACGGAAATTAAACATCCATTTACCGTATTAGGTTTAGGGTGCATAACATGATCCATTTGTCTTAGTAAGGCATTTTGCAAATATGGTTTTGAATAATCAAATAGTCATCTGATCCGTCCTATATCCGGGTTAACCGGAGTCGGGATCGTCCCTAGACTAATGCTGGAAGGGAACAGGCCCTGTACCAGACGGATATATGAGGCGCGAGCCAGCCGGCGGTGTAAGGGGCCTCCCTCTGGTTTTGAAAATGAGAAATGGAGAGCCTGTTTAGGCGCGGGTTAGCCCACAGTTTATGTACCGTGTTCTGACCTTTTAGAAAACGTTATAAAACGTGTTGAAAATGGGTATTTGAACTCGGTTTGATTTGAAGGGGTCGTTTAGACCGCATTTGTTGATTTGAAGAACTAGACTCGAATAATCATCATTATTTTTATAATATTCGGTGTCGGGTTCGGTTTGACAAACTCGACATGAATAGTTTTGAAAATGATTATGGACTAATTGTTTTATGTCCATTTGAATGTTATTAGTCGATACTCGTCATCGTACCCGGGTTAAAATCCGGCATGGTATGTAGAACCAAGGATGACTTTGTGTTGGTGACTAATATGTTTGTTTGAAAATGTAAAGAAATGAAATAAAAGGCTTTAAAATACCTTCTAAATGTCATTAACCAAATATTATCACCGAAACACGGATTTGACCGTCATGGTATGAGGAACCAAGGGTGAAAAAAATTTTATGGTTAAAACATGTGAAATAAAATAACAATGATTCGAAAATACTTGAAATGGTGAAAACCGATTACAAATATGAAAAATGGATTAAAGGGAAATAACGAGAACAAACAGGGTTGATCTCTGGTCTGAATACCCCATTTAGGCGCGGCCTAGTTGGCGACCTAAGGGGCTTCTACCTCAGACCAAAAATCAGTTTTGGCTCGTTTATTCCATGTTTTTGTTCATGTTATGCATGTTTTAGCATGTTAGAGTCATAAAACAAATGAAAACAAAATAAAAGAGGATTTTTACACCCTCATACTTACATGCTTGGTTATGGCGAGTGACCGACGCAAGTGTAATAACTCGTTTGATCGGAAAAAACTCGGTTTAAAACCGTTTTGGTAAGTAAAAAGAGTTTTTTAAAAGTTTAGTGATGGTGTAGTGGCCGAAATGGTCGGTCAAGTGGTTTAATGCACAATGACGGTACCAAACAATGTGTAAGGCTCGTGTTTACGATCGGTAGGTCGTAAATACGCGTCGGATTGTGACTTAAGATGTCGAGTCGAGAATTTTAAGGGAGAAAAGAGGGGGCGGACACTCGTGTAAGTCTCAAATGGGTGGCATTTGAGGGGTATTTATAGGGAAATGAGTGGTTGTGTGAGTTTTGAGCGGCGTGGCCACCTGGGCTGCTCAAAGAGGCACGAGCCACGTCGCGGGTCTTCGAGGTGTGTTGTCGCTTTCACAACAAACGCAATCATGATTTGTTCTATCCTAGGTTTTGTAGTCACATGTTTGGTACTTGACCAACATGAATCCCGGAAAACTTAAGGTAGAAGGTTTGAAATGTTTTGTTTTTGGTGGTTGACTCGGTTTGACTCGTTGTTGGAGTCGGGATTTGAATTTTTGAGTCGGTTTTTGGTCCGGTGTCGGTTTTGACTCTAGTTAGTGTCATTGCGACCCCGTCGTCGTGCATTAAACACTCCAGGTATTTTTGAAATGTTTTAAAATGTTTTATTTTCGAAATCGTTTTAAGTTTTCCGACGTAAAGTTGTACACAAACTGTCGATCAAACGCCGCGATTCTAAAACATGTTGTAGTCCGATAATTATCGGGTGTTTGTTGGAGTCTCAGCAGATACTGGGTATCTACACAATGTACTTCTCGAGAAGTGGACTTTGTTTGAGAATAGACATAAGCAGGTTCCCCAAAGAATGATTCAATCCTGATAGAGCCATCCATATATTCTCCAGCAATATTTTGCACTGTTGCTCTTGACGATCAAGATGTTCCTAGTCATCAATATATGCTTCTTCGGCAATATTTTGTAGTGTTGCTGTTGACAATCAAGACATTATATGTTTCCCAGGCGAGATTTCGTTGCCATTCACAGCCCACAAATTTCTCAGAGACAGAGTTCGCTTGAAGACCGACGCAAGCAGATTCTCCAGCAGTTTCTCCCGACGTCCTGCTGACCCTTATATTTCAAATCCTTTAGACCTTTCAGACAATCTTTTATCTTTTAGATAATCCTAATGGCTTCATACTTAGCCTTTAGACACCAAGTAATCTTCAGACCAAAGAGTTTAGCCGAAGCGCCTTCAGTCTCGTTTCACCCAGGAGTGTCTCAGGTATAGTTTCTTCTTATGGCTGGTGAGCTTCCTTACGTAGTCTAATGGACTTCAAATGACCCTCCCCGATAGTCGACAGACTCTAAAATGTTCCCGACGACAGGTTCTTGGTTCAGACCCCTTGAGCCACCTTACGTCGCCATAGTCGTCAGGTTATAATCTTCGATTGACCTGATGGCTATACTTTGACTTTCGCCTTGTCCAAACCTCGGTCAAAGTGGGCGCTCTGTAGATACCTCATTTCTACACCTTCCGCCAACCACCCAGTGATGATTGGACCGCATGTTTGGTACGCGGAACGATTTATGACAGTCCGTAAGTTTATCGTTAGGTGATAGCTCAAACACTTGTGTCTACCCCTTGGTCATCATCTATGTGTCGATACGGTCGTTTTGACAGTAATTAGAGTTCATTTGGAGTCCGGGTCAAAAAACGCTTCATTTTCTAAGAAACCGTTTAAAATACCGAGTCGGAATGTTCTAGAATATTCTAGATATTTATTCCATAATTAAATTTTATATCTTTTGGTAAAATATATCCCATATATAATATTTTATGGAATAAGGAAGTAGAGATCTACCGCAATTCCATAATAGAAACGCGGAAATCTTTCTTCCGCATGAGGAAACCTCTGGGGAAATGACGCAACAGGTGCTGCGCCTCTTGGAAGGACCGTAGCAGCTGCTGCGCCTCTTCTCCAGCCCTTTTTGGCTATTTACAGAATTTTCCCGTGATTTCTTTCCAAAGTTTGTTTCATTCCAAAACTCTTGCACATTTTTTGGTATAAATAAAGACCTCCGGTCTCCATATTTTTCACGCGAGTGTCCGCCCTTCTCTTCTCACTTTGAATTCTAGACCTTGCTCTAAGCATTTGACGCCTATGTGCTTGATCAATCGACCAAGTAAGCTCAGATCATTCTGAGTACCAGTCACGTTGCATGACCGACCAATTTGACCACTACACATCAATCAATCAATTAGTCTAAAATCCTCCAACGTGGGCACTTTCTACATACATTCGATTCGAGCAATCACTAACGTTAACTTCGTCATTCTCATTTTGTCAAACATGTAAGTCTGAGGGTGTAAATCCCACTTTTCTTTTATTGTTTAGCTTTGTACCAATTAATGTAAGGTTTATGTCAAAAGTACATTCAAAACCGATCTTAAAATCCCTTTTGTAAAACTTTTTTTACACAGCAGTGGATATCAAACGTCGAGAAGAAACGCAGCAGCATCTGCACCTTTTCGAAGGGTCGCAGCATATGCTGCGCCTGTTCCAGAGGCTACTTGCTGCTCCTGCTCTTCTTCTTCTTCCTCGGGTTTCTGTTGTTTCGTTCTTTTCCTTACTTTTCCTCTGTTTTCTTCATCATATCAGTATATAAATCATGTTTTGATGATTCACTTTTAATCATAACGTTTTATTTCGACTTAAATCCCTTATAATTCAATATTTGCGGGTTTTCGTCACTAAATCAAACTCGGATTTTAGGAACTCGATTTATCCATATCAAGTTTCTAGGATTCGTATTTTCTACATGCTTTTCGTATTCTGTTCTGTTTTGTTTTCCAACCGTCTTAAATCCAAGTTTAGTAAATACATTAACTCCGACACCGTAAATAAATATAACTCATTTTAATCCGTTTTTTTTTTTGTCGCTTTTAAGACGACTCCAGACGTATATAACCTGCTAAATCACTTACACTTGAGTCTAAATATCAATAATTGATCTTAAATATACCAAGGCATTAACAGATCGTGGTTCTGACTTCACATACAAAGCCCAACTCAAGAACAGACGCAGGAGGAGCTGCGCCTCTTCGAGAGGACGCAGCAGATGCTGCGCCTGTTCTAAGGTGGTTTCTGTCCCTGAACTCCAGTCTCGCTTAGACGTAGCTTCTAATTACGTGATTATTTAACTAATAATCGTAGTATCGCCCCCAATCTGACCTATTTTATTACTTTAACTTCTAATCTTTTATTTTCCTCTATTTTCATCTTCAAAATTCCGTTTTAAGTGTACTTTTGACGTAAATCAATTAAACCGTTGTAATTTTAATTATTGTATTTATTTATCGTATTTGTTATTTATGTATGATTTACTTACTTGGTCTTTCATATGTAATCAATCCTAAATCTCAATTCGACATAATTAATTGCCTAATTATTTATTCACCGACGTTTAATTTGCATGCTAGGATTAATCCTTGGATGTTGCATTGCATGCATATAATCGACAACATATCAAATATAAATAACTTTCCTAATCATTAATAGAGGCCGCTATCGAGGCGGGCGGGATTAGGTGTTCAGTAAAAGGACTTCCTAATACGTACGCTCACCTCTTACTCCAGATCTCTGTTAACATCCGTGTTCATTGGCATCCATGAGAGTAATTCTAGACATAGAATGCTAAAGGTAACGAGTTCTTAATGTTCATGTCACTCCTTTGTGTCTTGACATGACACGAGGTATTCTAATGGTTCCAATTTTCCATAAAAATTGGTGGCGACTCCACAAATGCAGGCTTATTCAACCTTTCACCGGTTTCAATGCCTCACAAATCGGTAATGGCCCATGACGTGCTTTGGCAAACCAAGGTTCCGTGGAAGAAGTGTCGCCGCCCCAAACATCACAATGCGCGGGTGCGCATGCCGTGGGTGGCCCATGTACACAACAGGGTTTGATTTCATTTTTTTTAATGAATACGTAGGCAATCCCTCATTGGATACACCCCGTGATTTTAAGATGTAAATAGAAGGACATTTGCATTTGAAATTCGACAAGAACAAAATTTACAAAAGTTTCTTAACTAATAAATATTTTATTCATTGTTCCATAAAAAATAATATTACGCCGTATACATATAAATTTAAATGCTGAAAATTAAAATGCTAGGCTAGGATTCTAAAAACACCGCCATTTATTACAACTCAAATTTCTTGACTCGACCACGAGCAGGACGCTCTTGCGTTATCTCCGACCTAATCACCAACAGACGTTCTCGCAGTCTAGCTTTCCCATTTCGATCCACCACCATCTTCTCAGCAGGAGCATTCTTCGGATTCTTCGACGAACAAACAACCCGATATCCGGCCTCTTCTTTCTCCTTAGTCAAGTACCTTTGGTTCTCCTTCGCCACTTCACGGATTTTGCAGTCTACATGCTCGTGCTTCCTTAGCTTCTCATGCTCCTCACGCTTCTCACGCTCCCATAATGAGCCAACCAGGATAGGTATGAACCATATATTCCTTTGCGCCCAACGAATTGCCCACACCCGACAAGACTCCGTAGTATGCGCCAAGGCAGTTTGAGGGACAGTGTCTAGCTTCGGGATTTTCTGTCTTAAGCCCACTTGCCTCATCAATCTCTCTGGAAAGCTATGGACCATGAATTCCAAGCCAAGAACGTGAATGGACCTTGTCGGGTCCAAGGATGATACTTCAGTCACTGACTTGAGATGCCACCATGACACTATCTACCCGATCAAGGGCCCGCCTTCACTTTTCAGTTTATTTTCCCAATAATCGCATACTCGAAGAAGTCCATCATGTATAGCCTCGTTCTCATTGCAATAGATCGTGAGTGGTATCCTATCAGATCAACTGGGGGCTCGATCAATCGTAGTCTCTCCATCAGGCAAATCTGCAAAGAAAAGGAGACAGGAGTCAGTCCCAAAACCCAAAAAAAAAAAAAAAAAAAAAAAAAAAAAAAGAGGAAATAATAAAAGCGGCGGGGTAGAGTAGGAAAACGGGTTCTTACCTATAAAATAATAGGACTCCCAAGATAGGGACGCTCGCGGTTGGCCTTCCTACTTTCCAATCCTAGGATAGTCTCCCCTAGAATCAAGCATGCTGGGCTCCTGCGCAGTTCCATTTGCTCCACAATGCCTAGAAATTGAGGGTCACCCCTCATCTCTTGGTCAACATGCCCTCGAATGACATAGCAATGAAGAAGGCAAAACCCATAAGCTCGGCGCCTCGCCACGTAAGAAATAGTGGGGTCCTCCCTATTTATAAATCGATCAACAAATTTAAACATGTGAACGCCTTTTGAGGTCACAAGACGGTCTACCTCAGCCTTGGTCAATCCAAGCAAATCCCTAAATTTATTTTTTATATCCTTGAGAGCTAGGAGGTATAACCGGAACACTTTTAGCATCCCATCCTCCAACCGCAGCAATTTCATCAGGAAAGGGATAAATTTCGCCTTCCGGAAAGGCAAAAACAAGGAAATTCTGGTCCCAATATTCAAGACAAGCATCCAAAAAGGGCCTCACAACTTTCACTAGCTTCAAACTTATGATTGATCCCAAATGGAAAGCACTCATATCGTGTTTCTCCACATTTGTGAACTCATTCATCTACTGCTTAATGCGATTTTCAAAGGCATCCATATTTTGTTGGAAAATTTTGAGAAGATATATGAGAGATTTTATGTAATAGACGAGATCGGGGAAGAGAGAATTGTGAGAATAGAACCTCAACCGAGGTCTCTATTTATACTATTCGTTGTTTCCTAATTTCAGCTGAGGACGGAGCAACTAGAGAGAAGACGCAGCCGTTGTTGCGCCTCTTCGAAGGATCGCAGCTTCTACTGCGTCTCTTCCCCAGGTCCGTTTCCTCGTTTGACGGCCGTAGATCTTTGCTAATTCCGTTTTAGTTAAAAATTCATATTCCTATAAGGATTTAATTCGGTAATTCCGTGTAATTGCCAAATTTATATTTCCTAATCGCTACGGGTTCGCTTTTCGAGGCAAAATCAACATTTTCGCCATACGCACACTTACTCATTTTAATTTTCTTTTTCTTTTCGGGGAATCATTTCACTCCCTCTTTTGAAAATGTTTCTAATACACTTAGACATTTCTTTTAAATTCTTTTTTAAGGGGTAGCCCTCCCTACCGTCCGGTCGCGTCATTTTTTGTCCATTTCCGGGCACCTTTTTTGTCATTTTTGTCCATTCTCGGGCACTTTTTTCTTTTCTTTCTTTTCACGCTTGTTTAGGCCATTTATTTAAATTAATTCCTTTTATAATATGTTTTGATATGTGATTTTCTGCGTGAATTTCGGCAGCGTGACGGCGTAAACCGTCACATGCCAAACCTATTTTTTAAGCTAACCTGCATATATAGCAAACACCCAGCAGCAAAGGCATACAGGCCATCATATGTACAGTTAAAAAAGCCAAGTGTACATCAAAATATGGGCTCCTGTCCAAAGTGACATCAAAAGAAAATGTACAACTGTACAACAAACAGCTAGCTAACTAGTCCTGACGATCCCTAAGCTCAGGTATTGTCGCCTCAAGAGCAGCAATCTCAGCATCTCTAACCTCGAGCTCTCTCAGTAGGCGGGCCGTCTCCTCTTGGGACTGCGCTAGCTCACGCTCCCTCTACGCTGAAGAAAATGAAGTTTTACTTTACTTCCCTTCACAAAATTGGAGATAATAAAAATAAGAAGCAGATATGAAGGGTTCATACCTGCCTCCCGGAGCCACCTACAAAGGCCTCAATAGCTGTAGCTCGTAGCCGGTTGGCTATCCTCCACAGCTCCACGTGCCTGGACGGTGCCACCTTCATTCAAATATAGAGAAGGTTCAAGCAAATGCATTCATATGTAAATAAAACATAAAATACAGCCAAAGTTGGGGGCTTACCCTCCTCACGATGTGCAGCCACTCGTCCAGACCAGCATCGGTCACGGCCTTGCTGAACTCCCGGATCTCTGAGATCGTCATCATGCCCGCCGAGTCAGTGTACTCCAGTGTCTCTGGAAAAGTTGGGGGTTCGACGCCCGCCACCTCAATCTTCTGTAAGGCTCAAATGATTCGTTATATAGATGATCATTCATCATTTATCGGTTTTTTTAAAGAAAAATAAGCGGTAAATATGCCTACTACAATCGGCCAGTACGCCAACCTCTAACGAACAAACTCAGCGTACTCCTCGCCGGGAAGAAGGAGAGCGTCACCACTCGCACCGGCGAGGTCCGTCGTCCTTTCAGCCTCCGAAGGCTCCCTAAACATCATCCGTGGAGGATCGATGGAAACCGTAAAAGTGTCGCGGGAGCACTGCCAAGCCAAACGCTCACCCAAGTACCACACAGGCCCCATGGGCGTCGTCAACAGCAACAGACTCGAACTCCGAGAATGGAGAACCTTAACCACGAAAGCAGAATCTCCAGTGTAGCTCTCCCAAGGTTGGGGCACCCACTAAAGCAAGAGAACAAGATCATTCCTATGATCGTTTCTAAGTAAAGAAGAGATAAAATGAAAATCGAAGATACTTACGCTGTCTAAGCTCAGGGAGTTCACGCCCCTCCGGCAAACGTCGTAAGAAGACCGGTGACTCTTCCGGCGGCACACGATCTAGTCCCTAATGACAGGATACTCCCTCGGTATGTCCGCCGCCCTCGTGGGCGCAAAACTGGAAAAGTAGGAGTACACCCACGCCTGCAGGGAAAATAATAGAAATTATAACTCATTCTCTACAAAAATGATCTTTCATATTTTCAAAAAGAGAGAAGAATAAATGACAAAAATGATCTTTCATATTTGCAAAAAAAGGTTCGTACCTCCAACAGAAGTCCAGGACCGATAGTGGCAGGAGAAGTCCCCTTCTCCATTAACTCCGGATGAACCATGGCCCTCATATAACACATGAGGACCGCAAAGTTAGGAGTAACTCAGTCCCAACGACCTAGGCTACTTAAGTCAGCAAAAAACGGAAGAAGCTTTGTCGAGAGCCTCTCCCCCTTGTCTCTGAGGTAAATCGAAGACAAGAACCATCACAGCCACAAGCGAGCCCCCTACTCAGCAGTGCAAGGAGGTGGAGGCACCATGCGTCCATCCATCCTCACCCTCACCGGAACCCTGCCGCCGAAGTAGTCCCTCACGTAGGTACTTGGCACTAAACCTGGAACCTGGGCCGTGTTAGCAGCCAAGTTCCAGCCAACCAGACTCCTCGCCTCAGCCGAGTCTACTCTCATGGCGGTCGACGGCCACACCACTGGCTCCTCTCCACACGGCAGACCAGAGATCATGCCATAGTACTCCAGGGTGACCCGATCTCTCCAAAAGGCATATGGAAAGTCGAGGTCGTGTCCCAGAATCGATCAATAAAGGTTCGAATCAAGCAAAGGTTAGCCCGAATCTTCCTTTCCTTGATCTCCCTCTAGCTTCACACCAAGGCGCCAAAAGCCCCCTGCTCGATGATGGCCTGCTCCTCCTCCGTCAGCTTTTCGAAAGCGTCCATCATCGTCGTATAGCCAGAAAAAGACCTCATGTTCCTAGCCTCCTGTGTCAATTCAAAAGAAAGTTTTCTTAAGCATAGAAAAGCGCAAGTAAACAAACATGGATATAAATAAGGAAATGTGCAATAAGTGAAGAAAAGAAATGGTCAGCTGAAGGCTTACCATACTCCTTGTCGTCCTGTATGATAAGTGGCTTTGCGCTGCCCAAATGAGATGTCTGTCATCCCATTTTACGGCCCACTCAGGCGCCCCTACGAGATGGTGGTCGCCTCGTCCTAAATTGGCCCTCCGTGGGGCCTCCTCCTCCTATACGTCCTTCTCCGCCTCCATCTCCTGAATGGTAGACTGCTTAAAGTCAGTCTCCATGAAGTCTCTCCCCGACGTAGAAGGAATATCCGCTGCAATCAAGGTAAATAAAGCAATGTTAAGCGTATTTTCAAGCATTTTCGAGCATTTCATGCGTAAAAAAGCGACATTTCTGGCCATCTTTGGCCACGCTTCCCAAAGCCTAACCACGCATGTGGTAATATGGGTTAAGAAGAGTCTAAGTTCAAGCCTAGTTGTGGGTTTGAGTTGAAATTTCGGCAGCATTTCGATATAATGTCAATTATGCCATATAAAAGTGTCCCAGAGGAGCTGTCACAAATCAAAAATCCGGTATGATAAAAAGTTTACCCATTACTCAAGGGTTCCAGAACACCAAGTTTCATCAAAAATGGGCTAGTATAGCCGTATAGGGCCATTTTTCGAAGGGTTTTACGGTTTAGTAGAGAAACCGTCACATTTCGCCCTCAAATCCTTATTAGTTGACGAAAATTCGAAAGGGATATATGGTTGTGTTCCTAACATGGATAATTACTCATTTCTAATATCAATTTCATAAGGCAAATCCACTCGGAACGAAAGCCCCAAATTTTTGACATAAATGGGAATAAAAACCCTAATTTTCGACCCAAAATCAAGCTCAAATGCGAATTAAAGAAAGTACAAGACACATACCTTGATTAGTCATGATTAATGGCGAGATTTGATCAAGTTTTTCACGGAATTTTTTGGGTTTTGATGAAGAAACGAAATATTTATGTTTTGAAATGAAAAAAACACTTAAGTCGGATTTTTACCCAGACAGGTACGACCTTGGGAAAGGACGCAGCACTAGCTGCGCCCCTTCCAAAGGTCGCAGCTTTTGCTGCGCCTTTTCCTCAATAAGCTTCCTCAAAATTCATTGAAATTAGTTATAA
Source organism: Silene latifolia (assembly GCF_048544455.1). Lineage (NCBI taxonomy): Eukaryota > Viridiplantae > Streptophyta > Magnoliopsida > Caryophyllales > Caryophyllaceae > Silene > Silene latifolia. Next base: position 484,839,664 of record NC_133538.1, on the reverse strand, counting down.
GTTCGGTATTTGTGGGCCCGGTCTTTATGCGCCTTTTCCTCAGCATATGGCTTCGTTTTGGCATTCTCTTCGTCCGGATCGGCATTATCTCTGCAATAGACTACAGACAACCACGAAATTTTATTTCCATCAAGAATTCATGATCACTAAATATAGTTCATTTGCTTCTCCTCTCTATCGGAATTTCGCTTGCGATGACCCGAGCAGATTTTTTCCTCAGTGATGTAAAGGGCGGGTCGTTGTCGACCTTTATTTTCTTCAGCGATGCCAAGGGCGCGTCATTGTCGATCCTTTACTTTCCTCAATGATGCCAAGGGCGCGTCAATATCGATCTATTATTTTCTCCTTAGCGGTGCCAAGGGCATGCCGTTGTCGATTTTAACACTTTTGTCCTCAATGATGCTAAGGGCGCGTCATTGTCGACCTACAATTTTTTCCTCAGTGATGTTAAGGACGTGTCATTGTCAATTTCCTCCTCAGCGATGCTAAGGATGCATCGTTGTCGATTTTCTCCTCAGCGGTGCCAAAGGCGTGTCGTTGTCGATTTACTCACTTTTCATTAACGATGCCAAGGGCGTGTCGTTGTCGATCTATTATTTCTTCCTCAACAATGCCAAGGGCGCGTTGTTATCGACTCATTTATTATCTTTCTCCCCAGCGGTGCCAAGGGCGTGCCATTGTCGACCCAACGTATGATTCTTCCCTGGCAGAGTCAGTAATATGTTCCCCAGCGAGAGTTCGTTGCCGCTCATAGCCCACGTACTTCTCAAAAACAGAGTCCGCTTGAGACCAACGCAAGCAGATTCCTCGGGTATGGTTTCTTCTTATGGTTGGCGAGCTTCCTTATGTACTCTAATGGACTTTAAACGACCCTTCCCGATAGTCGACAAACTCTAAAATGTTCCCGACGACAGGTCTTTGGTTCAGACCCCTTGAGCCACCTCGCGTCGCCATAGTCGTCAGGTTGTAATCTTCCATTGACCTGATGGCTATACTTTGACTTTCGCCTTGTCCAAGCCTCAGTCAAAGTAGGGGCTCTGTAGATACCTCATTTATGCACCTCCCGCCAACCATCCAGTGATGATTGGGCTGCATGTTTGATACGCGGAACGATTTTATGACAGTTCGTAAGTTCATCGACAAGTGATAGCTCAAACACTCGAGTCAACCTCATGGTCATCATCTACGCGCCGATACGGTCGTTTTGACAGTAATTAGAGTTCATTTGAAGTCCGGGTCAAAACGCTTCATTTTCTAAAAATCGTTTAAATGCCGAGTCGGAGTGTTCCGGAATGTTCTAGAATTCTCTGGATATTTGTTCCTAATTTAAATTAATATTTTTAAGGAAATATCTTCCGTATATTGTGTTTCATAGAATAAGGAAGTCTATCTCTACCGAAATTCCATAAAAAAACGCGGAAATCTTTCTTGCTGGGGAGGAAACCTCTAGGGAAGTGACGCATCTGGTGTTGCGCCTCTTCCAAGGGTCGCACTGGATGCTGCGCCTCTTCCCCAGCCCTCTTTCCATGCTTTCCGGAATATTTCCGTGATTGTTTCCGTATCCGTGTCATTCCTAAACTCCTTCGTGTGTTTAGTATAAATAGAGACCTTTGGTCTCCATATTTGGCACGCGAGTGTCCGCCCTTCTCTTCTCTTTTTGCTTTCTAAACTACGCCATTGCTTTCGTCGCCTACGTGCTTGATCAATCGACTACGTTAGCTCAGGTCATTCTGAGTCCTAGTCACTTTGCATAGACCGACCAATTTGACCAACTCCAACTTAATCAATCTTTTTAAATCCTTTAACAAGGGCACATTCCACGAATATTCGAGTCGAGCAATCACTAAATGATAACTTTAGTCAATCTCGTTTCCTCAAACATGTATGTCTGAGGGTGTAAAAACCTATATTATTTATTGTACTTTTATTTTGTATCATTAATGTAAGTTCTACATCAAAAGCACGTTCAAACCCGTCTTAAAATACCATCTTTTAAAACTGTATTTATAAAACAACGGAGTTCTGACGTCGAGAATAAACGCAGCAGCAGCTGCGCCTCTTCGAAAGGTCGCAGCACCTGCTGCGCCTCTTCCTGAAGCTGCCGCTGCTCCTGCTCTTCTTCTTCTTCTTCTTCCTCGACTTTCTGCAATTTTCCTTTTTTTTCTTATTTCTTTCGTTTTTCTTTGTTTTCTTCGTCGTTTTAGCATATAATAACGTTTTTATAATTCCTTTTCAAATTATAATGCATAATTCGACATAAATCCTTTATAATTCAATATTTGTGGGTTTTCGTCGTCTATTCAAACTCGGATTTTAGAGGTTCGATTTTCTCATATCGATTCTTTGGAATTCGTCTTTTGTACATACTTTTCTTTATTTGATTTTAGTTTATCCAATTCAATTCAATTTTCAAGTTCAAAGTTCGTCCTTTTTGTATTTCCGACACGAGTTCGTTATAATTATGTAAACCGCTGTAAATTCTCATCTTTAATTCGTTTTACGACTTGCCCAGATGCATATAATCAGTTAAAGCACTTCAACTCGAGTCTAAATTGTCAATTTATCTTAAATTTACCAATGAACGATAACAATCTGCAGTTCTGACTTCACGGCCAGAGGCCAACTCTAGAACAGACACAGGAAGTGATGCGCCTCTTCCGGAGGACGCAGCAGATGTTGCGCCTGTTCTGGGTTGTTTCTGTCCCTGAACTCTTTCTAGCTTTGACGTAGCTTCTAATTACGGTTAAATAAACTATTATTCCTATTATCACCTCTAATCTGACGTATTTTCATATTTTAATTCAAATTTTATTTTTTCCTTTTATTTTCTTCTTCGAAATCCCGTCTTTGAGCGTGCTTTGGACGTAGATCATACGAACCTTGTCAAGTTTGTAATTTTAATTATTGTAATTCATTTATCGTAACTATTATTATGATTTAATTGTATGACATTCACATGTAATTAATCTAACTTATGATTTCTACCACATTGTTTGCTAAAACACGTGTTAACCGACATAGTCTAATTTCACATGCTAGGATTAATCTATGTTTGTTGCATTGCATGCATTACATCGACGACATATCAAATATGAACAATTTCCCGATCATTAGTAGAGGCCTCTATCAAGGCGGGGCGGGATTAGGTGTTCGAATTAAAGAGCTTCCTAATACGTACCCTCACCCCTTACTCCAGTTATCTCTGGACATCCGTGTCCATTGGCATCTTCGAGAGTCATTCTAGACATAGAATGCTAAGGGTAACGAGTTCTTAGTGTTCATGTCATTACTTTGTGTCTTGACATGGCACGAGGTATTCGAATGGTTTCCAATTTATCCACAGTAAATTGGTGGCGAGTCCACAAATGTAGGCTTATTCAACTTTCAGCAGTTTCAATGCCTCACAAATCGGTAATGGCCCATGACGTGCTTTGGCAAACCAAGGTTCCGTGGGAGAAGTGCCGCCGCCTCGAAACCAATGCTCGGGTGCGCACGGCGCGGGTGGCCCATGTCCACACTGTTCCACCCTTTTCTTAGCATCATAGTTTGCTTCTTCCCTTAGGACACTTGAAAGATCTAGGGGCATCAGAGGAATAATCCCATAAACCACTTCAAATGGACTGTGACCAATTGCAGATTATGGAGCTCTGTTGAATGCAAATTCATCTTGGGGCAACTTCAAGTCCCGGTCTTTTAATGACTTGCTGACAATGCATCCCAGTATCCTCCCAAATGTCTTGTTTGTGACCTCAGTTTCGCCGTCTGTTTGGGGATAGTGGGATGTGCTGAACAACAACCTGATGTTGAGAAGTTTTCATAATGTCTTCTAGAAATAACTCATGAACATAACTTCTCTGTCTGATAGTATGGTCGTTGCGACTCTATGTAGCCTGACAATATCACTGAAATAGAGTTCAGCAATACTCACAGCATCCTCAGTTTTCTTACATGCTATGAAGTGAGCCATTTTGCTGAATCTGTCAACAACAACCATCAATGAGTCATTTCCCATCTGAATTCTTGGCAGTGCTACTATGAAGTCCATGCTCACCTCTTACCAACGTTTGGTTGGTACTGGTAAGGGTGTGTAGGGGCCTGCTTGAAATGAGCTATTGGCTTGCTGGCAGATGGAGCATCTCCTGAGCACTATTTGGACGTCCCCCATGAAGGAAAAGTAGATCTATATACTCAACATATTCATATATGTTGATACCCGTCGTTGTGAGTACCAAAAATAAGATTTATAATTTCCTATTAAAACTAACCTAGGCTAGTGGTAACAGGGTCGAACCACAAGGAGGCAGATGTAAATTCTAGTTGATTTATATTCAGTCTAAGGTAACAATTGTAGGGGTTGAGTTGAGATGGTCTATAGCTAAGAACAAATAAAGATAAAAAACTAAAAAGACAATTTAACAGATAAAGAAGGGGTACTAGGATGATCGGTTTATTAAAGCTACGGCGGCAGCATACTAAACAGGTCTAAATCGAACACAAGTGAGGCGGGAAACAAGAGGTCCTCTCGGTCCACTCTTAACAAATAGCATCTTTCGATCTCGCTATAGGTCCTTAATATCACTAATACTGACTCTCGTCCTGAAAAGTGACTAACGGTCTAAACTATACCTATCTTTCGATCTTAGCACAGTTTAGTCGATTTAATTGGTGGTCAAATAACTTTCCCTATCTTTCGATCTAATGGGTCGGTCATAAAATAAGCATCTAACTGGTCGCATGCATTCGATTCGTCAAATACAAGATTAAAATCAATTAAAACGAAGGGTAACCTCACGAGGTCAGTCGATCGACCGATTATGCCAGTCGATCGACTGACATGCGAATCAGGCCGTGTTCAATACTTTGCCGCCTACGCTAAAACTCGCCTACATCCTAGCACAATCTATTTAGCTACTCATGCTAAGGGTAAAAACAATAACTTTAATAATGAAATTAACTAACGGATTCATGCTTGAAACGACAAAGAGAATAATTAACATAAACAATAAATTGGTCATGAAATTAACTAGCAATTCTATACTAATGACGAAAATAAGTAATAATCTGAAATTAGAACATGGAATACCGAATTTCGCAGAAGGAATGTAACGGAGTGATTGAAAGCACAACGGAAATCCAATGCAAATTAATATCCCAAACCCTAATTAGTAAACTAAAACTTAATGTAAAATTCTGATAATAAAGCTTGATCCTAAACTAGGTATTCTCAGTTACGTTATATAGAAAGTGTACGTGACAATTATTCCAAAACCTAAACTTAATGGGCTTCAAGTTCCTCGGTCTTTTAATTCACGTCTGGAACAGCAGTGTGGTCGATCGACTAAGGTAGGTGGTCGATCGACTGGGATAGCATTGAACAGTAGCTTCTGTAACCCGATAGTTGGTCGATCGACTAGAGGAGGTGGTCGATCGACTGCTTGAGCTGCTACTTGACTTGTATAAACTCATGGATTTGTCTTTTGGGCCTTGAAATGCGCGCCAAGCTCGTTCCTTAAGCAAATACTTCTCGTCACATGCAATGCAGGATACTCGGGGATGGATTTAGCTCGATTTCCGCTGGATTCTTCACATTTCTGCAATAATGTACAAAAATACGGAAATAGGGAGAAATGTAGCATAAACTACATGAATGAGCTCTGAAATGCGTGTAAAATGGGATGTAAAACATCATATAAAAGACACGCATCAAACTTCCCCAAACCGAACCCTTGCTTGTCCCCAAGCAAGAACTAGACTCGATCTAATTATCTAATGGAACGAGTTCAATCTCAGAGCGAAATGCAACCTGTTAAGCCTAAACCAATTTAATGCACAACCAACAATCAACTAGCAAATGAATCATGCAAACGAGTTATGTAGTCGTTAAAAACATGCTGAACCGCCAACTATAGAGACTTATCAAATTGGACTCTCACGAGTCGCTCAAATCACTCAATAAATACAGGTGAATATATGTAAGATAGAAAGAATTCATTTTGTAGTGACTCTCACCTAACTACGACCTATGAAGACATGCCAGCAATAAAATATGAAAATGATCTCTACAACCATACATATACATTCCAACCAAACAGATGACCAATGACACATGCCGAGGTATATATGGGATATGTGAGGTACGGGTAAGAAGAGGCAAAACAATTATGGAAAAGTGGAGGTACAGGTGATCAAGCTAGTACCAAAACGGAACCAAATGGCAGCATCCAACTTCTTGCTCATAATCAAACGAAACGGTGTTATAGCAAGCACAAAACTCACAATCTCCAAAATACTAAATCAATAAACTCCCCATAAAATATAAATGAAACATGGGAGCAAAAATCGCCAAAAGATAAGGATTAAATTATGCGAATTGATTTCTTTCTCGGATCTTCAGTCGATCGACTATAATTGGCAGTCGATCGACTGCTTTGAACAGTACAGAACTCTTTTTTTTTCTTTTCTTTTTCTTTTTCGAATCTTTTTTCATCTTTTTCTTTTCCTTTTTCTATTTCTTTATTTCCTTTATTTCATCTTCCCAATAACGTCTCAACAGAGCATATGCCACTAAAATGAGTAACAACCCCAAGAACACAGACTACTAGCTTGACAAAGGACAGGCTAAATGTAGGATGTAGTAAATGGGACAAAAAGGGATATTTTTGGCAGTGTGGAGTTTATGGGTAAAACGAGAAAAAGGGAAACCTCTACCACATGTGTCAACTAACCACAAACCGAACGCATATTTATACAAATTAAGGAAACATGTCTCATAAGGAGTACTACTCACATTCCTAAATAAACCGGTCATGAATGTCACCAGTTATAGGCTCTAAACTCAGAAATATGATGTAGCTTGCCAATTTTCTAAGTCAAGTCTCAAGTTCAGCAAGTAATTCAACGAAAACTCGTAGGTATGCATAAACGATTCTACTAATAACATGTTAATCTAGCAAGGCTCGGGCAAAACAGGTGCAAATGCAAAATCATCATGGAAATACTACCGTTCCGACTTGACCTATATGCTAAAATAAACATGCATTTTTTTGGAAATCTTGAAATTTTTTCAATTTTTTTTTTTTAGGAATTTTGTATATATAAGAGAACTGAAATAAACAATGCAAAACAGAATTAAACGTGAATGCAAGCAAATGATATGCGACGCAAAACCCTTCCCCAAACCAAATCGCACAATGTCCCCATTGTGCAAAATCATATAATGAAGAAAAATGGAGAACGGGAATTTGCGAGAAAATAAAGAAATAAGACATGAAGTGAAAATCGGGAACTCACAAGACTTTAAGCGCAGCAAAAGGAAACCTCCCCAAACCAGCGTGAGCTAGGAAGTTTCAGTAGCTAGCAGTGCTACTAAAAGGTACTTGAAAGACAGAAAATACCACGCATAAGACTGAGAGAAACAATTTTGAAGCGGTAAATATGTGCACAATTGAGAGAATAGAAGAAATAAGGAAAGGGACGGAAAGTAAAGTGGAGTAGAAAACTCCCTTAAGTCTGCATATCGACCAAACACAGCAGGGGAGAGGTCGTGAATAAGTACAGCAGCAGCAGCGGTCGATCGACCACTTAACCCAATCGATCGATCAAGTAAACATGAACAAGATCGCTGGAACCTGCGGATCGGTCGATCGACCACTTTGAACCAAATCGATCGATCAAAACATCACGCTGCAACCTCATATTTCTTCGTAATTGCTCAATGATTTGAGCTTACAAGCTCTAAATACCTGCAAGTGCACAATAATACGTGCCCAAAATTGCGCAAAACCCAGAATAAAGTCTAAAGTACTTAAGAATCCTAAACAAGCGAAATAAAATGAGAAGTTTTCGCGCACACAAAAGCGATAAAAATTGTCTTTAACAAAAGCAAATAAAATGAAGTTTATAACGAGCTCGATCAACTAATAGTTGATCAAGAAAGACCACGGTATGGCCCATTTCGTCGGCTTCTGGCTACTAGAGGTAGCCTCAATGGTGCTAATCTGAGCGGCTGCACCCTTCTTAGCTTCCACATCCGTATGGCTCAACGGATCAATAGTCTCATCATCTCCCCAATCAATGACCTCTGCCGGCTCATCCAAGTCCAAATCAGACTCTCTGGCTTTGACTGGCTCGTCATCAACTATCTCATCAATTCCATAGCTCAAGCAACCAAGGCCTCCTCTTTGAATGATAGGCTTTGTCGCAGCTAGAGTGACCTGCAGCTCATCCTTCCCCAAACCAGCTCCTGCAATGTCAAAAACAACAGATTCTTCCTCCTTTCTACTCCCAATCTGGGGCGGAGGGGTTAGCACAAGAGTAGTAATAGAGACAGACAATTCAGGAAGCACAAAGTACGATTTCTTTTCAGAAACCGTATTACAAGTAACAGGCCACATGGGGTCCTTCTTCTTAGCCGGTTGGGCAAAAATGATAGAATGTTTCCCAACTTTGAAGGTCAAAGTTCCAGAGCCTACGTCAATAACTGCACCAGTAGTGTGCTGAAACGGCCTACCTAGGATGATCGGTATATGGGCATCCTCAGGCATGTCAAGGACAACAAAGTCAACAGGGAAGAAAAACTTCCCTATTTGGACGGGTATGTCCTCTAGGACTCCTATAGGCTCGACCGCAGATCGGTCAGCCATCTGAACTGTCATGTCTGTGATAGCAAACCGGGTCAACTTAAGCTTCCTAGCTAGACTCAAGGGCATGACGCTTATACTAGCCCCTAAATCACACAATGCCTTCTCAATAGAGAAGGTACCTATGTTGCAAGGAACAGAAAAACTGCTCGGGTCCTCTAACTTAAGGGGTGCAGTGTGAGACAGATAAGAGCAAGACTCCTTAGTAAGTGCGACAGTGTGCACTGTTTCAAGTGACCGCTTCTTGGACAAAAGTTGTTTCATAAATTTAGTATAAGTGGGCACTTGGTTAACTAACTCGAGAAGAGGAACCTGTACATTCAGACTACGGATAACTTTTTCAAATTTGCTGAAAGATACCTATTCCTTGGTCGGCACTAGCCTCTCCGGGTAAGGGGCTGTAAGAAGTACCTTAGTCCTCTCCTCTAAATCACGTGTGCCGGTATCCGTGGACTTAGGCTGAAAGTCCACCACCTTTTCCTTGTTGAAGCTTGACCCTTCCTCAGACCGTCTCAAATGAGAACCATTAACCGTCATTAGATCGAACTTCGGAGCCAGGGCTGACCCATCAGCATTCGGGTCTTGTCCTAATGTCTTCGGGACTGTCGAACCCCGAAACAAGTGGTCTCGCAGATTATTTGGCATTAAAGGACGAAATTCCTCGCTATCAGCAGTAATCTCGGTCGATCGACCACTATCCCCAGTCGATCGACCGCTGTGTACAGTTCCAGAAGCTCCTGTAACCCGTGCTTCAGTCGATCGACTAGGTATATCAGTCGATCGACTGATATACCTGGTAGACGGCTGTTTCTTTGATTTATTCGTTGAAGCTTTCTTTTGACTTGTTTCCGGCTCATCTTTTTCAACAGCGTCCTCGACCATGGCAGGACCATCAAGGGTGGACCCGCTCCTCAAAGTGATGGCATTTAAGGTCTCGTTTTGGTCAGTTTGGGTCGGCAAGTGTCCGGGAGCTCGAGTGTTGCTTTTGCTAGCCAATTGAGCAATTTGGCTCTCTAGTAGCTTCATCCCGGCCTCTCTTGCTTGGGACTCCTTTAGCAACAAGTTCTTAAGCTCGGAAAATTCAGAATTCTGCGATTGTTGCTGCTGCGGCACATAGGGAGGTTTCTGATATTGTTGTTGCTTTTGATGAGGGGGTACATAGGGTTGCTGCTGCGGCGGAGCTTGAGTTGGGTTCAGGACATTTTGGCTCCTCCAACTCAAGTTTGTATGGGTATTCGGCTCGTAGTAGGTGTTGGTCTGCCTATTGTGTTGAAAGGCAGCACAAGACTCAAAGGGACTAGGGCGGTTTTTGAGACATGTCCCTCGGCTCCATACCTTTCACGAGACGAAAGGACCGTCGACACAAAGATTTACTTGGTACATCCCACCTTTAGAAGCTCCTCCTAGTTCATACTTGTCAAATCTCGCAGTAAGAGCCTCAAGCGCAGCGACAGAGGAAGATTCAGCAGCTCTCCTCTGGTTCCCTCTGGAATTCCCATACTCGGCCTTGTGGGTGGCTAGATCGTCAATGATCTTCCACCCCTTGGTTGCTCCCAAATTTTCAGCGAATCGTCCATTGGCTGCAGCATCCAAAATGGCCCTCTGATCGTCGTACAACCCATTGTAGAAATGATTGCACAAGCTCCACTTTTCGAACCCATGGTGCGGTATGGTTCGCACCAACTTCTTAAAACGGACCCATGCTTCGTGGAAGTTCTCATCCGGCCCTTGTTTAAAGCCCGTGATTTGAGCTCTAATAGCAATCGTCCTTGAATCAGAAAAGTACTTCTTGTAGAATGCCAATGCCAATGAATTCCAATCGGTGATCCCCTGAACGGTTCGGTCTAAATCTCTATACCACTCCCTTAAAGATCATCACGAAGGGAGAAGATGAACATAGTCTCCTTGATCGGTCTTGGTCACGCCTATTTGGTGGGGGTATGGAACAGATGAGTCAATAAAGGTCTCCATATGCTTAATCGCATGTTCATTTGCGGCTCCCCGAACTAGTTCTTCTCAACCATGCTAATGTATGAAGGCTTTGGTTCGAACTTCCTGGCATCTCCTGGTAATTCGAACCCCTTATATAAGTTTTCAGCTGTCGGCTCGGAATGACTAGCTATACTCGCTTCCTCGGCCATGACTGGAATTTCTGGAGAAGTAACTGTCTCGGCTGAAGAAGTGGAAACGGGTGAAGACTGTGGGTCTTCTTCCAACAGATCGTTCTCGTAATAGCTTGACATAGTACTCAGCTCTTCCTCTGTCGGTAATACCCTTTGTGATCGTCTCAACTCGCGCAAACATTTCTCTAACTCAGGGTCAAATGGTACTAGTTCACCACCCTGTGACCTGCGCATAAGAGGAAACTACAAAAAGAATATAAGAAAAGTTTAAGGAACAGAAGTCCCTTAAACTAAGAAAGACTAAAAATAAAAACAACTAAAATTAGAACTATTGCCTCCCCGGCAACGGCGCCAAAATTTGATACCCGTCGTTGTGAGTACCAAAAATAAGATTTATAGTTTCCTATTAAAACTAACCTAGGCTAGTGGTAACAGGGTCGAACCACAAGGAGGCAGATGTAAATTCTAGTTGATTTATATTCAGTCTAAGGTAACAATTGTAGGGGTTGAGTTGAGATGGTCTATAGCTAAGAACAATTAAAGATAAAAAACTAAAAAGACGATTTAACAGATAAAGAAGGGGTACTAGGATGATCGGTTTATTAAAGCTTCGGCGGCAGCATACTAAACAGGTCTAAATCGAACACAAGTGAGGCGGGAAACAAGAGGTCCTCTCGGTCCACTCTTAACAAATAGCATCTTTCGATCTCGCTATAGGTCCCTAATATCACTAATACGACTCGTCCTGAAAAGTGACTAACGGTCTAAACTATACCTATCTTTCGATCTTAGCACAGTTTAGTCGATTTAATTGGTGGTCAAATAACTTTCCCTATCTTTCGATCTAATGGGTCGGTCATAAAATAAGCATCTAACTGGTCGCATGCATTCGATTCGTCAAATACAAGATTAAAATCAATTAAAACGAAGGGTAACCTCACGAGGTCGATCGATCGACCGATAATGCCGCCGATCGATCGACATGCGAATCAGGCCGTGTTCAATACTTTGCCGCCTACGCTAAAACTCGCCTACATCCTAGCACAATCTATTTAGCTACTCATGCTAAGGGTAAAAACAATAACTTTAATAATGAAATTAACTAACGGATTCATGCTTGAAACGACAAAGAGAATAATTAACATAAACAATAAATTGGCTGCGGGAATTAACTAGCAATTCTATACTAATGACGAAAATAAGTAATAATCTGGAAATTAGAACAGAAGGAATACCGAATTTCGCAGAAGGAATGTAACGGAGTGATTGAAAGCACAACGGAAATCCAATGCAAATTAATATCCCAAACCCTAATTAGTAAACTAAAACTTAATGTAAAATTCTGATAATAAAGCTTGATCCTAAACTAGGTATTCTCAGTTACGTTATATAGAAAGTGTACGTGACAATTATTCCAAAACCTAAACTTAATGGGCTTCAAGTTCCTCGGTCTTTTAATTCACGTCTGGAACAGCAGTGTGGTCGATCGACTAAGGTAGGTGGTCGATCGACTGGGATAGCATTGAACAGTAGCTTCTGTAACCCGATAGTTGGTCGATCGACTAGAGGAGGTGGTCGATCGACTGCTTGAGCTGCTACTTGACTTGTATAAACTCATGGATTTGTCTTTTGGGCCTTGAAATGCGCGCCAAGCTCGTTCCTTAAGCAAATACTTCTCGTCACATGCAATGCAGGATACTCGGGGATGGATTTAGCTCGATTTCCGCTGGATTCTTCACATTTCTGCAATAATGTACAAAAATACGGAAATAGGGAGAAATGTAGCATAAACTACATGAATGAGCTCTGAAATGCGTGTAAAATGGGATGTAAAACATCATATAAAAGACACGCATCATATGTATTATTTTAATTTGTCATAAAATAATGGTGATCTTATGCATGCAAACTATAATCAATATAAAGGAAGAAATCTTCATCTTACATTGTGATTTTCGGTTTATAAGGGCACAAGAGAGATCTCCTTCTCTCTTGTTCTTGTGCTTTCCTCAATGGATGAACAAAGACCCAAGTGTAGGATCTCTCCCAAGGATTTATAACCAAGACACATGATGCGTGTCTATAATATGATGTTTTACATCTTTATTTCCACGCATTTTATGTCTATTATATGTAGTTTATTCTACTATTTCCCCTATTTCTGTCTACTCTCGTGTTTTTATGTAATATTGCAGATTATTGCGGAAATGGGTAGAAAATGAACCAAATCTTGACCCCGGAAGCTAAGCTTAGGAAAGACATGAATATTTGACTCGGACTTGAAGTTTAGAATGCATTTCAAGGCCTGAAGATAGCAAAAGCATGGGTGCGTACGAGTTCAACAAGCAAAGAAGCACCTCACGACATTGCAGGCTGCTTCAGATGGCTATATCTCGAGTTCTAAAGCAGATAATCGAGTGATTCCAATTGGAGGTGAAAGCTTATCCTCTTAGTTTTCCAACGCCGCATAGAACGCCTGATTTGACCAAGTAACGAAGAAATGGCGGCTGTTTTAAGATCGGTGCGCGCTGCAGGAATCGTCAGAATGCAATTTCATGACATGGTATTTGTTGGTCGATCGACTGGTCCAAGTGGTCGATCGACCACACCACGGGTTCCAGTAGCTACTGTTCGCTGCTACTCAGTCGATTGACTGACATGCTTAGTCGATCGACCAAGATGCTACTTCAGACGAGAACATAAAGATCGAGAAATACAAAGCCCAAAGCTATATTAGGTTTAGGGATTTGGTTACGTTAGTTGGCTATATAACGTAACCTGACTAAGAACTTTAATCATTCAGTTTTTCATCATCAAATTTATTAGGGTTCTTGAGATTATTTCGTAATCAATAAAGTTACTTTTGCATTCGGTTTTGATCCTTTCTCTGCAATTCCATTCGGTACTTCTCTGTTCTTATATTCAGTTTCATTACTTTGTTCATTTGTAGTATAGAATTGCTAGAGTAGTAATCCCAAAAGCCAATTATCGTTTATTGTTATTTGCTTATTTAATTATTTCAAGCATGAATCCAGTAGTTTTAATCGTTAATCTTGTTGTTGTTATTTCTAATATGAGTAGCTAGATTTCCTTCGCTAGGATGTAGGGGATCTATAGCGTAGATGGCGTAGAATTAGGCGACCTGAATTAGGGCATCAGTCGATCGACTGGTTTCTCTGGTCGATCGACTGTGCTAGTTGGTCGATCGACTACCTATAGTAGTCGATCGACTGACGCGTGTATGATTAGCATCGTTTTTAATTTATTAATAGCAGTATTTGACAGCGAGACCGAGAGGGAACCTGTTAGATGCTCATTATTGACCAACCCATTAAGATCTAGAGATAGGGGAGGGAAATAATTGATGAATTAGAACAATTAAATTGCTAAGATCGAAAGACAAGTAATTTAGGCTTTAAGAATCACTTTTCAGTGCGAGAGCTAGCATTAGTGAGACTTAGGGGCTAGTAGCATAGGCCGGAAGGAGCTACTGGTTAACTTGGACCGTGAGGACTTGTTATTTACCCATCTACACGACTTTATTTCAGACTTACCTAGGATTATGCGTCATCGCAGCTATAGTGAACCGACCGTCTTAGCATGTCTTTTATATTTGATTTAATCCAGTTTCTTTAGTTTACTTTTAATTTCACTGCCATTAGTATTAGCCAACCAATTTCAAAACCCCCAATTAATTGTTACTTTTATAGACTGAAAAATAGCAAACAAAATCAACCTTGTCTCTCTGTGGTTCGACCCTTACTATCACTAGCTATAGTTTTAGTTTGGAATTATAAATTTAATTTTGGTACTAAACGACGGTATCAACACACTCTTAATAAAATTAATATTATGTATACTAGACAATATTAATTTTGTAAGAAAAATTGACCCAAAACTTATTTGGTTTCACTCCCAAAACCGGTTGAGAGAGAGGAAGAATAGAGGAATTTTATCTTTCTAAAACTTCTTGTTTTTAGATGAATGAATAATGAATATGTCACAAGTGAGTATACTAGTAAACATAAGGCAAAAAAACCAACATGGTTTTCTTCCCCAAAACCGGGTGGGAGAGGAGGAACAAAGGAGCCAATGCATGCTCTTGGTTGTCTTCACAAGAATATGTAGGCATGCAAGTCTAGTATTAGATAAACATGATTATGTTTACCACTAATACAATTATCCTAATAATTTCCTAATTCTCTCTAATATTTCGGTCATTAGGATAAAATGGACTCCATTTTATCTTTGTCAAAATGTCAATTTGTCATATGTCACATATCACATGTCACATAAATTTGTTATGTATTTTTAACATATTAAAAATCAACGTATTAATAAAAATACGTCATGTACAAAAATCGACCTAGTAATTCATAATTACTTGTACCAAAATATTTTACCAATTATAAATCACAATAATTTGTATTTATAATAATTCATTCAATTTCAATTGTTTCTTTAAACAATAATTTCATCTGAATAATGAAACAATTCGATTACTCAGACCGTATCTCATTTAATCATATTATAATGAAATACGTAAATTTTACTTCCAAAATCGTCCATCAATTTTAAATATTTTAATTGACCCGTATCTTCATACGATCAATTAAATGATCAATTAAGAGTGTTGCCCTATAGGTATGACCTAGGGGATCAACTGATCACCACCGTCGCACGACAGTAATGTCAAACTCTAGTTAGCCAATCATTACCGATATGTGTGGACCAGTTGACAGAAAAATATTACTTCCCAATTGCATTCTTTATAATGAGACTTAAACATGTGATCATCATGATCAACAGTCGTGATCGCATTATTGTCGAAGGACACATATTCCAACAATCTCCCACTTGTCCTCGACAAGTGTGCGTCACCAATTCTCTTGTCCTATTACTATCTCCCACTCAATGCAAGGTGTCTTTCAGGTCGTACTTGCAAGTGATCATATCGAGAGTGGTTTCCTCGATCTGGAGAATAACTGATTGACCGGATTTATCCACCATGGATACATTCCGAGCGTGGCCACGCATTTTCAGTTCATTACTCCTCGAGTGGCCCTGAGATATTGTTATAACCCTGACTAAGGGTGGACAATTCCTATCGCACTCATTCCCTTCAACTAGCCACAGCCATCATAACCCAAAATATGCCCATTTGACCTCATTTACGAAGGTCGTCGTAACACAAATCAAAGTTAATCTGAAACTGTGCCATCTTAGGCGAATAGTCTTTAGTCTAAAGAATCGACTCATTTGAATACTATAGCAGCTCTCGCCACGACCAGGCTATATAAATTTGCCAGAACTCTATAAGCGGTCATTAGGCCCGACAAAATGTTCCTAACAGTCTGCCTATGTGATCGATTAGTCATCTCACATGACTCTATGGCACTTGAACTTGCCATCAATCGCATCACACTCTAGTCACTTCGAGACGTCACCTCATACAAGTGACTATGGGCAAATACTATGTTAATCCGTGTTCACTTTAACGGGGTTCAATTGTCACCACAACCCGTTTGGATGTAACAATGTATAAATTAAAGATAAAAGACAAATGTGATTATGAACATGAACAACAACACTTTTTTTTCATTTCAAAATCTAACATAGACTTGGAACACGTTTAAGTCCCATGGATGCCATATTTCCATCATGTTTAGCCTGCGATAAAGGCTTGGTGAGCGGATCGGCTATGTTGTCATCCGTCCCAACCTTACAAATCGCAATTTCCTTTCTTTCAATGAAATCTCTTATTACATGATATTTTCTAAGTACATGTCTAGATCTATTACTAGACTTCGGCTCCTTAGCTTGGAAGATCGTCCCACTATTATCATAATAGAGAGTGATGGGATCATTGGCGGTAGGTACTACTCTTAGACCTTCCATAAATTGCCTGATCCACACAGCTTCCTTAGCAGCTTCTGATGTTGCAATGTACTCAGCCTCCGTTGTAGAATCCGCGGTTACAGCTTCCTTGAAGCATCTCCAGCTTACGGCACCACCATTGAGCATGAAAACGAAACCAGCTTGTGATTTCATGTCATCTCTATCTGTTTGAAAACTTGAGTCCGTGTATCCATTAACACGCAGCTCAGTGTCACCTCCAAACACTAGGATAGAATCCTTAGTTCTTCTCAAGTACTTTAGGATGTTCTTGACGGCTATCCAGTGACTCTCACCTGGATTTCCTTGATATCTATTCGTCACGCTCAAGGCATACGAGACATCAGGACGTGTGCATATCATGGCGTACATGATTGATCCAACAGCGGAAGCATAAGGGATCGTCTTCATGCGTTCAACATCATGGGGTTCGGAGGGTGATTGAGTCTTGCTCAATATCGTCCCGGTTACCATAGGTACCAATCCCCTTTTGGATTTGTCCATGCTGAACCGTCGAAGAATCTTATCAACATAAGACTCTTGACTTAGTGCCAATATCCTCTTGGATCTATCTCTATGGATCCGGATACCTAATATGCGTTGTGATTCTCCTAAATCCTTCATTTGGAAGTGGTTTCCCAACCACTTCTTAACAGAAGACAACATCGGAATATCATTTCCAATGAGTAGTATGTCATCGACATACAAGATTAGGAACACAACATTGCTCCCACTAAATTTCATGTATAAACATGGTTCATCAACACTTCGAGTGAAACCACTCTTTTATCACATGATTAAATCGATGATTCCAACTTCTAGATGCTTGCTTAAGACCATAAATGGATCTCTTAAGCTTGCACACTTTGTTAGTATTTTTAGAATCAACAAAACCTTCGGGTTGTATCATGTACACCTCCTCTTCTAAATGCCCATTTAGAAAAGCGGTTTTGACATCCATTTGCCATATTTCATAATCATGAAATGCGGCGATTGCTAACAAAATCCGTATGGATCTCAGCATGGCTACGGGGGCGAAAGTCTCATCATAATGGAGACCTTGGACTTGGGTAAATCCTTTTGCCACTAGCCTAGCTTTGTAGACATCGTCATGTCCTTCTATGCCATTCTTGACTTTGAATATCCATTTGCATTGAAGGGGTCTTGCCCCTTTAGGCAAATCTACCAAGTCCCAAACTTGGTTTTCATACATAGAATCCATTTCGGACTTCATGGCTTCAAGCCATAAGGAGGAATTTGGACTAGAGATTGCAGTCTTGTAGGTGGAGGGCTCGTCACTTTCTATAAGTAATACATCGAGTGTTCCATCTTCTTCGATAAGTCCCACATATCGATCGGGATGGCGTATAACTCGGCCCGTTCTTCTAAGTGGAGGAGGGACAACTGCATTAGACGACGAAGGAACATCTTCTTGCGTCTCTACCTCGGTTTGTGGCTCTTAAATTTCATCAAGTTCAAAATTTATCCCACTCTGTCTCTTAGAAATAAATTGACTTTTTAAGAAGACAGCCTCGCAAGACACAAACACTTTGTTATCTTGAGGTTTATAGTAGTAGTAACCTCGTGAGGTTAAGGGGTAACCTACAAAGATGTATTTTTCCGATCTTGGGGCAAGCTTGTTGTCGTTCTTTATCTTGACGTAAGCATCACATCCCCAAATTTTCATGTAGGATATATTAGGAACTTTTCCCGTCCACATCTCATATGCAGTCTTTTCGGTGGCTTTAGTGGGAGAATTGTTCAAAGATCTTATTGCGGTTTGAATCGCAAATCCCCAAAACGAGTTTGGTAACTCGGTTTGACTCATCATGGATCGAACCATATCAAGTAGGGTTCGATTTCTCCTTTCGGCAACACCATTGAGTTGTGGTGTTCCGGGTGGAGTAAGTTGTGATATAATACCACGACCTTTCAAGTGTGAATCAAATTCAAGCCTAAGGTATTCTCCAACACGATCGGATCGTAGTGCCTTAATCCTTTTGTTCAATTAGTTCTCTACTTCGTTTTGAAATTCCTTGAATTTCTCAAACGCTTCACTCTTATGCTTCATTAAATAGATATACCCATATCTACTCAAGTCATAGGTGAAGGTTATAAAGTAGTCATAATTACCACGAGCGGTGATACTCATTGGTCCGCATACATCGGTGTGTATGAGTCCCAATAGTTCACTAGCTCGTGTCCCTTTACCACTAAAAGGATTACGAGTCATTTTGCCAAGTAGGCAATATTCGCATGTACCATATGATTGATAATCAAATGGTGTAATCACATTTGTCGAAATTAATCTTTTGATGCGATTCTCGTTTATGTGACCTAATCGACAATGCCAAATGAACGCTTCACTTGGGTCACTTGTTTTGAGTTTCTTTGATTGAATGTTATAGATATCATTAGTAGGATTCGAGGTCTCTAAAATGTAAATGCCATTGATAGAGGAAGCTTGGCCTATAACCAAGTCGTTCCTTGAAATAGTACAACGATTGTTCTTAATGACAAAACAAAAACCGTCCATGTCTAGCATGGCGATTGAAATAATGTTTTTAGGGAGTGTAGGCACATAAAAACAATTATGTAAATACAACTCAAATCCGTTAGGCAAAGCTAAAACATAAGTTCCTTTGGATTCGGCCGCTACTCGAGCTCCATTTCCAAGGCGTACATCCACATCTCCCTTGCTAAGCCTCTTCACATCTCTTAAACCCTGTAAATGATTACAAAGGTGAGAACCACAATCGGTATCTAGTACCCATGTCGTAGTGGAAGTGTAATTTATATCAATAACATAAATTTCCTTAGGAATTTTACCTTTTGGAGTGATGATTCCTTCCCTTATATTTCGCAAATATACGGGACAATTCCTAAGCCAATGTCCCATGCCATAGCAATAATGGCACTCATCATTAACTTGCTTGAAGTTTTTGATTTTCTTTCCCTTCTTCTTGAACTTTTTGCCCTTTGAAGCAAGAACTTGATTGCTTGAGCTCCCACTAGTTTTGGCATCTTTATCTTCCAGAGACAAAGACCCTATTAATTGTATGAGGTAGTCTTCCTGAGACGGGCTCACACGAGATCTAGTAGTATTAGGTGGTTTAGAAGAAGTGATGAAGTTAAGGTTTCCATCCGAACCTATCCCAAAATGAAGTTCTCTAGTAGTGTCGAAATCATTGTTGGAGCAAACGTCGTCAAAAACATTGTGATATGACTCAATAGTTATCGGTGCGGTAGCGTTTGATGGATTCATTGTAATGCACTACAAGTATGGAGGAAAGGAAATATTAACATATGTCTTTTAAATCATACTTGTAAATAATTAACAAGATATGAACATTTACATAGTGACCTCTACCCAACTATTATAAATGATTCCAAGACCCAAATTCATATTAACTTGGG
Organism: Silene latifolia; assembly: GCF_048544455.1. NCBI lineage: Eukaryota > Viridiplantae > Streptophyta > Magnoliopsida > Caryophyllales > Caryophyllaceae > Silene > Silene latifolia. The sequence goes on along the minus strand of NC_133538.1, from coordinate 484,819,590 downwards.
CACGGTGTGGCCGATAAAACCCTTATCAATATAACTCGGTGGATTAACGTTTTAATCGATTCTACTTTTAGAACTCTTGGTCGATAATATTACATTAACATTTATCTTTAGCCCAAAACACATTCAACAAGGGCACGGTGTGCCGATAAAACCCTTATCGAAAAACTTTTGTTGAGTTCAATCCAAATTTCGAATAAACGTGTCCATGATCCAAACCCACATTAACTTGGGCACGGTGTGGCCGATAAAACCCTCATCAACATGTATTCGGTGGATAGACATTTATCACCCACTTCCCCTACGTAACAAGGTTTGTACCCCGGTGTGGCCGAGTGCACTCCCTCATGAAATAGGTTTTCATGGTTTCTACTATTTGGTAAAGCTATATCTCAATTGATTGTTTTAGCGAGAGGTCATGTCAATTTATTATCTATCACGTTTCAAGTGAACTAAAGCGGTGAACTACGATAATTGTAATTGACACGGTCGATGAACTCGATTAAGACGATGCATGTTTTAGTTATGGCGATTTAGCGATGCATGCGACATATAAATAAAATGCAAACATAAAATAAATCCTAGTATGGCCTTCCTAAAATAGAAAAACTATTTAACTATTACATATTCAGAAACCAACTCCATTGGTCCCTTGACCTTCGGTTGTGGCACGCATCTCGAGCTAACACCGTCTTTATGTATCGTCATCTTGAAGAAATCCGTCTTTGGGAACTCCGAAATGAATAAAATTACATAATAAATTACATAATTTCCTATTATACATTTGTAACTAAAATAAAATAAATCTATTAAATTACAAGACGGTGATATGAGATCACAATAAAATTACAACCGAATCGATATTCCCATACATTTCGGGTAATACCAATTAAAAACTAAAGCCATACTAAGTAAAAAATTACATAAAATAAAATTACATAAAATAAAATTATGACAATCATAAAGAAAATGCAGCATTATAATATGTATGAACATGCCCAATTTTATGCTAAATCGCCTTTAAGTAGCCAATATCGTATATTACTCGGTTTTTACGGATTTGCGTGATTTCAACATTTTATAATCACCAAAATTACATAAATTCATATTTATACATTAGTTAATTACCCTAACCACTTAGGACTCAAAATTAGTCTTCACTAATTATTTGATCATAATTAACTTATATTTCTAAAATTTGTTCCTTAATGGACTTAAAATTATAATAAAAACCTATAAACTTCAAATAAATCACAAAAATTTCAAATAAATTTGAAATTTGAAATTTAAATTCATGAACATTCTGGAAAAAATACCATGACACTCATAATGTTCAAAAAACTTAGGTTAAAAATTTCGAATTTTATCCGGAAAAACAATGTTGCGGTTTATCGGTTTTTAACAAAATAATCATAAAAACATGAAAAAAATTATATTCATCAACTTTTCAATTTTATATCTGAAAAATATAATAAAATGCAACATGTGACGTTTTTCCTTAGTCATGGAGTATGTTTTATTAATATTTCACTAATTAAGTCACTATTTATGCTATTTTTCTTCAAAAAATCATAAATCATGCATAAAGACTTCAATATAGCCTATTATTTTACACACATCTTGTAAAATTGCATGTGACAACATACTAAATTTCTATGACTAGATTCGAAATTTATCTCATATTAACCTATTTTTCACTTAAATCCGATTTTAATAATGAAAAATCCATTTTTCGAGCATGATAAGTCCAAAAATTATGAAAATTTACAGGTCATCTCAAAATTATATATGTGACAACATATCCAAACATCACTGGAAAATTCGAAGTTTAGCTAATTTCAGTCCGAAAATGACATTTTATTCATAAAATCATATTTTTAATGCCATTATTGTATAATATGAACAATAAAAATCCATAAATTAACCAAAATATCCTAATAACATTTTAGGACCAGAAATTTTAACATGCATGAAGATTTTCGTGATATATCATAATAACACAAATTTAACAAGTTTTATATGTTAATCGTATAACTCGGAAAAACTTTTAACCGATTTGCATGCAAACAACCAAGGCTCTGATACCAATTGAAGGAAAAGTAGATCTATATACTCAACATATTCATATATGTATTATTTTAATTTGTCATAAAATAATGGTGATGTTATGCATGCAAACTATAATCAATATAAAGGAAGAAATTTTCATCTTACATTGTGATTTTCGGTTTATAAGGGCACAAGAGAGAACTCCTTCTCTCTTGTTCTTGTGCTTTCCTCAATGGATGAACAAAGACCCAAGTGTAGGATCTCTCCCAAGGATTTATACCCAAGACACACTCTTAATAAAATTAATATTATGTATACTAGACAATATTAATTTTGTAAGAAAAATTGACCCAAAAATTATTTGGTTTTTCTCCCAAAACCGGTTGAGAGAGAGGAAGAATAGAGGAATTTTATCTTTAAAACTTCTTGTTTTTAGATGAATGAATAATGAATATGTCACAAGTGAGTATACTAGTAAACATAAGGCAAAAATAAGAAGAAAACCAACATGGTTTTCTTCCCCAAAACCGGGTGGGAGAGGAGGAACAAAAGGAGCCAATGCATGCTCTTGGTTGCCTTCACAAGAATATGTAGGCATGCAAGTCTAGTATTAGATAAACATGATTATGTTTAACACTAGTACAATAATCCTAATAATTTCCTAATTCTCTCCAATATTTCGGTCAATAGGATAAAATGGACTCCATTTTATCTTTGTCAAAATGTCAATTTACCATATGTCACATATCATATGTCACATAAATTTGTTATGTATTTTTAACATATTAAAAATCAACGTATTAATAAAAATACGTCATGTACAAAAATCGTCCTAGTAATTCATAATTACTTGTACCAAAATATTTTACCAATTATAAATCACAATAATTTGTATTTATAATAATTCATTCAATTTCAATTGTTTCTTTAAACAATAATTTCATCTGAATAATGAAACAATTCGATTACTCATACCGTATCTCATTTAATCATATTATAATGAAATACGTAAATTTAACTTCCAAAATCGTCCGTCAATTTTAAATATTTTAATTGACCCGTATCTTCATCCGATCAATTAAATGATCAATTAAGAGTGTTGCCCTATAGGTATGACCTAGGGGATCAACTGATCACCACCGTCGCACGACAGTAATGTCAAACTCTAGTCAGCCAATCATTACCGATATGTGTGGATCAGTTGACAGTAAAATATTACTTCCCAATTGCATTCTTTATAATGAGACTTAAACATGTGATCATCATGATCAGCAGTCGTGATCGCATTATTGTCGGAGGACACATATTCCAACACCCCATCATTTTAGGCCAGTACAATTGATCCTGCAAGATGTCCAAGGTTTTATGGACCCCAAAATGACCTCCAAGTCCACTGGAGTGAACCTCTTTGATCAACAAATCCCTGTATGAGCCTCTGGAAACACACAGTTTGTTTCCATGGAATAGGAACCCCTTCTGCAACAAGAGTTTGGTTCCCTGAATCTTAGTCCCTACTGTTTGAGCCAGCCAATCCTTATAGAAATCGGGATCATCTTTATACAGCTCTTTCAAGAACTCAAATCCAAGAACTTTCTACTCCATGACTGATAGTAGTGCATATCTCTTGGAGAGTGCATCAGCAACAATGTTCTGCTTCCCCTCTTTGTACTTGCTAGAGAATGTAAAGGACTGCAATAACTCAACCCAATTAGCATGCATGTGGTTCAATTTGTGCTGGCCACTGATGTATTTCAAATCCTCATGATCTGATTGCAACACAAAAGGCTTTGGTTTCAAGTAATAACCCCAATGCATAAGAGCTCTGATAATGGTATAGAATTCCTTATCATAGGTGGAGTAATTAAGCTTGGCCCCACTTAGTTTCTCACTGAAGTAAGCCACATGCTTCTTCTCTTGAATTAGCACAGCTACTATGCCAACACCACTGGCATCACACTCCACTTCAAACAAGCAACTGAAATCAGGCAACCTACAAATAGGTGCTTCACACAACAATTTCTTGATTAGGTTGAATGTATAATATGCCTTCTCAGTCCACATGTATTCTCCTTTCTTCATACATTCTGTGATGGGGGCAGCAACAGCACTGAAAGTCTTGATACACCTTCTGTAAAATGAAGCAAGGCCATGGAACCCTCTTACTTCAGTGATATTCTTGGGGATTGGCCAAGACATAATAGCCTCAACCTTGTCTTGGTCCACATAAATCCCTCTACTAGAGACAATGTAACCCAAGAACTTGACTTCAGATGTAACAGCCCAACTATCCGGCCAAGATAATTGGAGCGATACCATCCCGGTTTCCTGAGGAAGTGAAATCGGAATTAAAATTAAGAAACTTTATTAAATAAATAAAGAGTTTAGTGATTACAAAACATGAATGAATAAATAAAGGAATACAACTCATGACTACTATGCTCATCTAACTAGCTACACTCGTCTCATAACTCATCAAGCTCGTCCCGGCTCCCGCGTACTATCCAAACAACATGTACTTAACCTGCTCCCCATATGACCAAAGAATATCATATGGATTGACACAGGCCACGCCAAACGAGACAGGTGACAACACAGAAATAACAAACGTCAGTTTTAAGAAACGAATAAGTTGTGACATTGCTCAAGTGTATGAATATGCAACATGACTACTAATATGAATGAACCACTATCAACAACCACCACCACGGTATCGGGACACGCCCGGACATACCGATAACCACACTGGTACCGGGACACACCCAGACGTACCGATAATCACAAACAAGAACCGGGACACGCTCAGACGTACCAGGTCCGGAAGCCAACCGGCTCCCCTGCTAGACGTCGTGTCTCAACCACACGAGTCCCTCCATAACTCAATCCATTAATGTGCACATCCCTCTTGGAGTGGGAAGCTCTAAGAGGCGACTTAAGCGTAAGACGGTCTCCCAAACGTCTTACGTCTCCTCAATAACCAAGTAACACCACCAACGATCTCCAACACAACATAACAATGACCATACATGGAAAATGCAACACAACACCAATTATATGACTCATCATGAACTCAATCCCAACATATCATGGATAAAACTTCCTCAAATACCAACATGTTATCCAAATCGACTCATACTCGAAATGATGATGAAAGACACATAAATATGCACACAAAAATATTGAAACCGATTAGGATAAACCTACCTTTTTGTATTCTTCATAAGAAATCCGAAACCATCAACCATCCATATCATAAAACCGTCTCATCCTACATAATCCATAACAACTATCACAAAATATCCTACAACAACTACTACTACTAATTAACCCTTCATTATTACCCATTAATTATTCCTAATACTAATTAAAACACTAATTACCAACACCCATTAAAAATCCCTAAATTCTGGGGTTTAGTCATAAAACGAATTATCCAAATTAAAGACAAAAAGGTAGTATAAGACTCACCAAGTGACAAGGAACAAGAAAATGTGAATGAATCTTCCAAAATCTTCACCCTTTGTTGTAGATCTAGGATTTAGAGAAGGAAGGATTGTAGAGAGAGGTGGGAGGATTTTAGAGAGAATGAAATAGGGTTTGGGAATGAGGGAAATCAGAAAAATAGGGTTTATATATGTCAAGGTCAATCAAGGAAAAGCCCACGCATGAAAACTCAGCAGTTCTCGCAGCACTGGGTCGAGTGCTCGGTTCACTCGGTCGATTGCCGGCTCCACTCGGTCGAGTGAACCTCCACTCGATCGAGTGGTCTACGAAACAGAGGTTTTTAACAACTTGCAGACTCACCCGGTCCCTTGCTCGGTCGAGTGGGTGCCACTCGGTCGAGTACTTAATTTACTCGACCGAGTACAGGTCTTATAACTGTAGGGTATTACAATCTTCCCTCCTTAAAAGGAACTTTGTCCTCGAAGTTCACCTCGCTCTCTCCTTAGCTCAAATCTCCTTAAGTTTCATCACTGACTCTCATGCACACTCTCACACCTCACATGTCTATCAACTGTATAAGCTCTTTCTAACTTCATACTCATCCCAAGGTTCAACACTCTCTCTTACCCATTGTCAATCCGTTATCAAGCCTCATGTAGTTATAATTTCAATGATCTAATCCCCCCCATCTACAAGCCTCCCAAAAGTCAAGTGTTAGGTCAAAACCACGGTTCCAATCTAAGTTCTATGAACAACTCCCAACTCATGTTGGTTATATGTAAACATATCTATCACGGGGTATAACTTGATTATTAATACGTAACTATATCGCATCAAATCTCATACATTCACACGTATGCACATTAATCACGAGCATGTGGACTCCATAAAACAATTAAACAGTGCCAAAATTACTTGTAATGTGACTTGACCAAGTTCAACATTCCCATTTTCGGACATCGTGCCACGCATATACCGCGTCAAATCCACCATGTGATCATACACGGGCTTCCATATCCTTTCTCATCCATCATCACCCCTTCTGCTTATACGGGAGACCATAATCACTATCATGCAAATGACCACTACGCGACACATACTTTGCATATTTCATCTTATTTTTACACAACCAAATCAATCACGTCGATTAACATACATCAAACAAGATTATTGCATTATTTCCGTCATCAATCCATTCATGTCGAATCAACAATTTCTATTTACTTGCAAAATTTCACACCATATAATCAAACGTAAACAATTCACACATATCACCCATGTAAGGTCAATCATGGTCATCCAACACAAATCAACTAATATAAACCGCAAAATAAGGATACATGTTCAATATTTGGTCAAATATCAACAAAACAAGGGTCAAAGTAGTCCACTCGGTCGAGTATACAAAGCCACTCGGCCGAGTAGGCGACCACTCGGTCGAGTGCATGGTGCACTAGGTCGAGTGTCACATGGGACATAATGTTTTCATTCTCAACTCGATTCCAAACTTCCTTATTTCATCATATAAATGCTAATGGGCTCCGATGGTGCTTAACACACCATTAAATAACTGAATTTAAGCATAACCCTTGGCCCTATGGCCATCATCATTACAAAATTATGATAAAACACCCGAGACACACTACCGACACAAAATACTATTTTATAGTCTTTTTCACAACCGTTCTATTTTCTTCCCATATTCGGCGACGGTATCACCATGCCGTCATCAATAACCACAATAGTCACATCGATAGCCACAATACTTACACTATCTCATGAACACGGCTCTAACCACTCATTATTCTCAAGGAATAATAACATCATCACCTCTCAAATAGATGCTACAACTAGATCACGATATATACCACAGACGCTTTACTTGACGATTAGGAGGCAACTTTACAACAACATCTATACCTCTCATGAGGTCGGATTCCCACACAACCACTTTCACACTTTATGCGTATACACTTAAATTAAACGGTTACACTCTATAACACGAATGATCAAATACCTCAATTTATCTACCAACCAGAGTTTCCAAGTCATACTCAATATCAATAATATTCCTTAATATGTAACCCAAACCTCATTCACTATCCATAAGTTCAAACACTCAACAAATACTCAACCTAGATCATTCGTCACTCGTTATCCACAATTACTTCATACAATTATCTTACTCAATCCCAAAACACCGTACGCAAGCTAAAGTCACTTCCTACTACCCCTACTTTCCAAACAAAATGATACACCTACCTACTTACACGGTTTAAATCCAATTTAATGAAACTTATATTAGTCCCAATAAAATACATGTCTCACACTCATAACCCTCAAACACAACACCTCTCATCACCAATTATTAGCATTTGCCCAACTACCCTCATCAAAGCTATCACTCAACAATTTTATCTACACGTCTTTACTCATCAAAATTATATGACCCAAAAAGGTAAACAAGGCATTTATCCATATATAAGCAAAACACATTATTCACAAACATTGCAACTCCATGAAACAATAAAACTAAGTTTCAAATATCAAATTTAAACTTAATCTTATACACCATGGTATATATATATAAAAAGAAAATGGTTGGCAAAATTTTAAGGTGGGGTTCTCGATCTAAGGCCATCCATAGCATTATTAACAAAATTGTAAACTCGCGAAATAACAAAACCAAGTAATTAGCACAAAATCAAAATTTGAGCATCAACACTATAATTTCTACACATATCACCAGTGACAAGATTGGGGCACCATGAGACAACTAAGCCATGTTTGAAATATAAAATCAAAGCTTAGTGATGTTCACATGGAATCTCAGAAGGAATTGGTTCACTTTTAAAACGGGAATTTCGATTTAAACTATGTTATTACAATGATACTCATAAATATTATTGCGTTAATGCACCGTTAAGAAAACTTTAAGATAGAAGAAGGAATCATAATTTGGTCAAGATTTTAAGGCGGAATTACCAACTTAAGACAATACATAACATTACTAACGGAAATTGAAACATTATCACTCAACTAATTCAAGAAATCATTAAAAATAGAACTCTCAAATTTTGAGACCATGCTTAACCTCATTAAATAGCATTTGAATCTTTATTACAACATTATATAAGAGTGAAGTATGAAATTAAGATTAGGTCATTTTTTATACAACTAACATACATGTCAAATTAAAGGCAATAGGTAAGGCTCCTAGGTTAATGTAACACAATGCAACATCAATAAGGACTAAGTACCGAGAAACAAGCAGATCATGTTTTGAGTGCTAAAATCAAAAATCATTCATATGTACTATGGGATTTCCAAAAATATTGGGCAACGTTCTAAGATGAAATTTTGATTCAAGGCAATACATGCCATTACTAGAAAATAAAACAGAAAATCTACTCTTAAGTGTGAACATCAAAGCTTTAAAATTTCGTAGTAAAGTTTTCAAGACAAAATTTCAAGTGTGCGACAAAATTAGCAATAACTACTAAACCTTGGTCTTTGTTAGACAATTAACCAAGCAACACACATAAAATTATACCATTGACTCAAAACACACATTTTCGAGTTCATAAAAAAAAATTGAGCAAAATTCCACATAATGATTTTATACTTATCATAAATGTTGCAAAAAGGCGACTAACATTAAGAATCAAACCAAACACACCCTTAGTTGAAAAAATTTGAAAGAATTAGTGTAGATTTAAATGAAATCCAAATCGGAAAAGAATAAGAGAAAAGAAGACACCACTTATATGATGAAATCAGCCAAGTTAAAAAATAAATGAAACAGAAAACTCGAATCTGAACAATAAACATCAACAAGGGAATTTAGAAATAGTTTTAAACGACGAAAGAATAAAAGGGGTAAAATAAAATAAGGTAATAACACAATTTCTGCGAAATTTACAGCCCAAAAACTGGCACTCGGTCGAGTGCTGAGTCCACTCGGTCAAGTGACTCACTTCAAGAACTTAAAAAGTTTCGGGAAATTGGCTCACTCGGTCGAGTGGCTGGTACTCAGTCGAGTACTAGCTCGCACTCGGCTGGGTGCCTCTCTTTGGTTTATAATTTTCGACTACGAATTACTTCTTATATTAGTGACTACTTTACTAATGACTATTACTAATCACACTCGAACTATGGCATTGGTGACATTCAAACATATATGGGGTATTAACATGCCAAAGGACGGAGCTAGCGCCCCTTACACACTAACACGTAACAATCATTCTCAAAACATGTCATACACATTACCCTTTTTCACCAAGTTTTCACATTTCAACATGTACCAAATGAAAAATTATATCATACAAGAATCCTATCAACTATGCAAATTACGGCTTCAAAACTCATCATATTCTAAACACACAACACTTCCACAATTAATTGCATTTCATATGTTATCATTTACCACACAATTTCTATATCATGCAACATGTCCCAACAAAACCATAACACAAGCATAACTGATGAAACATTTCAATTTATGTTTCTCGACTCATAACCACCCACGTAGTGACCAACCGAAACAATAGGATCTAGTTTTGAAATGAGGGATCCTTCTCACCCAAAACCGACCTCTTATCATTCTCATGTCAGGTTCATTTATTAGACACACCTAGGTTCATTTTGGTTCATTGGTTTAGGTTCCAAAATCGTAGCTCTGATACCACTTTGTAACACCCCAACTATCCGGCCAAGATAATCGGAGCGTTACCATCCCGGTTTCCCGAGGAAGTGAAATCGTAATTACAATTAATAAACTTTATTAAATAAATAAAGAGTTTAGTGATTAAAAAACATGAATGAATAAATAAAGGAATACAACTCATGACTACTATGCTCATCTAACTAGCTACACTCGTCTCGTAACTCATCAAGCTCGTCCCGTCATCCGCGTACTATCCAAACAACCTGTACTTAACCTGCTCCCCATATGACCAAAGGATATCATATGGATCGACACGGGTGTAAGATCCCTGAAAAAATCTCCTTTTTTGAAATAAATAATATGGTGGAGTCGCCAGTAGGTTTTATAAAAAAACATACAAAAATAAAGTTAACGGAAAAGGCCCCTTTTGATCCCTGGAATGGGGACTGATCCGTCACTCCGGTCTGAACCAAAGATTGCGGATTCAAGGGTAAAGGTACGGTCAAGGAAGGTGTTAGGCACCCGGACCGCTCATCAAACTGACGGTCTCTACTATTTATTTATAATATTATATATTTGACGAAATTTAAACTAAAAAGATTGTTAAAACCAAATTTACACAATACAAATTATTTTCAAAACAAATTAACTAGGTTAGTCAATACAATAAAATAGAGAAAATAAAAGACAAAATAAAAGAGCTAAATAAAAAGAAAGAGTAGAGAAAAGCTTATTTAAATCTGGTATCCTCAGACCTATGTGGATGTCGACTATTAATGAATTTCGACTTTGTCGTAAATTAATAGCTCTTATGCGCTTATATAAAAACTGGGACAATTTATTTATATGTGGGTGGTTAGATTTGAAACTGGGATTGTACATTTGAGAGAGTAGAATTATGAATCCGGTCTTTGGGTGTAACCTGGTAATTTTCGTCCTCTCTCAAACTGTACGATAGAGTTGGTATTTATAGTAGCTTGCATGCATGAGTGGAGAGTGTTATGGCCATTGAAATTGTTATATGATAGAATTTGAGGTCGGATTATGTTGTCATGCTACGTAAATTGCTATTCTTGTATAATTCTTCCTTAGATCCACTTGTATTTTGTATCCATTACTATTATATTTACTTTATCTCTTTGATATTATCAACAAGTTTTCCTTCTTAAACTTGCTCTAGGATTCCTTTTTGCAACTTAATTCATACCGTACAATGCTTGAATGTGATATGCATCCATTAATGGTGTCATAGTGACAAGGTTTAGCCCATTTATTTGTCTTTATCCACTACTAGTTGGAAAGCCCGTGCATCCCCATTAATGGTGTCATAGTGACAAGGTTTAGCCCATTTATTTGTCTTTATCCACTACTAGTTGGAAAGCCCGTGCATCGCACGGGCCTCCCATTAGGATTATCTTTAAAAATATATTTTAAGTTAATAAAAAAAAAAGTCCTACTATGTTGTCATTGATGGAAAAAAATTGTTATTGGTCTTTTAGCTTAAAAGTTTTGTCATCGGTTAGTATAACATCAAGTAACATAGTTATAGTAATTAGTATGTAGCTAGCTTTTTCATTGTTACACGCACCACCGGTTTTTGATTCAATACAAAACGCTCTCTCTTTAAACACGGTGGACCTCACCAATATGAACCCTTAATAACGGAGACATGTCTTTATGAGTTTTTCAAATTATTTTACAACTACATAAAACTGAATGATGTTACAAAAAACAACAGTTATCATAATTATATATATTTAGTGCGTGGACAGAAAATGTTAGATCTCTTACAACATAATTTTAATTTGACTATTTACATATAAGAGTATTTGCTCCTTATAAACATCTCCCAAAATCAATTCCAAACTGAATTCTAATAGAATTAGTAATCTTTAAACACAATCAAAATATCTCTGATTCTATTACATAGAATGTAGGGGCACCTAGTAGTATCATATGTGACAACATTAGTTAGTAATTTATGTCATTTTTTTTAAAATAGTTGGGTTACCAAGTTAGTATAATAATGTCAATTAGCAGTATATATTTTATGGCACCGCTTAAAACGTTATTTTACGTTATCACGGACTATTAAATTTAAAAAAAAAAAGTCAAACTATGCTAAAAATAGGAGCAACAAAATTTCGACGGTTGATTTAGATAAGGACAGATTAATCATTAGTTCCTATAAGAAAAACGCAACGAAAGTGTTGTTGCATTTGGTATTTAACTAAATCAGTTGTATACTAACATTAAGAGATATAGTTGGATTATAGAGTTACCGTTCTTATTGTCTAAGCACCATCAGTTGTTAACCGAAATAGTCTTTAACTCTTTGACTACTTATCCTTAAAAACTTCATGCAAAATATTTAATACAACATCTTAATTTGATTTGGTAAATTGTGAAAACTTCGTTATAAACAATGTCCTTCTTGTGGCCTTCATACATTTCATCTCTATCATCGATATAGAACCTTAATCTATCGAATGAACGCTTCTACATAAATCTAGTTATTAATAAAAAAAACTTGTTTTGGCCGATAAATTTAAACATGATTTAGTCATTGTCCCTAACTCTTGTTTATTTTCATGGTGAAGCATTAGAGCCGGCAAATAATAATGGCATGACACGAAAACAGGACACAAATCCGACATGAAATTAACGGGTTTGGGTTGACATTTAACGACCCATTTATACAAGTCGGTCAACACGAACACGACACGAGATTTATTTGGGCTAGGTTTAGGTTGAGCAATGTACACACGAACCCGACCTGAATAACCTATCTACTAAATTAATCACAAATTTTCTTGTTCCTCAGATAAATATACTTACACTTTCCAAATATTGACATGACACGAAACCACGACACGAAATTAACGGGTTAGGGTTGAGGCTTGATGACCCATTAATGTAACTGGATCAACATGAACATGACACGATATTTATCAGGGTCGAGTTTGGGTTGAAGAGTTCATGATCCGTTTTAAATGTGACACGTGAACTTGACACGACCAGATCTGTTTATCACTTCTACGTAGCATGGCCTCGACGTATATTGTCTCTATTTAAGAATGAAAGGAATCTTTGTATCCAAGGAAGTCATTAACATCGGGTTCAGTACCTTTTGCCGAATTTGGAACCCGTAAGTATATTCGCTTCTACTATGAATTTTACAAGGCGATTGATAATAAGACAGATCCCGTTAGATAATCTTCTTACGGGGTTAATGTTCCTTAACAACATAACCGGCATATCACACTTGGTAGAGCATACCATTATGAGTTATATTAAAAAATTCATCATGTATACTCCCCTCCCTTCTTAAACATCTTCCACGTTGCTTCTTAGAGGTTACACTTTTATAACAATGACCATTAGTATGTCAAAAATCATGGTCCAACTTCCGTTTTGACGATTGTGTAGAAGCAATGAGGATGAAGTACATTTAGTGCGAAATTCCTAAAAGATAATGAATTTTGCTCTCAACGTCTACACCAACCAAAACACTCTACCAAATCCCACATAATGAACACAAAAAACGACTCCTAAGAGCAAGGATGTCATATGGGGGATAAGACATGACCGATATAGGCTTCTCATACCCGTATTTAATAAAAAAAAATTACATGCCCCTACTTGTCGCGGGTAAAAATTTTCAAAACCATAACCGCTTCAACTTGGAGAGATCTTAAAATAGTTTCGTTCAATTTAAATGTCATATACTCGTCTATTCTACAACTTTCTCAAATAATTCTAAAATTATTCTACCCATATATAACACCCATGGTTGGCACGATTTAAATTTCAATTTGAGCCTAAAATTTTATTTATATTTGCTACATCCAAGACAAATATTTTTTCTTATTGTAGAGTTAACAATATTTTTTTGTTCTATTCTTCATGATTTTGGAGTATATATGTATCTTGTGTTATAATGTCTAATTGTTAATATTTATTTTGAACCAATAGCTATAATGGAGATTATAAAATTAAAACAGGAACTTGAGATCAACTCCTATTATTAGGGTAAAAAAGTAAACATTGGCAGGAAAAAAAATAATAAGTAATTAATTAGATATGAGGAAGGTCGGGAGATCATGAAAAATCTCATATGAAGGCTCTGTTTCAAAGAAATAAGTTTTTGACCAAAATTTCATTTATCTTAATTTTTTTGTAATATTTAATAGATAAATTATTTAACAAAATAAGAGTAGCAGTGAGAAATAAGTTACATGTGTTTTTTGTTCCTCTAATTTATAATATTAAATATGGAGAACTTATTATGTCCTTTTATATCATTTTCCCAAAAAAAAAAAAAAAAACTACGTTTCGTTAGTTTGCCAAACATTTTTTACTTAATCAATTAAATTATCGATCTTAATTTTCAGTTACCTTTTAAGCTATTTTTTTAGGTTTCAGTTAACTTTTCAGTTAGTATGACTAATGAAATTTTAGATATAGTATACGAATAATGTTTATATTATTAATATACTATATAATTAGTTATATTTTTTATTTTGAGTATCACCTACTTATATTAGAATAATCTTATTAAAATAAATTAATCAACTTGTATTAGAATAATTTTATTAAAATATTAAGAAATCTACTTTTATTAGGATAATTTTATTAAATTTTTTTCGAAATCTACTCTTGTTAGGAATTCTAAAAAAGTGGGACTCTGTAGATACCCAGTATCTGCTGAGAGTCCAACAAACACCCGATGATTATCGGACTACAACATGTTTTGGAATCGCGGCGTTTGATCGACAGTTTGTGTACAACTTTACGTCGGAAAACTTAAAACGATTTCGAAAATAAAACATCTCAAAACATTTCAATAATACCTGGAGTGTTTAATGCACGACGACGGGGTCGCAATGACACTAGTTAGAGTCAAAACCGACACCGGACCAAAAACCGACTCAAAAAATCAAATCCCGACTCCAACAACGAGTCAAACCGAGTCAACCACAAAAAACCTGATCATGCCTGACGTGCTGAAAGATATGAAAATCAACGAGGACCAAATCACCAAAAAATCCAGCGTCTTGGTAGGGTTCAGTGGAGAGACCAGAAGCACTCTAGGAGAAATCCACCTTCCAACCTACGTTGAAGGAGTCTCATCCTATGAGAAATTTGTAGTCCTTGATTGCCTGTCATCTTACAACGCGATCTCGGGCAGACCTTGGATTCATAATGTCATGGGCGTGCCATCAACCTATCATCAGTGTATCAAAATACCAACAGACAGGGGCATAGCCACAGTCAAAGGGATCACAAGATAGCCCAGGAATGCTACACAACAGCCTTAAAGCCTTCCAAGGCAGGTAAGTCCCTTACATAGCAATTACAGTACCCTGTCAGGAGCACTTATGTAGCACCTCCCAGAATGGAAACAGATCAGGTAATCCTGGACCCTGAGTACCCTGATAGGTATGTTTTAGTAGGATCTGACGCCCCAGATAGTGTCAGGCCCGAACTGCTAAAGTTTCTTAAAAATAAGTAATCTTGGTTTGCTTGGTCACATTTTGATATGACTGGAATTAGCGTTGATATAATTAAACATAAACTCAATGTTGACCCATCTTTTAAGCCTGTACAACAAAAAAGACGAAAATTTGCAGCGGAAAGAAATGCCATAATTAACGAGGAAGTGGAGAAACTTTTGGATATGGGAATGATAAGGGAAGTAATGTACCCTGAGTGGTTCGCTAACGTGGTTGTGTAGATACCCAGTATCTACTGAGACTCCAACAAACACCCGATGATTATCGGACTATAACATGTTTTGGAATCGCGGCGTTTGATCGACAGTTTGTGTACAACTTTACGTCGGAAAACTTAAAACGATTTCGACAATAAAACATTTCAAAACATTTCAAAAATACCTGGAGTGTTTAATGCACGACAACGGGGTCGCAATGACATTAACTAGAGTCAAAACCGACACCAGACCAAAAACCGACTCAAAAATTCAAATCCCGACTCCAACAACGAGTAAAACCGAGTCAACCACAAAAAACAAACATTTCAAACCTTCTACCTTAAGTTTTCCCGGTTTCATGAATGGTCAAGTACCAAACATGTGACTACAAAACCTAGGATAGAACAAATCATGATTGCGTTTGTTCTGAAAGTGACAACACAACTTGAAGAACCGCGACGTGGCTCGCGCCTCTTTGAGCAGCCCAGGTGGCCACGTCGCTCAAAACTCACACAACCACTCATTTCCCTATAAATAACCCTCAAATGCCACCCATTTAAGACTTACGCGAGTGTCCGCCCCCTCTTTTCTCCCTTAAACTTCTCGACTCGACTTCTTAAGTCACAACCCGATGCGTATTTACGACCTACCGATCGTAAACACGAGCCTTACACATTGTTTGGTACCGTCATCGTGCATTAAATCACTTGACCGACCACTTCGACCATTACACCATCACTAAACTTTTAAAACACTCTTTTACTTACCAAAACGGTTTTAAACCGAGTTTTTTCCGATCAAACGAGTTGTTACACTTACGTCGGTCACTCGCCATAACCAAACATGTAAGTATGAGGGTGTAAAAATCCTCTTTAATTATGTTTTCATTTGTTTCATGACTCTAACATGCTAAAACATGCATAACATGAACCAAAACATGGAATAAACGAGCCAAAACCGATTTTTTGGTCTGAGGCAGAAGCCCCTTAGGTCGCCAACTGGCCCGCGCCTAAATGGGGTGCTCAGACCACAGATCAACCGTGTTTGTTCTCGTTATTTCCCTTAATCCATTTTTCATATTTGTAATCGGTTTTCACCATTTCAAGTATTTTCAAACCTTTGTTGTTTTATTTCACATGTTTTAACCATAAAGCATTTTTCACCCTTGGTTCTTCATACCATGACGGTTAAATCCGTGTTTCGGTGATAATATTTGGTTAATGACATTTAGAAGGTATTTTAAAGCCTTTTATTCCATTTCTTCACATTTTCAAACAAACATATTAGTCACCAACAAAAAGTCATCCTTGGTTCTACATACCATGCCGGATTTTAACCCGGGTACGATGATGAGTACCGACTAATAACATTCAAATGGACTTAAAACAATTAGTCCATAATCATTTTCAAAACTATTCATGTCAAGTTTGTCAAACCGAACCCGACACCGAATATTATCAAATAATGATGATTATTCGAGTCTAGTTCTTCAAATCAACAAATGCGGTCTAAACGACCCCTTCAAATCAAACCGGGTTCAAATACCCATTTCCCTTACTCATCTGCAACTTCAGGGGTGGTTCATTGTCAATTCCACCCGGATCAAACACCAACATGATGTACCTAGGGGTAATGACAGCAACAACCAGTACACCACACCCAAACCCAAGGTTGCAATACACCTTAAGATATATCAGCTCAACTCCTTTGTTTCTTACACGCTTGGGCTCCTTCCTTACATCAAGTACATGGATATCCCATGCATTGCATTCGAGAATACTCAAGTGGTCCACGCAATAGCTTCCTTTGGTGATACACAAGTTCAAACGAGAATGATTTCAGATTTTGTGGCACAATGGAATTATTGAAATGAGTGAGCCATGATAGGGGCCTATCACAAATGGGTTTTTGCATTGTTATTTCAGAATTATGCCCAACACTCAAGGAAAGAATATCACATATCACTTCATTATTACTTAAGTATGTGCTTGGCATAGCTCCAATGCCATATTTAGAAAGCATTTCCTTTGATTCACCCTCTTCACTATAGTCCTTAAATTTTGAATGCAATTCCGGAATATAATCTTGAGCCCAATGGCCCGACTCACGCCTCGGACGGTTTCACAAATACCAAATGACATTCGATCATGAGGGACGTTCCCAAACTATTCTTTCTTCGGGTTTCATGGAGGTAGCACCTATAGACTCCATCAAAACACCCCCCAACTTGCCCTTAAGGTCATATGTTATTGCAACAAGTAGGTCACTAGTCTTGTCAAGTATTTTAGCATAGACCTTAACCCCATTAATCAATTTTTCAAAGATATACATAGCTAGAACACACATCACATTAGACGACTCATTTGCCTCAATATTTATCCAACAAGCAATTTCGAATATAAGCTATCGTAAAGATTGATTCTTTTCAGAATGCCACCTTGGTTCACCTTTTCCAACTTAGTTTTTAAATCAAGCATGAATGATTTCGTAATAAAATTGTTCTTCACAATGATCTCAATCTTTGCTCATGTTTCATTTTACTCATCACACTATTCTTATTTGGAGGAGTAATATTATTGAACCAAAGTAGTGCATTATTTCTCAAGCATGAAACAACCAGTTCACTTTTCCTTTTTACATAAATATGGATGCTCTCAAAGGAGCAATCAACCCCATATAACCATGAAATAACGTTCTCATCAACAACACAACAACGAAGGGAAAGATGGAACCTTTTACCTCTATCTCTAAGGACGGGAGAAGGCTTAGAGTGCACCTCCATGTGAGTGTCAATAGGAAACATTGTTGTGAATGATTGTACTTCATCGTGGCCTTTATTCACCCCATTCAAATCATCATCAAAAACAGGGGGAAGCTCGGGATTGAAGCAAACATCACCCTTCTCATGAACATAATCGATAAACAATGAAGACACCATTTCAACAAGGAAAGGAAGGGCCTTTATAGGTGTAAAGCTACTGACTTGATGTTACTCTAAGAAAATGAAGGGTATATTTTGTTGTGAGTAAAGAAAGGAAAACAAATTTCAGAAACCAAGTTTCCAAAATAAGGATTTCAGAAATGGTATTTGAACAAAGTAATGATTTTTGTGTTTAAAATCACTCAATTAAGTAACCTAGGCTCTGATACCAATTTGGAGCATATATTTTGCAACTTACGATGATTTGAGTGGATTAAATTCAGAATAAATATGAACAATAAAATCAAAGTTTTTGTCCATAAGAACAATAAACAAACAAGGAGAAAGATTGGTTTTGTGAGACGGATTTTCTGATTTTAATGAACAAGTAAATGTAAAGATATGAAAGACTTAATCTTCCTACTTAATCTAGCCACACAGGTCGAGATTAAGGTTACTCCACAAAGGTAGTAAGCTCCACGAAGGAAGACGGGTTTTGCACAAAGCAAGGTTTTTTCATTTATCAAATTCTCATTTGTACAATGGAAAGAAGGCTCCTTATATAGAGCTCTTCATCTAATCTTGACCCTTGAAACTAAAACTAGCATCTAGGGCTCAAAGAGCCTTACAAAAGAAGTTAAGAAACTTTAGCAAAGTCTCCTAATGAGGACGAACTCAACAGCATAAAACAGGCTGCTGAAAAGTTTAGAAAAAGCATAATAAAACACTTTTGTTTCTTTCCTGAAATGGCAAGACAAATCGGGTCCCTTGAGGCTTGTGTTTGGCTTCCTTGATGCTTGTTTCCTGGCTTGATTAGGACTGCTATGACCCCTCAACAATTTTATTTAGAGACTAGGATCCAATTACATAAAAGGAAGGAGATTAGTTATTGATAGAACAAGAACAATGCTGACAGTTTCTTCATAGCATTCTGGAATCAGGCCTTTCTTGCAGCATTGATAACTCTCTGCTCAAGATGAATTAAAATGCCTCGAAGATACCAAAAGAAAGCTAAAGGAGTTAGCTTTTATGTCCAAAAAGAATCATAGAAGAATATGGCCTGGAACTTGAGATATCGAAGTTTGAGTAAGATCAGGTCAGAATGAGAGTTCTGCGGTTTTCCTGTGCAGCATCAGCAATTTGAAAAATTCATATCTCCCAGCTCAATTTGGATAAAAATACCCATGATAGCTCAAATGAAAGCTAATGAAGTTAGCTTTCACCTCAAAAAATAATTACTCAAAAAGAACCGCTAAATCTTGAGTTATGCAGGTTTGAGTGACAACAGGTCATTTCAGAAAACAGCATTGCATTCCTGCGTGACAGTCTTTGAAGCTTCATTCTGAGAAATCTACACATTAACTTCTGTTGATTCCAGCTCCATAGGAAAGTAGACTTCTTCAAGATTTTATCCATATAAAGAACATAAATTTTAACCAAGTAGAACTCTAGATATGAAGCAAACAACATGACCATAGTTCTGAATTCGAAACAGAATGATGTGCATTGATATTCTTTGCTTAGGGAGTTTACTTCTTGGATTGATTGCCAAAACAACATACCCATATTCAACTCCTGTTGCAGATAGGATGCTAAAGAGGGACGATTTCCTTATCTTTAGTACCTATGTCAAACGCTGCTTTGTGCTTTGATTTGACCGAGGTATAAAGTGGAATTCGAACGGGTTCCAGGCATCCCACAAATGCTTGGTGGCGACTCCGAACATCTCTAATCGTTTCGAGACCCTTACCGAGACGAAACCGACCGATCTAAAACGATCCGGTCGAAAGCATTTTTACGCCGCCGAGTGTGGCTTTCAAAAAGACCGATGTTTGTCCACAGATCTGCTGGGCTTGCAGGTGGGCCATGTCCACAGATTGGCGACTCCGCTGGGGAAAACTAGGACACTTGCGTCTTTGTGATCCCTAGATGGTGAGACTCGAACGAGGTCTTGGTTGGAATGCATTCATTGATATTACGGTCACGGTCGGGTTTCCTTGTCCGGGCCCACAACCTAACCCTTTTCGACCAATTGGCTCGTTTCGTCGGCGTGAGTTTTCTCATCCCCGCTTTTCGAATCCCGATTGAGTCAAGCATACCGTTGACATCACACATTTCTGTTTCGTCAAAGAGCTTTCATCACTTTCGAGCACGAGGCTAGGGCACCCTCCTTACACATTTTGTTTGGATTGGTATCCCTCTTGCAAATCGGGGTTTGATTGCTTGGTGTGTAACCCACCCTTTTAAGCCAAAACCCGTGTCAGCATAATGCATAATATAATGAAACTGTGAGTTCTTATGTGCTATCTGATTATAAGTCCTTCCGTGTCATTTTCAAACTTTCGAAAACACCTCATTGCGCCGTTATAATGGCCATTTCAAACCTCGGTCTTTCGCCGACCGATGCGCGCCTTTCTAGGCCGTCGTAATGACGATTTTCAAACTCGGTTTTGTATAACCATTTCAACACGCTTTCTAGGCCGTTGTAATGACGATTTTCAAACTCGGTTTTGTATAACCATTTCAACACGCCTTTCTAGGCCGTCGTAATGACGATTTTTCAAAACCCGGTTTTTATAACCATTTCAACACGCCTTTCTAGGCCGTCATAATGATGATTTTCAAACCTGGTTTTGTATAACCATTTCAAAATCACCTTTTTACGCCGTTATAATCGCCACGTCTAGACACGGATTTTAACCCGTTTTGCGCCGACAATGGCTTTCTTTCAAAACCCGAGAAAAGGACACACCCTTTTCTCGAGACACTTTCGGGATCCCGAGGACCATGCACCATCCCTGAGACCTCTTCAAACATTTCAAACTCCTTCAAAACATACAATTTTGAATTTCAAAACCGTCTTGGGAAACGATGCACTGTTTTCCGAGCCGACTCAAACTCAAACCGTCTTTTGCGAATAAACTTAAGACAACCCTTTTCAACCGACTGACTTGCGAAGATTTCTATCTTCGGAAGCCGCCCATTAAAAGCGACAAATGAATCTTTTTGAAAATTTCTATTTTCGAAAACTTCGGTCCACCATTCCTATTCCGCCTCGTGTCTATCGAGTCAAAGCAAACGTACTTATGGGTCTTTACTTATGAGTCGTCTCACCACGAGACCCGTCCAATGGCGTCGCGCCGTCATGATTGGAATCGTGTCAAAGGTTCGGTCAAACACCGTCACGTCATAAATCGAGTCAGCACCGAGGGACCACACACGGTCACCCCGTCTTGTTGAGTCAGATCTTTGTCACGTCCTTTATGTTGTTTGCGTTCAGTCTTGGAACCGTGTCGGATTGAGTTATAATGTGAGCGGTTTTTCTGCCTCAGAGCCATGGCCCCGTCTTCAGCTTCGTCCAACAACAACAACGATAACAACAGAGATGTCACCACTGATCAGCTAGCCAGCCTTCTTACCGCTCTTAAGGTCACCCTGGATCGCGTCGAGACCCGTATCGACGCCCTAGAGAACAAGGAAACTGGGGAACATAATACCCCACCTCGATCGAAATCGAGAAGAGGCTAAAGCTCTTGGAAGAACAGCTCCTAGCCCGGGGTAACAATATCCATCTTGAGAACAACCGAAGGTTCGAGCCTGTTGGGGACCAGTTACCTGACAACTTCACCCTGACCGATGTGCCTAAGTTCAAGGGAGTGGAGGACCCACTCAACCATATACGTGCTTTCAAGGACTACATGGCCATTAAGGGGGGTCAAACAGGAGCTCTTTACCCGGATCTTCCCATCCTCTTTGGAGCCGATTCCTCGCCAATGGTACTACTCCTTGGACCCGAAAAACCTTACTACTTGTGATGAGATCGCAGTTGAGTTTGTCAAGCAGTATGCCGACAACATCGAAATCCAGGCCAACACCCGCACTCTCGAGGTGTTAACCCAAAACGACAAGGAAGGGTTCACTGAGTTCCTAACCCGCTGGAGGAGGGTGAGCACTCAATTGGTCAGTAAGCCGAGTGAATCAACTCTGGTGGAAAAGTTTGTCAACAATCTCCGCCCGGTTTATGCCAAGTTACTGAGGTATCAGAATATCAAAACGTTTCAAGATCTGCAGATTCTGGGGACACGTATTGAGGACGAGCTCCGAAAGGGTGTCCTAGCAAAGACCACTGGCAGGGGTTACCAGGGATCCACCTCAACCGGATCTCGCCCTTACGGTTTGACAAACAAGATTGATGAGGTCAACCTCGTCGAACCATCTGCCAAGAAAACTGAGTGCCCCTAGAGAGTGTTCACCAACATAGGGTCGACTTATGCAAGTGCCCTGAAAAGGCTCATGGACCAGGGGAAGCTACAACCGATCGGACCCACCCCGGATCCGACCGACGCAAAGAAGTCCCGATTTTGGAACCCCAACGCCTACTGCCATTATCATCGAGGGAAGGGGCATGATACCGAAAATTGCTTCAAACTCAAGCACCTCATTCAAGACATGATTGAGAAGGGAGATTTGCCTATACACCCACCAACTAAGCCGAACAACAAGACGAATCCTTTGGGAATTCACGCCATCTCTGACGATGAGCCGACCCTAGACGCTCTCACCTCATCTTGCCGATTAACGACAAGGTGAATGTTTTGGAAAAGGATCCTTCAGACGGAGTGTTTGTGTTTAATGCAGCCACCATGGTCACTATATTTCAACAAGTTGAAAAGGCCATAGCCAGCCTCTCTGAAAGAATCACCCGACTCGACAACGCCTACCGTCGACTCATCTTCAATCCCCCAACACCGCGCCCAAGGGAGAATTCCCCAGGCATTCAAAACTATCCACCCCAAGATGGATTGCTCCCGCGACCATTCTGGCATAGACCTCACGAAAATCACCCTCAAAATAATCACCCTCAAAATAACTACCCCAATAAAAATCGCTCTCACAAAAAAAATCCCCACAAGAACTACCCACCGAGGAATACCCCTCCAAGGTATCCTCGAGACTCTGAAATTAACGGCATGTGGAAGGATGATCTTGAGGATGTCTATATCCTCCCAGGGAAGGAGAAGCGGACGAAATAAATCGGACATCTCGCCCGGTCCGGACGTCCCTATCAAAATCCGAACAAACCAACGGTCATTCCAACAACAAATGACCAAATCGTCCCAGAGGTGGACACTCAACCAAAGGCCCCCGAGAACTCAATCCTGAAACAGCTCCAGAAAGCAAAAGCCGAAATCTCAATTTGGCAACTGATCGCAACGTCTTTTGAGCACCGATAGGCCTTGCTGCAGGCCTTGGGAAAATTAACCGTGCCCTCCACCTATTCCCCAGAAGAAATAGTGGCGCACATGACGAGAGACGCCCCTGATCTGAGTAACCCGGTCATCTTCTCCGACGAGGATATCCCTCCGTTCGGAGCCAATCATAACCTGGCCATGTACATCACTGTACAATGCCTCCAAAAAAATATACCAATGGTCCTCGTGAATGACGGTTCCGCCGTGAATGTCATTCCTCTCAAAACTGCCCACAGGCTGGGTGTCAAGGAATCTGATTTGATCCCAACGAATCAAGGAGTACGCGCCTACGACGGCACTCGTCGCAAGATCGCTGGGCTAGTCACATTGACCGTCGCAACCGGACCCTTATAAAGACAAACCAGTTTTCAAGTGGTCGACATCGACGCGTCCTTCAACATGCTCCTGGGACGTCCCTGGATTCACGCCGTCAAGGCGGTCACATCAACGCTCCACCAGAAGATCAGGGTCCCCTTCAACGGGAAAACAATCACGATTCTCGCTTCCCCAATCAAAGCAGTTATGAGAAGGGGGATAGCCTCCCAAGCCATTGAGGAGGACGACAATGAAATGTGGGGTTTCCAAGTCGTAAACGCCATAACTGATAAAACGGCAACCTCTGAGTGTGACCCGTTCACCAACCTCACGGTCAACCGTATTATGATGTGCCAGGGTTACTTCCCGGGTTTGCCGCTCAATCCACTAAAGGACCCAGTGCCTCCCTTGAAACAGGCTAAGGTCCCCAACATTCCTTTTGGGCTGGGGTACGAACCAACTGACCAAGATGTCCGGGAGATGAACCTCCTAATCCGAAAACACAAGAGGCACGGAGTTATCCTCCGTCCCTATCATCTGACTCTCAATGGATACTTTGTCCCCGAGGGAGAGTCCGAGCTTTACCACGGCTTTCGGGAACCGATCAATGACTCTGTGGCGAAGGCTAGGTACCCGGGAGTGGAAGTCTTCCAGGACTGCTACTTTATCCCCGACAACATCGAAGCTGCATCAACTGAGTCCAAACCGTCACCATGCCTTGACGGACAAGCTGTCACACTCCTCTTTGGGGAAGATAACGTCAAACACCTCGACTACGAGGACATCATCAACATCGCCCTGAAAGACAATCAATTTGATCCAACCGCCTTGATCTCCGATACTGACCCGGAGAAAGCTACCCAAGGCTGGAGGAAGACCGTCAAGTGGACCGATCGCCAAGGCCACATTCTCAAGATAACAACTGGAGAAGGCCCTATATTCAAAGAGGGAAGTGAAGAAGGATCTGAGTCTGAGTCTGAGTCAGAGTCAGAGTCTGCCATAGCTCCTAACGCTCCTAATGTCCCGGTCAAGGTCCCCTTCCCACTGTTTTATCACAAAGTCATGGCTGATTCAGAGGCCGAGTCTACTAGGGTCACCCCCACTCCCATGAATGGTGACAACCTGGAGCCTGTTCCAGGGGCCACTTCTTCTGTTGTGTCGCCTCTGACTGACCACGAGATGTCTGTCCTTTCCGAGCTTTTCTCTCGTGTCAACTTAATGAACGCTAAGTTTGCTTATGACTCGTCTCAATTTAACTGCAATGCGATTCTGAATGACTATGAGGAATTTGACTTGAGTGACTACCCACTTCACTTAGCCAAAGAACTTGACAAACGGGAAATCAGAACCCCTATCATTGAGGAAACCGAACCAATTAATGTAGGAACCGACAATACACCTCAAGAACTTAGGATAGGGACAACCCTGGACCCCTCGGAAAGACAACAGTTCATTGACCTCCTCCACGAATACAAGGACGTGTTCGCCTGGTCTTACAAAGACATGCCTGGGATTGACAGAGAAATTGCAGAGCACCGGATAACCATTAAACCCGGAGCTAAACCTGTGAAACAGAAGCTACGCCGGATGCGTCCTAAGTGGGCCCTAAAAATCAAGGAAGAAGTGGACAAACAGTTTAAGGCTGGGTTCATCAAAGTGTCTGATTACTCTGACTGGGTGGCCAACATTGTGCCCGTACCAAAGAAAGACGGAAGAATTCGGGTTTGCGTCGACTTCAGGGATCTGAACAAGGCGAGTCCAAAAGACGACTTCCCTTTCCCACATGTTGACATTCTGGTGGACAACACCGCCGAGCATGCTCTCCTATCATTCATGGACGGGTATGCCGGGTACAACCAGA
The DNA here is from genome assembly GCF_048544455.1 of Silene latifolia. Taxonomy (NCBI): domain Eukaryota; kingdom Viridiplantae; phylum Streptophyta; class Magnoliopsida; order Caryophyllales; family Caryophyllaceae; genus Silene; species Silene latifolia. Next base: position 484,793,376 of record NC_133538.1, on the reverse strand, counting down.
TTAAAATGGTTGAGGAAGACATGTATAAAACTGCGTTCACTACACAGTGGGGTACATATTGCTACACGGTCATGCCTTTCAGCCTCATCAACGCCGGAGCAACCTATCAGAGAACCGCTACCACTCTCCTACATGATATGATGCACAAGGAGGTAGAGGTATACGTCGATGACATGATTGTCAAATCGAAAGAACGGGACGGCCACATCAATGCCCTCCGGAAATTCTTCGCTCGTCTGCAGAAATATAACATGAGACTAAATCCTCAGAAGTGTGCATTCGGGGTCACCTCCGGAAAACTCTTAGGACATGTCGTCAGCAAAAGAGGCATTGAGATTGATCCAACCAAAATCAAAGCCCTTCAACAAATGACTCGGCCTAGGAACGAGAAGGAGATTCGGGGATTTCTCGGTCAGGTCCAATACATCAGCCGGTTAATTGCCAAGCTTACTATGATTTGTGAACCGATATTCAAAAAGCTTCGAGCCTCCGATCACACCGATTGGGACGACGAATGTCAGAAGGCGTTCGACAGGATAAAGGAAATCCTATCCAAACCTCCTGTCCTCATGCCACCTCAACCGGGGATTCCTCTATCCCTATACTTGACTGTTACCAACACAGCCATGGGAGCAATGCTAGCACAAACAGTTGGCAACGAAGAGCGAGCCATCTAGTACATCAGCAAAAAGATCATTGAGTACGAGACGAGGTATACCCAACTGGAAAAGACATGCCTCGCCCTAGTATGGTCAACAAAGAAGCTGCGGCATTACATGCTCAGCTATACGGTCCACATCTACTCCAAGATGGACCCGGTTAAATACATCTTCGAAAAACCCGTACTAAACGGAAGGCTGTCTAGATGGACACTCATGCTGTCCGAGTTTGACCTCAAGTTTGTACCCCTCAAGGTTATCAAGGAAAGAGCAGTTGTCGATTTACTAGCAAAAAATCCCGTCAACGAGGATCTAACGACCGACACATGGTCACTTCCTGACGAGGACATCCTTTGTGCCGACTCCGACGCATGGGGCCTATACTTTGATGGTGCATCTAATCTGAGAGGCTTCGGGGTAGGAATCCTTCTAATATCACCAGAGGGAGAACATGTTCCAATCTCGGTCAAGCTGGACTTTGCCGTCACCAACAACGCCGCTGAATATGAAACATGTCTCATCGGCCTACAAGCAGCCATCACACTTGGCATCAAGAGACTGAGGGTCCACGGCGATTCCTCACTCATCATCAATCAGGTCTCCGGATCATGGAAAATCCGATCTGACAGCTTAGCTCCCTACCGAGCAAAGATCAATCAAGAGGCCGAGTTCTTCGACCAAGTCGACTAATTCCACTTGCCGCGAGAGGAAAATCAATTTGCTGATGCCCTGGCAAAACTTGCCGCGCTCGTCAACATACCCGACGACATGACGTCAATGCCCTTATGTGTCGAAAGATGGAGCGAGCCAGCTCACATTTGTGCCATTGTCGAGGACGAGGAAAGCGATGATGAACCTTGGTACCAAACCATCCTCAACTACAAAACCAAAAACGAATTCCCTCCCAACTCTGATCAATGAGGACAAAGAGCCATCCGTTTACTTGCATCATAATTCGTGATAAACCAAAATCAACTCTACAAAAGAACACCCCAAGGAATTCTCCTCCTTTGCATTGACCATCACAAAGCCAAGAAAGTCATGGGAGAGGTTCACGACGGAGAATGTGGCCCTCACATGAGTGCAATGATGCTTACACGGAAAATCACACGGCTAGGTTACTATTGGACCACCATGGAAGCTGATTGCCGTAACTACGTCAAACATTGCCACAATTGCCAAATCTTCGCCAACATACAACACATACCACCATCCCTTTTGTACACCATGACGTCACCCTGGCCTTTCTCAACCTGGGGCATCGACATCATCGGGAAAGTCAACCCGATAGGCACCAAGGGGCATTGCTTCGACCTCGCCGCCATCGACTATTTCACCAAATGGGTGGAAGCACAATCATATGCAATCTTGACCGCCAAACAAGTGGCCAAGTTCATTCAAAACAACATCATCTGCCGGTATGGGGTACCCCATGAAATCATCAGCGATCAAGGCTCTCACTTCCGGGCGGAAACTCAAGCTTTGCTGGACAAGTACAAGATCAAACGACATCGATCATCCCCCTACTGCCCCCAAACCAATGGAGCGGTGGAGGCAGCGAACAAAAATCTTGTCACCATCATCAAGAAAATGCAAGACAACTACCGCGATTGGCCGAGCAAACTCCCATTCGCACTCTGGGGATACCGAACCTCCATTCGAACACCAACAGGTGCCACACCCTTCTACCAAGCATACGGTATGGAGGTGGTTCAACCGGTGGAGTTAGAGGTCCCATCTCTACGCATCCTACTGGAGAGTCAAGTCCCTGAGGCGGAATGGACCCGTCAAAGGTACGAAATACTCACTCTCCTAGACGAACGGCGACTCAACGCCTTACACAACGTCCAACTATACCAACGACGTATACAACGGGAATTCAACAAGAAGGTTAAACCCCGAAACATCCAGGAGGGCAACTTGGTCCTCAAGTCAGTTCGAGCACCATTACCCGTCGATCCGAGGGGAAAATTCAAACCTAACTGGGCCGAACCATACCTGGTCAAGAAAATACTTTCGGGGGGCGCAGTGAGACTGAGTGACCTAGATGGGGAGGACTTTACAAACCCGACCAACCTAGACCAACTCAAGAAATACTACCCTTGAACCATAGCATCCAACGACCTAGCCTAGTTTTACAACTAGCAACGACCTCAACCGTTTTCAAGTCAATTTCCTCAACGTGTTCTGATTTGAAGTTGCATGTTTTATCGAGTCTAAGCTGCGTCACCTTACCCGTTTCGAATGTCCTTTGATCCGTCAAAGGCAACGTCCATTTGCACTAAAACAAAACAACCCCTGAACTACGAGCATGGTTTGATTTCACCTCTTCAGGTGAATACGTAGGCAGTCCCTCTTATGCCTGAGGGATACAACCACAAAACCCAATCAAATTCACAAAACATTTCGAACTACGGTCATGGTTTGATTTCACCTTTTCAGGTGAATACGTAGGCAGTCCTTTCTTACACAAGAAGGATACAACCATTCGGGGAATCCAAAAAAAAACATTACCCACATACAAAAAACATTCCCATCAAAAAAGAGAAAGGGAAAACCATTCCCTTTCCCCACAAAATACAAAAATGAGCCTTTCTCCCTTTCCACAAAATACCACTTTCCCAAGTGCAATTGTTTAGGACGATTCAAATCGAATTGCCTTTACCAAATGGATGGAAGAAACAAGCGTTCGCAATTTTCGACACGAGCAATCCTCTTATTTAATTAATAATGGGAGGAATTACAATTCCAACAACAAATAAAGCTCGACGAGTCTACAACTTGTCGAGGCTAAAGTGTCAACTAACGCACCTCACATAGTAAAACTAGCACAAAACACACAATAACTAGCTAGTACAACATAATAAAAACTCACAACAATAATACAACATAATAATAAAACGGGTAATGGAGGTCTTCACTCTTCCATTCTACCCTTGCCTTTTCCCTCGGGGTACATCTTCCCCTTGTTCTTCTTGTTGGCCCGCCTAGCATGGACTTCTTCCTCAGAACGGATCTTAAACGGATCTAAGACGGCGACGGCCTCCGGTCTAACATAATACCCCATGTTCGACCCAAAAAGAGCCAATGCACGGCCCACCATATTCTTGGGACCCGAAATCCTCCTCTTCGGTGGTCTCATCACATCGGGGGTAGCTCCATCAACATACTCCTCAAAGAAGGCACGGTTGGCCTTGCCAACCTCTCGGTACTTCAAGTCGACAACCTCGTCCCTACGAAATTTGGACCTCTCTTCCAAGGACGGAGCTCGTGACCACTTGACATAAGCGGGAGTCACCCATGTCATGGCAACAGGGTTTGGTTGTTGGAGCTTGTGTCCTCCACAAATTAGTGTGATAACATTTGTAAATCTCTTATAGGTTCACAAGGGTATACTTCGTATTTTAATCAGTTGATAATGATTACCTAATAACGGTTGGCTGGCTAGAAAGTTTGACGTTATTATCATACAGATGGCGGTGATCAACTGGTCCCTAAAGGTCACACCTATAGGATGTGTTTGAGAGATGTGGTTATAGAAATAAAATCACATTGATGCCTTATATGACTAAACAGTTAGTCAATGTGTTGATGAGACAATTATTTAATGAAGATTAAATAATATTAGTTGAGACGAATTAACTGTCAATTCGTAAATTGAATATAATAAGTTATATTTAATTAAATGTATGTAATGTTAGCTTGGACGAATTAATCTGTTAATTCGTAATTAAATGTAATCGGTTATATTTAATATCAACAAGATGAATGTGTCATAGTGGTAATAGTAAGGGTAATCAAACCAAGAGGTCATGGGTTCGATCCTCACTATATGACAATTTATATTTAACACATTTTTACATTTTTGGAAACCAAAAATAAGGAATTAAAACTCCTTATTGTTTCGGTAATTGGGCCGGAAATTAGAGGATGAAAAATCCACCCTAATCTACCCTTATACACGGTTTAAGAGGGTGAGATGGGTGAATTCATTCTAACCTAATTTTTGCCCTAACCTAAACTTGCCTCCTCTCATCGAAAAAAAAACACAAAAAAGCCCTAAAAATTAATCAGTTAATTTTTGGATTGATTCTAGCAAAATCAAAGGGCATTTCTCATATCAGCTTGGGTGCAACTGATAGGAGAATATCATTGCGATATTGTTCATAGGCCATAAAAGCTAGGACCGAAGGTTATTTCTTAATCCTTTACATTTTGTTTATGCATTTTAGTTTTATGACTCATAATCATCACTTTATAATTCGTTATAATCCTTAAAAATAAAGGGATGCATACAGATAAATCCCACATTGGTACCTCCCAAAGCGGCCGAGTGGCCCACCATATTTTAAAGACCTCAACAAGCTCGAAGTTCCGGAAAACATTCTCTTGGACAAGAATATCTTGAGCGGGCACCTTTTGTTGTTGCCCCATTTGCCTCATGAGCCTTTCAGGATAAATGAAGGAAACAACCTTCAAACCCACCACCATCAAAGAACGAGGACTAGCACCCGAAGCGGGCAACCCCGTGAAGGACCTCAAGTGCCACCACGGCACCACCCAACGGATATGAGGACCACCCTCCTCCGCCAATCTTGCGGCCCAATAGGCCTCAGTGGAAGCAAAACTATCCGGGTACAACTTCTTCCTCATAGTGAGGTGACGGGAGGAGTAAGAAGAAGGATTAACCGGAGGCTCTACATACCTTAGCCTCTCCAATAGCCACACTTGGAGGATCCTTGGGGATCTGATTGAGGGAGCTTCTCCACAAGAGCCTTCCTTGTCCAAAGCTTGGATAATCTCTCCAAGCACCAACCATGATGGATCTCTACCATGCTCCATTTGCTCAATCACATGGATAAAGGTCATGCTACCATGGCATCTCGGCCCCTCCTTCTTCAAGACATCAACAAAGAGGTACACATGGACAAGGCAAAATGCAAGAGCCCTTCTCCTAGCCACCTCCGAGACATTAGCATCTAATCGGTTTGAAAAGATGTTGATAAGAGCCAACATATCCACACCATGTGGAGCAAGAAGAAAGTTGATTTGGCTTGTTGATAAGCCCAACATGGAACGGAATTTCTCCTTGTAGCACAACCGAGTCGAAGGAAGCACCGGAGCACAACCCGGCCACCCACCAATGGCTCCAACTTCTTCGGCAAGAGGACAAAGCTCACCTTTTGGGAAAACAAAAACATGGTGTTTCGAATCCCAAAACCGAGAACATGCTTCAAGAAACGAAGGTTGCACCTTGACTTGACGAAGCACAAACAATTGACCAACTCCCATGAAAACGAGTTGATACTTTTCGGGAGGCGACAAATCCCGGCACCATTGTGGCAATGCGTTCTTAAAAGCATCCATGAAATATTTTTGTGGAAGAAGAAGAGGTTTCGTAGAGATGATTTTGTGTTTCGGATGATGAAACAATGAAGCGCAAACGTCCCTATTTATACAAAATGATCAGCGCATTTTTCAGAAAAAGGGGAGAACCGGCTTCCATCGCCAGGCCGCTCGCGCCTCTTTGAGGCTTCTCCAGGATTCCCGCTGTTGACTTGTCTCTTTCAACATGTGTTTTCTCCTAACACCTCAAACCTCCCGCCAGGAACCTCGCGCCTCTTCGGGATAATCCGGAACATTTTGTGTTTCCTCACACTCGCATTTCCTTGTTTTCGCGTTTTACGAAATCCGACACGGTTTCCATGACGCAGCTTTAAACATACAGATTTTTCTTTCTTTTTTTAAGGGGGGAAGGGCTAGTCGCCCCGATCCACGATGGATCGTTTCCATGTCAGTCGAAATTCCGAAAAATTTTCGCTTTTTCGCAATTTTCCATCAAAAATCAAAACCGAAGATTGATAACACGACATCAGTTTTCCTCAAAAATTCAAGCACTCACAAATTCGAGTCTTGACCTCAAAAATCAAATATACTCGCAAAAATCCTTTTCTAAAATTCTTTCCTGACGGTTTAAGTTTGAATTTTTCGAGTCAACTTCAATAATTTCGACGTAATTTAATTCACGACACGAGTTAATTGCTCAAATTTTCAAATCATTTCCTTTTGAATTCCGAATGTGACGACTTGTCACGGAATTTTCAAAAGTCATTTCAAAATTTCAAATTTTAACTTCAAGTCATCTTGGTTAATTTTTGTTTTTCAATCAAATGCTTTTACGTATTTGCGTTTATGCGTATGGGCTATATGTTGCTTGTTTTCTACACTAACGATGCAGGAAATAGTGCGAAGCAAAAGGAGAATCGACAGCCGACAGCGCTCCTCTGAAACACAACACAAAAAAGCCAAAAATCACAAAATAAACCACAGTCCAAAAACACATATATACAAACCGTGTTACGCAAAATACATCGGAAAACGTCTATCATATAGACACTGGCCTAAACAAAACGTCTATCATATAGACACTGGCCTAAAACAAACGTCTATCATACAGACACTGGCCTAAGACAACAAACTGGGGGCTATCCGCCACCTACCGAACTAAGCACTCTCTATCCTCTCAAACGGAAAAGAAAAGGAGCAACATGGGGAACAAAGGAGCAACAACGGAAGCAGAGGTGATTACCATTATGGTAATACCCCGTTCCTGCTCCACGACAAAAAAGAAGACAGTGTCTTGCAGACTTCGGATGCCGAGGAGGCCAAGAACCATGATGCGATGCACCACTCCGGTACTGAACCCCACTCATCAGCCACCCTGTCTATGAGCCACAACGAAAAGGACAAGCCGGCCATATCAGCAGCCTCTCCTCCTCTACGGAAGCATCCTCCACCACCGCCTCGAATACGGCAGCCTCCTCGGCCGCTACAGCCCCTCCAGGATCAACTTCCTACTCCAAAGCCTCAATGACGGACCCCATAGGTCCCAGACGATACCCTGCGATCAAAAAGCAACAACAAACAAAAAACGTCAGCCGGAATTTCGGCAATACGACGGCATGAAATGGATAAATCCAAAAAAAACACAACCTGCAATGCAAAACAAGGGCAACCCCGCCCGAAATCCAACCAAACCATTCACAAAAAAACACAAAAACGACTCGCCCCTCTTTTCAAGCAAAAGACGAGTCAAAATCACAAAAACGGCATTTCAAGACCCATACAAGGTCCGCCTACAACCCAAAATACATTCCCGACACAATGGGGATTTTTCTGCGGTTCAAAAAGGCAATTCATACGCTAATTTGAGCCCAAACCGGTCAAAATTTCAAAATGACCGCAAAAAGGTAAACGTGATTTTATCACGCCTCAAGGTGACCTAAATTACCAATGAGGTCCATTTCAAGGCAGACTGACTCAATTCAAGCCCAAACAGACGCTTATTTTGTCAGACGTAAGACCGTCACAAAACGCAAAAATCCAATTTTGCCCACAATATCCAACGAAGGTCCATAAATGGCGAATACGGGTTTTTCCAACTACAATGCAACCTAGTGGGACCCACGACCCAAGCAAATAAACTTGGCATTGCAAAGTGAGACGGTTTCTCACCTCACTCACGTTTTTCGAGCATAGGGAGCGGGAACGGGGACCAAAATGCAAACTAAAAGCACCCTTATTGTCCTAAACAGGTTTCTAACGTAATGCAAGCATCAATTTCACTCTAAATGGGCTCAATCAAAAACGCCCAATTCGATTTTTTTTAGGGTAAAATTCGCCCTAATTCAATCAAGCTAAAGATCAACAAGTTTAAATGGATTCAAGAGGAAATGCTTACCTTGAGATGTTATTGCTGATAATGGCACGAGTGGAAGCTAGTGAAGGTCCTTCAATGGCGATTTTCGCAGGTTTTGTGTCAAAAATGAAGAAGGCGGAATGATGAATGAGATGCAGTCCAACCTCGCGTCTTTTTACAGAAAAAGGGAAGCCCCTTTGGTTCGCCAGGTGGCTCGCGCCTCAATCAGGTGCCCACTTGCTTTTTTCAGCGATTTTTGGGCTTTAGCCCAATTTCCACATAACAAACTTCGAATTTTCATTTGACGATATTAAAGATCGTCATTTTCTCAAAAACAAAAACAAATAGTGAAAATTCAAATTCACTATTTTTAAAGGCTTTAAACGACGGCACATAAACCGTCACTTCAATCAATAGTGAAGATTCCAAATTCGCTATTTCCATCAAATGTCAACGGCGGCACATAAACCGTCACTTCAATCAATAGTGAAGATTCCAAATTCGCTATTTCCATCAAATGTCAACGGCGGCACATAAACCGTCACTTCAATCAACAGTGAAGATTCCAAATTCACTATTTCCATCAAATATCAACGGCGGCACATAAATTGTCACTTCAATTAATAGTGAAGATTCCAAATTCACTACCAGCAGGGGGCTTTCTCGCGGAACCCGCTCATTCCAAAAACAGTGATAATGAAAATCCAAATTCACTGTTGCCACGGAGGCATCACGAGTTCGCTACTTTCAAGACAAGCCCTTTTGACGCGGCTATTCCCTAGATCCATTAATCGACTACGATGGCTGGTGAGCCTTTGTCCGCAACCTTTTAAGGACAGATCCCGAAAATGCCTCGGGTACATTTCCTTACAATGGTTGGCGAGCCTTTGCCTGCAACCCTTCAAGGACAGATCCCGAAGATGCCTCAGGTACATTTCCTTGCCAATGGCTGGCGAGCCTTTATCCGCAAATGTGCGAGGACATATCCGGAGATGCCTCAGGTATGACTCCTTCCTATGGCTGGCGAGCCTTTGTACGTAGTCTAACGGACTTTAAACGACCCGCACGGATAGTCAACAGACTCTAAACTATTTCCGTCGACAGGTCCTTGGCTCATACCCTCGAGTCACATTGGCGTCGCCCATCCCGACGGCAGGCCCTTGGCCCGAATCCTTTCGAGCCGCCTCGACATCGCTTGGGTATCCAGGTTGTAATCTTCGATTGACCTGGGGGCTTTACTTTGACTTTCGCCCTGTCCAAGCCTCAGTCAAAGTGGGGGCTCTGTAGATACCCAGTATCTGCTGAGACTCCAACAAACACCTGATGATTATCGGACTACAACATGTTTTGGAGTCGCTGCGTTTGATCGACAGTTTGTGTACAACTTTACGTCGGAAAACTTAAAATGATTTCGAAAATAAAACATCTCAAAACATTTCAAAAATACCTGGAGTGTTTAATGCACGACAACGGGGTCGCAATGACACTAACTAGAGTCAAAACCGACACCGAACCAAAAACCGACTCAAAAATTCAAATCCCGACTCCAACAACGAGTCAAACTGAGTCAACCACAAAAAACCAAACATTTCAAACCTTTTACCTTAAGTTTTCCCGGATTCATGAATGGTCAAGTACCAAACATGTGACTACAAAACCTAGGATAGAACAAATCATGATTGCGTTTGTTGTGAAAGTGACAACACAATTCGAAGAACCGCGACGTGCCTCGCGCCTCTTTAAGCAGCCCAGGTGGCCACGTCACTCAAAACTCACACAACCACTCATTTCCCTATAAATACCCCTCAAATGCCACCCATTTGAGACTTACACGAGTGTCCGCCCCCTCTTTTCTCCCTTAAAATTCTCGACTCGACTTCTTAAGTCACAACCCGACGCGTATTTACTACCTACCGATCATAAACACGAGCCTTACACATTGTTTGGTATCGTCATCGTGCATTAAATCACTTGACCAGCCACTTCGACCACTACACCATCACTAAACTTTTAAAACACTCTTTTACTTACCAAAACGGTTTTAAACCGAGTTTTTTCCGATCAAACGAGTTGTTACACTTACGTCGGTCACTCGCCATAACCAAACATGTAAGTATGAGGGTGTAAAAATCCTCTTTTATTATGTTTTCATTTGTTTCATGACTCTAACATGCTAAAACATGCATAACATGAATCAAAACATTGAATAAACGAGTCAAAACTGATTTTTTGGTATGAGGCAGAAGCCCCTTAGGTCGCCAACTGGTCCGCGCCTAAATGGGGTGCTCATACCACAGATCAACCGTGTTTGTTCTCGTTATTTCCCTTAATCCATTTTTCATATTTGTAATCGGTTTTCACCATTTCAAGTATTTTCGAACCTTTGTTGTTTTATTTCACATGTTTTAACCATAAAGCATTTTTCACCCTTGGTTCTTCATACCATGACGGTTAAATCCGTGTTTCGGTGATAATATTTGGTTAATGACATTTAGAGGGTATTTTAAAGCCTTTTATTTCATTTCTTCACATTTTCAAACAAACATATTAGTCACCAACACAAAGTCATCCTTGATTCTACATACCATACCGGATTTTAACCCGGGTACGATGATGAGTACCGACTAATAACATTCAAATGGACTTAAAACAATTAGTCCATAATCATTTTCAAAACTATTCATGTCAAGTTTGTCAAACCGAACCCGACACCGAATATTATCAAATAATGATGATTATTAGAGTCTAGTTCTTCAAATCAACAAATGCGGTCTAAACGACCCCTTCAAATCAAACCGGGTCCAAATACCCATTTCCAACACGTTTTATAACGTTTTCTAAAAGGTCAGAACACGGTACATAAACCGTGGGCTAACCCGCGCCTAAACAGGCTCTCCATTTCTCATTTTCAAAACCAGAGGGAGGCCCCTTACACCGCCGGCAGGCTCGCGCCTCATATAGCCATCTGGTACAGAGCCTGTTCCCTTCCAGCATTAGTCTAGGACGATCCCGACTCCGGTTAACCCGCATATAGGACGGATCAGATGACTGTTCAAACCATATTTGCAAAATACCTTACTAAGACAAATGGATCATTTTATGCACCCTAAACCTAATACGGTAAATGGATGTTTAATTTCCGTCTTGCATGCAAATCAACCTTTAATCCGACTCGACATCTTATACTTGATACTTGGATTAAATCAACCGACTTAGAAAGCTCTCACATGTTTGGTTTAAATCATTGGATGCGCATTCATTCATTTAAACCGTTTTATCAACTTTTGCATTCAACCAACCAAGATCGATCAGTAGAGGCTGCTAAACGCGGGTGGGATTGGGTGTCTGATTAAAGGGCTTCCCAATACGTACCTTCACCTCTTACTCAGAAACTTTGGATAGTGGACGACCTTATCCAGGGCGTACGAGAGTGAATCTAGAGAAATGATGCTAAAGAGGGACGATTTCCTTATCTTTAATACCTATGTCAAACGCTGCTTTGTGCTTCGATTTGACCGAGGTATAAAGTGGAATTCGAACGGGTTCCAGGCATCCTACAAATGCTTGGTGGCGACTCCGAACATCTCTAATCGTTTCGAGACCCTTACCGAGACGAAACCGATCGATCTAAAATGATCCGGTCAAAAGCATTTTTACGCCGTCGAGCGTGGCTTTCAAAAAGACCGTTGTATGTCCACAGATCGGCTGGGCTTGCAGGTGGGCCATGTCCACAGACTCTCAATTTTTTTCGAAATCTACTCTTGTTAGGAATTATAAAAAAGTTGGACTCTCTAATATCGCTCTAAAAGTTTCTGCTTTATATATATATGTATTGATTGAACGTCAATCTCATTGTTTAACTGGGCTCGTGTACCTATTGTGGGCTTTTTGGAACAGATTGATGAAAAAAAAGGCTTGGAGATGGTTTTATGTCATTTTAATGAATTTCTCGGGAAATAAGCATAAAGAACCGTAAATTATAACATGTCAATTTTCATTTAGTCATTAAATTTGAGCCTCATTATCGGGTACCCGTAAGGCTAGTAGACAACTTTGAGGTGTCTACAGAAGCCCCCACTTTGACCGAGTCTGAGTAAGACGAAGGTCAAAGTAGTCCAGTCGGGACAGATAAAGGTTAAGAAACGTACTTGGGCCTCTTACATTACTTGTCTGGAATAGCTGGAATATAGGACTCTAATCTGGAATGAAACTGGAACCGGTGCAATGAAACTTTGTTTCGTTGGTCTGAAACTGGCATAGTGAAACTTTGTTTCACTGGTCTGGAACTGGTATAGCCAAACTTAGTTCAGCTGGTCTGGAACTGGCATGACAAAACTTTGTTTTGTCAATCTGGAATGGAGTTGGTAAAACTTTGTTTCACCAATCTAGAAACTGGTATGGCAAAACTTTGTTTTGTCGGTCTGGAATCTTGAATAGTCAAACTTTGTTTAGCTGGTCTGGAATCTGGAATAGCCAAACTTTGTTTAGGTGATCTGGAATATGGTAAAGCAAAACTTTGTTTCGCTTAAGGGTGAACCTGCAAAATTTGATTTCACAAGCTCGAATGCATGTCAGGGCCCGCCGACCGAGGAATTCAAAATTTTATTTTGAAAAGGGATTAGAATTTAAATCTGATATTACAAATTAGGATTTGCAAAATTTTATTTCGCAAAAAGATAAGTTCAGAAAATTTTATTTTAAGAACTAAAATGCATGTCAGGGCCTGCCGACCAAGTGATTTGATAATTGCAAAATTTTATTTCGCAAAAAAACAAGTTCAGAAAAATTTATTTTAAGAACTAAAATGTATGTCAAGGCCTGCCGACCAAATGAGTTGAAAATTGCAAAATTTTATTTCGCAAAAAGGGCTGGAAAATTGCAAAATTATACTCCTACCTCTCTCTCTCCACTCATCTAACCCCACCATATCCTTTATTAATATTTAATTCTAATTATTCCTACCTCTCTCCAATAACCAAACCTCACTCATCTCCGTTATTAATATTTAATCCTAATTATTCATACCTCTCTCAAATTACCAAACCCCACTCATATCTTTATCAATATTATACTCCCCACCCTTAATCCCCGTGCCCACTTCAAAGGGGAAGAAAAGAGTAGATGGGAGGGAGTATTTCTCAAAAAGGTAAGTTGAAAAAAAAATTATTTTAAGAACTCAAAATGCATGTCAGGGCCTGCCGACCAAGATGAATTTCAAAATTTTATTTTAAAAAAGGATGGATGAGATCGTAAAATTTTATTTCACGAAAAGTGCTGATTGATTGCAAAAATTTATTTCGCATAAAGATTGGAGTGGGATTTTTGACAATTATTGACTTTGAAATTCGCAAAATTTTTATTTTATGGGAATATGGGACTTAATGAGATGCCCCTACTTTGGATGAATCTGGAAGATGAATGACAAAGTAGTCGACTAAAATGGTTAGTGACAAATATATGACACCTAGAATGCATATGCATGTCCTAGATATGATGCTATGATGAATGCAAAACTTGTGTTTTCGAAAACATTTGAAATGAGTTTTTAAAACAAGTATTTTTTCTAAAATATTTTGAAAATGATGGGGTCTGACCCAAATGTGATCCAAGTAGAATTAATGGACACAGTTTCTCCGGAAATATATCTGATGTGGAGAATATTTATTATTTTTATTTGACCTATTAATTTGAATTATTCTTTGACGAGTTCTGCCCTCTTTACAGTAACAAGCTCTACTAATTAAGCAAAACTAATACCATAGAAACAAAATACTTTTGTGACGGTATAAACTTAGTATACATCCCCTGAATTCTTAGATGTTCAACGAAGGTGATAAATGGAATAGAGTAGAAGGTTCTATGGTGTTAGAAGACACTAGAGACCTGTGTGCCTCTCTCACTCACCTAAGTGAATGAAAGGATCGTCCCAAGAGCAATGAAAACATTGAAACTGTGAATTGACTCGTCTGAGGAATGAAAAATGACACTCTACAATTTTATATCTTTTTTACTGGAATTTTATTTTGTCTTGTGAATCTTGAGATTTTTGACACTGGATTAAATTGCAAATTTGACCGAATTTTTTTTTTGTCTTGTGAATTTTTGAGACTTTTGATGCTGGATTTGATTGCAACGAGGCTAAATTTTTTTTGTTTTTTGAATTTTCAAGTCTTTTGACACTGGATTCGTATCTCTTTGAGATCATAATTTTCTCTTTGAATTTTTGAGACTTTTGTCACTGGAGTTGATTTAAACTTTGACTAGAATTTTTGTTGACTTATGAGAGTATTTAGTGTGACTATTTTTGAGCTTGTATTGGTACTTGGACTCACATCTTAAGCTCATTTTAAGGGACTAGTGGTCACCTATAAAATAGCACGGAGTGCGCGCTCCCGTGTCTTATTTGGTATGTTTTGACACGGGTGTACTAAGAATCTGGTTTGAACATTTTTGAGCTAGTTTTCTAGCACCAATGGGAATGTATGACAATATCTGCTAAAATGGTCGATTATATGAGTTTGTGCTCATCTAGTAGTCATTCGAGATATGAGAAATTGGCGAATCTGGTATAAAGCAATTTGTGCTCATTTGAAAAATTGACGAATCTGGTAGTCATTTGAAATATGGAAAATTGACAGATCGGGTAGAAATATCGAGTCTCCAAACCTATAGGTCACCTAGCTAGAGACACGGCGATCAAGGAATTATCACACCACAGGAGATGGGAAAGGTGGTCAAATGCACGCCCTCGTTCAGGCTGATTCTCAGAGGTCGACTGATCTACACTAAAGAGATACGCCCTAAAGTATTTCAAGTCTATTCTACTAGTTAAGGGTAAAAAGTAGAACAAGTGACTAATAAAAATGATATATGCTCGTTTTTTTCATTTATTTGACTAAAAAAGGACTAGGATGGTCCTAATTAATTAGACACTTAAGCTACATGTTATTTGGTAATACTAACAAAATAGTTTTGAGAACAGAGTTATGAGATTATATGACTGTAAGAGTAATTTTTCTTATTTTATTGACATGTTTGGACTTACTCTCTATTTTCTATTCAAACCGGTATTCATGACTTTTAAGTAGAAATCTGGGAGAATTGTTTAGATGGAAAGACTCGATGTGTACTAAGACTCATACGAATTTCTACAATGGATCACAAATGAGTTTTTTTTAAAAATTGAAATAATTCTAAGAAAAGAAATATTTTGTTAAATAAATAAAAAGTTAAAAATAAGACCGATTTTTTAGAAAAAGAGAAATTTCTGAAAAAAGAAAAAAAATGAAACTAATTTGTATGATGATTAATCTTATCGGCAAAGAGCTAAAATCTTATATGCATGAAGTCGACGTGCAAATGGTGGAGTAATACTTCTATACTGATGAACATTGATTGTTAATCTATGTTACTGTACCATGTCTACTGTTAGTTTAACACTGTTGTGCTAATGCATGCTTTTTTATTCTTTTTCCTTCTTTTGCATATCTAATAGGTTAGTTGTTAGTGATGGAAAGACTATACAAATGAAAATCATACTTCCTCCATTCAACTCCACTCTACCACTTTCTTTTTTTACGTTTGCCAACGCGTGTTTTACGCGTTAAATATCGTTAGCTAAGTATTTGCAAAACATATAAAAGTTAGATATTTTTAATATACTTGTAAAGACGAATCAAACAAGATCCCACATGAATATATTTCCACTTACGTATCGAGAGAAAATCGAAATTGAACACACAATTGTGAATAGTGTACAAAAGTGAAATAGGTAGAGTGGAGTTGAATGGAGGAAGTATGATATGTTGTGCTAAGACGCATATAGTATGATCAATGTTAGACAAATTTTTTTTAAAGCCATGTCTATGAATGGAACAGACCCATCAAAAGCTAATTGTTATCAATACTAACCATGGAAACTTGTAATGTTTTTTTTAGACGACTAACGAACCCTTAAACACAATTACAAACAATCAAAGCATATATAAATTTCCTAATCAAAGGTTCTACGGGCTCTATGGTTAAGCTTGCGGGTTGGAAATTGGGTACTCATGACATTAAAATACTCGGGGGTATCTTTCGCTTTTGTGCTCACCCAGTCATATGGACTAAGCGAGTTGCCAAAACACGACGTCATGAGGTGGAAAATACATGTAAGGCCTAGTCGGTCGAATGGACATTCTAAGTATACAACGCACTTTACCGAAGATGAATTAGGGAAGCTTAAACGGCGTAATATTGGCTTACGGAGAGCCTACACCTCTTTTTTGTCTCAAGCATTAGAACAATAGAATAATAGATAAAGATGCAATATAAAAACGATTATTTATGGATTAAAGAAAAACAAAAGAAGAAAGATTAATCCTAAGTCAACAATTAAAACACATGGCCAAACAATCCAACACTGGTAAGCATGAATAAGTACAGCTAATTGCCTAGTTTTGTCACACGCTATTAAAGATGGAGTGAATTCTTAACCTAGCCACAACATGGCCGCTTATATTAACGTGCAACCTATATACGGATTAATCCATAAATACAGTATTAATTTCGTCAGACATATAATATGATAAATAAATTTCGAGTCTTACCCGCTTATTAAGTCTCTAGCGGAGTCGCCACTATGAGATCCCTGAAAAAAATCTCTTTTTTTGAAATAAATAATATGGTGGAGTCGCCAGTAGGTTTTATAAAAACGTACAAAAATAAATTTAACAGAAAAGGGCCTTTTGATCCTTGGAATGGGGACTGATCCGTCACTCCGGTCTGAACCAAAGATTGCGGATTCGGGGGTAAAGGTACGGTCAGAGAAGGTGTTAGGCACCCGGACCGCTCATCAAACTGACGGCCTCTACTATTTATTTATAATATTATATATTTGACGAAAAAAAAAAAGATTGTTAAAAACAAATTTACACAATACAAATTATTTTCAAAACAAATTAACTAGGTTAGTCAATACAATAAAATAGAGAAAATAAAAGACAAAATAAAAGAGCTAAATAAAAAGAAAGAGTAGAGAAAAGCTTATTCAAATCTGGTACCCTCAGGCCGATGTGGATGTCGACTATTAATGAATTTCGACTTTGTCGTAAATTAATAGCTCTTATGCGCTTATATAAAAACTGGGACAATTTATTTGTATGTGGGTGGTTAGATTTGAAACTGGGATTGTATATTTGAGAGAGTAGAATTATGAATCTGGTCTTTGGGTGTACCTGGTAATTTTCGTCCTCTCTCAAACTGTACGATAGAGTTGGTATTTATAGTAGCTTGCATGCATGAGTGGAGAGTGTTATGGCCATTGAAATTGTTATATGATAGAATTTGAGGTCGGCTTATGTTGTCATTCTACGTAAATTGCTATTCTTGTATAATTCTTCCTTAGATCCACTTGTATTTTGTATCCATTACTATTATATTTACTTTATCTCTTTGATATTATCAACAAGTTTTCCTTCTTAAACTTGCTCTAGGATTCCTTTTTGCAACTTAATTCATACCGTACAATGCTTGAATGTGATATGCATCCATTAATGGTGTCATAGTGACAAGGTTTAGCCCATTTATTTGTCTTTATCCACTTTTGAACGTCAATCTCATTGTTTAACCAGGGGCACGTGTACTGTTGGGGATTTTTGGAACGGATTGATGAAAAAAAGGCTTGGAGATGGTTTTATGTCATAAATGAATTTCTCGGGAAATAAGCGTAAAGAACCGTAAATTATAACATTGTCAATTTTCATTTAGTCATTAAATTTGAGCCTCATCATCGGGTAACCGTAAGGCTAGGAGACAACTTTGAGGTGTCTACAACAGGCCACCCCAAACGAGACAGGTGACAACACAGACACAACAAACGTTAGTTTCAATAAACAAATAAGGTGAGACACGGCTCAAGTGTGTGAATATGCAACATGACTACTAATATGAATGAACCAGTATCAAAAAACACCACCACGGTATCGGGACACGCCCAGACATACCGACAACCACACTGGTACCGGGACACGCCCAAACGTACCGATAATCACAAACAGGTATCAGGACACGCCCAGACGTACCGGGTCCGGAAGCCAACCGGATCCCCTGCTAGACATCGTGTCTCAACCACACGAGTCCCTCCATAACTGAAGCCATTAATGTGCACATCCCTCTTGGAGTGAGAAGCTCCAAGAGGCGACTTAAGCGTAAGACGGTCTCCCAACCGCCTTACGTCTCCTCAATAACCAAGTAACACCACCAACGATCTCCAACACAACACAACAATGACCATCATGGAAAATGCAACACAACACCAATTATATGACTCATCATGAACTCAATCCCAATATATCATGGACAAAACTTCCTCAAATACCAACATGTTATCCAAATCGACTCGTACTCGAGATGATGATAAAAGACACATAAATATGCATACAAAAATATTGAAACCGAGTAGGATAAACCTACCTTTTTGCATTCTTCATAAGAAATCCTAAACCATCAAGCATCCATATCATAAAATCGTCTCATCCTACATAATTCCATAACAACTATCACAAAATATCCTACAACAACTAGTACTATTAATTAACCCTTCATTATTACCCATTAATTACTCCTAATACTAATTAAAACACTAATTAACAACACCCATTAAAAACCCCCAAATTCTTGGGTTTAGTCTTAAAATGAATTATCCAAATTAAAGGGAAAAAGGTAGAATAAGACTCACCCAGTGACAAGGAACAAGAATATGTGAATGAATCTTTCAAAATCTTCACCCTTTGTTGTAGATCTAGGATTTAGAGAAGGCGGGATTGTATAGAGAGGTGGGAGGATTTTATAGAGAAGGAAATAGGGTTTGGGAATGAGGGAAATCAGAAAAATAGAGTTTATATATATCAAGGTCCATCAAGGAAAAGCCCACGCGTGAAAACTCAGCGGTTCCCGCAGCACTCGGTCGAGTGCTCGGTTCACTCGGTCGAGTGCCGGCTCCACTCGGTCGAGTGAACCTCCACTCGATTGAGTGGTCTATGAAACAGGGGTTTTTAACAACTTGCAGACTCACTCGGTCCCTTACTGAGTCGAGAGGGTGCCACTCGGTCGAGTACTCAGTTTACTCGGCCGAGTACAGGTCTTATAACTATGGGGTATTACATCAGATGTTATGAAAGTGCACTTCTCTAGTTTTCCAAACAGCTTGTTGTTTCTCAAAATTTGGAACACTTTCTCAAGGTGAATTAGGTGCTCTTCTGTGGTCTTGCTGTAGATTAAAATGTCATCAAAGTATACCACAACAAACCTTCCCAAACAAGGTCTCAACACTTTTGTCATTAATCTCATAAAAGTGTTGGGTGCATTTGATAATACAAATGTCATAACTAGCCATTCATAGAGTCCTAGTTTTGTTTTAAAAGCAGTCTTCCACTCATCACCTTCCCTGATTCTCACCTGGTGATAGCCCTGCCTAAGATGAATCTTAGAAAAGATTCTGGTACCACTTAACTCATCCAGCATGTCATCAAGTCTAGGTATGGGAAATCTATACTTGACTGTGATGTTGTTGATGGCTCTGCTATCAATACTCATCCTCCAGGTGCCATCTTTCCTAGGAACCAATAATGCTGGAACAACACAAGGGCCTAAAGATTCCCTCACAAATCCCTTGTTCATTAATTCATCAGTTTGTTTTTGTCGTTCTTTTGTAGCATCGGGATCACACTTATATGCAGGTCTGTTAGGGAGTACAGATCCCGGCACAAGGTCGATCTGGTGCTTAATTCCTCTCAGTGGAGGCAAGCCACTAAGCAACTCAGCAGGAAAGATATCTTGGTACGGCTCTAGCAATGGTCTGACTTCTGGTGGTAGTTGGTGCTCCACATCCTCTTGAATTTCTTTGGACAATAAGATGAGGACAGGGTGCTCTTGTTGTATTTCCTTGACCATTTCTGCTTCAGATAGGAATAAAACTCCATTAAGCCCATCAGTCACACTTGGACTCCCATAGTTCTTCTGATTAGGTGGTAAATGAGTCAATGTAATTTTTCTGCTTCCTTGCATAAAGGAATAGGTGTTGCTCCTTCCCTGATGGACTGAATTCTTGTCAAATCTCGATGGCCTCCCCATTAATAGGTGACATGCATCCATGGGGACTACATCACACAAGATCTCATCTTTATAAACATTGCCAGTTGAAAATGGAACCAAACATTGATTGTCAACCTTAACATCTGTTCCTTTGTTTAACCATATCAGTTTGTAAGGATTGGGACGCTCCTAGGTATTAAGGTTGAGCTTAATGACCATTGTGACATATGCCACATTGGTGAAGCTTCCACCATCAATGATTAGGTTGCATACCCTTTCCTGAATAGTACACTTGCTCCTGAAAATGAGGAATCTATGATCCTCCTCCTAAGGTGCCTATTGAGACTGCATCATCCTCCATAGAACCATACTATGGCCTGTATCAGGGTGAGCCATGACCATGTCATGGGTGAGTTCCTCTTCAAGGGTTGTCTCCTCAATTACAGGATCCTCTTGCTCATATTCAACTGAGCCCTCTTTTTTCCACTCCTCTGCCTCCATTGTTGTTAGTGCTCTCTTGGAAGGGCAATCCTTCCTGAAATGACCATACCCTTGGCATTATAAGCACTTAATCTTCTCCTTGGTCAAAGGTGGGTTAGACTTATGGAACATGGTTGCTTTCCTCTTGTCTCCTCCTATTTGGGACACTGGTTTGAGTGTCTCAACAATCTTAACACCAGTGTAGGGACTATAAACAGGTTTTGGTTTGGGTGCAGCAGGTTTGGACTTTCCCATTTTTTCCAATCTGAGTGCTAGGTTAACAACATCATCATATGAACACAGTGGTTGCATCCTGACCTTAGTAGCAATATTTTTATCAAGCCCTTCTAAAAACCTAGCAATCCTTTGCTCAGGTTTCTCATTAATCTCACATTGCAAGGTTAATTGTTCAAATTCCCTTAAATAAGTTTCAATGGGTCTCTCATCCTGCCTAAGCTTAGACAACTTAATGAACAAATCCTGAGTGTAATCTTTGGTGACAAACTTATCCAATATTTTTTTCTGAAGTTTGGACCAAGATTTAACAGGTTCCTCCCCTTCCCTTAATCTCTGGTATTTAAGGTTATCACACCACAATGAGGCATACCCCTTTAACTTCAACACACCAACCTTACAAGCCTTAGCATCATTATAGTTTTTATACTCAGATATCTTTTCGACATCGATCCCTAATCCATTCTAGTAAGTCATCAGGGTTAATACTACCAGAAAAATCGGGAATTTCTACCTTTAGATGCTTGTCTGTTTGCTCGAAGGCCTCCTCTTATGTTCTGATGCTCTCATCTGAATCTGAGCCATAATCTTCTTCATGATGTGGCTGTCCTCTTCCTACTTCTATATGAAACCCTCTGGCCCTGCCTCTGCCTCTACCAGGTGGTCTCCTCCTTAGATCAGGGTTTGGAATCCTTTCCATGACAGCATTCATAACATTAACCATCACTTTGACAGTTCCTGCCAGTTTTTCAATCCTTGTTTCAATTCCTGCGATCCTCTCTTCACTCATGGTAATTTTTTTGTGTTTTTAAAGTAGTTAGGGATAATGAACTCACTATTCTCTCAACCCAAGACTAACTCAAAGGTGGAAGTGTGTTATAACCTGGATCTTAGTACCAATTTGCAGTGTAAAACCCAGGGTTTCACAACAATGCTATGTATGTTGCAGGAGACACTAAAAATATCAAATGAACCTTAAAAATCCTGAATTTTTGTGACAATGAATTTAAAATAATAAACTAAAATTGTGCCAAATTTTAAGATGTATAATGTAGTTTAAGTAATTTTAATGCTACTCAGAAACAGCCTGCTCAAGGAGATTGCAGACAAAAGCTTGACTTAGTGAATGGGCTGATTTGATTGAGGTGAGGATATAGTTAAGGTCCTAAATTTCCACAGAGTTCTCACAGGAAATTTAAGAGATCAACTTAAGCAAATCTGGACTTAGAATCCACAGTTTAACACAGGATTGCAAGCCTATATTGCACAACACAACTAAAGGAACCACAGCCAAGCACAGATTCAATTTAATTATGCTAAACTGACTTTGATCAATTTAATTATGCTAAACTGACTTTGATCAGGCCAGGACACAAAATACAATTTAGACACAAGTTTGAAAGTTTTAAGAGAAGTCTCAAGGCTAAATTTCATTCAAAAGTATTCTACTTCAATAGTTTGAGACATAAGTCCTTATATAGGCCTTGTCTTGCATTACATCTCGAAATAACCTAGCATCCAAGGGCCAAGATCTATTTTAGGATGAGTAAAAATAATACTAAATATATTACAAGCTGGTAATTTGAAGTAAATAAGTGAAAATTAAAAGCAATGGGGTAAAACAGACTGAAATAAAGCAAGATTACAGTCTGATCATTTGTCTATTGTGCATGGGTTACTGTTGCTTTGTTGGCTAGCTAATTACTTTCCAAAGTCAAGGCTTCTTGTAGTTTTTTTTGTAGCTGATTTCGTGGGAAAATGGTGAAGTGGTCCTTCTGCAACAATCTCACAATTGCCTCACCAAAAATGGAAAGATTACTTTATGCTTTATCATTCCTTTCAGCAGCATGTGACTGGTTTTCCTTGCTTGCTTTCTGTGCTGAGTTTTACATTGCTTTTGCTTGGATGGTCTTGGATGTTTGAGGCTTTTGTTGGACTTAATTTAGGCTCACCCCAGCTGGCCATATGGGCAGCTGAAAGCTGGACCTGGTGAACCTCTTGACAGGTTGTTCTGGTGGTGGTGCAAGTGTGGTGCCCTGACTTGGGTTGGGTGTGGGATCCCCTGATTCAGCTCCTGCTGCAACTATCGTAACAAAGCATAATTTGGCATGTCGTGTTAAGTTGATGGATGTGGGGTGTCATATTTGTTGTGACGAGATGGAGACTTTTCTCCATCTTGTTGGGGGCTGTGGGTAGACGGGTGGGGTATGTGATAGGCTGGGGCTGGTTGTGTGGGCGACGTATGGGTATGAGTGGGTGAGGGAGTGGGTGGAAGCTGTGTGAAGGGAGCTGGAGATGGTGAGATAGATTTATTCATTTTCGGTTGTTGGGCGATGTGGGAAGTTGGGAATTTATGGGTGTTTGAAAAGGTTAAAATGAATGTGGATCGTGTGGTGAAGCGTGTGGAGGAGCTATGTAAGGAGATGAGGGAAATCACAAGTGGGACTGGAATGTAGTGGAGCAGGCGGGGGTGAGGTGAAAGTGGCAGAAACTGGCGGAATGAATAGTGAAGGTGAACGTTGGTGCGGGAACGAAGGTGGGATGGGGACTGGGCACTGGTGCGGTTTCTAGGGATAGTGATGGGAGGGTGGTTTGGGGACTGACCGAGCATAGAAGAGGAGAGGTGGAGCCGAAAATTGTGGAGGCGATAACTGTGCTTGAGGGCATTAAAGAGGCGAGGAGGCGCAGCCAGTTGAAGATTGTCATCGAAAGTGATTGCAAGACACTTATTGAAGCTTTGGAGCAGCGGACGAAGGGACGAAGCGATTTTCATTTAATTTTAGATGATATTTTTTTGTTATGTTTTGATTTCGAGTTGGTTATATGGTCGTTTATTAGTAGGAAGTACAATAGTGTTGCGTATGAGCTTGCTCACTGTAGCTCTATGCAATACGATAGACGAGTTTGGGTTGGTTCTCTACCCCGACATATCATGGACATGGTTGGTAATCATCTTAATGAGATAGAGTAAACCCGTCTTTGGGATTTCTTCAAAAAAAAAAACATTAATCCTTATTATATTCAGCTTACTTTCCATATTTGCCTCTACTTTTACCCTTTTTTCTTAAAAACCCATTTTTTTACCATGTTACCATTGGTCTGGTATGGAGGGAGTATATAATTGTTTCGAAAAACAAAAGGTGCAAATTTCTTATAAATATGTTGTTTGACACATAGCATATGCAAGATGTGTACACGACCAAAACATTCAAATAAGTTGAGCTTTGACCCTATATGTTTAATAAAAATCACGCGTTATACATTAAAAATTGAAAAATGCATCGAATTATATCCACATCGTTTTGAATAAATATTAAATGATTTGGAACATAACGTGTCGTGAAATGATCGAACTTAAAACTTAATGTTGATTGTTGCATTATTCGAATACATTTTTTTTATTAATATGATATTTTATAAGTCACAAAATTATTTATATAATAACCGTATTTATCATGAATATGTATCTATCACTTATTAGTTATAATTAAAAATTTATGTATTTTATTTTAAAACATTGAAGTTAAACCTAAGAAAATAAGAGTAAAAAAGTTAATTTATTTTTATTTATAAGTAAAGATATTAAATGTCATATATGAATTATTTTATTTTTCTTCTTTTTAAACAGGCCTGAGAAAAAGGATTGTACATCAGATGTAGAACCTCACACTTAATGACTTTTTGAGTTTTTGTGTATTTTTTTTTAGTTTTATAGAATTTATAAATTACATTTTAATTTTATGATGTCAAAAATCAAATTTTTTTTTTTTTTGAGCTTATATGTAAATTTTTTGAGTTATAATATAATTTTTGAGATAAATATTTAAGTAAATAAAATCAAAAGCTTTATAATAAAACTCAAAATTTTTAAATTAAAACTCAAAAATATATAAAATATTATTAAAAGGCTAGCCTAAAAATGCCACGTAGACAATGCCACATGGGTTGAAAAAAAGCCACGTACACAATAACAATGTGACTTGGCAAACGAATATGACATGGATTATCAATTTATTATATTGCATTAATTTAATTCACTTATTTCCTTTAAAAATCCATCCATATTCCATTAGTTTTAAACTTAATTAACTAAAAAAAACTACAATAAAAAATACGCATTAACTATAAGTTAATAATTTCAAGATATCTATCTATATAACATAAAAAACCTAAATTGAGTAGTTAGTAGAATGATATGTGGTGCGCAACATTTACATGTTAGATCAATTTTTTATTTTTTATTTAAAAAAAAGTAAAAATAGAAAATGAAAAGGGAAGGTAGTAATCAATAGACTAATTATTCATCTTATTCAAACACTTTCATTTACCATACATTATTCCACTTAATAATAATTATTTAGTGCTAATCTTTTTATATTCTACCATTATGAAAAAATTTCATCAATAAAAGAAAATAAATTGATAATATTCTAGCATATTCCTAGCAAAAATAAATTAATGAAAAATTAATGAAAAGTAACATAAAAAGCCTCGATTGAGTAGTTAGTAGAATGACACGTGACGAGCTACATTTACATGTTAGATCAATTTTTAATTTTTTATTTAAAAAAAAAGTAAAAATAGAAAATGAAAAGGCAAAGTAGTAATCAATAGACTAATTACTCATCTTATTTAAACACTTTCATTTATCATGCATTATTCTACTTAATAATCATAATTTAGTGCTAATCTTTTTATATTCTACCGTTATGAAAACATTTTACCTATAAAAGAAAATAAATTGATAAAAATTCTAGCAAATTCCTAGCAAAAACAAATTAATGAAAATGTTTGTTTATTTTCACCTAATTATTTATTTGATTTATTTTTCAACAATTCTCATATCTTTACTTTGTGGTGTGTAGGAATCAAATGGACAAGAAATGAAGAGATAAGAGAGAAGTAGAAGAAAAGTGGAGAATTCAACAAGCATTTGTATTATACACTTTGTTTTAGGCATTGTCGAATTTATATAAAGACACTTGAGATCGTCGACGATTAAATATAAACATCAGCGAATGGTGGTCAAAATTTGGTGAAGGAAATCATCAGCTGACGCAAAAAGGTCGTTACTGACGGATTTTGCCCGTCAGTAACCCGCGTTTTCGTAGTAATATAACTTGACTAAATTGTAACTTTAGTTTTTTTTAATCTCTTTTCAATAGTGATAGATTGTTTTGCGGATGTTTTTAATATATTCATCATTGTTAATGTGTAATAAATTTATTAAGATTGATATTAACAACAAATTACAAATATGACTAGGGCAAGTTGGTGTAAATATAGTATTCTCTATATATTTAATTAAGTTGGTTAGATGGGTAAATCTATATTTTTCTTATGATTTGAGTACTAATGAGATGAGATAGGATACATTTGATTTTGTTGTCTTATTGTTGCTTTGATGATAAGATGGCAAAAGTACATTGTATATATCGATTTGCAATAATCTGTTTATATCAATTCTCTTAGTATAATTACTTACATTTTATCCCAAAATAACATAATACTAATGAGTATAATATCTTTTTTACTTTTAATTTTCAATGTGAGAATGGATGTTTTATATATTTACCCACCTTATTTAAATTATTTTTATTTAATTAAACGTTACAATAGTTAAGAGAAAATGAGTGAAGAATATTTTAAGTCTTAAATATCATCATTAATTCCAAACTAAAAAAAAAGAGGTATATAAACGATGTTTAATACTATTTATTATTTTTTTAATTAATACGGAAAATCATCATTTTAATAAAGGTGACTAACAAAAATATCAAATTTGACGTTGAACAAAAATGATATCATTTGGTTACAAAAGTAATGAGAATGAGAATATAATAGGTTACAATGAAAAACAAAACAATACTAAAGAATGAGGTAAAATCGTAAATAACTTAATATCAAGCTACTACAAAAAATAGTAAAAAAAAAAATTTTACGCCAACAAATTAATGAAAAGTTAGAGCTTAAGTCTTACACTTTCACAATAGGTTATCTCCTATTGAATAAACCTGATAAGTGCATTTTCTATACATTTTAACCCCTTATATTAGTTTGATTTTACATATCATTTAGCATTGATCAAAGTGTTTTTAAGCTAATATTGTGTTTCTAGTGCAATTGTGTGTTCAAGTGTGTTTTGTAAGAAAATGAGATAAAGTACTATAAAATGTGCTAACACTAGAAGTAAGGCTAAGTATGAGAGCAAGATTGGACTAAGTGTTGGAAGTGCATGGATTTTGCATGAAGAAAGTGTTGGATCAAACTGAAAATGCAAGCAAAGTTAATGTGCAAGTCAAAGCCCAAGAATTCAAGTCCAAAATGTGGTGGAAAATTTGGATGCTAAAGAAGAGCCTATGATGCCAAAATACTTAAGATGCCCTCCTTAATGCTCTTAATCGCACCATTAAACAAGGCATTAATCGTCAACATATGATACCATTTGCAATTAAGGACGAAATTAAGAGAAAATATGATGGACACTACGACCCCGATCGGGGTTGCCAAATCCGATCGGGGTTGGCTCCTCCTTGGTGCATGCGTTACTCCTATTGTTTTCCTATAAATAGGAGCCTATGCTCGACCATTGGATTCACCTCTTACACACTCTTACATATATTTTTCTTCCTAAATTCTCTCTAAATATTAGTAGGTAGTTTAGTTTAGTTTTAATTTATATTAGTTTGTTACAACATTTCTATTATAAAGTTCAAGTTATATTCAAGCTTCATTTCAAGTTATTTCCATTTGCATTTGTCCTTCATTTCCATTTCCTACTTCAAGGTAATTCTATTTCCTATTTTCATTATGTTTTTCATTTCAATTGTCATTAGTTTAGTTTACATTTACATTATGTTAGAGTAGTTTCTTTTGTCTAGGGAATAAAGGGAGCCATTCATAAAAAGTATTTGTAAAATGTTAAATTAGGTTGATATAATATTGTCTAATTGTTTCTATCACATGTTTGCACCTTAATGTTTAATGTTTGTTTAAAGGCCTTATTCATTGATTAAGTTTGTTCATTCGTTCTAAAGTCGAGAGACACGGAATTGAATTAGACTAAGCATGTGTAGTAGGACGACCTAGTCATGGACGAGAGTGTCTCTAGGACCCGGTCTATGGTTGACACTAATATCGTAAGGTGGGTGTCTCTAAGCCTAAACAATTAACGATTTATCAACTCCTATGTTTAATTTGAGCATTTACATAATTTGCATGTGTGACCCGACCTCCCTAGATTATTTCTTTATCATTATTGTTTTCTTCCATAATCCAACCAACAAATCAACAAACGATAACCGACCTCAAGGTAAAATTCACTCCATAACAACTAATTAACAATTTCCGTCTCTCTGTGGTTCGACCCCTATGTACTACATTCATTTGTTTTGCTAGGGTATAAATATTATCTTTGCATAGGTGTGCAATATCAAATCTTGGCGCCGTTGCCGGGGAGACGGTTTTGTTTGCTAATTAGTTGTTGAATTTTATTTTATTTTATTTTGTCTCGAGGAACACTTGTTCCTTGTGATCTTCTCACGGTTTCTTTGTAGTTTTAGTGCCTATTTTGTAGGTAATAAAGCTTGGCCTTACATAATGAATTACGAATTCGTCCCACAACTCAAAGATGAGCCTTTCATGACTATCTTGCCCGATTCAATTCAACCATTTTTGCGATAGTCTCCTCTCTCTTGGACATATCCTTGATAGGGATTACATGGTTCAATTCGGGCTTAATGGCATGAATTTTGAGACCCGAGAAATAGATCTAAACTTGAGTAATGGGAGTGTCTACTACATGATAGGGCTAGAACTTTGGAATTCCTTTGATTTCATGGCTAGCCAAAGTCAATTGCGGGAGGTATCACGCCAATACAATGAGTGGCGCATGCAAGAGGAGCTCAAAGTGCTACAGGCTCGTTTAAAACAAACTTCTCAAGAGAAACCGAGACCACGTGAGCCTATCTTTTCTCATTTTGCCTTTTTACCTCCCCAATGTGAGTCTTTTCAATCTAATGATTTTGAATTATTGGATGACGACGATGATAGTCCGACTTTTTCTTCTAAAAGTCCCCCTAATGTCATTCCAATTGAAAATTTAGAGACTCACGTTGATGACATTGACCTCGTATTAGATAACACACTCACCATGGACGATGTGGGGCCCGAATATAATGAAAAAGATGAGGTTTTACACGAGACCTTAAACCCCTTTGAAATCCTTTTGTAGAGGATGTTGTTGATCCATTCGAGAAAGATAGAGGTTTAAGCAATTTTGATATGGAAATTAAGTGGGATGATCCCCCTATTTTTGATGACCCTCTCCTCTTTTATTCTTTATGCCACCCATTTGAGACCATATATGATTATAATTTGTGCTCTAACGATTTATTTTATGGTCTTAAGCATGATGCTCCATCTATTGCTGACGAGTGGAGTGATACGGTGGTAATATTTGAAGTCTCTCTTGCGCTCATCGATAAGATTTATAAATTTCTACCCTTGCTCTTTCATAATTTAATTCAATTGTGTACATATGCTTTCATGTTGCTCATGCGCAGATATATGATAGATTTCTAAGGGCATTGACGTGCTTTTTAGAGGATAATGGAGGATTCATTAGAAAATAAAATAGTTTGTTTTATTTCAATTTTTACGCAAATTTCATGTTTTATTAGAATTAGGAATAAATTTTAGACTAATTAGCTATTTTGAGTTGTGACTTGTAGGTGTGAAGAGGAGAAGAGGCGTTTTGAAGGATAGCATACTACCCCATGTTGTAACCCCGTTCGGGGTCGTAACATTTCCGTTTTCAAGCAAAAAAAAAGCCAACGGTCAACCCCGATCGGGGTCGCGACTTTCTACTTTATTACGTGTTTTAATAAAGACGGGATATGCTAATCTTCTCCATATGTTTTAAAAGCAAAGGATGGTACTCCTTCTCTCTATTATTCTTCATTTTTAAATCAAATCACCTCCGAAAACCTCTATTAGCATCAAGGACAAAGTACCCATCGGAATTTTGACCCATTTTTTTTATGAGATGCTAAGTGGAGGAATCCCCCAATGTTTATGCTAGCTTGGGGGAGGCTCGTTAGTCTAGTAAGTTTTCTTTCCTTTGAATTTTCGTTTATTTCTCGCAACCCATTAAATATGACCTCTTGTCCTTCTTGTTTATGTGCTTTGCGCCATTTTTATGGTTTCGTTGGGTAATTTGATTGTTGGCACATTGAGGACAATGTTATGTTTAACTTGGGGAGAGATTGCATTCGCATATTAGTTAGTTTGCATTTAGTTAGTATAGATTTAGTGAGAATTTTTGAAAAATTTGTGTGAATTTTTGCTTCTAATTCTTTGCTTGTCCTACTTATGCCCTCTTGTTTGTCCCATTTTTGGCTTGATAGCTCTTGATTCGCTACTTTTGACGGGATATAGCATGCATGGGGATGTCTTGACATAGTAGGTGGAAGATGGAAATTAAACCAAGTAGGCTTGATCTTGACTTTTGGCAAGCTACAAAATTTGTAAGGTAGAACCTCCTTAAAGGCCATTTCATCTTTATTTGGTCTCACTTAAGTGAGTGGTAGGTCTCCTTATGGTGTGTGTTACATCAAAACACACAAATATGATCTTCTTTTCATCTCTTTTAAGCATTACTTTCATTTTGCTATGCATTTTTGAAGCCAAATTCACATTGATAAATTTGCCCATTTTCTAACCCCCTTCACATGTTCTTATTCCCTAACTACATTAAAAATAACCTACCCTTATTAAAGCTAGTAGCTATGTCTTTTGGTGATGGGATGCTCAAAATTGGGATGTTCTTTAAAATTTATGTCATTGTGAATTTGTCTGCCGGATGTCATTGTTTTCCGGTTGTGCTATGAAAGAAAGAATTAGAGTTGAAGAAAAAGAAAAAGAAAAAAAAGGGATGAAAAAAAAGGGAGAAAAGAAAATGAAAAGAAAAAAAAGAAAGAAAAGATTTGTTTGATGAAGTTGATGTTAATAATAAGTGGTAGAAGAAGAAGAAGTTAAGATTTCTCATATGGTTAATTATATATTTTGGAGAAATTCTTAAGGTTTGTAATGTAAGAAGTCATTTGTCTTCTAATTGGGCTATTTTGGGTTGGAATGAGCATTTTCACATGGTTTTGTTGCTAGCTTAACATTAGCTCTACATATCCATAATCATTTGTCCCCCTTATGTCCCATATCACAATAAAGCCTTCTTCTAACCCTTTGGCTTCATTATTTGCTTGCATTTGATTGTTTTGGCTCATGATTTGATTGTTTACTATATTAGATTGAGGGCACATTCTCATGAGTCGAGATACCTTGAGTGATTATTCACAAAATGTCCTTTACACAAAATTGAGTTATGAGTGGATCGTGAGAT
Source organism: Silene latifolia (assembly GCF_048544455.1). NCBI lineage: Eukaryota > Viridiplantae > Streptophyta > Magnoliopsida > Caryophyllales > Caryophyllaceae > Silene > Silene latifolia. Next base: position 484,761,830 of record NC_133538.1, on the reverse strand, counting down.
TTCGAAAGTCAAAAGATCATGCAAGAGCCGAAAAGTTTACTTGAAGTCATCCATCCTACGTCGCCATGTGAATCTCATCCATGATTTTGCATATCCTTATGCCCAAATTGTTTCGGGATTTGAATCAATTGCTTGTTAGCTACTTGGGATTTGCAATGTCGAGATGATCTTGCTTGAGGATAAGCAAGGACTTAGCTTGGGGGAGTTTGATAAGTGTATTTTCTATACATTTTAACCCCTTATATTAGTTTGATTTTAAATATCATTTATCACTTATCAAAGTGTTTTTAAGCTAATATTGTGTTTCTAGTGCAATTGTGTGTTCAAGTGTGTTTTGTAAGAAAATGAGATAAAGTACTATAAAATGTGCTAACACTAGAAGTAAGGTTAAGTATGAGAGCAAGATTGGACTAAGTGTTGGAAGTGCATGGATTTTGCATGAAGAAAGTGTTGGATCAAACTGAAAATGCAAGCAAAGTCAATGTGCAAGTCAAAGCCCAAGAATTCAAGTCCAAAATGTGGTGGAAAATTTGGATGCTAAAGAAGAGCCTAGGATGCCAAAATACTTAAGATGCCCTCCTTAATGCTCTTAATCGCACCATTAAACAAGGCATTAATCTTTAACATATGATACCATTTGCAATTAAGGACGGAATTAAGAGAAAATATGATGGACACTACGACCCCGATCGGGGTTGCCAAATCCGATCGGGGTTGGCTCCTCCTTGGTGCATGCGTTACTCCTATTGTTTTCTTATAAATAAGAGCCTATGCTCGACCATTGGATTCACCTCTTACACACTCTTACATATATTTTTCTTCCTAAATTCTCTCTAAATATTAGTAGGTAGTTTAGTTTAGTTTTAATTTATATTAGTTTGTTACAACATTTCTATTATAAAGTTCAAGTTATATTCAAGCTTCATTTCAAGTTATTTCCATTTTCATTTGTCCTTCATTTCCATTTCCTACTTCAAGGTAATTCTATTTCCTATTTTCATTATGTTTATCATTTCAATTGGCATTAGTTTAGTTTACATTTACATTATGTTAGAGTAGTTTCTTTTGTCTAGGGAATAAAGGGAGCCATGCATAAAAAGTATTTGTAAAATGTTAAATTAGGTTGATATAATATTGTCTAATTGTTTCTATCACATGTTTGCACCTTAATGTTTAATGTTTGTTTAAAGGCCTTATTCATTGATTAAGTTTGTTCATTCGTTCTAAAGTCGAGACGCACGGAATTGAATTAGGCTAAGCATGTGTAGTAGGACGATCATGGACAAGAGTTTCTCTAGGACTCGGTCTATGGTTGACACTAATATCGTAAGGTGGGTGTCTCTAAGCCTAAACAATTAACGATTTATCAATTCCTATGTTTAATTTGAGCATTTACATAATTTGCATGTGTGACCCGACCTCCCTAGATTTTTCGTTTATCATTATTGTTTTCTTCCATAATCCAACCAACAAATCAACAAACGATAACCGACCTCAAGGTAAAATTCACTTTATAACAACTAATTAACAACTTCCGTTTCTCTGTAGTTTGACCCCTACGTACTACATTCATTTGTTTTGCTAGGGTATAAATATTATCTTTGCATAGGTGTGCGATAGCCTATCAAAACCACATCTCATCCTTTTAATTTCACTATCATAATATTGCAATAGTTAGAACTCTACACAAATGCTTTGTGTCTTTGCATCTTTTCTAACTTTTAATTCTTTCATTAATTTGCCATAAATTCAAATTCATCATTGTTAGGCCCAGTTTAGCCTGGTCAGATCATAGCCTAGCCCGACCCTACTAGGCTGATTAAGGCAACCCAGGACCGGACAAGTCTTACTACTATAAAGCCGTTAAAGAACATCACAACAAGAAGGCTACTAAATCCTGGCAGAAAGGCTTGATGGTAAATACGAATAACCTGCGAGTATTCAAATAAGCTGGATTGAGAAGATAAGTCAGAAATACAGTTGTATGGGCCAATAAATCGTGCCCTATTCTCAAGGAAGACCAAGTCCAAACCATGAGACTATATCATCTATGAATCAAGACGGGAAAAGCTAAAGATTGGTTGAGAATAGAACGGGTCAAGCGAATTAATAGGGAGCATGCCCTATTAATCCGGTAACAGCTCCAACAAAAGAGGGGAACGTTGAGGATGAATCCAACGTTATCATTTGTAGAACTATAAATAGCAGAATCTAAACAATTGTAAAGGCATTCAATCCTATTCGATTATTTTTGCACTTTATCTCTTTTTACTCCTGAATATTCAGATATACATATAATATTGTACTCGGCTTATCAAGATAATAAAAACGTTATTCCTTATACTTAATTCTTCCTTTATTATTCACTCATATCATTCCAAACATATAGAACTAGATACCCTAATTACTCTTTAATAAAGCCGGATCCGTTCAGGGAAAATCCTGCTAAAACAATTGGCGCCCACCGTGGGGCATCTAGTTCTTCAACCAATAAAATTCCCTTCATCATTTAATATTCACACACAAAAATGGTGGAACTCACCGCAGAACAACAATTAGCGGTACGCCCTGGCCAAGATCAAAGAATTGGAAACAATCCAAGAGAAGGCGCCCAGTGAAGGCCAAATCAATAGGCTGAAGGAATCTGAGTCTAGCCTGAAGAAGAAATTGGAAAATCAGGCTTCGGGCTCCAAGACCAGATTCGAACCAGGAACCCCATTCTCATCCATTATCAAAAACATTGACTTCTCTAATTTTGGAACCCCGGAGAAGGACACATTATCCAAGACACCCAACCATTCCCAATGATGAGACAAACAAAACTGAAGCAGCAATAATGATGGCTATGCTTCAGGAAATCCAAAAACTCCACAACAAAATAGAAAATATACTCGGAGTGCCGGACCACATGTGGGTCAAGTAGAAGTTGACACTTTGCGATTCACCCTTTGCGGATGAAATTGCAAAGATTGATCTCCCAATAAATTTCTTGTTCCATCCATGAGAACTTATGATGGAACCTCTGATTCACAAAATCATGTTGCCATATTCAAACAAAAAATGTTGGTGCCTCAATACCCAGTGAACTCGAGGCAAGTCTCGCATGTGCAAAGACTTTGGTACAACCACGACCGAGCGGCATTACAATGGTTCATCAATCTCCCAAATGGAGGTATCAAGAATTTTGCAGAATTGATCAATGCCTTCAATCAACAATTCTCAAATAGCAGAGATATGGCCAAGAGACCCAGTAACCTGTTCAGGATAAAGCAACTTCCTGAAGAATCTCTCAAAGAATTCCTGGCCAGATTTGTCAAAGAAAAGGTGGCCATTCCCAGGATGCGATGAAGAAACAGCGGTAGAAGCATTCAGCAAGGAGTCCTGCTTGACAGTGACATCTATGCGATCGACCAAGAAAGCATGTCCAACCTTTGCCACTGTTCAATCCATCGCTTTAGAGCATGTCAGATTGGAAGAAGACCTCAACTTCAGAACGAACTCATCCGGAGGAAAGCAAGGCTATGGACACACTAACGGAAAAGTTCCTACCGAGAAAGGAAGCAATCCCAGGATCAGCACCCTATTCCAGGCCCGAACGATCCCGAAGTCAATATGGCACAAGAACATAAAGGTAACCTTTCTAACCTCCCAACTATTCCTGAATATAACTTCTCTATTAATACTGCAGGATTAATCAAACGCCTGGAAAACCTGGGAGATACAGTTAGATGGCCAAAGAAATCTGATAACCCCAGGAAAGATCCAACAAGATGGTGTGACTTCCATCAGGACATCGGACACACCACAGAAGAATGCATCCAACTCAGGAAACAAGTGGCATATCTTCTAAAGAAAGGCTACTTGAAAGACATAATCCAGCAGCCAAAGAACAAAGATGAAGGACAAAACAAGAGAGACCCGGAAGCAAAGCAGAGACCCTCCTCCTCCTCCCCCATCTATGAAGTCAAATTCATAAATGGAGGATCGAAAATCATGGTCCGACCAGCTCGGCCGCCAAAAGAATATCCGGGGAATCCAGACTCCAACCTCCTCCCAGGCCCAAGTCATTGCCTGCTATTACCTTTGATAACTCGGATCTGCAAGGAATATCAGATCTACACCATGACAGCCTGGTAATCACCATGCAAATCGGCACAGCAAAGGTGTCAAGGATCCTGATAGACGGAGGCAGTTCAATCAACCTGGTGATGCTTGACGTCCTTAAAGCTATGAAGATAGACGAAGGGAAGATCATCAAGAAATCCAGCGTCCTGGTTGGATTCAGTGGAGAAACAAAGAACACCTTGGGAGAAATCAGCCTGCCTACCTATGTGGAAGGCGTGGCTTCATATGAGAGATTTGGAGTAATGGATTGCCTATCCTCGTATAATATAATCCTGGGCAGACCATGGATCCACAATGTCAAAGCAATCCCATCAACATACCATTAATGCGTGAAAATTCAAACAGAATGGGGGATAACCACCATCAGAGGAGAACAAAGGACGGCTCAGGAATGTTACACTCAGGCTTTGAAACCCTCAAAGTCAGGTAAGTCCCTTGCATAGCAATTAAAGTCACCTGTCGGGAAGAATATATAGCACAATCACGGATGGAAACAGGAGAAGTCATATTAGATCCAGAATTCCCGACGGAAAGTACTCGTAGGGTCGACACACCCGACTCAATCGGACCAAACCTGGTCACTTTCTCAAAACTAAAATGTCTTGTTTTGCTTGGTCACATTTTGATATGACCGGTATAGATCTTTGATGTTATTACTCATAAGTTAAATATTGACAAATCCTTTAAGCCTGTACATGAAAAAGAGAAGGAAATTCGCTGCAGAGAGGCATGAAATCATCAACCAAGAAGTTGACAAGCTACTAGACATGGGAATGATCGGGAAGTAATGTACCCTGGTGGCTTGCAAACGTAGTAGTCGTCCAAAACAAAAATGGCAAATGGAGAGTCTGTGTAGACTACACCGACTTGAACAAAGCCTGCCCAAAAGATCCATTTCCCTGCCACACATCGATGCAATGGTAGATGCCATGCGCAGGCCACGAAATGTTAACATTCATGGATGCCTCCAGTAGTTTAATCGAGATAAAAATGCATCCAGAGACCAGGAAAGCACGACTTTCATCACGGAAAGAGGTATATATTGTTATCTTTGCTATGCCCTTTGGATTAAAAATGCGGTGCAACCTACCAAAGGCTAGTCAACATGATGTTCAAAGACCAGATAGGAGACACCATGGAAGTCTATATAGATGACATGGTAGTCAAGTCAAAAAGGCGAAGACCACGTCAAGGACACGGAAGTAGCCTTTCAAATACTGGAGAAATTCAATATGAAGCTCAACCCACAAAAATGCCACTTCGGAGTTTCAAAGAGGCAAATTCTGGGCTACATGGTGACAAAAAGAGGAATAGAAGGCGACCACTGAACATATCAAAGCTATTCTGGAGCTAGAACCACCAAAGACAGTCAAAGACATACAAAAACGACGGAAGAATAGCGGCCCTGAACAGGTTCATTTCAAGATCATCAGAGAGGTGCAAATCATTCTATAACCTACTAAGGAAAAACAAGGACTTTCAATGGACCCCTGATCATCGGGCCGCCTTTGAAGACCTAAAGATATATCTATGCTCTCCTCCTCTGTGGCAAAACCAATCAAAGATGAACCCCGACAGTATACATTCGATCCACAGCTTCTTTGTCGGTGCGATCCTGGTCAAAGAAGCGGACGGACAACAAGCACCACATGTCTATTATGTAAGTAAAAGTCTACTGGACGCAGAGATCAGGTATGGCCTACTTGAAAAATATGTTTTAGCTTTAATTATGAGTTGCACAAAATTAAGACCATATTTTGAAAGTCACCCTATAATAGTCAGAACTAATCTCCCTATCAAGTCTGTACTTAGGAAACTAGAATTGTCCCATTACGAATGTGCAAATGGTCACCAACTAAGCGCATACAATATAACATTTGAACCAAGGACAAAGAATTAAGTCACAAGCATTAGGCGATTTTGTGGGCGATTTTAGTCCGACCCTAGAACCCGACCTAATAAAAGAAGTGAATAAACTTACCAGCGACCAAACAGGACCTAGAATGGACCCTATTCGTCGATGGTGCGAGCCAACATGAGGGGCACGGGACTGGGTTAGTACTAAAATCGCCACGGGGGATAAGATAGTACAGGCTATAAGTCAGTGCATTTGAGGCTACCAACAATGAGGCGAGAATATGAAGCCACGATAGCCGGATTAAAGGTATGTATTGACCTTGGTGTGCAAAACCTAAAGGTACGTATTGATTCCCTTCTTATCTCCAACCAAGTAAATGGGATATATCTTTGCAAAAGACTCCAAAATGATGCTTTATCTGGACGTTGTCCAAATTTTAAAAGGAAAATTTTGAAATTTTAATATTGACCAAATTCCCAGGGATTTGAATACCCAGGCCGATGCTCTAGCCGGCCTAGGATCCAACTTTAGTCCCCTTGACTTCGACAAAATACCCATCGTGCATTTATTAGAACCTGCAATAAATAAACAAGATGAGAGTTTCCCAATCTACATTGCTAATTCTTGGACAAAACCTTACTATGACTGGCTACAACAGGGAATCCTTCCCTTAAATAAGCAAGATGCCAGAGCACTAAAAATAAAAGCTGCTTCATATACTATTATTGACAACGTGCTTTTTAAGAAATCGCAGTCGGGCCGTACCTCGGATGCCTGGAACCACGGAAGGCGAGCAGATATTATCGAAAATCCATGAAGGATCTTGTGGAAATCACAAAGGTGGAAGAAGCCTGGCAAGCAAAGTACTCGAAACGGTTATTATTGGCCTACCTTGAGAGCCGATTGCCTGGATTTTAGCTCTAAATGCAAAGCTTGTCAGATTCACGGACCATATATCCATCAGCCATCTGAGGAACTACATTCCATATCCGCACCATGGCCATTTATGAAGTGGGGCATGGATATAGTAGGAAAACTACCTCAAGCACCCGGACAAAAGGTTTTCATGCTAGCAATGACTGATTACTTCTCCAAATGGATAGAAGCTGAATCATACAGGCAAGTCAAGGAGAAGGATGTCATAGCATTCATCAAACACAACATCATATATAGATATGGCATCCCCTCTGAAATAGTATGTGATAATGGCACGCAATTTGTGGAAAAAAGAACAGCAGCCTTCTGTGCTCAATGGAACATCAATCTGGTGACATCCACACCAGGATATCCAAAAGCTAACGGTCAAGCAGAGTCCAGTAATAAGGTGGTAATCAGCTGCATAAAGAAAAAGCTGGAAAAAAGAAAAAGCAGATGGGCTGAAGAACTCCCCCTGGTCCTTTGGGCTGACAGAACCACACCTAAATCATCGACAGGCCAAACCCCCTACTCCTTGGTCTATGGATGTGAAGCAGTAATCCCAGCTGAGGTGGACGTTCCATCAGCCAGATGTAGCCTGAATACAATAACAAGCAATATACCTCTAATGGAGGACAGCCTGGACTTAACAGAAGAGCTAAGAGATGCAGCCAGCATCAGATTAGCAGCATATCAACAAAGAGTTGCGAAAAGCTATAACAAGACTATCAAAGCCAGGGTATTCAGGGTAGGAGACCTTGTCCTAAGGAAAGTCTTCCAAAACACAAAAGAAAAGAATGCTGGCAAATTGGCCCCAACCTGGGAAGGTCCCTACCTAATTGATTCAATAGTCGGCCAGGGAGCCTACAGATTACAAACCCTGGAAGGCGAGATGATCCCAAGAGCTTGGAACATTGCACACCTAAAATTATTTCACATATAAAATATATCTCCCGGTTCAGGTATAATCTTCGTGTTCACATTTCCTGCCTAGCTTGATATGAAATTACATGTATGATACTTGCCATTACGTGAATAAATGCAATATATGATTTCTTCAAAATTGCGTGTCAAAGTACTGATCTATGTTCCCATATCTTTACCAAGTAGAATCTTGAATACTTGTTTCTACATACTTGCATTTTATTTAAAACAAATCTTAAAGATTGGGGCTACCCCCACCAACATTTAACTAATACCCAACGATATCAAAATTCGATTTGCAAAACAGAACCTTATAATACGAGCTCAACATAACATACAAACCTGGAAAATCTATTCTGGGTCAGTATGACATAAATGGGTCATAAGCCCTCCTGACGGGCAAGGGACATAAGCCCTCCAGGACAGGCAACAACCCCACCATAACACATTAAATCGGCGGATCCAAGATAAAATCGGCCTGATCGATCGAATAACTGCGGCCAGATCCATGAGACAGTCAACATCACCTTTTCAAAACACAAGAAGAAAATTTGACCAAATATTTATTCATCCAAAATAAATGGCCTTACCACACACCTAAAAAACATCCATTCCAGGACATCCCCCTGGATGGGTCAAAAAAAAAAATGTTTCTAAATATTCATTCCAGGGACATTCCCCCTGGATAGACCAAAACCCAAAAGAAAAACAAAACTAAGCTATCTTTGAGCCGGTGACCGACTCACAACCATCCGCCATTTCTGGTCACCGGCGGACTTTGCCTTGGAAGGAGGAGAATCCACTTCTTCTTCTTGACCCATACTGGCCAAATCGGGATACGAGCGTCCAAAGCTATCTCATCCCGGTCCGGATTCCAATTAGCCCGGTCGGATTCTGGATCCCTCATAGCATCAACCCGGCCTTTCCCGAAGAAGTATTGAGGCATCGACCCAACCTCGCCTCCACCAATTCCTTTTCAGCAGCAAGCTCCTCATTCTTTCTCAATCGATCCTGCATTGCACCTTCTCGACCTCCAACTCCACTGACACCTTCTCGGCATTTTTCGCAGACCACCTCACAAACTATAGCACCCTGGTTGACTCCCTAGCTCCCCAACTGAGATTGAAGTACTACTTCATTACCCCGGATGTGTGCGGTCACGATTAACTTTATCCGGCTTTTCCTCTAAACTAGAAACCCCGGTCCGGCGTCTCTAAGGCGACAAGCGAGCCAACCCGGCATCCAACCCCTACATACATACAAAACCAATCAGCCAAATACAAGGCAAAACAAAAAACACATGAACAATTAAAAATATCCCTTTACAACTAACCTCCCTAGCACAGGAAGCAAGTTCAAAGCGACCCTTGTTACAAGAGAAGTCGAAATAGAAACCACTCACGGTAGACGACTCAAGGGTACTAGCGACAATAGCTGGTCGCTCATCTTTGCGAAAACTCATCTATCTATCGTGCCGGGCATCATCCATGTCATCAATCCTAGCAGGCACTTGCCTTATACTCCCGATTGGTGAGCCGGATAGGCAATTTCTCTCCTTCCTCCTCTTCCAGGATAACATCTTCCCTTTTTCTTTTTTGAGCCTGAACGATCTCCGGTGACATTACCCTGGGTGGATCTTGAGGAGGTGAACATCGAAACCAGGATATCAAGCGTTTTGTCACTCCCACTAGCCTCCTGGCTCTTGGGTCATTCAAGAATCCTAGCCACCCCACCTTCAAATCCTTTGCGAAAAAGCTGCCACCCTAGCGAAAGACCTAAATACTGAATATATAAAAAATATACGTGAGTATCAAAACAAAGAACGACAGAAGATAACGGCCAACATAAAAACATACGAAGACGTACGGAAAGAAGCGAGAACTAGGCTTGCCTTTGGGTACTCGACCCCATCGGCCTCGTCTTCATATCTGGGAACAACTCCCCGCCCAAACTAGCTGGCCGGTCCTCTCCTCCTCGGGAATAGCAAGGAAAGCCTCTTTCCCGGAAACGACCTCCTCATCAAGAGGATCACAACTCCAATCAGGAGCTGCAAAAACCGTCAAAGTTACACCGGTAAGAATCAAAATCCATTAATTTCATGTAATATATATTGCAAAATAAAAAGTACAAGGAACCTACCACTCTCCAAGGAGGATATCTCGATAATCAAAGCCAGATCCCAAAGTCTCGGTCCGGACAAACAGGAAAGTCTTTGCCCAAATTTTATCATCTCCAGAGTCCAGGTTAGTAATTAATGGAGACATTTTCGATTTTATTCTCAAATTAAAGCGACCATCAACATGATTTTTCATATGATATACTGCCTTGATATCATTAATAGTAATTACAAGATTATGTTTAGCACATAAATTTTCAATAGAATGGACAAGTTTCCAAACCATTGGCATAATCTGAAAAGGTGACACCTCCATAGCACGAATGGTGTCAATCATTAAGGGAGTAAAAGGTAACTTACAGCCTGCTTTGAACGCCCATTCAAAAATACAGAACCAGCCAGGTGATACCCGTTAGCCCCGACCGGACAAGACTCGGCGATCCATACCTCGGTAGATTCAGGAATTATTTTCTTCTCCCTTAGAATCTTGTCATAGTTTGTTTTTAGTAAGTTTTCCTCGGGAAAGAAGAATCCGAGAGATTGAAGAGCGGTAAAAAAATGAATCCACGATACTTGAAAGCCACAAAGACGAGCGGGAGGATCAATTTCCCTCACCTCTTCCTCTTGGATGTCCTGTGGGTTCGGCTCAACAGCAGCAGACTCTGCTCCGGGATGCAGGACGTTTCTTGGCTCCCATATCTCTGAATGTTCGATTTATTGTGATGAAATTGAAATTATTGAGAAAGTATAAATTAGCAGAACAAGGTTCCTGGGAAATAGAGGAGAATTTCAGAAGAATATTTAGCAAAGAAAGTGGAGGAAATTTGGTAAAGAACAACCCCGCATCAAATACCGTATTTATAGGAGGTGTATAACGGCATGAAAAACCTAGGAATTGCAAAACTGTCAGCATGACATCAATTAGCTGTTGCAGTGTTCAACGGTAAGTAGGAGTCTAAGAGTCACTGAGTAAATATGACTCTTCTTATTGTTTAACCCGGTAAAGTTGACATCTCACCCCGGCCGGATCCGATGGGTAAAATGTCAAGGGGCAATTGTTAGGCCCGGTTTAGCTGGTCGATCATAGCCTAGCCCGACCCTACTAGGGGCCGATTAAGGCAACCCAGGACCGGACAAGTCTTACTACTATAAAGCCGTTAAAGAAGAACATCACAACAAGAAGGCTACTAAATCCTGGCGAAAGGCTTGATGGTAAATACGAATAACCTTGTGAGTATTCAAATAAGCTGGATTGAGAAGATAAGTCAGAAATATAGTTGTATGGGCCAATAAATCGTGCCCTATTCTCAAGGAAGACCAAGTCCAAACCATGAGACTATATCATCTATGAATCAAGACGGGAAAAGCTAAAGATTGGTTGAGAATAGAACGGGTCAAGCGAATTAATAGGGAGCATGCCCTATTAATACGGTAACAGCTCCAACAAAAGAGGGGAACGTTGAGGATGAATCCAACGTTATCATTTGTAGAACTATAAATAGCAGAATCTAAACAATTGTAAAGGCATTCAATCCTATTCGATTATTTTTGCACTTTATCTCTTTTTACTCCTGAATATTCAGATATACATATAATATTGTACTCGGCTTATCAAGATAATAAAAACGTTATTCCTTATACTTAATTCTTCCTTTATTATTCACTCATATCATTCCAAACATATAGAACTAGATACCCTAATTACTCTTTAATAAAGCCGGATCCGTTCAGGGAAAATCCTGCTAAAACAATCATCCTCTTTAAAATCCCAATCTTTTACTTTTATAAAATATATGAGTATATTAGTATGAGATATCGTGGAGAGTCTCATGTGTTAACTTTATTTTTGTTATCGATTCATAGAAACGACTCATTTTCTAGCTCAGTAAAACATACCTAAAATATGAACGGCTAAAATAATTATAGAGATAGACCACGAATGAAAAATGAAAAAATCATCAAAAAACTAAAGGGGAAAATGCATGAACGATCCTTACACAGAACCCGTGAATTTCACGGGTCACAAAACTAGTTTTATATTAATACTCATTAGCTATATCAATCTCATGTATTATACATCTACGAGGGTTTATATATACCCCGTATCAAATACTTCATCTTCATCCCGAAAATCTCTCCTAATCGTGTTCCGCAAATTTCAATCAATTGTCATGGCAACAAAAACCATAAGCTTCCAAACAAACCACGGTGGTAAACTAAAGACCGCCATTGAAGCTCTATCCCTAGCTAATTCGAAAGGGTCGGGAATTATTGACATTGAAACCCAATGAATTAGAAAATTTCCAATGTAGCCAACCCTTGATGAACAAGATGGTTAATTTAATGTTTTTGTTGAGGATGCTCCAAGCAATTGAAGAGGATGGTATTAATTTTTATCTGGAAAATGGTTCTTCAATGCTCTCTTTTGAATCTGGTAAGTTTCTGGGTTTTTTGTTCTTTTGATTTTGATTTCATTATTTAGGGTTTTGTGTGATATTATTGTTGTGGATTTTGAAAACTATTTAAACATATTATATTGTAAAAGCGTCTTACACAATAATCACGGACCCTTATAATGGGTTTTAGTAGGGAAACATAGGTTTTGAAGATTCAAGTTCAGGACGTAATGTTGCGTTTTTTAATTATTCAAAGTACTATTTTTTTTGTTGTTGGTATATTTGCTTTTCGCTAATGGATTGGAGTTTTCGGTGTGTTTTTAAACTGGGAGACACCGGCTGCTACTCTTGCTAGTTGGTTTTAGAATAGAAGTTCCTTTGGGCTTATGAGTACTTTCTTCTGCTTGTTTTCTTCTATGTGGTTTAGACTCGTTTTTATGTGATCAGGATCGCATTTTTTTTTTTTTTTTTTTTTGACAATGATCAGGATCGCATTTGTTTCTTGTAGTAGTTGGATAGGCTGTTTGTTTGAGTCGTACTAACTGGCTTGCATAACTTGTCACCTGATAAGTTGGATCTTGAAGTGAGGTGTTCCTAGATATGTAGAAGCACATCTTTAGCTTTTTTGAGTTTAGCAGTTCAAATATTTACATCTAGAATAAGAAAACATTATAAAGTAGTAGTCTTTACTGCCTAATACAAAGAGTAATAGAGAACATTCAGTCTAAACTCTAACCATCCTACTAGAAATGAACTGTAAACTTACCATAATAATTCCTTTGAAGTTAGTCGAGTCATTCAACTCATTTGCCAACCATACTCAGAGGGTTTACTTCTATGCTCTCGTTTGTGCAATAGGAGATTTACGTTTTACACCTCCTATATTTGTTGTTGAGAGTGCACAAATAAATTATTGTCCTACATAATAAGTAATAACTTCTATAGGCGAATAAAACGATGCTTGTCTTTGAATGTTTATTTAGTACAATTCAATTTTTCTGATTGTGATTAAGTCTCTAGTAAAATGTTAAGAAAACACCTCAAGTAGCTCTTTCTAGTGCCTTCCTTTGATCTAGGCTATGAATGTTAAAATACTATTTTTTGAAGTAGGAATCAATTGAAGTAAGCGTATGACATATTTGGTTGCCTGGCTTTGAAATTTTATCGTCATAAAATTTCAGTGACTTATCCTGGCATCGTATTGGGAGTTGGTGTTGAAGTGTGAGACTTTTCTGGAGTGTTCTAGAAGGTTTCGGAATATTCTAGAATAATGTAGAAACTTCTAGAATGTTCTAGAATAATGTCGAAGTTACTAGAATAGTCTAGAATACTCTAGAAGGATCATGTATGGTCTAGATATGTGTAGAGAAGTCTAGAACCTTCTAGAGATGTCTTGTATGTATAGAGAACTCTAGAAACGTACTAAGTCTAGGTCACTCTAGAATGCTCTATTCTAGAGAATTCCAAGAATGTAGGAGAAGGAGGAGGAGCACTATAAATAGAGGTACTCCCCTCCCATTTCATGTATCCAACAAAATTCACAACAAATCAATACACAAACTAATTCCTTCAAACTAAACTCCAACTAATCAACCTTCAATTAATCAACTAAACAAACAACTAATCTCCACTCTACCTCATATACTCCCCCATACACCAACAAGTGGTATCAGAGCTCTAAAGATCCTAGGGCAACAAAATAAAACTATGGCTTCCGCATCAAATACTCTATCGTCTACTCTTCCAATTTTTGGAGGAGAAAATTACGACTATTGGTGCATTAAAATGAAGGCTCTCTTAAAATCAAATGCACTATGGGAGATTGTGGAAAATGGTCCCGAAAAGCAACAAGAAGGTGTTCAACCCACTGAAGCATCCTTAAAGAAAATAAATGAGGATGAGATAAAGGACGCCAAAGCCTTGTCTTTTATCTTTAATTCTTTTTCGGAGACCATCTTTCCAAAAATAATGCGGGCTTCTACCGCAAAAGAAGCATGGGATTCACTCCAAAAAGAATTCCATTCCAAAAAGAATTCCATGGTGATGAAAGGATAAGAACAATACGTCTCAATACCCTAAGAAAAGATTTCGAAAATTTGAAGATGAGGGAGAATGAAGACATACAAACTTACACTTCAAGAGTAACGGAGATAGTTAATCAAATGAAGATATATGGCGAAGATATTACCGACACGAGAATCGTGCAAAAAATTCTCGCGACTTTAACCAAAAAGTTCGACATGATTGTCACTGTTATTGAAGAATCAAGGGATCTCTCAAAGCTCACAGTAACCGAGCTACTTGGATCCTTACTCGCCTATGATCAAAAATTCAAGACCGGAGAATCTTCTTCCGAGGATGCTTTCAAGTCATCGCATAAAGAAAAGCGGTCCGGAGGGTGGAAGAAGAAAAGTGACGATGGTGGCAATAAACAAATGTCACAATCAAAGGGCAAGTTTCCTCCTTGTGGCATTTGTGGAAAGAATAATCATGCAGAAAAGAATTGCTTTTTCAAAGGCAAGCCCCAGTGTCACCATTATAAGAAGTATGGACACTTTAAAAAAGATTGTAGACAAAAACAAATGGAGTCCAAGGACCAAGCTCATTATTCAAGTAGCGTTAATAATGAGCACCTCTTCTATGCCGGCCAAGCAAAGACTTCAAGCAAAGAAAGTAGATGGCTAATTGACAGTGGTTGTACAAGTCACATGACGAATGATTCAAGCATCTTTAGCGAGTTGGATACTTCTGTCCAAACTCCGGTACGAATGGGGAATGGCGAAGTTCTGACATCGAAGGGCAAAGGTACGATCATTGTTCCAACTAAGCGGGGTACAAAATACATTAAAGATGTGCTGCTTGTCCCGGATCTTGCTGAAAATTTGCTAAGTGTGGCACAAATGATCAAGAATGGTTATTCACTAGTCTTTGCGAATAATCATTGCACCATATATGACCCCTTTAAAATAAAGAGATTGCTAAAGTTTCCATGGAAAATAAAAGCTTCTCCTTGAAATGGAAGTATGGCCTAGAGTCATCATATCGAGCTCACGCCGCAGAGACCTGGCTATGGCATAGAAGGTACGGACATTTCAACTTACGTGCACTAGCCGACTTACACAAGCAGAATGTTGTGCGGGATTTTCCAATGATTCAAGCAACTAAAGAACTATGCGAGCCTTGTCAACTTGGAAAGCAACACCGCCTGCCATTTCCAAAAGGCCAAGCATGGAGGGCAAGTAAAAAGCTAGAGCTTGTTCACACAGACGTATGCGGTCCTCAAAGAACTTTATCTCATCTTGGAAACAGGTACTTTATCCTGTTTATTGATGATTTTACTCGAATGACTTGGGTATATTTTATGAAACAAAAATCGAAGTATTCAAGTCTTTCAAAATTCAAAGCTCTCGCTGAAAATCAAAGCGGGTGCAAATTGAAGATGATTAGATCCGATCGCGGAAAGAATATACTTCTTCACAATTTGACCGATTTTGTGAAGATGAAGGTGTAGAACATCACTCACACAGATATACTCCACAACAAAACGGAGTATCGAAAAGAAAGAATAGGACAGTGATGGAGATGGCCGGATGCATGTTGGTTTGAAAAGAAAATGCCAAGAAATTTTGGGCTGAGGTCTGTCTACACTTCCGTATACCGCTCAACGGACTTCCAACAAAGGCGATTAAGGAAAAACTCCATAGAAGCTTGAGCGGTAAAAAGCCTACAGCTAAGCATTTAAAGGTGTTTGGCTCAATTTGCTATGCTCACGTCCCAGCGCAAAAAAGGAGCAAGCTTAATGATAAGGCAGAGAAAGGTATATTTCTTGGCTACGACTCAAAATCAAAGGCTTACCGGATTTTCAATCTCAATACGGAAAAGATCATGATAAGCCGAGACGTGGAGTTTGATGAAGATGCAATATGGAATTGGGAAGAAAAGAAGGTGGAAAGAAATGTGATCCTAGTTCCTGATCACCAACATCCAGAAGGTGGTGATGATACGATCAACAATAATGATCCTCCTACACCTCCATCAACTCCAATGCATGCACACTCTCCATCCTCAAACGACAATTCGGAGAATGCTACGGGACCTCGAGGTAAGAAAGATCTCTCCGAAATTTATGCAGAATGTCCCGTTATTAATCTGAATGAAGAGGAATGTGAGAGATGCTACTTCGCTTTTGAGGAGCCAAGAGACTATGATGAGGCTTCCAAATACAAAGAGTGGCAAGACGCAATGGAGACAGAAATAAACATGATAAAGAAGAATAACACCTGGGAATTAGTGGACAAACCCAAGGATCGAAAGGTTATTGGAGTGAAATGGGTCTACAAAACAAAGTTGAATCCAGATGGCTCAATCAATAAGTACAAAGCAAGATTGGTCGTGAAAGGGTACTCACAACAAGCTGGAATAGACTACGGAGACACATTTGCTCCAGTTGCTCGTCATGATACGGTAAGGACTCTTATTGCTCTAGCTGCTCAAGAAAGATGGAAAATTTATCAACATGATGTCAAATCTGCCTTCCTTAATGGAGAACTCGAGGAGGAGATATTCATCGAGCAACCTCCAGGCTTTGTCACACAAGGAAATGAAGAAAAGGTGTGCAAGCTGAAAAAGGCTCTATATGGCCTCAAACAAGCTCCAAGGGCGTGAGTACAAAGAAGATTGATTCTTACTTCCTTCAAAGAAGGATTCACGAGGAGTAAAAATGAGCATACACTATACGTAAAGAAAAAACAAGGTGATCTTCTCATCGTTTCTCTCTATGTTGATGATCTCCTTGTCACAGGAAACAATGCCCAAATGATCCTTACATTTAAGGAGGAGATGAAGAAAAGGTTTGAAATGACGGATTTGGGCTTAATGAATTTCTTCCTTGGCATGGAAGTCCATCAAGCAGAAGATGGAATCTTTATTTCTCAAACTAAGTATGCTCGGAAATCCTCAAAAGGTTCAAGATGGAGAACGTAAGCGGTTTCTACTCCTTTGGTCCTGAATGAGAAGCTATCCAAAAATGATGGGTCAAAAGAAGTTGATCTCAAGCAATACCGAAGCTTGGTTGGAAGCTTACTTTACCTCACGACTACAAGACTGATCTTATGTTCGCCACAAGCTTATTATCAAGATTTATTAGCAAACCAAGTGAGGTTCACATGGGTACAGCGAAGAGAGTACTTCGATATCTAAAGGGTACTCTAGAGTTTGGAGTATTTTACCAGCCTTGCGACAATCCAAGATTAATAGCCTACTCCAACAGTGACTGGGCAGGATCGGTAGATGACATGAAAAGTACTTCAGGCTATGCATTTACTTTTGGCTCAGGAGTATTCTCATGGAATTCAAAGAAGCAAGATATCGTAGCTCAGTCAACAGCCGAAGCCGAGTACGTTGCAGCTTCAGCAGCAGTCAATCAAGTAATATGGCTAAGGAAGATACTTCAGGACTTAGGCTACAAGCAAGAAGGAGCAACCAAGGTTATGGTGGATAACAAGTCAGCAATCGCCATCGCGAAGAATCCAAAGTGTGCTTGAAAGAAGACAAAGCACATGAAGTGAGGTTCTATGCACTTCGAGATGCCGTGCAAGAAAAGGAAGTGGAACTTATCCATTGCCCATCCGAGTTCCAACTAGCTGACATTTTAACCAAGGCTCTACCGACCGCAAGGTTCGAGTTTCTAAGATCAAAGTTGGGCGTCACTCCAAAAGTCTCAAGGAGGAGTGTTGAAGTGTGAGACTTTTCTGGAGTGTTCTAGAAGGTTTCGGAAAATTCTAGAATAATGTAGAAACTTCTAGAATGTTCTAGAATAATGTCGAAGTTACTAGAATAGTCTAGAATACTCTAGAAGGATCATGTATGGTCTAGATATGTGTAGAGAAGTCTAGAACCTTCTAGAGATGTCTTGTATGTATAGAGAACTCTAGAAACGTACTAAGTCTAGGTCACTCTAGAATGCTCTATTCTAGAGAATTCCAAGAATGTAGGAGAAGGAGGAGGAGCACTATAAATAGAGGTACTCCCCTCCCATTTCATGTATCCAACAAAATTCACAACAAATCAATATACAAACTAATTCCTTCAAACTAAACTCCAACTAATCAACCTTCGATTAATCAACTAAACAAACAACTAATCTCCACTCTACCTCATATACTCCCCCATACACCAACAGTTGGATTGCAAGAAAACAATGTTGGCATCAATGCATACTCTGGCACTATGTCTCGCACTTGTGAGGCCATCATACCAACTGAAGCGTTCAACACCATGATTCCAGAAATGATCACAAATGGTTTTAATCAATTAGGTAGATCTGACAATTATGTTCTTTCTTTTATTTTTTTCCGACTTCGTAGATCCTCACTTTCAACTTTCGACACGTCATACACTTTTCTGTTGATGTTCAACAAAGGATGATGGACATAACATCAATGAGAGATGAAGTTCTTGATTGGTAAAACCGAATGGGAATTCAGATGTAACATGGAGGTAAATTTATTTCCTGGAATCATTACTCTTTACAACAACAACAACATCAGAACCTTAATCCCAAAATGATTTGGGGTCGGCTGACATGAATCATCCTTTAGAACCGTCCATGTGTGAACGCACACCTCAAAATGCGAAAAACAAAAATGAAAAAGTGAAAA
Source organism: Silene latifolia (assembly GCF_048544455.1). NCBI lineage: Eukaryota > Viridiplantae > Streptophyta > Magnoliopsida > Caryophyllales > Caryophyllaceae > Silene > Silene latifolia. Next base: position 484,742,837 of record NC_133538.1, on the reverse strand, counting down.
ACAATAGGGGAGTGAAACATAATACGAAAGCCAAGTAAATCGAGAATAAAAATTAAAACGATTTTGAAAATCGAAATAAAACTTAAACTTAAAAGTTAACCAAGTATTAATATATAAGAAAGTTGTTGGTAAAAAGGTGTAATAAATCCGAAAAGAAACAAATAAATTTTAAAAATTAAATGAAAAACATTAAATATATCAAATAACGTCAAATGCTAAAAATCCACATGTATCATTGCCCTCTCCGTCACCATTCCCTTATCAAACCCGAGAAATCTCATATCGTGCTCGATCACTCTCAGCCATGTCTGTGTTGATCTCCCTCTACCCCTAGCAACCTTTTCTGTTCCCCACCCGAAGTAACTGCCTAATAACTGGTGCGTTCATAGGTCTCCTTCTCAGATGGCGAAACCATCTTAGTCGGTTTTCCATCATCTTGTCCTCTATTGGCGCCACTTTCACCTTTTCCCTAATCACCTCATTCCTTAATCGATCTTTCCTTGTATGGCCGCACATCCACCTCAACATACGCATCTCTGCCATACTCATATTTAATGTTTCACGGCATAAAATTTTCTCTTTAATCCATGGGGCATATCTTTATCGCATAAAAACCCAGTAGCACTTTTCCATTTCAACCATCTCGCTTTAATTCTGTGAGCCACATTTCCGTCTAACTCCCCATCTTTTTGAATAATAGATCTCAGATATATTAATCTGCCCAACAACATTTCTATCGAAAATAATACTCCCCACCTCTGTCGATCTCGACCCCGCCACGTTACTGAACTGACACCTCAAGTACTCGGTCTTACTCCTGCTTAACCTAAATCCACGAGTCTCCAAAGTATGCCTCCATAGTTCCAACTTTTTCTGAACCCCCTCTTTTGTCTTATCAATCAACACAATATCATCCGCAAACATTATATACCAAGGAATGTCGTCCTGAATATCCCTTGTCAACTCATCCATAACTATAGCAAAGAGAAAAGGAATCACTACTCTTTGAATTAAGAAATGGTTATTCCACCTAGAAGGCTACAAAATATCGTGATTTTTAATGTGATCACATTTGATACTGTGTAGATTTACGTGGAGTAATAGGTTGTCCTTTGGATTTGCAGATTGGTGAAAATGCGGGCTTGGCATCAGGGGAGAGGCGTCATGTGGAGTTCTTGTGGTCTCACGTTGATTCATTGAAGAAGGCATCCTCTCTAGCAGAGCAATGTTTCTTTGGCTTACTACCATCTAATGACATTATGTTCCAATTCCGGTTCGAAGAACGGAGTGTGGTATACATCAAGCCACCACTTGTTCACACTGTTCAGTAGACGTTCGTCATATGATGAGGAACTAGATTTATGCGCTGATTTATGTCTCCTTTCATCGTCCATGGAAGGCGACTGTAACATATATTAGCCTTCGACTCATGTGCTTGAATAAACTGTAAAGTTGGAATTTTTATTTAATCATGTGTGTCAATGAGAAACATCTGATTCAATACAAGTGCAATCGAGGCATTCCAAAATAGTCGATTCTCTGTAAAAATATCGACCTAAACATAATACTTTTGATGTAAACACCCACGTGATGTGGGGTTTTCTAATTTTTTTTCACTCTTACAAAGATGGTAATTACAAAGACAGTAATCTTTTGGTGTAATGGCCACAAGAATAATTTTGATACTGTCGAGATTCAAACTCGAAACATCACTGTACCAGCTTTGCACAAAGACAAGTTGTAGTTGCTTGTGTATCAGCTCTAGTCATGGCATTGAATATCGATTCCTACTGCAGAATCGATTGTCATTTTTATATGGCTGTTCTGCTGCACTACAATCTAATAAATTCCGACTCAGATTTAGGGTCGTGAATGACTCGTGATGGTCATGAAGCATCACTGTTGCAATCATTAGACATCTTCCTCCTCTTCCAAATCAAGAAGTAGCCAAGCCCTCCAATTACTACACACAGTATCAACCCATCAGCTGCTATTATTAGAACCAAAACCCATTTTCTTAAACCACTTTTCTTCTGATTTCCAGTACTCCCTTTCGGAACCTTTACCAAATAACTCAACCCACTTCCTCTATTAACCTGTTTAACTCCTCTGACTGTATCATAGAACATGCATTCACCAATCCGCGATGAGTATAATGCAGCAGCACAATCACAGTCATTTAAGCAAGAATTAGCGCATTCATCCTTGCTAACATTAGTCATTGTGGTTGAATTCCTTAGTAGTGTCCCAGAATCCTGCAATTCAATCATTTCTACTTGTTTCTTCCCACAGAGTTTCCCTGTTATTCCCTGATCACAGTCAAATTTCGAAGTATGATCTCCCGGGTTTGTTAATAATCTTATACATGAGCAAGTATTTGAATATGTGCAAATTTCATAAGGTGAGCAAGCTAGAGGAAGGTCACATGTAGCATTCAGGACTTGAAATGATGCCTCAAACTTATCTTTGTAAGGTGAATAGTAGTAAAGACCGAGGTTTCCCGTGTCATTAGCGAGTGCTAGAAAACGTACTGGTTGTTCAATCGGAGAAAGAATTTGTGAGAAATTTCGATACTTGTCATCGAACAAATAGAGACCCTTTGAAGACAAGTGAATGTAGGTAATGTTACGGGTGGCGGAAGGGTGAAACTCCCAGTAGGAATACTTGATGTCATTACTACCTAAATTCAAGTAGAGAGCAAGCTTGTCATGGTGAATTTCAAATGAAAAGAATGAGTTGGAATTGTTAGTAGGAATTGATGAGGTGAGGTGAGTAGCTACACTGAGTCTTTGCCCCATTAGTAACACATTTGTTGGGAAATTGAAACTCTGCCACTTTATGTTTTCCTGGGCATCAACCAGGGCTAAATTGCCACTATCAAACAGCTGCAATTTCTGCATTCAAACAAACCAAAATGAACTCTAGTTACTTATTTTGTGGGTGTTATATATATATATATATATGCAGGGGCGGAGCCAGGATTGAAAATTTGGGGTAGCGAAAGTAGCGTGAAGCCGTGAGCACAATAACAACATAGAATTTTTTTTATAAACAATTCGTTTTTTTGTTGTCAATAAGAACTACACTTTCAATTTGTAAATACAAAAAAAATGTTTTCGCAATAATTGACGTGGTTGTTGACGGGAATGACGGTGCCTCAAATCCTAGGTAGTTAAGACCTTTCATTAAGCATTTTTTTTTGCTCAAGCTCGTCGAGCCTAAAAAATTGAAGCTCGAGCTCGGCTCGAACTCGAATCGAGCTCGTTTTGTCATTATATATTTTTCACTTTCTCACCTTTTAAATCTAACTAAATATAAATATTTTTTAAAAACAAATAAAATTATAAAATATTAAAAATTATTATATTATAACATACTTATATAAATATCTAAATAAAATATAATTTAAAATAATAATATTACAATATAAAGATTATACAAAAAAAATTATAAACGGGCCTTCGAGGGAAATGGAGTTCGGAATTAGAGAATGGGATATTAGGAGAGATATTAGTGTAAAAAATTGCTTATTGTAGGAGTCAAACACGACTCTCCTGAGAGATGTACTTATACTTTACCACTAGACCATGTACATTCTGATGCTACCTTAAACGTATTATTTATTTATCCTTTGACACATATCGGCGATATATGGAGTAGCAAAATTTCGTCTTCTTAGTCAAATTTTTGGGATTTAGGGTAGCGGCTGCTACCCCATGCTACTAGGTAGCTACGCCTCTGTAATAGGTAGTATCCCGCGCTTCGCGCGGCCTGTTTTAAAATTTTATTATTATAATTATAGATAAATAATATAATTTATATATAACCTTTAATATTTTTAATTATAAATACAAATATGTTAATTTTTCTCAAATTTAATTTTTTTAGATTTCATTCTATAAAATATTTAACTAAAACTAATATTTAGCTAGTCATGATCACTATTTTATGCTTGAAATATACATATTTAATTAAAGATATTAAAGAAAACTATAATATGTTTTCTACTTTTTCATATCGTTTATAATACTATAAGACTTAATAATTATTACTTTTAGTTTTGATTATTCAAATCCACTCACGATCACTGTGTACATACATACTCGTACACATACTCGTTATCACACTATTTAAACCTATCAAAATCTCATATGTATTCAATTTCTCGCAATATAATTTTTTTTTTCATTCTCACGATATAAAAACTCATCTGTTAATAGTTTTTTTAAGTTCTGTTTTTAATACATAAATGACTCTTCAAAATATATTTTTTTTAATGATTTAGTGGTCTAAGTTGTATAACTTTCTTAAAATGTTTTTTTACGTAAATGTAAAATATTATGAGACACTCACTTTGATCATATCTACATATCAAAATATTTCAATAAATATAATGAAAATTATACTCAATTGAAATCATTTTTCGTAATGAACTTAATTATTTACATTTTAGAATTGTTATCAAAATATTTCTTTAATAAATTTAGAATCAAATCACGTAATTGTTATATGTAATTTTATAATATATTTAGGGACATGCTAAATCCCGCACACTATTTTACTTAATCCCGCACATATTCCCTCTATTATTCCATAATTACCCTTATCTTAAAAAAATACAAAATTAAGAAGTCTCGCTCTTCTCTCCCTCAAACCCTACTAATTCATAAACACAATACCTAATAATTCGACAATTATGAATTAATTTGCACATATAAGAAGTAATTTTTCAGATTTATCGGCAATTTGTCTCTTAATCGATTGATTGTATGTGTTTTTTTTTTGTTAAAAAAGGGGTTTTTTAACAATTAGGTTTGGATGGGTAGTTGAAGAAGGTGGTGGTTGTAGATTTGGCCGGAGTAGGATTGGTCGACGGCTAAGTGGTCGATTTGTGGAGTTGGCGCGGTGGGAGTCAGGCGTGGTGGTCGTTGGAGCGATTGGAGTCAGGCGATTCGTGAATGATTGGTGTAGGACGTGGTGTGGGGCGGTTGGTCATAGGTTGTTCTGGCACGTGCTGCTGATCGGCTTTGGGTGGTGCTCCGGGAAATTGTGGACGGCGGTGGGAGGGGGTTGGGGGTGGCCGGAGGAAGTGGGCAGGGGAAGGTGGTCGGAGTTTTGGGTTTTTATGGGGGAGATTTCATTACTTTCTTATGGAGTCTCTCTAATTGTGTGAGAAATGAGAGGGGCATAGTCGGAAAAAGAGGTACAAAATGTGTAGGATTTAGCGTTTCTTGTGTTGGATTTAGCAACTACGTATATTTATTAAACTCTAGTTAATATTATGCTGAGATTTATACAACATTTATTATGTTTATATTTAATGTTCAACTATAATTAATGTTTATATTTATGGATGGGTTGACACGTGGCGCATCCACAGCGATTCAACCCAGCTTTATATATTAATTTACGACGAAGAAATCATTTATAACTCTCAGCTTTTTTACAAAAAACAATTCATTCAAATTGATATCTCTTTAAGTACATAATTTGAACACGTAAATTATTGTGTAATAGGTAATTGATACACAACACAACAATAAAAAATAGATATCTAAAGCATTACTACAACGGAGGTTCGTAGTCATACTCTTGTTTCTTCGATTCCATCCGTTTCACTTTTTAGCTAATTTCGTTTTTTTCAATTACCTACTAAAAGTAATTGTTAAATTACCATTTTTTTCTCATAACAGTAAGTGTCTCCTTATAATGAGTTTTTATTTTGATTTATATATAATCTTTACGTCATGAATTTAAAATTTATATAGTTGTAATAATTATTTATATGAAAGACTTTTTAAATAAAATATCTAGTTATTTTAATATAATATCAAAGTCATTTACTTGTCTTAAACATAACAATAAACTCATTCTTGTATATATAAAAAAATATTATATCATACCTACCCTTGTACTGTGTGTATGAGCAGACCCCCTCAAAATATACTCCCTCTGTCCCGATCATTTGTTGTCCTTTTTCATTTTGAGGTTTCTCAGTCATTTGTTGTCCTTTTTATTTTAAGAATGAATTTGATGAGTGATTTGATCATTCAACCTCAATTTATTCCACTTGTCATTTAGTAATTGGCTCCCTCCCCTTTCTTTGGTATTTGTGCCAAAATCAAAGGACAAGAAATGACCGGGACGGAGGGAGTATATACTACTAATTAAAACTTAAAGTTAATTGTATGATCCATAGTACTCCGTATATGGATAACTACTCAGGAACCCGTAAAATTTACTAATCTCGTTTAACGTTCTCGAGGACAAAACTCCTTTCACTCTTTGTTCCTCTAGTAAATCTTCCTAGCTCCATACCTAGTCGATCTTCCTTCAATCCGTATCTACTACGTTTCGGGCTATTACAACGATTCATGACTACTAATGAATTACTCTTTACCGAGCAATGCACCATCTTGTTCATCGTCCAATACTCCAATCAGAGGCGAAGCATAGGTATGGCTGGCCGGGCCGCGGCCCCGGCAGACTTTTTGAAAAATATTTATACATAAAGATATATTGGGAAAAAAAACAATTGTCCTTAATCTTCTCCATATCCTTCTTGCATAACAAGGAAATGAATGGTTAAATTTGTAAACAAAATAATTGCAAAATAACTACCATAATTAAAAAATTGACATTCTTAAATTATGTAAGCACATAAATTTGTGTCATATTAAAAACCGGAGAATCACAATAAACAAAAAACGTATACTCTTCATTGCTGATTTGCTCATTTGCCATAGAAACTTCTGTCTTTAGAGATCAAATAGAGGTAATTTCTCGTCTAATCTATTTTCCCTTCTAGATTAGTAAAATTAGTAGTCTTTTATTGATTGCTACGTCATCGTTAAGGGCCATTAGAAAATAAACAATGATGGAGGTTGGGAATAATATGAATTTTAATTGCATAAAAATGGAGAAGCAGTAGTGAGGATGTGCTTTTTTGTTGATGGGATTACTAGAAGCTTAAGTGATTAGCTTTGTGTTGCCGAAATGGATAAAAGTGAAGAGGCAGACTTTGGGTTTTGTCAAGTAGTGGGTTTCAGACGGTCTTGCTTGTGACGATCACGAGCTTGTGACATCTCATAGTCCCTCTCCCACTTGCGCGCTCTAATGTAAAGGTAATATGATGTTTACATGCTTAGTGAACCTAAAATTATTTCGGCCCGGGCTAAAATTTGGTCCGAGCTTCGTCCTTGACTCCAATCAATAAATACAAATAATACTCCTTGTTTGTGAGTTGATATTGCTAATCAAGAAGTTGGATTGTGGTTTTCGGCCTACTAGGGGGCTGCGTCAGGGGGACCCTCTTTCCCCTTATTTGTTTATCCTTTGTGCGGAAGTCTTATCTGAGTTAATGCGTAGAGCTGTGGCAGATGGGGTCATTCATGGGGTTCGGGTCTCAGCTGGGGCTCCTGAAATTTCCCACTTACTCTTTGCAGATGACAGTATTTTCTTTACTAAGGCCACGGAGGAGGAAGCTGCAGCTGTGAGTAATATTTTGCGACGATATGAATATGCTTCTGGGCAGCTGGTAAACTTAGATAAAACTACTGTCTCTTTCAGTAAGGGGGTACCAAGGACGAAGAGGATCAATCTAGCAACGAGGTTGGGCATTATTGAAGTCGAGGAACAGGAGCGTTATTTGGGGTTGCCTACGGTGGTGGGGCGGTAAAAAAAAGTGCTAACTAATATTCTTCGGGACAAGCTGAGTAAACGGTTGGAAGGTTGGCGTGGAAAAATCTTGTCTAGGGCTGGTAAGGAGGTTCTCTTAAAGGCTGTTGCCAATTCACTCCCTACCTATGTTATGAGTATTTTCAAAATTCCCGTCAATTTTTGTGAGGAGCTGCGGAGGATGATGTCGAGATTTTGGTGGGGGCACGAGGAGGGGAAGAGAGGTATTTCTTGGGTCTCGTGGAGTAAGCTTTGTCAACCGAAGGGTATGGGCGGCATGGGTTTTCGAGATTTCAAGCTGTTTAACTTGGCCTTACTAAGCAAACAAGCATGGAGGCTCACTACGGAGACAAGGAGTTTATGGGCTCGAGTCATGAAGGCTAGATATTACCCAAATGGGGATTTTTTGTCGTCAAACATTGGTAATAATCCTAGCTATACCTGGAGGAGTATTTATGAGACGAAAGGAACTCTAGGCTTGGGGCTCAGACGGCGTATAGGAGACGGCCTTTCGACACGAGTGTGGGGGGATGCTTGGGTGGAGGCGAATTAGTTGGGACGGGTTATTTCACCCCAGCCCCCGGGTTTTGAAGGAATGATGGTGGTGGGTCTGTTGAGCGAAGGAGGACGTTCGTGGAATGAGCAGCTGGTGGATAGTCTTTTCTTGAGTTTCGAAGGGGAGAGAATAAAGAACATTCGACTCAGTGAGACCGCTACTTGTGACGATTGGTTTTGGAGTGCGGAAAGAGATTGAGTGTTCTCTGTCAGGTCGGCATATCGCCTGTTGGTGGGAGGAAGTGATTTTCTGGAGATCGGGGGTGCTTCAAATTGGGAGAAAGAGAAATGGCTCTGGACTAGGCTCTGGAAAATCCCGGTTTGGCCTCGCGTGAAGCTCTTCTTTTGGCAAATTGTCAAATGCGGCTTTAGCAACAAGGGCAAACATCGCTTCTCGAGTTCGAGGTGAGTCCTCTTTTTGTTCCTTTTGTAATTCTTGTTTTGAATCGAGTGCACATCTATTCCGGGATTGTGGGGTGGCTCAAAGGGTCTGGGAGGAACTGGGGTTGACGGGTGAGGAGGAGGACGTGGGAGGAGGGAGTGTGAGAGATTGGATTGAATCTCGGTGGAAGGTGTTTGGGCCACGGGAGTGTGGATGGTTCATGGTGGGTTGCTGGGCTTTGTGGGAACATCGAAACAAGGTTGTTTTTGAGCTGCGGGAAGTGGATCCAGGTGGTGTGGTGAAGAGGATAAGAGATGTCATGGAGGAAATTGAGGGAGGGGGCTACGTGAAGAAGAGCAGTCGGGAAGATGAGGGAGTTCGGGGAAGGGAAAAGGCGAGGAAAGGTTGGGTGGCTCCTCCGGAAGGGTATGTGAAAATTAATGTCGACGCGGGGGTACACGAAGGAATGGGCGTGAGTTTGGGAATGGTGTGTAGGGATGGTCGAGGTCGGGTGATCTGGGGGGCGACTTTGGTTTTGGAACAACTGTGGGAGGTTCGAATTGTGGAGGCTGTGGCGGTCTTGGAGGGAGTCAAGGAAGCTCGTCGAAGAGGTCATACGAAGATTATTGTGGAAAGCGATTGTCTACAAGTGGTGGAAGCTCTGCGAAAATCCCGTCCTGGCAGAAGCGTGTTTGATTTAGTTTTAGCGGACATTTTTTCTTTATGCTCTTTTTTCAATTCTGTTGTTTGGTCTTTTACTCATCGTTTGAACAATGGGGTGGCTCATGCTTTAGCCCATCCTGTCCCTAGAGTAGTTGGTAAGTTTGTTTGGTCGGAGGAACTACCTTTGATCGCGAACGATGCTGTTAATTTTGATTTAATAGTAATGCAGTAGAACCTCCGGGGTTCTCTTCAAAAAAAAAAAAGAAGTTGGATTGAGTTTATTTCTTTGATTTGTTGCACGACAACCTTCCCATGCATATTACTTAATATAGCTCTAAAATTTGCAAAGATTATCTATTTCTAACTGAAACAATCTTCAAAAAAAAAAAAAAAAGACCAGACAATCTCTTTCTTTTACTTATCTTTACTCCTCCGATTTATTCTTTCACGAAATTCCTCATTTCAACTTGATCTATTTCTACTCCTCACTTCAATGAATATTCATCATCGACTTGATAATAATTGTGGCTGATAAATATTTGACAAACTATTGTCAATAGGAAAGTTGGTTTCTTGGACCAATAAGGAATTTGCATCCAAAAAATATTCAAGGTCATCATATCCTCCTACGATATGGATGCTTGCTCTTTCACCTTACAGTCATCCTTATCGTTTCTAGCTAATCATATCATTCAAATTGGCGTGCAATGTCGGACCTGCAAATGAGGCTATTGTACCGTGTAGACCTAGCAAATTGAAAAACTTACATTTTGTTTCTCACGTTTTTAAAGATTGACGTACGATTGTATGTAGCAACACGAAACTAAATTTTAGTACTTGGTAGTGTCTTGCTGTGAGGAGAAATAATTCTATATTTATAGGTGTGTGCACCGAAGAGAAGTATATTGAGTAGTGAATGTGTACATAACAGACAAATTATTAAGAGTGTTTGAATATCCTAAATATTGTGTTGAAAAACATGGTGGTTGCCTCGTTGGTATGTATGTATCTTGAAAAAACAAATACTCTTAATCTCAATGTATGTATCTTGAAAATATAAAAATTTTGTGTATACGTTCCGCTTATTAGTATGTAGAATGAATATCTTCATTCTTCATTCATGCATATTAAATGTTAAGTATGAATAGAAGCAATTAATATATTTTTTATTAAAATTGAAAGCTAAAACCTATCTCGTAAAAGACGACATTAATAAATTGGTAATTGATCGATGGTGATTATTTAAAACTTATATTTTTATTACATGTAATTAATACATTGTATTTAATATTGATGATGTATTAAATGCCGAGTATGACACGTGGCGCATCCACAATGTTTCAACCCGGTTTTTTTTTTTTTTTTTTTTTAATGACGAGGGGGTTGAATCTCCGGGCACATGCATTCCCGCACCATCACATGGACCATGTAAGCCACCCCCTTCAGGGGCTGCAGTGGCCAAGTGATCATCGCCTCAGCTTGTAGTCGAACCCGGGACCTCTCAACTCCTGCATTTCTGCAAGCTTTAAAGTTTAACCCGGTTACCACTGGACTAACACCACTTGGTTTTAACCCAGTTATATATATATATATGTATATATATATGTATGTATATATATATATATATATGTATATATATATGTATGTATATATATATATGTATATATATATGTATGTATATATATATATATGTATATATATATATATATATATATATATATATATATAACTTGAGTTCAAAACGTATCCAAACTGCTCTTCACACCTCAAAAACCAAAGTGAAAATAAACATTGTTAAAACACGGCTCGATGTCTCAAAGACTACCAAGCCATGTTTGTTATGCGAAATGGAATAAAACAGTGACAATAGAATCAGAAATACCGAAACCGGAAGGTAGTGACGCGGATAAAGAACTGCTGACTTGAAAAGTATTTGCCCGGATCGACCGTGGTGGCGATCAGCGATGACCGGTAGTCCCCAAGGATTACACTACTGTCGCCTTTTACACTCGCCCACTCGAGAGTAAGAGACCTGGAACGAAATAATACTTTACCCAGAAATGATTATGAGAGAAAGAAGAGATGGAGAAGTGTTGAGTTGTATTTTCTGATAGCTGAAGTGAGGCTCTTATATAGCCAAGCAGAGGCGGCTAAGAGCAAAAACGTGCTCCCTGGAATGCAGCAGTCAACCGCACGAAACAAGGAGCAGAAGGCTCACCCACTAACAGTCTTATTGACTGAATCAATAAGACACATGTGAGAATGAACTTAGACAGTTTATTCTCACAACACAACTGCAAAAGAATCCGGCCCAAAAAGATAGGCTAAGCCCGCCGCAAGTGATTGCCAAATCCCAAATCCCGAATCCCGAATCACGAAACCGGATCCGGGCCGGGCTCAGGCACGGGCACGGCGCGCGCGCGCGCGTGTGCGAGCTGAATTAAGCACCTCGCAAACCTTTAAAAAAGGCTCCCTTGACCCACTAGTGATAGTGTAAGGAGAGAGTACACTTATAAAGACATAAATCACTCCACTCCTCACCAATGTGGGACATTTGGAAAAAGCACTCTTGGCTAATAAAGCCCCTATTTCCAACAATCCCCCACTAGAGGCGTCCGAGACAGAAAAAGAAATTCCTGGGTAAAGGAAGGATTGGATACTTAGGTATCAATATCTTTCGATTTGAATTGACACTTTAGTGAAATCAGGAAACAACTTACTTACAGTTAGAGAATATCTTGCGATTTGAATTCCTAGCTGAGCTTCGGTCGATATCCCCCACAACATATATCATACCTTCGAAATTAAGATCGTTCCGCGTTCCTAAGTGCAACGCGCTCTTTAGAGCTATGCGTTTACCTCGGTACTAATAGATGTGTTCTGAAGACTTCTCATAGTCTTATGATCTTTACACCTACGTAAGTGGCTCAAGTGCTTCTCAATAGCACTTCTCACATGAGCCATTAAGGACCAAGTCCAACCTAGTGTATAATCCATCAAGTGCGTCTCAAAAGCACCACCATAAAGGCTATGAATCATACAACGCCATAGGAATAGAAGCTTTAGACCTAGTCAAGTCTCAATCTTGACCTAAGGACTTAAGCCCCATTCCCCTCGACGTATCAACGACTAGTCTCCTAGCCAGCCCTTTAGTAAAGGGATCGGCAAGATTACTTTCGGACTTCACATAGTCCACAGTAATCACTCCGTTCTCAAGGAGTTGTTTAACTGCAGCGTGCTTTATTCGCATGTGTCTCTTTTTTGCATTATAGACACTATTCTTTGCAGCACAAATAGCAGCTTGCGAGTCACAGTGCAAGGAGACCGGTGTAAGCCGTCCTCCCCAAACTGGTACATCAGGTAATAGGTTTTTCAACCATTCAGCCTCTTGTCCTGCCAACTCAAGAGCTATGAACTCCGATTCCATGGTAGAGCGTGCGATACAAGTCTGTTTAGACGACTTCCACGATATAGCACCTCCACCCATGGTAAAGACATAACCACTAGTAGAACATATCTCATCGTTACCTGCAACCCAGTTCGCGTCACAATATCCCTCTAACACAGCAGGAAATTTACTATAATGCAAACATAAGTCAACTGTTCCTTTTAGGTATTTTAGTAAACGACGAAGAGCATTCCAGTGTTCATTACTAGGGTTATGTGTATAACGACTCAGTCTACTAACTGCATAGGCAATATCTGGTCGAGTACAGTTCATTAAAAACATCACACTACCTAGGATTTTAGCATACTCTTCTTGGGAAACACTCTTGCCCAAGTTTTTACACAATGGTACACTAGGATCATAGGGTGTTCTAGCAGGCACATCATCAAAGCAGTTAAACTTTCTCAACACTTTTTCAACATAATGAGATTGACTTAGACAGATTCCATCGGGGTTTCGGATGACCTTAACTCCTAGGATAACATCAGCTTCTCCTAAGTCCTTCATCTCAAATTGTGATGACAAAAATTCTTTGGTTCTAATTATCACCTCTAAATTATTACCAAGTATTAACATGTCATCAACATATAGGCATATAATTACATAATCAGATCCCATCATTTTTGAATAAACACATGAATCAGAATTGTTAACCACATAGCCATTACTTATCAAAGTGTTGTTAAATTTCTCATACCACTGTTTAGGTGCTTTTTTCAGTCCATAAAGTGACTTGTTCAGTTTACACACTTTACTCTCTTGACCCTCAATCACAAAACCTTCAGGTTGAGACATATAGATCTCTTCCCTTAGTTCACCATTCAAAAAAGCAGTTTTAACATCCATCTGATGTATAACAAGGTTATGAATAGCAGCTAAGGCGACAAGAGTCCTAATAGTCGAAATTTTGGTCACAGGAGAGTAAGTATCAAAATAATGAATACCCTTCTTTTGTGTAAAGCCTCTAACTACAAGTCTAGCTTTGAACCTCTCTAATGTACCGTCAGGTCTCATTTACTTTTTAAAGATCCATTTACTCGTAATGGGTTTACTACCTTTAGGTAAATCAGTCAACTCCCAAGTCTGATTAGAAAAAATAGAATCAAGTTCACTTTTAATAGCATCTTTCCAAAAATTAGTATCGATGGATTTCATTGCCTCACTATAGGGTTTTGGATCATCTTCTATTAAAAATGCTGAAACAAACTCATCACTAGCACAAACAGTGTAACCATGTTCAGACAGCAATGTTGAAACAAAATCAGGTCCAAAGTTTTTAGGACATCTAGGTCTCTTAGTCCTTCTAGGTTCAGCAACATGATCAATAGAAGTGCTACTACTAGCATGTGAAGAGATATCAATAGATGTAACAGGCAAACTAGGAGATGAATCAACATTCTTCTGTAATGGAAAAACACGCTCAAAGAATTCAACATTTCTAGCCTCAGATATAGAACGATCACTCAAAGACATGAACTATAAGCAGAGCTATTTTGAGCATAACCTATAAAAACACAATCATAGGTCTTAGGTCCAACTGTAGGTCTCCTAAAGTCAGGCAAACCCACTTTAGCCAAACACCCCCATACCCGAAGATAACTCAGGTTAGGAGGATAGGGTGTTGTCTATTTTCTTATGAGGTACACGGTTAAGAATGTGACAAGCAGAAAGTACAGCTTCTCCCCCCCCCCCCCCATATGTCGTCAGAAAGGCCTGAACTTAAAAGTATAGCATTCATCATCTCTTTTAAGGTTCTATTTTTACGTTCAGCTACACCGTTAGACTGAGGTGAATAAGGTGGACTAGTCTCATGTATTAAACCATTTGCAGCACAAAAGGCAGCTAAATAATCAGATTTATACTCACCACCTCTATCAGACCTTACTCTTTTGATTTTTCTGTCTAGTTGATTTTCAACTCCAGTCTTAAAATCTATAAACGATTGTTCAGCTACATCTTTGGTTTTAAGCAAATACACTCGTGTGAATCTTGAACAATCATCTATAAATGTCACATAATAATTCTTGCCACCTCTACTTGCAACATTTTTGAAGTCAGCTAGGTCAGTGTGAATTAGTTCAAGAAGACTCGTATTCCTAGTAGTAACTGGTTTACTAGGTTTCTTTGTGCATTTAGCCTCAACACAGCTAGCACATTTAGAGAATTCTTGACTCGACAAACTTGCAATTAAACTCATAGTTCTCTAAGTTTTTTAATGTAGTCAAAATTCACATGACCTAATCTACCATGCCAAACATCAATAGACTCAGCGATATAAGCAGAAGAAGATGCAATATTATTAATAGCAGAATCAGTGTTCAATACAAAAAGACCCCCAAAAAGATAACCCTTGCCCACAAATTCCCCATTACGCGACATTACCACCTTGTCAGCCTCAAAAACAAGTTTCAAACCAGCTTTGTTTAACAAGGCACCAGAGACAAGGTTTCGACGCAATGAGGGTACAAATAAAACATTACTGAGAGCAAGTGTTTTCCCCGAGGTGAGTTTGAGAAAGATCTTGCCTTTGCCTGTGATCTTTGCGAGATGAAGAGTTACCCATGTAGACGCATTCCCCATCAAAGAACTTCCTCGAACTCAAAGAAATAACCCCTATCGGCCAGACAGAGGTGTGTCGAAGCGATATCAAGACCCATTCAAAGAACATTACCCACCGTTATTAGCTTCCACAACCACAACCGCAATAACATCATCATCCACAACAACATTGGCCTCAGCAGATTTCTTCTCAGAACATTGGTAGGCTTTGTGCCCAGGTTTTCCGCAAACATAGCAGACAATAGGACCCTTAGCAGCTTTCTGAATCTTAGGAACCGGTTTGGTATGCTTCCCTGGACCATTCTTCTTAGCAGGACCCTAGTTTTTACCCTGACCAACCTTGGCCTTACCCTTACCCTTATATTTCTCAGCATAAGACGGACCACCAGACTCAACCAGATTAGCTTTAACAGCAGGAACAGTCACAGATTGACTAGCAGGAAGGTCTTTAAGGCGATTAGCCTCTTCGGTCCTCATATGTCCTATAAGTTCCTTAAGGGACAGGTCTTTCTTTTTGTGCTTAAGTTGGTTTCGGTAATCAGACCAGGAGGGAGGGAATTTCTCTAACAGGACATTGGCTACAAAGATATCATCAAGTTTCATGCCCTCATTGACAACATCAGCACATAAGTTTTCATAGACATGGACTTGATCCATGATAGGTTTCCCGTCAGCCATTTGAAATCCCAACCATTTTCCCACAACATATTTCTTTTTTCCCGCGTCATCAGCCCCATACTTAGCTTCTAAAGCCTCCCAAATAAACTTAGCGGACTTATTCACAGCAAATAAGTCGAACATGGTGTTTGTCATATTATTCAAAATGTGACACCTAGCTGTTTTATTGTCCTTTACGAATTTTGCAATATCCTCTTCATTGGACTTAGCATCTTTAGAGAGAGGAGGGGTTTTCTCAGCATCAGTATTGGTGATAGGCTTAGGCGGGTCATTAAATAAAACGTAATCAATTTCTAACTGCTCAAAATACATCAATAATTTCTGGGACCATCGCTTATAATTGTGACTGTCTAATGACTCCAGTTTCGACATATCAGGAACAATTTTCGACATATTAGACATAGTTACAGCAATCAAATAGTTTTCAAATTGTTATGCGAAATGGAATAAAACAGTGACAATAGAATCAGAAATACCGAAACCGGAAGGTAGTGACGCGGATAAAGAACCGCTGACTTGAAAACTATTTGCCCGGATCGACCGTGGCGGCGATCAGCGATGACCGGTAGTCCCCAAGGATTACACTACTGTCGCCTTTTACACTCGCCCACTCGAGAGTAAGAGACCTGGAACGAAATAATACTTTACCCAGAAATGATTATGAGAGAAAGAAGAGATGGAGAAGTGTTGAGTTGTATTTTCTGATAGCTGCAGTGGCGGTTAAGAGCAAAAACGTGCTCCCTGGAATGCAGCAGTCAACCGCACGAAACAAGGAGCAGAAGGCTCACCCACTAACAGTCTTATTGACTGAATCAATAAGACACATGTGAGAATGAACTTAGACAGTTTATTCTCACAACACAACTGCAAAAAATCCGGCCCAAAAAGATAGGCTAAGCCCGCCGCAGGTGATTGCCAAATCCCAAATTCCGAATCCCGAATCACGAATCCGGATCCGGGCCGGGCTCGGGCACGGGCACGGTGCGCGCGCGCGTCTGCGAGCAGAATTAAGCACCTCGCAAACCTTTAAGAAAGGCTCCCTTGACCCACTAGTGATAGTGTAAGGTGAGATTACACTTATAAACACATAAATCACTCCACTCCTCCCCAATGTGGGATATTTGGAAAAAGCACTCTTGGCTAATAAAGCCCCAATTTCCAACAATCCCCCACTAGGGGCGTCCGAGAGAGAAAAAGAAATTTCTTGCTAAAGGAAGGATTGGATACTTAGGTATCAATATCTTTCGATTTGAATTGACACTTTAGTGAAATGAGGAAACAACTTACTTACAGTTAGAGAATATCTTGCGATTTGAATTCCTAGCTGAGCTTCGGTCGATACCCCCCCACAACACATATCATACCTTCGAAATTAAGATCGTTCCGCGTTTCTAAGTGCAACGCGCTCTTTAGAGCTATGCATTTACCTCGGTACTAATAGATGTGTTCTGAAGACTTCTCATAGTCTTATGATCTTTACACCTACGTAGGTGGCTTAAGTGCTTCTCAATAACACTTCTCACATGAGCCATTAAGGAACTAAGTCCAACCTAGTGTATAATCCATCAAGTGCGTCTCAAAAGCACCACCATAAAGGCTATGAATCATACAACGCCATAGGAATAGAAGCTTTAGACCTAGTCAAGTCTCAATCTTGACCTAAGGACATAAGCCCCATTCCCCTCGACGTATCAACGACTAGTCTCCTAGCCAGCCCTTTAGTAAAGGGATCAGCAAGATTACTTTCGGACTTCACATAGTCCACAGTATTCACTCCGTTCTCAAGGAGTTGTTTAACTGCAGCGTGCCTTATTCGCATGTGTCTCTTTTTTGCATTATAGACACTATTCTTTGCAGCACAAATAGCAGCTTGCGAGTCACAGTGCAAGGAGATCGGTGTAAGCCGTCCTCCCCAAACTGGTACATCAGCTAATAGGTTTTTCAACCATTCAGCCTCTTGTCCTGCCAACTCAAGAGCTATGAACTCCGATTCCATGGTAGAGCGTGCGATACAAGTCTGTTTAGAAGACTTCCACGATATATCACCTCCACCCATGGTAAAGACATAACCACTAGTAGAACAGATCTCATTGTTACCTGCAACCCGCCGCATCACAATATCCCTCTAACACAAAGAGAAATTTACTATAATGCAAACATAAGTCAACTGTTCCTTTTAGGGATTTTAGTAAACGACGAAGAGCATTCCAGTGTTCATTACTAGGGTTATGTGTATAACGACTCAGTCTACTAACTGCATAGGCAATATCTGGTCGAGTACAGTTCATTAAATACATCACACTACCTAGGATTTTAACATACTCTTCTTGGGAAACACTCTTGCCCAAGTTTTTACACAATGGTACACTAGGATCATAGGGTGTTCTAGCAGGCACATCATCAAAGCAATTAAACTTTCTCAACACTTTTTCAACATAATGAGATTGACTTAGACAGATTCCATCGGGGTTTCGGATGACCTTAACTCCTAGGATAACATCAGCTTCTCCTAAGTCCTTCATCTCAAATTGTGATGACAAAAATTCTTTGGTTCTAATTATCACCTCTAAATTATTACCAAGTATTAACATGTCATCAACATATAGGCATATAATTACACAATCAGATCCCATCATTTTTGAATAAACACATGAATCAGAATTGTTAACCACATAGCCATTACTTATCAAAGTGTTGTTAAATTTCTCATACCACTGTTTAGGTGCTTGTTTCAGTCCATAAAGTGACTTGTTCAGTTTACACACTTTACTCTCTTGACCCTCAATCACAAAACCTCCAGGTTGAGACATATAGATCTCTTCCCTTAGTTCACCATTCAAAAAAGCAGTTTTAACATCCATCTGATGTATAACAAGGTTATGAATAGCAGCTAAGGCGACAAGAGTCCTAATAGTCGAAATTTTGGTAACTGGAGAGTAAGTATCAAAAGAATCAATACCCTTCTTTTGTGTAAAGCCCCTAACTACAAGTATAGCTTTGAACCTCTCTATTGTACCGTCAGGTCTCATTTTCTTTTTAAAGATCCATTTACTCGTAATGGGTTTACTACCTTTAGGTAAATCAGTCAACTCCCAAGTCTGATTAGAAACAATAGAATCTAGTTCACTTTTAATAGCATCTTTCCAAAAATTAGCATCAATGGATTTCATTGCCTCACTATAGGTTTTTGGATCATCTTCTATTAAAAATGCTGAAACAAACTCATCACTAGCACAAACAGTGTAACCATGTTCAGACAGCAATGTTGAAACAAAATCAGGTTCAAAGTTTTTAGGACATCTAGGTCTCTTAGTCCTTCTAGGTTCAGCAACATGATCAATAGAAGTGCTACTACTAGCATGTGAAGAGATATCAATAGATGTAACAGGCAAACTAGGAGATGAATCAACATTCTTCTGTAATGGAAAAACATGCTCAAAGAATTCAGCATTTCTAGCCTCAGATATAGAACGATCACTCAAAGACATGAATCTATAAGCAGAGCTATTTTGAGCATAACCTATAAAAACACAATCATAGGTCTTTGGTCCAACGGTAGGTCTCCTAAAGTCAGGCAAATCCACTTTAGCCAAACACCCCCATACCCTAAGATAACTCAGGTTAGGAGGATAGCCCTTCCAGATCTCATAGGGTGTTGTCTATTTTCTTATGAGGTACACGGTTAAGAATGTGACAAGCAGAAAGTACAACTCCCCCCCCCCCCCTCCCCACATGTCGTCAGAAAGGCCAGAACTTAAAAGCATAACATTCATCATCTCTTTTAAGGTTCTATTTTTACGTTCAGCTACACCGTTAGACTGAGGTGAATAAGGTGGACTAGTCTCATATATTAAACCATTTGCAGCACAAAAGGCAGCTAAATAATCAGATTTATACTCACCACCTCTATCAGACCTTACTCTTTTGATTTTTCTGTCTAGTTGATTTTCAACTTCAGTGTTAAAATCTATAAACGATTGTTCAGCTTCATCTTTGGTTTTAAGCAAACACACTCGTGTGAATCTTGAACAATCGTCTATAAATGTCACATAATAATTCTTGCCACCTCTATTTGCAACATTTTTGAAGTCAACTAGGTCGGTGTGAATTAGTTCAAGAAGACTCGTATTCCTAGTAGTAACTGGTTTACTAGGTTTCTTTGTGAATTTAGCCTCAACACAGCTAGCACATTTAAAGAATTCTTGACTCGACAAACTTGGAATTAAACTCATACTTCTAAGTTTTTTAATGAAGTCAACATTCACATGATCTAATCTACCATGCCAAACATCAACATACTCAGCGATATAAGCAGAAGAAGATGCAATATGATTAATAGCAGAATCAGTGTTCAATACAAAAAGACCCCCAGAAAGATAACCCTTGCCCACAAATTGCCCATTACGCGACATTACCACCTTGTCAGCCTCAAAAACAAGTTTCAAACCAGCTTTGTTTAACAAGGCACCAGAGACAAGGTTTCGACGCAATGAGTGTACAAATAAAAACATTACTGAGAGCAAGTGTTTTCCCCGAGGTGAGTTTGAGAAAGATCTTGCCTTTACCTGTGATCTTTGCAGATGAAGAGTTACCCATGTAGACGCATTTCCCATCGCCAACTTCCTCGAACTCAAAGAAATAACCCCTATCGGCCACAGGTATCTCGAAGCTCCAAAGATTCAAGACCCATTCAAAGAACATTACCCACCGATTAGCTTCCACAACCACAAAATAATAACATCATCATCACAAAGAACATTGGCCTCAGTGATTTCTTCTCGAACATTGGTAGGCTTTGTGCCCGTGTTTTCCGCAAACATAGCGGCATAATAGGACCCTTAGCGACTTTAAGCTTAGAAACCTATTTGGTATGCTTCCCTGGACCATTCTTCTTAGCAGACCCTGGTTCTTACCCCGACCAACCTTGACCTTATCTTTACCCTTATATTTCTCAAAGATAAGACGGACCACCAGACTCAACCAGATTAGCTATAACAAAGAACAAAAGAGAATGTCACGAGATTGACTAGCGGGAAGGTCTTTAAGGCGATTAGCCTCTTCGGTCCTCATATGTCCTATAAGTTCCTTAAGGGACATGTCTTTCTTTTTGTGCTTAAGTTGGTTTCGGTAATCAGACCAGGAGGGAGGGAATTTCTCTAGCAGGACATTGGCTACAAAGATATCATCAAGTTTCATGACCTCATTGACAACATCAGCACATAAGTTTTCATAGACATGGACTTGATCCATGATAGGTTTCCCGTCAGCCATTTGAAATCCCAACCATTTTCCCACAACATATTTCTTTTTCCCCGCGTCATCAGCTCCATACTTAGCTTCTAAAGCCTCCCAAATAAACTTAGCGGACTTATTCACAGCAAGTAAGTCGAACAGGGTGTTTGTCATATTATTCAAAATGTGACACCTAGATGTTTTATTGTCCTTTACGAATTTTGCAATATCCTCTTCATTGGACTTAACATCTTTAGAGGGAGGAGGGGTTTTCTCAGCATCAGTATTGGTGATAGGCTTAGGCGGGTCATTAAATAAAACGTAATCAATTTCTAATCAAAAATACATCAATAATTTCGGGACCGCGCTTATAATTGTGACCGTCTAATGACTCCAGTTTCGACATATCAGGAACAATTTTCGACATAACAGACATAGTTACAGCAACCAAATAGTTTTCAAATTGTTATGCGAAATGGAATAAAACAGTGACAATAGAATCAGAAATACCGAAACCGGAAGGTAGTGACGCGGATAAAGAACCGCTGACTTGAAAACTATTTGCCCGGATCGACCGTGTTGGCGATCAGCGATGACCGGTAGTCCCCAAGGATTACACTATTGTCGCCTTTTACACTCGCCCACTCGAGAGTAAGAGATCTGAAACGAAATAATACTTTACCCAGAAATGATTATGAGAGAAAGAAGAGATGGAGAAGTGTTGAGTTGTATTTTCTGATAGCTGCAGAGGCGGTTAAGAGCAAAAACGTGCTCCCTGGAATGCAGCAGTCAACCGCACGAAACCAGGAGCAGAAGGCTCACCCACTAACAGTCTTATTGACTGAATCAATAAGACACATGTGAGAATGAACTTAGACAGTTTATTCTCACAACACAACTGCAAAAGAATCCGGCCCAAAAAGATAGGCTAAGCCCGCCGCAAGCGATTGCTAAATCCCGAATCCCGAATCCCGATCCGAGCACGGGCTGAATTAAGCACCTCGCAAACCTTTACAAAAGACTCTCATGACCCACTAGTGATAGTGTAAGGAGAGAGTACACTTATAAACACATAAATTACTCCACTCCTCACCAATGTGGGACATTTGGAAAAAGCACTCTTGGCTAATAAAGCCCCTATTTCCAACAGTGTTCTCATTGAGGAAACTTGAGGAAACATCAATGTGTGACCAACTACAAGAAATACATACATATATACTTAATTACTCCCTCTGTCAAATTTTATGTGCCGCTGTTGGCGCTGTATACAAATACATTTTCATCCGGAAACAACCTCACATTATCGTTAGTTAGCCATTTTGCGGAAACCATTTTGAAAAGACTACTCACTACAAATTCACAACTATACATAAAAAAACTTTACTGTCCCACAAAACACAGACCCACACAATTAAAAATAATAATAATAAAATAAAATAAAAAACAGTAGAAGAATTACCTGCACACCTTGTCCAGAAGTTGCAGTACGCCAACCAATTTGACCATTGAAGGCCTTGAGCCTTAAATCTCCAATTTCAGTAAACTCAAGAACACAACTCTGAGAAGTAGTACAGAACATTGAACGATGTCCAGAGCTCCAAACTTTAACATTCCCTAAGAAAACTTGGAGCGAACAACAGTAGATGCCATCGACTGCATCAACACTCAATGCTGTCCGAAAATTAAGAGGCATTTGATCAGTTTCCATTAAGTAAGCCTTGCCGTTAAACCCTTGAATGTACTCCACCGGAATTGGCAATGTGAAGTTATAACCAATGTGAATATTATCAGACAGACAGTGCCCTGAATATATCAACTTGTAAACTGCTAAGTTGATGAAACTTAACATATATAAAGCCTTCATTGGTTGTTATGCACTCTAATTTTTAGTGACTTACTTTTAAACATTGGAATTGATAATGCTTTTACATTTGTTGTGGCAGCTATGTTCTTTTTTCTTTTGGGGGTCAAAAAGTCATTATCATTCTCATTTCCACTAGTGAAAAGTTGTGGGATTTTAGTTTTTGGTTGTTAATATCACAACGCAGGTAATGTACCAAGAAAAAAGTGTGAAATTCTAGTACAAGACTTGTTAATATCCAGTGTTATTCGAAAAGGAATAAAACAGTGACAAAAGAATCAGAAATACCGAAAACCGGAAGGTAGTGCCGCGTATAAAGAACCGCTGCCTTGAAAACTATTTCTCCGGTACAACCGTGGTGGCGATCAGCTAGTGCCGGTAGTTCGCCAAGGTTAACACTACAATCTCCACGCAGTTCCGCCCCACTCGGAACTGTGAGACTTAGAACGATCGAAAACAATACCCAGAAACTTTTAAGAGAGCAGAAGAGAAAGGGAAGAAGGAAGTGTGTTTATGTTGTTTCATTTCTGAAGTGAAGGGACTGCTTATATAGGAAAACGGAAGAAGAGCAAGGGCCAAAAACGGTTCCTGTAATTGAGCAGTCAAGGGCAGAAATTAGGGGAGCATTAACAGCACATTAATCTCCCACTAACAGTCATATTGACTAAGCACCTGGACACTTCAGTCCATAACAAAACAAACGGTTCTGGCCCAAAAGATAGGCATAGCCCGCCGTTCCCGATTCCCGATTCCCGAATCCGGGCCCGGGCTCGGGCACGGCGCGCGCACGCGTGTGCGAGCTGAATTAAGCACCTCGCAAGGCTTCCACAAAAGCCTCCCTTGACCCACTAGTGATAGTGTAAGGTAAGAGAACATATATAAACACATGAAACTCTCTTTTCCTCACCAATGTGGGACAATTGGAAAAATAGGAAAGCCTCACATAAGCCCCTATTTCCAACAATCCCCCACTAGGGGCGCCAGAGACAAGAAAAGAATTCTGGGTAAAGGAAGAATTGGATACTTAGGTATCAATATCTTTCGATTTGAATTGACACTTTAGTGAAATGAGGAAACAACTTACTTACAGCGAGAGAATATCTTGCGGTTTGAATTCCTAGCTGAGCTTCGGTCGATACCCCCCACAACACATATCATACCTTCAGATTATGATCGTTCCGCGAAAGTGCAACGCGCTCTGTTAGAGCAATGCGTTTAACTTGATATTGGCAGACATGTTCACAGGACTTCTCATAGTCTTGTGATCATCACACCTGCATAGGTGGCTCAAGTGCTTCTCAACAGCACTTCTCACATGAGTCATTAAGGACCTAAGTCCAACCTGGTGTATGATCCATCAAGTGCGTCTCAAAAGCACCACCATTAAGGCTATGAATCATACAACACCATAGGAATAGAAGCTTTAGACCTAGTCAAGTCTCACTCTTGACCTAAGGACTTAAGCCCCATTCCCCTCGACGTATCAACGACTAGTCTCCTAGCCAGCCCTTTAGTAAAGGGATCAGCAAGATTGTTTTCGGACTTCACATAGTCCAAAGCAATCACTCCATTGTCTTGGAGTTGTCTAACTGCAGCGTGCCTTATTCGAATATGTCTCTTTTTCGAATTGTAGACACTATTCTTTGCTACACCAATAGCAGCCTGCGAGTCACAGTGCAGGGAGACCGGTGTTAGCCGTCCGCCCCACACTGGTATATCAGCTAAAAGGTTTTTCAACCATTCAGCCTCTTGTCCTGCCAACTCAAGAGCTATGAACTCAGATTCCATGGTAGAGCGTGCAATACAAGTCTGTTTAGAAGACTTCCACGATATAGCACCTCCACCCATGGTAAAGACATAACCACTAGTAGAACAGATCTCATCGTTACCTGCAACCCAGTTCGCATCACAATATCCCTCTAACACAGCAGGAAATTTACTATAATGCAAACATAAGTCAACTGTTCCCTTTAGGTATTTTAATAAACGACGAAGAGCATTCCAGTGTTCATTGCTAGGGTTATGTGTATAACGACTCAGTCTACTAACTGGATAAGCAATATCTGGTCGAGTACAGTTCATTAAAAACATCACACTACCTAGGATTTTAGCATACTCTTCTTGGGAAACACTCTTGCCCAAGTTTTTACACAATGTTACACTAGGATCATAGGGTGTTCTAGCAGGCACATCATCAAAGCAGTTAAACTTTCTCAACACTTTTTCAACATAATGAGATTGACTTAGACAGATTCCATTGGGGTTTCGGATGACCTTAACTCCTAGGATAACATCAGCTTCTCCTAAGTCCTTCATCTCAAATTGTGATGACAAAAATTCTTTGGTTCTAATTATCACCTCTAAATTATTACCAAGTATTAACATGTCATCAACATATAGGCATATAATTACACAATCAAATCCCATCATTTTTGAATAAACACATGAATCAGAATTGTTAACCACATAGCCATTACTTATCAAAGTGTTGTTAAATTTCTCATACCACTGTTTAGGTGTTTGTTTCAGTCCATAAAGTGACTTGTTCAGTTTATACACTTTACTCTCTTGACCCTCAATCACAAAACCTTCAGGTTGAGACATATAGATCTCTTCCCTTAGTTCACCATTCAAAAAGGCAGTTTTAACATCCATCTGATGTATAACAAGGTTATGAATAGCAGCTAAGGCGACAAGAGTCCTAATAGTCGAAATTTTGGTCACAGGAGAGTAAGTATCAAAATAATTAACACCCTTCTTTTGTGTAAAGCCTCTAACTACAAGTCTAGCTTTGAACCTCTCTATTGTACCGTCAGGTTTCATTTTCTTTTTAAAGATCCATTTACTTGTAATGGGTTTACTACCTTTAGGTAAATCAGTCAACTCCCAAGTCTGATTTGACACAATAGAGTCAAGTTCACTTTTAATAGCATCTTTCCAAAAATTAGCATCAATGGATTTCATTGCCTCACTATAGGTTTTTGGGTCATCTTCTATTAAAAAGGCCGAAACAAACTCATCACTAGCACAAACAGTGTATCCTAGTTCAGACAACATAGTTGTATCATAATCATCACCGAAGTTCTTTGGGCATCTAGGTCTTTTACTTCTTCTAGGTTCAACAGAAACATCAATAGAAGTGCTAGCACTATCATGTGAAGACAAATCGGAGATGCAACGGATAAACTAGGAGATGGTACAACGATTTTACGAAAAGGAAAAACATGCTCAAAAAATTCGGCATCTCTAGCCTCAGATATAGAACGGTCACTCAAAGACATAAATCTATAAGCAGAGCTATTTTGAGCATAACCTATAAACACACAATCATAGGTCTTAGGTCCAACGGTAGGTCTCCTAAAATCAGGTAAACCCACTTTAGCTAAACACCCCCATACCCTAAGGAAGCTCAGGTTAGGAGGATAGCCCTTCCAAATCTCGTAGGGTGTCTTGTCAATTTTCTTATGAGGTACACGATTAAGAATGTGACAAGCTGAAAGAATTGCTTCCCCCCACATATCGTCAGATAGGCCAGAACTTAAAAGCATAGCATTCATCATTTCTTTTAAGGTTCTATTTTTACGTTCAGCTACACCATTGGATTGGGGTAAATAAGGTGGACTAGTCTCAAGTATTAAACCATTTGCAGCACAAAAGTCAGCTAGATAACTGGATTTATACTCACCACCTCTATCAGACCTTACCCTTTTAATTTTTCTGTCAAGTTGGTTCTCAACTTCATTCCTAAAGTTTATAAAAGAGTGTTCAGCTTCATCTTTAGTCTTAAGCAAATAGACACGGGTGTATCTAGAACAGTCATCTATAAATGTAACATAATAATTCTTGCCACCTCTACTTGCAACATTTTTGAAGTCAACTAGGTCGGTGTGAATTAACTCAAGAAGTCTCGTGTTCCTAGTAGTCATAGGTTTACTAGGTTTCTTTGTAAACTTAGCCTCAACACAGCTACCACATTTAGAGAATTTTTGACTCGTCAAACTCGGAATTAAACTCATAGTTCTAAGTTTTTTAATATAATCCACATTCACATGACCTAACCTACCATGCCAAACATCAATAGACTCAGCGATATAAGCAGAAGAAGATGCAATATTATTAATAGCAGAATCAGAGTTCAATACAAAAAGACCCCCCAGAAAGATAACCCTTGCCCACAAATTCCCCATTACGCGACATTACCACCTTGTAGGCCTCAAAAACAAGTTTCAAACCAGCTTTGTTTAACAAGGCACCAGAGACAAGGTTTCGACGCAATGAGGGTACAAATAAAACATTACTGAGAGCAAGTGTTTTCCCGAGGTGAGTTTGAGAAAGATCTTGCCTTTGCTGTGATCTTTGCGGATGAAGAATTACCCATGTAGACGCATTCCCCATCAAAGAAACTTCCTCGAACTCAAGAAATAAACTCCTATCGGACAGAGGTGTCTCGAAGCTCCGAGATATCAAGACTCATTCAAAGAACATTACCCACCGTTAGCTTCCACAACCACAAACCGCAATAACATCATCGATCCAAAGAACATTGGCCTCGTGATTTCTTCTCAGAGCATTGGTAGGCTTTGTGCCCAGGTTTTCCGCAAACATAGCAGACAATAGGACCCTTAGCAGCTTTCTAAATCTTAGGAACCGGTTTGGTGTGCTTCCCTGAACCATTCTTCTTAGCAGGACCCTGATTCTCACCCTGGCCAACCTTGGCCTTACCCTTACCCTTATATTTCTCAGCATAAGACGGACCACCAGACTCAACCAGATTAGCTTTAACAGCAGCAACAACAGGAACAGTCACAGATTGACTAGCAGGAAGGTCTTTAAGGCGATTAGCCTCCTCGGTCCTCATATGTCCTAAATGTTCCTTAAGGGACAAGTCTTTCTTTTTGTGCTTAAGTTGGTTTCGGTAATCAGACCAGGAGGGAGGGAATTTCTCTAGCAGAACATTAGTTACGAAAATATCATCAATTTTCATGCCTTCATTCACAACATCAGCACATAAGTTTTCATAGACATGGACTTGATCCATGATAGGTTTCCCGTCAGCCATTTGAAATCTCAACCATTTTCCCACAACATACTTCTTTTTGTGCGCGTGTGCGAGCTGGATTAAGCACCTCGCAAGGCTTCCACAAAAGCCTCCCTTGACCCACTAGTGATAGTGTAAGGTAAGAGAACATATATAAACACATGAAACTCTCTTTTCCTCACCAATGTGGTACAATTGGAAAAATAGGAAAGCCTCACATAAGCCCCTATTTCCAACATCCAGTTCACAGGAGCTATTGCCATTAATATTAATATTAGGTTTCTATTACGGAATAATAATTAACTGAACTCAACATGACCCCGTTCCCGTTAAATTATGGAATTAACAAAACAGACTAGTTTGTACCCCAATCTCTAATGGTATGTTTTTAAAAATCTTTTTCTAATTAGTTTTTTTTTTTTTTATATCTCGTACCTTTAGAGTATACGTCGGGAACATCGATAAAACGGGGACCCAGTAAGTTATAGTAATGTCGGATTCCATCAAGTTGGCTTTTTGAGTGTTGGGCATGCTGTGTCTATCTGGTCGCATTCTGGAAAGTTAGATTACGGCTTCTTTTTTCTTATTATTTTTTCTAATGTGGTTTGCATGTATGTGGGATGATAATGGTCTCACGCAATTGTGACGTATAACTCTTTAGAGAAGATCGGATCCAAAAGTATAGTTCGGATCGGATGTCTATATTAAAAATCACCGAAGTCAGATATTTATATCCTACTCAAATATTTCGGATATCTATATTTCGGATATCTTTGGAATTTGCTTGAAAATTAAGTTTAAAACACAATAGTATTCATCTTTTTACATAATAATTATTTTCGTTTGTGTCATTACTCCAATAATCTCAACATAAAATTTAAGTATCACTTATATATTTTCTTAAATTTTAAACTTTTCTTTGGCTCTGAAAGTTTAAAACAACACCAAAGAATGATTTAAAAAATAATAATTTAATACTGCAACTTTGGAAACTTTTTCCAACCCACAATAAATATTGCAATCTAAACACACTCATTGAATAAAAAAATTGGTAATAAACAACGAGAAAGATCTCTCATTTGTTCCATTTTTTTTACACAAATTAAGGGAATGTATTTAGACAATACAAAACAAACCACCCCACGTGCAATTAAATTTGGACCATACAACCACATCCACAAAAAGAAAGATAAAATAAAAGGTGACTTGAATGGAAAAGGAAATAGGGAACAAATGAGAGACTTAGAACGAGTAGTAAATAATAGAAATATATAGGTTTGGATCCGATCGGAGCAGATTTCAAAATGGTTTAGTGTTACCTTTGGTTTGGATGAGAGGGAGTATTATCTATATCTGATCCAAATATCAAAAAATTTGGAACAGATATCTAATCCCTTTAACTTCGGTTCGGATATCCAGAAGTTCGGATTGGAGATCGAATCAGTTCGGATAATCGTTTTTTGCTCAGCCCTAATAGTACGCGGCGCCATATATAAACTGGCAATTAAGGAATTTAATTAACGACTTTGTCACCTTATTTTTGATGCGTGACATTTACCAATATTCATAAATATTATTCCCTCTGTCTCGATAAAATGTTTACATATGCTTTATACAAAGATAATGTATAAAGAGAGGGAAATTGTTTTTAAGATTATTAAAAGATAACACAAAGAGTTAAACATACCCAATAAAGAGAAGTGTAAATTATTGACTAAAACACTTAAAAAAGAAAAATATAAACTATTAACAAGATAGAGTGAATATTAGTAACTTAAAATAATTTGGGCAATTACATTATTAACTTTATAAGAGGTTTCAAAGAAAATTGAAGGAGGTATATAATCCTCTTTATTAAACAAACAACCACAAGGCTTAGTTGTCAGCCTGTGGTTGAAAGTAGATTATTTTATTATTTTTATTAAAGTGGCCCACTTTATCTCTCACGTTCTCTGGCCATTTTTATTTACAAAATCAGTCTTTTTATATACAAAAATCAAGTTGTACAAATAAACTAAATAATACAATCAATAAATTTAATTAACCAAAATAAAATAGTTATTCACTTAATTATGATACAAACGATTAACAAAATCAACCATTAAAATAATTCAATCACTAAATTTAATACGATATATTTATGAAAAAAAAATACATTGTAATATCAGTATTTTAAATTTAAATTTGATAAATAATTAATTATTCAGTAAATTACATAGAATAAATCACAATCTCAAGAGCCAATTTAATGCAACAAAAATCACAAAATAGAATTTCTGAAAAGAACCCTAATGCAAGGCGATATTGAGGCGACTTCAAGGGCGATTTTTTGCCATTGCTAGGGCTTAAATTTTCTTCCTTATGGCTCGTAATTCTGCTTCGAAATCTAGAACTAAACAATCTGCAAGTAAGAAACATCCTAATTCGAATGGAAAAACAAAGAAAAGCCGTAGTGGAGGAGGAAAACAGGGTCCCTCTGAGGATGATGTAGTACGTACCAAACCCATGCATGAGGTTAATGGAGTTCAAGGGTTATCCTTTGATGATGAAGAGGAGCCATCTGAAAATGTGCAATGGGTGACACGAAGAGGTAAGAAATCTGATTCTGCGACACAGAGTATTAAGTCGACTGAGAATGTGTCATCCCCTGTTTTGGATGTCTCTAATGAAGAACCTAGGTTAGACCTAATGTCTTTGTATGTCCTAATGATGAAATCCCACAAATCCTGCAATTCTCGTTAGAGGACGTGCGGGGAGGAGGTAGACTATTGGAATAATGCGGTGGTGTGTTTTGTTCTAGGGGCAAATCCACCATGGGAGGTATTGGAGGGTTTCATTCATCGAATTTGGAATAAGTATGGTGTTGATAAAATCTCGTTTTTACCAAATGGCATCTTTTTGGTTAGGTTTAACACTTTGAAGAGTAAAGAGGATGTTCTTAAGGCTGGGTATCATATGTTTGATAATAAACCTCTTATAGTTAAACCATGGCAGAGTAATGTGGACCTTCTGAAGGAGGAGGTTAAAATTGTTCCCGCTTGGATAAGGTTATATGGTCTACCTCTTAAGTTCTAGGGTAAGTGTTTACCAAGGATTGCTGAATTGGTAGGGCCTTTTGTTAGAAAGGATCAAGCCACAGAAGAGAAAACCAGGTTGGGATTTGCAAGGGTTTTGGTGGAGTTAAAAGTCGGGCATAATTTTCCTTCTAGTGTACAATTTAAGGATGAAAATGGTAGTCTTCTGCAAGTTAAGATTGAATATGATTGGAAGCCCACCATTTGCTCAAAGTGCAAGGGGATGGGACATGAAGCTAATGAATGCAGGAAGGCACAAGGTAAAATGCAGTCCAAGCCAGTTGTTCGCAAAGAGTGGAGACCAGTGCCTAAAATTGCATCTGTTCTTTCTCCTACAGAATTTCCTGCTCTACCACGTACTCCTATTGTCTCCTCTCTACAGAATAAGGAGAGTGACAGTGAAGAAGATGAGGAAATCATTGACCTGGACAAGATTGAGCAGCAACAGAATAGTGTGGTTCAAACTGGTGACCCTCCTACTCAACCTGTTCCTCATGAATAGCATAGGATTTTGGAATGTGAGAGGGTTAAATAGTGTAAATAAACAGAAAGTAGTTAAAAGTTTTATGAATAAGCAACAAGTTGGCTTGTTTGGCCTACTTGAAACAAAAATAAATGGTGATAATGTGATGAATATCTCCCACAATCTTTTTGTTGGTTGGTGTATTACCACTAACTGTCACACTCATAAGGGAGGAAGAGTGTGGTTGCTTTGGCAACCTCAGATGTTTGATGTTACTGTTCTGCAGTATAATCCTCAGTTCATTCATGCTATGATCAAGGGCACAACTACTGGTAAGTGCTTCTACTTAACAATGGTTTATGCCTTTAATGAAGGGAAAGATAGAGTAGAGTTATGGAATTGTTTGAATCAGTTTGCAAGTTCTTGCAGTGGTCCTTGGGCTTTAGCTGGAGATTTTAATACTGTCTTAAATCCTGATGAGAGGTTAGGGGGACAGACTAGGGTTGAGGATATGGATGATTTTGTGAATTGCCTGAGTATTTGTGACATGGTTGATATTCAAGCTACTGGAGCCTTCTATACTTGGACAAATAAACAGGATGCTGGGGATAGGAAGTTCAGTAGGCTTGATAGGTTTCTAGTCAATCCTGCTTGGATATCTATGTATCCGGAAATGGTGGGGCATTTTCACCCTGAAGGGCTGTTGGATCATAACCCTTGTGTTATATCTAATAAAAACTCGAATCTTTGCAACTAAGAGGAGTTTTAAATATTTCAACATGTGGGGTAGTGCTGCTGAATTCTTTCCTATGATTAAGGAGGTATGGGATGATCCTATAAATGGCACTAAAATGTTTTGCATTGTAAAGAAATTAAAAAGCTTGAAGCCTAAGTTCAAGAACTTAAATGCGATGTTATTCGATATTGAGATCCGATCATTGAAGCTGAGCATGTTCTTGCTAAATTACAAGCTCAAATTATTGATGACCCTCTCAATAACTCTTTGATCAATATGGAAGTGACAGCTATGGAGAATTTGAGGGGATTGGTGAAGGCAAGGGATAGTTTTCTTAGGCAAAAGGCTAAGGCATTGTGGACTGAGGAGGGGGATATTAACTCAGCTTACTTTCATGGTGTCATTAAGAAGAGATGCATGAGGAATACTATTATTCAAATTGAGGATCAGAAGGGGTCTGTTTGCAATGACAGTCAGGCCATTCAGACTGCTTTTCTGGATTATTATACATGGCTTCTTGGTAGTAGGAAAGAAACTGAACCTGTTAGAAATAGTGTTCTTGGATATGGTAAGGTCTGTACTGATGAGCATATTGTCCTGCTGAACCAGCCTGTGACTTATGAGGAGGTGAAGCAAGTGATCTTTTCTATTCCCAGGGATAAGGCTCCAGGACCAGATGGTTATACTAGTGGATTTTATAAGGATGCGTGGGAGTTGATAGGGCAGGATATAGTTGCAGCTGTCCAGGATTTCTTCTGTACTGGTCAATTGTTAACTCAGCTGAATGCAACTAACATTTGCCTGATTCCTAAGTGTGAGAGACCTACTTCTGTAAAGCAATTCAGACCCATTGCTTGTTGCAATGTTTTATATAAGGTTGTCTCTAAACTTCTTTGCAATAGAATGGCTCATGTGTTACCTGACATTATTCATGAGAACCAGGGAGCATTTGTTCAGGGAAGGTCCATAATAGAAAATGTCCTGATTTGCCAAGATATAGTCCATCAATATTCAAGGAACAATGTCTCCCCCAGATGTCTTTTCAAGATAGACTTGCAAAAAGCATATGATACTGTAGAGTGAGATTTTGTGGAACAATTACTAATTGGTTTGAGGTTTCCTAGCAAGTTTGTCTCTCTTCTTATGGCCTGCATCAGAACCACTTCCTATACTTTGGTCTTAAATGGGAATAATTTTGGATATTTTCAGGGGAAGAGAGGACTAAGACAAGGTGATCCAGTCTCTCCCCTAATTTTTACTATTTGTATGGATTATTTGACTAGGCTCATCAATTTTGCTACTGTCAGATGGCCTTTCCATTATCATCCTTTGTGCAAAGGGCTCAAACTTACCCATTTGATGTTTGCTGATGACTTGCTGATGTTCTGTAAAGGAGATGCCCCCTCCATTCTTCTGTTGATGAGAGCTTTCACTTCATTTTCAAATGCATCAGGATTGCAGCTCAATGCTACTAAATCTGAGATCTTTTTTAATGGTATGAATGAAGATTTGCAGTTGGATTTGCTATCTGTCACTGGGTTTCAGAAAGGAAAAATGCCCTTTAGATACCTAGGGGTGCCAATCCAACCTGCCAAAATATCAAAGAAGGATTGTAATAGCCTTGTTGAGAAAATGGTGACTAGAATTAGAAGTCTGGGTGCTAAGAAGTTATCATATGCAGGCAGGGTGGTCCTCATCAATTCAGTCCTTAACACTCTATACAATTACTGGGCTGCTATGTTTGTTATACCCAAGGCTGCAATTAAAAGAGTTGAGACTATTTGCAGGAACTTTCTTTGGGATAGTAGTACTGAGTACCATAGAGTACCTCTGGTGGGATGGGATAAAGTTACTAGACCCAAAACTGAAGGTGGTTTAGGCATCAAAAAAGCTGAGGTTTGGAATGTAGCTTCTGTGGGCAAACTGGTGAATTGGATCTATACTAAGCCTGATAGATCAGGGATTAAATGGATAGATAACATCTATCTAAAGGGTGCTAATCTGTATGACTACACCCCTCCAAACACTCTACTTGGACATGGAAAAGTATATGCAAGGTGAAGAATAAGATCAGAGATGGCTTCATTGATAACTGTTGGGTGCCCCATCATAAAGGGTATACTGTTAGCAATGGCTATGACTGGCTGATGGGTCCACATCCTCAACAACTTTGGACTCCTATGGTGTGGAGCAACTGGAACTTACCCAAGCATTCCTTTATCTCTTGGGTGATAATGCAGGAAGGCCTAAACACTAAGTCTAAACTGCATGCTTATGGCTACTGTCAGGATGCTTTATGCATTCTGTGTGAAGAGCAAGATGAGACAATTACACATCTCTTTGAAGAGTGCACCTACAGCTGCAGAGTTAAACATTGTATTGAAGCCTGGACTGGTAGGACATTCCCTACTGTAAGTGAGATTCAGTCTGCAAATGGTAACAGGATGCTTACAAAAGTGCTGGCTTTGATACTAACAGCATTCAGATATGCTATTTGGTATCATCGAAATTCTGCAAGGCATAATTTATATATGTTGAGACCTGAACTGGTTGCAAGGCAATTGAAGGAGATGCTGCAGAAGAGAATTCGAAGTAAAGCAAAGGAAAAGGATGGCCTTACTGAACTGAATATTCAAGCAAGGCTAGGTTTCATTTGATTGGTTCTGTTGTTTTGTAGGTCCTTTATCAGTAGTTTTGACTGTATATGGACTTGATTGTTTTGATACATATATAATATACTCACATTTCACCTAAAAAAAAAATCACAATCTCAAATTTCAGTTAAAACGAAATAATAAACTTCAAGAATTTTACAAGCACGGTATATAAGATTTGATCACAAATATGGTTTTAATTATTTTCCATTACTTATTAATTATTAATAAATTTTATAATTAACCATTAACCAAATTAATATTGTAAATAAACAATTAATTAACTAAATTGATATAGTTCGCAGTTCATGATGACCCATTAATTGATGACGCGTTATTTTACTTTCTTTTTATTTAACAAAATACACTTATGAAAATTAGAAATTGTAAAAATCAACAAGGACGAAGGATTGGATCCAAACAAAAGATAGGAAAATAGAAAAAAATATTCTAAAAATAAATCATACCAATACGTAAAACAATCAGATCAAACCTTATAAAATAAAACGTCGGGACACAACTATAGTTTTTTTTTTCTGCATGTGCTTGAACTTGGTGTAAATTGTAAAACAAAACAAAAAATTCGAACTTGATGTACAAATAACTTTTATAAAATAAAAATAAAATAAAATAGAATGAGGTAGATTTCAGAATTATGATAAAGAACAAAATCAAAGGAAGGCCAATGTATATGCCATGATGGGAAGTTTATCAAATTTTGTTGGCAAGGGTGAGAGTGAGAAGGTCTGAGGGTGAGAGAATTGAGAATTGAGAGACTGAGACGGCGAGAGGCTGAATGAATAGAAAGGTCAGTATTCAATAGTTATTTATATGTTGGATTAAATATGGTTTATTAGTTATTATAGATAAGCGCAAGCAAATTTTGGCCCAAATTAAATCTGATTTTTAGTGGCCCATTGTTTAAGTCATGTATTTGTTTGTTCAATAAGTCTTATTTTAAGACGACATTATCCGTCTTAAGCTTAAAACAGGTCAATTAAATTTCACTTGTGTATATAAAATGAAAGTCAAAAGCAATAAATTTGTCTTATATACAATTGGTATGATACTTGACCTGTTTTAAGTTTAAGACGAATAATACCGTCTTAAATGAGAATACATGGGTGGTTTAATTCGGTAGAATTTAAATACGTTACCATTGCCTCATTGAGCGTATAACTATCGTCTCAGATAAGTTATACGGGTAGAGTCATAATACAAGTATGATTATACGAGTTACGTTTCGAGTTTTTTACAATTCCTCCCATCCACTCCAAAGGTAACATGGACCCACTTTTTGTGAAAGGAAAAATGGGTACATGTTACCTTTGGAGTGAATGAGAAGGAGTATGATTTTATACAGAATAATCACCGTTTTTTATAAAAAAATTGAAGGTTTTTGAAATCGGTGCTAATTTTGGCAGTAGATATATTACTCATCACAATCCACTTTTTAAAACCTTCAACCAAAGTAATATTTATTTAAAAACTACTAGCATAATTATAGTTTTTTTTATATGAATTTATACTAATTTGTCAATTACTTTCATACTTTTACTATTTTCGTGTAAATTGCATGGGTATGCATTTACCTAATAAAATCATACTCCCTCCTATTCTACGTAAATGTCTCACTTTTCATAATCGTCTATTCACAATAATGTCCCACTTTCCCCTTTTAGTAAAGTTTTATACTTATTTTAATCATCTCACCCCACAACACCCCACCTCACCCCACAACAATACTTATTTTAATCAACTCAACCACAACAATACTTATTTTAATCACCCCACCCATAATAATACCCTACAATACCTTCTCTCTCTCCAATTATCTTACCCCACAAAAATACTTTGCCTTATTTAATTTCATTTCTTAAATCTTATGCCAACTCCCAATAATGACAATTATCAAGAATAGGAGAAAGTGCATGTTTCTAGACCTTGCAAAACGGGTCAACGGGTCGGGTTCGGGTCGGGCCAATTTGGGTCGGGTCAGTTCGGGTTTCTCATTGATTTCGGGTTAACTCGGGTCGGGATGGGTCAATTCGGGTTTCGGGTTTGTTGGTCCGGTCAGTTTCAGGTCAAACGGGTCGGGTTGTTTTGGGTCGGGTCATTTTCGGGTCAATGAATAATAGAGAAATAGTCATTTCAAGTTTTTTCGGTTCAGTTAGAGTTATATTTTGTCGGGTCATTTTCGGGTTTGGTGGTTTCGGATCGGGTCATTTTCGGGTCGGGCCAGTTCGGATCAAGAAAGCTCGGGTCATGTTCTGGTCGGGTCGGGTCAATTCGGGTTTTTGGGTCACGTTCGGGTGATGTAGCTCGGGTCACTTCGGGTCTCGGGTCAACTTTTTCGGGTCGGGTCAATCAGGTCGGGTTGCTTTTGCCAGGTCTACATGTTTCCCATTGAAACAGCCGTGACAAGTGACAACATGTGTAAATCTAAAGGTACGTTCTTTCAAATTCAGGGGACTCTATAAATTACAACAACTATATTAAGAATTTGCACGAGACTGTTCCCATTAAAACAACCATAACACTAACACACAAAAAGTTTAAGCAATCAGGTGCAATTTACACAGTTTTGTTTTACACATGCTTACGTATTATAATTTTAATACACGGGCCCAGATTACAAATATCTTGAGCGATCTCGTGCAATTTACACAATAAGTTTTATACACGGGCCCTAATTAACAGTTAACACGTGTAATACAATCCCGTACAATTTACACAATAAGTTTAATACACGGGTCCTAATTAACAGTCAACACGAGTAAAACAATCCCGTGTAATTTGCACGGGTTAAATTTGTCTTGTGCTCGCACTTTTGTATTTTACACGGAGTAGTGTCTGCCATTTAATTTTGTTAATATATTATATGTTTTAAGTGTGTTAAAATGACTAAGGTTGGATATATTAATTTGTCAATCATTTAAATTGAAATTTTTAAATACGACTTTATACAAAACGCAGCCATCATTTTAACATTAATTTAGACAACAAGTTTGTAACTGCATACCCGTGTAAATGTAATTGACAGGGATTTAAGAAGTGTTTGAATAAATTTTTGAGAAGTTATAGTAAAATTTACTTATAATTGTACATTGTAACAGTTTATTGTTGTTTTTTTCTTCAATTTTTTCTAACTTTTGTTATGTTTTGATATATTATTATAAAATGTAGTTTTATTATTATTATTATTATTATTATTATTATTATTATTATTATTATTATTATTATTATTATTATTATTATTATTATTATTATTATTATTATTATTATTATTATTATTATTATTATTATTATTATTATTATTATTATTATTATTATTATTATTATTATTATTATTATTATTATTATTATTATTATTATTATTATTATTATTATTATTATTATTATTATTATTATTATTATTATATTTTAGATACCTCCGATAGGTATAAACTTGCTAATTGCAAATGACATTATGATATGCATTAAAAACATTAAATATAACCTTAATTAAAGAGCAAGGGTAATGGTGGCCGTGAGATGGGTGTTTTTACACGGGATTTGGTGCGGGTGTAACATAGGATTAAACCGTGTTTGGTGTTGGTGTTTGTGGGGTCTTAGAAGTCGGTTGTTGACACGGGATTGGGTATTAAATTGGGTTTTGTTAAAGACGAGTTTTAATAAATAACGAATTACGTAATAATAATATAATTAATGTAATTAAAAGATAATTAAATCAATGGATTATAAATAATTAGTAATTGTAAATATTATTTGTGTTAGGTGACACATTTGTTGAAGAATACTTTTACTTGATTTCTTGGGAATACGTAATTGGAATATTTGCTTGCCAGGTAGGATATCTACTCAACTATATTTTTCTGGTGTTGTATTATTCATATGGCATGTTGGATTGGTTGGTTTATAGCTTTGGCTGAGAGATTATAATGGAGTGCTTCATGGAATTATATCATCTTTGTTGCATTCATTGACATGTCATATGCATATTGGTTACCAGTCATTGTGATTTAGGCCCATGCTGGTGCTGCATTTCCAGACTTGTCAATGGTGTCCTCAGATTTATTCTGGTTTAAGGCCCAGGCTGGTTTTGCAGATTTGTCTCGAGTGTCCTCAGGTGTATCCTGGTTAACTTAACGGCGGTTGAGGGTTTTCCCCGGGCTAGGGATTGGCAGAATAAATGTAACACCCCCATACCCCAAGTGCCTTACCAGGACCACTTAAACCATGCATGTGCTACCATCTCGATTACCCGAGGCAATGTATATCAAATAGACAATAAAGAAACGTACTTTAATAAATGAATTTAAACTGATATAAGTCTAAAGTCAAAACTGATAAAGTAAATACAACTGTTCCTTAAAACTGTCAAACCAACTAAAATAATGTAAAAGATTGTTTATGACACAGCGGAAGACTTCTAGACATCTCGTGGCAACTCAACCCAGCTATCCCATGCGCATCATCTCATACCTGCTCAATAACTGCTCACCATCCCCGAATGGATCACCACAGTTTTCAAAATATTTAAACCAGGGCCAGTTACTGTTTACATCACAATACAACAAAGGCAATACAACAAACATCCAACCTCCATCATATCTCCACACACCTGACTACATACTAAAGTGTGTAGTCCTGCCAGAATACTCATCGCAACAAGTATTCCACACCGCCAGTGGGGGACCGCAGCCGTTCCCACCTAAGCCCTGCTCATCTTATCCGAGAGATAACCCATGTTCCTAAATGTGCACATCCCCTCTGTGGTGGGTTCCACAGAGGGCAAATCAAGGGCGTGAAGCCACTCCCACAAGTGACTCCACTCAAGCCAAGGACGCACTTCGCAAACCACAGACAGTTATACAACAACGACATTATACCACAACCATTACTATTTATCAATTCCGATATGATATAAATCAACAACAACGATCAATCATCAACAATACCATGTGAATAATAACCGAGTAGGGAAACCCTACCTGGAATAGCAACCACAAGACCGTCACAACAGCTAATCAGTAATAATCCTCTTCGAATCGTCCTCCTATAACATATATTCACATAATTAACGCCTAATCAACACAATACACCCAAAACCCCCAAATCTACCCAATTAGGGTTTTAACCAAACTCAACAAAACATTATAAAAATTATACAAGAATCTTACCCTCGACGCGACGAACTCAACGATGTATAGAACAAGACAATCCGACGATCCTAGCCCTTAGGATTTGCTAATACCGCGATGGAAGAGAACTACGTAACTTCTTTTTCTTTTGAAAGGCTTTATAAAAGTGTAAAAGTGATTAAGGAAGATGACGAAAACCTTTTATACTAATCACGCGTTATTAAAAAAACCCGGATAAAATACCCGTAAGACTCACTTACTCGATCGAGTAAGTGACTTACTCGATTGAGTGCCCCTTATTCGATTGAGTGTCACACGCACTCGATCGAGTACCCATCAGGTCATCTACTGTTTCGTATAAAATCATACTTACTCGACAGACTAAGCCTGTGGATGCGGGCCCACGGGGGTCGATCGGTGAAAACGAGCAAGCTTTGCATTTGTGGAGTCGCCACCAATTTATTGTGGAAAATTGGAAACCGTTCGAATGCCTCGTGTCATGTCAAGACACAAAGTAGTGACATGAACACCAAGAACTCGTTACCCTTAGCATTCTATGTCTAGAATGACTCTCGTGGATGCCAATGAACACGGATGTTCACATAGATCTGGAGTAAGGGGTGAGGGTACATATTAGGAAGCTCTTTTGATCGAAAACCTAATCCTACCCGCCTCGATAACGGCCTCTACTAATGATTAGGGAAAATCGTCTATACTTGATATGTTGAAGGTTATATGCATGCTATGCAACATCCATTAGATTAATCCTAGCATGTGAATTTAGACTAAGTCGGTGATCAAGTAGTTTAACATGCATTAATGTTGAGGTAGAGATTTTGGTTAATTGCATGTGAGAGCATACAAACAATATGGTAATAAAGAAATACAAAGCAAATACAATAAAGAAAATTACAATAATTATATCGGGTTAATTGATCTACGTCGAAAATACATTTAAATGGATGGATTTAGAAAAGAAAGGGAAAATAAATTAACGAACAGATTATTAGGCGAAAATACGAGTAATAGTTAATTAATACGTAAGCTAATAACTAGGTCAAAGCAACAACGGAAGTTCAGAGACATAACTCAACTCGGAACAGGCGCAGCAGAGCTGCGTCCTTTGGAAGAGGCGCAGCAAACGCTGCGTCTTTTCCTGAGTTCAGTTCTGGCTGTGAAGCCGGAATTGCAAATTGTTAATATTCATTGGTGATTTAAGGATTGGTTATGGACATTTGACTCGGATAGAAGTGATTTAACATATCATTTACATATGATTGGGTCATAAAAACACTAAAACATGGATAAAATTAATTAGGACAAATCAATAAAAAGGTTAATTACGGGATTAATGATACAAATTAACAAACTAGTTAGATTAATTAGGTTATTAATGACGAAATAATGATGGCAATGATAATAAACAGATGAAAATATACCAATGATGAATTCCAGAGACTCAATACTGATGAATCAAACCTCTAAAAACCCGAATTGATTTTAATGACGAAAACCCGCAAATATGAATTATAAGGAATTTAAGTCGGGTTTTAAAAGATGAATTAATTAATAACGAATTACATGTTAAAAAATATTATACTAGAATTATCGTGTCAATGAAACATGAACAAACAAAGAAAAAACAAAACAAACAGACGAATAAAAGACGAAGGAAGAAGAAAGGAAGCAGGAACTGCGGCAGCCTCAGGAAGAGGCGCAACAGGTGATGCGTCCCTTCGAAGAGGCGCAACAGTTGTTGCGTCCTTTCTCGACGTTTGTCTCCTGTTAATCCGTAAAAAAGGTTTAAACAAGGTTTTATAAATCGAGTTTGAATGTGTTTTCGACGTAAACCTTACAATAATGATTACAAAAATAAAGTACAATAATAAAAGATGGGATTTACACCCTCATACTTACATGTTTGACGAAACGAGATTAACTAAGTTAACGTTGAGTGATGCTCGACTCGAATGTACGACGAAAGTGCCCTCTAAGAGGAAATTAAACAAGATTGATTAAGTTGATTGATGTGGAGTTGGTCAAATTGGTCGGTCATGCAAAACGAGGCTGGTACTCAGAAAGATCCGAGCTTACGTGGTCGAAAGTTCAAGCACGTAGACGCCAAAAAAGCAAGAGCGTGGTCTTAGAATGCAAAGGGAGAAGAGAAGGGCGGACACTCGCGTGAGAAATATGAGGACCGAAGGTCTCTATTTATACTAATCACACGAAGGAATTAGGGTTTCGGAGAAACTTTGGAAGTGAATATTGTAAAGATTTAAAAATACGCAGAAAGGAACTGAGGAAGAGGCGCAGCAGCCACTGCATCTCTTGGAAGAGGCGTAACACCTGCTGCGTCCTTTCCCAAGTGGTTTCCTACTGCGGAAGAAAGATTTCCGCGTTTCTATTATGGAATTGCGGTTCGATCTCAATTTCCTTAATATTTTATATAATATTTCCGGGATATAATTTGCCAAAGAGATTAAAAGATTGAAAATATGGAATAGAAATATCCGGAACATTCTAGAATATTCTGACTCGGCATTTTAAACGGTTATTAGAAAATGAAGACGGTTTTTGACCCGGATTCCAAATGTACTCTAATTACTGTCAAAATGACCGTATCGGCGCGTAGATGACGACTATGAGGTATACACAAGTGTTTGAGCTATCACTTGACGATAAACTTATGAACTGTTATAAATCGTTCCGTGTACGAAACATGCGGCCCAATCATCACCGGGTGGCTTGCGGGAGGTGCAGAAATGAGGTATCTACAGAGCCCCCACTTTGACTGAGGCTTGGACAAGGCGAAAAGTCAAAGTATAGCCATCAGGTCAATCGAAGATTACAACCTGACGACTATGGCGACGCGAGGCGGCTCAAGGGGTCTGAGCCAAGGACCTGTCGTCGGGAACATTTTAGAGTCTGTTGACTATCGAGGAGGATAATTTAAAGTCCATTAGACTACGTAAGGAGGCTCGCCAGCCATAAGAAGAGACCATACCTGAGATTCCTTGAGACTCCAAGGGAAGGTAAAACGTGAAATCGAAGAGGCAGCAGGACGTCGGCAGGAACTGCTGGGGAAATCTGCTTGGGTCGGTTTTCAAGCAAACTTCGGCAAAACTTGAGGTTGATGTTTATCTTCACGTGTTGAGAGGGAAGACTGGTTGTTCGGAACTCTCGCTGGGGGAACATAATCGAGGCTGATCTCCACGTCTTGAGAGGGACAATTGTCTGTCCAGGACTCTCGCCGGGGGAACAGAATAGAGGTGTGTTGAAACACCTGTCAGAGGGTACTCGCTCATTATGGCAAGCGAGGTCTTGATAACGTACCGCGACAGTTTGCAGTTTACTCGAAAATACGGGTCCGGGCGAAGAATAAACATCAAACGGACCAAATATATGATATATGGTGTTGAGGAAGAGGCGCACCAAAGATGGGCCCACAAATAACGAACTTAAAACGAATCTTCGAAAATTAATTTGGAGGGAAACTGAGGAAGAGGCGCAGCAAGAGCTGCGTCTCTTAGAAGAGGCGCAACACCTGCTGCGTCTTTTCCTTGATGTGGCTTTGTCTGG
This sequence comes from Silene latifolia, assembly GCF_048544455.1. Taxonomy (NCBI): domain Eukaryota; kingdom Viridiplantae; phylum Streptophyta; class Magnoliopsida; order Caryophyllales; family Caryophyllaceae; genus Silene; species Silene latifolia. The sequence continues at coordinate 484,699,094 of NC_133538.1, read as the reverse complement.
GTAAAAACCCGATAAAAGTCGTGTTTTATTCATAATTTCGAAACATAAATCCTCACAATACTCTCTTAAATTCCAACCATTTCTTGCCAAAATTTGATCAAAAGCTTGAATTTGCCATGACTAACCGAGGTATGTGTATTATCTTTGCATTAATCTCCCATATTTGATCAATTTGTATCGACAAATTAGGGTTTCCAACCCTAAAAATGTCGAAAATTTGGGGCTTTTTCCCAAACGATTTTGCCTTGTAAAATTGACTTAGTAAATGGATAATTGGCAATATAAGGATCATAACCATGTGTTCATTTCGAATTTTCATTGAGTTTTGAGCATTTGAGTGAAATTGAGACGGTCTCACAGCTGAACCGTAAATTAGTTCGAAAATAGCCATAGGATTGCCCATTTGCGATGAAACTTGATATTTAGAATCATTGTATGATGGGTAAACTTCCACCATCTCGGATTTTCGATTTGTGTCGGCTTTTTCAGGACACTTTTCTAGGGCATAATCATCGTAATAATGAAATGCTGTCGAAATTCCGACTCGAACGCATGACTAGGCTTCAATTTAGACTTGACTTGACCTATATTACCACATGAGCGGACGAGTTTGTGGGAAAATGGCCAAAGATGTCGAGAAAAGAGCGATTTCGGAGCTTTTGAAAACTCGAAAATCCCCTAACTAAGGCTCGTCGTCATTTAACGCGGCCTAAATTCACTTTACTCTTGCAGGTGATGAGGCTTCTACATGAGGGAGAGGTCCCATGGACATGGATACCGTTCTTAACCCTTCTCGTACGCTCGAGGAGGCGTTAGAGGAGGCTTTTACTGCTGTAGTGGCAGCTGCTGAGGACGAGGTCATCGAGGAGGAGGCTGTTGAGGAGGAGGAGGCCCCGAGACGGGCCAACGTTGGACGAGGTGGTCATCAGCTGAGGGGAGCACCCGAGTGGGCTGAGAGTTGGGACAGTAGACACCTCATCTGGGTTGCGGAGGGTCACCTGTCCTACAGGACGGTGAAAAGCTTGGTAATTTGAACTCATCACTCTTTCATTTATCTTCTTTTATTCTTATTTGCTATTCCTTTTCTCTTTCATTCGAGCTAAAGATATCTCATACTTCGAATCCAAATAGGAGGCCGGGAACATCAGATCTTTCTCGGGCTACACGACGATGATGGAGTTTTACTGGAGGTTGTCGGCGGAGGAGCGGACCATCATCGAGCGGGGTGCGTTTGGTGCCTTGGTACGAGCTTGGAGGGACATCAAGGGAAGGAAGATTCAGGCTAACCTTATCATGGTTCGAGCTTTCCTTGATCGGTTTTAGGACACGACCTCTACCTTTCACATGCCTTTTGGCGAGGTTGGGGTCACGTTGAAGGATTACGGTATGATTTCTGGCTTACCGTGCGGGACCGAGGCTGTGGTGTGGCCGGAGACAGCTATGAGGGTGGACTCGGCCGAGGCTAGGAGCTTGATCGGTTGGAACCTGATGCCGAAGGCTGCTGCGGTTCCCGGGTTGGTACCGAGTTCCTACGTCCGGGATTACTTCGCTGGGAAGAGACCGACGATGGTGGTGATCGATGGGAGAGAGACGGCTCCTCCTCGTTGTACTGCAGAGCAGAGATCTCGTTTGTGGCTCTGGTGGTTCTTGTCTTCGATCTACCTCGGAGACAAGGGAGAGAGGCTGTCAACGAAGTTTCTTCCCTTCCTTTCTGACTTTAGTGACCTAGGCCGTTGGGACTGGGTCACTGCTGATTTTGCAGTCCTCATTCGCTATATGAGGGCCATGGTTCGTCCGGAGCTGATGGAGAAGGGGACTTCTCCTGCCACCGTTGGCCCCGGACTGTTGCCGGAGTTTAAACCTTCATTTCGTATCATGAAAGATCATTTTCTTTTCTTACGAATCGCGAAAGATCGTTATTGATTATCATGTCTTGCAGGCGTGGGTGTACTCCTACTTTTCGAGTCTCGCGCCCAAGAGGACGGAGCTAGTGGAGAGAGCCTATCCCATTGTGAGGGATTGGGTGATGTGTCGCACGAAGAGCCAGCGTTCGTTTCACGACGTCTGTCGATGGGATGTGAACGCTCTGTAGTTGGAGGTCGTGAGTACCTTCGACACACCTTTCTTTATTTGCTACTTCATTGCTTTCTTTTAGAACTGATTATAAGAATGACCTCTTGTTTTCTTTTCATAGTGGGTGGCCAGGCCTTGGGTGGACTACACTGGCGACCCTCCTTTTGTGGCCGAGGTCCTTCGACCTAGGAGCTCGAGCCGGTTGCTGCTGAGGACGTCGATGGGTCCCGTGTGGTACTTGGGCGAGCGTTTGACTCGTCAGTGCTCTCGTGATGTCTTTGGTCGGACTCAGTTGGAGCTTAATTTTCGGTTACTTGTCGTTAGGAGCACCTAGACCAAAACAATATTTATAACTTCACAAACAACTCTACTATTAGTAAAGAGGCAAGTAAAGGTCGGATCCCAAGGGACGGGTATTGATGTAGGATTTTCAATTGCAAGTAGCGGTGTCAAGGGGTGTCACGAATTGGATTGAGATGAGAAGATCACTAAACTAAATAGCAATAAAAGTAAACAAGCAAGATGATTAAAACGAGATGTAAACAATTGATTAAAAGCACTAGGGTGTCATGAAGTCATATGGGATTCATGGGAATTGATCATAAAAACATATTCTCAAATTATAAGCAAGCAATTATTGTTGTGATGGATTGAGTTGGTTTATATCTTACAATCCTAGGAAGGTTTGGGTCCCGGAGCCGAATCGATTAGATTGTACAACACCTACAAGTCCACTTAATCCTCCCTACTCAACTATATGCATGGTCTAATGAGACTCGAGGTTGTTTATGTCTTATAAGTCTCATTGAAAAGGTAAGTGATGGGTAAAAAATACAAGGATTCATAGGCTCGCATTTCATCAAACATAACATGTGCATAAGTTGAGATCACAACAAGAAAGCAAATAAACTATGAAAACATATTAAATTAAGCATGAATCATCTCCCATGTTGGTTTCCCCTAATTACCCATTAACCCTAGTTAAAGAAACTACCCACTCATTATCAAGTTTAACATGTTAACAAGATTGTCAATCACATTAACAAAGCAAAACATGATGAACAAGTAAGAAAGATTAACAATGATTAAAAAGGGATTAAGAGAATTATACCTACTAATGATTCCAAAATAAAGCAAAGAATAATAGAAGTACTTGATGAATGATTGGAAGGTTGTCAATCTCCCAATAATAAACCAAATAATCTTCAATTACCCAAAATAAAAGATGAATCAAACAGAAATTAAGGAAATGAGATTTGTATTAATATTTGATTAGAAGTTGATTACAAGATTAAGAAGAGATTAGAATGATATAAACTACACTAAAGATTGATAAGAAGAACATGATTAATCTAATTAGACTAATGGGGTATTTGTAGTGGGGATTAGGTACACAAATTAGGGTTTACTAAGGGCTTAAATGACGATTAAGTCCTTGAGGAATCGCTCCTCTCAGAAAATATGCGAGTCTCCTTTTTGCCGGTCTTTCATAAATATGCGCATCTTTCATGGAGGGAAGAAGAGGACGTATGGGACTGTAAGAGAATCCAAGCGTCCAAGGTGTCGGGACGAGCGGATTTCGTGGTGGCTGGACGGGCGGATTGGTACGCTGGACGAGCGGATTGTGGCGTGGTTGGACGGGCGTCCCTCTGGCAAAGACGCTCGGATTCCTGAACTGTTGGACGGGCGTCTTGCCTTGTTGGACGGGCGGATTGTTTTCCAGCCTTCTTTTCTTCCTCTCTTCTTCCAATAATCCTCCGGGATTTAGTCGGGGATGCAAGGATTTCTTCATCATTGCCCATCTACTATAATATGTACAAAGGCCTTCTAGTCTTGTCTTCTTTTTGATGCTTGGTCATTATATTTGATCAATTTAGCTCTATTTTGCCATGAAAATACAAGGTTTGCACTCCTCTCCTACCAAGGAAACAAAACCTCAAAGAATATGCAAAACAAAGGACTAAAGATAGTAAATGACCCAAATATGCACTAAAAAGCATAGGAACGAGGCTAATTCGGGGACTAAATATGCTCAAATAATGGTCACATCAAATATCCCCAAACCGAACCTTTGCTCGTCCCGAGTAAAGAGGTGACAAAACTAGGACCCTTATTTAAACTATCCTACTAATATAGCCGACATGAGACAATTAGCGGGTCTCACTCCGCCCCTTCAACTCACAACAAGACAACCATGAGGTAGGATGCTTTCTTGCAAGGCAAGGTGGGTCTTGCCAAAATGGCGACACATCAAATCATTAAAGCAAACAAAATCAAGTAATGGATGCATCTACAAAAGAATAGCCACTTTCCTCATCTAAGTGGCGGAAATTATCTACAAGGGAAGCAATTCAAGGGTACACACTCCTTCATAGATGCAATTTCTTCAAACTACTAAGCCTAGAAGGATACCAATAAATCACCTCCAAGTTATGTCAAGCTAGGGTACCTTTGTCCTCAATCGTTAAATGCTTTTGTCAAGAATAGACTCCCTATGGTGTTAGAAACACTGGAGGATCGCGGAATTCCCCCTCTTGCCTAGAGAAGAAGAAGGGTCGTCCCCTCTCTACCATGCACAAAAATGGATACGATGGATAAAGGGATCGATAGTATTTGAGTTTCATTTGGGAGTTTGCTTTTGTTGTTGTTTTTCCTCCCAATTTCTTGTGGCATATAACACTTTGAGAACACTTTGTTTGCCATTTCTTTTGATTTTTGGCATTTCAATACTTGACAACTTTCAACTTTTGCATTTTCTTTTGAACATTTTCAAAGTCACCCCAATTAGTAACGAGGGTGCCTTATATTTGAAGCATAGGAGTTTTATTTTTGTTACTCCTCTTTTCTTTTTGATGCATTTTGCAAACTTTTTCTTTTCTTTTCTTTCCTTGAACTCAAATTTTTGAACAATTGCTTTTTGTGCCCATTCCCTTTGATGATAAAAATGTGGTAGAACATGGATGAATGATGGTTGCATGGTTTCAAGGGTCACCTTGGAATAAACGGTAGCCAAGGAGTTATCACACCACAAGGTACTCTTGACTAGGCCTTAATCCATGGATCAAAGGATACTAGCATGACACATCCTAGGGTGTTTTACAAATATTCTAACAAGTAAGGTCTTAAGAAGAAAAAAGCATCTACTAGGGCCTATATACACTTGTCAAGCTTCCCAAGTAGACGGTTTCACAAAATTTTTCTAACATGCACACTACATGCCATGATGCAACTAACATATATACATCCTAATGCATATGATTCTACCAACTAGTATGCCAAATAATCTAAATGCAATCCTAAATTCACATTGTTTATACCGCATCAATCAAAATAAAGCCACATAGTCATTAACATAAAGAGGAAAAAGGAGATTGGAAAGATCATACCATGCGGTCTTCAATATCCGGTCTCGGATGTGGCGTAGTCAATCAATGTGAACAAGGATGAACAAACACAATATATGCAAAGCAATATATCCAAGACTACACTATAAAGGAAATGAACATGTTTTTGATTTTTTTTGGATTTTTCGAAATTTTTGATTTTTTTGGATTTTTGAATAAAAGTCAAGTTAGAATTTCCTATCCCCACACTAGTATGGGCATTGTCCTCAATGGCCAATACGATAGGAAATTATACATGCATGATGCATGATTTCTAAGCTAAATGCAAACTATACTAAGCTACACTACATGATACATGGTTTTTTTGTTATGGCGGAGAGCGTAATTTAAATTACCTCCCGATGCATATGCATGGACTTCCCCAAACCAAAATAGACACTATTTCTAATGTCTTGAATTTCGGGGTAGTTCATGCACATGGAATGCAATGCATGAAACTACAAATTGTCATTTTGGATTTAACAAGTGGGAGCAATAAAAATGAACACCTTAATGAAGCCAAGGTGTTAGTCCTCCATGTTGCTAGGACTCCACAAACAAATGATCAAAATAAAATAAAGAAAACAAAAGAAGTAGACAAACCATAAGAGGGGTGAAAGAGTGTAGGAGCCTCCAAGGTTTGCTAATCCTCCATCATATCATCATTATCATCATCTTCCTCCATAGATGTGGAATCATCTCCACTCCCACTTTCACTTCCTTGCTCTTCCTCACTTTCTTCTTCCTCTTCTTGAGCTTCTTCTTCTTCTTCTTCAACATTCTCTTGAACCTCTTATTCTTCACCTTCTTCATCAACACCCTCATCAACAATCTCCTCTCCACCTGGTCTTCCACCACTAGAGGTGTTAGGAAAGAAAACTTCCCTATCCGCCCAACTAGGTAAAGGACATGATGGATCAAGAAGTCCTTGCCTAGCTAGATGTAAAAGGGGCGGATATTGGGCCTTGTAAGCATCCACTCTATCATTGTAAGCTTGCTTGTGTACTTCCCTCATGAGTAGAATCATGTAATCATTTCCTACCGCGACATCCTTGGGTTTGAACCCGTGATACTCAAATGGGTAGGGTGGTGTGACAATGGAGGAGGAGGGCTCATCAATCTCGCCTCTTTGTTGTCAAATAATATACTCGGTCTCCTCAGAGAGTGGAAGAAGGTAGTTCGGACGGTGAACACTCAATCGGCAAATCTTTGAAGGCAAGGTGAAGGATCTAGTTTCATTGGTTAACCACCCATATTTGGTGTCAAGAGGATCATGCTTGACCCATTTAAACTTGTGAATCATGGTGTTCATATCAATGAGATGACCTCCTTTAACCGCCACATAAGTGTTGTCTTTGTTGAAATTTGGGTTAAAGTGCTTGGCCAAAAAGGTAACTAGTCCTCCATTCACAATGAAAGCGGTGCCCTCTTTACCACAATCGACATTAAGCCATCGTTCAACCAAAAGCCTTAGAGCATTATATGGCTTAGTATATTCCCTTCCTATGTTCAAGGCCGACTCAAGAAGAACAAAATTGAGCTTGGTAAGATGATTAGTGCCATTTCTTGCTATCAAAGTATTCCCAATGACCTTATGCCACACTCTAATGCCCGGGTGGTGGACTAATAGAGCATGACAATCATGAAAGCGCACAAATTTCTTTTCAGAAATTGCCTCCCAAAGAGGAGCGAGGTCATACTTGTCGGGGATCTTTTCATAGTACGGGGTATCACTAAGGCCTAAAATCTTACTCAATTCACCAAAAGTGATGCGTCTATTAATATTTGCAAGACGAAACTCGATGTGGGTTCTAGTCTCCACCCTTGTGACTTTCAAGGAACTCAAAAATTCCAAGGTGAGGGAGGGGTATGTCAATTCTTTCATGGAAAACAATTTACCCAATCCCATAGCCTCAAAGAAGGCTTTGGTTTGTTCAAGAACACCCAACTTTGTCAAAGCATCTTCACAAATAAATTTTGTAGGCATAATGGTCTTCTTAGCAAAGAAACAAATTTATCCCTATGAGAGTCAGAAGTGAAAATTACCTCCGGATAATTAGATAATTGCTCAATGACCGGAGTTGTTGATGTTGTAGCTTTCATAGGGGGACCTTGTTGAACCTCCAATCTTGCCTCATGAACTACCAATGCCTTTGACAATTGTTTTGCTTGAAGAGTTTGTTGCCTTTTTGAAAGTGTCTTCTTTGGGGTGCCTTGTTACCTCCTTTAGTTCTTGCCATTATTGATTACACCAAAGAGAGATTGAAATCTTCAATTTTAGTTATGCCCAAATCGATTTCAGATGAAAGAATGTTTCTTTGTATCTTAAAAATCGACTCAAAGGTTGAAGATTTTGGTGTTTGAATCAATTGTTGTTGCAAAAGGAGTGATTAATTTTTGTTGTGAGGAAGTTTGGATTTGATTTTGTTGAATTTGGTTGAGGAAATTTGGTTTTGTTGATGTTGAGGATGAGGGTTTTTGGGTAGTGTTTGAATGTAGAATAAATGAAAATGAATGAGGGAAAGGGGTTTTAAAAGACCCTTTAATTTTGAAATAGCAGCAGGGGACGAGCGGATTGCATTCTGGGACACTCGGATTCTTCGTTTTTACCTCAGGAAATGACGCCATAGGACGAGCGTCTTTCTGGAAAGTGTTGGAATATGTGTCCTCCGACAATAATGCGATCACGACTGTTGATCATGATGATCACATGTTTAAGTCTCATTAAAATGAATACAATTGGGAAGTAATTTTGTTACTGTCAACTGGTCAACATATATCGGTAATGATTGGCTGACTAGAGTTTGACATTACTGTCGTGTGACGGTGGTGATCAGTTGACCCCCTAGGTCATACCTAAAGGGCAATACTCTTAATTGATTATTTAATTAATCGTATAATGTTACGAGTTAATTAAATTACTTGAAAATTGACGGACGATTTTGGAAGTAAAATTTACGTATCAAATTGAAATGTGATTAAATGAGATACGGTCTGAGTAATTGAATTGTGTCATTACTCGGATGGAATTATTGTTTAAAGAAACAATTAGATTTGAATGAATTATTATAAATGCGATTTATAAACGGTAAAATATTTTGGCACAAGTAATTATGAAATTACTAAGTCGATTTTTGTATATGACGTATTTTTATTAATACGTTGATTTTTAATGTGTTAAAAATACATAACAAATTTATGTGACATGTGACATATTGACAATTGACAAAAATAATATGGACTCCATATTAGCTATAAGTGCCGAAATATTAGAGGAGTTTTAGGGTTAAAATTGTGTTTATATTTTAAATAGAAAACATAATGATGAAAAGCTAAAAGTAGCCATGCAAGCCTACTCACCTTGTGAAGACAAATATGGGCATGCATTGGCTCCCCTAAAAGCCCTCTCCCCACCGGTTTTACCAAAGGCATTTAGGGAGTTTTTCTCCTCTAAATTATTCATTCATTCACATTTTATTTTTCTAGTGTTAGAAAGATAATTTCCTCTCTACATTTTTATGATAAACTAGAGAGATTATTTACTCCAAAATCTCTTCTCCTCTACCCGGTTTTAGGAGCAAAAATACCAACTATTTTGGTTCAATTTTTCATAAGATTAATATTATACTAGATCAAATAATATTAATTAGATTAAGAGAAAGCCTTGGGTATAAAGCTTAGGGAGAGATCTTATACTTAGATCTTGTTCATCCATAAGGAAAGCTCAAGAACAAAAGAAAAGGAGATTTCTTTTGTGCCCTATTAAACCGAAATACCCATTGTAAGGATGTGATTTCTCTTCTATTTATATTTTGTTTGCATGCATAAAATCCGTTTTAATTTTATGACAAATTAGTTTAGACATATATGAGTATGCTATTAATGTATATGAATCTACATTTCCTTCAATCGGTATCAAGAGCCACGGTTGTTTGCATGCACATTGGTTAAAAGTTTTTCCGAGTTATATGAATAACAAATAAAACTTGTAAAATTTGTGTTATTATGATATATCACGAAATTATTACATGCATGTTAATATTTCTGGTCCTAAAATGTTTTAGGATATTTTGGTTAATTTTTCGGATTTTTATTGTTCATATTTTATAATAATGACATTTAAATATGATTTTATGAGTAAAAATGTCATTTTTGGTCTAAAAATAGCTATACTTCGAATTTTCACTTGGTTTTTGGATATGTTGTCACATATATTAGTTTGAGATAACCTGTAAATTTTCATAATTTTTGGACTTGTTATGCTCTAAAAATGAATTTTTCATTATTAAATTCGGATTTAAGTGAAAAATAGGTTAATATGAGTTAAATTTCGAATCTGGTCATAGAAAATTAATATGTTGTCACATGCAATTTTACAAGATGTGTGTAAAATAATTGGCTATAAAGAAGTCTTTTTGCATGATTTATGAATTTTTGAAGAAAAATAGCATAAATAGTGACATTAATAGTGGAAAATTAATAAAACATAATCTATGACTTAGGAAAAACGTCTAATGTTGCATTTAATCATGTTTTTCAGATCTAAAATTGAAAAGTTAATGAAAATAATTTTTCCATGTTTTTATGATTATTTTATTAAAATTGATAATCCGCAACATTGTTTTTCCGGTAAAATTTTTCGAAATTTTTAACCTAAGATTTTGAACATTATGAGTGTCATGGAATTTTTCCAGAATGTTCATAAATTTAAATTTCAAATTTTGAATTTATTTGAAATTTTGTGATTTATTTGAAGTTTAATAGCTTATTTTTGTAATTTTGGTCCATTTATAAACAAATTTGTAAATAAAGGTTAATTATGGTCAAATTATTAGTGAAGACTATATTTTGAGTCCTAAGTGGTTAGGGTAATTAACTTATGCATAAATATGAGTTTATGTATTTTTGTGATTATAAAATGTTGAAATCACGCAAATCCGTAAAAACCGAGTAATATACGATATTGGCTAATTAAAGGCGATTTAGCATAAAATTGAGCATGTTCATACATATTATAATGCTGCATTTTCTTTATGATTGTCATAATTTTAATTTATGTAATTTTGAATTATGTAATTTTACTTAGTATGGCCTTAGATTTTAATTGGTATTTCCCGAAATGTATGGGAATATCGATTCGGTTGTAATTTTTATTGTGATCTCGTATCACCGTTTTGTAATTTAATAGATTTACTTTATTTTAGTTACAAATGTATAATAGGAAATTATGTAATTTATTATGTAATTTTATTCATTCCGGAGTTCCAAAAGACGGATTACTTCAAGAATGGCGATACATAAAGACGGTGTTACATCGAGATGCGTGCCACAACCGAAGTTCAAGGGACCAATGGAGTTGGTTTCCGAATATGTAATAGATTAATAGTTTTTCTATTTTAGGAAAGGCCATACTAGGATTTATTTATCTTTATGCTTGCATTTTATTTTATGTCACATGCATAGCTAAATCGCCATAACTAAACATGCATTGTCTTATCGAGTTTATCGACCGTGTCAATTAGAATTATCGTAGTTCACCGCTTTGGTTCACTTAAAACGTGATAGATAATAAATTGACATGACCTCTCGCTAAAACAATTAATTGAGACATAGCCTTACCAAATAGTAGAAACCATGAAAACCTATTTCGCGAGGGAGTGCACTCGGCCCTACCGGGGTACAAACCTTGTTACGTAGGGGAAGTGGGTGATGAATGTTAATCCACCGAGTTCATATTAATAAGGGTTTCATCGGCCATACCGTGCCCAAGTTGATGTGGACTTGGATCATGGACACATTTATTCGAAATTTGGATTGAGCTCAACGGAAGTATTCGCGACCGTAGTTGCATGTGTTCCGGGCTATAGATAAATATTAGAGTAATTTTATCGACCAAGAGTTCTAAAAGTAGAATCGATTAAAACGTTAATCTACCGAGTTATATTGATAAGGGTTTCATCGGCCATACCGTGCCTAAGTTGATATGAATTTGGGTCTTGGAATCATTTATTATAGTTGGGTAGAGGTCACTATATAAATGTTCATATCTTGTTAATTTGCAAGTATGATTTAAAAAGACAAATGTTAATATTTCCTTTCCTCCACATATGTAGTGCATTACAATGAATCCATCAAATGCTACCGCACCAATTACTATTGAGTCATATCACCATGTTCTTGACGACGTATGCTCCAACAATAATTTCGATACAACTAGAGAACTTCATTTCGGGATAGGTTCGGATGGAAACCTTAACTTCATCACCTCTTCTAAACCACCCACTTCTACTAGACCTCGTGTGAGTCCATCTCAGGAAGACTACCTCATACGGTCTATAGGGTCTTTGTCTCTGGAAGATAAAGATGCCAAAGCTAGTGGGAGCTCTAGCAATCAAGTTCTTGCTTCAAAGGGCAAGAGGTTTAAGAAGAAAGGAAAGAAAATCAAAAACTTTAAGCAAGTTAATGATGAGTGCCATTATTGCTATGGCATGGGACATTGGCTTAGGAATTGCCCTATGTATTTGCGAAATATAAGGGAAGGACTCATTACTCCAAAAGGTACAATTCCTAAAGAAATTTATGTTATTGATATAAATTATACTTCCACTACGACATGGGTACTAGATACCGGTTGTGGTTCTCACCTTTGTAATCATTTACAGGGTTTAAGAGATGTGGAGAGGCTTAGAAAGGGAGATGTGGATCTACGCCTTGGAAACGGAGCTCGGGTAGCGGCCGAATCCAAAGGAACTTATGTTCTAGCTTTGCCAAACGGTTTTGAGTTGTATTTGCATAATTGTTTTTATGTTCCTACACTCTCTAAAAACATTATTTCAATCGCCATGCTAGACATGGACGGTTTTTGTTTTGTCATTAAGAACAATCGTTGCTCTATTTCTAGGAATGATTTGGTTATTGGCCAAGCTTCTTCCATAAATGGCATTTGCATTTTAGAGACCTCAAAACCGACAAATGATATTTATAACATTCAATCAAAGAAACTCAAAACAAGTGACCCAAGTGAAGCGTTCATTTGGCATTGTCGATTAGGTCACATAAACGAGAATCGCATCAAAAGATTAATTTCTACTAATGTGATTACACCATTTGATTATCAATCATTTGGTACATGCGAATATTGCCTACTTGGCAAAATGACTCGTAATCCTTTTAGTGGTAAAGGGACTGGAGCTAGTGAGCTATTGGGACTCATACACACCGATGTGTGTGGACCAATGAGTATCACCGCTCGTGGTAATTATGACTACTTTATAACCTTCACCGACGACTTAAGTAGACATGGGTATGTCTATTTAATGAAACATAAGAGTGAAGCGTTTGAGAAATTCAAGGAATTTCAAAACAAAGTAGAGAACCAATTGAACAAAAAGGTAAAAGCACTACGTTCCGATCGTGGTGGTGAATACCTAAGCCTTGAATTTGATTCACACTTGAAAGGTTGTGGTATTATATCACAACTTTCTCCACCCGGAACACCACAACTCAATGGTGTTGCCGAAAGGAGGAATCGAACCCTACTTGATATAGTTCGATCCATGATGAGCCAAACCGAGTTACCGAACTCGTTTTGGGGATTTGCGCTTCAAACCGCAATTAGATCTTTGAACAATAGTCCCACTAAATCCACCGAAAAGACTCCATATGAGATGTGGACGGGAAAGGTTCCCAATATATCCTATATGAGGATTTGGGGATGTGATGCTTACGTCAAGACTAAACCTGACAACAAGCTTGCCCCAAGATCAGAAAAATGCAGCTTTGTAGGTTACCCCTCGCATTGTCGAGGGTACTACTTCTACAAACCTCAAGAAAACAAAGTGTTTGTGTCTAGTGAGGCTGTCTTCTTAGAAAGTCAATTCATTTCTAATAGACAGAGTGGAAGAAATTTTGAACTTGACGAAGTTCAAGAGCCACAAACCGAGGTAGAGACGCAAGAAGATGTTCCTTCGTCGTCTAACGCGGTGGTACCTCCTCCACTAAGAAGGACGGGCCGAGTAATTCGCCATCCCGATCGATATGTGGGACTTATCGAGGAAGATGGAACACTTGATTTGTTGCTTATGGAAAGTGACGAGCCCGCCACCTACAAGGCCGCAATCTCTAGTCCTAATTCCACCTTATGGCTTGAAGCCATGAAGTCCGAAATGGATTCTATGCTTGAAAACCAAGTTTGGGACTTGGTAGATTTGCCTAAAGGGGCAAGACCCCTCCAATGCAAATGGATATTCAAGGTCAAAAATGGCATAGAAGGACATGACGATGTCTACAAAGCTAGGCTAGTGGCAAAAGGATTTACCCAAGTCCAAGGTCTCCATTATGATGAGACCTTCGCCCCCGTAGCCATGCTAAGATCCATACGGATTTTGTTAGCGATCGCCGCATTTCATGATTATGAAATCTGGCAAATGGATGTCAAAACCGCTTTTCTAAATGGGCATTTAGAAGAGGAGGTGTACATGATACAACCCGAAGGTTTTGTTGATTCTAAAAATCCTAACAAAGTGTGCAAACTTAAGAGATCCATTTATGGTCTTAAGCAAGCATCAAGAAGTTGGAATCATCGATTCAATGATGTGATAAAGGAAAATGGTTTCACTCGAAATGTTGAGGAACCATGTTTATACATGAAATTTAGTGGGAGCAATGTTGTGTTCCTAATCTTGTATGTCGATGACATACTACTCATTGGAAATGATATTCCAATGTTGTCTTCTGTTAAGAAGTGGTTAGGTAACCACTTCCAAATGAAGGATTTAGGAGAGGCACAACGCATATTAGGTATCCGGATCTATAGAGATAGATCCAAGAGGATATTGGCACTAAGTCAAGAGTCTTATGTTGATAAGATTCTTCGACGATTCAGCATGGACAAATCCAAAAGGGGTTTGGTACCTATGGTAACCGGAACGATATTGAGCAAGACTCAATGTCCCTCCGAACCCCATGATGTTGAACGCATGAAGTTGATCCCTTACGCTTCCGCTGTCGGATCAATCACGTATGCCATGATATGCACACGCCCTGATGTCTCAAATGCCTTGAGCATGACGAGTAGATATCAAGGAAATCCAGGTGAGAGTCACTGGATTGCTGTCAAGAACATCCTTAAGTACTTGAGAAGAACTAAGGATTCTATCCTTGTGTTTGGAGGAGACACTGAGTTGCGTGTTACTGGATACACGGACTCAAGTTTTCAAACAGATAGAGATGACATGAAATCACAAGCTGGTTTTGTTTTCATGCTCAATGGTGGTGCCGTAAGTGGAGAAGCTTCAAGGAAGTCAGAATCATGGGATTCGACAACGGAGGCTGAGTACATAGCAAAGATCGTAGGGCTGCCAAGGAAGCTATGTGGATCAAGCAATTCACGGAAGGTCTAAAAGTAGTACCTACCGCTAATGATCCCATCACTCTCTATTGTGATAATAGTGGGACGATCTTCCAAGCTAAGGAGCCGAAGTCTAGTAATAGATCTAGACATGTACTTAGAAAATATCATGTAATAAGAGATTTCATTGAAAGAAAGGAAATTGCGATTTGTAAGGTTGGGACGGATGACAACATAGCCGATCCGCTCACCAAGCCTTTATCGCAGGCTAAGCATGATGGATATGTTACGTCCATGGGACTTAAACGTGTACCAAGTTTTTGTTAGATTTTGAAATGAAATAAAAGTGTTGTTTTTGTTCATGTTCATAATCTCATTTGTCTTTTATCTTTAATTTATACTTTGTTACATCCAAACGGGTTGTAGAGACAATTGAACCCCGTTAAAGTGAACACGGATTAACATAGTATTTGCCCATAGTCACTTGTATGAGGTGACGTCTCGAAGTGACTAGAGTGTGAGGCGATTGATGGCAAGTTCAAGTGCCATAGAGTCATGTAAGATGACTAGTCGATCACATAGGCAGAATGTTAGGAACATTTTGTCGGGCCTTATGACCGCTTATAGAGTTTTGGCAAATTTATATAGCCTGGTCGTGGCGAGAGCTACTATAGTATTCAAATGAGTCGATTCTTTTGACTAAAGACTATTCTCCTAAGATGGCACAGTTTCAGATTAACTTTGATTTGTGTTACTACGACCTTCGTAAATGGGGTCAAATGGGCATATTTTGGGTTATGATGGCTGTGGCTAGTCGAAGGGAATGAGTGCGATAGGAATTGTCCACCCCTAGTCAGGGTTATAACAATATCTCAAGGCCACTCGAGGAGTAATGAACTGGAAATGCGTGGCCACGCTCGGAAGGTATCCAGAGTGGATAAATCCGGTCAATCAGTTATTCTCCAGATCGAGGAAACCACTCTCGATATGATCACTTGCAAGTACGACCTGAAAGACACCTTGCATTGAGTGGGAGATAGTAATAGGACAAGAGAATTGGTGACGCACACTTGTCGAGGACAAGTGGGAGATTGTTGGAATATGTGTCCTCCGACAATAATGCGATCACGACTGTTGATCATGATGATCACATGTTTAAGTCTCATTAAAATGAATACAATTGGGAAGTAATTTTATTCTCACAACTGGTCAACATATATCGGTAATGATTGGCTGACTAGAGTTTGACATTCTTGTCGTGTGACGGTGGTGATCAGTTGACCCCTAGGTCATACCTAAAGGGCAATACTCTTAATTGATTATTTAATTAATCGTATAATGTTACGAGTTAATTAAATTACTTGAAAATTGACGGACGATTTTGGAAGTAAAATTTACGTATCAAATTGAAATGTGATTAAATGAGATACGGTCTGAGTAATTGAATTGTGTCATTACTCGGATGAAATTATTGTTTAAAGAAACAATTAGATTTGAATGAATTATTATAAATGCGATTTATAAACGGTAAAATATTTTGGCACAAGTAATTATGAAATTACTAAGTCGATTTTTGTATATGACGTATTTTTATTAATACGTTGATTTTTAATGTGTTAAAAATACATAACAAATTTATGTGACATGTGACATGTGACATATTGACAATTGACAAAAATAATATGGACTCCATATTAGCTATAAGTGCCGAAATATTAGAGGAGTTTTAGGGTTAAAATTGTGTTTATATTTTAAATAGAAAACATAATGATGAAAAGCTAAAAGTAGCCATGCAAGCCTACTCACCTTGTGAAGACAAATATGGGCATGCATTGGCTCCCCTAAAAGCCCTCTCCCCACCGGTTTTACCAAAGGCATTTAGGGAGTTTTTCTCCTCTAAATTATTCATTCATTCACATTTTATTTTTCTAGTGTTAGAAAGATAATTTCCTCTCTACATTTTTATGATAAACTAGAGAGATTATTTACTCCAAAATCTCTTCTCCTCTACCCGGTTTTAGGAGCAAAAATACCAACTATTTTGGTTCAATTTTTCATAAGATTAATATTATACTAGATCAAATAATATTAATTAGATTAAGAGAAAGCCTTGGGTATAAAGCTTAGGGAGAGATCTTATACTTAGATCTTGTTCATCCATAAGGAAAGCTCAAGAACAAAAGAAAAGGAGATTTCTTTTGTGCCCTATTAAACCGAAATACCCATTGTAAGGATGTGATTTCTCTTCTATTTATATTTTGTTTGCATGCATAAAATCCGTTTTAATTTTATGACAAATTAGTTTAGACATATATGAGTATGCTATTAATGTATATGAATCAACATTTCCTTCAGAAAGACAAGCGGATTCCTTAATGTGAGACGAGCGTCTTCCTGCGCGGACGCTCGGATTCTATTACCGGGTGATACTTTAAAGTTCAACAGCAG
This sequence comes from Silene latifolia, assembly GCF_048544455.1. Lineage (NCBI taxonomy): Eukaryota > Viridiplantae > Streptophyta > Magnoliopsida > Caryophyllales > Caryophyllaceae > Silene > Silene latifolia. Next base: position 484,681,841 of record NC_133538.1, on the reverse strand, counting down.
AAAGACGAGCGTCTTTGCTGTAAGACGAGCGTCTTGTATCAGACGAGCGGATTCTCAATTGGGACGCTCGGATTACTCGTGATGACCATTTTTTGAATTCTATACTCTCCGCCGACGGCGTCGGTGACATAGGACGCTCGGATTCCTCAGGACGAGCGGATTCTCTTCTTGGCGCTCGGATTCCTCCTTGTCCACATAGATTCGAGTCCATCTCATCTTTGCACGTAAACCCGTAACATTTTCATTCTTCAATTCTCGTGTTCTTCATTGTGAGGGCACTACAAAGGCATGAATAGCCTAGGCAATTGCTATCCCCACACTAAGCCAAAGCACTACACATCAATAAAATCATAAGTCCCTCCCTCACTTCTCTCAAAAATGATAAATATCTTGATCAAGGCACAAAAATATGAATCCAAAAATGACAAAAATGCAATGTAAAAATTGAAATGCAAGTTAGGGAGTTAGAATATTTACAATTGGTGGTTTAGGGAGGACTCCACCAAACTCTCATCCAATGTGAGATGTCAAGGGGGCATGTTCAAGGTGTTGTTGATGTTACTCAACACCTTGAAGAAGTAGTCGAAAGCTTGTTCATTGTCATGATAGAGATCCTCAATAGATCTTTGCACTTGTTGTTCTTCGTGATGGTCTTGGTTCATAGCATTACCAAATTGAATATCCCTTCGAACTCATCATCCCAAGACCGCAAACTTCGTCTACTTGATCATTAAAAATTTCTTGAGTTGATGGAGACAACTCTCCTTCTTTCTCGTTTTGGCCAATGAGGCCATCTTCTTCACTTGTCATGGGTGAGCTTTTCAAGCTCTCTTTGTTGCTATTCTCTTGCTCTTTGAATGGAGCATCATCAACTTTCTTTTTCCATTGGAATTTTGACTTCTTCCTATCATCCTTCCGGCTATAGTGATCAACCATGAAGCATGGTTCATGCAAACGGGGAGCTCTCATGGTCTTGTCAAGATTGAAAGTTATGGTCTCGTCTCCTACTTTTAGAGTAAGCTCTCCGTGCTTCACATCTATCACCGCACCTGCGGTGTGCAAGAAAGGTCTACCGAGGATGATCGAAATATTGGAGTCTTCTTCCATGTCAATAATGACAAAGTCCACCGGGATGAAGAATTTGCCGATTCTCACGGGAACATCTTCCCATATCCCTAATGATGTCTTCGTCGATCTATCGGCCATTTGGAGTGTGATGTTGGTACATTTAAGCTCTCCCATCCCTAGCCTTTTACTAACCGAATACGGCATAACACTCACGCTTGCTCTTAGATCTCACAAAGCCTTGTTGATCGTGGTGTCGCCAATGGTACACGGTATTGAGAAGCTTCCCGGATCTTTTAGTTTCAGAGGTGAACTCCCTTGAAGGATTGCACTACTCACCTTAGTGAAGGCGATAGTTTCAAGCTTCCGGATCGACTTCTTTTTCGTAAGGATGTCCTTCATGTACTTTGCATAGGCCGGCACGTGATTGATTAAATCCGTGAAAGGAATCGAGACTTCCAAATTCTTCACAATTTCCATAAATTTTCCAAGTTGGTCATCAAACTTAGGCTTAGCTTGACGACTCGGGAATGGAAGTCTAATCACAATAGTCTTTTTCTCCTTGGCCGTCTCTTCACTTTTCTTTGAAACTTCTTCTTTTGTTGGTTCTCCTTCCTTAGAGTTTTGCACAATTTCTTCTTTGTCACTAGCTTCCACAACTTCATCCTCAACTTGCTTCTTTGGTCCTTCATATCTAGTACCACTCCTCAAGTGAATGACACTAACCGTTTCATGTCTCGGGGGATTACCTTGAGGTGGTAATTGCCCCTTTTGCCTTTGAGAGTTTGAAGATGCTAGTTGGGTCAATTGGGTTTCCAACATTTTTGTGTGGGCTAGGATGTTGTTGATGGTGATGTCGTTTGCTTGGCTATCCTTTTGCATTTGAGTGAAAAATTCTTGTTGATTCTTTTGCATTTGGAGGACCGCTTTTTGAACATCAAAACCTTGGTCATTTTGTTGATTGTATGGAGTTTGATTTTGGTAACCTTGGTTTTGGTTTAAAAAGGGTCTTTGATTATTGTTTCTCATGGGAGGTGGGGTGTATGTTTGTTGAGGGTTTTGAACATTTTGGCTTTTGTATGAGAGATTTGGATGGAATTTGGTGTTTTCATTGTAATAGTTGGAATAAGAGGTACCACTCTTATATGCTTGAAAAGCATTCACTTGTTCATTTGTTCCCCTACATTCACTTTGGTCATGTCCCAAAGTTCCACAATTCTCACATATCCCACTTGGGATTGATGAAGATGCTACCATTGCATTAACATGATGCTTTGGTGATTTTGAGGCTTCTTCAAGTTTACCATAGACTTTTCAAATTTCAAGTTAATGGTATCAATATGAGCACTAAGTTGAGCACCCAATTGAGTAATAGAGTCCACTTCATGCTTTCCTCCTCTAGTAACCTTGCGAGGTCTACTATATTGTGATATATGGACCGCCATTTCCTCAATCTTGTTCCAAGTTTGATTATCGTCAACTTCGGTGAACATACCATTTGATCCCATGTTGAGAATATTTCTTGAGTCTTCATAAAGACCATTCCAAAATTGTTGTACCAAGAACCACTCGCTAAGTCCATGATGAGGACATGAGCGACAAATTCCTTTGAACCGCTCCCAAGCTTCATACAAAGATTCTTCATCCCTTTGCTTAAAACTCGTAATTTGAGCTCTTAGCATGTTAGTCTTTTCCGGAGGGTAGAATTTTTTGTAAAAAGCTAGAGTCAACTTCTTCCAAGAGTCAATTCCAAGAGTAGCCTTATCAAGGCCTTTCAACCATTGTTTTGCGGTGTCAATTAGAGAAAAACGAAATAAGACCCATCGAATTTGGTCTTGAGTCACACCGGTTTGTGAAATCGCATCACAATAGTCACAAAAAGTCTCCACGTGTGAGTGAGGGTCTTCACTAGGCATCCCCCCAAATTGGCTTCTTTCGACTAATTGGATAAATGCTGATTTAGCAATGAAATTTCCGGTTAAGTGTTGTGGTGTGGGAGTACCATTGGGTAGGTTCTCCTCGGTTGGTACGGAATGTGATGAAAATTTAAGCATTGTGGGTTGATTTTATGATTGATTGGGTGTTGGGTTCTCCTCACCTTCTCTTGCAAAAGGGTTTGATGAACTCAATAGTATTTGGTTGAATATCTACAACCTGACCAATACCTCTCAAAGTACCTCTAGCAAGTCTTCTATTGTTTGTCAAAGTCTTTTCAATTTCTATCAATGGGTAACAAGTTACCTTGTGATCTTCTAGACATGCAAAATATCAAACAACTCGAAAACAATTAGAACAAACCTTGAGGAGTTTTACTTCCCTAAGGCAAAGAAAGACACAACTAATAACAATCTAAGAAAATCAAATCAAGTTAAAACTGTCCCCGGCAACGGCGCCATTTTTGGTCGGACTCACTTGGAGCTTAATTTTCGGTTACTTGTCGTTAGGAGCACCTAGACCAAAACAATATTTATAACTTCACAAACAACTCTACTATTAGTAAATAGGCAAGTAAAGGTCGGATACCAAGAGACGGGTATTGATGTAGGATTTTCAATTGCAAGTAGCGGTGTCTAGGGATGTCACGATTTGGATTGAGATGAGAAGATCACTAAACTAAGTAGCAATAAAATTAAACAAGCAAGATGATTAAAACGAGATGTAAACAATTGATTAAAAGCACTAGGGTGTCATGAGGTCATAGGGGATTCATGGGAATTGATCATACAAACATATTCTCAAATTATTAGCAAGCAATTATTGTTGTGATGGATTGAGTTGGTTTATATCTTACAATCCTAGGAAGGTTTGGGTCCCGGAGCCGAATCGATTAGATTGTACAACACCTACAAGTCGACTTAATCCTCCCTACTCAACTATATGCATGGTCTAATGAGACTCGAGTTGCTTTATGTCTTACAAGTTTCATTGAAAAGGTAAGTGATGGGTAAAAAATGCAAGGATTCATAGGCTCGCATTTTATCAAACATAACATGTGCATAAGTTGAGATCACAACAAGCAAGCAAATAAACAATGAAAACATATTAAATTAAGCATGAATCATCTCCCATGTTGGTTTCCCCTAATTACCCATTAACCCTAGTTAAAGAAACTACTCACTCATTATCAAGTTTAACATGTTAACAAGATTGTCAATCACATTAACAAAGCAAAACATGATGAACAAGTAAGAAAGATTAACAGTGATTAAAAAGGGATTAAGAGAATTATACCTACTAATGATTCCAAAATAAAGCAAAGAATAATAGAAGTATTTGATGAATGATTGGAAGGTTGTCAATCTCCCAATAATAACCTAAATAATATTCAATTACCCAAAATAAAAGATGAACAAAAGAGAAATTAAGGAAATGAGATTTGTATTAATATTTGATTAGAAGTTGATTACAAGATTAAGAAGATATTAGAATGATGTAAACTACACTAAAGATTGATAAGAAGAACATGATTAATCTAATTAGACTAATAGGGTATTTATAGTGGGGATTAGGTACACAAATTAGGGCTTACTAAGGGCTTAAATGACGATTAAGTCCTTGAAGAATCGCTCCTCACCGAAAAGATGCGAGTCTCCTTTTTGCCGGTCTTTCATAAATATGCGCATCTTTCATAGAGGGAAGAAGAGGACGTATGGGACTGTAAGAGAATCCGAGCGTACAAGGTGTCGGGACGAGCGAATTTCGTGGTGGCTGGACGGGCGGTTTGGTACGCTGGACGAGCGGATTGTGGCGTGGTTGGACGGGCGTCCCTCTGGCAAAGACGCCCGGATTCCTGAAGTGTTGGACGGGCGGATTGTGTTCCAGCCTTCTTTTCTTCTTTTCTTCCTCTCTTCTTCCAATAATCCTCCGGGATTTAGTCAGGGATGCAAGGATTTCTTCATTATTGCCCATCTACTATAATTTGTACAAAGGCCTTCTAGTCTTGTCTTCTTTTTGATGCTTGGTCATTAGATTTGATCAATTTAGCTCTATTTTGACATGAAAATGCAAGGTTTGCACTCCTCTCCTACCAAGGAAACAAAACCTTAAAGAATATGCAAAACAAAGGACTAAAGATAGTAAATGACCCAAATATGCACTAAAAAGCATAGGAACGAGCCTAATTCGGGGACTAAATATGCTCAAAAAATGGTCCCATCAGTCTTGACGGTCCCCATCGATCCTCCTCAGATGATATTCAGGGAGCCTTCCGATGCTGAGAAGGAGGCAGACTTGGCAGACGTCAGTGGCAATGCCCTCCTTCTTCCTGGTGAGTACTACTCGGCGTTCCTCTACCGGAGGTTGGCGTACTGTCCAGTTGTGGTAAGTGCTTTATTCTTCTTTCGATTGTCTTGAAAACATGATGAACGATCATCAATTAATGGAAACCATTTGAATTTTGCAGGAGGTTGAGGTGGCGGGCATCGAGCCCCCAGTGTACCCCGAGACCCTCGAGTATACTGATGCGACGGGGATGACGACGATCTCCGAGCTTCGCGACTTTGACGTGGCGGTGACAGATGCTGGTCTGGATGAGTGGCAACATCTGATTCGAAGGGTATGTTCCCCAAGTTGTTTAATTTTTGTATAAGAACACATTTGTTTAAACTTATCCAATCAATGAGAATCCTTGTTTATTGAAATGTAGGTTGCGCCATCCCGGTTCGTGGCTTTGTGGAGGGTAGCCACCTAGCTACGGGCTACTACCGTCGAGGCACTTGCTGGCGGTCGAGGACGTCAGGTATGAACCTTCCGTTTACTTCATTTTCGAATTTTCTAACTTTCTTTATGTTTGAAATGTTTGACATGAGCCAATTCTTTTTGTTTGCAGAGGGAGCGTAACTTGGAGCGAGAGCTAGCCCAGTCCCGAGAGGAGACGGCTCTCGAGGCGAGAGTTACCGAATTGGGCGGCGACCAGTAGTAGTTTGTTGCTTTTTTGTTGTTTTTGTTGTTGGCTGTGCTTCACACACTTTTGTACATTTTAGGACCTTCATTTTGCACTTTGTACACTTTGTTTGGGGCTCGAGCCCCCAGTTTGGTGTACATATTCATTTTGGTTGTATATATGATGGCCCGAGTGCCTTTGCTGCTAGGTTGTATGTTTGTACCTGCAGGTTAGCTTTGAACAGGTTTGGTAGATGACGGTTGATGCCGTCATGCTGCCGAAGTTTACACAGAAATTGCACATAAAACACATATTTGTACACATGACCTAAATTAGCGCAAGACAAAGACTCGAGAAAATGCAAAAAAAATATCAAAAATGACCGGACGGTAGGGAGGGTTACCCCGTAAAAAAAATGAAAATAGAAAGATATAAGTTTGAAATGAAACGGGAGTGAAATGATTCCCCAAAAAAGAAAAATTAAAAGAAATGGCCAAGTTTGAAAATGAATTATTAAATTGGTGAAATTATTCCCCAAAAAAAGAAAATTAAAAGAAATGGCTAAGTTTGAAAATGAATTATTAAATTGGTGAAATGATTCCCCAAAAAAATAAAGTTAAAAAGAAATGGATAAGTGTGCTGAAATATCGAGAATGCCGATGTCACCTTGAAATGCGTGTCCGTAGAATTAGGAAACTCGAAACATGGTAATTTGACGGAACTACCAAAAATAATACCCGTATGAATAGGAAATTATGTTTTAAGGAATTAGGAAATATCCAACGCGGAAAATCACAGAAATACAGCCGAGGAAGAGGAGCAGCAGGAGCTGCGTCCCTTTGAAGAGGCGCACTATGGGTTTCAGATTCCTATTTGCAGTGGAGGAAGGCTACTACTCCTGAGGAGCACGAGTGACTAAGGAAACGCGAGCTTGTTGACTACAAGGTTCGTGATGTAGAGAAGGAGAAAGAGAAGCACTTGACCGAGGGAGAGGAAGAAGCCGGATTTTGGGTTGTTCATCCATCGAAGAAACCGAAGACTTCTCCTGCCGTGGAAAAGGTGGTAGATAAGAATGGCAAGGCTAAGAGAGATCGTTGGTGATTAGGTCTGAGATAGCGCAGGAGCGTCCGCCTCGTGGTCGAGACAAGAAATATGATAAAAATGACAAAGGTAAAGGGAAAATGGAAGAATAGCCTAAGTCTTTGATATTATTATTTATTATTATTATTTATGATAAGATGGCGGGGTTTTTAGAATCGTAGCCTATTTATTTTAGCATTTATATTATTATGTAGTGTATTATTATTATTATGGAAAGAAATGAAATAAAAAGGTTAATTGGTTATGAAACCGTTGTGATTTTCTTTTATTATTCTTGTCGAATTCCAAATGTATATGCAAATGTCCTTCTATTTACATTTTAAAAAACAACAGTGGGTTGTATCCTGTGAAGGATTGCCTACGTATTCATTTAAAAAATGAAATCAAACCCTTGCCCGTAGTTCAAGTAAATGTAAAAGAACAATTGTTCTAAGCAAGAGCTTTTAATGAACTAGAAAAATAAGCATGAGCTTTACTTACTCTTAAAGCACAATTCAGTTTATTTGATGATATGAGGATGACGATCTGTCAAAATCCAAGAGCAAGGTGACATTAGCTTTATTTTAGCTGGCTAGGGGCCGTTTATATTCCGTGCCACAGGAGCGACACGTGAGGTTACGCAAGGTGCGTTTTGTTCCCATTCTAGGCATAGTAACGTTTCAGTTTGTCGAGGTTTGTTGGGTTAGCAAATTCATTCCCATCTAAGTCTGTGATCCTAACTGCACCCCCCGGGAGTATGGATTTGACCAGAAATCGTCCGGCCCAGTTGAGTTTAAACTTTCCTCGTGGATCGACAGGTAAAAGAGCTCTAACTGATTTGAGAACCAAGTCTCCTTCTTTGATGTTCCTTGGCTTAACCCTTTTGTTGAAGGCTCGTTTGATACGTGCCTGATACGTTTGCACATTATGCAATGCGCGCAATTTTCGTTCATCCAGGAGGATGAGTTCTTCATATCTATCCTTCTTCCAATCGTCTTATGGGATTTGACTTTCGAGTAGAATTCGCAAGGATGGTATTTGGAGCTCGACTGGTTGCACGGCTTCTATACCGTATGTCAAATAGAAAGGAGTTGCCCCAGTGGGCGTCCTAACGGATGTGCGATATCCCCACAAGGCAAATGGTATCTTACTTGGCCAATCTCGATAGTTGTCAATCATTTTCTTGAGGATTGTGACAACGTTTTTGTTTTCTGCCTCTACTGCACCATTAGTTTGTGGTCTATACGGCGAGGAATGGTGATGCTTGATCTTGTACTTAGCTAGCAATTGCTCAGTCTCAGCCTGGAAATGTGACCCATTGTCACTGATGATCTCATGTGGGCAACTGTATCGACAGATGATATTGGTTTGTATGAATTTTGCCATATTCTTGGCTGTGAGACTAGTATAAGAAGCCGCTTCTACCCATTTGGTGAAATAGTCGATAGCCACCAAAATGAAACAGTGACCTCCTGTTCCGGCTAGAGTGATCTTTCCGATGATGTCAATTCCCCAAGTAGAAAATGGCCAAGGAGATGTCATGGTGTAGAGTAATGAAGGAGGGACATGTTGCACATTCCCGAAGATTTGGCAGTTATGACAATGTCTGACGTACTTGATGCAATGGGATTCCATTGTGGTCCAATAATACCCTAAACACGTGATTTTCTTTGCCATCATTAGTCCACTCATGTGAGGGCCACATTCTCCATCATGGACTTCTTCCATCACTTTCCGTGCCTCTGAATGATCAAGACAACGCAGGATTACACCAAGAGGTGTTCTTTTATATAATTCTCCTTGGATGAGGACATATTGGGAAGCTAGTAAGCGTAAAGTATGTTGTCCCCTCTTGTCCATATTTGGTGGATAGGTGCCGTTTAGTTTGAAGTTCAGGATCGCTTGGAACCAAGGTTCCTCTGGGTTTTCTTCTTCATCTGTGATTTGGTGCACATAAGCCGGTTCTGACCGTCATTCGATGAATAAAGGCATTTCTACCATATCATCCGGCATATTAATCAAAGATGCAAGTTTTGCAAGAGCATATGCAAATTGATTCTCTTCTCGAGGTAGGTGTAGGTACGTTACTTGATCGAAGAATTGGGCAACTTGGTCTATTCTGGCCTGATAAGGTGCTAGGCTTTCACTTTCAATTTTCCAAGATCCCGTAATTTGGTTGATGATCAAAGATGAATCTCCATGTACCCGAAGATTTTTGATGCCTAAACCTACTGCTGCTTGTAGTCCAATGATGCAAGCCCCATATTCTGCCGCATTATTTGTCACCTCGAAGTCGAGTTTGACAGACAGTGGTGTAGGCTCGCCTTTAGGAGAAATGAGCAACACTCCTATTCCGAATCCTCTTAAGTTCGACGCTCCATCAAAATAAAGGTCACAGGAGTCTACATCTGTTTGGAGTATATCCTCGTCCGGAAATGACCAGGTGTCTATTGCTTGTGCATCATTGATGAGATTTTCTGCGAAGAACTCGGCGACAGCGCGCCCTTTTATAACTTTCAAAGGTACATACTTGAGATCGAACTCTGAGAGCATCAAAGTCCATCTCGCTAGGCGTCCATTGAGAACAGGTTTTTCGAAGAGGTATTTGACAGGATCCATTTTGGAGTATATTTTGACGGAGTAGCTAAGCATGTAATGGCGTAGCTTCTTCGTTGCCCATACAAGAGCGAGGCATGTCATCTCGAGTGGTGTGTACTTGCACTTGTATTCCAAGAACTTCTTACTATGGTAGTAGATAGCCCTTTCTTCTTTCCTACCATTTGGGCCAGCATGGCACCCATGGCGGTTTCAGTTACCGTGAGATATAGACCAAGAGGTTGATCTTGTTGGGGTGGCATGAGCACTAGTGGCTTGGCTAGTATCTCCTTGATTCGGTCGAATGCTTTTTGACAGTCATCATCCCACATGGTGTGATCCGTTTTCTTTAGCTTTTTGAAGATAGGTTCACAGATCATGGTGAGTTTCGATATGAATCGACTTATTTACTGCACCTTACCCAAGAATCCTCTAACTTCCTTCTCTGTTTGAGGCTGCGGCATTTCGATTAGAGCTTTGATCTTGGAAGGGTCTATTTCTATACCTCGTTGGCTAACAACATAACCCAAAAGCTTGCCGGATGTTACTTCAAATGCACATTTCTGAGGATTGAGCCTCATGTTGTACTTTCGTAATCTGGAGAAGAATTTGCTATGGTTCGCAATGTGCCGCTCTCTATCTTTGGACTTGACAATCATATCATCTACGTAGAACTCAACTTCTTTATGCATCATGTCATGTAATAGTGTAGTTGCGGTGCATTGATATGTAGCTTCGGCATTGATTAACCCAAACGGCATAACCGTGTAGCAATAGGTACCCCATTGAGTTACGAAGGCGGTCTTGTGCATATCTTCTATGACCATCTTGATTTGGTTATATCCCGCGTATCCGTACATGAAGGACAATAATGCGTGATCTGCCCTGTTATCCACCAATATGTCGATATGTGGTAGAGGAAAGTCATCCTTGGGACTTGCTTTGTTTAAGTCTCTGAAATCAACACAAACACGGATTCTCCCATCCTTTTTGGGTACGGGTATTATGTTGGCTACCCATTCTGAATACTCGGAAACTTTGATGAACCCGGCTTTGAATTGCTTATCGACTTCTTCTTTGATCTTAAGTGCCCACTCTGTCCTCATTCGACGAAGCTTCTGTTTTACGGACTTGAAACCTGGTTTAATCGGGGTTCTGTGCTCTGCGATATCCCTGTCGATCCCTGGCATGTCTTTGTAGGACCAAGCAAAAACTTCTTTGAACTCATGTGGGAGGTCTACAAAGCTGGCCCTTTCGGTGGGGCTCAAGGTCGTCCCTATCCTAAGTTCTTGGGGTTCTAGTTCGGTTCCTACATTGATGGGTTATGTGTTTTCTATAACTGGTCCCCCTTCCCCCTCTTGTAGTATTTCTTTGGCTATGTAGGGAGGTATTTCGATTGAGTTTGGGTCTGAGTCATCCTCATTGTCATCGTAAACAGAATTGCATTCAGAATAACACAAAGAGTAAGCAGAACCTGATTTATTCATATTAAAATTCGAGAAAAGTTGAAACAAAGAAGCCATATGTTCGGTAGTCAGTGGCGGTAAAGGGACAGCCGTTGGGACATTTCCCGAACTACTGTTACTACTTGATGCTAAGCCAGGAGAAACAAGGGGAGTGGGAGTGACGATAGGAGGAGACTTTTTAGGGACTTCTCTAGACTCCGACTCTGACTCGATTTCATCGTCTTCTGGTTCTCCTTTGAACATCTCCCCTTCTCCAGTGGTGAGCTTGAAGAGTCTTCCTTGGTTTTTTGTCCACTTGATCGACTTTCTTCATCCTTTCTGTTGATTCGAACTGGTTTCTGTGAGTAGCGTGGTAATGGTCTCATCCATAATGCGTTCGGCTTCTTTGATTAAGGGAAGATCCTGGAGGTAGACATCTTCCTCACTATCTGTCCATATCCCATTGATTACCACCTCTTTTGGGGAGATAAGATGTGAGCAATCTAAGGTAGATTCGTCACTTGTAATCATTAGAATTCCAAGAGGATTCTGAGTATTGTTAGGCTTGCCTCCAGGTGGTATTGGTAGGCGACCGTCTTCAATCATGTCTTGAAGTACATGTTTTAGCTTGTAACATTTTTCTGTGTCGTGTCCCTTACCTCTATGATATTCGCAGTACGAATTCTCGTCCCAGGACTTGGATTTCTTTTATGGTTCAGGTGTAGGGCCTATTGGTTGAAGCTTACCCTGTTTCATCAATCTCTTCAGAGCATTGGAGTATGTATCCCCAATGTAGGTGAACTTTTTTTGTGGGATACTCTTCTTTGATGGTTTGAGAAGGTTAACCTCATCAGTCTTGCTAGCAGAGCCGTAAGAACGACTTGTTGACCCTTGATATCCACGACCTACCGTTTTGGAGAAGAGCCCTTTACGAATGTCATCTTCGATCCTTGTTCCTAGTACGGTTAAGTCCTTGAAGGTCTTAATGTTTTGGTACCTCAAATGATTTGCATAAATGGGCTTTAAATTGTCCACGAATTTTTCCAAGAAGGTAGCTTCATCTAGACGCTCGACAAGTTGGGTATTAGTCTTCCTCCACCTACTTAGGAAGTCGGTGAAGCCTTCTTTATCATTTTGGGTAAGAACCTCTAAGGTACGCATATTGACTTGGATCTCGGCATTATCCGCATATTGCTTATCAAACTCGATCGCGGCATCATCCCAAGTGGAAATCTTCTTGTGCTCTAGAGAATAAAACCATTGTTACGGGATGGTGTCAAGAGATGAAGGAAAGATCCTTAAGAACTGATCGGAGCCATTTGGTGTACACAATTAAGCATATGTGGTCGTTGGTCAATGGTCGATACAAAACACAATTTATACTTCACAAACAACTCTACAATTAGTAAAGAGGCAAGTAAAGGTCGGATCCCAAGGGACGGGTATTGAAATGAAGATTCTATTGTAACTAGCGGTGTCTAGGGGTGTCACAAATTGGGTTGATGTAGAAGATTACTAAACTAAGATAGCAATGAAAATAAACTAACAAGATAAATAAAATGAGGGTGTAAACAATTGATTAAAAGCACTAGGGTGTCATGGGTTCATAGGGGAATCATGGGATATGATCATACAAACATGTTCTCAAATTATAAGCAAGCAATTATTGTTGTGATGGATTGAGTTGGGTTATATCTTACAATCCTAGGAAAGTTTGGGTCCCGGAGCCGAATCTCTTGGATTGTACAACACCTACAAGTCGACTTAATCTTCCCTACTTAACACATGCATGTGTTGGGGTTGGTGTCCTTAACAGTTAGTGCAAGGACTTATAAACCTCTAAAAGGATCAAAGGGTATACTTTGTATCATAATCAGTTGATCCACGTTTATCAATAACGGTTGGCTTGCTAGATAAGTTTGACGTTATTGTCATACGGATGGCGGTGATCAACTGGTCCCTAAAAGTCACACCTATAGGATACGTCTTGAGTGATGTGACGGTATGAAAATACATCATGTAGATGCCAAATCGACTAACCGGTTAGTCCGAGTTATTTGATTAATAATTAGTCAAAATATGATGTTGAGATATTATATTTAATACGGATTAAATATCATGGGCTAAAGGCGAATTAACCAGTTAATTCGTAAAATTAAATATAAGCGTTTTATATTTAATTAAATGTATATTGAATATAATTATACAATACTGTTTTGTCGGACATGTATTAATAATTCAACTAACCCGTATTATTAGTTGATGCCTTAATTTCCGATAACCGATAACAGTTTATAATGAAACCGCGTCGTATACATTTAGTAAGCTATGGACCGGACCGCAAGTTTAAGTGAAGAGAAAATTAAAAGCCCGCGAGCTCCCTCTCACACGGTTTGGCCGAGAGCCTTTCATAGACAAAAGGAGAGCATCTCCTCTTGTCTAACCTAATTGTTCATTTGCTAAACAAAATTAGGGTTTTGGGAATTGTGCCTCTCAGGACTCGGATCTCACATCCAACACAACTCACAAAAACTATCCTCTCAATATTGCAAAGGCAATTAGAGGAATTGATCTAGCACAAGGGCATAACTCGGACTATCTTGGGTGCATCGTTTAGGAGGAGATTTGCTTTAATCTCTCATTGCCTTTTGCACTAGGACCGAAGGTTATTTCTAATCTTTATCGTTTCATTTTGTTAATTTCGTTTATGACCATAAAATACATATGAATTTTGCGTTATAATCCTATAAAGAGAGGGTTTTATACGGATCTAACCCTTCAAGTGGTATCAGAGCGAGGCCACGTAAATTTTTATATGTGTTTTTCATTAAACGATTTTGAAAACGATGTTTTTTGTTCAAAAGAGGCCACAGCTGCCTTCTGTTTTTGGCTCGGCAAAAAAAAAAAAAAAAAAAAAAAAAAAAATTTTTTTTTTTTTTGCTGCGTTTTTGTCGTTTTTGTGCCTTGGGATCCGTGCCGTGTATACATGGATCGATATTTTTTTGAAGCAAATTCCACACGGCTGGAATTTTTTTCTTCACGGTTTTTCATTTTTTTTGCACGGCTGATTTGTTCTTCGTGCCATGTTTTGTGTTGTTTTGATTTAATCTTTGCATATTATTTGTAATCGATATTCATTATAGTATGTAAAGATCTATCAATTGCAAATCGAAAAGAAAAAAAAAAAAAAAACGTGTGGCTGCTTGTTTCGGCTATTTTTTACACGGACTGTTTTTTTTGCTATGAATACCGTGTCAAGTTTACACGGTAGCATTGTCGTTTTTTGGTTTTGTTTACGTATTGTTCTTAGCGATTTGTTGTTTTAATCGATAATTACAACAAGATGTGAAGAACATGTCAATTGTATTTTTATTTTAATCCGGATTAGAGTAAATTGCAATTGTGTTTAAATCAAACCGTTTTGTTTTGATCTTTCTTTGCTCACATATTGAGCCGTGTAAATTTTTTTTTTTTTTTTTTGGCTAAAAGACCCTCTCGGCATTTCTGCCGGTTTTAATAAAAAAAAAAATTTTTTTTTTTTTTGGCCCCTGGTACTGTTCACGTGAACAGTACAGGAGAAAATTTTTTCTGGTTTTTCTCTTTCGGCCTTTTTAATGCATAAAACGGTTTTTTATGCTCTCGCTTGATTAGTGAAACGGTTCACCCACGTAAATGTAAGTTACTTTAAAATTTTAAAGTAACGGATTATATCGAATTAAAATTAAGTTGATGAAGCGGTTTTGTCACATAATTTTAATTATCTTTGGTGGTTTGGATAAATTAAACATAATTACGGAATTATGTCACGAATTAATTTAATTTAGTTGATGCATTATATTTATCGTTCTTGTTTTTATTTTGAATGTTTTGAATGCCTTTTAATTACGTATTTAATTATTTTGCAAACAGTTGTAACTTAGTGTGGCCTTAGTAGAACGTGTTACCGTAATGATGGAACACGGTCTTGGTTGTATTTTGAGATCTCGTATCTCCATTTTATTTCTTTTAATTACAGTTTTTATTTAGAATGTAAATAGGTTTATATTTGTAAATTTTAAATTGTAATTCTTGCGAAGACTAAAGATGGAGACCGGATGCTCACTCCCGCTACATGGATCAAGATGGAACACCAAGACAAGCTTTTCGGGTCCAACGGTGGATTCCAAAGTTGTATATTGTTCTTTTTACTAGGATAGGCCACACTAGGAATTTTATTTACGTATCGCATTCAATTTATTTATTTTATTGTAACGATAGCTATGCATCATATTCCGCCTAAAAACCAAACCACCTAATAATTGCATGAAAACTGACACATGTAGAGGTCACGAGTTAGTTTTCATTGACATTCTCATGTCACACGTTTTAAGCCATCATCCAAATAAATTCATTCACGACAAACGCTAGTTATTCGTTCACTTAAAATGAATTATAATTTTGTTGATGGGATCTTCCTCGTATAAACTAAAATTGAGAACGGTCTTTATAGGTCAAACTCCAATGAGTCCCTTCTTCGTCGGTAGGCATACTATGACCCCTTCTACGTCGGGTAAGTTGGAACCGATTGACCTATTTTATCTCAACACTATGGTCACTCGTACGATCCTGTGATCATGGTGGACTATAGATAGGTTTTACGGAAATCTATCGACCAAGAGTTCTTCCGGAAGAATTAGCTAAACAGTTGGCTTATCAATTTACAGAAATTGAGTCTTGGGATCACTTGTATCTTTCTTGAGGGAGATCAATTATGCAAGTGCGAGAGTCTACATGTTTAAAATGAATTTTAAAATAGACTTAAATCACCTCGATGAGTTGCTTATTTCGTTTTGTTTTTCTTTCTTTTTCAGTGTAGATCACGATTTAAACTGCTAAACATCAAATGGCTGGTTCAAGTGATAACCCAATGCCAAGTGCCACATTGGACCGTGAGTCCTGGCTTAGGATCTTCATGAGTCAGATGAATCAGTCTACTCGACTGAAGAATGACGGATCCAACTTCGCGGACTGGGAGGCGGCATTACGGAATGCTGCCGCTGCTGACGGGAAGCTCAGATATCTGCTTGAGCCCATGCCGTCACACCCGGGCCCCACGGCCGGAGTTAACGAGATCGACAAGTATAACGATTTCGCCTTGGAAGCGGGTGCGATTAAAAACGTACTCATTTTTGCAATGGAACCCAATTTGCAGAAACGCTTCATAGCCCAAGGTGCAAACAAGATTTTCACCACGCTCACCAAGGAATTCTCGAAAGCACCGAGAATCGTGACTTATGAGCATACCACTCGCTTCTTTGATGCGAGACTCCGAAAGGGCCAACCTTTAGCCCACATTCTCGGCATGATTGAGAATGTCGAGAAACTGGAGACCTTTAACTGTAACATCAGCGAGAATATTGTTATCGACCGTATTCTTCATTCACTCCACGATGGTTATTCGCAATTCAGAGCGAATTACTATATGAATGATTTGAAGAAAACTCCCCATGAATTGCACTCCCTCCTCGTACAGACCGAGAAGGACATGAAGTTCAGTGGGAGCTCGAAACAGGATGTTCTCGTTGTATCAAATAAAGGAAAGGGTAAGGGCAAAGCTCAGGCAAACCTAGCAGTAGGTAAGGCGAAGTTCAAGAAGTCGGGCTCAGGTAAGAGTGGTCCTGGTGAGGCGAGCAACTCATCAGGCACGACAAAGAGCAAGAGTGAAAACATGGAATGCCATCATTGCCACAAGACTGGGCATTGGAGACGCACATGTCCTGTTTATCATGAGGACTTAAAGGCAGGTCGTGTTAAACCTGTTGGTATGTCTTCTCTCTCTTCTACTTTTATTCATGTGATTGAGATTAACCACGCAAGTTACGGAACTTGGGTACTTGATCTTGGTTGTGGTTCTCATCTCAGTGTAATCATGTGCGGGGCTCAAACATCGAACCCCTCGTAAAGGGTGAGGTGGACCTGCGTGTTGGAAATGGAGCAAGAGTAGCTGCCATCTCCAAGGGGACATATGTGATCCAGCTTCCTAGCGGATTTGAGTTGTCTTTATTTGACTGCTATTATGTTCCTAGTCTTTCAAAAACATTATTTCGGTTTAAGCGCTTGATAAACTTGGTTTTTCATTTGTAATAGAAAACAATTCTTGCATTTTCTCATTACACGATATGATTCTGACAAGCGGTCTCCATGAACGGAATTTATGTTTTAGATCAGACCACGGAAATATTACACGTAATGAATAAAAAGTTAAAGGTTGGTGACAAAGATCAAACGTATCTATGGCACCGCCGTATGGGACACATTAATGAGAAACGCGTAAAACAACTCATCAAACATGGAGCTATCTCGGCATTTGATTTTCAATCATTTGGCACGTGTGAATCATGTCTCATCGGTAAGATGACTCGTATTTCCTTCAAAGGTGTTGGAATGCGCGCTGCTGACCTATTAGGACTCATACACACGGATGTATGTGGCCCTATGTCAATCACCGCACGAGAAGGCTATAGGTATTTCATCACTTTCACGGATGATTTAAGTAGATATGGCTATGTCTACTTAATGAAGCATAAAAGTGAATCCTTTGAGAAATTCAAAGAATACCAAAATAGGGTACAGAACCTACTTGGTAGAAAGATAAAAACACTACGTTCAGATCGCGGTGGCGAGTATCTTTCTCACGAGTTTGATCAACACCTTAAAGACGTGGGATCGCCCTACGCTTAACTCCACCTGGAACACCTCAATTGAATGGTGTGTCCGAACGGAGAAATCGAACACTACTTGATATGGTTCGATCCATGATGAGTCACACGTTTTACGATTCATTATGGGGTTATGCTCTTTGTCGGCCGCTCTAATACTTAACCAAGTCCGTCTAAAGTCATGACAAAACTCCATATGAACTATGGAAGGGAACGGTCCCTAACTTGTCCTTTATACGGGTTTGGGGCTGCGAGGCTTATGTCAAGTGGAGACCTGAAGATAAGCTCGGCCCGCGATCGGTCAAGACATACTTTATAGGTTATCCTAAAGGATCACGTGGTCATTACTTCTATTCGCCAACCGAACAACGTGTTTTTGTTGCGGCTAGTGCGACATTCTTAGAGAAGGAATTTCTCGAGAATGCAAAGAGTGATAGAACCTTCGACCTGTCGGAGATTCCAGAACCAAACACCGAGCAACCATTGGAGGAACCTATTCCTTCAATCCCGGCTGCGGTAAATATTCCTGAGGAACCTAGGAGGTCGGGAAGAGTCTCTATTCCTCCGGACAGATACATTGGTATGGTCGAGGAACATGACATAGATGACGTTCTACTCCTTACGAGTAGTGAACCCGCAACCTATAAAGGTCTTTGTGACCAGATTCGACTCGAAACTATGGCTTGAGGCCATGCAATCCGAGATGGACTCCATGTATGAGAACAACGTGTGGGATCTTGTTGACTTACCTGCTAAGGTTCGTCCCCTTCAATGCAAATGGCTTTACAAGATAAAGCATTCTGTGGAAGGTCAACAAGATATCTACAAAGCACGACTAGTTGCTAAAGGTTTCACCCAAGTGCCAGGTTTGCACTACGATGAGATTTTTGCACCCGTAGTCATGTTGCGTTCCATCCGGATTATCTTAGCGATTGCCGCTTTTCATGACTATGAAATTTGGCAAATGGACGTGAAAACCGCCTTCTTAAACGGCTTTTTGGAGGAAGAGTTGTACATGGTACAACCCAAAGGTTTTATCGATCCAGCACATCCTAAGAAAGTGTGCAAGCTTAAGCGTTCCATTTATGGACTTAAGCAAGCATCAAGGAGTTGGAATCATCGCTTCGACCAAGTGATAAAAGAAAATGGATTCACTCGATCAGTCGAGGAACCATGTTTATATATCAAGTCGAGTGGGAGCAAGATTGTCTTCCTAATATTGTATGTTGACGACATACTCCTGATTGGGAATGACATACCTCTCTTAACTTCGGTGAAAGTATGGTTGAAAAACCATTTCCAGATGAAAGATCTGGGAGAGGCACAAAGAATTCTAGGCATCCGTATCTATCGAGATAGATCACGACGGATGCTATCTCTCGATCGGAGTCTTACATAGACAAAGTCCTAGAGAGATTCAGCATGACTAACTCCAAGAAAGGGTTCCTTCCTATGTCTCCAGGGGTGCATTTGAGCAAGTCTCGAGGCACCGAGAGACACCGGAAGAGAAAGAGCGCATGGCACGGATACCTTATGCCTCGGCAATAGGATCAATCATGTATGCCATGATATGCACACGTCCGGACGTGGCATATGCATTGAGTATGACAAGTCGATTCCAACAAAGATCCAGGTGAATCACATTGGTTGGTCAAAGAACATTCTTAAGTACCTACGGAGGACTAAAGATTGGGCATTGACTTATGGAGGCGAACAAAAGCTATGCGCAACCGGTTATGCAGATGCTAGCTTCCAAACGGATCGTGATGACTCGAAATCTCGATCTGGATTCGTTTTTACTCTTAATGGCGTTACGATCAGTGAAGAGTTCAAACAAACTGTTACAGCAGATTCTACGACCGAGTCCGAGTACTATGCCGCGTCTGAAGCTACAAAGGAAGCGATATGGATGCGTCAATTCTTACATGGGCTATCGTAGTGCCTAGTTCGAATGACCCGATCACCATCTATTGCGACAATAGTGGTGCCATCTTCCAAGCTAAGGAGCCAAAGTCTAGCAACAAGTCTAGACATGTACAACGGAAAGCTCATCTAATCCGGGATTACGTGGAGCAAAAGACAAAGAGAGTGATAGAAAAGATTGCTACCGATGACAACATAGCATCCTCTCACTAAAGCATTACGACAAGATAAGCATGAAGGGCACGTTAATTCCATGGGAATTAAACGTGTTCCTAAGTTGTAGTACTCTTTTATGGATTAGATTCATTCGCTTTTGTACTCTATACAACATCATCGTTTTGATATTTTATATATATATTTTGTTTTTCATGTGGATTTGTACGACAAATTTTGAACACCACAAAGTGAACTGCAAAAACATTATATTTTTTTAGTCCTTAATTGCCCACATGAGCTGATAACTCTCGCAATTATTTTGTGACGTTGGTTGATGGTGGGTTCAACTAGCCATAAGTCAACAAAGTTGATCGACCAATCACAAAGGCGTTTTATACGGATATTTCGTAGGACACAATTGTGACATCGACGTGGAGTCCTAAATGTTTTATAACATTCGATGCCCGGTCGTGGATAGGACCTCCATGGTGATCCTAAGAGTCGATTCTTTTGACTATCGACTGTCTCTTGAGACTAAGGCCGATTTTGGGTGACTTTGGTTTCTTTCTCACGGTCATCCGTAACAGGGGGCCAAGTAGATTTTTTTCTGGTCATTTCATGCGTGCTTAGATCGGAAGGAGTTCGAGTTGAAGGAAATATTCAGCCTTTATCGGTACTCGATATTTCTCGGGGCCACTCGAGGAGTCAGAATCGAAATGCATGGCCATGCTCGGATACGGATTCGTTTTATCGGTTGAGTTACTCTCTAGTCGGGAAACCACTCTTGATCCGGATCGATTGTAAAATACGACCTTTGCGGATCCGAACGCAAATTGTTTTACATTGAGTGGGAGAAATTTTAAATGAATATGAGAATCGGTTATCGCACATACACTTGTTCGGACAAGTGGGAGTTTGTTGGAGGTAGTGTCCTCCAGTTAGTGCGGATAACGTCATTGCACATACACTTGTACGGACAAGTGGGAGCTTGTTGGGGTTGGTGTCCTTAACAATTAGTGCAAGGACTTATAAACCTCTAAAAGGATCAAAGGGTATACTTTGTATCATAATCGCTTGATCCACGTTTATCAATAACGGTTGGCTTGCTAGATAAGTTTGACGTTATTGTCATACGGATGGCGGTGATCAACTGGTCCCTAAAAGTCACACCTATAGGATACGTCTTGAGTGATGTGACGGTATGAAAATACAATCATGTAGATGCCAAATCGACTAACCAGATTAGTCCGAGTTATTTGATTAATAATTAGTCAAAATATGATGTTGAGATATTATATTTAATACGGATTAAATATCATGGGCTAAAGGCGAATTAACCAGTTAATTCGTAAAATTAAATATAAGCGTTTTATATTTAATTAAATGTATATTGAATATAATTATACAATACTGTTTTGTCGGACATGTATTAATAATTCAACTAACCCGTATTATTAGTTGATGCCTTAATTTCCGATAACCGATAACAGTTTATAATGAAACCGCGTCGTATACATTTAGTAAGCTATGGACCGGACCGCAAGTTTAAGTGAAGAGAAAATTAAAAGCCCGCGAGCTCCCTCTCACACGGTTTGGCCGAGAGCCTTTCATAGACAAAAGGAGAGCATCTCCTCTTGTCTAACCTAATTGTTCATTTGCTAAACAAAATTAGGGTTTTGGGAATTGTGCCTCTCAGGACTCGGATCTCACATCCAACACAACTCACAAAAACTATCCTCTCAATATTGCAAAGGCAATTAGAGGAATTGATCTAGCACAAGGGCATAACTCGGACTATCTTGGGTGCATCGTTTAGGAGGAGATTTGCTTTAATCTCTCATTGCCTTTTGCACTAGGACCGAAGGTTATTTCTAATCTTTATCGTTTCATTTTGTTAATTTCGTTTATGACCATAAAATACATATGAATTTTGCGTTATAATCCTATAAAGAGAGGGTTTTATACGGATCTAACCCTTCAGCATGGTCTAACAAGACTCGAGTTGGGTTATGTCTTACAAGTCAAGTTGAATGGATAGAAGATGATAGTAAATGCAAGGATTCATAGGCTTAGCATTTCATCAAATATAACATGTGCATGTATTAAGATCAAAACAAGCAAGCAAATAAGATATGAAAGCATATTAATTTAAGCATGAATCATTCCCCATGTTGGTTTCCCCTAATCACCCATTAAACCCTAGCTAAGAGACTACTCACTCATTATCATATTGATCATGCTAGAAAGGTTGTCAATCATACTAACATAATGAAACTTGATGAATAAATGAAAGTAATTAGCAATAATTAAAAAGGGATTAAGAGATTATACCTACTAATGATTCCAATAATAAAGCAAGAATAAAAGAAGTACTTGAATCCTAGATTGAGAGGTTGTCAATCTCCCAATAATAACCCAAATAATCTTCAATTACCCAAAATAAAGTAAGAACAAGAGAGAGATTAAAGAACTAAAACTTGGATTAAAACTTGATTAATATTTGATTACAATATTGAAGAGAGATTTGATTGATATTAACTACTCTAATTATTGATAAGAAGAACATCCTCCTCTAATTAGACTAATGGGGTATTTATAGTGAAAATTAGGGAGGATGCATTAGGGTTAACTAAGGGCTAAACTAGTAATTACACTTTTAAGTTGAGCAAGGAGCCTCCAGGATTATCCGAGAGAAGGGCTTCTCTTATCGATGCTTGAGGAATGAAAACGTCTTTGTCTTTGTGATCCGTGCGGCTGGGAGTCGGGACGGCCGGAATCTGGCTGAGGAATCCGAGCGGATTCTTGGGCAAGACGCTTCGGACTCGGCGAGGGGGAATCCGAGCGGATTCCTTTGCGGGGCGCTGGATTGGCGAGGACGGACGGATTCTCTGTCCGTTCGGATTGTAGTTCAAAGAACTTTCCTTCTTCTTTTTCTTCCCTTTTCTTCATGAATTCCTTGAGGATTTCCTTGGGAACTCAAGGATCCTTTTCTCAACAATGCTCTTCTACTATGCTATGTACAAAGGCCTTCTAGTCTTGTCTCTCCTTGATGCTTGGTCATTGAATATGATCAATTTAGCCTTGTTTTGCCATGAAAATGCAAGATTCTTACTCCTTTCCTACCAAGGGATCAAAATCTCAAAGAATATGCAAAACAAAGAACTAAAGATAAGAAATGACCCAAATAGGCACTAAAAAGCATGGAAACAATGGTAATTCGGGGGCTAAATATGCGCCAATTATGGTCACATCAAATATCCCCAAACCGAACCTTTGCTCGTCCCGAGCAAAGAGGTGACAAAGACTAGGACCAATACTAACCTATCCTAATAATAATAGCCGATATGAGACAATTAGCGGGTCTCACTCCGCCCCTTCAACTCACAACAAGACAACCATGAGGTAGGATGCCTTCTTGCAAGGCAAGGTGGGTCTTGCCAAAATGGCGACACATCCAAACTTTAAAGCACACAAAAACACATAATGGATGCATCTACAAAAGAATAGCCACTTTCCTCATCTAAGTGGCGGAAATTATCTACAAGGGAAGCAATTCAAGGGTACACAATCCTTCATAGATGCAATTTGTTCAAACTACTAAGCCTAGAAGGATACCAATAAATCACCTCCAAAAGGTGTCAAGCTAGGGTACCTTTGTCCTCAATCGTTAAATGCTTTTGTCAAGAGTAGACTCCCTATGGTGTTAGAAACACTGGAGGATCGCGGAATTCCCCCTCTTGCCTAGACAAGAAGAAGGGTCGTCCCCTCTCTACCATGCACAAAAATGGATACGATGGATAAAGGGATCAATAGATATTTGAGTTTCATTTTGGGAGTTTGCTTTCATTTTTGTTTTCCCCCCAAATTTCTTTGGCATTTGACTTTTTGAGAACACTTTCTTTGCCATTCTTTTTGATTTTTGGCTTTTCAATACTTGACAACTTTTTGCTTTTCTTTGCATTTCTTTTTGAACTTTTTCAAAGTCACCCCAATTAGTAACGAGGGTGCCTTGTATTTGAAGTTTTAGGAGTTCTATTTTTTTTTGCTCCTCTTTTCTTTTGATGCATTTTTGCAAACTTTCTTTCACTTTTCGTTTCATTGAACTCAATTTTGACTTTCTTTTTGTTTTGTGCCCATTCCCTTTGATGACAAAAATATATGGTAGAACATGGATGAATGATGGAAGTATGCATGGTTTCAAGGGTCACCTTGGAATAAACGGTAGCCAAGGAGTTATCACACCACAAGGTACTCTTGACTAGGCCTTAAACCATGGGTCAAAGGATACTAGCATGACACATCCTAGGGTGTTTTACAAGTATTCTAACAAGCTAAGTCTTAAGAATAAAAAGCATCTACTAGGGCCTATATACATTTGTCAAGCTTCCCAAATAGACGGTTTCGCAAAATTTTCTAACATGCAACTACATGCCATGATGCAACTAACATATAAACATCCTAATGCATATGATTCTACCAACTAATATGCCAAATAATTCTAAATGCAATCCTAAGTTCACATTGTTTTACCGCATCAATCAAAATAAAGCCACATAGTCATTAACATAAAGAGGAAAAAGGAGATTGGAAAGATCATACCATGCGGTCTTCAATATCCTCATGTCTCGGATGTGGCGTAGTCAATCAAAGTGAACAAGGATGAAACAAACACAATATATACAAAACAATATATTCAAAGGAAATGAACTTGTTTTTGGTTTTTCAATTTTTCAAATTTTTATGATTTTTGAAATTTTTCAATTTTTATGGTTTTTGAATAAAAGTTAAGTGTTAGAATTCCCATCCCCACACTAATATGGGCATTGTCCTCAATGGCCAAAATGATGGAAATTATGCAAGAATGATGCATGATTTCTATACTAAATGCAATTCTACACTAAGCTATACTACATGATGCATGGTTTTTGTTATGACGGAGAGGATAATTTAAATTACCTCCCGTTGCGTATGCATTAACTTCCCCAAACCAAGTAAGACACTATTGCTAATGTCAAAGCATGAGGGAGTTCATGCACATGCTATGCTATGCATGAAACTAGATTGTCATTTTGGATTTTACAAAAGTGGGAACAATAAAGAACACCTCAAAGGAACCGAGGTGTGAGTCCTTTGATGTTGCTAGGACTAAACCAACAATGATCAAAATGAAATAAAATACAAAGAGATATAGACAAACCGTGGGAGAGTAGGAATCTCCAAGGCTAGTCTTCCATCATGCTACTATCATCACCACTTCTCTCATGAGAAGTGGTCACATTGCCACTTTCCTTGGCACTTTCTTCTTTGCTTTCTTCACCATCATCTTCCTCATCATTATCTTCACCATCTCTTTCTTCATCTCCACTTGCTTCTTCCTCAATGTTGTCATCAATCTCCTCATCATTTCCAACAACCTCATTGTCTTCCACCACTTCCCTAGATGCACCCGGAAATAAGGCTTCTTTATCCGCCCAACTAGGCAAAGGACAAGATGGATCGAGGAGTCCTTGCCTAGCTAGATGTAGGAGGGGAGGATATTGAGCCAAATATGCATTCTTCCGATCTTCATAAGCTTGCTTGTGCATGGCTTGCATAAGAAGAGTTACATAGTCTTTCCCAATTTCAACCCCTTGCGGTTTGAACTCTTCATAATCATAGGGGTAAGGTGGTATAACAATGGAAGAGGAGGGGGTTTCATGATCACCCTTTTGTTGTTGAATGATGTACTCGGCTTCTTCGGATAGGGGAAGTAAATAGTTGGTCTGGTGGACACTAAGACGGCAAATCTTTGCGGGTAGAGTGAATGATCGAGCCTCACTTGTAAGCCACCCATACTTGGTATCAAGGGAATTGTGAGCAACCCACTTAAACTTGTTAATCAAGGTGGACATATCAATAAGATGGCCACCATCCTTAGCCTTGTACTTGCTATCCTTATTGAAATTAGGATCAAAGTGCTTGGCTAGGACCGTGACAAGGCCGCCATTAACAATTACGGTTTGACCCTTCTTCCCACTATCTACATGGAGCCATCTATCAACCAATAGCCTCAAAGAATTGTAAGGCTTGGTGTGAATTCTTCCAATATTCAAAGTTGATTCAAGGAGAATAAAATCGAGTCTCGTGAAATGATTGGTGTCTTTTCTAGCAATTATGGTATTTCCCACAACTTTGTGCCATATTCTTATGCCCGGATGATGGACCAAAAGAGCACGACAAGCTTTAAAATCTTCAAATTTCTTCCCGGAGATTGCCTCCCAAAGAGGCTCGGGATCATACTTCCCATATTGCTTATAAAATTTATGTTCATCGCTAAGACCCAAAATTGCACCCAATTCCGGAAAGGTAATGCGTCTACTAGTGTTAGCTAGACGAAACTCAATATTTTCCCTATTCTCAACTTTTGTCACTTTTAAAGAACTTAAGAATTCCAAGACAAGGGAGGGGTATGTTACTTCCTTCATTTCAAACAATTTCTTTAAACCCATGGCATTGAAAAAGACTCTTGTTTGTTCAAGAACACCCAACTTCTCTAAAGCATCTTGGCATATGAATTTGGTGGATTGAATTTGTTTCATAGCAAACTTGACAAATGTATTTCTATGGGAATCGGAAATGAATGTTACCTCCGGATAATGCAAGAGTTGATTAATTACCGGAGTAGAGGGTGATGCTTCCATAGAAATTTGTTGAGGTTGTTGCACTTCCAAGCTTGGTGTTGATACCACCATTGCCAAAGCTTTCTTCATTTGTAGAGCTTTTTGCCTTTGAGAGAGAGTTGTAGCCTTTGGTGCCTTTGTTGCCTTTGCCTTTGCTTTTGTTGCTCCCTTTGTTCTTGCCATTTGATGAGCTAACCAAGAAAAAGATCAAAAATCTTCAATTTGTAGAATGCCCAAATCGATTTTGAAGGTGAAAGGCTTTGCCTTTATGAGAACAAAAATCAATTCAAAGGTGAAGATTTTGTGCTTGGTTTTGATTGTTAATGAAGATGGAGTGATTGATTTGTTATTTGAAAGATGGTTTGATTTGATTTTGGTGAGTTTTGTTGAGGGTTTTTGTTTTTGAGATGGAGAGGATGAGGGTTTTGATGTTGTGGGTAGTGTTTATGAGTGAATGAATGAATGAATGAAGGTGGGATGGGTATTTAAAGAACTCGACAATATTAGGACGCAGGGGTAATCCGTGCGGATTAGGCGCAATCCGCTCGGATTCTTCAGCTTCAAATTTTCAAAAATCCCGCCTAGAGACGGGCGGATTCTGGGGAATCCGCTCGGATTCTTCTGAGATGAGACGGGCGGATTACGTGCAGGACGGACGGATTCTTGTCCGGAGATTTTTCTTTGTTTTTCTTCAGCTGCAAGACGGGCGGATTGTTCAAAAGACGGACGGATTCTGTGAGACGGGCGTCTTTCCAGGAATCCGCTCGGATTCTTCAACAGTCAAGAATTTTAGCAATTTCAGCTCAGCCCAAGACGGGCGTCTTCTCAGCAGGACGCTCGAATCCTCTGCAGACGGGCGGATTCTCAGGAATCCGCTCGGATTGGTCCTTGTGTACACGGATTCAGGTCCATCCGTGCACAAACGCATTCCCTTATCATTCTTTCTTTCTTTCAAATCTTGTGTTCTTCATTGCGGGGGCACTACTAAGGCATGAATAGCCTAGGCAATTGCCATCCCCACACTAAGGTAAAGCACTACACATCAATTAAAATCATTAGTCCCTCCCTCACTTCTCTCTTTTCATGACAATTATTTTGATCAAAGTAAAAATAAATCCAAAAATGACAAAAATGCAATACAAAAATTAAATGTAAGTTAGGGAGTTAGAAATATTTACAAGTGGTGGTTTAGGGAGGACTCCACCAAACTCTCATTCTTGATGAGATGTCAAGGAGGCATGTTCAAGGTGTTGTTGATGTTGCTCAACACCTTGAAGAAGTAATCAAAAGCTTGTTCATTGTTATGGTAGAGGTCCTCAATAGACCGTGGTTCTTGTTGTTGATCATGATCGATGGCATGCCCAATGTAGGGATTAAAGATCCCTTCAAATTCGTCATCCCAAAGACCACAAACTTTATTGAGTTGATCATTGAAAATCTCTTGCTTGGATGGAGACAACTCTCCCAATTTCTTTTCTTGGCCAATGAGGCCATCATCTTCTTCCTTGGTTGATTTTGATGAGCTTTGCAAGCTCTCCTTGTCAAAATTCACTTGCTCTTTGAATGGAGCATCTTCAATTTTCTTCCTCCATTGGAGTTCCGATTTCTTCTTCTCATCTTTCCGGCTATAATGATCAATCATGAAACATGGCTCATGCAAACGAGGAGCTCTCATGGTCTTGTCAAGATTAAAAGTTATGCTTTCATCTCCCACTTCTAGAGTGAGCTCTCCATGTTTCACATCAATCACCGCACCCGCGGTGTGTAGGAAAGGTCTTCCTAAGATGATTGGAATGTTGGAATCTTCCTCCATATCAACTATGACAAAGTCCACCGGGATGAAAAACTTCCCAATTCGCACGGGGACATCTTCCCATATCCCTAGCGGTGTCTTCGTCGATCTATCGGCCATTTGAAGAGTGATATTGGTACATTTAAGCTCTCCCATTCCCAACCTTTTACTTACCGAGTACGGCATGACACTCACACTAGCCCCTAGATCACATAAGGCTTTGTTGATCGTTGTGTCGCCAATGGTACACGGTATTGAGAAGCTTCCCGGATCCTTTAATTTTGGAGGTGAACTCCCTTGAAGTATGGCACTATTCACCTTAGTGAAGGCGATAGTCTCAAGTTTCCGGATCGACTTCTTCTTTGTGAGGATATCTTTCATGTACTTTGCATAGGCCGGAACGTGATTGATTAATTCCGTGAAAGGAATTGAGACTTCTAAGTTCTTCACAATTTCCATGAACTTCCGAAGTTGATCATCAAATTTAGGCTTGGCTTGACGACTTGGAAAAGGAAGTCTAATCACAATGGGCTCCTTTTCTTTGGCTTTGTCTTCATTTTTCTTTGAGCTTTCTTCTTTTGATGATTCCCCTTCTTTGGGACCTTGCACCACAACTTCATTCTCACTAGCTCTCACAACTTCATCCTCAACTTGCTCCTTCGGTGCTTCATACCTTGTACCACTTCTCAAGTGAATGGCACTAACCGTTTCATGTCTAGGGGATTACCTTGAGGTGGTAATTGCCCTTTTTGTCTTTGTGAGCTCGAAGATGCTAGTTGGGTCAATTGTGTTTCCAACATCTTGGTGTGAGCTAGAATGTTGTTGATGGTGGTGTCTTTTGCTTGGCTATCTTTTTGCATTTGGGTGAAAAATTCTTGTTGATTCTTTTGCATTTGGAGGACCGCTTTTTGGACATCAAAACTTTGGTCATTGTGGTGATTGTATGGGTTTTGATTTTGGTAACCTTGGTTTTGATTGTAAAAGGGTCTTTGATTTTGATTTCTCATGGGTGGTGGAGTGTATGTTGTTTGAGGGTTTTGAACATTTTGGCTTTTGTATGAGAGATTTGGATGGAACTTGGTGTTTTCATTGTAAAAATTTGAATAAGGGGTACCACTTTTGTAAGCTTGGAAAGCATTGACTTGCTCGGTTGTTCCCCTACACTCACTTGAGTCATGACCCAAGGTTCCACAATTCTCACATATCCCGCTTGGGATTGATGAGGATGCCGTCATGGCATTGACATGATGCTTTGATGATTTCGAGCTTTCCTCAAGTCTAGCCATAGCTTGTTCAAACTTCAAGTTGATTGTGTCAATGTGAGCACTAAGTTGAGCACCCAATTGAGTAACGGTGTCCACTTCATACTTTCCTCCTCTAGTAGCCTTGCGAGGCCTACTATATTGCGAATTATGGACCGCCATTTCCTCAATCTTGTTCCATGTTTGATTGTCATCAACTTCGGTGAACATTCCATTTGATCCCATATTGAGAATGTTCCTTGAATCTTCATATAAACCATTCCAAAATTGTTGCACTAAAAACCATTCGCTAAGTCCATGGTGAGGACATGAGCGACAAATACCTTTGAACCGCTCCCAAGCTTCATACAAAGATTCTTCATCCCTTTGCTTAAAACCCGTAATTTGAGCTCTTAGCATATTAGTCTTTTCCGGTGGGTAGAAATTTTTGTAGAAAGCTAGAGCTAGCTTCTTCCAAGAATCTATTCCAAGGGTGGCCTTATCAAGGCCCTTCAACCATTGCTTTGCGGTGCCGATTAACGAAAAAGGAAATAAGACCCATCTTATTTGGTCTTGAGTCACGCCCGTTTGAGAGATAGCTTCACAATAATCACAAAATGTTTCGATATGAGAATGAGGGTCCTCACTAGGCATTCCCCCGAATTGGCTCCTCTCAACTAGTTGGATGAAGGCGGACTTGGCAATAAAGTTTCCGGTAAGATGTTGTGGGGTAGGAGTACCATTTGGTAGATCCTCCTCGGTGGGTATAGAGTGTGACGAGAATTTAGGCATTGTAGGTGGATTTTGTGTGGTATTGTTTAATGGGTTTTCTTCTCCTTCTATTGCGAAAGGATTGACAAACTCACTAGTGGGTTGAACAATTTCACCAACACCTCCCAAATTCCTCCTAACAAGTCTCCTATTATTCGTCAAGGTTCTTTTGATTTCACGGTCAAAAGGTAACAAATCTCTTTGTAACCTTCTAGACATGCAAAATATCAAACAACTCAAAAACAATTAGAACAAACCTTGAGGAGTTTTACTTCCCCAAGGTGAAAAAGACACAACTAAAAACAATAAAAGAAATCTTAAATCAATTAAACACCATCCCCGGCAACGGCGCCATTTTTGATCGGAGCCATTTGGTGTACACAATTAAGCATATGTGGTCGTTGGTCAATGGTCGATACAAAACACAATTTATACTTCACAAACAACTCTACAATTAGTAAAGAGGCAAGTAAAGGTCGGATCCCAAGGGACGGGTATTGAAATGAAGATTCTATTGTAACTAGCGGTGTCTAGGGGTGTCACAAATTGGGTTGATGTAGAAGGTTACTAAACTAAGATAGCAATGAAAATAAACTAACAAGATAAATAAAATGAGGGTGTAAACAATTGATTAAAAGCACTAGGGTGTCATGGGTTCATAGGGGAATCATGGGATATGATCATACAAACATGTTCTCAAATTATAAGCAAGCAATTATTGTTGTGATGGATTGAGTTGGGTTATATCTTACAATCCTAAGAAAGTTTGGGTCCCGGAGCCGAATCTCTTGGATTGTACAACACCTACAAGTCGACTTAATCTTCCCTACTTAACACATGCATGGTCTAACAAGACTCGAGTTGGGTTATGTCTTACAAGTCAAGTTGAATGGATAGAAGATGATAGTAAATGCAAGGATTCATAGGCTTAGCATTTCATCAAATATAACATGTGCATGTATTAAGATCAAAACAAGCAAGCAAATAAGATATGAAAGCATATTAATTTAAGCATGAATCATTCCCCATGTTGGTTTCCCTAATCACCCATTAAACCCTAGCTAAGAGACTACTCACTCATTATCATATTGATCATGCTAGAAAGGTTGTCAATCATACTAACATAATGAAACATGATGAATAAATGAAAGTAATTAGCAATAATTAAAAAGGGATTAAGAGATTATACCTACTAATGATTCCAATAATAAAGCAAGAATAAAAGAAGTACTTGAATCCTAGATTGAGAGGTTGTCAATCTCCCAATAATAACCCAAATAATCTTCAATTACCCAAAATAAAGTAAGAACAAGAGAGAGATTAAAGAACTAAAACTTGGATTAAAACTTGATTAATATTTGATTACAATATTGAAGAGAGATTTGATTGATATTAACTACTCTAATTATTGATAAGAAGAACATCCTCCTCTAATTAGACTAATGGGGTATTTATAGTGAAAATTAGGGAGGATGCATTAGGGTTAACTAAGGGCTAAACTAGTAATTACACTTTTTAAGTTGAGCAAGGAGCCTCCAGGATTATCCGAGAGAAGGGCTTCTCTTATCGATGCTTGAGGAATGAAAACGTCTTTGTCTTTGTGATCCGTGCGGATGGGAGTCGGGACGGCGGATCTGGCTGAGAATCCGAGCGGATTCTTGGGCAAGACGCTCGGACTGGCGAGGGGGAATCCGAGCGGATTCCTTTGCGGGACGCCCGGATTGGCGAGGACGGACGGATTCTCTACAATCCGTTCGGATTGTAGTTCAGCAACTTTCCTTCTTCTTTTTCTTCCCTTTTCTTCATGAATTCCTTGAGGATTTCCTTGGGGACTCAAGGATCCTTTTCTCAACAATGCTCTTCTACTATGCTATGTACAAAGGCCTTCTAGTCTTGTCTCTCCTTGATGCTTGGTCATTGAATATGATCAATTTAGCCTTGTTTTGCCATGAAAATGCAAGATTCTTACTCCTTTCCTACCAAGGGATCAAAATCTCAAAGAATATGCAAAACAAAGAACTAAAGATAAGAAATGACCCAAATAGGCACTAAAAAGCATAGAAACAATGGTAATTCGGGGGCTAAATATGCGCCAATTATGGTCACATCAAGAACATCTCGAGTTTAATGCCTTTGATAGACATGTAATCCTTGAAAGCACGAATGTGGTTCAAAGGGTTTTCATGCCCCTTGAATTTTGGGATATCCGTCATGTTGAAGTTGGTTGGCAATTTGGAACTTACGGCCTCATATTTGCGATTGTTTTCCCTATAGATATCATCCCCTTTGAGATACATCAGTTGTTCCTCAAAGTATTGGAGTCGTTTATCGGCTGCAGTCGGATCTATGGGAGGGTTGACCTCTTGTGCTCCCACAAAAGGTGGATGATTTGCATTCGCGAAGTCATTCACAAAATCATGAAGTATTTAATTTTCTGCAGGAGGCAACCTAGTTTCTACGGCAACAGTTCGGCCCTCGATCGTGTTGAGGCGATTATTCACTAGGTCTTGGCTATTTTGGAGACGAACGAGCGCGGCTAGTATTAGATCATTACCATTCAGTGGTTGTCCATTGACACTTGCGTGACTAGTTCCAGGCATCTTGAAAACTGGATAAGAGATCGACGACGAATCAAAACACGATCGACCATTCTAGCACACTTACTCAAAGAAAAGGTTTGACTTGTGAAGTGGGAGTGTGCCACTTGTGTCAAGTGAGGTTTGAAGAAATGACAAGGTTTGGATATGTTGGTCCTAGTCAATTATAGTGTAGTTGTAGGATTAGACTCGAAGTGAGGTTTTGAAATGGGCTTCGAAGCCCGAATTTTGACTCGACAATTGGACAGAGCTTCGACTAGTTTTGCGCTAAATTTGGCCTATTTTTCGAAAATTTTACATTTTGAAAGAGGTTTTCATTTTTAAAAAATTCGTCATGGTTTTATTTAGAAAATGGTGATCAGATATAGTACAAGCATTTATACAGGCATTATAACGGGATGCTGAGTGCATTTAAAAGGGTTTTGGCTTAAAGGGTGGGTTGCCATACCTTACAATCAAACCCGGGGTCTGTGGAGAGGCTCGTACCAAACAGGAGTAAGGCCGATTCCTAGTCCATTTCCTCGAGTAGTGAAAACCCTTGCTACAAACAAGAGTAAGAACCATGGTATGGTTGACGTCAATCGCTATCTATCCTTAGGCCCAAATAAGAATTTGGACCGTCTAGACGGGGCGATTGGTCAAATGGGTTGGGTTGGGCCTTAGAAAGGCCGAATAAACGGTCTAGGAAGACCGAGTTATGAAAACCGACAACTATTTTGTACAAACTATTCCCTAACCTTGTTCAAGTTATGATGAAGGTGTTGATGGAGGACAAAAAATCGTGATATTCTTGTGTACAATGTGTGATACATAAGTGGACTCATGGGACTCAAAAATATAGGTGGACTCATTGGATCTTGCCTATATATATATTGTAGATACCTCATTTCTGCACCTCCCGCAAACCACTCGGTGATGATTGGGCCGCATGTTTGGTACACGGAACGATTTGTGACAGTTCATAAGTTTATCGTCAAGTGATCACTTAAACACTTGTGTCTACCTCATAGTCATCATCTACGCGCCGATACGGTCATTTTGACGGTAATTAGAGTACATTTGGAGTCCGTGTCAAAAACCGTCTACATTTTATAATAACCGTTTAAAATACCGAGTCAGAATGTTCTGGAATGTTCCGGATATTTCTATTCCATATTTTCCAATCTTTTAATCTTTGGTAAAATATATCCCGAAATTATCATATAAAATATTAAGGAAATAAGATTAATCCGCTATTCCATAATAGAAACACGGAAATCTTTCTTCCGCAGAGAGAAACCATCGAGGAAAAGACGCAGCAGTCTTTGCGCCTCTTCCAAGAGACGCAGTGCTTGCTTCACCTCTTCCTCAGTCCTTTTCTGCGTATTTTTCGTATCTTTTCGAGATTCACTACCAAAGTTTTTCCGAAAACCCTAATTTCCGTCGTGTAATTAGTATAAATAGAGACCTTCGGTCTCACATATTTCTCACGCGAGTGTCCGCCCTTCTTTTCTCCCTTTGCATTCTAGACCACGTTCTTACTTTTTGGCGTCTACGTGCTTGAACTTTCGACCACATAAGCTCGGATCTTTCTGTGTACCAGCCTCGTTTTGCATGACCGACCAATTTGACCAACTCCACATCAATCAACTTAATCAATCTGTTTAATTCCTCTAAGAGGGCACTTTCGTCGTACATTCGAGTCGAGCATTACTAAACGTTAACTTAGCTCATCTCGTTTCGTCAAACATGTAAGTCTGAGGGTGTAAATCCTTCGTCTTTTGT
Organism: Silene latifolia; assembly: GCF_048544455.1. Lineage (NCBI taxonomy): Eukaryota > Viridiplantae > Streptophyta > Magnoliopsida > Caryophyllales > Caryophyllaceae > Silene > Silene latifolia. Next base: position 484,647,173 of record NC_133538.1, on the reverse strand, counting down.
TCGTCTGTATGTTTTATTTTGCTTTCAATTGTTCATGTTTCTTTCAACAAAATAATTCTAATATGATAATTTTAACCTATAATTCATTAATAACTTATCATCATTAACATCCCGACTTAAATCCTTTATAATCCCTATTTGCGGGTTTTCGTCATTCAAATCAATTCGGATTTTTAGAGGTTCGATTCATCCATATTGAGTCTCTGGAATTCATCTTTGATATATTTCCATTTGTTATTCATCGTTGCCATCATTAATTCGTCTTTAACCTAATTAATTTTTTTAGTTTGTTTAATTTGTATTTGTAATTAACCTTATTAATCTTGTAAATAATTCATCCTAATTAGTTTTTATCCATGTTTTATCGTTTTTATGACCTCAATCACATGTCAATAATCTGTTAAACCACTTCTATCCGAGTCAAATAATATAATCAAGCATTAAAATCACCAATGAATATTAACGATTTGCAATTCCTAAACTTCACGCCGGAATGAGCTCGAGAACAGAACATGTCTCAATACTGCCCTCTTTCCCAAAGGACGCGCTCTCATTTGCTGCTGTTCTGGTTGACTTCTGTCTCTGAACTCCCGTTTCTTCCTTGACCTAGTTTATTAGTTTACGTATTTAATTTACTATTAATCGTATTATCACTTAATAATATGTTCGTTTATTTATTTATTCTTTCTTTTCTAAAATCATCCGTTTTAAATGTATTTTCGACATTAATCAATTAATCCAATGTAATTATTGTAATTTTCTTTATTGTATTTTTATTATTTCTTTTATCGTATTTCTTGTATGCTCTCACATGTAATCGATCTTAAATTCCTACTTCGACTCAATTGCATGTTAAATTACGTGATAACCGACTTAGTATTAATTCTCACATGCTAGGATTAATCTAATGAATGTTGCATTGCATGCATATAAATCGACAACATATCGAGTATAGACAATTTTCCTAATCATTAGTAGAGGCCGCTATCGAGGCGGGCGGGATTAGGTGTTCGATCAAAAGAGCTTCCTAATACATACCCTCACCCCTTACTCCAGATCTCTGTGAACATCCGTGTTCATTTGCATCCACGAGAGTCTTTCTAGACATAGAATGCTAAGGGTAACGAGTTCTTGGTGTTCATGTCACTACTTTGTGTCTTGACATGGCACGAGGTATCCGAACAATTTTCAATTTTCCACAATAAATTGGAGGCGACTCCACAAATGCACAAGAAAAGCTTGGTCGCTTTTCGCCTCTCTGGGCCCGCGTCCACAGTTTGGCGATTCCGCTGGGGATCATACACCTACGTTTTGCCAAGGGTGAAACTTGAACAAGGTTAGGGGATAGTTTATACGAGACAGTTGTCGATTTTCATAACTCGGTCTTCCTAGACCGTTTTATTCGGCCTTCCTAGGCCCAACCCAACCCATTCGACCAATCGTCCCGTCTAGACGGTCCAAATTCTTATTTGGGCCAAAGGATGGATAGCGATTGACGTCATCCATACCATGGTACTTACTCTTGTTTGTATCAAGGACTTTCACTACTCGAGGAAATGGACTAGGAATCGGCCTTACTCTTGTTTGGTACGAGCCTCTCCACAGACCCCGGGTTTGATTGTTCGGTATGGCAACCCACCCTTTAAACCAAAACCCTTTTAAATGCACTCAACATCCCGTTATAATGCTTGTATAAACGCTTGTACTATATGTGATCACCATTTTCTAAACGAAACCATGACGAATTTTGTAAAAATCAAAATTTCTTTCAAAATGTAAAAATTTCGAACATAAGCCCAATATTAGCGCAAAACCAGTCAAAACTCTGTCTAATTGTCGAGTCAAAATTCAGGCCTCAAAGCCCATTTCAAGACCTCACTTCGAGTCCACTCCTACAACTACACTACAGTTGACTAGGACCAACATTTTCAAACTTTGTCATTTCTTCAAAAACTCACTTAACACGAGTGGCACACTCCCACTCTACACAAGTCAAAACTTTTTTTCCAAGTAAGTGTGCTAGAATGGTCGATCGTGTTTTGATTCGTCGTCGATCTATTTTCCAGTTTTCAAGATGTCTGACACAAGCGACGTGAGCAACAACCAACCCTTGAATGGTAATGATTAAATCCTAGCCGCGCTAGCTCGTCTCCAAGTCACTCAAGACCAAGTATATGATCGCCTCGACACAATCGAGGGCCAAATATATACTGTGGAAACAAGGTTGCCTCCTCGAAAAAGTGAAGTGTCTGATGAATTTGTGAATAACTTCGGGAATGAAAATCCTCCTATGGGAGCACATGAGGTTAACCCTCCCGTAGGTATGACTGCAGTTGAGAAACGACTCCAATACTTGGAGGACCAATTGATGTATCTCAAAGGGGATGATATCTATAGGGAAAATAATCGCAAATATGAGGCCGTGAGCTCCAAATTGCCAACCAACTTCAACATGACGGATATCCGAAATTCAAGTGACATGAAAACCCTTTGAACCATATCCGTGCTTTCAAGGATTACATGTCTATCAAAGGCATTAAACCCGAGATGTTCTTAAGGATCTTTCCTTCATCTCTTGACACTATCCCAAGACAATGGTTCTATTCTCTAGAGAACAAGAAGATTGCTACCTGGGACGACGCCACAATTGAGTTCGCTAAGCAATATGCAGATAATGCCCAAATCCAAGTCAACATGCGCACTTTAGAGGTTCTTACCCAAAATGACAAAGAAGGTTTCACCGACTTCCTAAGTAGGTGGAGGAAGACTAGTACCCAACTTGTTGAACATCCAGATAAAGCGACCCTCGTGGAGAAATTCGTGGACAATTTTAAGCCCATCTATGCGAGTCATTTGAGGTAACAAAACATTAAGACTTTCAAAGACTTAACTGTACTAGGAACAAGGATCGAGGATGATATCCGTAAAGGGCTCTTGTCCAAAACGGTAGGTCGTGGATATCAAGGCTCAATAAGTCGTTCTTACGGCTCTACTAGCAAGACTGATGAAGTTAACCTTCTCGAGCCATCTAAGTAGAGTACCCCACCAAGAAAATTCACTAATATTGGGGACACATACTCTAATGCTCTAAAGAGACTGATGAAACAGGATAAGCTTCAACCCATAGGCCCTACGCCCGAACCAGAAAAGAAATCCAAGTTCTAGGACGAGAATTCGTATTGCGAATATCATAGAGGCAAGGGACATGATACGGAAAAATACTACAAGCTAAAGAATGTACTTCAAGACATGATTGAAGACGGCCACCTACCAATACCGCCTGGTGGTAAGCCTAACAACACTTAGAATCCTCTTGGAGTTCTGATGATTACAAGTGATGAATCTACCTTAGATTACTCACATCTTATCTCCCCAAAATAAGAGGTGATCAATGGGATATGTATGGATAGCAAGGAAGACGTCTATCTCCAGGATTTCCCTTAATCAAGAGCGCCGAAAGCATCATAGATGAGATCATTGCCACACTGGGCACAGAAACCAACTCAAATCAGCAGAAAGGATGGAGGAATTCTATCAAGTGGACGAACAATCAAGGAAGACTCTTTAAGCTCTTCATTGGAGAAGGAGAGATGTTCAAAGGAGAATCAGAAGACGATAAATTCGAGTCAGAGCCAGAGTCGGAGTCAGTGTCAGAGTCTAGAGAAGTCCCTAGAGAGTCTCCTCCTGTCGTCACTCCCATTCCCCTTGTTGCTCCTAGCTTAGCATCAAGTAGCAACAGTAGTTTGGGAAATGTCCCAACGGCTGTCCCCTTACCGCCACTAACTACACAACAAATGCCTTCTTTGTTTCAACGTTTCTCAAATTTTAATATGAATAAATCAGGTTCTGCTTACTCTTTGTGTTATTCTGAATGAAATTCTGTTTACGATGATTATGAGGATGACCCAGACCCAGACTCAATCAAAATACCTCCATACATAGCCAAAGAAATACTACAAGAGGGGGAAGGGGGACAAGTAATAGAAGATACTGAACCCATCAACGTAGGAACCGAACTAGAACCCCAAGAACTTAGGATAGGGACGACCTTGAGCTTTACCAAAAGGGCCAATGTCATAGACCTCCTACACGTGTTCAAAGACGTTTTTGCTTGGTCCTGCAAAGACATGCCAGGGATCGACAGGGACATTGCAGAATATAGAATCCCGATTAAACCAGGTTTCAAACCCGTAAAACAGAAGCTTCGACGAATAAGGACAGAATGGGCTCTTAAGATCAAAGAAGAAGTCGACAAACAGTTCAAAGCCGGGTTCATCAAAGTTTCCAAGTACTCAGACTGGGTAGCTAACATAGTACCCGTACCCAAAAAGGATGGGAGAATCTGTATTTGTGTGGATTTCAGAGACCTAAACAAAGCAAGTCCCAAGGACGACTTTTCTCTACCACATATCGACATATTGGTGGATAACACAGCAGATCACACGCTATTGTCCTTCATGGATGGATACGCAGAATATAACCAGATCAAGATGGCCATAGAAGATATGCATAAGACCGCCTTCGTCACTCAATGGGGCACCTATTGCTACACGGTTATGCCATTTGGGTTAATCAATACCGGAGCTACATATCAACACACCGCAACTACGCTCTTACATGACATGATGCATAAAGAAGTTGAGGTATACGTAGATGATATGATTGTCAAGTCCAAGGATAGAGAGGGGAACATTGTGAACCTTCGCAAATTCTTCCAAGGCTACGAAAGTACAACATGAGACTCAACCCTCAGAAATGCGCATTCGGGGTAACATCTGGTAAACTCATGGGATACGTTGTTAGCCAACGAGGAATAGAAATAGACCCTTCCAAGATCAAATCTCTAATCGAAATGCCGCAACCTCAAACAGAGAAAGAAGTTAGAGGGTTCCTAGGTAAGGTGCAATACATAAGTCGATTCATATCGAAACTCACAATGATCTGTGAACCTATCTTCAAAAACCTAAAGAAAACAAATCACACCATGTGGGATGATGACTGTCAGAAGGCATTCAACCGAATCAAGGAGATACTAGCCAAGCTACCTGTAATACTCCGTATTTATGAGTCTTTGGGTACTCTATCGAGTAGGCCTTACTCTGTCGAGTAAGGGTGAGTTGCGTTTTAAAATAGTTTCTGACCTGTTGGGTACTCGATCGAGTAACTAGGATACTCGATCGAGTAAGGGGGTACTCGATCGAGTACCTTAGGTACTCGATCGAGTAGCCGGATTACGGGGAGTTTTTCTCGGGTTTTGTTAATTATGCGATTAAGATATATAACCTTTTTCCGTCATCATTCTAAACACTTTTGCAAAACCTAATTTACTGTCAAAGAGAGAAAGCAAGTACGTTCATCATCTTAATCGCATTGTTAGCAATTTCCGGAGTTTGGAAGGTCAGTTCTCATCGTTGATTATACCGTTGAGTTCCTTGCGTTGAGGGTAAGGTCTATGTACCCTTTTTATTATCTTTCCTTTAATTTGGTTAAACCCTAATCTAGGGATTTGGGGGTTTTTGAGTAGGTTGTGATTTGGTAGCATTTGTATGTTGTATGATAGGAGGAGGTTTTGTAGAAGAAGCTCTTTGATACAGCTGTAGAGACCGTCAGATAGTTGTGCTTTCCAGGTAGGATTTCCTACTCAGTATTAGTCCCATAATGGGATGATTGTTGATGTGTTGAGATTGATTGTTTGTTATAGTAATTGTATTGTGACGGTTGTGATTGTGATTGTGATCGTTGTCTATGGTTCTCGAGGCGTGCCCTCGGCTGAGTGAGATCACTTACGGGAGTGGTCACAAGTGGCTTCACGCCCTAGTTTCGCCCTTCGTGGAACCCGCCACGGAAGGGGATGTGCATATTAATGGACAGGGTTATCGCTCACTATGTGGAGCGGGGATTTAGTGGGTACGGCTGCGGTCCCCCACCGCGGGTGGTCCAAAGTGGACGATCGATTGAGATGATTGGAATTGGCGTGATCAGAAGTGTGTGTGTGTGTGATTAAGTCATCATTTATCTTATTGTTAATATATATTGAGTTGTGTGATTAGTACTGACCCCGGTGTTGTTTTGTAAACCTGCGGTGATCCATTCGGGGATGGTGAGCAGATATTGAGTAGGTATGAGATGAGTACTGGGATAGCTGGGATTGCCACGACATGATGATAGAAGTCTTCCGCTGTAGCTTATTAGTTTATTTACATTTCAGTTAGAACAGTCAGTTTGAGAACATGTATTACACTTTTTGTTTGGTTTTAAGAATTGTAACTCTTCGCTAAGTATTTATATTTAAACGTTGTTTCTTCATTGTTTATTTGATTATCATTGCCTCGGGTAACCGAGATGGTAATGTCTTCATACCTGAGTGGTCCTGGTAAGGCACTTGGAGTATGGGGGTGTTACACTACCAGTGCTCATGCCACCTCAACGAGATCAACCTCTTGGTTTATATCTCACGGTAACTGAAACAGCCATGGGCGCCATGCTAGCCTAAATCATAGGAAATGAAGAAAGAGCTATCTATGACGTTAGTAAGAAGTTCTTGGAGTACGAGTGCAAATACACACCACTCGAGAAGACATGCTTCGCTCTTGTGTGGGCAACGAAGAAGCTACGCCATTACATGCTTAGCTACTCCGTCAAAGTATACTCCAAAATGGATCCTGTCAAATACCTCTTCGAGAAACCCGTTCTCAATGGACGCCTAGCAAGATGGACCATGATGCTCTCAGAATTCGATCTCAAGTATGTACCTCTAAAAGTTATAAAAGGGAACACCGTTGCCGAGTTCTTTGCAGAAAATCCCATCAATGATGCACAAACAATAGACACCTGGTCATTTCCGGATGAAGATATACTCCAAACCGATGTAGACTCCTGGGACCTTTATTTTGATGGGGCATCGAACTTGAGAGGATTTGGAATAGGAGTGTTGCTCATTTCTCCTGAAGGCGAGCATACACCAATATATGTCAAACTCAACTTCGAGGTGACAAAGAACGCGGCAGAATATGAAGCTTGTCTCATCGGATTACAAGCAGCAGTAGGTTTAGGCATCAAGAATCTTCGCGTACATGGAGATTCATCTTTGATCATCAACCAAATTACGGGATCTTGGAAAATTCGAAGTGAAAGCCTAGCACCTTATCAAGCCAGAATAGACCAAGTAGCCCAATTCTTCGATCAAGTAACATACCTACATCTACCTCGAGAGGAAAATCAATTTACAGATGCTCTTGCAAAACTTGTATCTTTGATTAATATGCCGGATAATATGGTTGAAATGCCTTTATGCATCGAACGATGGTCAGAACCGGCTTACGTGCACCAAATCAAAGATGAAGAAGAAATTACAGAGGAACTCTGGTTCGAAGCAATCATGAACTTCAAACTCAATGGCACCTATCCACCGGATATGGACAAGAGGGGACAATGCGCTATACGCTTACTAGCTTCCCAATACGTCCTCATGCAAGGAGAGTTATAGAAAAGAATACCTCTTGGTGTGATCCTACGTTGCCTTGATCATCCACAGGCACGGAAAGTGATGGAAGAAGTCCATAATGGAGAATGTGGCCCTCACATGAGTGGCCCTATGATGGCAAAGAAAATAACACGTTTGGGGTATTATTGGACCACAATGGAATCCGATTGCATAAAATATGTCAGATATTGCCACAACTGCCAAATTTCGGGAATGTGCAACACGTCCCTCTTTCATTACTCTATACAATGACATTTCCTTGGCCATTTTCTGCTTGGGGAATTGACATCATCGAAAAGATCACCCCAGCTGGAACAGGAGGTCACTGTTTCATTCTAGTGCCAATCGATTATTTCACCAAATGGGTAGAAGCGGCTTCCTACACTAGTCTCACAGCCAAGAACGTGGTAAAGTTAATACAAACCAACATCATCTGTCGATACGGTTGCCCACATGAGATCATTAGTGACAATGGGTCACATTTCCAGGATGAGACTGAGCAATTGCTAGCCAAGTACAAAATTAAGCATCACCACTACTCGCCATATAGACCACAAACTAATGTCGCGGTAGAGGCGGGAAACAAGAACGTTGTCACAATCCTCAAGAAAATGATTGAAAACTATTGAGATTGGCCAAGCAAGATACCTTTTGCTTTATGGGGATACCGTACATCTATTAGGATGCCCACTGGGGCCACCCCTTTCTATTTGACCTACGGCATGGAAGCCGTACAACCAGTCGAGCTAGAAATACCATCCTTGCGTATTTTACTCAAAAGTCAAATCCCGGAAGCCGATTGGAAGAAGGATACATATGAAGAACTCATCCTCCTGGATGAACGAAGATTGCGCGCATTACATAATGTGCAAACATATCAGGCACGTATCAAACGAGCCTTCAACAAAAGGGTTAAGCCAAGAAACATCAAAGAAGGAGACTTGGTCCTCAAATCAATTAGAGCTCTTTTACCTGTCGATCCACGAGGAAAATTCAAACCCAACTAGGCCGGACCATTAGTCAAGTCCATACTTCCAGGGGGTGCGGTTATGATCACAGACTTAGATGGGAATGAATTCGCCAACCCGACAAACCTCGACCAATTTAAACGTTACTATGCCTAGAATAGGAATAAAACGCGCCTCGCATAACCCCACGTGTCGCTCCTGTGGCACGAAATAAACGGCCCCTGGCCAAGCTAAATAAAGCTAACGTAACCTTGCTCTTGTATTTTGACAATTTGTCATCCTCATATCATCAAATAAATTGAATTGCACTTTAGGAGTAAGTAAAAAGCTCATGCTTATTTTCTAGTTCACTACAAGCTCTTGCTTAGAACAACTATTCTTTTACATTTACTTAAACTACGCATAAGGGTTTGATTTCATTTTTTTAAATGAATACGTAGGCAATCCTTCACAGGATACAACCCATTATTTTAAATGTAAATAGAAGGACATTTGCATATGCATTTGGAATTCGACAAGAATAATAATAGAAAATCCCAACGGTTTCATAACCAATCAACCTCTTTTATTTCATTTCTTTTAATAATAATACACTATATAATAAAAATAAAGCTAAAAAAATAGGCTAAGATTCTAAAAATCCCACCTTCTTATTACAAACAATAATAATAATAATAAATAATAATAAAGACTCGGGCTATTCTTCAATTTTCCCTTTGCCTTTGTCATTTTTATCATATTTCTTGTCTCGACCTCGAGCCGGACGCTCTTGTGCCACTTCAGACCTAATCACCAACGGTCTCTCTCGTTGTCTTGCCTTGCCATTCTTGTCAACTACCTTTTCCATGGCAGGAGAAGTCTTTGGTTTCTTCGAAGCATGAACAACTCGAAACCCGGCTTCTTCCTCTTCCTCAGTTAGATGCTTCTCTTTCTCCTTTTCTACATCACGAACCTAGAAGTCAACAGGCTCGCGCTTCCTCAATCTCTCGCACTCCTCCGGAGTAGTAGCTTTCCTCCACCGCGTATAGGAATCAGACACCTATAGAGCACTAACAGAAGAATTCAAGAACCACACGTTTCTTTGAGCCCATTTGATGGCCCATTCTCTTCGGCTCTCAGTGGTAAGGGCCATAGCAGTCTGCAGGACGGTATCAAGCTTCTGAATCGCCTGCTTCAATCCAACCTGCCTTATCAACCTCTCCGGGAAGATGCATATCATAAACTCCAAGCCAGGAATGCACACCGATCGAGTAGGATCCAAGGACGAAACGCTAGTGACAGATTTGAGATGCCACCATGGTACGATCCATCTAATCAGGGGACCATCATCACTTTTCAGTTTGTTCTCCCAATAGTTGAAGACTCGAGTGAAGTCCACCATGTAAAGTCTAGTCCTCATTGCAATTGAGCGAGCATGATAAGCAGGAACATTAACTGGGGGCTCGATCAATCGAAGACGCTCCATAAGCCAGACCTACCAAAATGCAGGTATTAGAATCCAAAAAGGAAAAAATCGAAAAAAAAGAAGAAAAAGAAAAAGAAAACAAAAAAAAAAGCTTCGTTCTTTTACCTGCAATATGATGGGACTTCCCAAATAAGAAAGGTCGCGGTTGGCTTTCCTGTTATCTAACCCCAATAGGATCTCTCCTAAACACAGGCAAGCTGGGCTCCTACGCAGCTCCATTTGCTCAAGTAACGAGGGTCACCTCTCAAATCCTCATCAACATGCCCTTGAAGGACACATACATGCAGTAGGCAAAATCCAAATGCCCTTCGCCTTGCAACATAGGAAATGATAGGATATGCCCTGTTTATGAATCGATTGATGAAGTCCAACATTCGCACTCCTTTTGAGGTCACAAGACGGTTAACCTCAAATCTTGTCAACCCATGCAAATCTCTGAACTTATTCTTATAACCTTGAGAAGTAGAGGGTATAGCAGGCAAATGTTCCGGGTCCCAACCAACGATCGCAGTAATTTCTTCGGGAAATGGGCAAATATCGCCTCCAGGAAAGGCAAATACGTGATAATTCGGGTCCCAATAATCAAGACAAGCATCTATGAATGGTTTGACTACCTGGATCAGCTTCAAACTCAAGATCGATCCAAAATTATAGGCGCTCATATCGTGTTTCTCCACATTAGAGAACTCATTTGTCCACTCTTTCAGACGGATTTCAAGAGTATTCATAATGTATGCTTAATTTGAGAGCTTTTATGTAATAAGACGAGAGAAAGATGGAAGAATTATGTGAATAAAACCTCCCTCGACGTCTATATTTTTACTAAAAGTTGTTTCCTAAAAGCTGTTAGGACAGCCACACTGGGGAACAGGCGCATCACCTGCTACGCCTCTTCAAAGGGACGCAGCTCCTGCTGCGCCTCATCCTAAGCCTTCTTTCTGTGATTTTCCGCGTCGGATCTTTCCTAATTCCTCCAAGCATAATTTCCTATTCATACGGGTTATTATTTTGGTAAATCCATCAAATTACCATGTTTTCAAGTTTCCTAATTCCACGGGCACGCATTTCGAGACGACATCGATATTTTCGTCATTTCATCACACTTATCTGTTTCTTTTTTAATTTTCTTTTTGGGGAATCATTTCACCACTTTAATTATTTATTTTCAAACTTACACATTTCTTTTTTTAATTTTCTTTTTTGGGTGAATAATTTCACTCTCGTTTCATATCACATTTTAAACTTATATGTTTATATTTTCATTTTTTTTAGGGGGTAACCCTCCCTACTGTCCGGTCATTTTCGATAATTTTTTTGCATTTTTTCGAGTCATTGTCTTGCGCTAATTTAGGCCATGTGTACAAATGTATATCCTATGTGAATCTCTGTGTACATTTCGGCAGCATGACGGCATAAACTGTCATCTACCAAACCTTTTCAAAAGCTAACCTGCAGGTACAAAAAAAGCAATCCTGCAGCAAATGCACTCAGGCCATCATATATACAACCAAAAAGGGAATATGTACACCAAACTAAGGGCTCGAGCCTGAAACAAAGTGTATAAAGTGCAAAATGAAGGTCCTAAAATGTACAAATGTGTGTGAAGTACAGCCAGCAAAAACAATAAACAAACTACAGCTGGTCGCCGCCTAGCTCAACAACTCTCGCCTCGAGAACATCGATCTCGGCGTCGCGGACCTCTAGCTCCCTCAGCAGGCGAGCCGTCTCCTCTCGGGACTGGGCTAGCTCTCGATCCAAGTCATGCTCCCTCTGCAAATGACAATAATTGGCTCATGTCAATCATTTAAAACATAAAGAGAGTTAGAAAATTCAAAAATGAAGTAAACGGATGGTTCATACCTGATGTCCTCGACCGCCAGCAAGTGCCTCGATGGCAGTAGCCCGTAGCCGGTTGGCTACCACCACAAAGCCACAAACCGGGATGGCGCAACCTACATTTCAAAGATCCTCAATAATTTGATAAGTTTAAACAAGTGTATTCTTATACGAAAGCTGATTAAATTGGGGAGCATACCCTCCGAATCAAATGCTGCCACTCGTCTAGATCAACATCTCTCACCGCCGCGTCAAAGTCGCAAAGCTCGGAGATCGTCGTCATCCCCATCGCATCAGTGTACTCGAGGGTCTCGGGGTACTCTGGGGGCTCGATCCCCGCCACCTCGACCTCCTACAAAGTCAAATGGTTTCTATTAATCAATGATCATTCATCGTATTTGTAATACTCCGTATTTATGAGACTTGGGGTACTCTATCGAGTAGGCCTTACTCTGTCGAGTAAGGGAGTTTTGCCAAATAAAATAGTTTATGACCTGTTGGGTACTCGATCGAGTAAGGGGGTACTCGATCGAGTAGCCTTGGGTACTCGATCGAGTAGCCGGTTTACGGGGAGTTTTTCTCGGGTTTTGTTAATTATGCGATTAAGATATATAACCTTCCGTCATTGTTTCTAAATCACTTTTGCAAAACCTAATTTACTGTTTAAGAGAGAAGGCAAGTATGTTCTTAATCCTAATCGCATTGTTGACAAATCCCGGAGCTTGAGATGTCGGATTCCATCGTTCTTTATACCTTTGTGATCCTTGCGTCGAGGGTAAGATCTGCATACCAATTTTATAGTATTTCGTCAAGTTTTGTTAAACCCTAATTTTGAGATTGGGGGTTTTTATGATTTGTTAAGGTTAGATTGTGATTATGTGATTATGTGATAGGAGAAGGATTTGTAAAGGAGAGGTTTTGAGACAATTTGCTAGATCGTCGATGATTGTGTTGCTTTCCGGCAGGATTTCCTACTCATTATTAGTCCCATAATGGGATGATTGTTGATGTGTTGAGATTGATTGTTTGATATAGTAATTTTATTGTGACGGCTGTGATTGTGATTGTACACTGTTGATAGATTCAGACGGTTGTTGCTATTGTGATTGGTTGCCTATGGTTCTCGAGATGCGTTCTCGGCTGAGTGGAGTCACTTGCGGGAGTGGCTTCACGCCCTAGTTTCGCCCTTCGTGGAACCCGCCACGGAAGGGATGTGCACATTAATGGACAGGGGTTATCGCTCACTATGTGGAGCGGGGATTTGGTGGGTACGGTCGGTCCCCCATGGCGTAATGGGTCCAAAGGATGCGATCATTGATTGAGATGATTGGAGTTGGTTGGTTGTGTATGTGTGACGGTTAAGTCGTCTTTTATCTTATTGTATATATATATGGTGAATTGTGTGATTAGTACTCGACCCCGTTTAAATGTTTTAAAATCGTGGTGATCCATTCGGGGTGGTGAGCGGTGCTTAGCGGGTATATCTTGGATATGCGTGGGATCTAGCCGGGATGGAGTCATCACGTATCGAGTCTTTAGTCTTCCGCTGTGTTTGTTAGGACAATTCCTTTCAGTTAGTTTATAGTTTGAGAGCAGTTGTATTTTGCTTACAGTTAGTTTTGTTATGTAATCACTTAACTTGTTTAATAAAGTATGTTTCTTCATTGTCTTATGATTATCATGCCTCGGGTAACCGATATGGTAGCATCCTTATACCTGAGTGGTCCTGGTAAGGCACTTGGAGTATGGGGGTGTTACAAATGGTATCAGAGCGACGATCCTGAAACCTGTAACCAATGAATCTAATGAATCTAGGGAGTCAATTAAAATGAACCCGGGGTAAAGGTTGTAGGAGCTAATGCAAAGACTTGGGAGACGTCCTAAAGTCGCGAACTCGCCCTACAATTTTGAACCGGTCACCATGGGATATGTGTCGGGATCGTTATGTGCTTATTGTGTGCTGTGTGTATCTATGTAGTAGTATGTTGTATGAACTGATGGATGAAAGATGATAATGACGTGAATTGTATGTTGGTTGATTGTAAAGCATGAAAGTATAATTATTGATACATGTAATTTGACATGTTATAATTATGTAAGGAAAAGTGTTTTGTCTATATATATATATATATAAAGCGATGTGTAAGTATACATGTTGTTGTTGTTGTCGTGTTGAGTAAAAGTACAGAAGGTTGGGAGTGTGAATTGAACATGTGCTGGGTGAATATGTTGAACGAATATGGTGGATAAATATGTGGTATGATGGATGAATTAGGGGAAAAAGATGAATCATCGTGGTATGGTAACATGGTTCCGATTAAGCATGTTATATAATGAAAGTTATTTTATAATGTTGTTATGCTAGTAACATGTGAATAGGGGACTTGATGTCATGTATTTGTGATTTTGTTTACGGAAAAGTGATAGAATAAAAACATGTGGGTAAGTCATAATTGGCAAGTTAGATAAATTATGTGCATGATGAATGTTGTTGCTTGGCTTTTGAAAATAGTAACATATGATTATGAATACTGGTTTTATGAGTTTTGGACTGGTTTTGTTTGCTTGGTTGTTGTTTAAGCTATTTGGAAGTAAAAATCAAATAGTTATGTCGTCTGATTACAGCAAAGTTGTCTTTAAACTGTTATAACTTGATATGCATAAATGATTTTGATGTGATTCCAATTGGAGGTGATAGCTTGTCCTTTTACGGTTCTAACGATAGGTCACACGCCCAAATCGACCAAGTAATGAGTGAGTTATGACTGTTTTACGAAAACTGGACAGTGTTGAGAAATGCGTAGGTACTCGATCGAGTAGCCTTGGTACTCGATCGAGTAGGGGGCACTGATCGAGTACGTCGCCACTCGATCGAGTGGCCCTGGTAATTTGTATTACGTGCTTCGATCTTCACCTACTCGATCGAGTAAGTCACTTACTCGATCGAGTGGCTCTGACTTCGATCTAGTGACCCCTGTTTTGGGTCATATGCTTATCTTTTGACATTTGTTGCATATTATGTTTAATTCAAAGGTAATATTTTGCTTCTTTATGCACCGTTTTATATGTATATTGATCCTGATGCGTAAGTTACCCAATCTTATGGTGTAGTGAGTGGCACCTGTGGTGAGTAGGAGTTCGGTGGGAGGACATGAGTTCTATGTGTTGTGATAGATAGTGGAAAAAAGAAAAGGGAGATTGGTATGGCTTAATTGAGGCATAGAGCATGTTTTGTGAAACGGGATGAGTGATATGATTGTGTGTTGAGTAATGTAAGAATAAGTGAATGTGGGCAAAGAGTGATGCAAGTTTAAGGAACGTGAGAATGAAAAGATTGAAAGAAAGGATGTGGATAGTAGCAACCGGAGATGTATAACGAATTATGGAGGGAGATGGTGAGCAGTGCTTGGCAGGTATATCTTGGATACGCGTGGGATCTAGCTGGGGATGGAGTCATCACGTATCAGAGTCTTTAGTCTTCCGCTGTGTTTGTTAGGACAATTCTTTTCAGTTGGTTTATAGTTTGAGAGCAGTTGTATTTTGCTTACAGTTAGTTTTGTTATGTAATCACTTAACTTGTTTAATAAAGTATGTTTCTTCATTGTCTTATGATTATCATGCCTCGGGTAACCGAGATGGTAGCATCCTTATACCTGAGTGGTCCTGGTAAGGCACTTGGAGTATGGGGGTGTTACAGTATTTTCAAGATTAATCAAAAGGAGAGTAAAATACTTACCACGACTGGCCAGTACGCCAACCTCCCATAGAGGAACGCCGAGTGGTCCTCACCAGGAAGAAAGAGGGCGTCGCCACCGACGCCAGCTAAGTCAGCCTCCCTCTCAGCATCGGAAGGCTCCCGAACATCATCCGAGGAGGATCGATGGGAACCGTCAAGACATATCAGGAGCACTGACGAGCCAAGCGCTCGCCCAAGTACCACACAGGACCCATCAACGTCCTCAAAAGCAACCGGCTCGAGCTCCTAGGTCGAAGGACGTCGGCCACAAAAGGAGGAGCGTCAGCGTAGTCCGCACAAGGCCTGGGCACCCACTATGAAAAATAAATAAGAGGTCATTCATATGATCAATTCTGAAAGAGAGCAATGAAAAAGTGAACAAAGAAAGCTGGCTCGAAGATACTCACGCCGTCCAGCTGTAGAGCGTTCACATCCCGTCGACATGCGTCGTGGAAGGAACGCTGGCTCTTCTGATTTTTGACATTATGAGTGTCATGGAATTATTCCAGATTGTTCAAAAATTTAAAATTCAAATTTCGAAATTATTGTAGTTTAATTTGGATTTATTTCATAAATGTTATGATTTTAAGGTCAAAGATGAGCATAAAATTAAATCAAGTTGAATTATTGTCAAAAATTGAGAGATGACTAATTTTTGAGTCCTAAGAGTGTTGGGATAATCAACTTGAGCTTAAATATGATTTGAAGTATTGATTTGTGATTTTAAGAAGTTATTATCACGCATTTCCATAAAATCGGGTTATATAAACGATATAAGCTAAATAGGGTGATTTGGCACATAATTTGGCATGTCAGACACATATTATATTGCTGCATAATTCAATTGTTGAATGGCTTTTTATTTATATAATTTTGAATTATGTAATTTTATCTTAGTATGGCCTTAGTTTAAATCGATATTACCCGTAATGAAAGGGAATATTGATTCGGTTGTAATTTAATGTGATCTCGTATCACTTTTATTTTTACTAGTTTTTCATAATACAAATGTATAATAGGAATAGCTTTGTATTTTTATTATTATTTGCAATTATGGAGCTTCTTCAAGACGGTGCCATTCGGGAAGGCGTTCCGACAAAGACGGTGTCCTTGGGAGGCGTGCCACTTGAAGATTCAAGGGACCAAAGGAGTTGGTTTCCGAATATGTAATAGATTGTTTATTTTTCTATTTTAGGAAGACCATTTTGCATTTCTTTTAATATGTTGCATGTATTGCCAAATCTCCATAACATCACATGCATATCATATAGAGTCATCGACCGTGTCAATTATAATTATCGTAGTTCACCGCTTTAGTTCACTTAAAACGTGATAGATAATAAATTTACAAGACCACTCACTAAATAATAATTGAGAATTAGCCTTACCAAATAGTGGAAACCATGAATCCCAATTTCATAAGGAAGTAGGCTCGACTCATCGGGGTGCTAAACTTGTTATGTTGGGCATGTGTTCCGGGCTAAAGATAAATATAAAAGTAATTTTTATCGACCGAGAGTTCTTGAAGTAGAATCGATTAAAGAGTTAATCCACCGAGTTATATTGATAAGGGATGAATCGGCTCACCGTGCCCGAATTGATATGAACTTGGATCTCGAGATCATTTATAATAGTTGGATAGAGGTCACTATATAAATGCTTAAAACTTGTTTAAAATGTTTACAAGTATTATTAAAATGATAGATGTTTATTATTTCCTTCATTTCTATTTGTGTAGTTATTTATACGCAATGGATTCATCCAATACTCTTACACCAATCACCATTAATTTGTGGCTCCAATCATTCGATGAAAAGTGCTCCGAGTATGACAATGATACGATTAGAGAGTTACGCATTAGCATTGGTCAGGATGGAAATCTTTGCCACTTTACCACTTCCATACCTTCCACTCCAATATTTATGCCTACCTCTTTGGTAAGAAAATCTTGTGAAGAAAATCTCACTAATCCCAAGGCATCCTTATTTGTAGAAACAAGGAGAAATATTAAATTCAGTGGGAGTTCTAGCAAGAGTGTCCTTGCAACCGCAAGGGATAATAGTATTAATAAAGGAAAGGCAAAGATGGGTAAGAAACCCAAATCCGATTGTGAATTGGAAGTTGATAGTGAGACTACCACAACCAAGACCAATAAGGGTGCCCAATCGTACGAAGAATGTCATTATTGTAATATCATGGGCCATTAGAAACGAAATTGCCCAAAGTATTTGGTAGATATCAAAGCTGGACTTGTCACTCCACTTGGTACTATTTCTTCGGAAATCTTTGTTATTGATATAAATTATACCTCCACCTCAACGTGGGTATTGGATACCGGTTGTGGTTTTTACCTTTGTAATCGTATACAGGGACTTGGAAATGTGGAAAAGCTAAACAAGAGTAATATAGATCTCCGACTAGGAAATGGAGCTAGGGTAGCCGCCACTTCGAGAGGGACTTATGTACTTGTTTAGCTAATAGCTTTGAGTTGTAATCTACATAATGGTGATTATGTACCTATTTTGTCTAAAATATTATTTCCATGTTAGACATGGAAGGATTCATATTTCGCCATCAGAAACAATCGTTGTATTTTTGTTTGAAAATTGACATGGCTGGGAGCCAAGTCACTTCTCTTAATGATATTCATGTTTTAGACACTTCCAACTCAACTAAAGATATCTATAACATACAAACCAAAGGACTCATAACTAGTGATCCAAATAATTTGTACATTTGGCATTATTGATTAGGTCTCATAAATGAGAAACGCATTAAAAGCTAGTGTTGACTAGATTTATTGAGCCATTTAATTTTAAATCATATGGAATGTGCGAATCTTGTCTCCTTCGCAAAATGATTCGTACTCCCTTTAGTGGTAAAGGAACACGAGCAAGTGATTTGTTGGGACTAATACATGCCGATGTATGTGTTCCAATGAGCATGACCGCAAGGGGAATTTATGACTACTTCGTCACTTTTACCGATTATTTAAGTAGATATGGGTATATTTACTAAATCAAATATAAAGTGAAGCATTTGAGTAATTTGAGAAATTTCTAAATGACGTAGAGAACCAATTGAACAAAGAATTGAAGCATTACGATCCGATCGTAGTGGCAAAGATCTAAGTAATGAATTTTATTTATTAAAATATGGATTATGACCTAGTGTCACTACCCATAAGATCAAACTAATATGAGTCAGTTTGAGTTGTTGAACTCAATTTTGGGAATTTACAATCCATAATGGACAAGTAATTCTAAGTGGATGGTCAACCAGGAAATACCTAAAATAGAGAGTCTATTTAACAAATAACAAGGATCAGTCTCGCATATAACATGAATCAAACTACCATGATAGAGCTGATCTTTTATGTGCTAACACGTCAGTCTAGACAGACTTCCAATTACTTCACCATGTATATTTGTAACTCACTAAGCTATCTTTTAAGAAGATAGATGTATTTCTAAGAGATAGAGTGGGATTAGATTATTTCGTCACAAACATGTCTTATAGTTATTGTGTTACTTTGCGAAAGTAATGGAACTATAATCTATAAAGATAGAGTGGGAGTATAGTTTAGTGGGAGTATAGCACACATGTCTTATTGTTAAAATGTTGCTTTTCGAAAGTAATGGTATTATGACCTTGTCTCAAATCGACCCTGTTGCATATGAGCTATAGCATTACAATCCAAAGATTGTTACTCAAGAGTAAATTTACTTTACGGTGAGGGTCTCATTAAAGTAAATAGAGCTTTAGAGTACTTAAATGCATAGATTGACATGAAGATGTTGATCAAGATAAATTATGTTAGGAATCGCCACATTTCATTTTGATTAAGAATGGCAAATGATATTAAAAATTCGCTTTTCTAAAGTTGGAATTTAGAGAAGGATGTGTTTGGAACACAAAACCTTATATGAAGATCTAATAATCCTAACATATTATGCGTAGCTTTTTTAAGTGATCCTTGAATGGTCTTAAGCAAGCACTACTGGATTATACTTTTCGTTCATGAGATAATTGAGAATGGTATCAATCACATGATTGAAGAATCATGTTTATACAAGAAGTTAAGTGGGAGCCATAATTATTTTTCCATGTCTTATATGTTGATAACATATTACTTATTGAGAGTAATGTACCAATGCTCTCTTCTGTCAAGAGTGACTGGGAGACTAGGAAAAGGTGCGATCTATTCTAGATTTCTAAATCTATGTGAGATAATATTGGCATAGAGTTGAGAGTCTTATGATGATAAGATCTTTCATATCTGTTTAACATCAACAAGCTTGAGTAGGTTATTCATGTTGATGAAAGTGAAATTGTTATGATGGAGTCGTAGTCGTTCAGTGAACCTATTATGTTGTTGATTACATGAAGTCGATTTCTAATGTTTCCGCCATTGGAATGATCATGTATGCCAACAGACACACATGTCATGATGTAACATATGCTTAGAGCATGATAAGTCAATAGCAAGTTAATTCGAATGATGGCTTGTGAAAGCCTTAAAGAACACCCTTGAGATACTTGAGAAGAATTAGGGATTCGTTCATCTGTTTGGATGATATACTAAGTTATGTGTTGAAGGATTACACAAACTTTAGTTTCCAAACCAAAAAGGATTTGTTGAAATCCTAGGCTGTTTTTATTGACTTAAGAGTAAGAGACTAGAAAAGTGTTTTAGTTTTGACCATTGCAAATTCTACAAAAGGAATCTAAGTAAATTGTGATAAAATGGTCAGCGTAGGGAATGAGAGTGAATCCCTCTACAAATGACTTTATCACAAGTTATGTGATAACAGTGGGAACATCTTTCAAGTTAAAGAGCCCAAGTCTAGTAAGAAGACTAGACATATACTTAGATAAATTCATGTTATTAGAAATAACATTGAATAGAAGGAAACTAAAATGTATAAAGTTGGAATATACGGATATATGATATATCCACTTGCCAAGCTTTTATTGCATTTCAACTAGTGTAAAAGGTATACTATAGATTATAAGATATGAAATAGTAATAGTGTATTGACTATTCATATATGATAATCGCATTTATTGTTTGAGTTTCTTTAAACTCATCTATTACTGTGTTAAATCCGAATGGGTTGTTGAGACAATATTGAACCCCATTAATGTGAACTAAATTGACATAGTATTCGCCCCTAGTTACTTAAAGGAGGTGACGTCTCGAAGTGACTAGAGTGTGATGTGATTGATGGCAAGTTCAAGTGCTATAGAGTCATATGGGATGACTAGTCGATCACATAGGCAGACTGTATGGGACACTCTGTCGGGCAGTGACCGCTTATAAAGTTCTGGTAATTCATAAAGCCTGGTCGTGGCAAGAGCTGCTATAGTATTCTTATGAGTCAATTCTTTTTACTAGAGACTATTCGCCCAAGTTGGCACAAATATCTGATTGACTTTGATATATGCTCTATGACTGTCGTAACTGAGGTCAAATAGGTATATTTTTTGTTATGATGAACTGTGGCTATATGAAGGGAATAGTGCGATAGGAATTGTCGACCCCCTTGTCAGGGTTATTTGAAATCTCAAGGCCACTTGAGGAGTAGTGAGCTGAAAATGCGTGGCCACGCTCGGAAGGTATCTACGGTAGATAATTCCGGTCAGACAGTTACTCTCCACATCGAAGAAACCACTCAAGATATGATCAAATGCAAGTATGACCTACGAGACACCTTGCATTGAGTGGGAGATTGTAATAGGACAAGAGAATTGGTGACGCACACTTGTCTCGGACAAGTGGGAGATTGTTGGAATATGTGTCCTCAACAATAGTGTGATCACATGTTTAAATCTCATATTAAGAATACGAAAGGGATGATAAATTATATAGTCAACTGATCAACATTAATCGGTAACGATTGGCTTGGTACTGTTTGACGTTACTGTCGTGTTGACGGTGGTGATCAGTTGATCCCTTAAGGTCACACCTAAAGGATGATGCCCTTATCAGTAAAGTTGATTAATTGTATGATGATACAAGTTAATCAATTCCTTAAAATTGAACAATTCAATTGTGAGAGAGAATATTTAATATCTTATTGTAATTGGATTAAATAAGATTTATTTTAGTAATAGAAATACTTTATTACTAAAATCGATTATTGTTTGTGAAACAATTGAGATAAGAGTGAATGGTTAATTATAATTACAATATATTGTGAATTATAATTATATGATCCATTTTATTTATGTGATCAAGTATCACTAGTCAATTTATTATATGTAATTTAATTAATTTATAATAATGATATTTATTTGATAAGTATGCATTAAATTAATTAATAACCTGTATCATACTACATGTGACATATTGTGTAACAAATGACAAATTGACAAAAAAAATTGGTAGTCCATTTTATACATATGGACCGAAATGGAGGGGCTTGTAGTGGATTATGGGTGAATTATTTTATGTGATAGAATATTATATTCATGCCTACACTACATAGCTTAAATACCTACACATTTAGATAAGAACAAAAGGAAAAAGGGAAGGACCATATATTGGTTCTTATACTCCACAAAACCGGAACACGCTTCTTATTTTTAGGGGATTTTTGTTCTTTATTCATTCTTCTTATGCATATTCATTCATACACATGCAAAATCTCTCTAATATATTCATCTCTCTTCGTCCAAAACTTGAGAAGTTTTGATTAAAATTGTTCAATGATATTACTAATATTATTATTGTAATATATGAGTATTAGTAATCAAGTTTAAGGTTGACTACTAGACAAAATCTAGCAAATATTATTTGGTAGAGATAAGGGCTAATCTTAGGTGCAATCAAGAGGAGAATCTCTACATTGGGATTTTGGAGGATCATCCTAATATTCATCATAGCTCAAGAACAAGTGAAGGTAGGAGACCTTACTTGTGCCCATAAATCCGAAAATAACAATGTAAGAATCATTGTTTTCTCATTTTATTCCTTATTTTGTTATGCATGCACTAGATCTAAAGAACACATAATTAAGAAGTTAATCAGTTCGTAATTAGAAGAGTCTAATAAGAGGTATATGAACCTAACAGTTATTACATTATTATCAAGTTAATATCTACAGATACCCAGTATCTGCTAAGACTCCAACAAACACCCGATGATTATCGGACTACAACATGCTTTGGAATCGCAGCGTTTGATCGACAGTTCGTGTACAACTTTACGTCGGAAAACTTAAAACGATTTCGAAAATAAAACATTTCAATTTTTTTTTAAAGTATCTGGAGTGTTTAATGCATAACGACGGGGTCGCAATGACACAAATTAGAGTCAAAACCGACACCGGACCAAAAACCGACTCAAAATTCAAATTCTGACTCCACTAACGAGTCAAACACAAAAAACAAACCATTCAAATGCTTCCATGTTAAGATTTCCAGGGATCATGCATGGTCAAGTACCAAACATGTGAATATAAATCTTATGATAGAACAAATCATGATTGCATTTGTGTGAAAGCGACAAAGATTTTTATGCTAAAAATCTTTGTAAGAGAGGTCCAAATACCGTAAGGACGAGGTTGTCGAATTGAAGTATCGAGAGGTTGGCAAGGCCAACCGTGCCTTCTTTGAGGATTATGTTGATGGAGTTAGCCCGGATGTGATGAAGCCACCAAAGAGGAGAAGCTCGGGTCCCAAAAATGTAGTGGGCCGTGAATGGGCTCGTTTTGGGCCGAACATGGGGTCTTGTAATAGACCGGAAGCTGTCGCCATTGTAGATCCGTTGAGGATCCGTTCTGAGGAGGAAGTCCATGCTAGGCGGGCCAACAGGAAGAACAAGGGGAAGATGTACCCCAAGGGAAAAGGCAAGGGTAAAATGGAAGAATGAAGACCTTCATTACCCACTTTATTATTATGTTGTATTAGCGTTGTGAGTTTTTATTATGTTGTACTAGCTATGTTTTGTGTGTTTTGTGCTAGTTTTACTATGTGAGGTGTTTTAGTCGACACCTTAGCTTTGACAAGTTGTAGACTCGTCGAGCTTTATTTGTTGTTGAAATTTTAATCCCTCCCATTATTAATTAAATAAGAGGATTGCTCGTGTCAAAATTGTGAAAGCTTGTTTCTTCCATCTATTTTGTAAAGGCAATTCGATTTGAATCGTCCTAAACATTTGCACTCGGGAAGGTGGGATTTTTGTAGGAAGGGAGAAAGGCCTATTTTAAGTATTTTGTGGGAAAGGGAATGTTCTTTCCCTCTTTTTTTTATGGGGATGATATGGGTGATGTTTTTTTAATTATGGGGATGTTTTTTTTTTATTATGGGGATGGCTGTATCCTTCTTGTGTAGAAAAGGACTGCCTACGTATGCACCTAAAGAGGTGAAATCAAACCATGATCGTAGTTCAAAATGTTTTGTAAATTTGATTGGGTTTTGTGGTTGTATCCCTCATGTATAAGAGAGACTACCTACATATCCACCTGAAGAGGTGAAATCAAACCATGCTCGTAGTTCATGGGTTTTTTTGTTTAGTGTAAATGGATGTTGCCTTTGACAGATTAAAGGGCATTCGAAACGGGTAAGGTGCCGCAACTTAGACTTGATAAAACATGCAATTTCAAATCAGAATGCGTTGAGGAACTTGACTTGAAAAGGGTTAAGGTGGTTGCTAGTTGTAAAACTAGGGTGAGGTCGTTGGTCGCTACAGTTCAAGGGTAATATTTCTTGAGTTGGTCTAGGTTGGTCGGGTTTGTAAAATCCTCCCCGTCTAGGTCACTCAGTCTTACTACGCCCCCCGTAAGTATTTTCTTCAGCAGGTATGGCCCGACCCAGTTGGGTATGAATTTTCCCCTCCGATCGACGGGTAGTGGTGCTCGGACCGACTTGAGGACCAAGTCGCCTTCTCTGATGTTCCTCGGTTTAACCTTCTTGTTGAATGCCTATTGTATATGTCGTTGGTATAGCTGGACGTTGTGCAAGGCGTTGAGCCGCCGCTCGTCTAGAAGAGCGAGTTGTTCATACCTTCGACGGGTCCATTCTGCCTCAGGAACTTGACTCTCCAGTAGGATACGCAGAGATGGGACCTCTAACTCTACCGGTTGAACCGCCTCCATACCTTATGCGAGGTAGAAGGGTGTGGCGCCTGTCGGTGTTCTGTGGACGCGGGATCACGGGGGCGCTTGGGAACAAGCGTTTGCATTTGTGGAGTCACCACAAATTTATTGTGGAAAATTGGACACCGTTCGAATACCTCATGCCATGTCAAGACACAAAGTAGTGACATGAACACCAAGAACTCGTTACCCTTAGCATTCTATGTCTAGAATGACTCTCGTGGATGCCAATGAACACGGATGTTCACAGAGATCTGGAGTAAGGGGTGAGGGTACGTATTAGGAAGCTCTTTTGATCGAATGCCTAATCCCGCCTGCCTCAATAGCGGCCTCTACATACTAATGATTAGGGAAATTATCTATACTCGATGTATTGTCAATTTATATGCATGCAATGCAACATCCAACGTTTTAATCCTAACATGTGAGAATTAGACTAAGTCGGTTAACACGTTATTTATCATACAAGAGGGTCAAAGTAGAGATTTAGATTGAATTACATGTGAAAACTTACAAGCAATAATATAAGGGATACAATAATGAAAATTACAATAATTACATCGGATTAATGATTTATGTCGAAAATACTTTTAAAACGGATAATTTGAGAAAGAATAAATAAATAAACGAAAAGATTATGGATGATATTATGAGTATTAGTTAATTAATACGTAATTAATAAACTAGGTCAAGGTAAAACGGGAGTTCAGAGACAGAAATCAACCAGGAACAGGCACAGCAGAGCTGCGTCCCTTGGAAGAGGTGCAGCAGTTGCTGCGTCCGTTCCTGGGTTGAGTTCTGGCTGTGAAGCCGGAACCGCATCTCGTTAATGTTCATTGGGAAATTTAATGCTTGATTATATTATTTGACTCGGATGGAAGTGCTTAACATATTATTTATATGTGAATGAGGTCATAAAAACGATAAAACATGAATGAAACTATTAGAACGAATTAATTACAAGATGAGACTAATTAAAGAAATAAACAAAATAAATTAATTAGGTTGAACAAGTTATTAATGATGAATTAATGATGGTGACGGTAAATAACAGATGCAAATATATCAAAGATGAATTCCAGAGATTCAATATGGGTAAATCGAATCTCTAAAACTCGAATTAACTTAATGACGAAAACCCGCAAATATGGATTATAAGGGATTTAAGTCGGGATTTAAAAGATGAATTAATTATGAAGAATTATTAACATGTTAAAATTATTATACAAGAATTACCGTGTTAAAAGAAATATGAACAATTGAAAACAAAAGTAAAACAAACGGATTAACAAAAGACGAAGGAAGAAGAAAGGAAGCAGGAACTGCGGCAGCCTCACGAAGAGGCCCAGCAGGTGCCGTGTCCCTTCGAAGAGGCGCAGCAGTTGTTGTGTCCTTTCTCGACGTCTGTCTCCTGATAATTCGTAAAAAAGGTTTTAAAATAAGGTTTTACAAATCGGTTTTAAGAATACTTTCGACATAAATCTTACAATGATGATTACAAAAATAAATAACAATTAATAAAATAAGGATTTACACCCTCAGACTTACATGTTTGACGAAACGAGATGAACTAAGTTAACGTTTAGTGATACTCTAATTACTGCCAAAACGACCGTATCGGCACGTAGATGACAATTAAGTAATAGACATAAGTGTTTGAGCAATCACTTGACGAAAAACTTACGAACTTTCACAAATCGTTCCGCGTACCAAACATGCGGCCCAATCATCACCGGGTAGTTTGCGGGAGGTGCATAAATGAGGTATCTAAAGAGCCCCCACTTTGAGTGAGGCTTGGACAAGGTGAAAGTCAAAGTATAGCCATCAGGTCAATCAAAGATTACAACCTGACGACTATGGCGACGCGAGGCGGCTCAAGGAGTCTGAACCAAGGACCTGTCGTCGGGAACATTTTAGAGTCTGTCGACTATCAGGGAGGGTCGTTTAAAGTCCATTAGACTACGTAAGGAGGCTCACCAGCCATAAGAAATGACCATACCTGAAATTCCTTGAAACTCCAGGGGAAACAAAACGCGATATTGGGAGAAGACGGAAGGACAAAATCAGGAACTGCTGGGAGAAATCTGCTTATGGTCGGCTTCAAACAAACTTCGGAAGAGCTTGGGGTCGATGTTGATCTCCATGTCTCGAGAGGGAATGTCTATCCGTGAACTCTCGCTGGGGGAACATAATCGGGAACTGATCTCCATGTCTCGAGCGGGAATTTTTATCCGTGTACTCTCGTTGGGGGAACATAATAAAGGCGCGTCGAAACACCTGTCAAAGAAGAACCGCTCGTTGTCACAAGGTAGGTCTGGACAAAGCATGGCAACAGTTTGCTGTTGGCTTGGAAATACGGGTCCGGGCGAATAATATACGTCAAACGGACCAAATATGTGATATGGCATCGAGGAAGAGGCGCACCAAAGATGGCCCCACAAAATAACGAAATTATAACGAATCTTCGAAAATTCCTATGGAGGGAAACTAAGGAAGAGGCGCAGAAAGAGCTCTGTCCCTTGGAATAGGCGCATCACGTGCTGCGTCTTTTCTTGGGCGTGTCAGTCCTGCGTAAAAACCCGATGAAAAAGGGGTCTGTTTCATTATTTCGAAATACAATTCTCAATTTCTCTCTCAAATTCCAACCATTTCCGTCAAAATTTGATCCAAAAGCTTGCATTTGCCATGACTAATCGAGGTGTGTATTAATCTTGCATTTATCTTCCGTATTTGATCAAATGGGACCGACAAAATTATGGTTTTCAACCCTAATTAGTCGAAAATTTGGGGCTTTTCCCCAAATCATTTTGCCTTGCAAAATTGATCTTGTAAATGGCTAATTGGTAATATAAGGATCATAACCATGTATTTGTTTCGAATTTTCATTTAGTTTTGAGCATTTGAGTGAAATTGTGACGGTTTCACAGCTAAACCGTAAATCGCTTCGAAAATATCCTTAGGATTGCCCATTTGTGACGAAACTTGGTATTTGCAATCCTTGCATGATGGTTAAACTTCCTACCATCTAGGAATTTTGATTGGTGACGGCTTTTACAGGACACTTCCTAGGGCATAATCGCCGTTATAACGAAATGCTGTCGAAATTCCTACTCGAACCCATGACTAGGCTTCAACTTAGGCTTGACTTGACCCAAATTACCACATGAGCGGTTGGGTTTGTGTAAAAAATTGCCAAGGATGGCGAGAAAAGAGCGATTTCGGAGCTCCGAAAACTCGAAAATCCCCTAATTAAGGCTTGTCGTCACTTGACGCGGCCTAAATTCACTTTAATATTGCAGGTGACGAGGCTTCTACATCTGGGAGGGATCCCATGGATGTGGACACTACCCTTGACCCTTCTCAGATGCTTGAGGAGGCGTTGGAGGAGGCTTTCACTGCCACGGTGACGGCTGCTCAGGACGAGGTCCTTGAGGAGGAGGTTGTTGAGGAGGAGGAGGTCCCGAGACGGGCCAACGTTGGACGGGGTGGTCGCCAGCTGAGGGGAGCACCTGCGTGGGCTGAGATCTGGGACATTAGGCACCTGCTTTGGGCTGCGGAGGGGCACCTATCCTACAGGACGGTGAAAAGCTTGGTAAATCGAATTCATCACTCTTCATTCATCTTCTTTCACTTCTATTTGTCATTCCTTTTCTTCTTCACTTGAGCTAAAGATAGTTTTTGTTTCAAATCAACATAGGAGGCCGGGAACATCAGATCGTTCTCGGGCTACACGACGACGATGGGGTGCTACAAGAGGTTGTTTGCGGAGGAGCGAGCCATGATTGAGCGGGGAGCGTTTGGCGCCTTGGTGCAAGCTTGGAGGGATATCACGAGGAGGAAGCTTCGGGCTAACCTCAGTCTCGTTCGAGCTTTCTTGGACCGGTTTTGGGACACGACCTCCACATTTCACATTCCTTTTGGTGAGGTGGGGGTCATGTTGCAGGATTACGGCATGATTTCTGGTCTGCCGTGTGGGACTGAGGTGGTGGAGTGGCCGGAGACAGCCATGAGGGTAGACTCGGCTGAGGCTAAGAGGTTGATCGGCTGGAACTTGGCGCCGAAGGCCGCTGCGGTACTTGGTTTGGTGCCTAGTTCTTACGTTCGAGACTACTTTACGGGGAAGACCCCGGCGCCGGTGGTGATCGAGGGGAGGGAGACGGCTCCTCCTCCCTGTACTGCAGAGCAGAGAGTCCGTTTGTGGCTCTGGTGGTTTCTGTCTTCGATCTATCTCGGAGACAAGGGAGAGAGGCTTTCGACGAAGCTCCTCCCCTTTCTTTCTGACCTGAGCTACCTAGGCCGTTGGGACTGGGTCCCTGCTGGTTTTGCGGTCCTCATCCGCTTCATGAGGGCCATGGTTCGTCCGGAGTTGATGGAGAAGGGGACTTCTCCTGCTGATGTCGGCCCTGGACTGCTGTTGGAGGTATGAACCTTCATTTCATTTTATGAAAGATCATTTCTTTTCTTGTCAAATCACGAAAGATCGTTATTGATTATCTTGCTTTACAGGCGTGGGTGTACTCCTACTTTCCGGGTCTCGCGCCCAAGAGGACGAAGCCGGTGGAGAAGGCTTATCCCGTTGCAAGGGATTGGGTGATGTGCCGTACGAGGAGCCGACGTTCCCTCCACGATGCCTGTCGGTGGGAGATGAACGCCCTTCAGTTGGACGGCGTGAGTACTTCACCTTCGTTCGTTTCTTCATTACCTTTTTCAGAACTGATCATAAGAATGACTGCTTGTTTGCTTTTCCCAGTGGATGCCCAGGCCTTGGGTGGAGTACGCTGGCGCTCCTCCCTTTGTGGTTCAGGTCCTTCGACCTAGGAGCTCGAGCCAGTTGCTGTTGAGGACGTCGATGGGTCATGTGTGGTACTTGGGTGAGCACTTGGCTCGTCAGTGCTCTCGGGATGTCTTAACGGTTCCCATCGATCCTCCTCGGATGATGTTTAGGGAGCCTTCTGAGGCTGAGAGGGAGGCTGACCTGGCAGGTGTTGATGGTAACGCCCTCCTTCTTCCGGGCGAGGACTACTCGACGTTCCTCTACGCAAGGTTGGCGTACTAGCCGGTTGTGGTAAGTGTTTTACTCTCCTTTATTTTTGATTATTTTGAGAACACGATGAATGATCATCAGTTAATGGAAATCACTTGACTTTGCAGGAGGTCGAGGCGGCGGGCATCGAGCCCCCAGAGTACCTCGAGACCCTCGAGTACACTAACGCGACGGGGATGACAACGATCTACGAGCTGCGTGACTTTGATACGGCGGTGAGAGATGCTGGCTTGGACGAGTGGCAGCATCTAATTCGGAGGGTGAGTATTTTAACTTGTATAATTTTGTGTAAGAACACATTTGCTTGAGTTTGTCCAATCGTTAAGAATCTCTTCTTTTGAAATGTAGGTTGCGCCATCCCGATTCGTGGCTTTATGGAGGGTAGCTAACCGGCTATGGGCTACTGCCGTCGAGGCACTTGTTGGCGGCTGAGGGCGTCAGGTATGAACCTTCCGTTTACTTCATTTTCGAATTTTTCTTGTGTCTGAAATGATTGACATGAGCCAATTCTTGGTGTTTGCAGAGGGAGCGTGAGCTGGAGCGAGAGCTTGCCCAGTCCCGGGAGGAGACAACTCGCCTGTTGAGGGAGCTCGAGGTCTGCGACGCCGAGGTTGCTGCTCTCGAGGCGAGAGTTGCTGAGCTAGACGGTGACCAGCAGTAGCTTGTTTGTTGTTTTTTGTTTTTGGCTATGTTTTGTACATTTGTACATTTTTTAGGACCCACATTTTGGACATTCAGACTTTGTTTTGGGGCTCGAGCCCCCAGTTTGGTGTACATATCCCTTCTTGGTTATATATTTGATGGCCTGAGTGCCTTTGCTGCTGGGTTGCTTTGCTTGTACCTGCAGGTTAGCTTTGAACAGGTTTGGTAGACGGCGGTTTTCGCCGTCATGCTGCTGAAATTTACACAGAAATCATATACAACTTACATTTGTACACATGGCCTAAATTAGCGCAAAACCATGACTCGAAAATGCAAAAAATTTGCCGGATATGACCAGACGGTAGGGAGGGTTACCCCCTAAAAAAAGAAAAAAGAGACACATATAAGTTTGAAGGTTAATGTGTGATGGGAGTGAAATGATTCCCCAAAAAGAAAAAAAAAAAAAAGAAATGTATAAGTTTGAAAATGAATAAATTAAATAGGTGAAATGATTCCCCAAAAAAGAAAAAATAAAAAGAAATGCGTAAGTGTGCTTAAATGACGAAAATGTCGGTATCGCCTCGAAATGCGTGCTCGTGAAATTAGGAAACACGAAATATGGCAACTTGACGTATTTACCAAAATAATAACCCGTATGAATAGGAAATTATTCGTTGAGGAATTTAGGAAAGATCCAACGCGGAAAATCACAGAAAGAAGGCTGAGGAAGAGGCGCAGCAAGAGTCTGCGTCCCTTGAAGAGGCGCAGGCAGTCTTTGCGCTGTTCCTAGTGCATCCGTCCTGACGGATTTTAGGAAACAACTTTTAGTATAAATAGAGACGTCGAGGGAGGTTTTATTCACATAATTCTTCCATCTTTTCTTCGTCATATTACATAAAGCTCTCAAAATAAGCATACATTAAGAATACTTTCGAAATTCGTCTAAAAGAATGGACAATGAGTTCTCTAATGTGGAGAAATACAACATGGGTGCTTATAATCTTGGATCGCTATTGAGTTTGAAGCTGATCAAGGTAGTCAAACCATTCCTAGATGCTTGTCTTGATTATTGGGACCCGAATTATCACGTATTTGCCTTCCCTGGAGGCGACATTTGCCCATTTCCCGAAGAAATTGATGCGATTGGTGGTTGGGACCCGGAACATTTGCCTGCTATTCCCTCCACTTCTCAGGGGTATAAGAACAAGTTTAGGGACTTCCTTGGGTTGGCAAGAGCTGATGTGGACCGTCTTGTGACTTCTAAAGGAGTGCGAATGTTGGATTTCATCGATCGATTCATCAATAGGGCAGATCATGTTGGAGTATAGTATCCTCCACAATAAGTGCGTTTACATAATAAATCTCGTAAAAGGAATGTCAGGGATTTATTTATTTATTTGTCAGCTGGTCATCGTTAATCGGTAATGATTGGCTGACTAGAGTTTGACATTACTGTCGTGTGACGGCGATGATCAGCTGATCCCTTTAGGTCACACCTATAGGATGATGCCCAAATTGGATAAATTAATTATTTGTATGAGATACGATATAATTAATTCCTTGTATTAATTGACTTTTAATAAGTCGTGTGAATGTATTATTTGATGACGGGTTGCGAACTCGGGCCAAGAGGATTTATTATTCAATTGTGTGATAATTAATTAATAAATATAAATTAGAATTTATTAATTAATTGTTAATTAATTAAATTTATACGATATATGTATAAGTTTTGAGGTAAAGATAATTAGCTTTTTTAATTTACAAGAGGTTGTAAAATTAGCTACATGTGGTAGTTTTGACACAATATATGTTGATAAAATGGTGTCATGATTACTTAATAGTTAAGTAATCATTAGTGGTTAATTTGTTTTATTTAACTGTTAAATAATTAAATTAATATTTAATTTTGTAAGATAATTAAATATAAGACTTATAAGGATTTGTGGGACAAATGTCGGAAATCGAAATGGACCAAAATATTACATGTGGGTTAACACTTGTAAAAGATAAGTGTTATTACATGTGGCATAACCTACTAAGAAATGTTTAACTCATTTCTTTACATTTTGTTCTCTATAAATACCCCACTATTTACACTCATTAGATGATGATTTTGGAGACCAAAAAAACCCTCAAAATAGACCCTTGGTCGTGCCATATTGAAGAGAAAAACCCTCAAAATAGACCCTTATTTTCTTTATATTTTCTCATCAAAAACTTGATCAAATTGTTGATCATCATCAAAAATAATTCACAAAACTATAATATACATAAACTAATATTATTAGTGTAATAATATTACATAGTATACAAGGTTATCCTACTAATTATCTAGTTAGTAATTATTAGGATTTTTGGGTTTAATCTTGGGTGCATCCAAAGGAGATTACC
The DNA here is from genome assembly GCF_048544455.1 of Silene latifolia. Classification (NCBI taxonomy): domain Eukaryota; kingdom Viridiplantae; phylum Streptophyta; class Magnoliopsida; order Caryophyllales; family Caryophyllaceae; genus Silene; species Silene latifolia. The sequence continues at coordinate 484,614,504 of NC_133538.1, read as the reverse complement.
TATTTTGGTAATTGTGGTGTATTTGGAGGATCATCCATATTCCTATAGCTCAAGAACTACAAAGGTAGGAGACCTTTGTAGTGCCCTTACTTGCCTTAAACCATTGTAAGGATTTTTGTTTTAAGATGGTTTTATACCATTTTTTTATATTTTTATTTGCATGCATGTAGATTTAGACCATATTAAATTAATTTGTAATTTTAATATCATAAGATGAGTATTAACATGGTCTAAATGACTAACAAGTGGTATCAGAGCAATGTTAAATACATGCATGTTGTCTTAAGACGATTTTAGTAATTTATGAGATAAATTAATAAAATTGATGTTATGTTACTAAAATTAGTTTTATCACATAATATGGTCTTGCATGTAAATAATCTGGTCTTGGGATGATATGGGACGAAAATTTGATTTTTGTTAAATTTTTTTATAACTTAAAATGGCATAAAATTGAGTAAAAATGCATTAAAATTAATTAAGAGTTAATTAAAATTGATTGCATGTTAATTATATGCATATTTATTTAGAAATAACCACATGCATGTTCTATTTATGAGATAAGTAGATACTTTAGATTAATGTGATTAATTTAGATAGTTTATTGATTTTTATTTGATAAACATTGGTAAATAATGATTATTTTGCAAATAAATATTGATTTAATTTTAGGGCTCGAAATTTATGAATTTTTAGCTCCTGAAAATTGTTCCAAAATGTACAAAATTTTATTTTAAGTCATTTTAATTTTTATGGTTTGATTTAGAATTAAATCGTAAAAATTGTCGCTTTACCGATTAAATTGTGAAATCGTTTTAAATAAATTTTAAAAACAAAAATTTTCAATTGCAAAGTATTTTTGGTGTAAGACCAGAATGTTCATGACTTTGAAATTTATTTTTCCATAAATTTTTAAATTAAATGGAATTTTTGTATGATAATTGTGAATTATTATATCATTTTTGTCATAATTGTGTTTTAATTCCCATATAAATTCAAGATAATTGTTGAGAATAATTATTTTGATATATGACCAGATTAGTATGATGAGTATATCTTAAAATTGTTTTAAGAATTGATTATGAATTTTTATTGGTAAAAATTCCGTCAAAGCAATCTCAAATGATCGTTGTTGGTAAGTTAGACGATTTGGCATGTCATTTTCCATAATGCATTTTATTATTCATTTGGATGAATGTTTTTTTTGCATTATAATAATGTAATTTTTCCTAATATGGCCATAGGTAGAAGTTGGTATTTCCCGTAATGTAAGGGAATATCGACTTGTTTTGTAATTAATTGCGATTTCGTATCGCCTGATTTGTAATTAATTAATAGTTTTATTTTAATTTTATTACAAATTATATAATAGGGTATTGTTATGTAATTTAATGATTAGTAATTAGATGAAACATCTAAAGACGGAGTTTTCATGAAGACGGTGTTTTCGGAAAGGCGTTCCGAAATCCTAAAGAAGGAGGTCAATTTATGAAGACTCAAGGGACCAAGGAGTTGGTTTCCAAAGTGTAATAATTTTAGTTAATTAGATTAACTAGGTGGCCATATTAGGACTTGTTTATTTTAATTCTTTTATGCATTCATGCCAAATCGTCACTACATGTTTTATTTTTGTTGTTATCGATTTAATTGTCTAGCATTCACCAATTTAGTTCACTTAAAAGTGATAGACAATTAATTTGATAAGATCTCTCATATTCGTTTAAAATTTAGATTAAGCCTTAACAAATAATAGCACCTATGAATCCCTTCTTCTTTAGAAGTAGGTTCGGATCACCGAGGTACACTCTTTTTACGTTGGGTAAGTAGGGTAATAAAAGTTATTACGCATGAAAATTGGTCGGACTCAATGTGATAAATATGGGTTGAATCGGTCTACCGTGCCCATATTTATTCTGGGGCTAAAAGATAGATTTTAAGAAAATCCGTCAACCAAGAGTTCTAGTAGTAGAATCAATCAAAGTTGTTGACTCACCAAATTTATATAAATGTGGGTTGAATCGGTCCACCGTGCCCGTGTTTATATAAAATTGGATCTTGGAATCATTTATATAATTCATTGGGAGATCATTATATAAATGGGAACTTGTTAAATAGTTTCACAAGTTAAATATTTCTAGACGATAAATGTTAATCTTTCCTTTATTTCCTTTGTAGTAATCACGATGACTTCTACTAGTGAAACCGTCACCATAGCTAGAGATTCATGGCTACGTTCTTTTATGGACACATATGTTTTAAAAGCCGACGATAGTAATTTTAAAGATTGGGAGGAACAACTTCGATTAGTTGCCGTAGGTGATGGCAAATTACGCTACCTTGTCGATCCCTCTTCCCCTTCGCCTAGTACTAGGGCCACTGCCGATGTAAGGGAGGCTTTTTCAAATTATCAAAAGGAATCCGCTGCAATAAAAAATATTTTGATTTTTTCAATGGATCCTGCTTTACAAAGGCAATGTGTCAAGTTTCGCGTTGCACATGAAGTATTCTCGAGGCTTTCTACTATGTTTTCTCAAGCCCCGAGAATAATTCAGTATGACATCGCTGTTCGTTTCTTTGAGGCTAACCTCAAAGATGGTCAACCTGTAAGTTCACACGTACTTAAAATGATTGAGTACGTGGAAACTTTAGAGGGGTTGAGATGTAAAATCCCCGATGAACTAGTGGTGGACCGAGTGCTCCACTCTCTCTCTCACGTCAAAGGATTTACCCAATTTAGGGTAAACTATAATATGACGAACATGAAAAAGAGTTTACATGAGCTCCATTCTCTGCTTGTACAAGCAGACAAGGACATGGGATTGAGTGGGAGTACAAGGAAAGATGTGCTTGCGATTAACGTGAAGGGGAAGAAGCAGTTTAAGAGGAACGCAGGTAAGAAGCCCGTTCAGGTGGAGGGCAAAGGTAAAGCAATTGCGAATTGCTCTACCAAGCCAAAACCTATAAATGGTAATCCTCTTAAAGATACTTGTAATTATTGTAATAACAAGGGACATTGGAGACGTAATTGTACAAAGTACCTGGATGACATAAAAGCTGGCATTGTGAAGCCGACATGTAATTTCTCAACTGAATCTTTTATGATAGACATAAATTATGCTTCAAATACAACTTGGGTAGTAGATACTGGTTGTGGTTCTCACTTGTGTAATCATTTGCAGGGCCTAAAATGCATAAGAAAGCTAAACAAGGGTGACGTCGATCTCCGAATGGGAAACGGGTCTAAAGTAGCTGCCGTCTCAGTAGGAACTTATGTACATAGTTTAGCTTCGGGGTTGGAGTTACATCTTAATAATTGTTACTTTGTACCAACGCTTTCTAGAAATATAATATCCATATCTGTGTTAGACACAATAGGGTTTTCCTTTGTAATTAAAGACAAGTGTTGTACTTTTTGCCTTAATGGGATTGTATATAGTCAAGCTATATCAATCAATGGTATTTATATTCTAGATAATTGCGACGATGTTTATCATTTAGATAATAAAAGAATCAAAATAGGTGATCCTGATCAATCTTATTTATGGCATTGTCGATTAGGACACATCAACGAGAAGCGCATTAAAAGACTAGTGTCGACTGGTGTAATTAAACCTTTTGATTTCGAATCATTTGGTACTGCGAATCTTGTCTTCTTGGCAAGATGACTCGTTCACCTTTTCTAGGAAAAGGATCCCGAGCTAGTGAGTTATTGGGTTTAATACATACCGATGTATGTGGCCCAATGACAGTCACTGCTAGAGGTAATTATGACTATTTCATTACTTTTACCGATGACATGAGTAGATATTAGTATATCTACTTAATGAGGTATAAAAGTGATGCTTTTGATAAGTTCAAAGAGTTTCAGAATGAAGTAGAAAACCAATTAAATAAGAAGATTAAAGCATTACGATCAGATCGTGATGGGGAATATTTAAGCAATGACTTTAAAGATCACCTTAAAAAGCTCGCAAGATTGTATCTCGATTAACTCCTCCCCGCACACCACAATTAAATGGTGTGGCTGAAAGGAGGAATCAAACTTTATTAGATATGGTTCGATCGATGATGATTCAAACAGAGTTACCTAAGTCATTCTGGGGTTTTGCCATTTTATCTGCTATACAATCACTTAATAAAAGTCCCACTAAAGCAAATGACAAAACTCCATATGAGATATGGAAAGGGAATGTCCCGAATCTGCGATACATGAAAGTATGGGGTTGTGATGCTTATGTCAAGAGCAAGTCTGACGATAAGCTTGCACCTCGTTCTGAAAAGTGTATTTTAGTAGGCTACCCTAAGGAAACTTGTGGATATTACTTCTATAATAGTAACGAGAACAAAGTGTTTGTGGCTCGTGAAGCTGTCTTTCTAGAAAAAGAGTTTATTTCTAGAAGACAGAGTGGGAGAAAATTTAAACTTGACGAAGTTCAAGAGCCACAAACTGATTTGACAATACAGGAAGATGTTCCTTCTACGTCTGAATCAGTTATTGTTCCCTCTGAACCTCGGAGGTCAGAAAGGGTTAGTCGCCAGCCTGATAGATACCTTTAAAATTTGAACTTGACGAAGTTCAAGAGCCACAAACTGATTTGACAATACATGAAGATGTTCCTTCTATGTCTGAATCAGTTATTGTTCCCTCTGAACCTAGGAGGTCAGAAAGGGTTAGTCGCCAGCCTGATAGATACCTTGGTATTATCGAGGAAGATGGTGACCATGAGGTTTTACTTTTAGAAAGTGATGAACCCAAGACCTATAAAGCAGCTATTATGAGTTCTGACTCTAAACTATGGCTCGAGGCCATGCAATCCGAAATGGATTCCATGTACGATAATCAGGTATGGGACCTGGTTGACTTACCTAAAGATGTTCGACCTCTTCAGTGTAAGTGGATATTCAAGATTAAAATCGGCATGGATGGACATAAAGATGTCTACAAAGCTAGATTGGTTGCAAAAGGCTTCACTCAGGTTCATGGTTTACACTATGATGACACTTTTGCACCAGTTGCTATGCTTATATCTTTTCGGATAATGTTAGCGATTGCCGCATTTCATGATTATGAGATATGGCAAATGGATGTCAAAACCGCTTTCCTGAACGGGTTTCTGGAAGAGAAAGTGTTCATGACACAACCTGAGGGTTTTGTGGATCCTTAAATTTCTAACAAAGTATGCAAACTTAAGAGATCCATTTATGGTCTTAAGCAAGCGTCAAGGAGTTGAAATCATCGTTTTGATCATGTTATTAAACAGAATGGTTTTTCTCGAAGTGTTGAGGAACCATGTTTATACATGAAGTTTAGTGGGAGTAAAGTTGTTTTCTTACTTCTTTATGTGGACGACATATTACTCATTGGGAATGATGTTGATATGCTTGCTTCTGTTAAGAAGTGGTTGGGAAATCACTTCCAAATGAAAGATTTGGGAGAAGCTCAGCGCATCTTGGGTATCCGGATCTATAGGGATAGACCCAAAAGGATATTAGCATTGAGTCAAGAAGCCTATATCGATAAGATTCTTGACCGATTCAATATGAAAAACTCCAAGAAAGGTTTTCTACCTATGGGCAGTGAGATCACCTTGAGTAAGTCACAGTGTCCTACTGAACCTAAGGATATTGAACGCATGAAGACGATTCCCTATGCTTCCGCTGTTGGATCGATCATGTATGCTATGATGTGTTCTCGTCCTGACGTCTCGTATGCTTTGAGTATGACGAGTCGTTTTCAGAAAAGTCCAGGTGAGAGTCACTGGATAGCCGTCAAAAATATTCTGAAGTACTTGAAAAGGACTAAAGATCCATTCTTAGTGTTTGGAGGAGAATCTGAATTACGTATAAGAGGTTATACGGATGCCAGTTTCCAAACCGACAGGGATGATTTGAAATCCCAGGCTGGTTTTGTCTTTTTGTTGAACGGAGGGGCGGTTTGCGGGAGAAGTTTCAAGGAGTGCTGGGATCGCTGATTCTACAACGGAAGTGAGTACATTGTAGCCTCTGAAACTGCAAAGGAAGCTGTTTGGATTAGGCAATTTTTAGAGGGACTGAAGGTAGTTCCTACCGCCGAGGATCCTATCACTTTGTATTGTGATAACATCGGGGCAATTTTTCAAGAAAAGAGCCCAAGTCTAGTAACAAATCTAGACATGTACTTAGGAAATTTCATGTAATTAGAGATTTAATCGAAAGGAAAGAAATAATAGTTTGTAAGGTTGGGACAGCTGACAACATCGCTGATCCTTTAACCAAACCTTTGTCTCAAGCTAAACATGATAGTCATGTAGTTTCGATGGGGTTGAGACGAATGCCAGAACTGTTGTAAATTATATGATATGTAATAATCAAAATATTGTATATATTATTTCATATATGATAAATTGCATTTATCGTCATATTCAGTTTTATGTCTGAATTTTATATACTTTGTTTTATCCAAATAGATTGTAGTGACAATGTCAAACTCAATTAAAGTGAACTGGATTAACATTGTATTTTGTCCCTAGTTACTTAATAAGGTGACGTCTCGGAGTGACTAGATTGTAAGGCGATAGATGACAGACAGTCGATTGTCATATGGTCATAGTGATGGCTGGTCGATTACATAGGCAGATTGTGAGACAATTTGTCGGACAGTGACCGTTTGTAGAGTCCTTTTGTTGCTAGGTCGTGGCGAGGATTTCTATTTATTCCTTCGAGTCAATTCTTTAGACTGGGGACTATTTGTCTGAGTTGTTACGGTTTTCCGGTGGCTTTGGTTTTTGTTCTAGGTCGCACCGTAAAAGGAGGCCGATGAGCATTTACTGGGTCATTGTGATCTGTATCGAATGAAGAAATGGTCAACAGGATTGTCCTTTGAAGTCATATTTTATCTCAAGGCCACTCGAGGAGAGATGACTGTGAATGCGTGGCCACGCTCGGATGCGATCTATAGTAGATTATCCGGTCAGACAGTCATTCTCCTGATCGAGGAAACCACTTTATGATATGATCACGTGCAAGAACGACCTGAAAGACATCTTGCATTGAGTGGGAGATATTATTGGACAAGAGAATTGGTAACACACACTTGTGTCGGACAAGTGGGAGATTGTTGGAGTAGTATCCTTCACAATAAGTGCGTTTACATAATAAATTTCGTAAAAGGAATATCAGAGATTTATTTATTTATTTGTCAGCTGGTCATCGTTAATCGGTAATGATTGGCTGACTAGAGTTTGACATTACTGTCGTGTGACGGCGATGATCAGCTGATCCCTTTAGGTCACACCTATAGGATGATGCCCAAATTCGATAAATTAATTATTTGTATGAGATACGATATAATTAATTCCTTGTATTAATTGACTTTTAATAAGTCGTGTGAATGTATTATTTGATGACGGGTTGCGAACTCGGGCCAAGAGGATTTATTATTCAATTATGTGATAATTAATTAATAAATATAAATTAGAATTTATTAATTTATTAATTAATTAAATTTATATGATATATGTATAAGTTTTGAGGTAAAGATAATTAGCTATTTTAATTTACAAAAGGTTGTAAAATTAGCTAAATGGGGTAGTATTGACACAATATATATTGATAAAATGGTGTCATGATTACTTAATAGTTAAGTAATCATTAGTGGTTAATTTGTATTATTTAACTGTTAAATAATTAAATTAATATTTAATTTTGTAAGATAATTAAATATAAGACTTATAAGCATTTGTGGGACAAATGTCGGAAATCGAAATGGACCAAAATATTACATGTGGGTTGACACTTGTATAAGATAAGTGTTATTACATGTGGCATAACCCACTAAGAAATGTTTAACTCATTTCTTTACATTTTGTTCTCTATAAATACCCCACTATTTACACTCATTAGATGATGATTTTGGAGAGCAAAAAAAATCTCAAAATAGACCCTTGGTCGTGCCATATTGAAGAGAAAACGAGAAAGAAAGAAAAAAGACCTTATTTTCTTCATATTTTCTCATCAAAAACTTGATCAAATTGTTGATCATCATCAAAAATAATTCACAAAATTATAATATACATAAACTAATATTATTAGTGTAATAATATTACATAGTATACAAGGTTATCCTACTAATTATCTAGTTAGTAATTATTAGGATTTTTGGGTTTAATCTTGGGTGCATCCAAAGGAGATTACCTATTTGGGTAATTGTGGTGTATTTTTAGGATCATCCATATTCCTATAGCTCAAGAACTACAAAGGTAGAAGACCTTTGTAGTGCCCTTACTTGCCTTAAACCATTGTAAGGATTTTTGTCTTAAGATGGTTTTATACCATTTTTTTATATTTTTATTTGCATGCATGTAGATTTAGACCAGATTAAATTAATTTGTAATTTTAATATCATAAGATGAGTATTAACATGGTCTAAATGACTAACATATCCCACTATCTCTTATGTTGCGAGGCGAAGGGCATTCGGGTTTTGCCTATTACATGTATATATTCTTCAAGGGCATGTTGATGAGGATTTGAGAGGCGACTCTCGTTACTTGAGCTTGATTGAGCAAATGGAGCTGCGCAGGAGCCCAGCTTGCCTGTGTTTAGGAGAGATCCTATTGGGTTTGGATAACAGGAAAGCCAATTGTGACCTCCCTTATCTGGGGAGTCCCATTATTTTGCAGGTAAAAGAATTGTTTTTGTTTCTCTCTTTTTTGTTTTCTTTTTTTTTTCGTTTTTTTTTTCTAATTCCTGCTTCTGATAGGTCTGGCTTAGGGAGCGTTTTTGATTGATCGAGCCCCCAGTTAATGTTTCTGCTTATCATGCTCGCTCAATTGCAATGAGGACCAAGCTCTACATGGTGGACTTCACTCAAGTCTACAACTACTGGGAAAACAAATTGAAGAGTGAAGATGGCCCATTAATTAGATGGATCTTACCATGGTGGCATCTCAAATCTGTCACTAGAGTATCTTCCTTGGATCCTACCCGATCTGTTCGCATTCTCGGCTTGGAGTTTATTGTATGCATCTTCCGGAGAGGTTGATGAGGTAGGTTGGATTGAAGCAGATGATTCCGAAGCTTGACACTGTTCCGCAGACTGTTGTGGCGCTTACTACTGAGAGTCGAAGAGAATAGGCCATCAAATGGGCTCAAAGGAACATCTGGTTCTTGAATTCTTCTGTTAGTGCTCTATGGGTGTCGGATTCCTATCTGCAGCAGAGGAAAGCTACTACTCCGGAGGAGCGTGAGAGATTGAGGAAGCGCGAGCCTGTTGACTACAAGGTTCACGAGGTGGAAAAGGAGAAAGAGAAGCATCTGACTGAGGGAGAGGAAGAAGTCGGATTTCGAGTTGTTCATCCTTCGAAGAAACCGAAGACTTCTCCTGCCGTCGAGATAGTGGTTGACAAGAATGGCTGATGTGACCATAATTAGCGCATATTTAGTCCCCGAATGAGCCTTGTTCCCATGCTTTTTAGTGCATATTTGGGTCATTTATTGTCTTTAGTTCTTTGTTTTGCATATTCTTTGAGGTTTTGTGTCCTTGGTAGGAAAGGAGTGCAAACCTTGCATTTTCATGACAAAATGAGACTAAATTGATTGAATCCAATGATCAAGCATCAAGGAGAGACAAGATTCGAAGGCCTTTGTACATGTTATAGTAGTTGGGCAATGATGAGGAAAGATCCTTGCATCCCCGAGGAAATCCCCAAGGATTTTATGAAGAAAAGGGAAGAAAAGAAGAAGAAAGTACGCTGCATGACAATCCCCCCGTCTTCCCCTGAAGACGCCAGTCCCCAGGACCACAATCCGTGCGTCTTCCATCAAAGACGCCCGGGCAGCAGCATCCAGAAGACGCCCATCTTCTCCCAAAGACGCCCGGGCAGAGACACAGGAATCCGGCCGTCCCGTGCCTAAGACGCACGGATTCCAAGACAGCGCAAATTCGTTTATTCGAGCTTCAAGAAAGATGCCCTTCCTTCAGAAAATACCGGCGTTTCCCTAAGTAGGGACTTAATCGTCATTTAAGCCCTTAGTTAACCGTAATGCATCCACCTAATTTCCACTATAAATACCCCATTAGTTTAATTAGAAGAGTATGTTCTTCTTATCAATTCTTAGAGTAGTTAATATCAATCAAATATCTCTTTAGTTTTGTAATCAACAATTAATCAAGTTTTAATACAAGTTTTATTTCCTTAATCTCTCTTTTGTTCATCCTTTATTTTGGGTAATTGAAGATTATTTGGGTTATTATTGGGAGATTGACAACCTCTCAATCAAGCATCAAGTACTTCTATTATTCTTTGCTTTATTATTGGAATCATTAGTAGGTATAATTCTCTTAATCCCTTTTTAATTATTGCTAATTACTTTCATTTATTCATCATGTTTTACTTTGTTTGTATGATTGACAACCTTGCTAGCATGTTCAACATGATAATGAGTGTGTAGTTACTTAGCTAGGGTTAATGGGTAATTAGAGGAAACCAATATGGGGAATGATTCATGCTTAAATTAATATGCTTTCATGGTTTATTTGCTTGCTTGTTTTGATCTAAACTCATGCACATGTTATGTTTGATGAAATGCGAGCCTATGAATCCTTGCATTTTTTACCCATCACCTACCTTTCAATGAGACTTGTAAGAAATAAACCAACTCGAGTCTCATTAGACCATGCATGTTGTTGAGTAGGAAAGCCTAAGTCGACTTGTAGGTGTTGTACAATCTAGTCGATTCGGCTCCGGGACCCAAACTTCTTAGGATTGTATGATATAACCCAACTCAATCCATCACAACAATAATTGCTTGCTTATAATTTGAGAACATGTTTGTATGATCAATTCCCATGAATCCCCTATGACCCCATGACACCCTAGTGCTTTTTATCAATTGTTTACAACCCTTTAAATTCATTTTGCTTATTTACTTTCATTGCTATTTAGTTTAGTGACCTTCTACATCAACCCAAATTGTGACACCCCTAAGACACCACTAGTTTCAATAGAAATCTCATTTCAATTCCCGTCCCTTGGGATCCGACCTTTACTTGTCTCTTTACTAATTGTAGATTTGTTTGTGAAGCTATAAATTGTGTTTTGGTCTAGGTGCTTCTAACGACAAGTTACCGAAAACATTTATTAACTGACCAAAAATGGCGCCGTTGCCGGGGACGGTGTTATCTTGATTTAGATTTTCTTATATTGTTATTAGTTGTGTCTTTCTTTGTCTTGAGGAAGTAAAACTCCTCAAGGTTTGTTCGAATTATTTTCGAGTTGTTTGATATTTTGCATGTCTAGAAGGTCACAAGGTGATTTGTTACCTTTTGATCGTGAACTTGAAAGAACTTTGACAATCAATAGAAGACTTTCTTGGAGAAATTTGAGAGGTATTAGTGAGGTTGTAGATATTCAACCAACTATTGAGTTCATCAACCCTTTTGCAAGAGAAGGTGAGGAGAACCCAACACAAAATACAACACAAAATCAACCCACAATGCCTAAGTTTTCATCACATTCCGTACCCACCGAGGAGAACCTACCCAATGGTACTCCCACACCACAACATTTGACCGGAAATTTCATTGCCAAATCCACATTTATCCAATTAGTCGAAAGGAGCCAATTTGGGGGGATGCCTAGTGAAGACCCTCATTCTCATATGGAGACCTTTTGTGACTATTGTGATGCGATTTCTCAAACCGGTGTAACTCAAGACCAAATTCGATGGGTCTTATTTCCTTTTTCTCTAATTGGCACCACGAAACAATGGTTGAAGGGCCTTGGTAAGGCCACTCTCGGAATTGATTCTTGGAAGAAGTTGGCTCTAGATTTCTACAAAAAATTCTACCCACCGGAAAAGAATAACATGCTAAGAGCTCAAATTACAGGTTTTAAGCAAAGGGATGAAGAATATTTGTATGAAACTTGGGAGCGGTTCAAAGGAATTTGTCGCTCATGTCCTCACCATGGACTTAGCGAGTGGTTCTTGGTACAACAATTTTGGAACAGTCTATATGAAGATTCAAGGAACATTCTCAACATGGGATCAAATGGAATGTTCACCGAAGTTGATGACAATCAAACTTGGAACAAAATTGAGGAAATGGCGGTCCATAACTCACAATATAGTAGACCTCGCAAGGCTACTAGAGGAGGAAAGCATGAAGTGGACTCCATTACTCAATTGGGTGCTCAACTTAGTGCTCACATTGATACAATCAACTTGAAGTTTGAAAAAGCTATGGCTAGACTTGAAGAAGCCTCGAAATCACCAAAGCATTATGTTAATGCCATGACGGCATCCTCATCAATCCCAAGTGGGATATGTGAGAATTGTGGAACTTTGGGACATGACTCAAGTGAATGTAGGGGAACAAATGAACAAGTGAATGCTTTCCAAGCATACAAGAGTGGTGCCCCTTATTCCAACTGTTACAATGAAAACACCAAATTCCATCCAAATCTCTCATACAAAAGCCAAAATGTTCAAAACCCTCAAACAACATACACCCCACCTCCCATGAGAAACCAAAATCAAAGACCCTTTTACAACCAAAACCAAGGTTACCAAAATCAAAATCCTTACAATCAACAAAATGACCAAGGTTTTGATGTTCAAAAAGAGGTCCTCCAAATGCAAAAGAATCAACAAGAATTTTTCACTCAAATGCAAAAAGATAGTCAAGCAAAGGAAACCACCATCAACAACATCCTAGCTCACACCAAAATGTTGGAAACCCAATTGACTCAACTAGCATCTTCAAGCTCACAAAGACAAAAGGGGCAATTACCACCTCAAAGTAATCCCCCAAGACATGAAACGGTTAGTGCCATTCACTTGAGAAGTGGTGCAAGGTATGAAGCACCGAAGAAGCAAGTTGAGGATGAAGTTGTGGAAGCTAGTGATAAGGAAGAAATTGTGCAAAACTCCAAAGATGGAGAATCATCTAAAGAAGAAATCTCAAAGAAAAATGAAGAGAAGGTCAAGGAGAAGGAGCCCATTGTGATTAGACTTCCTTTTCCAAGTCGTCAAGCCAAGCCCAAATTTGATGACCAACTTGGAAAGTTTATGGAAATTGTTAAGAATTTAGAAGTCTCAATTCCTTTCACGGAATTAATCAATCACGTGCCGGCCTATGCGAAATACATGAAAGAGATCCTCACAAAGAAGAAGTCGATCTGGAAGCTTGAGACTATCGCCTTCACTAAGGTGAGTAGTGCAATACTTTAAGGGAGTTCACCTCCAAAACTCAAAGATCCGGGAAGCTTCTCAATACCGTGTACCATTGGCGACACCACGATTAATAAAGCCTTATGTGATCTAGGGGCTAGTGTAAGTGTTATGCCGTACTCGGTGAGTAAAAGGTTGGGGATGGGAGAGCTTAAATGCACCAATATCACACTCCAAATGGCCGATAGATCGACGAAGACACCATTAGGGATATGGGAAGATGTTCCCGTGCGAATTGGGAAGTTTTTCATCCCGGTGGACTTTTTCATTGTTGATATGGAAGAAGATTCCAACATTCCAATCATTCTAGGAAGACCTTTCTTACACACCGCGGGTGCGGTGATTGATGTGAAACATGGAGAGCTCACTCTAGAAGTGGGAGATGAGAGTATAACTTTTAATCTTGACAAAACTATGAGAGCTCCCCGTTTGCATGAACCATGTTTTATGATTGATCATTATAGCCGGAAGGATGATAGGAAGAAGTCGGAACTCCAATGGTAGAAGAAAATTGAAGATGCTCCATTCAAAGAGCAAGTGAATTGTAACAAAGAGAGCTTGCAAAGCTCACCGAAGTCAAGCAATGAAGAAGATGGCCTCATTGGCCAAAACAAGATAATGGGAGAATTGTCTCTATCAACTCAAGAGATCTTTAGTGATCAAGTAGATGAAGTTTGAGGTCTTTGGGACGATGAGTTTGAAGGGATTTTCAATCCCTACATTGGTAATGCTATCGATCAAGACCGACAACAAGGGCAAAGATCTACTGAAGAACTTTATCACGACAATGAACAAGCTTTTGATTACTTTTTCAAGGTGTTGAGCAACATCAACAACACCTTGGACATGCCCCCTTGACATCTCATCAAGAATGAGAGTTTGGTGGAGTCCTCCCTAAACCACCATTTGTAAATATTTCTAACTCTCTAACTCGCATTTTAATTCTTAAATTGCATTTTTGTCATTTTTGGAATTTTTTATGCCTTGATCAAGATAATTATCATGTTTGAGAGAAGTGAGGGAGGGACTAATGATTTCAATTAATGTGTAGTGCTTTAGCTTAGTGTGGGGATAACAATTGCCTAGGCTATTCATGCCTTAGTAGTGCCCCCACAATGAAGAGCACGAGATTTTGAAGAAGAATGAAAAATGACAAGGGATATGCAAGGTACACGGATGGAACTGAATCCGGGTAAAAGGGATAGAATCCGAGCGGGTTCAAGAGAATCCGCCCGTCTTCAGGCAATCCGGGCATATTGGGCAGAAGACGCTCGTCCTTCTGAACTGAATTTTTGAAATTTTTTTGACTGTTAACGAACCGGGCGTCCTGTAATAGAATCCGCCCGTCTTCATAAAGACGCTCGTCCTGAAAGAAACACGCCCGTCTTTTGGCTGAGAAAAAACAAGAAAAATCCCTGCAAAGGAATCCGCCCGTCTTCCTTACAAGACGCCCGTCCCGTGTTTTCAAATCCGTCCGTCTTTGCTGCAATCCGCCCGTCTTTAGGCGAGAATTCCTGAAGCCCATCCAGACAGAATCCGGGCGTCCCGAAGGAAAGCCGCCCGTCTTCCCCCTGCATTTCAAAATTTTCGGGTTTATTATAAACCCCATCCCACATTCATTTCCTCATTCCTTCATTCAAAACACTACCCATAAACCCCATAACTCCAAAACCCTCATCCTCTCCATCACAAAAACAAGATTCCTCAACAACATTCACCAAAACCAAATCAAAACATCCTTTTAACAACAAATTAATCACTCCTCTTTCAACAACAATCAAAACCAAGCACAAAATCTTCAACCTTTGAGTCGATTTTTGAATTCATAAAGGCAAAGACTTTCATCTTTAAATCGATTTGGGTACACTAGAAATTGAAGATTTTCACTCTTTTCTTGGTTTATTCATCAATGGCAAAGACAAAGGGAGCAACAAAAGCAACAAAGGCAAAGGCACTCTCATCAAGACAAAAGAATCTTCAAGCAAAGAAAGCATTGGCTATGGTGGTAGCTAGCCCAAACTTGGAGGAGCAATAACAACAACCTCCCATGGAAGCAACAACATCTACTACTACGGAAATTGCTCAACTTTCGAATTATCCGGAGGTAATTTTCATTTCCAAATCCCATAGGGACACTTTTGCCAAGTTTGCTAGAAAATCATTTCTATCCACCGAGTTTATTTGTGAAGATGCCTTAGATAAATTGGGTGTCCTTGAGCAAACTAGAGCCTTCTTTAAAGCCATGGGGTTGGAGAAATAGTTTACAACAAAAGAATTGACATACCCCTCCCTTACCTTAGAATTTTTGAGTTCTTTGCAAGTTAACAAGGTTGAGACTATGGAAACCATCGAGTTTCGCCTAGCTAATGTTAGTAGGCGCATCTCCTTTGAGGAAATGGGTAAAGCTTTGGGTCTTAGTGATTCACCAAGTTATTTCAAAAATGTTGGCAAATATGACCCCGACCCTCTTTGGGAGGCGATTTCCGAAAGGAAATTTGAGAGCTTTCATGCTAGTTGTGCTCTATTAGTCCACCATCCGGGCATTAGAGTGTGGCACAAGGTTGTAGGGAACACCATCATTGCAAGAAAAGACACCAACCATTTCACCAAACTCGATTTTGTTCTTCTTGAGTCGGCCTTGAACATTGGAAGGGAATTCACCAAGCCTTTCAACTCTCTAAGGCTTTTGGTGGATAGATGGCTAAACGTTGATTGTGGGAAGCAAGGCACTACCGTTATTGTGAATGGAGGTCAAGTCACTCTTTTGGCTAAATACTTTGATCCTAACTTCAACAAGGATAACAAGTATGAGGCAAAGAAGGGTGGTCATCTCATTGATATTGATACTATGATAAACAAGTACAAGTGGGTCTCTCATAACCCTCTTGACACCAAGTATGGGTGGCTCACTAGTGAGGCTAGATCTTTTACTTTGCCTTCGAAAATTTGTCGTTTAAGTGTCCACCGGACCAACTATCTCCTTCCCCTTTCAAAAGAGGCCGAATACATTATCCGACAACAAAAGGGTGAAATTGAAATGCCCTCCTCTTCCATTGTCACACCACCCTATCCTTTCAAGTACCAAGAGTTCAAGCCCGAAGGTGTTGAAGAAAGCAAAGATTATATGACTCTTCCTATGCAAGAGATGCACAAGAAAGCTTTCAAGGATCGGGAAGATGCTTACTTACCCCAATATCCACCCCTCCTTCACTTAGCTAGGCAAGGACTACTTGACCCTTCATGTCCTTTTCCTAGTTGGGCGGATAGGGAAGTCTTCTTTCCGAGTGCATCTAGGGGTGAGTTTCCGGGTGATAATGAGGTTGTCGGTGATGAAGAGGTTGATGATAACATTGATGAAGAAGCTATTGAAGAAGGAGAAGAGGATGATGAGCAAGGTGAACAACAAAGTGAAGAGGGAAGTGGTGATGAGTCCACTTCTAGTGAGGAAGATGATGATAGTAATGATATGATGGAAGATTAGCAAGCTTTGAAGGCTCCTACCCTCTTGAGGTTTGTGTATTTCTCTCTTTGTTGTATTTTATTAATCTTGATCATTGTTGGAGTAGTCCTAGCACCATAAATGACTAACACCTTGGCCCCATTGAGGTGTTCTCATTTTATTGTTCCCACTTTTAAAAATCCAAAATGACAAATTTAGTTTCATGCATTGCATAGTGTGTGCATGAACTACACCCAACCTTAGGACATTAGCAATAATGTCTAACTTAGTTTGGGGAAGTACATACATACACAGCGGGAGGTAATCTAAATTATCCTCTCCGTCATAAACAAAAACCATGCATCATGTAGTGCAGACTAGTGTAGCTTGCATTTAGTGTAGAAATCATGCATCATGTTTGCATAATTTCCCATCATTTTGGCCATTGAGGACAATGCCCATGTTAGTGTGGGGATGGGGAATTCTAAAATAACTTTTATTCAAAAATCCAAAAAAATTGAAAAATTTCGAAAAATTATAAAAATTTGAAAATTGAAAAACCAAAAACATATTCATTTCCTTTGTAGTGTAGTCAAGTATATATTATTGTATATATTGTGTTTGTTCTATCCTTGTTCACATTGATCGACTACGCCACATCCGAGACATGAGGATATTGAAGACCGCATGGTATGATCTTTCCAATCTCCTTTTTCCTCTTTATGTTAATGACTATGTGGCTTTATTTTGATTGATGCGGTATAACAATGTGAACTTAGGACTTGCATTTAGTGTATATGTCATATTAGTTGGTAGAATCACTTGCATTAGGATGTATATAATAGTTGCATCATGGCATATAGTTGCATTTAGATGAAATATTTTGAAAAGTGCCTAATTGGGAACTTTGACAAGAGCAACTAAGCCATTACAAATACTTTTTCAACTTAAGACTTCGCCTACTAAAATGGTTGTAAAACACCCTAGATTGTGTCATACTAGTGACTTTCGACCCATGACCCAAAGCCTAGTCAAGGGTTTGCATGTGAGTCACCTATCCAACCCCGTGATGCGATGTGGACTTGGTTAACTTGTCTAGGTGACCTTGATTGACCTTGTGGTATGGCAACCCAAAAATACTTTCTATCAATAAGTTTGAAGTGCTCATTTCAAAGATTTTGTATTTGGAAACGTTTTATTGCCAAGGAAACCTCAAATGTTATGAAATGTTGAAATATTGACAAATTTTAGTTGTTTTGATGGAGGCGTACCACTTCGATGTGCTTTGGAGAGGGATCCATTGAATTGGGCCCCCACACGGTTGTGAATTCAACCGCCCAGAGACAGAGTGACTATCACCCCGAAAAGCTATTGTCTAGAGGTTAACCGGTTGCCTAATAAGCGAATGGCGAAAGCAAAGGACATTAGCACGAAAGGGACAAACCCCATCTCTAATTTTTGAAATGTGAAAGTTGAATGAGGTCTATTTTTGAATGCTAGTAATATCCACCCTTGTTTATAACGATTTGAGCATTTCATTCCCAAAAAGCCTTTTTGTCAAGCCACTTTGTCGAGCTTGGGACGATCCACGACCTTTACTTTTGTAGAGAACTCGAGACTTGTCATGTCATATGCTACTAGCATCATGGGGATCATCATTCCATACCATCCTATCGCTATTGACGAAAGTATTTGGAAATTGAGGACGAAAGTAGTCTAGTTTAACACCATTTGGAGGTGATTTAGTGCCATCCTCTTAGCCTTAGTGATTTGTTGAACTAGTATTTGTGACGGAATATATGCTCTTAAATTTGTTATCTTTTAGTTGACTCCGCCACTTGATGAGGAAGTGGCTATTCCTTTTGTAGATGCATCCATTATTTGATTTTGTGTGCTTAATGTTTGGATGTGTCGCCATTTTGGCAAGACCCACCTTGCCTCGCAAGAAGGCATCCTACCTCATGGTTGTCTTGTTGTGAGTTGAAGGGGTGGAGTGAGACCCGCTAATTGTCTCATATCGGCTATGTTATTAGGTTAGTTTAAATAATGGTCCTAGTCTTTGTCACCTCTTTACTCGGGACGAGCAAAGGTTCGGTTTGGGGATATTTGATGTGACCATAATTAGCGCATATTTAGTCCCCGAATTAGCCTTGTTCCCATGCTTTTTAGTGCATATTTGGGTCATTTATTGTCTTTAGTTCTTTGTTTTGCATATTCTTTGAGGTTTTGTGTCCTTGGTAGGAAAGAAGTGCAAACCTTGCATTTTCATGGCAAAATGAGACCTAATTGATTGAATCCAATGACCAAGCATCAAGGAGAGACAAGATTAGAAGGCCTTTGTACATATTATAGTAGTTGGGCAATGATGAGGAAAGATCCTTGCATCCCCGAGGAAATCCCTAAGGATTTTATGAAGAAAAGGGAAGAAAAGAAGAAGAAGAGTACGCTGCATGACAATCCGCCCGTCTTCCCCTGAAGAAGACCGTCCCCAGGACCACAATCCGTGCATCTTCCATCAAAGACGCCCGGGCAGCAACATCCAGAAGACGCCCGTCTTCTCCCAAAGACGCCCGGGCAGAGACACAGGAATCCGGCCGTCCCGTGCCTAAGACGAACAGATTCCAAGACAGCGCAAATTCGTTTCTTCAAGCTTCAAGAAAGATGCCCTTCCTTCAGAAAATACCGGCGTTTCTCTAAGTGGGGACTTAATCGTCATTTAAACCCTTAGTTAACCCTAATGCATCCACCTAATTTCCACTATAAATACCCCATTAGTCTAATTAGAAGAGTATGTTCTTCTTATCAATTCTTAGAGTAGTTATTATCAATCAAATCTCTCTTTAGTTTTGTAATCAACAATTAATCAAGTTTTAATACAAGTTTTATTTCCTTAATCTCTCTTTTTTTCATCCTTTATTTTGGGTAATTGAAGATTTTTTGGGTTATTATTGGGAGATTGACAACCGCTCAATCAAGCATCACGTACTTCTATTATTCTTTGCTTTATTATTGGAATAATTAGTAGGTATAATTCTCTTAATCCCTTTTTACTTATTGCTAATTACTTTCATTTGTTCCTGATGTTTCACTTTGTTGGTATGATTGACAACCTTGCTAGAATGTTCAACATGATAATGAGTGAGTAGTTACTTAGCTAGGGTTAATGGGTAATTAGAGGAAACCAACATGGGGAATGATTCATGCTTAAATTAATATGCTTTCATGGTGTATTTGCTTGCTTGTTTTGATCTCAACTCATGCACATGTTATGTTTGATGAAATGCGAGCCTATGAATCCTTGCATTTCTTACCCATCACCTACCTTTCATTGAGACTTGTAAGAAATAAACCAACTCAAGTCTCATTAGACCATGCATGTTGTTGAGTAGGAAAGACTAAGTCGACTTGTAGGTGTTGTACAATCTAATCGATTCGGCTCCGGGACCCAAACTTTCCTAGGATTGTAAGATATAACCCAGCTCAATCCATCACAACAATAATTGCTTGCTTATAATTTAAGAACATGTTTGTATGATCAATTCCCATGAATCCCCTATGACCCCATGACACCCTAGTGCTTTTTATCAATTGTTTACAACCCTTTCAATTCATTTTGCGTATTTACTTTTATTGCTATTTAGTTTAGTGACCTTCTACATCAACCCAAATTGTGACACCCCTATGACACCACTAGTCTCAATAGAAATCTCATTTCAATTCCCGTCCCTTGGGATCCGACCTTCACTTGCCTCTTTACTAATTGTAGAGTTGTTTGTGAAGCTATAAATTGTGTTTTGGTCTAGGTGCTCCTAACGACAAGTTACCGAAAAGATTTAGTAACCGACCAATGGCAAAGCAAGACCACAAGAGAGACCTTTGGTGATTAGGTCTGAAGTGGCGCAAGAGCGTCCGGCTCGAGGTCGGGACAAGAAATTTGACAAAAATGACAAAGGCAAAAGGAGAATGGAAGAGTAGCCTAAGTCTTTATTATTATTTATTATTATTATTGTTTGTAATAAGAAGGTGGGGTTTTTAGAATCCTAGCCTATTTATTTTTATTATGTAACGTACTATTATTATTAAAGAAATGAAATAAAAAAGGTTAAATGGTCATGAAACCGTTATGATTTTCTATGATTATTCTTGTCGAATTTGAAATGCAATTGCAAATGTCCTTCTATTTACATTTAAAATAATTAAATGGGTTGTATCCAATGAAGGATTGCCTACGTATTCATTTAGAAAATAAAATCAAACCCTTGTGCGTAGTTCGAGTAAATGTAAAAGAATAATTGTTCTAAGCAAGAATTTGTAATGAACTTAGAAAATAAGCATGAGCTTTACTTACTCCTAAAATGCAATTTAGTTTGTTTGATGATATGAGGATGACGAATTGTCAAAATGCAAGAGCAAGAAGACAGTAGCTTAATTCAGCTTGGCCAGGGGCCGTTTATTTCGTGCCACAAGAGCGACACGTGAGGTTACGCGAGGCGCGTTTTTGCTCCTATTCTAGGCATAATAACGTTTCAGTTGGTCGAGGTTTGTTGGGTTGGCAAATTCGTTCCCATCTAGGTTTTTGATTCTAACTGCACCCCCTGGAAGTATGGACTTGACTAGAAATGGCCCGGCCCGATTGGGTTTGAATTTTCCACGTGGATTGACAGGTAAAAGAGCTCTAATTGATTTAAGGACCAAGTCTCCTTCTTTTATATTCCTTGGCTTAACCTTTTGTTGAAGGCTCCTTTGATACGTGCTTGGTATGTTTGCACATTGGGTAATGCACGTAACCTTCGTTCATCCAAGAGGATGAGTTCTTCATATCTATCCCTCTTTCACTCGGCTTCTGGGATTTGACTTTCGGGTAAAATACGTAAGGATGGTACTTCTAGCTCGACTGGTTGTACAGCTTCCATGCCGTAGGTCAAATAGAAAGTGTGGCCCCAGTGGGCGTCCTAACAGATGTACGGTATCCCCATAAAGCAAAGGGTATCTTGCTTGGCCAATCTCTATAGTTGTCAATCATTATCTTGAGAATCGTGACAACGTTCTCGTTTGCCGCCTCTACCGCACCATTGGATTGTGGTCTATATGGCCAGGAGTGGTAATGCCTAATTTTGTACTTGGCTAACAATTGTTCAGTCTCAGCTTTGAAATGTGATCCATTGTCACTGATGATCTCATGTGGGCAACCATATCGACAAATAATGTTGGTTTGTATAAACTTTGCCACGTTCTTGGCTGTAAGACTGGTGTAGGAAGCCGCTTCTACCCACTTGGTGAAGTAATCGATTGCTACCAGGATGAAACAGTGACCTCCTGGTCCGGCTGGAGTGATCTTGCCGATGATGTCAATTCCGCAAGCAGAAAATGGTCTGGGAGATGTCATGGTGTAAAGCAATGAAGGAGGGACATGTTGTACATTCCCGAAGATTTGGAAATTATGGCAATGTCTTACTTATTTGATGCAATCGAATTCCATCGTGGTCCAATAATACCCCAAACGTGTGATTTTATTTGCCATCATGGGTCCACTTATGTGAGGGCCACATTCTCCATCATGGACTTTTTCCATCACTTTTCGTGCCTGTGATTGATCAAGACAACGTAGGATTACACCAAGAGGTGTTCTTTTGTATAGTACTCCTTGCATAAGAATGTATTGGGAAACTAGCAAGCGGATAGCGCGTTGTCCCCTTTTATCCATTTCTGGTGGATAGGTGCCATTGAGCTTGAAGTTTAGGATTGCTTGGAACCAAGGTTCCTCTGTGATTTCCACTTCATCGGTGATTTGGTGCACATAAGCTGGCTCTGATCGTCATTCGATGCATAAAGGCATTTCTACCATGCTATCCGACATATTAATCAAAGATGCAAGTTTTGCAAGAGCATCTGCAAATTGATTTTCTTCTCGCGGTAGATGTAGGTAGGTCACTTGATCGAAGAATTGGGCAACTTGGTCTATTCTGGCTTGATAAGGTGCCAAGCTTTCGCTTCGGATTTTTCAAGATCCCGTAATTTGGTTGATGATCAAAGATGAATCCCCATGCACTCGAAGATTCTTGATGCCTAAACTTACTACCGCTTGTAATCCAATGAGATAAGCTTCGTATTCTGCAGCGTTATTTGTCACCTCGAAGTCGAGTTTGACAGAGATTGGTGTATGCTCGCCTTCAGCAGAAATGAGAAACACTCCTATTCCAAATCCCCTTAAGTTCGATGCTACATCAAAATAGAGGTCCCAGGAGTCTACATCCGTTTGGAGTATATCCTCATCCGGAAACGACCAGGTGTCTATCGTTTGTGTATCATTGATGGGATTTTCTGCGAAGAATTCGGTAACGGCGCGCCCCTTTATAACTTTCAAAGGTACATACTTGAGGTCGAACTCTAAGAGCATCAAAGTCCATCTTGCTAAACGTCCATTGAGAACGAGTTTCTCGAAGAGGTATTTGATAGGATCCATTTTGGAGTATATTTTGACAGAGTAGCTAAGCATGTAATGGCATAGCTTCTTCGTTGCCCACACAAGAGCGAGGCATGTCTTCTCGAGTGGCGTGTATTTTCACTCGTACTCCAAGAACTTCTTACTAAGGTAGTAGATAGCTCTTTCTTCGTTTCATTTGGTTTGAGCTAGCATGGCGCCCATGGTCGTTTCAGTTACTGTGAGATATATACCAAGAGGTTTATCTCGTTGAGGTGGCATGAGCACTGGTGGTTAGGCTAATATTTCCTTGATTTGGTCGAAAGCCTTCTAACAGTCGTCATCCCACATGGTGTGATCTGGTTTCTTTAACTTCTTGAAGATGGGTTCGCAGATCATGGTGAGTTTCGATATGAATCGACTTATGTACTGCACCTTCCCTAGGAATCCTCTAATTTATTTCTCCCTTTGAGGTTACGACATTTCGATTAGAGCTTTGATTTTAGAAGGGTCTATTTCTATACCTCGTTGGCTAACAACGTATCCCAGGAGTTTACCAGATGTTACTCCGAATGCGCATTTCTGAGGATTGAGCCTCAAGTTTTACTTCCGTAGACTTGAGAAGAATTTAAGAAGGTTCGCTATGTGCCCCTCTATTTCCTTGGACTTGACAATCATGTCATCTACGTATACCTCAACTTCTTTATGCATCATGTCATGTAAGAGGGTAGTTGCGGTGCGTTGGTATGTAGCTCCGGCGTTAATTAACTCAAACGGCATAACCGTGTAGCAATAGGTTACCCATTGAGTGACGAAGGCGGTCTTATGCATATCGTCTATGGCCATCTTGATCTGGTTATATCCTGCGTATCCATCCATGAAGGATAGTAATGCGTGACCAGCCGTATTATCTACCAATATGTCGATATGTGGTAGAGGAAAGTCATCCTTGGGACTCGCTTTGTTTAAGTCTCTAAAGTCAACACAAACACGGATTCTCCCATCCTTTTTTGGTACAGGTACTATGTTAGCTACCCAGTCTGAGTACTCGGAAACTTTGATGAACCCGGCTTTGAATTGTTTATCGACTTCTTCTTTGATCTTGAGAGCCCATTCTGTCCTCATTCGACAAAGCTTCTGTTTCACGGGTTTGAAACCTGGTTTGATTGGGATTCTATGCTCTGTGACGTCCCTGTCGATCCCTGGCATGTCTTTGTAGGACCAAGCAAAAACGTCTTTGAACTCGTGCAGGAGGTGTATGAAATTGGCCCTTTCGGTGGGGCTCAAGGTCGTCCCTATCCTAAGTTCTTAGGGTTCTAGTTCAGTTCCTACGTTGATGGGTTCAGTGTTTTCTATCACTGGTCCCCCTTCCCCCTCTTGTAGTATTTTTTTGGCTATGTAGGGAGCTATTTCGATTGAGTCTGGGTCTGGGTTATTTTCATCATCATCGTAAACAGAATTACATTCAAGATAACACGAAGAGTAAGCAGAACCTGATTTATTCATATTAAAATTTGAGAAAAGTTGAAACAAAGAAGCCATCTGATCTGTAGTCAGTGGCGGTAAAGGGACAGCCGTTGGAACATTTCCCGAACTACTGTTGCTATTTGACACTAAGCTAGGAGAAACAAGGGGAGTGGGAATGACGACATGAGGAGACTCTCTAGGAACTTCTCTAGACTCCGA
The DNA here is from genome assembly GCF_048544455.1 of Silene latifolia. Classification (NCBI taxonomy): domain Eukaryota; kingdom Viridiplantae; phylum Streptophyta; class Magnoliopsida; order Caryophyllales; family Caryophyllaceae; genus Silene; species Silene latifolia. The sequence continues at coordinate 484,589,746 of NC_133538.1, read as the reverse complement.
CACTGACTCCGACTCTGACTCTGACTCGAATTCATCATCTTCTGGCTCTCCTTTGAACATCTCTCCTTCTCCCGTGGTGAGCTTGAAGAGTCTTCCTTGAATGTTTATCCACTTGATCGATTTTCTCCATCTTTCTGTTGATTGGTGTTAGTTTATGTGATTAACACGGTAGGGTTGAAGTGATCGTCTTGAAGTATCATGGTAATGATCTCATCCTACGCGGCTCTAACAAATCGATCTTCTCCAAATAGTAGACTCACGGCTTGTTCGTCTAAGCAAGGTGATTGACGAGTCTTGACGGTAGGAACCGTTTCTGGAGGAATGAAGTAGAAATCGTGAAATATCTCGATTCCGGCTAGCTTCCTTTCGAGATAGTGCCAAGGCCCGGGAAATCCGTGAAAGATATCTTGACTTCCTTCCCTAACGAAGTATCCATTTAGGGTAGGGAGGTAGGGTCTTATTTGGATTCCCACGTTCTTACGGTTTTGAACGTGAGCGAGCATCTCGAGAACTTCATCTTTAGTGGGTTTGTATCCTAGTCCAAGGGGTACTCTTAGTGAGTTACCCTCTTTGTAGGGTGCAAAGGTGTTTCTTCGAATAGGATTCAAAGGCATTCCCGGGAAGTATCCTTGGGATTTGAGTATGTGGTTGACCACTAAATTAGAGTAGGGATTGAAGTACAAAGGTGCCAACTCGCTTTCTATGACATTTATGACGTGGAAGCCCCCAAGTTCATGTACTGGATCCGTAAGGACTTGATCACTTGACTTCTTTTCGAATACTGCCTTGATTGGTGACGAAGTGATCATCACCACCTTACCATTTAGTGGGATTTTGATTTTCTGGTGGAGTGTGGATGTTACAGCTTTGGAAGTGTGAATCCAGGGTCTTCCCAGAAGTATGTTAAAGGATGCCTCAATGTCCACTATTTGGAAGTTGACCTTTCGCTCAATTGGCCCTGTGGCTATGGTTAGGATGACAAGTCCTACTACCTTTCGCCATGTACCATCATATGCCGAACACCTTGATTGGTAGGGGTCCAATCCGATTCTTTCATGCCCAATTTGTATGCCGTTTTCAAGAGTATAACTTTGACTGCGGAGCCATCTTCTGCCAAAGTCTTTGGCACATTCTTCTTTAGGAAAATGACAGTGATGTAAAGAGCCAAGTTATGACTAGCACCAAAGGGTGGCAAATCTTCATCAGAGAAAGTAATATGATTACTTAGCTTCGGTGATTGTTGGAAGGCCAAGTTGACCACGTCGTCGGGTGTGGAGTTATGTGCCACATTTATTTTGGCCAAGGCTTGCAGTAAAGTTTGGCGATGTGGGAATGAGCTTGCCACTAGTTGCCAGACTGAAATATCAGCCTTTGTCTTCAGTAGTTGCTTTAGCAAATGGTTAGTAGAGCCATCTTCATTATTATTTGGTGTGACCACACTGGTTGGACTATTTGCTATGGGGTCGTTTTGAGAAGTGTTTTGATATGGGCGTCCCGAATGAGTAAGGTGGTCAACATCTTGGTCTTCACCATTTTGGACTATTTCTTCACTGATTTTGACTAGGTAGTGTTTAGTGAGATACTCGTCTTCATCATCATCGGCCCATATCCCATTTATGGCAGCTAGTTCCCTCGTTCTCATGATTTTAGGCTCTAATTGGATAATCTGGTCGACTAGCTCGTCAACCACGGCTACTACTTCTTGCATTGTAGTGTTTTGAGAGAAGACTAGTGGTGCACATTCTTTAAGTGTGGCGTTGGGATCACGTAGGATTGCCACTGCACTCTCTAGTTCCATGACTTGCCTATTCACACTTTTTGCCCATGCAATAAAATCGGTGATGGTTGGAGAAATAGTAGAGTAGTTCCCTTCATTCTCTATCGCATGAATTTCATCTTCAACTGGAGAAATGAGGTGTGAACAATCTATGGTAGATTCTTCACTTGTAATCACTAGAATTCCAAGAGGATTCTGAGTGTTGTTAGGCTTATCTCCAGGCGGTATTGGTAGGCAACCGTCTTCAATCATATCTTGAAGTACATTTTTTAGTTTGTAGCATTTCTCTGTATCACGTCCCTTACCTCTATGGTATTCGCAGTATGAATTCTCATCCCAGAACTTGGATTTCTTTTCTGGTTCGGGTGTATGGCCTATGGGTTGAAGTTTACCCAGCTTCATCAACCTTTTTAGAGCATTGGAATATGTGTCCCCTAGATTTATGACTTTCCTTGGTAGGGTACTCTTCTTAGATGGCTCCAGAAGGTTAACCTCATCAGTTTTGCTAGTAGAGCCGTAAGAACGACTTGTTGAGCCTTGATATCCACGACCTACCGTTTTGGACAAGAGCCCTTTACGGATGTCATCTTCGATCCTTGTCCCTAGTACGGTTAAGTCTTGGAAAGTCTTAATGTTTTGATACCTCAAATGATTTACATAGATAAGCTTTAGGTTGTCCACGAATTTCTCCACGAGGGTAGCTTCATCTGGACGTTCAACAAGTTGAGTACTAGTCTTCCTCCACCGACTTAGGAAGTCGGTTAAACCTTCTTTGTCATTTTGGGTAAGAACCTCTAAAGTGCACATGTTGACTTGGATTTCAGTATTATCCGCATATTTTTAAGCAAATTCAATTGCGGCATCATCCCAAGTAGCGATTTTCTTATGCTCTAGAGAATAGAAGCATTGTTTTGGGATGGTGTCAAGAGATGAAGGAAAGATCCTTAAGAACATCTCGGATTTAATGCCGTTGATAGACATATAATCCTTGAAAGCACGGATATGGTTCAAAGGGTTTTCATGCCCCTTAAATTTAGGGATATCCGTCATGTTGAAGTTGGTTGGCAACTTGGAACTCACGGCTTCATATTTGCGATTATATTCCCTATAAATGTCATCCCCTTTGAGATACATCAATTGTCCCTCCAAGTATTGGAGTCGTTTTTCAGCCGCAGTCATACCTATGGGAGGGTTTTCATCCCCGAAATTCACAAATTCAGCAGACACTTCACTTTCTCGAGGAGGCATCCTCGTTTCCAAGGCATATATTCGGCCTTCAATTGTGTCAAGGCGATCATACATTTGGTCTTGAGTGACTTGGAGACGAGCTAGCGTGGCTAGGATTTGATCATTACCATTCTGGAGTTGGTTGAAGTTCATGTCGCTTGTTTCAGGCATCTTGGAAACTAAATAAGAGAGCGACGACGAATCAAAACACGATCGACCATTCTAGCACACATACTTGAAAAGAAATGTTTTGACTCGAGAAGTGGGAGTGTGCCATATGCATCAAGTGAGTTTTGAGGAAATGACAAAGTTTGAAAATGTTGGTCCTAGTCAACTTTAGTGTAGTTGTAGGAGTGAACTCGAAGTGAGGTTTTGAAATGGGTTTCAAGGCCCGAATTTTGCTCGACAATTGGACAGAGTTTCGACTTGTTTTGCGCTAATATTAGGCCCAAGTTTTGAAATTTTTACATTTTAAAGAAGGATTTTGATTTTACAAAAATCGTCATGGTTTTGTTTAGAAATGGTGATCACATATGGTACAAACATTATACAAGCATTATAACGGGATGCTGAGTGCACTTAAAAGGGTTTAGGTTTAAAAGGTGGGTTTCCATACCGAATAATCAAACCCGAAGTCTGTGGAGAGGCTCATACCAAACAAGAGTAAGGCTGATTCCTAGTCCATTTCCTCAAGTAGTGAAAGTCCTTGATACAAACAAGAGTAAGTACCATGGTATGGATGCCGTCAATCGCTATCAATCCTTAGGCCCAAATAAGAATTAGGACCGTATAGACGGGACGATTGGTCGAATGGGTTGGGTTGGACCTTGGAAGGCCGAACGAAACGATCTAGGAAGACCGTGTTATCAAAACCGACAATTGTCTTGTACAAACTATTCCCTAACCTTGTTCAAGTTTCACCCTTTTAGCTACACGTAAGCATATTATCCCCAGTGGAGTCGCCAAACTGTGGACGTGGGCCCACGGGTCGCTTGGAAACAAGCGTTTGCATTTGTGGAGTCGCCACCAATTTATTGTGGAAAATTGGAAACCGTTCGAATACCTCATGCCATGTCAAGACACAAAGTAGTGACATGAACACCAATAACTCGTTACCCTTAGCATTCTATGTCTAGAATGACCCTCGTGGATGCCAATGAACACGGATGTTCACAGAGATCAGGAGTAAGGGGTGAGGGTACGTATTAGGAAGCTCTTTTGATCGAACACCTAATCCCGCCCGCCTCGATAGCGGCCTCTACTAATGATTAGAGAAATTATCTATACGTGATGTATTGTCAATTTATATGCATGCAATGCAACATCCAACATTTTAATCCTAACATGTGAGAATTAGACTAAGTCGGTTAACACGTAATTTATCATACAAGTGGGTTGAAGTAGAGATTTAGATTAAATTACATGTGAAAACATACAAGCAATAATAAAAGGGATATAATAATGAAAATTACAATAATTACATCGGATTAATGATTTATGTCGAAAATACTTTTAAAACTGATAATTTGAGAAAGAATAAGTAAATAAACGAACTGATTATGGATGATATTACGAGTATTAGTTAATTAATACGTAATTAATAAACTAGGTCAAGGCAAAACGGGAGTTCAGAGATAGAAATCAACCAGGAACCGGCGCAGCAGAGCTGCGTCCCTTGGAAGAGGCGCACCAGTTGCTGCGTCCATTCCTGGGTTGAGTTCTGGCTGTGAAGCCGGCACCGCATCTCGTTAATGTTCATTGGTAAATTTAATGCTTGATTATATTATTTGACTCGGATGGAAGTGCTTAACATATTATTTACATGTGAATGAGGTCATAAAAACGATATATCATGAATGAAACTATTAGAACTAATTAATTACAAGATGAGACTAATTAAAGAAATAAACAAAACAAATTAATTAGGTTGAACAAGTTATTAATGATGAATTAATGATGGTGACGGTAAATAACAGATGCAAATATATCAAAGATGAATTCCAGTGATTCAATATGGGTAAATTGAATCTCTAAAACTCGAATTGACTTAATGACGAAAACCCGGAAATATGGATTATAAGGTATTTAGGTCGGGATTTAAAAGATGAATTAATTATGAAGAATTATTAACATGTTAAAATTATTATATTAGAATTATCGTGTTAAAAGAAATATGAACAATTGAAAACAAAAGTAAAACAAACGGATTAACAAAAGACGAAGGAAGAAGAAAAGAAGCAGGAACTGCGGCAGCCTCACGAAGAGGCGCAGCAGTTGCTGCGTCCTTTCTCGACGTCTGTCTCCTGATAATTCGTAAAAAAGGTTTTAAAATAAGGTTTTACAAATTGGTTTTAAGAATACTTTCGACATAAATCTTACAATGATGATTACAAAAATAAATAACAATAATAAAATAAGGATTTACACCCCCAGACTTACATGTTTGACGACACGAGATGAACTAAGTTAACGTTTAGTGATGCTCCACTCGAATGTAGACGAAAGTGCCCTCTAGGAGGAAAACGAACAAGATTGATTAAGGTTGATCGGTCCTGCAAAACGAGACTGGTGCTCAGAAGGATCCGAGCTTATGTGGTCGAAAGTGCAAGCACGTAGATGCCAAAAATTAAGAACTTGGTCTAGAATGCAAAGGGAGGAGAGAAGGGCGGGCACTCGCGTGAGAAATATGTGAGACCGAAGGTCTCTATTTATACTAATCACACGGAGAAAGTAGGGTTTTTCTGAGAAACTTTGGAAGTGAATCTCGAAAAGATATGAAAAGATACGAAAAATACGCATAAAAGGACTTGGGAAGAGGCGCAACAAGCACTGCGTCTCTTGGAAGAGGCGCAGCACTTGCTGCGTCCTTTCCCAAGTGGTTTCCTCCTACGGAAGAAAGATTTTCGTGTTATGGTTTTGGAATAACGGATTAATCTTGTTCTCCTTAATATTTTGTGTGAATATTACGGGAAATTCTTAACAAAGATTAAAAAATTGCAAAATATGGAATAGAAATATCCGGAAAATTTCAGAACATTCTGACTCCGTTTTAGAAAATGAAGACGATTTTGGACCCGGACTCCAAATGTACTCTAATTACTGCCAAAACGACCGTATCGGCACGTAGATGACAATTAAGAGGTAGACACAAGTGTTTGAGCGATCACTTGACGATAAACTTACGAACTGTCACAAATCATTCCGCGTACCAAACATGCGGCCCAATCATCACCGGGTGGTTTGCGGGAGGTGCAGAAATGAGGTATCTACATGTTCGGATGGAGGTTCGGTATCCCCAGAGTGCGAATGAGAGTTTGCTCGGCCAATCGCTGTAGTTGTCTTGCATTTTCTTGATAATGGTGACAAGAGTTTTGTTCGTTGCCTCCACCACTCCGTTGGTTTGGGGACGGTAGGGGAATGATTGATGTCGTTTGATCTTGTATTTGTCCAGCAAGGTCCGAGCTTCCGCCCGGAAGTGAGAGCCTTGATCGCTGATGATTTCATGGGGTACTTCATATCGGCAGATGATGTTGTTCTGGATGAACTTGGCCACTTGTTTGGCGGTCAAGACTGCGTATGACAGTGCTTCCACCCATATGTTGAAATAGTCGATGGCGACGAGGACGAAGCAATGCCCCTTGGTGCCTATCGGGTTAACTTTCCCGATGATGTCGATGCCCCAGGTTGAGAAAGGCCAGGTTGATGTCATGGTGTATAAAAGGGATGGTGGTATATGTTGTATGTTGGCGAAGATTTGGCAATTGCGGCAATGTTTGACGTAGTCACGGCAATCGGCTTCCATGGTGGTCCAGTAGTAGCTTAGCCGCATGATTTTTCCGGTAAGCATCATTGCGCTCATGTGAGGGCCACATTCTTCGTTGTGGAGCTCTCGCATGACTTTTTTGGCTTTGTGATGGTCAATGCAAAGGAGGAGAATCCCTTGGGGTGTTGATGGGTGATGTTGTCGGGTCTCCCAATCAAAGACATTTATAATACTCAACAAACAACTAGTTAGCGGTAAGTCGAGGTCGATCCATGGGACGGTGGTTACTCAAATTATTCAATCTAATTATGGTTGTGCTTGGGGTTGTCACAATTATAATGGGTTGATGATTCTAATCTAATAAAAGCAATAAACAAGCAACAAAAGGAAAGATGTAAACAAATGACTAAAAATGGTAGGATATCATGGGTTTATAAGGAAATCATGGGAGTTGATCATACAAACATGTTCTCAATTATAAGCAAGCAATTATTGTTGTGATGGATCCGAGTTGGTTTATGTCTTACGGTTCTTAGGAAGAGTTGGGTCCCGGAGCCGAATCGATTAGATTGTACAACACCTACAAGTCGACTCACTTTCCCCCTAATCACTTCTATGCATGGTCTAACAAGACTCGAGTTGATTTATATCTTACAAGTCAAGTTGAATAGATAAGAGATAGTTGTAAATTCAAGGATTCATAGGCTTAGCATTTCATCAAACATAACATGTGCATACGTTGACATCACAACAAGCAAGCAAATTAATTATGTGAACATATTAGATTAAGCATAAATCAATCCCCATGTTGGTTTCCCTAATTACTCATTAATCCTAGCTAAGAGACTACTCACTCATTATCAAGTTTAACATGCTAACATGGTTGTCAATCATATTACCAAGGCAAAACATGATGAACAAGTAAGAAAGATTAACAATAATTAAAACAAGGATTATGAGAATTATACCTATGCAGATTCCAAAATAATAATACAAAGAATAATAGAAGTACTTGATGATTGATGGAAGGTTGTCAATCTCCCAATAAACCCAAATGATATTCTAATTACCCAATAATAAACTTGAATTATACAATAATAAACTTGAACAATGATTAAAGGAAAGATTAATGTGTGATTTGTGGGAAGATTAAAGAGTAATCTATTCAAATCTACTCCTAATGAAAGCTTAACCTAATCTAAAGAAGGATTGATTTAATCTAATGAAAACTTGATGGTTTGATTATTACAAATGGGATATATATAATAGAGCATCATTAGGTTAAGCAAGGGTAAAATAGTAAATAACAATGCTAAATGTTGGGTAGGGAATCGCTCCTCTCAGAAAAGATGTCGGTCTCCTTTTAGCTAGTCTTTGAAAAATATGCGCGGATCATGGTTCACGTAGCAAGGAAAACCTTCCTGCCCAGCAATACGCTCGTCCCGAGCTGAAAACGAGCATCCAAAGCTTCAACCCGAGCGGGTTGATATTGACCCGAGCGGGTTGAGCAGTGACCCGCTCCAGATAAGCTTGACCCGCTCCAGATAGGTTGCTGTTCCCTTTCTTTTTGCTTTTAAGCCTAAGATGCCTCTATATACTCTTTATTTCTTCTTCCTTGGCCATCATTCTTGCCTCCTCTTTATACTTAGTCCATCAAATATCGTCAATAAGCTTCCAAATATGCATGAAAGACGGGAATTTCCGCCTTATTATCTCCTTTCCTATAAAACGTACAAAATGCACAAGGAAATCAAATTAGAAAGCATTTGCCGGATAAAATGGTCATGAAATGTTATAAAAGTATGTAAAATAGGTTCAATTAGGAGACTAAATGTGCGCAAATAATGTTTACATCAGGTGTTCTTTTGTATAATTGGTCTTGATTTACCATGAATTGTGATGCAAGTAAACGGATGTCTCTTTGTCCTCTTGGATCAGAGTTAGGAGGGAATTCGTTTTTGGTTTTGTAGTTGAGGATGGCTTGGTACCAAAGTCCATCATGGTTTTCCTCGTCACTGTTGATGGCACAGATGTGAGCTGGCTCGCTCCTTCTCTCGACAAATAGGGGCATCGGTGTCATGTCGTCGGGTATGTTCACGATCGCGGCAAGTTTTTCCAGGGCATCGGCGAATTGGTTTTTCACTCGTGGCAAGTGGAAGTAGTCGACTTGCTCGAAGAACTCTACCTCTTGATTGATTTTCACTCGGTAGGGAGCTAAGTTGTCACTTCGGATTTTTCATGACCCGGACACCTGATTGATGAGGAGCGAGAAATCGCCGTGAACCCTTAGTCTCTTGATGCCAAGTGTGATGGCTGCTTGTAGGCCGATGAGGCATGCTTCATATTCGGCGACATTGTTGGTGACGGTAAAGTCTAGCTTGACCGAGATCGGAACATGTTCTCCCTCTGGTGATATTAGAAGGATTCCTACCCCGAAGCCTCTCAGATTAGATGCACCATCGAAGTATAGGTTCCATGCGTCGGAGTCGGCATAAAGTATGTCCTAGTCAGGAAGTGACCATATGTCGGTCGCTGGATCCTCGTTGACAAGATTTTCTGCTAGGAAATCGGTGACTGCCCTTCCCTTGATAACCTTGAGGGGTACAAACTTGAGGTCAAACTCGGACAGCATGAGTGTCGACCTAGATAGCCTTCCGTTTAGTACGGGTTTTTCGAAGATATACTTGACCGGGTCTATCTTGGATTAGATGTGGACCGTGTTGCTGAGCATGTAATATCGCAGCTTCTTTGTTCACCATACTAGGGCAAGGAATGTCTTTTCCAGTTGGGCGTACCTTATCTTGTACTCGATGAACTTTTTGCTGATGTAGTAGATGGCTCGTTCTTCACCCTCGACTGTTTGTGCTAGCATTGCTCCCATTGCTGTGTTTGTGACAGTCAGGTATATGGATAAAGGAATCCCTTGTTGCGGTGGCATGAGGACAGGAAGTTTGGATAGGATTTACTTTATCCTGTCGAAGGCTCTTTGACAGTTGTCATCCCAATCGGTGTGATCGGAGGCTCGAAGTTTCTTGAATATTAGTCCACAAGTCATGGTGAATCTGGCTATATGAAGCGGCTGATGAATTGAACCTGACCGAGAAATCCCTGAATCTCCTTCTCATTCTTAGGCCATGGCATTTGTTGAAGGGCTTTGATTTTGGTTGGATCAATCTCAATGCCTCTTTTGCTGACGACATGTCCCAAGCATTTTCTGGAGGTGACCTCGAATGCACATTTTTGAGGATTTAGTCTCATGTTATATTTCCGCAGATGAGCGAAGAATTTCCGGAGGGCGTTGATGTGGCCACCCCGTTCTCTTGATTTGACGATCATGTCGTCGACATATACCTCTACCTCCTTGTGCATCATATCATGTAAGAGAGTGGTAGCGGTTCTTTGATAGGTTGCCCCGGCATTGATGAGGCCGAAGGGCATGACCGTGTAGCAGTACGTACTCCACTGTGTGGTGAATGCAGTCTTGTGTATGTCTTCCTGAGCAATTTTGATGTGGTTGTACTCAGCGTACCCGTCTATGAATGATAGGAGAGCATGCTCGGCGGTATTGTCCACCAGAATGTCAACATGTGGCAAAGGGAAGTCGTCCTTTGGACTTGCCCTATTCAGATCCCTGAAGTCGACGCAAACCCGAATTCTCCCGTCTTTCTTTGGTACAGGCACGATGTTGGCCACCCAGTCGGAGTAATCAGACACTTTGATGAAACCAGCCTTGAACTGTTTATCCACTTCTTCTTTGATTTTTAGGGCCCATTCAGGAGGCATCCGGCGTAGCTTTTGCTTCACGGGTTTAGCTCCGGGCTTAATGGGTATCCGGTGCTCGGCAATTTCCCTGTCGATCCCAGGAATATCTCTATAGGACCAGGCGAATATGTCCTTATATTCGTGTAGGAGGTCAATGAACTGTTGTCTTTCCGAGGGGTCAAGAGTTGTCCCAATCCTAAGTTCTTGAGGTGTGTTGTCGGTTCCTACGTTAATAGGTTAGGTCTCCTCAATGATGGGGGTCCTGTTTTCCCGTTTGTCAAGTTCTATGGCTAAGTGAGGTGGGTAGTCACTCAAGTCGAATTCCTCTTAGTCATTCAGAATTGCATTGCAGTTCAATTGAGACGAGCCATAAGCAAACTTAGCGTTCATTAATTTGACATGAGCGAAAAGCTCGGAGAGGACAGACATCTCACGGTCAGTCAGAGGCGACACAGCAGAGGAGGTGGCCCCTGGGACGGGCTCCAAGTTGTCACCTTCCATGGGAGTGGGGACGACACTCGTTGACTCAGCCTCTGAAGCAGCCACAAGTTTGTGATAAAACAGCGGGAAGCGGACCTTGACTGGGACATTAGGAGTGTTAGGAGCTAAGATAGACTCAGACTCAGACTCAGATTCTTCTTCACTTCCCTCTTTGAACATAGGGCCTTCTCCAGTTGTGATCTTGAAAATGTGGCCTTGGCGATCGGTCCACTTGACGGTTTTCCTCCAGCCCAGTGTAGCTTTCTCCAGGTCAGTGACGGAGATCAAGGAGGTGGGGTCAAACTGGTTGTCCCTTAGAGCAATATTGATGATGTCCTCATAGTCGAGGTGCTTGATGTTATCCTCTCCAAAGAGGAGAGTGACAGGTTGTCCGTCGAGGCATGGGGATGACTTAAACTTGGTTGATGCAGCTTCGGTGTTGTTGGGGATGAAGTAGCAGTCCCGGAAGACTTCCACACCCGGGTGTCTGACCTTAGCCACAGAGTCATAGATCGGCTCAGGGAAGCCATGGTAGAGTTCAGACTCTCCCTCGGGGACAAAGTATCCATTGAGAGTCAAATGATAGGGACAGAGGATAACTCCGTGCTTCTTGCACTTTCGAACTAGGAGGTTCATCTCCTGGATTTATTCATCGGTAGGTTCATAGCCCAGTCCGAAGGGGATGTTGGGGACCTTAGCCAGTTTCAAGGGAGGTAAGGTGTTCTTCAGTGGATTGAGGGGTAAACCCGAGAAGTAACCCTGGCGCATCAGAATGCGGTTGACTGTGAGGTTGGCAAACGGGTCACACTAAAAGGGTGCTGATTCATCAGTTATGGCATTCACAGCTTGGAATCTCCACATCTCGTTGTCATCCTCCTCAATGGCTTGGGAGGTCATTCCCTTTTTCATGACGGCTTTGATCGGGGAAGCAGGAATAGTGATCGTTTTCCTGTTGAAGGGGACCCTTATTTTCTGATGGAGGGTAGAAGTAACTGCCTTGACGACGTGAATCCAGGGACGTCCCAGAAGCATGTTGAAGGAGGCGTCGATGTCGACTACCTGAAAACTGGTTTGACTTTCCAGTGGTCGGTTTGCGACGGTTAGAGTGATAAGCCCTGCGACCTTACGACGAGTGCCGTCATTAGCGCGTACTCCTTGATTAGTTGGGACCAAATCAGCTTCTTTGATACCCAGTTTGTGAGCCGTTTTGAGGGGAATGACATTCACCGCGGATCCGTCATCCACATGGACCATAGGCATATTCTTTTTTAGGCATTGTACGGTGATGTAGAGGGCCAGGTTGTGGTTGGCTCCGAAGGGAGGGATATCTTCGTCAGAGAAGATAACCGGGTTGCTCAAATCAGGGACATCCCTTGTCATGTGTGCTACCACTTCTTCCGGGGAGGAGGTAGAGGGCACAATCAGTTTTCCCAAGGCTTGTAGTAGAGCTTGTCGATGCTCGAAGGACGTGGCAATCAGTTGCCAAATTGAAATTTCGGCTTTTGCTTTCTGCAGTTGTTTGAGGATCGATTTCTCGAGAGCCTTGGGTTAAGTGTCCATCTCCGGGACAACTTGGTCATTCGTTGTTGAAGCGACCGTTGAATTGTTCGGGTTTTGGTAGGGGCGTCCGGACCGGATAAGATGAACGATCTCTTTCGCCTGCTTCACTTTCCCTGGAACAATATAGATATCTTCAACATCATCTCTCCAGATACCATTGATTTCGGGATCCTGAGGGTACCTTGGAGGGGTATTCCTCGGTGGGTAGTTTTTGTGAGGGACATGTTTGCGAGGGTAGTTTTTGTGAGGTTGGTTTTTGTGAGGTTGATTATTGTTGGGGTGATTATTGTGAGGTGCGTGCCAGAATAGTCGTGGAAGCAATCCATCCTGGTGAGGGTAGTTTTGGGTGCTTGGGGGACCTTCCCTCGGGCGTGGTGTTGGAGGATTGAAAATCAATTAGCGGTAAGTGATACTGTCGTTTCGTACCAAAAATAAAATACCTAAGTACTACTAACAGAAGTCAGCGGTAAGTAGGGTCGATCTCCACAGGGAGGCGGTGTACTATCTATTTGTCTATTTATCTGTCTAATGTCACTAATGGGGGGGTTGAAAGGTTTGTGTTAACTAAACTAAAGACTAAAGCAAGAGAAATAAAAAAGAGAAATTAACAGAAGAAAAGGGAGTATGCTAGAGTCGGTCCACCGTGGCGCTATCGATCTTATACTATCGGGAATACTAAGGCGATTAGACTATTGATAAGAAGAGCTATGGTCGTCACCTTTCGGTCCTTAAACCGCCCTAGAGCGTAAACAGCTTAACTTTCGCCCTCACTGCAATACCCTATTGTAATTAAGCAAGCCTTCCCTTCCAATCTTTCGATCTAGGTCGGGGTTAACTAGATTTATGGTCTCCTGCATGCATTCATTCGACCGGATAATAGTTAAATTGCCTAATACAATTCTTATCGCAGGGCTAATCTATTTAATACAATTAAAGCATGCTACCACGGCTTCCCTAATCCTAACATACTAGGGGGATTTAGCTAGACATGGAAATAAGGGAAACAAGCATAAAGGAAATAAGAATAGTAAACATTAAATTAAATTAAAGAGAAAAAAGGGAAGAAAGGATTACTGAAATAAATGATCCGGAAAATGAGGAACCAAAGTAACAGTAGCAATGTATCCGAACCAGAGAGAAAAGGAACGAAGTAAAGTGTGTGAGAGAGAGAAGAAGAGAGTTTATAATGACAAACTGACTTCCTATTTATAAGAAAATAGGATTAGGATTAAACCTAATGACGGAATTAAACCTAAAAAGCCCAAACACAAAAAAATCCACTCGATCGACTAACTAAAGAACTCGATCGAGTGATATTCCTTGGCATTCCTTTCGATCGAGAACAATTCCTCTCGATCGAGGACTTCTTTCTCTTAAATCACTCGATCCATAACAGGTGGCTCTCGATCGAATAGAAGTAGTTCTCGATCGAGCACTTCTCAGCGCGTAATTCCTGCTTCGCGCACTGAACTTCAAACGGCTGCCATTTCTTCGTTACTTGGTCAAACAGGGTGATTCCGGTGGCATTGGAAAGATAAAAGGACAAACTTTCATCTCCAATTGGAATCACCTGAATATCTGTTGTAGAACCCGAGATATGGCTCTCCAAAGTAGGCACTAGCAATTTGAAGCACTCTCTTGGCTCGCCTAACTTCCTTACTCCAATGCGCATCTCAAAATAGTACTTTCCAAGCTCCGACTCAACTCATCTCCTAAATGCATGCGTAGGGACATGTTTTAGGCTTGAATCTACTACTTTATGGTCCATTCCTGCAATTAAGACAAAATACACCAAAGTAGCATATTCGGGGCATTTCGTAGCATAAAACCACGATAAAAGCATAGAAATACGTGCATAAAATAGGCTAAAAAGGCTACATAAAATGCACGTATCAAATCTCCCCAAACCAAACCTTTACTCGTCCCCGAGTAAACTAAATGCAACTAAAGGAACGGAAAAGATAACTCAGAGCTAGCTACAAATGCCCACTTAAACCAATTTAATGCAAGCAAACTAACACTTATAGCAAGACAGTCAAATGCAAACGAGTTATAAGATGTTTATAAAAGTAGCTGAACCGTCGACCTTGCAAGACCTTTAATAATGGACTCTCACGGGTCACTCTTCTCTCATGAAGCAAAGGGTAAGCAAATGAATGTAAGAGAGAAGAAGAAAAATAGTCGCTCACCTAGACTACGACCCACATAAACATGCATGCAACTAATATGATAGACAATTCTAGCTACCGTTCATACATTCCAACCAAACAAGGTCCGTCACAGCCGAGGGCTTACAAAGATATGGTAAAGTGAGGCAATGGGTAAGAAAAGGCAAAACATTTATGGGAATGTGGAGGTATAGGTGATCAAGCTAGTACCTAAACAGAACCATATGACAACATCCAATTCTCAACTCAATTATGGAATAAGCACATGCCCTTCACTTGGCATAAAACTCACCAAACCGAACCAAACATACTCCTCATATGAAATAAGATAGAACATAGGAGTAGAAACCGTCAACCAAACAACATCTTTTTTTTTTCTTTTCTTTTCTTTCTATTTCTTTCGGTTTCTTCTTTTTCATTCCTTTTTTTTTTCATTTTTCTTTTTTTTTCGATTCTTTTTTTCTTTCTTTTTCACGTTTTTTCAACTCCTTTTCTTCATAAATACCAACTCCAAAACAATAGATACAAGCCAAACTTGATACAATGAAATATATACCGCAAAACAACAATCTAGACTAGCTTGACAAGGCAGGCTAAATTTGGATGTAGCTAAAGGGTCAACTGGCAAATTTGGCTAATGTGGAGTTAAATGGGTAAAAATGAAAGAAAAGGGAAATGTAAGCACCTCCCTGCATGTGACACCAACCACTAACCCGAATGTATGACGGCAAAAAGCAATTGAATTTCATATATGTGCAAATTAATGATACATGTTATGCAAGGAGTAACTACTCACAATCCTACATGAAACTGGTCACAAATGACACCAGTTTATACGGCTCTAAATCTTAGAATTTATAAGTAGGTTGCCAAAGTTTCAGGTCAAGTCTATTCGTTCAGCGAAATTAAACATAAACTCGTAGATATGCAATAAGACAATGCTAGAAGATAACAGTTTAAATGCAAGGCTTAAGCAGAAAGACAAATGCAGTGCAATTTCATCACGGAAATCGACCGTTCCGACTCAACCTATATGCAAAAATAAACATGAAAATTTTTGAATTTTAACAATTTTTTTGATTTTTATTGGAATTTTAAATTTTTATGAAATAAATAACAATGCAAACAGAAAATTAAACGTGATAACAGAAATGCAATAAAAACAATATGCAGACAGAGATATGGATGCATAACCTCCCCAAACCAAACCGTACAATGCCCCCATTGTACCAAAACATGGAAAGGAAAATGCAAACTAAAGGAGGAAGAGAGTAAAAGCGGAAAACTTACAAGACGCGCGAATAAGGGACCTCCCCAAACCGACCATGAAATGGGAGGTTGCTAAGGGCCCGGAAAACCGTCTCAGTAAGCTAATCCAAGTCAAAAGCGTGAAAGGGCATCCAAAAACTGCTCGATCGACTGGAATAGTGGTCGATCGAGTGGGTTTCTTCCTGCAGGTGGTCGATCGAGTAGATGAAATGCTCGATCGAATGGATTTGGCAGCAAAAGTGCTCGATCGAGTAGAAAACTACTCGATCGAGTGATCCTCATCGTATTCCTGCAAAAACGCAATAAGAACAGCCCGCAACTAACAAAGACAAGCTTAACCGAGATAGTCTGTGGTATAAAAACCATTTATTACAACTGAAGTGAAATAAAAACAAAAATAAAATCGCCGGGTTGCCTCCCGGGTAGCGCTAGCTTCAGTCAGGTCCCAGCTCGACCTTCTTTTTCTTCGAGCCTCTCTAATTAATCACAATCAAAACAAATCAAAGCGCGACATCTGTCAAATAGGCTGCGCATGTGCTACACAACAAAGATAAGTAGCACCATAGTGGAATAGCAAAGTAGGAAATAAAGATATGTAAACATTTAAGTCTAACAAATTTCCTATGGGCGCTCCTAAATTTATCCACAAAATATAGGAGCGCGGGGGCAATTGACGATAATATAGGGCTCCAATTCAGATTAACAATTTTATAATGATAAGGACGGTGAAAAATCGTTAATTTGTGCGTCCACATATGAGGGGGTATAGCTCTGAAAGAAACAGCGCGAGTCAAACGAGGCAAAATACTATTAGGGCAAACAATAATAAAATTATCGTTTACTACCTCAGATTTGTTGCTCTTGACCACGGAATCATAGGTAAAAGAGTTTATTACCTCTTCCGTGCTAGGAGCAATTACCGTCTCAATCGCTTCTTCATCAACCTCCTCGGTGGAATCCATCCCGTAAATCGCAGCTTCTTCAAGTGTATCCGACTCGGCCGTGAATAGGGAGGTTTACCGTAACCTTCATCATCGTCAGACTCGTCATCCAAATCAAACCAAAATGACGAACCAAAGCTCCCAATGGCCATTTCGATCGATCGAGCGAGAATAATCACTCGATCGGCCAACTTCCTCCCGCATCTCACTCGATCGAGTAACAACATCACTCGATCGAGAACTATCCTCCTGTATGTCACTCGATCGAGAAGGGATATTACTCGATCGAGGATCGTCTTCTGAAATTCACTCGATCGACCATTATAAGTCACTCGATCGAGTGATTCTTCCCGCATAGAGCTGAAATCTTCATGTGGGGCGTTGAAATATGAAAGGAACTCGTCGTCCGAGTCATAGAAGTCATCCTCATCATTGGGCAACATGGTTTCCTCGGAGAAAAACCGCTCTCGGAAGGTAAACCTCTTCTTCTTGCATCTCACCGGTAAATCGAGCTATTTGTGACTCCGATTCGGGGATTCGAGCGTCCATATATCTATCACTCTCTTGCATTTGTGATACAAGCATTCTCATTAAATATGTCACTCTGCGATCTCTTCTCTCTCCATCTCAGTGCTAATTGAGCAATCTGCACTCGAGCTCATCAAATCGCGAGACATATTCTTGCACTTGGAATGCAAGTGCCTCCATCAAGGATTTCAGCTCCGCAATGTCTTCTCCTTGTATATCAGGGGAATCTTGTTGCGGTGGCCATTGATAGGGCGGATGTGGCGGCACAACTACGGCTGCATTGTGCTCGGCCAGAACCACATCTCCCGCAGCGGATCACCGGCTGTTCCATATAATGGGACATCGGTGATGGGTCAAAGGTACTCAAGCCTTCCCTTTGATCTGTCTTTCACCTAGAACTGTCTAGGTAGTACTGTAAGGCCTATCAAAACAAAGACTAAACAAAAGATTAAAACGGCCTCAAGGAAAAAATCCCCGAGGCTAAAAACAGATAAAATTAAACAAATAAATAAATAGATTGCCTCCCCGGCAACGGCGCCAAAATTTGATACTGTCGTTTCGTACCAAAAATAAAATACCTAAGTACTACTAACAGAAGTCAGCGGTAAGTAGGGTCGATCTCCACAGGGAGGCGGTGTACTATCTATTTGTCTATTTATCTGTCTAATGTCACTAATGGGGGTTGAAAGGTTTGTGTTAACTAAACTAAAGACTAAAGCAAGAAATAAAAAGAGAAATTAACGGAAGAAAAGGGAGTATGCTAGAGTCGGTCCACCGTGGCGCTATCGATCTTATACTATCGGGAATACTAAGGCGATTAGACTATTGATAAGAAGAGCTATGGTCGTCACCTTTCGGTCCTTAAACCGCCCTAGAGCGTAAACAGCTTAACTTTCGCCCTCACTGCAATACCCTATTGTAATTAAGCAAGCCTTCCCTTCCAATCTTTCGATCTAGGTCGGGGTTAACTAGATTTATGGTCTCCTGCATGCATTCATTCGACCGGATAACAGTTAAATTGCCTAATACAATTCTTATCGCAGGGCTAATCTATTTAATACAATTAAAGCATGCTACCACGGCTTCCCTAATCCTAACATACTAGGGGGATTTAGCTAGACATGGAAATAAGGGAAACAAGCATAAAGGAAATAAGAATAGTAAACATTAAATTAAATTAAAGAGAAAAAAGGGAAGAAAGGATTACTGAAATAAATGATCCGGAAAATGAGGAACCAAAGTAACAGTAGCAATGTATCCGAACCAGAGAGAAAAGGAACGAAGTAAAGTGTGTGAGAGAGAGAAGAAGAGAGTTTATAATGACAAACTGACTTCCTATTTATAAGAAAATAGGATTAGGATTAAACCTAATGACGGAATTAAACCTAAAAAGCCCAGCCCGAAGCAAAAATCCACTCGATCGACTAACTAAAGAACTCGATCGAGTGATATTCCGTGGCATTCCTTTCGATCGAGAACAATTCCTCTCGATCGAGGACTTCTTTCTCTTAAATCACTCGATCCAGAACAGGTGGCTCTCGATCGAATAGAAGTAGTTCTCGATCGAGCACTTCTCAGCGCGTAATTCCTGCTTCGCGCACTGAACTTCAAACGGCTGCCATTTCTTCGTTACTTGGTCAAACAGGGTGATTCCGGTGGCATTGGAAAGATAAAAGGACAAACTTTCATCTCCAATTGGAATAACCTGAATATCTGTTGTAGAACCCGAGATATGGCTCTCCAAAGTAGGCACTAGCAATTTGAAGCACTCTCTTGGCTCGCCTAACTTCCTTACTCCAATGCGCATCTCAAAATAGTACTTTCCAAGCTCCGACTCAACTCATCTCCTAAATGCATGCGTAGGGACATGTTTTAGGCTTGAATCTACTACTTTATGGTCCATTCCTGCAATTAAGACAAAATACACCAAAGTAGCATATTCGGGGCATTTCGTAGCATAAAACCACGATAAAAGCATAGAAATACGTGCATAAAATAGGCTAAAAAGGCTACATAAAATGCACGTATCAGTAAGCATCGTCAAGTCGGGTAATCCTTTCGGAGAGAATAGTTATAGCTTCCTCGACTTGTTGGAGCATGGCAAGCATAGTCGCGACACTAAACACAAATACCCCGTCCGAGGCATCCTTCCTTAAGGCATTCACCTCGTCATTAATTGGCAGGATGAGGTGTGAGCAGTCCAAGGTTGGCTCATCATCGGAGATAACATGGATTCCTAAAGGGTTCATTTTGTTGTTCGGTTTAGTCGGTGGAGGCAAAGGTAATTCCGCTTTCTCGATCATATCTTGGACTATGTGTTTGAGCTTGAAGCAGGTTTCCGTGTCATGCCCTTCCCTTGGTGGTACTGAAAGTAGGCATTAGGGTTCCAGAAGCGGGATTTATTAGCATCAGATGGATCCGGGGTGGGTCCGATCGGTTGTAATTTCCCTTGGTCCATAAGCCTTTTTAGGGCGCTTGCATAAGTCGACCCTATGTTGGTGAACACTCTCTGGGGACGCTCAGCTCTCTTGGCGGTTGGTTCAAGGAGGTTGACCTCATCAATCTTGTTCGTCTGACCATAAGGGCGAGATCTTGTTGATGTGGATCCCTGGTAGCCTCTATCGGTGGTTTTGGCTAGGACGCCCTTTCCGAGGTCGTCTCCAATGCGTGTCTCGAGGATTTGCAGATCCTGGAAGGTCTTAATGTTTTGGTACCTCAGTAAGTTAGCATACACCGGGCGGAGATTGTTGACAAACCTTTCCACCAAATTCGACTCACTCGGCTTGCTGACCAACTGAGTGCTTACCCTCCTCCAACAGGTCATGAATTCGGTGAATCCCTCCTTGTTATTCTGGTTTAGGACCTCAAGAGTACGGGTATTGGGTTAGATTTCGACATTGTCGGCATATTACTTAGCAAATTAAACTGCGACCTCATCCCAGGTAGTGAGGTTTTTCGGGTCAAGGGAGTAGTACCATTGGCGAGGGATTGGTTCCAAGGATGATGGAAAGATCCGGGTGAAAAGTTCCTGTTAAACCCCTTTAATGGCCATGTAGTCTTTGAAGGCTCAAATATGATTGAGTGGGTCCTCCACTCCCTTGAATTTGGGCACATCAGTCAAGGTAAATTTGTTAGGTAGTTGATCCCCAACAGGTTCAAACCTTCGATTGTTCTCAAGATAGATATTGTTACCCCGGGCTAGGAGTTGTTATTCCAAGAGCTTGAGCCTTTTCTCAGTTTCAGTCAAAGGTGGAGTGTTGTGCTCTCTAGTTTCCTTGTTTTCCAGGGTGTCGATACGGGTCTTGACACGGTCCAGAGTGACCTTAAGAGCAGTGAGTAGACTGGCTAGCTGAGCAGTTGTGACATCTTTGTTGTTATCATTGTTGTTGTTGGACGAAGTTGAAGACGGGGCTATAATTCTGAGGCAGATAAAACGGCTCACATTACAACTCAATCCGACACGGTTCAAAGACTGAACGCAGACAACATAAAGGACGGGACAAAGATCAGACTCAATCAGACGAGGGTGACCGTGTGTGGTACCTCGGTGCTGACTCGATTTAGGACGTGACGGTGTTGACCGAACTTTTGACACGCGTCCAACGTAGCAGCGTGACGCCATTGGACGAGTCTCGTGGTGACACGACTCATAAGTAAAGACCCATAAGTACGTTTACTTCGACTCGATAGACACGAGGTGGAATTGGAGTAGTGGACTCAAGTTTTCGAAAATAAAAATTTTCAAAAAGATTCGTTTGTCCCTTTATGGACGGCTTCCAAAGATTGGGATTTCCGCAAGTCGGCCAGTTGAAAGGGTTGTCTTAAGTTTGCTTGCAAAAGACGGTTTGAGTTTGAGTCGGCTCGAAAAACAATGTACTGTTTCCCAAGACGGTATTTTGAAATTCAAAATTGCATGTTTTGAAAATCGAGTTTGAAATGTTTGAAAAGGTCTCGGGGACGGTGTATGGTCCTCGGGATCTCGAAAGTGTCTCGAGAAAAGGGTGTTTACTTTTGACTCGCACCGACAATGGCTCTTTTAAAACCCGAGAAAGGCACACACCCCTTTCTTGAGACATTTTCAAAGTCTCGAGGACCATACACCGTCCCCGAGACCTTTTCAAACATTTCAAAACTCAATTTTCAAAACATACAATTTTGAATTTCAAAAACCGTCTCTGGAAACAATACATTGTTTTCCGAGCCGACTTAAACTCAAACCGTCTTTCGAAAACAAACTTAAGACAACTCTTCAACTGACCGACTTTCGGAGATCCCTATTCTTCGAAAGCCGTCCATAAAGCGACAAACGAATTTTTATTAAAATCTCTATTTTCGAAAACTTCAATCCATCATTCCAATTCCGCCTCATGTCTATCAAGTCGAAGCAAGCGTAGTTATGGGTCTTTACTTATGAGTCGTCTCCCCACGAGACTCGTCCAATGGCGTCCGGCCAAAACCGTCGCGTTATAAATCGAGTCAGCACCGAGGTACAACACACGGTCATCCTCGTCTTGTTGAGTCTGATCTTTGTTCCGTCCTTCATGTTCTCTGCGTTCAGTTTTTGGACTGTGTCAGATTGAGATGTAATGTGAGCCGTTTTTCTACCTCAGAACCATGGCCCCGTCTTCAACTTCGTCCATCAACAATAACGACGACAACAGAGATGTTACAACTGCCCAACTAGCCAGCTTACTCACTGCTATCAAGGTCACCCTGGACTCTGTCGAGACCTGTATCGACACCCTGGAAAACAAGGAAACTGGAGAACACAACACTCCGCATTTTACTGAAACTGAGAAAAGGCTCAAACTCTTGGAAGAATAACTCCTAGCCCGGGGTAACAACATCCACCTCAAAAACAACCGAAGATTTGAACCCGTTGGAGATCAACTACCCGACAAGTTTACATTCACTGATGTACCCAAATTCATGGGAGTGGAGGACCCACTCAATCACATCCGATCCTTTAAAGACTACATGGCCATAAAAGGGGTCAAACAGGAACTCTTCACCCAGATCTTTCCATCATCCTTGGAACCGATCCCTCGCCAATGGTACTACTCCGTCGACCCGAAGAACCTCACTACCTGGGATGAGGTCGCAGTTGAGTTTGCTAAGCAATATGCCGAAAATGTCGAGATTCAGGGCAACACCATGGCACCACCCACCAGATGTGAGCACCACCCACCTCCACCAATCTCGAGGTCCAATAGGCCTCGGTGGATGCAAAGCTAATCGAGTACAATTGCTTTCTCATAGTAAGGTGACAGAAGGAATAAAAAGAAGAATCGGCCGGAGGCTCTACATACCTTAGCCTCTCCAATAGCCACACTTGGAGGATCCTTGGAGATCCAAACGAGGGGTCTTATCCATAAGAGCCCTTCTTGTCCAAGCTTGGACGATCTCCCCAAGCACCAACCATGACGGATCTCTACCATGCTCCATTTGCTCAACCACATGCACAAGGGTCATGCTACCATAGCATTTCGACCCCTCCTTCAAGGCATCAACAAAGAGGTATGCATGTACAAGGCAAAAGGCAAGAGCCCTTCTCCTAGCCACCTCCGAGACATTGGCATCCAACCGGTTTGAGAAAATGTTGATAAGAACCAACATATCCACATCATGAGGAGCAAGGAGAAAGTTGACTTGAGTTGTTGACAAGCTCAACATTGAACGGAACTTCTCCTTATAACACAACCAAATCGGGGGAAGCACCGAAACACAACCCGGCCACCCACCAATGGCACCTACGTCTTCGGCAAGAGGACAAATTTCGCCTTTCGGGAAAACGAAAACACGATGTTTCGAATCCCAAAACCGAGAGGATGCTTCAAGAAACGAGGATTGCACCTTGACTTGATGAAGTACCAACAATTAACCAACTCCCATGACAACGAGATGATATTTTTCGGGAGGTGACAAATCCCGATACCAATGCCGCAACCTATTTTCGAAAGCATCCATGAATAGTTTTGTGGAAGAACAAGAAAGGTATTTGTAGAGATGTTTTACGTGTTTCGGATGATGAAACAATGAAGCACAAACGTCCCTATTTATACAAAACAATCAGCGCCTTTTTTCCGAAAAAAGGGGAAGCTCCTTTTTATCGCCGATGGACTCCCGCCTCTTTGGGTTGTTGCTCAGGATTCCCACCTTGAATTGTCCCTTTCAAGTTGTGTTTCTTCCGGACACCTCAAACCTCCCACCACAGGATTCACGCCTCTTTGGGCCTACCAAGGATGTTTTGTGTTTTTCTCACACTCACATTCCCTTGTTTTCGCGTTTTACTAAATCCGACACGGTTTCCATAACGTAGCTTTAAACATACGAGTTTTTTTTATCTTTTTTAAAGGGGGAAGGGCTAGTCGCCCTGATCCGCGATGGATCGTTTCCATGTCAGTCGAAATTTCGAAAAATTTTCGCTTTTTCCACAAAAATCGAAAATCGATAACACGACGTTAGTTTTCTTCAAATTTGCAAGCTCTCTCAAATTCAAGACACGAGTTAATTGCTCAAATTTCAATTTCTTTTGAAAAATCCAAAAGTGATGACTTGTCGCGAATTTTCAAAATATCATTTCAAATTTCAATTTTAACTTCGAGTCATCGTGGTTAATTTTGATTCTATCAAATTCTTTTACGTGTTTACGTTTACGCGTACGTGCTACCTGTTGCCTGTTGTCTACACTAATGAAGCAGGAACTTGAACGAAGCAAAGGGGAACTAACAACCGACATCGCTTCTCCGAAACACAACACAAAAAAGACATATATACAAACCGCCTCACGCAAAATTTAAATATGTACAAATAAGAATCCAAAACACAGACAAACAACTACAACTACTCAGCGCCTCCCGTCGGACCACTCTCGGTCTGACGAGGAGTCGCGGGCAGGGCAGACACCACCTCCTACTCGGGCCCCCTCTCTAGAGAACTTTCCAACGTCTCGTACTCCATCGTGACGCGAAGCTCCTCCGCCGCAGCCAACTGAGCCCTTAGAGAGGCGATCTCCGTAACTCGGCCCAGCAAGCCGTCCTCGCGACGCTTCAACATTTCGTCTCGACTGGTGATCCCTAGCTCCTGGGCCTGAATCGTCGGCCTGGCTGTGTCCAACTCAGCACGGACCCGAGCAAGCTCTGCCGGATCCGCAGCACCCTGCAAAACACAATACAGATCATTGATATATAAAACCGTGAAATGCAACAGAAAAATACACAAAAACAACCTACAAAAAGTACCTGAGCGAGCCTAGACTCCCTCGCAGCCAAGTCACCAGCAAGTGTCGCCACCGGTTAGGCATCCGCCACAAAGCCTGATGACTAGCGGTCGACACCTACAAGCAGAGAGGTCCTTCAATATAACGCAAGGCAAAACACAAATGAGGAGGAGTATTCAGATCAGAAACTCACCCTCAAAACAGTCAACCTCCATTCCATGCCAGCGCCGGTCACCTCAACTACCGCAGGATCTGGCAGGTGCACCTGTAGCTCTTCGCCCCCTGGCCCATGAAAGGTGGTCTATGCCGGGAAAACTGGGGGCTGGGCCCTCATCAACGCATCGACCCCTTACAATTTGGGTCCACATCGAAGGTAACAAACCCTTCTATCGAAGGAGGAAATGAAAACAAAGAACAGAGGAAAACATACGTCGATCGGGTACCGGGCAAGCCTCGACAACCGGAAGGTGTCGTAGTTAGCCGCCCGTAACAACAGCTCCTCACGTACCTGACCATGAAGGTGCTCCTCAACCTCGTCAGGTGTCGATTCCTGGAACAACACCTTAGGCGGATCGACCGGTACCACGAAGGTCTCAGTAAAACACTGACGAGCTAAACGCTCGCCCAGGTACCAAACCGAATCGAGCGCCGTCTCAAGGTACAAACCTTGGGAGCTGCGAGTTCGCAAACGCTCCCTGACAGAGGCCGGCACGTCTGTGTAGTGTTCCCAAGGCTACCCGACAAACTGCGCTCGAAAAAGGGCTAATCAATTAATTGGGTGCTTTCAAAGCTACATAGTCATCTTATCTCTATCTGTTTCTACAAAACAAAAGGGGTAAGAGACAACAACTTACATCAGCAACTCGAAGGGCGTTCACCCGACGCCTGCAGTCCTCGTAAGTCGACTTAGTCGACTTTCTCCGAGCCACCGTCCAGGCCTTCACGGCAGAGTAGGTCGAAGGAACGCCACCAGTAGTCCCCGGGCGCAGATGGATGAAGTAAGCGTACAACCAAGCTTGTAACAAAACACAGCAAACCCAAATCAGCGAATTTTTCAAAAATTACCAAAATCAAACCACAAATCAAAATCAAAATCAAAATCAAAATCAAACTCAACAAAAACAGCAAAATGCTCGTACTTCCAAGATGAGGCCGGGACCGACCAAAGCGGGAGAACTGCCATCCCCCATCACCTCCGGACGTACCGCGGCGTGCATGTACCGGGTAAAACTCGCCAAAGCCGGCGTAAACCAGTCAATCTGACCCAAAGTGTCGAGGTCAGCAAGAAGAGGAAGTACCTTGGTCGACAAGCGCTCACCCTTGTCACCAAAGTACGTGGTACCCAAGAAGTACCACAACCACAACCGCGCCTCCTACGCGTCAGCTCTAGCCTCAGCCTCCGAACTCACCAACGGCGCTGGAGCGTAGCCCACCGCTCTCCCCCTGAAGTAATCCCTCATATATGAGTTCGCGATCAAGTAAGGAGTGATGTCAGAGGGTTCGGGCATAACACTGCCGATCAAACGCGTAACCGCATAGGAAGACACTCTCTCCGTCGTCGCCGAGAACTCAACGGGCGTCTCGCCACAGGGGAGGCCCGATACCATGGCAAAGTCCTCTAGGGTCACACCAACCCCCCCCCCCCCCCCCAAACTCCATGTGGAACGACGACGTCGTGTCCCAGTAACGGTCCAACATGGTGCGAATAAGGCACAGGTTCGACCTAATCAAAGCCCAGTGAATATCCCACCAAGCAGCCACCAATGACCCCAAAGCAGACCTCTCTATTAACACCGTCGTACCGGCTCGGACAATGTCGTAGAAACCCAGACAAGTGGAGAAGCCTGAAAAAGTCCTCATGGTACCAATCTCCTGGAATGGGTAAACAAACAACGTCAGAACACCTATTCAGGTCTGAAATGTCAAAAACAACAAAAACTCGACAAAACGGTAAAACTTGCAAGGCCCTCGTGTTCACGGTAGGAGAGGTGAGTGTCTAGCCAGAGTAACAGCTGGCTACCGTCAAAACCCTCAGCCCAACCAGGGGCCGCCCGCAGGTTCAGCCCCCGCGGGGCCGTAACCCGACTAGCCTCCCAACCCACGACGTGAGCGTCGCCTCAACCATCTCCGCTCTCTAACTCTTCAACCCGCGAGACTCCACACGATGGGGAGGCGACCTCTCAACGATCCTAATGACGTTCTGCAACTCCCGTCTTGTTGGCCGAGGACCCCTCCTCCCGGAGGTACCAGCCTCAGACCCTGTCTGAGCTCTCCCCACACCAGAAGCCTCAACAACGGGCTCCTTCCGAGCCCTAGTGGCTCCCTTAGCACCAACAACCCCAGCAACGGGCCCCTCACGAACCAAAAGGGCTCCCTCAGCCCTAGTAACCTCCTCGGCGGGCCCGTCCTCCTCGGAAGCGTCCTCTACTACCACCTCAGGTGCGCTAGCCGGAGTACAAGCCAGCCCAGTCCCAAACAGGTTATCCAAAGTCTCAGCAATAGACCTGGTGGGCCCCGAACACTCCCTAGCGATCAAAGGCAAGACAAGAACGTCGGCCGAAATTTCGTCATTACGACGGCAAAAAATGGACAAATCCTTAAAAAAATCTGCAAAATAAAATAAGGGCAATCCCGCCTAAATCCAACCAAGGACAAAACAATCCACAAAAACCACAAAAAAACGACTCGCCCTTCTTTTTCAGCAAAAGACGAGTCAAAACCACAACAACAAAACGGCACCTCGAGACCCACACAAGGTCCGCCAACAACCAAAAATATATTCCCGACACAATGGGGTATTTTCCACGGCTCGAAAAACGCAGTCTTGCCCTAATTCAAGCGCAAACAGGTCAAATTTTTAAAATACGACCACAAAAAAACAACGTGATTTATCACGTCTCAAAGCAGCCTAAACTACCAATAAGGTCCATTTCAAAACAAACTGACTCAATTGAGCTCAAAATGACGCTCCTTTTGACAGACATAAGACCGCTTCAAAGGCAAAAATTCCAATTTTGCCCACAATACCCCAACAAAGGTTCGATATGGCATACACGTTCTTCCCCGACTACAATACAACCTAGTGGGGCACACAACTCAAGCAAACAAACTTGACTTTGTGAAATAAGATGATTTTACCGTCTCATTCACGTTTTTCGAACATAGGGAGTGGGAACGGGGACCAAAATGCAATCCAAAAGCACCCCTATACTCCTAAACAGGTTTCAAACCTAATGTAATCACCAATTTCACTCGAAAATGGCTTAATCACAAATTCAAATGGATTCAAGAGGTGTTACATACCTTGAGATGACATGATGATAAGGGCATGAAAACAAGCCAAATGAGGTGGAAAATGGCGTCTTTTTTCGGTTTTTGTGTTTAAAACGAAGACATTGAAGAGAATGGGGAGCTTCCCATTCTCGCGTCTTTTCTAGAAAAAAGAGGGAAGCTCCCTTCGTTCGCAGATATGCTCGCGCCTCAAGATGTTCCATTGCTTTGTTCACCGAAATTTTGGGCTTTGGCCCAATTTCCCACACAAACTCTCAAATTTCAACGATGGCAATAAATACCGTCATTTCACAAACAATAATAGTGAAATTCAAAATTCACTATTTATTCAAATTTCAACGACGACAATAAAAACCGTCATTTCACAAACAATAATAGTGAAATTTAAAATTCACTATTTCTTCAAATTTCAACGACGGCAATAAAAACCGTCATTTCAAAACAATAATAGTGAAATTCAAAATTCACTATTTCTTAAAATTCTTTACGACGGTGATAAAAACAGTCATTTTCAAAAAAAATAATAGTGAAATTCAAAATTCACTATTTCTTCAAAGTTTAACGACGGCAATAAAAACCGTCATTTTCAAAAACAATAATAGTGAAATTTAAAATTCACTATTTCTTCAAATTTCAACGGTGGTAATAAAAACAGTTAGTTCAAACACAAAATAGTGAAACTCAAATTCGTTGTTTTCAAAATTTTGATGGCAGCATTAAAGGCCCCCATCTGTAAAAAAATATAGAATGATTCAAAACCGCTATTCTCACAAATTTTTCAACAAACATTCATCAATCTCAAATCATGGGAAGACGAAATTAAAGTCATACTCCTCAAACACACATAAAACGACAGAGTACGCATCTGCCCTTTCCCCACAAAACCAACGGTAATTAAAACCGCCATCTCTCTTCGATATTCAAAAATCACCTCCGACCACGGGGGCCAGGCTCACAAACATCTCCCTTTCCGGCACCACAAACATTGAATACAAACACCGAGATTCCCCAACAGGATATCAGAGGCTTCCTCACGAAGCCTGCTAATTCGAACGACTTCTCGAAATAAGCCGATCCAACACGGCTATTTCCCACGGTCGTTCAATCGACCTTTGATATGGCTAGCAAGCCTTACAATGCACATTCAATATAGCTGGCAAGCCTTACAACGCGCATTCGATATTGCTGGCGAGCCTTACAACGCACATTCAATATGGCTGGCGAGCCTTACAACGCGCATTCAATATGGATGGTGAGCCCCACAACGCAGCGCGGCTGGCAAACTCCTTTTATATACGCATCGCGGCTGGCGAGCCCTTTTCATATACGCACCGGTGGCGAGCCTCTTTCATATATGCACAGCGGCTGGCGAGCCCCTTTCAAATACGCACCGCGGCTGGCGAGCCCCTTTCATATACGCACCACGGCTGGCGAGCCCCTTTTAAATACGCCCCGCGGCTGGCGAGTCCCTTCATAACCGCAACGCAGCTGGCGAGCCTTTGTCCGCAAATAAGAAACGACTAAATGACATATCCCGAAAATGCCTCAAGTATGACTCCTTCTTATGGCTGGCGAGCCTTTGTACATAGTCTAACGGAGATTAAGCAACCCACACTGACAGGTCCTTGGCCCGAATCCTTTCGAGCCGCCTCGACGTCGCTTCGGTCTCCAGGTTGTAATCTTCGATTGACCTGGGGGCTCTACTTTGACTTTCGCCCTGTCCAAGCCTCAGTTAAAGTGGGAGCTCTGTAGATACCCAGTATTTGTTGAGTCTCCAATAAATACCCGATGATTAAAGGACTACAACATGCTTAGGAATCGAAGCGTTTAATCGACAGTTTGTGTACAATTATACGTCGGAAAACTTAAAACGACTTCGAAAATAAAACTTTTCAAAACTTTTCAAAAGTATCTGGAGTGTTTAATGCATGACGACGGGGTCGTAATGATACTAATTAGAGTCAAAACCGACACCGGATAAAAAACCGACTGAAAATTCAAATCCCTACTCCAACAACGAGTCAATTCAAGTCAAACACAAAAACAAACATTTCAAATACTTCCATGTTAAGGTTTCCCAGAATCCTAAATGGTCAAGTACAAATCAAGTTCTTCCAAATCCTAGGATAGAACAAATCATGATTACACTTGTGTGATAGTGACAAGACAACCGAAGACTCGCGAAATGGCTCGCGCCTCTTTGAGCAGCCATCCGGCCACGTCGCTCAAAACACACACAACCACCAATTTTCCTATAAATACCCCTCAAATGCCATCATTTGAGAGTTACACGAGTGTCCGCCCCCTCATTTCTCCCTTAAAATTCTAGACTCGACTTCTCAAGTCACGAACCGACCCGTGTTTACGACCTACCGATCATAAACACAAGCCTTACACATTGTTTGGTACCGTCATCGTGCATTAAATCACTTGACCGACCATCTCGTCCACTACACCATCACTAAACTAAAACAAAACACTCTTTTACTTGCTAAAACGGTTTTCAAATCGAGTTTTCCGGCCAAACAAGTTGATACACTTTCGTCGGTTTCCCGTCTCAAGCCTAGAATGTAAGTATGAGGGTGTAAAAATCTTCTTTTATTATGTTTTTCATTTGTTTCATGGCTATAACATGCTAAATCATGCATAACATGGTCCAAACATGGGATGAATGAGTCAAAACTTGATATTTGGTTTGAGGTAGGGACTGCTTATGTTGCAGGTAGGCTTGCGCCTAAAGCCCCCCTCACCTTCAATCCAAACCGTGTTTGGTCTCTTCTTCTCTTTTATTTTCATTTCATATTTGTAATCATTTTTATGACAAGTTTTTAACCATGAAACACTTTTCATCCTTGGTTCCTAATACCATGACGGTTTAATCCGTGTTTCGGTGATAATATTTGGTTAATTACATTATAAAAGGTATTTTAAAACCTTTTATTTCATTCTTTACATTTTGAAGGGTATTTTAAAGCCTTTCTCATTTCTTTACATTTCCAAAATAAATGTATTAGTCACCAACACAAAATCATCCTTGGTTCTACATACCATGTCGGATTTTAACCCGAGTACGGTGATGAACGTTGACTAATTACAAACAAATGAACTTAAAACAATTAGTTCATAATCATTTTCAAAACTATTCATGTCAAGCTTGCAAAACCGAACCCGACGTCGAAGATTATCAAAACAATGACGATTATTCAAGTCTCGCTCTTCAAATTAGCACAAAAGCGGCCTAAACGGCCTTTTTAAATCAAGACGGGTTTAAACACCAATATTTCAATACATTTTATAAACATTTTTAATGGTCAAAAGACGTCTTTCATCGTCTCTTGACCCGCACCTAAACAGGCCACTTATTTTTCCATTATCAAACCACGGCAGACCCATTTGCATCACCAATAGGCTCGCACCTCTTATGGCTGCCTGATGCAGGATCAGTTCCCATTGCAGCATTTAATTTGTCCAGGATGATCCGACTTAGGTTAACCCGAATACAGGATGGATCAGATGACAAATCTGCTCATTTTACGTCACATTTGCAAAACTCCCTGCGGAGACAAATGGATCACGTTATGCACCATAAACCTAATTTGGTAAATGGATGTTTAATTTCCGTCGTGCATGCAAATTAACATTAAATCCAACTTGACATCAAATACTTGATACTTGGATTAAACAAACCGACATAGAAAGCTCACATGTTAGGTTCAAACTAGTGGATGCGCATTCATGCATTTACTGGTTTTATCAACTTTTGCATTTCACCTCTTACTCAGAAACTTTGGATAGTGGACGACCTTATCCAGGGCGTACGAGAGTCATTCTAAAGATAGGATGCTCAAGAGGGATGATTCCTGATCTTTAGTACCTATGTTAAACACCGCATTTTGCCTTGGTTGACCTAGGTATAAAGTGGATTCGAAGGGTTCCAAGCATCCCACAAATGGTTGGTGGCGGCTCCGAAAATCTCTTGCATCGCTTCGAGATCCTTGCCGAGACGAAACCGACCGATCTAAAACGATCGAGTCGAAAGCATTTTCTACGCCGCTGAGTGTGGCTTTCAAAAAGGCTGTTGCCGTGTCCACAGATCGGCTGGGCATCCGCAGGTGGGCCATGTCCACAATATCAAGATAGTTTATTTCTAGCATTTTCATTTACATTTCTTATCACTAGCATTTTCACTGCCTCATATGTTATAATTATTTAATTTATTCATAATTCGTAATATTTCATTTAGTTTTATTTCCATTACATTCATGTTTATTAAATCATACTTGTTTAGTTTAATTTTTAATATGAGTGAGTAGTTTCATATGTCTAGGGATTAGTAAAGTCATGCATAATTGGTATTTGTAAAATGTTAAGTTAGAATGACATAATATTCTTTGATAAGTTTTTATCACATGCTTGTTTTATTTACTAATCTTTGTTAATTGATCACTATCGTAGATTAGTTTGTCAATTCACTTTTATAAGTGGTGAGACACGAAAATGAATTAGACTAAGCATCTTATATTTGACCGACCTAGCCATAGTGAGAGCTCGTTAGGACCCGTTCTATGGTTGACAATAAGGCCAAGAGGTGGTTATCATCAGACCTAAACAATTTGACAATATTATCTTTTTTCTAGTTTAACATGAATATCTATATATTTGCATGTGTGACCTGACTACCCTAGACTCTTTTATCATATATAATTTACATCATTTTATTTGCAAGTTATACCAACCAACCAACCAACCAACCAACCAACTGAATCAACCTAGATAGAATTCTACTCATAGCATTTTGTAACGCAATTCCGGTCTCCTTGTGTTCGACCCCTACTTTACCACATTAATTTGTTAGCCAAGTTTAGGGTATCTTTGTTAGGTGTGTGATAGCCTATGACTGCTTCATGCAAACTTGCCTCATCAACCTCTTCGCGAATATGCTGACCATGAACTCCAAGTTTAGGATGAGAATAGATTGAGAAGAATCAAGGGATGACACTCCTGTCAATGCCTCTGAGATGCCACCAAGGGACAATCCATCTAATCAAATGACCTCGTTCATTCTTTAGTTTTTTTTCTCAGTAGTTGCAAACTCGAGTAAAATCTACCATACATAGCCTTGCCCTCATCAGAATCGATCGTGATCGATATCTAGGCACATTAACTACTGACTCGATCAATCGCAACCTCTCCATCAGCCAAATCTGCAAAAGAAGATAAGCGTTAATACTCCTCCATCTCACATATAAAAAAAAAACGAAAAAGGACGGGGGCATTTTACCCATAAAATGATCGGACTTCCTATATGCGGGAGCTCACGATTTGCCTTTCGGTTTTCCAACCCTAAGATAGTCTCTCCTAATACCTATCAACCTCGGCACTTGCGAATTTCCATTTGCTCAATAGAACCCAAAAATCGCGGGTCACCTCTCACTTTCGCATCAACATGGCCATTCAAGACAAAGCAGTGAAGAAGGCAAAATCCAAAGTCTCTGCGCCTCGCAGCATAAGAAATGTACGAGTCTTCCCTATCTATGAAACGGTCTACAAAGTCAACCATTCGCACACCTTTAGAGGTTACATGGTAATCCACCTCATCTTCGGTCAATCCTAGAAGGTCCCTGAATTTATTTCTATATCCTTGGGATTTAGTTGGTAGGGCCGGAAGATTTTCTATATCACCCCCTCCAATGGCTGCAAATTATTCGGGAAAAGAACAAATTTCGCCTCCGGCAAAGGTAAAAACATGATAATCTGGATTCCAATATTCAAGACAAGTATCGAGAAACAGTGTTACCACTTTCACTTGTTTAAAGTTGATGATCAATAAAAAAATGCCCATGTCATGCTTCTCCGAGTTCGAAAAATCATTGGTCCATTCCTTGTGTCGGGATTCATGAAAATCAATTTTAAATATTTTTTTGGAGAGAATTATTATATTTGATAAAGCTACGGCGTCATAGAAGGGAGAATTGCAGAAATAAAAGCTAACCCGAGCTCTCTATTTATACTATTCGGCCTTTCCTAATTTTGCTCAGGAAGAGACCCGTTCCAGAAATAACGTAGCAAACGCTGCGCCCCTTGGAAGCACCGCAGCTCCTACTACGCCTCTTCCCCAACCATGTTTCCTGCTAATTCCACGAGGGTCTTTCCTATTTTGGTTTTAGGTTTTGTTTCCTATTCCTATAGGGTATATATTGGGTAAAAAAACGGAAAATTTCCTTACCAAAGTTTTTTACTTCTATTTTGCCGCGGAAACCGATTCCAACGTGGGTTCCCTTTTCGATACGATATCGACATTTCACATTTCGTCAGAAGCACACTTTCTAATGTTATTTATTTTTCTTATTTTGGGAAATCATTACGCTACCTGACTTTTTTTTTTTTCAACTTTTTTTTTACACTTACTTCCATTTTATTTATTTTTTTGGGGAAGCACTCCCGTTGTCCGTCACGCATAGAGTATTTTCATTTTTGCTCATTACGAAGCATTTTTTTTTCTTTTTCTAATTTCTACGTTGTTTTCGACTTAATCAAATTGCATTTTGTGCTGTTTGGCCAGCTTTACATTGCTACATGTGTTTCTATTTGCGATTTTCATGTGAATTTCGGCAGCATGATGGCGTAAGTTGTCAATATGCCAAACCTATTTCCAAGCTAACATGCATGTATAATGGATTTTACACCCAACAGCAGCAGATGGCTCGCAAGCCATTATATAAATACAACAAAATGTTAATATGTACAACAAAATTCGAGCTCATGTGCGAAAGCAAAACAAAATGTACAAAAATACAAGTCTAGCTACGACGATCAGCCAGACGACCCCTAAACTCTGCAACCATCACCTCAAGAATGGCGATGTCAGCATCTCGAATCTCCAGCTCCCTCAACAGGCGCGTCGTCTCCTCGCGTGACTCGTCCTGCTCACGCTTCCTCTGAACGGAAGAGAATGCTGATAAGTAACAACAAACAAGGCATAGAAAAGCAAATGCTCTGGAAATACAAATGCTCATCACAAAGAATAAAGGGGCGTTCATACCTGCCGACTCATGCCACCTCAAAGAACTTCAACAGCCGTCGCTTGCAGCTGGTTGGCCATCCTCCACAGCTCCGCATGCCTCGATGGTGACACATGCATTTTCACAAAAGTAACAACAACAACAACAACAACAACAAAGGTTAATATCGTGTTCTTACGTGATAATTTCAAGATAGATAAGACAAGTCTAAACTTGGGGCTTACCCTCCTCACGACGTACTGCAAATCGTCGAGTCTAGCCTCCGTCACCGCCTCAGCGAAGGACAAAATTTCCATAGACACTCTCGTATCAGCTGGGCCTGGGTACTCCAGCGTCTCGGGAAAAGCTGGGGGCTCGATGCCCACCACCACGATCTCCTGTGAAGCCAAGTTTGTTATTTCCAAGCTATGGTCAAAATAATTCATCATTTCCATTTCAAGCAGCCATGAAAGAAGTACACTCACCACGATCGGTTAGTACACCAGGCTCCTCCGTATGAACTCCGAGTACTCAAACTCGGGAAGGAAAAGTGTAACACCCCCATACACCAAGGTGCCTTACCAAGACCACCTAATGCATAGAAGTGCTAGTATCTTGGTTATCCAAGGCAATGTATATCAAAATGGACATAAAAGAACATAGTTAAATAAATGAGTTTAAGTGATTCCATAACCAAAATCCCAAAACTGTAAAATGGAATACATTTGTTCCAAAATATCAAAACCAACTAAAAAGAATTGTAAGTTCAACGACACAACGGAATACTCTAATGACATGTGGTGCCTCCATCCCAGATATCTCGTGCGCAATCCATCTCATACCTGCTTAATAACTGCTCACCATCCCCGAATGGATCACCACAGTTTTTAAAACAATTAACAGGGTCAGTTACTGAATACACAAGACAAGATAAGCAAGATAACAATACATACGATCACCCAACTCCATCACATCTCCACACACCTGACTACACACTAACGTATGTAGTCCTGGCAGAATATCCATCACAGCAGATATTCCACACCGCTAGTGGGGGATCGCAGCCGTTCCCACCTAATCCCCGCTCATCAACTCCGAGCGAAAAACCAAGTTCCTTAATGTGCACATCCCCCTTGTGACGGGAACCACAAGGGGAAAATCAAGGGCATGAAGCCAATCCCGCAATTGACTCCACTCAGCCAAGGATGCACATCGTGAACCACAAACAAACACATTCAACCAACTATACAACAGCAATTACCAATTACAATACCAATATGATAATGATCGAAAACATCATAACCATCACCAATCAACTATGAAATACAATTTAATTAATAATCGAGCAGAGAAACCCTACCTGGAAAAGCAATCACCAATATCGTCACAATCAGCTATTCAAAACCGCTCTTCTACGAAATCACCTCCTATAATCACACAATCATATAATTACTATCTAACAATTAAAGTACTCCCAAAACCCCCAAAATACCAAATTAGGGTTTCAACCAAAAACAATGAAACGACATAAAAATCATACTAGAACCTTACCCACGATACGAAGGTCTCAACGGCGTAAAGAACACTACGATCTGACGACTCTAGACCTTAGGATTTGAGAGCAATGAGAGAAGGGGAAGTTACGTAACTTTTCTCTTGTGTAAATAGTTTAGAAACATGGAAAAAGTAAAAAGGAATTGATAAAATAACTTTATATAACATTCTCACGTTGCTACCAAAACCCGGCGAAATAACTTGTAAACCCGACTTACTCGATTGAGTAAGTCACTTACTCGATCGAGTGCCCCCTACTCTATCGAGTGACACCTACTCGATTGAGTATCCATCAGACAGTACACTGTTTCGAAACCAAAACTCACTTACTCGATAGAGTACCCAACCGTATAGAAAACCGTAGTATTACAGTCTTCCCTCCTTAAAAATGAACTTCGTCCCCGAAGTTCAAACCTATACTAAAATACAACATACTAACACAACCATGACATAACCATGACACAACAACGCAACAAAACGCAAAACAAAATCCCAACCATAACACAAACCGACTCAAAACAACTACTAACTTTACAAAGACTAACATAAACCCACACTAAAACCTTATGCGATCATCTCCTACCCCCCTAAAGAAATATGGTTATGTCCCCGTAATAATACATACCTGATAAAAAAGAGACGGATACCGCTCCCTCATATCCTCTTCCGCCTCCCAAGTAGCTTCCTCAACCTCATTATTAGATCATAGAACCTTGAGTAACACCGTTTCCCTGGACCTAATTTTTTTAACCTTGCGATCAAGAATCTGTTTGTCACCTCAGGATAAGACAATGATTCATCCAACTCAATGTTCTCCACCTCTAACACATGGGAAGGATCACTCACATACTTCCGCAACTGAGACACATGGAATATATTATGCACCCGATCCAAAGCTGGTGGTAACACTAATCGATAAGCAACCATTCCCACACGATCCAACATCTCATACGGACTTATGAACTTCTGGCTCAACTTCCCTTTCTTACCAAACCTCATAACCCCATGCATATGAGATACTTTCAGAAGAACCTTATCCCCAACCTGAAACTCTATGTCAGGGTGATGTAAGTCCGCACAACTCTTTTGTCGATCCTGGGCCGCTTTCATCTTTTGTCTAATCACCTTAACTTAGTCTATCATCTCCTATACCATCTGTGGTCCTAAAATCACTGCCTCAGCTCTATCATTCCAGCAAATCGGACTCCTACACCTCCTCCCATACAAAGCCTCAAACGGTGTCATCCCAATACTCGTATGATAGCTGTTGTTATAAGAAAGCTCGATCAAATCCAACCTATCTTCCGAGCTACCACCAAACTCCATCACACAAGCTCGGAACATATCCTCCAAAGTCTTGATAGTTCTCACTGTTTGTCTATCTGTTGTAAGATGAAGAGCAGTACTCATCTTCAAGGTAGTTCCCATTATCTCCTGCAACTCTTGCCAAAACCGAGAAATAAACCTCGCATTTCTATTTGACACACATCGAGCCACGAACTCAGCTGTTTCCCTTTTCATCCCAAGCCACCAGAAAGTCTTCTTCAAATCTCTATGCGGCTTGTCAGCACTTGGATGTACTTAATACGGTGTGCAATGAGCCTCTGTCATGATCACCCTTTTCAACTCCTCATATCTAGGCACACACAATCTCCCATCAAACCGAACGCTCCCGTCTTAATGAGTAGAGAATTGAGACACCGTCCCTTTCTCTACTCCAGCTCTTCACTCCTGAATATTATAATTAAGAGCCTGCTTCTGGCGAATATCATCATAAAGATTTGGCTCCACTGTCAAGTCTTCTCTAGCATCCCCTTTTTGTATCATATGTTTCCCTATCTTTCCCACCTCATCTATCAACCTCATCAAGGACATAGATGTGCATAAGGAATGAACACTCTTCTTGCTCAATGCATCGGCCACAATGTTTGCTTTCCCTTATGGTACATGATATCCATGTTGTAGTCCCCTATAAGCTTCATCTACCTCCTTTGTCTCATGTTCAACTCCTTTTTAGTAAATATGTACTTGAGACTCTTGTGGTCTGAAAACACCTTAAAGGTCATCCAGTAAAGATAGTGTCTCCAAATCTTGAAAGCAAACACAACTACACCCAACTCTAGATCATGTGTCAGATAGTTCTCCTCATAAGGCTTCAATTGCCTAGAAGCATAGGTAATGACTTTCCCATTCTGCATCAACACACAACCCAACCCATTCTTTGAAGCATCTGTATAAACCTCAAAGTTCTCACACCCTTCAGGTAAAGCTAAGACTGAAGTTGTGGTCAAACGCTCCTTTAATGTTTGGAACGCCGTCTCACAACTTTTATCCCATCTAAATATGTTCACTTTCCTCATCAACGTTGTCATAGGTCTGGCGATATTTGAAAAGTCTTTCAAGAACCGACGATATTACCCTGCCAAACCAAAGAATCTCCTAATCTCCGCCACATCTTTGGTGTTTCCCACTTACACACTGCCTCTTTCTTTGTTGGATCAACAGATACACCATCTTTAGAATCACATGCCCCAGAAAGGCAACTTTCTCGAGCCAGAACTCACACTTAGACAACTTTTCATACAGCTGATTATCGCACAATGTTTATAACACCAACCTCAAGTGCTCCTCATGCTCCTCCTTAGTCTTGGAATAGACTAAGATATCATCTATGAAGACTAACACAAACCTATCCAAATCTGACTGAATACCCGGTTCATCAAATACATAAACACTGCTAGTGCATTAGAAAACCCAAACGACATCACCACATACTCATAGTGACCATACCTCGATTGAAAAGTTTTCTTTGGTGTGTCCTCATCCCGAATCCTCACCTGACGGTAACCTGATCTCAAATCAATCTTTGAAAAGACTTCTGGCCCAGTCAACTGGTCAAACAGATCATATATCCTTGGCAAAGGATACTTGTTCTTCACTGTAACCCTGTTCACCGCTGCAATCACTTTGACTTTTGGTTTGACAACAAACCCACGATAAGACACACTAACTCCCTTTGGACCTCTCAAAGAGACACTCTTTTGGTGAATCTATTCTAGCCTTGTACTTACCCAGCCAATCCATACCAACTATCATCTCAAATTCATCCATAGGGAATTCTAACAAATCTACTAGAAGGTGAACCTACCCAACTATAATAGATGCACCCTTATACAACCTCCCACAAGACAGTGACTTACCTGACGGTATAAAAACCTCATCTTTTACAGAATCAAACTCTCTCAAACCCAAAAGCTTAGCATGACTCGACGATACAAAAGTGTGTGACACCCCTGGATCAAACAAAACAAAGGTCGAAACATCATTAACAAGAAAGGTACCCGTGATCACGTGAGCATCATCTTCAGCAGCTTTCGTGTGCATCATGAATAACTTGCCACTGGACTTTTGTCCACCTCCCTTGACTGTACTAGATGAAGTAGATGGCTTGGCAGCCGACCCCTGATTGTTGTAAGCTGCCGGTTTCTGATAAGAGTTACCGCTGTTGCGGTTAGATCCACCGTTGTTGTTACTCTGATCATCTTGGTTAATCCATGACCCAGTCGGCCTGTTGGTAGCATAACTCTGAGATGGGCCCTGCGAAAGCTCCCCTACGATGGCCTCTGAAAACCTCTTCCCACGGCACTCGTACACTCATGTCTCTTGTGGCCCACACCGCTACAGTTGTAGTAAGAGATATTTCAGCTACTACTACTACTACCACAACCACGCCCATACGAAGCTCCACTACTAAAACCCGATCCCGATGAGTAAGCCCTCCCCTGGTTATGGTTCCCCCTCTTGTAACTGGACTGACCACCTGGTCGATCGCTTTCTTAGCTTAGATTTTGGTTGCTTGTCGTTAGGAGTACCTAGACCAAAACAATATTTATAATCTTCATAAATAGCTCTACTATTAGTAAAGAGGCAAGTAAAGGTCGGATCCCAAGGGACGGGTATTGATGTAGGATTTTTGATTGCAAGTAGTGGTATCTAAGGGTGTCACAATTTGGGTTGAGATAAGAAGATCACTAAACTAAATAACAAAAAAAGTAAACAAGCAAGACGATTAAAAAGTGGTGTAAACAATTGATTAAAAGCACTAGGGTGTCATGGGTTCATAGGGGATTCATGGGAATTGATCATACAACCATATTCTCAAATTATAAGCAAACAATTATTATTGTGATAGGATCGAGTTGGTTTATATCTTACAATCCTGGGAAGGTTTGGGTCCAAGAGCCGAATCAATTAGATTGTACAACACCTACAAGTCGACTTAATCCTCCCTACTCAACTATATGCATGGTCTAATGAGACTCGAGTTGGTTTATGTCTTACAAGTCTCATTGAAAAGGTAAGTGATGGGTAAAAATGCAAGGATTCATAGGCTCGCATTTCGTCAAACATAACATGTGCATAAGTTGAGATCACAGCAAGAAAGCAAATAAATTATGTGAACATATTAGATTAAGCATGAATCATCCCCCATGTTGGTTTCCCCTAATTCCCCATTAACCCTAGTTAAGAAAACTACTCACTCATTATTAAGTTTAACATGTTAACAAGGTTGTCAATCATATAAACAAAGCAAAACATGATGAATAAGAAAAGATGATTAACAATAATTAAAAAGGGATTAAGAGAATTATACCTAATGATGATTCCAAAATAATAAGCAAAGAAAAATAGAAGTACTTGATGAATGATTGGAAGGTTGTCAATCCTCCAAATAAACCCAAGTAATCTTCAATTACCCAAAATAAAGGATGAACAATAGAGAAATTAAGGAAATGAGATTTGTATTAATACTTGATTAAAAGTTGATTACAAGATTAAAGAAAAATTAGAATAATATAAACTACACTAAAGATTTATAAGATGAACATGATAATTTAATTAGTATAATGGGGAATTTATAATGGGGTTTAGGTGCACAAATTTGGGTTACTAAGGGCTTAAATGATGATTAAGTCCTTAAGAAAAGTGGAGGAAATGCTCCTCTCGAAGAAAGATGCGAGTGTCCTTTTTGCTAGTCTTTCGAAAATATGTGCATCCCGAGTAGAACAAGAAGAAGCCGGGCTGCACTGGAGAACAATCCGAGCGTTCAAAAGGTCGGGACGAGCGGATTGGGCAAGCGGTGGACGAGCGGCCAGGTAGGTGGGATGCTCGGATTGTGGCTCTTCGACGAGCGGCCAGGCAGGTGGGACGCTCTGATTGTGGCACTTGGACGAGCGTCCCGATGCTGGGACGAGCGGATTCCGGTCCAGTGAGCTTTTTCTTATTTCCTTCTTTTCTTCTTCCAACAATCCTCTAGGATCTTGTCGGAGATACAAGGATCTTCTTCATCATTGCCCATCTACTATATTATTTACAAAGGCCTTCTAGTCTTGTCTTCACTTTGATGCTTGGTCATTAGATTCGATCAATTTAGCTCTATTTTGCCATGAAAATGCAAGGTATGCACTCCTCTCCTACCAAGGGAATAAACCTCAAAGAATATGCAAAACAAAGGACTAAAGATAGTAAATGACCCAAGTATGCACTAAAAAGTATAGGAACGAGGCTAATTCGGGGACTAAATATGCTCAAATATTGGTCATATCAAATATCCCCAAACCGAACCTTTGCTCGTCTCGAGTAAAGAGGTGATAAAACTAGGACCCTTATTTAAACTAACCTACTAATATAGCCGATATGAGACAATGAGCGGGTCTCACTCCGCCCCTTCAACTCATAAGAAGAAAACCATGAGGTAGGATGCCTTCTTGCAAGGCAAGGTGGGTCTTGCCAAAATGGCGACACATCCAATCATTAAAGCACATAAAATCAAGTAATGGATGCATCTAAAAAGGAATAGCCACTTTCCTCATCTAAGTGACAGAAATTATCTAAAGGGGAAGCGATTCAAGGGTACACACTCCTTCATAGATATGGTTTCTTCAAACTACTAAGCCTAGAAGGATACTAATAAATCCCCTCCAAATTGTGTCAAGCTAGGGTACATTTGTCCTCAATCGTTAAATGCCTTTTGTCAAGAGTAGACTCCCTATGGTGTTAGAAACACTGGAGGATCGCGGAATTCCCCCTCTTGCCTAGGCAAGAAAAAGGGTCGTCCCCTCTCTACCATGCACACAGATGGATATGATGGATAAAGGGATCAATAGGATTTGAGTTTCATTTGGGAGTTTGCTTTTGTTGTTGTTTTTCCCCCCAATTTCTTATGGCATATAAAATTTGAGAAAACTTTATTTTTTCAATTTCTTTTGATGTTTGGCATTTCAATACTTTACAACTTTCAACTTTTTGCATTTTCTTTTGAACATTTTCAAAGTCACCCCAATTAGTAATGAGGGTGCCTTATATTTGAAGCATAGGAGTTTTTATTTTTGTTACCCCTCTTTTCTTTTGATGCAATTTGCAAACTTTTTAACTTTTCATTTCAATTCTTGAACTCAATATTTGAACAATTTTTGTGCCCATTCCCTTTGATGACAAAATGTGGTAGAACATGGATGATGGTTGCATGGTTTCAAGGGTCACCTTGGAATAAACGGTAGCCAATGAGTTATCACACCACAAGGTACTCTTGACTAGGCCTTAATTCATGGGTCAAAGGATACTAGTATGACACATCCTCGGGTGTTTTACAAGCATTCTAACAAGCAAAGTCTTAGAAAGAAAAAGCATCTACTAGGGCCTATGTACACTTGTCAAGCTTCCCAAATAGACGGTTTCGCAAAATTTTTCTAACATGCAAACTATATGCCATGATGCAACTAACATTTATACATCCTAATGCATATGCGTCTACCAACTAGTATGCCAAATAATCTAGATGCAATCCTATAATCACATTGTTTATACCGCATCAATCAAAATAAACCCACATAGTCATTAACATAAAGAGGAAAAAGGAGATTGGAAAGATCATACCATGCGGTCTTCTATATCCTCATGGCTCGGATGTGGCGTAGTCAATCAATGTGAGAAAGGATGAACAAACACAATATATACAAAACAATATATATACAAGACTACACTACAAAGGGAAATGAATTTATTTTTGGATTTTCAATTTTTCAATTTTGTTTTTTTTCGAAATATTTTTGATTTTTTTGGATTTTGTATAAAAGTCAAGTTAGAATTTTCCATCCCCACACTAGTATGGGCATTGTCCTCAATGGCCAATACGATAGGAAATTATGCAATGAAAATGCATGATTTTTAAACTAAATGCAAACTACACTAAACTACACTATATGATGCATGTGTTTTTGTTATGGCGGAGAGCATAATTTATATTAGCTCCCAATGCACATGCATGGACTTCCCCAAACCAAAATAGACATTATTTCTAATGTCAAGAATTTTGGGGGAGTTCATGCACATAGAATACAATGCATGAAACTAAAAATTGTCATTTTGGATTTTTCAAGTTGGGAACAATAAAAATGAACACCTTAATGATGCCAGGGTGCTATTCCTCCAATGTTGCTAGGACTCCAAAAATGATCAAGATAAAATAAAAACAAGAGAAGTAGACAAACCATAAGGGAGGTGTAAGAATATAGGAGCCTCCAAAAATTTGCCAGTCCTCACCCATCGTATCATCATTATCATCATCTTCCTTGCTTGAGGCATCATCAACCTCCATAGATGTGGAATCATGTCCAATCTCACTCTCACTTTCTTGAACTTCTTCTTCTTCTCTTTCTTGGTCACCACTATCATCACCAACCATTTCCTCTCCACCCGGTCTACCACCACTAGACGTGCTAGGAAAGAATACTTCCCTATCCGCCCAACTAGGCAAAGGACAAGATGGATCAAGAAGTCCTTGCCTATCTAGATGTAGAAGG
This sequence comes from Silene latifolia, assembly GCF_048544455.1. Classification (NCBI taxonomy): domain Eukaryota; kingdom Viridiplantae; phylum Streptophyta; class Magnoliopsida; order Caryophyllales; family Caryophyllaceae; genus Silene; species Silene latifolia. The sequence continues at coordinate 484,545,344 of NC_133538.1, read as the reverse complement.
GGCGGTTATTGGGCCTTGTAAGCATCAACTCTATCATTGTAAGCTTGTTTATGCATTTCCCTCATGAGTAGAGTCAGGTAATCATTTCCCATCTTGGCATCTTTGGGGTTGAACTCGTGGTACTCAAATGGGTAAGGTGGGGTGATAATGGAGGAGGAGGGCTCGGCAATTTTGTCCCCTTGGTGTTGAATGATGTACTCGGTCTCTTCGGAGACTGGGAGAAGGTAGTTCAGTCAGTGAACATTCAATCGGCAAATTTTGCTAGGCAAAGTGAAGGATCTAGCTTCATTTGTCAACCACCCAAACATATTGTCAAGAGATCGTTCTTGACCCACTTAAACTTTAGAATCATGGTGGGCAAATCGATAAGATGGCCACCTTTTACCGGTACAAAAGTGTTGTTCTTGTTGAAATCCCGGTTAAAATGCTTAGCCAAATAGGTAACTAGTCATCCATTGGCAATAAAGGCCGTGCCTTCCTTGCCACAATCAACATTAAGGCATCGATCAACCAAAAGTCGTAAAGCATTGTATGGCTTGGTAAATTCTCTCCTAATGTTCAAAGCCGGCTCTAGAAGGATAAAATCGAGTTTGGAAAGATGATTTGTGCCATTTCTAGCTATCAAAGTATTCCCAATGACCTTATGCCATACTCTAATGCCCGGATGGTGGACGAAGAGAGCATGACAATCATGAAAACGTGTGAATTTCCTTCCGGAAATTGCCATCCAAAGAGGAGCTGGGTCATACTTGGTAGGCATCTTTGAAAATTTTGCACTATCACTAAGGCCAAATATCTTACCCAATTCGTCATAAGATAAGCATCTATCAACATTTTCATGACGAAACTCAATAATGGTTCGGTTCTCCACCTTTGTGACTTTTAAAGAGCTCAAAAACTCTAAGGTGAGGGAGGGGTGTGTCAATTCTTGCATTGTAAACATTTTACTTAACCCCATAGACTCGAAAAAGGTCTTAGTTTGTTCAAGGACACCCAACTTTGACAATGCATCTTCACAAATAAACTTAGTAGGCATGATGACTTTCTTAGCAAAGAGAATGAATTTCTCCCTATGGGAGTCGGAAGTGAAAATTACCTCTGGATAATTGGATAATTGTTCAATGACCGGAGTTGAAGTAGTAGCTTCCATAGGGGGATTTTGTTCTTGAACCTCAAACCTTGCCTCATGGACTACCAATGCCTTTGATACTTGTTTTGCTTGAAGAGCTAATTGCCTTTTGGAATGTGTCTTCTTTTGGGGTGCCTTGTTTCCACCTTTTGTTCTTGCCATTCTCCTTTGCTTAATTTCACCAATGAAAGATTGAAATCTTCGATTTCTAGTAATGCTTAAATCGATTTAGGATGAATGAATGTTGCTTTGTATCCTAAAAATTGACTCAAAACTTGAAGATTTTGGTGTTTGAATCACTTGTTGTTGCAAAAGGACTATTTAATTTTTGTTGTGAGGAAGTTTGGATTTGATTTGGTTGAAAGAATTTGTTTTTGTTGATGGAGAGGATGAGGGTTTTGGGGTTTTGGGATTTTGGGTAGTGTTTGTGTTTTGAAGAAATGAGAATGAATGGGAGAGGAGGGTTTAAAAAGACCCGTTAGTTTTGAATCTGTATAGGGAGACGAGCGGACCAGGGGTCGGGACGCTCGGATTCTTCAAAAAATGGTTCGTAAAAAGACGCTACAAGACGAGCGGACCGCATGAAAGACGAACGAATTCCTTGAGCTGAGACGAGCGTCTTCTGCTTAGGACGCTCGGATTCCTTTCAAGGGAGAAATCCCAGAATTTGGCAGCAAATAGACGAGCATCTTTCTTGATGGACGACCGTCCAGACTGAGACGAGCGTCTTTCTGGCTGGGACGCTCGTATTAACAGTTAGACCCAAATTTTAATTTTTGCAGCTTCACCAGACGAGCGTCTGATGGCTTGGACGCTCGGGTTTCTTCAGGACGAGCGGATTATCCCTCAGGCCGCTCGGATTCTTCCTTGACCACACGGATTCAGGTCCATCCGTGGGTGCTTCGTAACCCGTGTCATTTCATTATTCAATTCTTGTGTTCTTCATTATAGGGGCACTACAAAGGCATGACTGGCATAGGCAATTGCTATCCCCACACTAAGTCAAGAACTACACATCAATAAATTTATAAGTCCCTCCCTCACTTCTCTCAAAATGATAAATATCTTGATCAAGGCACAAAAATGTAAATCCAAAAATTACAAAAATGCATTAGAAAAATTGAAATGCAAGTTAGGGAGTTAGAATATTTACAAATGGTGGTTTAGAGAGGACTCCACCAAACTCTCATCCAATGTGAGATGTCAAAGGGGCATGTTCAAGGTGTTGTTGATGTTACTCAACACCTTGAAGAAGTAGTCGAAAGCTTGCTCATTATCATGATAAAGATCCTCAATAGATCTTTGCACTTGTTTTTCTCCATGATGGTCTTGAGTCATAGCATTACCAATATAGGGATTGAATATCCCTTCAAACTCATCATCCCAAAGACCGCATACTTCATCAACTTGCTCACTAAAAAAGTCTTAAGTTGATAAAGACAACTCTCCTTCTTTCTTTTCTCGGCTAATGAGGCCTTCTTCTTCACTTGTCATGGGTGAGCTTTTCAAGCTCTCATTGTTGCAATTTACTTGCTCTTTTGATGGGGCGTCATCCACTTTCTTTCTCCATTGAAATTCCAACTTCTTCCTATCATCCTTCCGGCTATAGGGATCAACCATGAAACATTGCTCATGCAATCGGGGAGCTCTCATGGTCTTGTCAAGATTGAAAGTAATGTTTTCATCTCCCACTTCAAGGGTGAGCTCTCCATGCTTCACATCGATCACTGCTCCCGCGGTGTGCAAGAAAGGTCTTCCTAGATAATAGGAATGTTGGATTCTTCTTCCATGTCAACAATAACGAAATCCACCGGGATGAAGAATTTTCCACTTCTCACGAGAACATCTTCCCATACCCCTAAAGGTGTCTTTGTTGATCTATCCGCCATTTGAAGCGTGATGTTGGTGCATTTGAGCTCTCCCATTCCTAGCCTTTTGCTAACTGAATATGGCATGACACAAACACTTGCCCCAAGGTCACATAAAGCTTTGTTGATTGTAGTGTCACCAATAGTGCATGGAATGGAGAAGCTTCCAGGATCCTTGAGCTTTGGAGGTGAACTCCCTTGAAGGATGGCAGTACTCACCTTAGTGAAGGCAATAGTCTCAAGCTTCCGGATTTATTTCTTCTTTGTAAGGATGTCGTTCATGTATTTTGCATAGGCCGGAATGTGATTGATTAATTCCTTGAAAGGAATCGAGACTTCTAAATTCTTCACAATTTCCATGAATTTTCCAAGTTGGTCATCAAACTTAGGCTTAGCTTGACGACTCGGGAATGAAAGTCTAATCACAATGGGCTCCTTCTCTTTGGCCTTTTCTTCATTTTTCTTTAAAACTTTTTGATTGGTGGGTTCTTCTTCCCTAGAGTTTTACACAACTCTTTCCTTGTCACTAGCCTCGACAACTTCATCCTCAACTTGCTTCTTTAGCCCTTCATATCCTGTACCACTCCTCAAGTGGATGGCACTAACCGTTTCATGTCTTGGGGGATTACTTTGAGGTGGTAATTGCCCCTTTTGTCTTTGAGAGTTTGAAGATGCTAGTTGGGTATTTGAGTTTCCAACATATTTGTGTGGGCTAGGATGTTGTTGATGGTGATGTCTTTTGCTTGGCTATCTTTTTGCATTTGAGTGAAAAATTCTTGTTGATTCTTTTGCATTTGCAGGACCGCTTTTTGAACATCAAAACCTTGGTCATTTTGTTGATTGTATGGAGTTTGATTTTGGTAACCTTGGTTTTGGTTGTAAAAGGGTCTTTGATTTTGGTTCCTCATTGGGGGTGGTGTGTATGTTGGTTGAGGGTTTTGAACATTTTGGCTTTTGTATGAGAGATTTGGATGGAATTTGGTGTTTTCATTGTAACAGTTGGAATAAGGGGTACCACTTTTGTATGCTTGAAAAGCATTCACTTGCTCACTTGTTCCCCTACATTTACTTTGGTCATGTCCCAAAGTTCTGCAATTCTCACATACTCCATTTGGAATCGATGAAGATGCTACCATGGCATTAACATGTTGCTTTGGTGATTTTGAGGCTTCTTCAAGCTTAGCCATAACGTTTTCAAACTTCAAGTTGATGGTATCAATATGAGCACTAAGTTGAGCACCCAATTGAGTAATATAGTCCACTTCATGCTTTCCTCCTCTAGTAGCCTTGCGAGGTCTACTATATTGTGAATTATGGACCGCCATTTCCTCAATCTTGTTCCAAGTTTGATTATCGTCAACTTCGGTGAACATACCGTTTGATCCCATGTTGAGAATGTTTCAGGTGTCTTCATAAAGACCATTCCACAATTGTTGTACAAAAAACCACTCGCTAAGTCCATGATGAGGACATGAGCGACAAGTTCCTTTGAATCTCTCCCAAGCTTCATACAAAGATTCTTCGTTCCTTTGCTTAAAACCTATGATTTGGGTTCTTAGCATGTTAGTCTTTTCCAGATGGTAGAACTTTTTGCAGAAAGCTAGAGCCAACTTCTTCCAAGAGTCAATTCCAAGAGTAGCCTTATCAAGGCTCTTTAACCATTTTTTCGCGATATCAATTAGAGAAAAAGGAAATAAGACCCATCGAATTTTGTCTTGAGTCACTCCGGTTTGTGAAATCGCAGCACAATAGACACAAAAATTCTCTATCTGAGAATGAGGGTATTCACTAGGCATCCCCCCAAATTGGCTTCTTTCGACTAATTGGATAAATGCGGATTTTGCAATAAAATTTCCGGTTAAGTGTTGTGGTGTGGGAGTACCATTGGGCAGGTTCTCCTCGGTTGGTACAGAATGTGATGAAAACTTAGGCATTGTGGGTTGATTGTGTGGTTAATTTTGTGTTGGGTTATCCTCACCTTCTCTTGCAAAAGGGTTGATGAACTCAAAAGTAATTGGTTGAATATCTACAACCTCACCAATACCTCTCAAAGTATTCTAGCAAGTCTTCAATTGGTTGTCAAAGTCCTTTCAATTTCGTGTTCAATGGGTAACAAGTTAACTTGTTATCTTCTAGACATGCAAAATATCAAACAACTCGAAAACAATTAGAACAAACCTTGAGGACTTTTACTTCCCCAAGGAAAATAAAGACACAACTAATAACAATCAAAGAAAATCAAATCAAGTTAACACCATCCCCGACAACGGCGCCATTTTTGGTCGGTCGCTTTCTTAGCTTAGATTTCGGTTACTTGTCGTTAGGAGTACCTTTACCAAAAAAATATTTATAATCTTCACAAACAACTCTACTATTAGTAAAGAGGCAAGTAAAGGTCGGATCCCAAGGGACGGGTATTGATGTAGGATTTTCGATTGCAAGTAGTGGTGTCTAATGGTGTCACAATTTGGGTTGAGATAAGAAGATCACTAAACTAAATAACAATAAAGGTAAACAAGCAAGATGATTAAAAAGAGGTGTAAACAATTGATTAAAAGCACTAGGGTGTCATGGGTTCATAGGGATTCATGGGAATTGATCATACAACCATATTCTCAAATTATAAGCAAGCAATTATTGTTGTGATAGGACCGAGTTGGTTTATATTATACAATCCTAGGAAGGTTTGGGTCCCGGAGCCGAATCGATTAGATTGTACAACACCTACAAGTCAACTTAATCCTCCCTACTCAACTATATGCATGGTCTAATGAGACTCGAGTTGGTTTATGTCTTACAAGTCACATTGAAAAGGTAAGTGATGGGTAAAAATGCAAGGATTCATAGGCTCGCATTTCATTAAACATAACATGTGCATAAGTTGAGATCACAACAAGCAAGTAAATAAATTATGTGAACATATTAGATTAAGCATGAATCATCTCCCATGTTGGTTTCTCCTAATTCCTCATTAACCCTAGTTAAGGAAACTACTCACTCATTATCAAGTTTAACATGTTAACAAGGTTGTCAATCATATCAACAAAGCAAAACATGATGAATAAGAAAAGATGATTAACAATAATTAAAAAGAGATTAAGAGAATTATACCTAATGATGATTCCAAAATAATAAGCAAAGAAAAATAGAAGTACTTGATGAATGATTGGAAGGTTGTCAATCCTCCAAATAAACCCAAATAATCTTCAATTACCCAAAATAAAGGATGAACAATAGAGAAATTAAGGAAATGAGATTCGTATTAATACTTGATTAAAAGCTGATTACAAGATTAATAAGAGATTAGAATAATATAAACTACACTAAAGATTGATAAGATGAACATGATAATCTATTTAGTATAATGGAGTATTTATAATGGAGATTAGGTGCACAAATTAGGGTTACTAAAAGCTTAAATCATGATTAAGTCGTTAAGAAAAGTTGAGGAAATGCTCCTCTCAAAGAAAGATGCGAGTCTCCTTTTTGCTAGTCTTTCGAAAATATGCGCATCCCGAGTAGAACAAGAAGAAGCTGGGCTGCACTGGAGAACAATCGGAGCGTCCAAAGGGCCGGGATGATCGGATTGTGCAAGCGGTGGACGAGCGGCCAGGCAGGTGGGACGCTCGGATTGTGGCTCTTGGACGAGCGGCCAGGCAGGTGGGACGCTCGGATTGTGGCTCTTGGACGAGCGTACCAATGCTGGGACGCGCGGATTCCGGTCCAGTGAGCTTTTTCTTCTTTCCTTCTTTTCATATTCCAACAATCCTCCGAGATCTTGTCGGAGATGCGAGGATCTTCTTCATCATTGCCCATCTACTACATTATTTGAAAAGGCCTTCTAGTCTTGTCTTCACTTTGATGCTTGGTCAGCTTTATTTTGCCATGAAAATGCAAGGTATGCACTCCTCTCCTACCAAGGGAACAAAACCTCAAAGAATATGCAAAACAAAGGACTAAAGATAGTAAATGACCCAAATATGCACTAAAAAGCATAGGAACGTGGCTAATTCGGGGACTAAATATGCTCAAATATTGGTCACATCACCACCACCCTTACTCTCAGCCTTTCTCTTCTCAGGACCCCTCTCCTTGTTCTCTTTGACCATTTCGACCAATCTCTCAGCTCTCCCTGCTCGCTCATAAACTTCTTTAACATCTGTAAGGACCCCAACTGGTAACTTCACTATTATCTGGTAAGTCAAGCCCTTCTCAAACCTCAGTTCCAAGTTCTCCTGATTCAGCCCCATGTCCTCTACATATCTCGACTTCTCATTAAATTTATGATAGTAATCAGTTATAGTCATATCCGGAGTCATCTTGAAAGCATCAAACTCCTCCCTCAGCTTACTACGAACATGTTCAGGTACAAACTCGCCGGCGCATAGCTCTCTTAAACTCACTTCATGGTATAGCTGACTTCCCCTTCTTTAGATACAAATTAAAGGCACTCTTCCTTACCTTATCCCATCACTCTCAAAGGCATAGCTTATTCCACCTTAAAGTCATCTGCACAATGAACCACATTCAAGATGTTTTCCATCTCCCTATCCCAATTGTCGAGCAAAATTGGCGCGCCGGTACCCATTTACGCTTTTGGGTTGAAGCGGACTATCGTAGTGCTCATCTTGGAAAAGTCCACCCCGGTATCTTTGTCTTTCCCAAACTTCTTTAGGGCCTCGGTAAGCGCATCTTGATGCTCAATCATCCTTGCTATATCATGTAGACTCATCTTCTGCGCCCTAGTGTACAAAGCAGATCTCATTGGCGGCATATATTTGAGCTATAAAAGGAGAGACAAACGCAAGAACATAGCCAACGGCTAAAAATATATACGACCTATACAGCGCACACTCGATCGAGTATCCCCTAACATAGCTGTCGCAACCCTATCAAAAATAAACCAACCGACTCAACTGATATAGTAGAGGTAAGTCGGGTATCGTACTCCACAGGGAGGCTATTACATCTACTTGCTATCTAAGTCCGTCATGGTAACAACTGGGGTGTTTGGATTTGTTTTCTAACTACTAAATGAGATTAAGGCAGAGAGAAAAGAGCAATATAGATAGTAAAACGAAATAAAGTTGTGATCAAATATAGAGGGGAATGCTAGGAAGTCGGTTCACCATGGTAATTAGTCAATTCTGTCATAACGAGATCAGTCGGTCTGATGTGAGAAGGGTAAAGGAAAGGTCCTCTCGGTCCGCTATCCGCCCTAGAATACTACTAACTTAACTTTCATCCTCATTAGTATAGTCTACTATTCATAATTGGTTTGTTTATTCCAATCTCTCGATCTAGGTCTGAATTTAACTGGATTAACTAGTTTAGAAGCGTGCACTCAACTAAAGGATTACAATTAAATTGTTATTAAGCAGTTCTCACAGACGAAGTCGTCTAATCTAATTACAACAACATTAATTCAGTACCATGGCTCCCCTAATCCTAACATAAAAGGAGTTAACTACTCATGGAGATAATGAATAAAACAATAACAATAATGGATGAATTAAAGGAAGACATGATATAAAGCAAATGATTGATGATAAATAATAGAAACTAACAATAATACTAATTAAGACAAAAATTAATAACAAGAATTAAAGGAATGCAAAGGAGAATTAAAGCTTGAATAAAAGGGAAAGAAAGATTACAAAGTATTGAGATCCGGCAAATAAGAGAACCAAGTGACGTTGCAAAGGGAAATGAATTCTCTACTGAGTAACTAGGAGTAAAGTATCAGATTCTGAAGTGTTAAAAGATAGTTAAACCTAATGACGTCTTCTCTTTATATAGAGAAGATATTTTATTAACCTAAAACGAAACTTAAGATATTAATCCTACAACTAAAGGCAGAAGTTCTCGATCGAGTAAAATAGAACCTCTCGATCGAGTAACTTTCCAGCACAATCCCTCGATCGAACAGAATATGTCTTTGATCGAGTAACCTCAAAATACCACCTTTCGATTGAGTACAGCAGGGACTCGATCGAGCCTTGTTGACCACCCACATTCACTCGATCGAACATAAAAGGCTTTGATCGAGTACTTAACCACTGAACCAGCTTCCTTTCTTCGTTGGTTAGCTTTCGAGACCACTTCACACTTTCTCGGGGCAAAGGAAATTCCGCTTCAATTCTTCCATCTCCATAAATGCACACTACGAGGACTGAAAAAGGTATGAGATCGCTACTTTCGGATCTGTTCCTGCAAATAAAGCAAAGCGAACCAAAGTAGACTATTAGGGGCATTTCATAGCTCAACACTACGAGAATTACATAGAAATATGTGCAATAAAGGCTCAAAAAGATTATATGAAATGCACGTATCAAATCTCCCCAAACCGAACCATTACTCGTCCTCGAGTAAACTAAATGTAAACTAATGGAACGGAATAGAAAACTCAGAGCTAGCTACAAATTTTCCACTTAAACCAATTTAATGCAAACAAAATAACACTTATAACTACAACAGTCAAGTGCTAGCTACTCTCACGGGTCACTGTTCTCTCATGAAGCAAAGGGTAAGCATATGAATGTAAGCGAAGAAGAAAAATAGTCGCTCACCTAAACTACACCCACATAAACAAGATCCATCACAGCCGAGGGCTTACAAAAATATGGTTAAGTGAGGTAATGGGTAAGAAAAGGCAAAACATTTATGGGATTGTAAGCTAATAGTCAAGCTAGCTACCTGACTAAACCATACGAACCAATATCCGATTCTTAATCCATCAAAAATCAAGCACGATGCCTTCAAATTGCCACAACAACTCACTAACCAATAATATACTCCTCATAAGATAGAAATAATGCATAGGAGAAAACCCGTTTCATCCATATAAAACGAGCCAAACTTGGATCAATAGACAAAATACTGCATAAACACACTAAACTAGCTTGACAGGCAGACTAAATTTGGATGTAGTTAAGGGTCAAAAGGAAAATTTGGCTAATGTGGAGTTAAATGGGTAAAAATGAAAGAAAAGGGAAATGTAAGCGCCTTCCTGCATGTAACACCAACCACTAACCAGAATGTATGTAGGCAAAAAACAATTGAATTTCATATACGTGCAAATTAATGAACATGTTATGCAAGAAGCATACTACTCTCAATTTCTACATATGAACTGGTCATAAATGACACCTGTTATAAGGCTCTAACACTTAGAAATTATAAGTAGTTTGCCAAAATTATCAGGTCAAGTCTATTTGTTCAGCTGTATTTTTAACATTAACTCGTAGATTATGCAAATGAAAAGGCTAATAGGATGACAGTTTGTTGCAAGACTTAAGTGAAATGACAAATTATAGTGCAATTTTATCATTTAAATCTACCGTTCCGACTCAACCGGCTGAGGGATAGAGGGTGTGGGAGTAGGGGTAGGGATAGTCGTGGGCGTGGACGTTGACGTGGACGTGGACGTGGGCATGGGCGTCTGCCTAGCCTGTGTAGGTGTGGACCCCTCTCCAGCCTCCCTAACAGTAGTGAGAGGCCTCTTCCGCTTCTTAGAAGCTGGAGGAGCAAGGAGAAGGAGGTAAGAAGGTGGAGGTGGTGGTAACCTACCCGACACAATAGTCATGGGTAAAAGACGGGGTAGGTCAGGTGAAGGTAAAGTCACGGACGTGGATCCGACAACCTTCCACGTCTGTTGGTCTTTTGCTAACCAATGCATGGCAATCATGGCCTGAGTGTCGATGGAAACATCCTTGGCTAAATGCCTAAGACCACGGGGAATGTCGGGAAAAAGGCCACGGGCAATGCGAGTCACTAGCCCGCCACAAGTGATCGTGCCCGACGCTTTCTTCTCGAAAACGTTAAAATGTTGAGCCATCAAGTAAGAAATGTTAAGAACAAAAGGGTCACCGCAATCAATGTTTATGTAGCCCACTAAAATGGAGAGCTCGACATTGTTAACGTTGTTGGGCTCGTGGCATCCAAAAATCATTTCTCTTAGCAGTTAGAGAAAGTAACGGGCTGGGGGAAGGTGGACGTGAAGAACCTGTTGTAGACTGAAGGGAGTCTTTTCAAGTGTGGGCCAAAGCAGCTCAAGGAGCTTCACAGGAGACTCGCGAAGACCGTCACTAGTCAAACACAACCGTCCCCCAAACTCAGCTAAGGTCCAGGTGTAGTTCGTGTTAAACAGTCTAAAGGAAATACACTTGCTCCCTGTGTCAGTCGCATGGGTCGCGGGTGAGAAGGTGAAAGAGCTAAAAAATTCTAAGGTCACTTGTTGATAGGTTAGCTCTCTCATAGTGTTCAAACCCGACATCCCAGTCCCGTTGAGCAACTCAGCAAAGGGCTCAAAAATCCCTAACTTTTCTAAGGGTTGTCGACATAAAAATCGGGCCGACGAGATATCACAAGCCATCAAATGAATAAAACGAGTGTGATGGGGTGAGTTTACAATGCGTACCTGCGAAAACTCAGGGAGAGTTTCTAGGGAGGTGTCAGCGGCGTACCTGGTAGCGGTATGTAAAACGGCAGCTCTGAAACCCGTAGCTTCCACCCGTGAACCCGAAGCAGTTGTAGCAGCTAGAGCAGCAATAAAAAGGCCAGGGGCAGTAGCAGTGACTGGGGTGGGTACAAGGGCAGTGGAAGTGACAATGACAGCTTGTGTTGACACAACAGGGGTCGACACCGGAGTAAGAACAGTAACGACAACGGTGTTGGTAACAGTAGCAGGGGTAGTAACAGCGGCAGTGGTGACGGTAGTGACAGCAGGGACTACCGTCTCAGAAGCAGACGGAACAGTAGCAGAGGTACAGGCGGAAACAGTCGGTAAACTACTATCCATACTACGGTTAGAAGCAAATCCCTAATCAAAATGCAATTGTCAAATTTCGATTTTTCCCCATTTCTACATGTCGAAACCTTAATTTTGCAATTAGGCAGAAAAAATGCAATTAAACATTAAATAGTAGGGGAAGGAACTTACTTGTGACGATTACCCAACAAAGATATCAATTAAAATCAACAAAAAGCACAATTTGATCGAAATAAATCCCGATTTTTCGAACCTTAAACCCGCAAATTGCTTCAAACTAGTCTAAAATTAATGGAGTAATGAAGGGGAATTGATTTAACTGATGATAAGGAGAATATTTGGGCAATTAATTTGGTAATTTTGGGAAGAAAATGGTGGATTTGGGTTTGAGATTGGGGTTTATCGTGGAAATAGGGGGATATAGAAGATGAGAAATGAAATAGAATAAAGGAAGAGATACTCCCTCGTGTTCATATCAGCCAATGATGCTCGATCGAGGGGTTTTACAGTACTCAATCGAGAGCTTTTCTCGTTATGTTGCTTGATCATGAGCTTTGAAGGTGCTCAATCGAGGACTTCCCCCGGGCATTGAATTCTACTCAATCGAGAAATTTTCTTCTTCACTTTTGCTCAATCGAGTACAGGGCAACTCGATCGAGAACCCTTGAAAAATGACCATTCGATCGAGTTGGTAGAATTTCTCGATCGAGAGCTTATACCTGGGCAATGTGCTCGATCGAACGGAAAAAGTATTCGATTGAGGGCTTTCTTTTGGGCACGCTTTCCAATGATCATAAATCTCCCAAGACCTGCATAAAACACAGCAATTCTTCCCACAAAAATACCAAATTTACAGCAGCAGTCTATATTCGGTCTTACAATAATTAAACTAACTAAAACTATTTCTCAAAGAAAATAAAATGTCTAACGAAATCCAAATTACAAATTGTTTTTACAAATGGGATGGCATCCTGTTTCATCTTCTGAAACACAAGAATAACCCAAAAGAGGGCTTCTGACTGGAGGAGGTCGCTTCAGCAACGCGGACTGTTCTTTTTTACTTCCATGAACTTAAACTGATTGAAGAGGAATAATCTGCGTCAACATACGCTTTCACTTTCTTCTTTTCTTTGTTCCGGCCTTTGTCTTTGGCATCTTCTTTGGCAGTGAGCTTAAATTTCATTGTACCTTTATCACCGGGATATCCAATGTCCACTCCGCCTAAACCTGTAACAGTAGAAATGATAGAATGGTCCTCCATATTGCTCCCAATCTGGGCCGGAGGTGTTAATATAGCAGCACATGACTCAATATGATCAATTGGAGGTTTCGTGTCAGGGTCTGTAGAGGGTAGTGCATTGTAGGGATGGACTTGCATAAGAGCCTTGCGAACGCTAGACTGATAAAAAGTCGACTCCTCATCGCCTACCTGAAAAGTTAAAGTCTTTCCCCCGACATCTATTACTGCACGAGCGGTAAATAGAAATGGTCGTCCTAAAATGATAGGAGTATAAGAGGCTTCGGGGATGTCCAAGACTACAAACTCAACAGGAATAAAGAACTTCCCTATCTTAACAGGTATGTCTTCTAAGACACCTAAGCACCGTGATAAAGTACGGTCGGCCATCTACACAGTCATATTAGTACAATGAAATTTGGTCAAACCAAGCCTCTTAGCGAGAGACAACAGTAAGACATTCAGACTAGCTCCCAAATTGCATAATGCATTATCAATGAAATGGGTCCCAATGTGGCATCGTATAGAGAAACTACCCGGGTCAGACAGTTTCGGTGGGGTTTTATTTTGAATTAGGGCAATGGCCACTTCGGTTAAAGCCACCGTCTCATGGTCATTAATGTGCCTCCTACGCGTTAAAATTTCTTTCATAAACTTCATGTAAAAGGGTACATGGGTTAGTAACTCAGCGAATGGTACATTAACATGAAGACTTTTGAAAATTTCGGCAAATTTACCGAATTGTTGCTCGATCTTCTTGTTCTGCATTCGTCGTGGAAATGGGACCGTAATTGGGATAGCTAGTCCATCATTCTTCTTTGACAGTGTATTATCACGTTCATCATCAGATTTACTCGATCGAGTATCAGTTCCCCTCGATCGAGTAACTTTCTCAGCAACTTTGCTCGATCGAGCACTTTCAGTTACTCAATCGAGATCTCCTTCTTCAACAGTGCTCGATCGAGCACCTCTGTCTTCTCGATCGAGCACTTCCTCAGCAATATGCCTCGATCAACCGCCAGAAATCAATCGATCGAGGACCTTTCATGGTGTCAGCACTGTTTCGTCAAAAGATGACTGTTCATGTTCAGAAATTTCAGCTTCTGGGTTAGAAAGTTCAGCATCTTTACTTAGCATTTTGGGTCCTTTATAAGAAAGACCACTCCTCAGATTTATCAGATTTACCATCTCATGATGTTTCTTGTTAAGTTGTAATGGTAAATGACCTGGTTGCCTTGAAGCTTGATTTTCAGCTAGTTGAGCCATTTGGGTTTCGAGTGACTTAATAGAAGCATCATTCACTTGCTCACTCTTCTGCAATTGAATGGTCAGTGATTGCAGCATTGACTTTAACTCGGCCATTTCACTTATGCCACTAGAAGAGGCACCTTGTTGCGGCGGTGGGAAAGATGGAGGCTTTTGAAATCCTTGTTGTTGAGCTTTATGAGGGGGTACGCATGCTTGTTGTTGTTGCGGTGGAGGTGTAGGATGGACTCCAGCTTGGTTATTCTAATAGGAGTCTCCTTGCCTATATTGTTTAAAGGCAAAGACTTGCTTCTTCTCAGCTAACCAATCAATAGCGGTGTGACCATCATTACCACCACATCTTTCACATGAGATAGTCTCTTGTCTAGTCAACAAGTGAACAGTTTGTTGATCTCCCTTGGCCTACAACTCGAACTTATTAAATCTGGCATTCATGGCTTCCAGCTGAGCCACAAGTGCACTACTATCATGAGAAACAGTTCTAATTCCACTTCTAGGATTCCCATACTCAGCACAATGGGTGGCCATCTCTTCTATAATTCCCCAACCTTTGTAATCATCAATGTTCTTCTGGAATCGACCATTGGCTGCAGCATCTAAGAAAGGGCGGTGGTCATCGTACAACCCACTATAGAACTGGTTGCACAAAAACTGTTAGGTTTATATACCTATTACTAGACATTTCTAATAAGTACTAATTAAGATTTTAACTAGGTGATTTAAGATCTAGTACATGCATAACCAAATAAGAGATGAAAAATAATGTTCCTTACATTATATTTGGTTCGAAATTTTTGGGCACAAATAAGGACACCTTCCTTATTTGTTCTTGAGCTTAACTATAATGGATGTTCCTCTAAAAACCTCAAGGGTAGAGATTCTTCTCTTGTTGCACCCAAAACAATTACCCTTAAAACTAATATACTAATTAACTAGATAAATATATTACTGATCCTTAAATATTCTAATAATATTTTTATTACTACACTAGTAATAATATGATGTAGTATTAGAATTTGATGAACAATTTTTATGAGATCTAAAACTAGTTTAGAGAGAGTGAGGAGAAATATGTAAGAATAAAAATGCACGAATGAATAATAAAGAACCATTTTCTCTATGTTATAGGGGAGACCCGGTTTTGGGGGTCTTAGAAGGCCAATGCATGGCCTTCACCCTTTTGCTTTTGTTCTTCACAAGGAACTAGATGTAAGGCTACATACAAATAGGTTATGATTGTGTTTTATTTAACAATTAAATAAAACACCCACTAACTTATAAACCCTCCCCTTTTCGGTGCATACATAAAATGGACATCCATTTTATGTTTGTGATTTTGTCAAATGTTATTTGTTAGGTCATGTGTCACACACCTTGCCCATATCTAATTTTAATGCATATTTATTTAAATAGATATCATTTCTTAATAAATTAATTATATATGACAAATTAGCAAGTAATTCATGATCACATATATAAAATGGGTCATATAACTATAATTCACAACATTTTCTTTTTTTTTTGGGGGAAGGTTAAGTATATATTAATCAAAAAATGAGAATTTACATCAATAGTGTATCACTTACAAAAAAACATCAAGAAAAGAATAGAGCAAACTTAAAGATATTTGAGAAACCACGCTCTATCTCTACTCCTTAATGTCTGACTATTATGTTTCAAAAAACGTGATTTGATATCAGCAACAATCCTCAAGATCACAAACTCAGGTCTCCAAATGCTACCATCTACCATAGCTTCATTTCTGATGCGCCAAATCGAGTAAATCAATGCAACACAGTAGGCACCTATAATCCTCCTCTGCAATTTTGTCATTCTACTATCTGAGAACCAGGAAACCAAATGAAGGATATTGACAGTGAATCCAAGCTTGTCTTGTAACAGACGAAAATAGGCACTAGCATAGCTACACTCATATACCAGATGAGAGTGACTTTCAGGAAAAAGACAACAGATAGGGCAAACTGGGTCTACAACCAGTCCCATTCTAGCCAATCTGTCTCTAGTAGCCCACCTCTGATGTATGAATACCCAGAAAATAAAAGAACTTTTAGGTAAATTGAGGGAATTCCCGCAGCTAAACCTCCAGTCTACTTTTGGCTTATGCAATCTCAACCAATCATAGCCTGCAGCTACACTGTACTCCTTAGAAGAATGCATCCACCTGTTGTTAGTATAGGCTTGCTTAAAAAGGGACATAATATGAGTGATCTTCTTCTAGGACCACCTACAATCAGAAGGGGCCTTGTAGTCAGTCCAATCTTTGACTTTCATATAAACATGGTTGATCCAGCGAACCCAAAGATGGTCCTTTTTATTAGCAAGCCACCAAACGTACTTCCCAAGTAAAGCCGTGTTCCAAGTTTTAGCATCCTTAATCCCAAGGCCTCCCTCTTCCTTTGGTAAGCAACAAGTATCCCAGCTGATGTTAGGGGGACTTTGATAATCAGACTTACCTCTCCAAAGGTAGTTTCTACAAATATCAATAATTTTGTTCATAATCCCACTAGGAATCAGAAAAATAGTGGCCCAGTAAGAATGCAGGTTAGTACGGACAGCATTAACCAACACCAACCTACCAGCATATGACAAATGTTTGGCTCCACATCCTCTAATTCTAGCCACAATCCTATCAAGGAGCTTATGGCCTTCATTCTTAGTTAACCTCTTAGAGGAGATGGGTACTCCTAAGTATTTGAATGGGAGAGAACCCCTCTGAAAGCCAGAAACTTGAAGAATGGCATCCACAGTAGCAGAGGCAACCCCATTAAAATATATATTAGACTTTTCTCTATTCAAGCAAAGACCAGAGGCATCAGAAACAGTGACAAAAGCCCTCAGTAGCTACATAATGGATAAATCATTGCCTTTGCTAAAAAGTAACAAATCATCAGCAAAAAGCAAGTGATTTAACCTAGTATGACCACAGAGAGGATGAAATCTAAAGTCAGCCTGCTAAGCTACCACACCAAGGATACGAGATAAGTATTCCATACACAAGGTAAAAAGAAGGGGAGACAATGGATCACCTTGCCTTAATCCTCTCTTGCCTTTGAAGAAACCAAATTTGTTACCATTGACAGATAATGAGTAAGAGGGACTAGTGACACAAGCCATAAGGAGATCAATGAACTTCTGGGGAAATTTAAGAGCAATAAGCATTTGATATAAGAAATCCCACTCCACTGAGTCATAAGCCTTCCTGAGGTCAATCTTGATTAAGCGTCGAGGGGAGGCAGCTTTCCTATTGTATAATCTCACTAAGTCCTGGCAGATAAGAACATTCTCCACTATGTTCCTATTCTTTATGAACCCCCCTTGACTTACACACACAATGTCAGGGAGAATTTTACTTAATCTGTTGCATAAAACTTTGGCCAAGACTTTGTAGACATTGTTGCAGCACGCAATGGGTCTGAATTCCAAGACACTAGTAGGATTATCAGTCTTAGGGATCAAGGTAATAGAAGTAGTGTTCACCTGCTTTAGAAGCTTCCCAGTCTGAAAAAAGTCCTTAATTACAGCAACAACATCACCCCCCACAATCTCCCAAGAGTCTTTGAAAAACTGGCTACAATAGCCATCAGGCCCAGGGATTTGGTAGCAGGTATAG
This sequence comes from Silene latifolia, assembly GCF_048544455.1. Lineage (NCBI taxonomy): Eukaryota > Viridiplantae > Streptophyta > Magnoliopsida > Caryophyllales > Caryophyllaceae > Silene > Silene latifolia. The sequence continues at coordinate 484,527,443 of NC_133538.1, read as the reverse complement.
AGAAAAGACATTGTTTGATCTTAGAGTCAGTTACAGGGGAAAGAAGAATAGAACAGTGATCAAGTGTGACCAGTTTACCTTTCCTAACTGTAGGAACATGAACCTTAGAAGTATGCTTAGCAGTCCCAAGGAGCCCTATATAATATTCCAAGAAAGCTTTCTCAATCTCAGCACAGGAAGTATGAAGGAAACCATCAGCACCTTGAATAGAGAGGACCCTATTATGCACTTGTCTTGCTCTAATTTGGCTATGAAAAAACGAGTATTATCATCACCAAATTGAAGCAACTCCACCTTGGCTTTTTGACTTAAAAAACTGTGCTGAATCTTACAAAGTAACCTGTAGGATACAGCAGCTTCCTGTTCAGCACTGAGCAAAGTAAGATCAGTGGGATTAGCATGCATTTGACATTGGATTTCCTTCAAGAGAGCTTTAGCCACACCCACAGATTTCTCAACATCAGAAAACCCATTCCTTTTCAACAGCTTTAAAGGACATTTTAGATTCCTCAGTTTAGTCACCAGCCTGTACATCAGAGTTCCAGAAATAGAAGTACTCCAGGAGGCTTGTACAATATTTTTGTAATAAGGGTCAAGACTCCACATATTATAATATCTGAAATGTGATTTCCTCTTCTTCCCACTAATTCTCCTGTAACATACACAAGGATTGTGATCAAATAATCCCTCAGGTAGGAAGTGACTATAGGTATCAGGATATAACACCATCCAGTCATCATTCACCATGAACCTATCAATCCTTGAGAAACCTCTAGATGCAGGGACTTGTTTATTGTTCCAGGTAAAAAAAAGCTCCTTGTCCCTTAATATCCATAAGACCACAAAAATCCACACAAGCCCTGAACTCAGCAATGTCAGCCCAGACTCCCTCCCTTCCAATTCTTTCATTAAAGTGCAAGACATTATTAAAATCACCACAGACTCCCCATGGTCCTTGATAATTGCTTTTCATATCCTTCAAATGATTCCAGAGCTCCATTCTCTCCCCATCATCATTGGATCCATAAACAACAGAGAGCATAAAAATGTCACCAGAGTTAACTTCAGTGACCTGAACAGTAATGACCTGAGCATTCTTAGCAATAAGAGTAACTCTAAAAACTTGAGGATCCCAGATAACCCATACACGACCACCATGATGAAATTCATTATTGTTAATACCCTCCTAATGAGGTCCTAACCTACCTAAAACCATATCAAAATCCTGAGTTTTAATTTTAGTCTCAACAAGCCCACAAAGACCAATATTATTATGAAAAAGAAATTTCCTAACATCTAATTGCTTATTGGCCCCATTTATTCCTCTCACATTCCAACACCCCACCATATCCATTCGACATTAACCCAGGTGGTTCCTCCAGTCTCCCTTTTAATGACCCATCACTACTAGGACTTGTGAGGGCAGCAACATAGGTTTTTGCAGGTGATACATTGACAGAGCCACCATGCTCCTACCTGGAAATTTGCTGAACAACAGAAACTGGAACAACCACATCTGAGTTTTGATAAGTAGGACCACCAAAAGGAACTTCAGCATTTGTTGGAACTACTGCAGAACCCTTATTCCTCTGAACAGGCCTCCAAACCTGTTGTGGAGGTTTAGAAGGTTTAGTCACAGGAGCATGCACCTTTTTCTTCTTTCACATATCAGAAGTGTGTCCAATACCTTTACAAAGCCCACACAAAGAAGGTTTCCATTCATACTCAACCAAGATACTTAGTTCTCTTCCCATCTCATCCTTAAAGTAGAGTTTATCAGGCAAATTTTGCCCAATTTCATCGTCAACCAATAGACGAGCATACCCTAGCCTGGTTTTATCCTCTGTAGCACCATCACGCTTAAGAAATTTACCAATTAAACCAGCTAATTTCTCAAGGCAGTTCTTACTCCAGAACTTCAGGGGTAAGCCACAAAGGCGCAGCCAGGTAGGGACAAACTTGACTTTCTCTTTTAGCAAACTACATTCCTCAGTCGATGGTTTGACAACCAAGGGCTTGTTGTCAAACATGGGAAAACCTTGCTGGAGAACTAGGGATTGACATTCCTTAGTAAGGAAACGCACAATGAAGACACCATTAGGAAGGAAGGAGATTTTATCAATTTTATACGCAACCCATATCTTTCTGACAAAACCCTCTAACAGTTCCCATGGTGGATTTCCCCCCAAAACATAACAAACGACTGCTGTATCCCAGAATTGCAGTTCAGACTCAACATCTTCCTTAGGAAATTGTAACATGGGTACAGCCGTAGATGAAGCTTTCTTAGGAGATTTGGATTTCTTACCTGTAACTTCCGTCCATTCAGTAGAGTGCTCGACATCCTCCGGTGTAGGGACTTCCTCCTCAACTAAATTATCAACATCCTCCTGTGTAAGATCTTCCTCCTCGACTATATTGTCAAGATCCAACACCGGAATGCCAACAATTTCATTAACATCTCTCGTCTTATGAGCATCAGCAGATGTAGGAATAACAGGTGAAGATGACGACGAAGGATCCATATCCAATCGCAGATCAGAACAATTAGAGAATGAAAGGAGAAGCTTTGCTTTAGATTTAGTTTTAGTATTTTTTAATTGGGATTTTTTACGATTGATTTTCCTTGCCATTGTGCAAGTTAAAACCCTAGAAAAACTAGAGAGAAGTCAGAGCTTTCTCTCTCTAACCCCATTTTTTTGTGTCCAGAAGTCAGAACAATTAATTCACAACATTTTGCAATTATAATTAATCAATCATTCCAAATTCAATTGTTTCATAAACAACAATTAATTTTAGTAATAAAATCTTTAATTACTAAAGTGAATCTTATTTAATCAAATTACATTAAGATATTTATTCTTACTCACAAATTGTTCAATTTTAAGGAATTGATTAACTTGTATCGATATACAATTAATCAACTTATCTATTAAGGGAATTGTCCTATAGGTGTGACCTTAAGGGATCAACTGATCACCACCGTCAAACGACAGTAAGGTCAAACTCTAGTTAGCCAATCATTACTGATTAATGTTGATCAGTTGATTATATAAATGAATCATCCCTTACATATTCTTATCTTGAGATTTAAACGTGTGATCACACTATTAGTGAGGACACATACTCTAACAATCTCCCACTTGTCCGAGACAAGTGTGCGTCACCAATTCTCTGTCCTATTACAATCTCCAATTCAATGCAAGGTATCTTATAGGTCATACTTGCATTTGATCATAACTTGACTGATTTCCTCGATCTGGAGAGTAATTGTCTGACCGGAATTATCTACCGTATATACCTTCCGAGCGTGGCCACGCTGTAACACCCGCGAATTTCCCATTTTGAGATATAAAATTTATTTAACCGTTTAATTAATTTATTTTATATATTAAAATTATTTAATTTAATAATTCATTTTTAAGCACGAATTTTATAAAAAGAATATTCTAAAACTTAATTTATATAAATATAAAAAATACGTATTTTAGTCAGACAATAATAATAGTGACAATAATGATATTAGTTTCCGTCTTAAGTTAATATAGACTCAAAACATTATTCCGACTAGCTTAGACCGTCACATTTCCTTCTAGCAAAGATCGTCGCATTTCTCTTATAAAACTATTTCAATTCGGACCAACCCGATTCCGACGACACACTCTCTTACCCTCTAACTTAATAATTATTATTATTATTATTATTATTATTATTATTATTATTATTATTATTATTATTATTATTATTATTATTATTATTATTATTATTATTATTATTATTATTATAATTATTATTATTATTATTATTATCTACCGCCCCCACCCCCCCAAACTTCACATCCCCTTCTTTGTTTTCACGCAGCAAAGCAAACAACAACAATGGAACAATCCCCATTTTCATCTCGACCTTAAAACCTCAGATCCCGCCTCTATTCTCGACCAAATTCGATAAATTTTACACCAATAGCTTCCTCATCTCGTCCTCCTCCTCTCAGATGTAAGAAAGAGCCGGACTTTCTTCATGTTTCTTTTCGTCCGTCTTTCAAAGGATGCGGTTTTCGAGCTTTTCTGTACCATTTTTGGGTTTAAGATCATCCTTGGGCGATTCCTTGGACTTTCAGAGATCAAAAACAGGTAACGGTGATAGGTTACTCGACAAAATTGTCGAAATTCCGTCTCTATGTCGTTTTTCATGCCTTTGTATGTTAAAGATTGGTTCTTTATACTTTTTCTCATTTGTATGGTAATTTCCGTCTTAATCTCGCCTTAAAAGTTTTAGAAAGACTCGGTTACACAATGATGAAACATACAAGAACTACGTACTGCAGCGCGATTTCGATACGGGTTATAACTAGTTTCCTACTGCTAAACGGGTTTCGGCAGCTTTTTCATCTACAAACCAGGTCGGCTTGCCCCATCTTGTATCAATTTGTCCACTCTGCAATAAGAATGAAACAGTGAGTATTGAGTAGCGTTTCATTGGAAAGTTTTTTTCTCTAGAATGGTGCTAGGCTAGCTAGAAAAAGTATTTCTGGAAGTCCGCTTTCATGCTGAACCACTTGCTTTTGGTTTTGTCATGTTACACCAGAACATTGCAATAGAGTTGGTTGGTGAATTTGGTGATCAACAAGGTCTAAGAAGTGAAAGTGTTGCTTTTTCTACGGAGTTGACATTACCTTCGTGTTTGTGGTACTGTTTTGGGACGGGAATAGGGTGTGCGTTGTGCTGTTTGGGACTGTTTTAAGATGGGAAAGGGTGGTGCTCTTAGTTGCTTTACTCGGTCTATCTTTGGGCAGCCATGTTAGTGCTACCTTGGGCAGCGTGAGAGGCGTTCGGAAACCCGTGATTGACACGATTTTTGGGTGATTCACCCGATTTGGTACCCCTTTGTTTTCCCTCCTCCCTTTGTTCAAATTTTGTTTGTTTTACATTTGGGCTTGCACATATATTTTGTGTTATTGTGTTATTGGGCCGCACTTATAGTTTGGGTACTTTGGTGTCAAGTTTGCTTTATTTGATTTATTTAAATCCCGACGCGTGTTTAATATTACGTAATTCGTTAAATATCATTCATTATTATATTCTTCTCACATGATTTATAATTATGAAACACATTTATTAATTATTCCATTTGTCAATGAAATGACATGTTTCCATTTTCATATGAGTCCAATATAATTATTCATGTCTTGTGAGTGTTAAATGATTTATCTTACATTTGAGTCGTTTATAATTGAATGCTTGTTTTGCTCATTATAAATGGTCCGTTACTATTTATTTATGTTCTTAATCAAATGACAAGTAGTGAAGAAATGGATTACTTATTTACATTCATGAATATAATTTGGCATGAAATGTCTTATTTAGATTATCATCGGCTAATTTCATTATTAGTCTCATTCCAAGTTGATTCGTATCGCTTGGTTGAGTCGTATTCGTATGATATATTTTTACGCCTTACTTGTGCCGTTCTGCCAAGTATTGGTTTACGCCGCTCTCGTGCCATTCTGCCGGGAGTTGGTTGATTTATGTTTTTCCCGCCTCTTTCGGACTGTTCTGCCGATTGCGGGTTAGCTCATATCGTATTCGGGTGATAATGCCTTTATGCTATACCGTATTGCTTGACTTATCTTTACGCCTCTTTCGGACTGTTCTGCCGATGGTGGGTTTAGCTCATATTTTCCGCCTCTTTCGGACTGTTCTGCCGATTGTGGGTTCTCGACTTCCGTTTTGTCGATCGAGTTATGGATGCGGACTGTTCTGCCGCATGTCGAATCGGGAACCGTTCTGTCCCGAGAGTCTGGCCAGATTCAGACTAGGACTGAGTCTTGGGAGTACCATTGTCGTCCTACCAGGGGAATTATATATTGATATATGAGTAGTAAAGGTCTTGCTTGGTTATAGATATTGGTATTTGTCTGTTGTTTGTCTTGGTCCTATCGGACACTAGGGGTGAGCTATAGGCCCTCTAGTTGCGATATGATCGTCGGGATTGATGTTCCCATCCGTTCTTATGGTGAGATGCAAGACATAAGTATGAATGTGACATTAGTAGCCACGTCCCGTATAATATCTGCCAAGTGGTTTTCCAAATAATGGCTACCATTTTCTATTCTTGTAAATTGCATTGAATGATCCCTTCCTTAACTGCTTCACATGATTCGGATTCTAACCTCACATCTATGTTGTATTTCCTTGAAATGCGTGCTTTGGTATAGATTGCCGTATTCTTGCCTTTCATATTATTTAATTGTCTCACATGAGTAGTTTAACCGTTATCATGCCAATGTTGATCTATCTTGTCCCATCTCATTTAATTACCATGTTTAAACATAAACTTGATATCCATATTTCTATAAGAGTCTTACATGACTTACCTGTTTTAGTTCCTTGTTATGTTCGTTTTGACATTTTGTGGCTGGGAGAACCTTGAGTTACTCCCCACTGACTGTGGCGTTCATGTTTACATGAATGACAAGTATTAGTGATGCATTCATGGGGTGAAGACATGTGTGAGCTAGCGAGCACTTCGGCCTAGTAGTTGGTTTATTAGGATTGTTTGGACCTACCTTTTATTGTATTGTCATTCGAGGGATATATTTTCCCTCACCTCGACTATCACGTTTGTATAATTTAAACCTTCTTTCCGCATTCCTTATTTATGTTTTGGATTTTAATGAACCCGCGCTTTAAATTTTAAAAGTTTTAAAAATTTCCTAATTTCCGCTTGAATTTATAAGTTATGTTTTCCGTTTTATCGCGGGGTGTCACAGTTGGTATCAGAGCCTATGTTGCTCCCGACGCACACACGTGTACCCCAAACTTAAATGTAAACTTGACCTTAAATAATGAATGAGAGATGGGTAGACTTAAGGACCTAAGGTGGTAGTCTGTAGTGTGTTTGCTCTTTGTTAGGTCCTAACATGTTTGTTGATTGTCATTTAATAATTGTTATGCCGTGGATCAATGACCGTGAACTTACCTACACGAGGATCAAGATTTGGTGCTTATTGCCGGGGATTGAAGAATTGTTCAACCTTTGAAGAATGCTTCTACTTCCTCAGAGATATTTCTCTTTCTTTGTATACCTTGCCTTACTCTTTATCTCTTGGTGTTTATCCTTCTTCTAAACTCTCTTTTGTTTTACTTTGAAAACAACTCTTGTATCTCTCACCTTGTCCTTTGTCCCTTGCTTATCCTCCCTTAACGCCTTTTTGAATAGTTCTCTTTCTTTTGTGAGATATTAATTTTGGCTGGATAATTTGGCTTTGTGGAGTTTATTTGTGATTGACCCATAACCCTTAGTTTTGAGAGGTTGTGATGTTAGAAAGACTAGATAGTGTGATGTGACATGCTTAGTGATTCTTATACCTAGTTCCTTGAATATAATTGATCGGTGGAATTCTGTGTGTTAAGTGTGACTTGCCTATGATACTAAGGTTATGGAACTTCGCCATGTTGTTTATACTTGGAAGTTTGAGTTGAGCTCGAGGTTAGCATAGTCGGTATACTTTGTGAGTGTTGCGATGGTTACATAGAAACCTTGTTAGGTGAGAGTTGCAGCTAGTTTTGAAATCTCTTTTGGGTATCCACTTTGCGGTAATGAGGATTAGTCACCAGAGTTCTTGAGAGGTGATTATAAGTTAGGACCGATAGATGTTGAGCTGAGATGAGCCAGATGTTTTGGGTGGTTGTCTCGTAACTTAGAAAATGTCACCATCTATGCTTTAGGTCTCGAGAGTATAACAAGATCTCTTTGGGATGATAGAATGTGCAAAAGAATTTTTGAATTTGGAGTTTGATTAAAGGTTGTGCCATTCAGAGGAACATAGTTGACACTAGTGGGATAGGAGTATAACTTTGTTAGAAGCCTTGAACCTTGATCTTGTGGAAGTTGTTTGTAGATGTTTGAGGATTTGGAATGGTGAAATCGCACTTATGGTGAAGTACCTTGTTACATGGAATAACTTAGGATGAGATAACGTAAATGATTTGAGGAAATCCTTGGTAGTGATGTGGTTATAAATTTTATTGTTAGGAAGTTTTTGGAACCGTTTAGGATGATGTTGTTGTTTGAGGTTTGAGTACCTGGCGTTTCCTTGTTGTCTAATTCCTTTCTTCTTTGACCATAAGTGTTACCATTCATACCTCTATTTCTCGCTTCATCATGCTCCTCTTTTAAGTTTGAAACTCGTAACCTATGAAACTCTATCTTTGACATCCTTGTTGACCTTACTTCAATTCTTACCAGAGGAAATTCATCATAGCTCTTTTGTTAGTTAAGTTTGGATTCTCTTAGTGTACTTGTTTTTATGATGTCTAAGTTACCGTCATTTTTGTACAACTTCTAATCTTTCAAGCTAACAGTTTTGATTCGTTGTTAAAAGTTGATGTTACTTTTGCAAAAACCTTGCCTATTTTAAAAAAAAAATTGAAAATGAAAATTTGATGTAGTTCCCTATTTATTCCATGAGTATAAACTCATTTATCATGATTTTAATTGCTAAACCCGAGATTTCTTTAAAGTTTATCCAATTTCTGTTAATTTTGATCTATTTATGATTTCTTTGTCAAAGTTTAATATTACATTTTCAGGAATTTGATTCCCTTTTTAGTTTAAAAGTGAAACCTTTACCCCTATTTTGGTTTTTGTAAAAGAAAATTTGAGTAAATTTCCTTTTTCTTTTGATTTTAACGTTGATCGGATGTTAGAACTCGTTATTAGAGACGTTTAATAACTTGTTCTACGCTTGTCGGCGAATGATTTTTGTTTTAAATGTGTCTTTGGCTTGGAAAGTTTGCGTTCTTGTGTGCACGACAAGAGCAATTTCGTTCCATGGATGAGACTTATACTTTTGAAAACTCTTTATTAATATTTTGAAAACATTTTGATTTTTGATTTATACCAATGATTTACCTTTCGATCGAGTTCTGTCGGAAAATTTTATTTGAAACTTTTGAAAGAATTTTGATTCTTACGATAAGTAACCTTTTAAATGTTTTGGTTACCGATTCCAAAATTCCAGTTTTATTTTATATAACCTTTGATTTCTACTTTCAAGTTTCGAGGACGAAACTTTTTAAAAGATGGGGTGATTGTAACACCCGCGAATTTCCCATTTTGAGATATAAAATTTATTTAACCGTTTAATTAATTTATTTTATATTTTAAAATTATTTAATTTAATAATTCATTTTTAAGCACGAATTTTATAAAAAGAATATTCTAAAACTTAATTTATATAAATATAAAAAATACGTATTTTAGTCAGACAATAATAATAGTGACAATAATGATATTAGTTTCCGTCTTAAGTTAATATAGACTCAAAACATTATTCCGACTAGCTTAGACCGTCACATTTCCTTCTAGCAAAGATCGTCGCATTTCTCTTATAAAACTATTTCAATTCGGACCAACCCGATTCCGACGACACACTCTCTTACCCTCTAACTTAATTATTATTATTATTATTATTATTATTATTATTATTATTATTATTATTATTATTATTATTATTATTATTATTATTATTATTATTATTATTATTATTATTATTATTATTATTATTATTATTATTATTATTATTATTATTATTATTATTATTATTATTATTATTATTATTATTATTATTATTATTATTATTATTATTATTATTATTATTATTATTATTATTATTATTATTATTATCTACCGTCCCCACCCCCCCAAACTTCACATCCCCTTCTTTGTTTTCACGCAGCAAAGCAAACAACAACAATGGAACAATCCCCATTTTCATCTCGACCTTAAAACCTCAGATCCCGCCTCTATTCTCGACCAAATTCGATAAATTTTACACCAATAGCTTCCTCATCTCGTCCTCCTCCTCTGTATGTAAGAAAGAGCCGGACTTTCTTCATGTTTCTTTTCGTTCGTCTTTCAAAGGATGCGGTTTTCGAGCTTTTCTGTACCATTTTTGGGTTTAAGATCATCCTTGGGCGATTCCTTGGACTTTCAGAGATCAAAAACAGGTAACGGTGATAGGTTACTCGACAAAATTGTCGAAATTCCGTCTCTATGTCGTTTTTCATGCCTTTGTATGTTAAAGATTGGTTCTTTATACTTTTTCTCATTTGTATGGTAATTTCCGTCTTAATCTCGCCTTAAAAGTTTTAGAAAGACTCGGTTACACAATGATGAAACATACAAGAACTACGTACTGCAGCGCGATTTCGATACGGGTTATAACTAGTTTCCTACTGCTAAACGGGTTTCGGCAGCTTTTTCATCTACAAACCAGGTCGGCTTGCCCCATCTTGTATCAATTTGTCCACTCTGCAATAAGAATGAAACAGTGAGTATTGAGTAGCGTTTCATTGGAAAGTTTTTTTCTCTAGAATGGTGCTAGGCTAGCTAGAAAAAGTATTTCTGGAAGTCTGCTTTCATGCTGAACCACTTGCTTTTGGTTTTGTCATGTTACACCAGAACATTGCAATAGAGTTGGTTGGTGAATTTGGTGATCAACAAGGTCTAAGAAGTGAAAGTGTTGCTTTTTCTACGGAGTTGACATTACCTTCGTGTTTGTGGTACTGTTTTGGGACGGGAATAGGGTGTGCGTTGTGCTGTTTGGGACTGTTTTAAGATGGGAAAGGGTGGTGCTCTTAGTTGCTTTACTCGGTCTATCTTTGGGCAGCCATGTTAGTGCTACCTTGGGCAGCGTGAGAGGCGTTCGGAAACCCGTGATTGACACGATTTTTGGGTGATTCACCCGATTTGGTACCCCTTTGTTTTCCCTCCTCCCTTTGTTCAAATTTTGTTTGTTTTACATTTGGGCTTGCACATATATTTTGTGTTATTGTGTTATTGGGCTGCACTTATAGTTTGGGTACTTTGGTGTCAAGTTTGCTTTATTTGATTTATTTAAATCCCGACGCGTGTTTAATATTACGTAATTCGTTAAATATCATTCATTATTATATTCTTCTCACATGATTTATAATTATGAAATACATTTATTAATTATTCCATTTGTCTATGAAATGACATGTTTCCATTTTCATATGAGTCCAATATAATTATTCATGCCTTCTGAGTGTTAAATGGTTTATCTTACATTTGAGTCGTTTATAATTGAATGCTTGTTTTGCTCATTATAAATGGTCTGTTACTATTTATTTATGTTCTTAATCAAATGACAAGTAGTGAAGAAATGGATTACTTATTTACATTCATGAATATAATGTGGCATGAAATGTCTTATTTAGATTATCATCGGCTAATTTCATTATTAGTCTCATTCCAAGTTGATTCGTATCGCTTGGTTGAGTCGTATTCGTATGATATATTTTTACGCCTTACTTGTGCCGTTCTGCCAAGTATTGGTTTACGCCGCTCTCGTGCCATTCTGCCGGGAGTTGGTTGATTTATGTTTTTCCCGCCTCTTTCGGACTGTTCTGCCGATTGCGGGTTAGCTCATATCGTATTCGGGTGATAATTCCTTTATGCTATACCGTATTGCTTGACTTATCTTTACGCCTCTTTCGGACTGTTCTGCCGATGGTGGGTTTAGCTCATATTTTCCGCCTCTTTCGGACTGTTCTGCCGATTGTGGGTTCTCGACTTCCGTTCTGTCGATCGAGTCTTGGATGCGGACTGTTCTGCCGCATGTCGAATCGGGAACCGTTCTGTCCCGAGAGTCTGACCAGATTTAGACTAGGACTGAGTCTTGGGAGTACCATTGTCGTCCTACCAGGGGAATTATATATTGATATATGAGTAGTAAAGGTCTTGCTTGGTTATAGATATTGGTATTTGTCTGTTGTTTGTTATTTGTCTTGGTCCTATCGGACACTAGGGGTGATCTATAGGCCCTCTAGTTGCGATATGATCGTCGGGATTGATGTTACCATCCGTTCTTATGGTGAGATGCAAGCCATAAGTATGAATGTGACATTAGTAGCCACGTCCCGTATAATATCTGCCAAGTGGTTTTCCAAATAATGGCTACCATTTTCTATTCTTGTAAATTGCATTGAATGATCCCTTCCTTAACTGCTTCACATGATTCGGATTCTAACCTCACATCTATGTTGTATTTCCTTGAAATGCGTGCTTTGGTATAGATTGCCGTATTCTTGCCTTTCATATTATTTAATTGTCTCACATGAGTAGTTTAACCATTATCATGCCTATGTTCATCTATCTTGTCCCATCTCATTTAATTACCATGTTTAAACATAAACTTGATATCCATATTTCTATAAGAGTCTTACATGACTTACCTGTTTTAGTTCCTTGTTATGTTCGTTTTGACATTTTGTGGCTGGGAGAACCTTGAGTTACTCCCCACTGACTGTGGCGTTCACGTTTACATGAATGACAGGTATTAGTGATGCATTCATGGGGTGAAGACATGTGTGAGCTAGCGAGCACTTCGGCCTAGTAGTTGGTTTATTAGGATTGTTTGGACCTACCTTTTATTGTATTGTCATTCGAGGGATATATTTTCCCTCACCTCGACTATCACGTTTGTATAATTTAAACCTTCTTTCCGCATTCCTTATTTATGTTTTGGATTTTAATGAACCCGCGCTTTAAATTTTAAAAGTTTTAAAAATTTCCTAATTTCCGCTTGAATTTATAAGTTATGTTTTCCGTTTTATCGCGGGGTGTCACACACGCATTTTCAGTTCACTACTCCTCGAGTGACCCTGAGATTTTAAACAACCCTCACTAGTAGAAAAAGTAGAATAGGCTAGAAGAAAAGGCTACGGTTCCTGTTATTAACCGTAGCCTTTTATAAACGGCTACGGTTGTTAATAAACAGCCGAAGCCGTAACTTTGGGTCAAAGGAAAAGGGTACGGTTCCATTTAAAAATCGAAGCCTAATATGAAGAAAAGGCTACGGTTATTGTGAACCGTTGCCTATAGTTCTTACATACGGAGTAATAAATACGGCCTATTAGCATAACACTCACTGCATCTCTAAATCAAACTTCACATGCCCATTTTTGATATCACCTTGACATCCATTTCTGTACATCCTCTTCCATTAATCAAACCCTTCATTTCTACTTTCAGATTCCTCTTCTTCCTCCGTCTAATTTACCCCAATTTCTCTCATTTTTCTGGTATTTTAAAACAATCTTATCACGATTCCGTTTTCTAGGGTTTTAACGATGTGGAAGCAGTGGAACTGACCAACCCGATGGTGGTGTAACCTTTGGTGCCGCCAGGTTCTGCGATCTCTTTCACTTTATTTGCGATTTTTTGCAGTTTGACGGTGAAATTGAAAGAAAAAGAAAGGAAATTGGAATTGATATTTCTCGATTGTTCCAATTGCTTATGATTTCTGATCCGCAAAGGTAATTGCTTTTCTGATTTCTATCAAATTATGTTAGTTTTGTTTGATTTTTACCTTTTAGGGTTTATGTTGAACGGATTGTCATTTATAGACTGATCTCTTATGTTAGGTTGCTTGAAAGGCTTTGTATTTGTAGTGGGATTGAAATTATTGCTTTGTTGTTGCTTGCGATTATTTCCCATAATCGTCCCACCCCAAACAGATTTGGGACTTTCAGGTACAATTTTTATCTAGCTTTTCGATTTGGCCACACATCTGATGCATACTCTCCTTTCTTGTATCTAGCCTCACTTTTTTTAATAGAATCGCTTATCCATTGATGATAGATAACAATAACTTAGCAAATTATAGAATATGAGGCTGTGTCTTCAATTTTGACACTCTTATTAGCTACTTTGTACAAGTATATAATATTGTTCAATGACGAATAATTTTTTATCTCAGTTAAGTTTTCAAATTGAGATTCAGCCTCGTTGTTCTTGTTTCTTTTATGAAACAAACTATCACTCTCATTACCTTATTTGTACAGAGTACATGATTTGGGTATTTGACCCTTTGTCGAACAATATTTGTATAGTTTATAAGACAATTTAATTTTCTAAAAGTTGAGTGCTATTACAGTTGTTATATTTCCTCACATTTCATGTATGTCTTTTTGAAGAGTCTGGGGTGTATATTGTGTATCCATACTTGTTTGATGCATTCGTTTCATGTCTTACTGATTGACAAGTTTCAAAATATAAATGTTTTCAAGTGGCTGATTTTATTCTTTTTTTAAGTCAATTTCAATACAAACTTGCAAGTGATGGCTTTGGATTTCTAGCTAAAGTGGTTTTGGGTTGAGAAGCATTCATAAGTTATTAAGTTACTCTGATTCTATCAAGGATCAATAAGAATAGGGATCGTGTAGCTAAAGTTTGTAATTTCATAGCTTGGTTTAATATGAATTTGCCAATGCTACTCCGTAGTAGTTTCTTACTTTCATATAGTAGATCTCGTAGAATTAGACGTTCCATTAAGAGATTATATTATCTATATGATTCTGTCCTTTTCCGTGACTTATGATTATTGCGAGATTTGCTAATATGAACGCTTTCTTGTTGCAGTGACAGTTTCTTGTAGAACCAACCATTCCGATGATGGTAACTAATTATCGAAATTGGGTTATTGAGCTACTGAAAGAGTATCCTCCAGCATATCCATGGATCTCGCGCACTTCAGAACTAGGTACCGTCAATATTATCCTCCGAATTAATGGCCGTGTTAGGGTCTTCATGATTGTGGAATTAGGTTCATTTCGAACTTGTCTTGGTCAATGAGCATTAGGGACCAAGTTATGATGCTAGACTTAGAAATAGATGGCGATAATAAACACTTGATAGTGAATGAGTTAATCAGCAAGCTAACATTTGCTAGACGTAGCAAATAGACGACGATAATAAACACTTGATAGTGAGTGAGTTAATCGGGCCAATATTTGCTACACCATGTTAATGAATTTAACATTGCTTTCCGTATCTGCAGTATTAACATACTTTAGGCTTGGTCAAGTATTGCCTTATCTCTGAGATGAAATATAGCTTGCTTGTACAGTTTGTTATACATCACAGTCGTTGATTTTTAATGCATATTAGTTCTGTGCACTTTGAGAGCGAATTCAGTCTGTCATAAGGTTTATAAATTTTGTTGGGATATAGGTCATTTGTAGCAAGTGACTGCGGCACGTATATTTGAATTGTTTCTTCTATCTATGGCATGGCCTTATTATGGTTCCGTAAGTGTTGTTTTCAAGCATCTGAACCTACCACTACCATAAATTTTGGCATCTTATATAATTATGATATGGAATTTTTCCTTTTCTGAAACATTCATTAGTCAATGACATAATTCTTAGGCTCTTGAAGGGCTCTTATTTATTCTCTATCTGGTGTGATAGGGGACAAAGGGATGTTCGATGCTGCCAGGTTTCAAGCCTAAGTGTACATTAATCATACATAAGGTAACATTAGCTGTATAATGCACCAGATTCTGTTTCTAGATAAACCAAGTGTTCTGTAGGGTTAAAAGTGTTTAAAATGAGTGTTAAATAGTCCTGTTGTTTTACTTATGCTGTGAATGTTTAGGTGTGGGATGATGCAATCATTGACACAGCCTTGAAACGATACTATGGTTCAAATTTGACAAGCCTGATAGAAGCAATCAAGAGAAATATGACAGTAAGCTTCTTGCCTTTCTAGTATACTTAAGCCTTCATCGTCTAAATGTTTCTTTCCATTAATCTTCATAAAATGTGAACCATAATGTTTACTTGTAGTTTAGTAGTACAGAACTTGTACCCCGTATAAAATATACTTCTTGATTTAATTACCGAATAAGCTTTAAGATGATAAGATCATAATGTGCTGCTGAATTGAGATGTATTTATATTAACATATACTCGTCTTTGATAGTTAACGATTCCTTGTCATTAAGCTGCATGGATTAGGGGTTTGGTGAGAGGAAATATGATGCATTTCTGAATGTGTCTTCTAGCAGAACTTACACTTCTAAAACTTTGAAATTTAGACAATCAGTTTTGCAATATATCATTATCTTGACGTCTTTTTTTAAACTGGTTGTTTTAATTTCCTTACGCATTTAACCACTGGTATGTTTATGGGCGAGCAGAAAGCTTTGCATATGGACATAATATCAAGTCTTCATGATTAAATTTGGCAGGCCGGGAAACATGTGATGTATAAAATCAAGTCTAATGATGCTACTTGGATCATGGAGAATATCGAGGGCTTCAGTTGTCCGAGTAGAATATGATTATTTATTTTGTTTAACTTTGTATATTAATGTTGATTTGCAATGGCAATTGTAAGTTAAACATTGTAATTAATTATTATCTTTATAAAAAGTTTACATTCACCATAAAAAATATATTGGAAATAATTTTTTTTTTTAGAATTTTAATTGAGAAACGGCAACGGTTGTTAAAAAGGCCGTAGCCTTTTATCAACTTATGGCTACGGTTCCCAGATATAACCGAAGCCAAAAGTCACTTTAGGCTACGGTTCCTAACCGTAGCCGTAAGTACTTGATCTAAGGCAACGCCCCGATTTACTACGGTCGAGGGACCGTAGCCTAAAGCCTTTTTTAACCGTAGCCAAAAGCCATTTCTGTACTAGTGCCTGGTAATGGGGTGGACAATTCGTATCGCACCATTCCCTTCATATAGCCACAGTTCATCATGACCCAAAATATACTCATTTGACTTCAGCTACGACAGTCTTAGAGTATAAATCAAAGCCAATCAAAAACTTGTGCCAACTTGGGAGAATAGTCTCTAGTCAAAAGAATTGACTCATAAGAATACTATAGTAGCTCTTGCCACGACCACGCTATATGAATTTCCAGAACTCTATAAGCGGTCACTACCTGAAAAAGTGTCTCATTGAGTCTATCTATGTGATCAACTAGTCATCCCACATGACCCAATGGCAATTGAACTTGCAATCAATCGCATCACACTCTAGTTACTTCGAGACATCACTTCCTATAAGTAACTAGGAGCGAATCTTATGTCAATCCAAATCCCTTTAATAGTGTTCAACATTGTCTCAACAACCTATTTGGATATAACAAAGTGATAAATAAATGAGTTTTCATAAAGAAACTCAAACGATAAATGCGATTAGCATATATAAACAAAAAACAAAGTTTTTCATTTTATATCTTATAATCTAATACAAACTTGTCATGCGTTTCAGACCCATAGAAATAATATGTTGGTCATGCCTAGCCTGCGATAAAGGCTTGGTTAAAGGATCAGCGATGTTATCATCTGTCCCAACCTTACAAATCGTTATTTCCTTCCTTTCGATGAAATCTATAATTACATGAAATTTTCTAAGTACGTTTCTAGACTTGGGCTCTTTAGCTTGAAAGATAGCCCCACTATTATTACAGAAGATCGTGACAGGATCTTTGGCAGTAAGAACTATCCTTAGCCCCTCCAAAACTTGCCTAATCCACACGACTTCCTTGGCAGCTTCAGATGCTGCAATGTACTCAGCCTCCGTCGTAGAATCCGCAATGACCGACTCTTTGAAGCTCCTCCAGCTAACCACCCCACCATTAATCATGAAAACAAAGCCAGCCTGTGATTTCAAATCATCCCTATCAGTTTGAAAGCTCGAGTTAGTGTAACCCTTCACACTTAGCTAGGAATCTCCTCCAAACACCAAGAAGAAATCCTTAGTTCTTCTCATGTACTTAAGGCAATTCCGCTTCAATTCTTCCATCTCCATAAATGCACACTACGAGGACTGAAAAAGGAATGATAGCGCTACTTTCGGATCCGTTCCTGCAAATAAAGCAAAGCGAACCAAAGTAGACTATTAGGGGCATTTCATAGCTCAACACTACGAGAATTACATAGAAATACGTGCAATAAAGGCTCAAAAAGACTATATGAAATGCACGTATCAAATCTCCCCAAACAGAACCATTACTCGTCTTCGAGTAAACTAAATGCAAACTAATTGAACGGAATAGAAACCTCAGAGCTAGCTACAAATTGTCCACTTAAACCAATTTAATGTAAACAAAATGACACTTATAGCTACAACAGTTAAATGCAAACTAGTTGTATGATATTTATAAATAAGCTGAACTGTCGACCTTGGAAGATCTTTAAAAATGGACTCTCACGGGTCACTCTTCTCTCATGAGGCAAAGGCTAAGCATATGAATGTAAGAGAAGAAGAAAAATAGTCGCTCACCTATACTACGCCCACATAAAAAAATCTATCACAGCCGAGGGCTTACAAAAAGATGGTTAAGTGAGGTATTGGATAAGAAAAGGCAAAACATTTATTAGATTGCGAGGTAATAGTCAAGCTAGCTACCTGACTAAACCATACGAACCAATATCCGATTCTTAATCCATCAAAAATCAAGCACGGTGCCTTTAAATTGGCACAACAACTCACTAACCAAAAATATACTCTACATAAGATAGAAATAATGCATAGCAGAAAAACCGTTTCATCAATTTTTTCATCAATTTTTCTTTTCTTTATTTTTCTTTCTCACGATTTTTTCTTTTATGTTCTCTTATTTTTTTTCATTTCCAACTTCATTTTTTCTCATTCTCCTTCTTTCTTTCATAAATTACCAACTCCAAATCAATACAAAACGAGTCAAACATGGATCAATAGACAAAATACTGCATAAACACACTAAACTAGCTTGACAGGCAGCCTAAATTTGGATGTAGTTAAGGGTCAAAAGGCAAATTTGGCTAATGTGGAGTTAAATGGGTAAAAATGAAAGAAAAGGGAAATGTAAGCGCCTTCCTGCATGTAACACCAACCACTAACCAGAATGTATGTAGGTAAAAAATAATTGAATTTCATATACGTGCAAATTAATGAACATGTTATGCAAGGAGTATACTACTCTCAATTTCTACATGAACTGGTCATAAATGACACCTGTTATAAGGCTCTAACACTTAGAAATTATAAGTAGTTTGCCAAAATTATCAGGTCAAGTCTAATTGTTCAGCTATATTTTTAACATTAACTTGTAGATTATGCAAATGAAAAGGCTAATAAGATGACAGTTTGTTGCAAGGCTGGAGTGAAATGACAAATTATAATGCAATTTCATCATTGAAATCTACCGTTCCGACTCAACCTATATGCAAAAATAAACGTGAAATATTTTTTGAGTTTTTCGAATTTTATGTATTTTTTAATTTTTTTGAAAATAAAATACGATGCAAATGGAAATGCAATAAACGTGAATGCAAAAACAGTTGCAAATGCAGACTCAAAGGATGAATTACCCTCCCCAAACCAAAATGGACAACGCCCTCCTTGTCCTCCAGCATACACCAGCAGAAAAATGGGGGGTGGGAGAAATACAACCAATATGTAAAGAAATGAAATAAATGAAATGGAGATGAAAAAAAAATAAAAGAAGAAAATATTTGTATACGAACTTCCCCAAACCATCCAGAAAACTGGGAAATAAGTAGACCAGTAGCTACTCGTCAGCCTCCTCCTCGTCAACCACCGTAAAGGTGGGGTCCTCCTTTTCCTCTCCTATCCTCCTCTAATGTCCTCTAGCAGTAAGGTCAGCTATGCACCTCTCCTCCCCCGCAGCAGCGTCCTCCTCGCTAGCAGGCTGGGGGTACCCCTCCGCCGGGAACCGATAGAAAGAAGGGTGTGGCCAACCGTCAGGAATAAGACGCCCTCTCATCATGTGGTACTCATATAGAGGGAATAAGGCAAGTGCCTGATCCTCCTCTATACGAGCCACTCTCCTGCACATCTGCAATAAAAGCGCATCACGACGCCCTTGGTCCATGGCCTCGGGCGCCTCAAAAGTGGGACGAGCAACAAAATTAGCCGAAAAAACCGACTAAGGGACAGAGGGTGTATGAGTAGGGGTAGGTATAGGCGTGGGCGTGGACGTGGACGTGGACGTGGACGTGGACGTCAGCGTCTACCTAGACTATGTAGGTGTGGACCCCTCTCCAGTCTCCCTAACAGCAGTGGGAGGCCTCTTCCGCTTCTTAGAAGTTAGAGGAGAAAGGTGAAGGAGGTAAGAAGGTGGAGGTGGTGGTAACCTACCCGACACAATAGTCAAGGGTAAAAGACGGGGTAGGTCAGGTGAAGGTAAAGTCACGGACGTGGATCCGCCAACCTTCCACGTCTGTTGGTCTTTTCCTAACCAATGCATGGCAATCATGGCCTGAGTGTCGATGGAAACATCCTTATCTAAATGCCTAAGACCACGGGAAAAGTCGGGAAAAAGGCCACGGGCAATGCGAGTCACCAGCCCGCCACAAGTAATCGTGCCCGACGCTTTCTGCTCGACAACGTTAAATTGTTGAGCCGTCAAGTAATAAATGTTAAGAACAAAAGGGTCAGCGCAATCAATGTTCAGGAGACCCACTAAAATGGAGAGCTTGACATTGTTAACGTTATTGGGCTCGTGGCGTCCAAAAATCGTTTCTCTTAGCGGACAGAGAAAGTAACAGGCTGGGGGAAGGTGGACGTGAGCAACCCGTTGATGACTGAAGGGAGTCTGTGAAAGTGTGGGCCAAAGTGTAGATACCTCATTTCTGCACCTCCCACAAAGCACCCGGTGATGATTGGACCGCATGTTTGGTACACGGAACGATTTGTGACAATTCGTAAGTTTATCGTCAAGTGATCGCTCAAACACTTGTGTCTACCTCATAGTCCTCATCTACGCGCCGATACGGTCGTTTTGGCAGTAATTAGAGTACATTTGGATTCCGGGTCAAAAACCGTCTTCATTTTCTAATAACCGTTTAAAATGCCGAGTCAGAATGTTCTGGAATGTTTCGGATATTTCTATTCCATATTTTCCAATCTTTTAATCTTTGAAAAAATATATCGCGAAATTATCATATAAAATATTAAGGAAATAAGATTAATCCGCTATTCTATAATAGAAACACGGAAATCTTTCTTCCGCAGGAGGAACCCACTGAGGAAAAGACGCAGCAGGTGATGCGCCTCTTCCAAGAGACGCAGTGCTTGCTGCGCCTCTTCCTCAGTCCTTTTCTGCGTATTTTTCGTATCTTTTCGAGATTCATTTCCAAAGTTTCTCCGAAAACCCTAATTTCTGTCGTGTGATTAGTATAAATAGAGACCTTCGGTCTCACATATTTCTCACGCGAGTGTCCGCCCTTCTCTTCTCCCTTTGCATTCTAGACCACGTTCTTACTTTTTGGCGTTTACGTGCTTGAACTTTCGACCACGTAAGCTCGGATCCTTCTAAGTACCAGCCTCGTTTTGCATGACTGACCAATTTGACCAACTCCACAATCAACCAACTTAATCAATCTTGTTCGTTCTCCTCTTAGAGGGCACTTTCGTCGTACATTCGAGTCGAGCATCACTAAACGTTAACTTAGTTCATCTCGTTTCGTCAATCATGTAAGTCTGAGGGTGTAAATCCTTCTCTTTTAATTATTGTTCTTTATTTTTGTAATCATTATTGTAAGATTTATGTCGAAAATAAGCTTAAAACCGATTTGTAAAACCTTATTTCAAACCCTTTTTTACGGATTATCAGGAGACAAACGTCGAGAAAGCACTCAGCAACTGTTGCGCCTCTTTGAAGGGACGCAGCACCTGCTGTGCCTCTTCCTGAGGCTGCCGCAGTTCCTGCTTCCTTTCTTCTTCCTTCGTCTTTTGTTCGTCTATATGTTTTATTTTGCTTTCAATTGTTCATGTTTCTTTCAACACAATAATTCTAATATGATAATTTTAACCTGTAATTCATTAATATTTATTCATCATTAACATCCCGACTTAAATCCCTTATAATTCATATTTGCGGGTTTTCGTCATTTAAATCAATTCGGGTTTTTAGAGGATCAATTCACCCATATTGAGTCTCTGGAATTCATCTTTGATATATTTTCATTCGTTATTTATCGTGCCATCATTAGTTCGTCATTAATAACTTGTTTAACCCAATTAATTTATTTAGTTTGTTTAATTTGTATTTGTAATTAACCTTATTAATATTGTAATTAATTCATCCTAATTAGTTTTTATCCATGTTTTATCGTTTTTATGACCTCAATCACATGTAAATAATCTGTTAAACCACTTCTATCCGAGTCAAATAATATAATTAAGCATTAAAATCACTAATGAATATTAACGATTTGCAATTCCGGCTTCACAGCCAGAACTGAGTTCAGGAACAGACGCAGCGTCTGCTGCGCCTCTTCCAAAGGACGCAGCTTTGTTGCGCCTGTTCCGGGTTGAGTTCTGTCTCTGAACTCCCGCTTTTGCCTTGACCTAGTTTATTAATTACGTATTTAATTTACTATTAATCGTATTATCACCTAATAATCTGTTTGTTTATTTATTTATTTATTCTTTTTCTAAAATCATCCGTTTTAAATGTATTTTCGACATAGATCAATTAATCCAATGTAATATTTGTAATTTTCTTTATTGTATTTTTATTGTATTTGTTTTATCGTATTGCTTGTATGCTCTCACATGTAATCAATCTTAAATTCCTACTTCGACTCAATTGCATGTTAAATTACGTGATAACCGACTTAATATTAATTCTCACATGCTAGGATTAAATTAATTTTACAAAAAAACCTAAATTAAAACTAAATGATAAATGAAAAGAAAATCTAATGAATGTTGCATTACATGCATATAAATCGACAACATATCGAGTATAGACAATTTCCCTAATCATTAGAAGAGGCCGCTATCAAGGCGGGCGGGATTAGGTGTTCGATCAAAAGAGCTTCCTAATATGTACCCCCACCCCTTACTCCAGATCTCTGTGAACATCCGTGTTCATTGGCATCCACGAGAGTCATTCAAGGCATAGAATGCTAAGAGTAACGAGTTCTCGGTGTTCATGTCACTACATTGTGTCTTGACATGGCACGAGGTATTCGAACGGTTTCCAATTTTCCACAATAAATTGGTGGCGACTCCACAAATGCACAAGAAAAGCTTGCTCGCTTTTCGCCCCCGTGGGCCCGTGTCCACAGTTTGGCGACTCTGCTGGGGATCGTACACCTACGTGTTGCCAAGGGTGAAACTTGAACAAGGTTAGGGGATAGTTTATACGAGACAGTTGTCGATTTTCATAACTCGGTCTTCCTAGATCATTTTATTCGGCCTTCCCAGGGCCAACCCAACCCATTCGACCAATCGTTCCGTCTAGACGGTCCAAATTCTTATTTGGGCCTAAGGATGGATAGCGATTGACGTCATACATACCATGGTACTTAGTCTTGTTTGTATTAAGCACTTTCACTACTCGAGGAAGTGGACTAGGAATCGGCCTTACTCTTGTTTGGTACGAGCCTCTCCACAGACCTCGGGTTTGATTGTTCGGTATGGCAACCCACCCTTTAAGTCAAAACCCTTTTAAATGCACTCAGCATCCCGTTATAATGACTGTATAAATACCATATGTGATCACCATTTCTAAACAAAACCATGACGATTTTTGTAAAAATCAAAATTTCTTTCAAAATGTAAAAATTTCGAACATAACCCCAATATTAGCGCAAAACCAGTCAAAATTCTGTCCAATTGTCGAGTCAAAATTCGGGCCTTAAAGCCCATTTTAAAACCTCACTTCGAGTCCACTCCTACAACTACACTACAGTTGACTAGGACCAACATTTTCAAACTTTGTCATTTCTTCAAAAAGTCACTTAACACGAGTGGCACACTCCCACTCCACAAGTCAAAACATTTTTTCCAAGTAAGTGTGCTAGAATGGTCGATCGAGTTTAGATTCATCGTCGATCTATTGTTCAGTTTCCAAGATGCCTGACACAAGCGACGTGAGCAACAACCAACCCCTGAATGGTAATGATCAAATCCTAGCCGCGCTAGCTCGTCCCCAAGTCACTCAAGACCAAGTGTATGATCGCCTCGACACAATCGAGGGCCGAATATATACTGTGGAAACAAGGTTGCCTCCTCGAGAAAGTGAAGTGTCTGATGAATTTGTGAATAACTTCGGGAATGGAAATCCTCCTATGGGAGCACATGAGGGTAAACCTTCCGTAGGTATGACTGCAGCTGAGAAACGACTCCAATACTTGGAGGAACAATTGATGTATCTCAAAGGGGATGATATCTATAGGGAAAATAATCGCAACTATGAGGCCGTGAGCTCCAAATTGCCAACCAACTTCACGATGACGGATATCCCTAAATTCAAGGGGCATGAAAACCCTTTGAACCATATCCGTGCTTTCAAGGATTACATGTCTATCAAAGGCATTAAACCCGAGATGTTCTTAAGGATCTTTCCTTCATCTCTTGACACTATCCCAAGACAATGGTTCTATTCTCTAGAGTACAAGAAGATTGCTACCTTGGACGACGCCGCAATTGAGTTCGCTAAGCAATATGCGGATAATGCCGAAATCCAAGTCAACATGCGCACTTAAGAGGTTCTTACCCAAAATGACAAAGAAGGTTTCACCGACTTCCTAAGTAGGTGGAGGAAGACTATTACCCAACTTGTTGAACGTCCAGATGAAGCTACCCTTGTGGAGAAATTCGTGGACAATTTAAAGCCCATCTATGCGAGCCATTTGAGGTACCAAAACATTAAGACCTTCAAAGACTTAACTGTACTAGGAACAAGGATCGAGGATGACATCCGTAAAGGGCTCTTGTCCAAAACGGTAGGTCGTGGATATCAAGGCTCAACAAGTTGTTCTTACGGCTCTACTAGCAAGACTGATGAGGTTAACCTTCTTTAGCCATCTAAGAAGAATACCCCACCAAGAAAATTCAAAAATATTGGGGACACATACTCTAATGCTCTAAAGAGACTGATGAAACAGGGTAAGCTTCAACCCATAGGCCCTACGCCCGAACCAGAAAAGAAATCCATGTTCTGGGACGAGAATTCGTATTGCGAATATCATGGAGGAAAGGGACATGATACAGAAAAATGCTACAAGCTAAAGAATGTGCTTCAAGACATGATTGAAGACGGTCGCCTACCAATACCGCCTGAAGGCAAGCCCAAAAACACTCAGAATCCTCTTGGAATTCTGGTGATTACAAGTGAAGAATCTACCTTAGATTGTTTACACCTCATTTCTCCAGTCGCAGATGAGATCTATGCAATATAAGAAGAAGGGAACTACTCTACCATTTCCTCTACCATCACCGATTTCATCGCATGGGCAAAGAGTGTGAATAGGCAAGTCTCGGAACTAGAGAGCATAGTGGAAACCCTACGTGATCCCAATGAAACACCCAAAGAACGTGCGCAACTAAGTTTCTCGCAAAATGCTACAATGCAAGAAGTAGCAGCCGTGGTTGATGAACTAGTCGATCAAATTATCCAATAGGAAGGCCGAAATCATAAGAATGAGAGAACTCGCTACTATCAATGGAGTATGGGCCGACGATAATGAAGATGAGTATCTCACTGAACACTACTTAGTCAAAGTCAGTGAGGAAATAGTCCAAAATAGTGAGGATCAAGATGTGGACCACCTTACTCGTTCGGGACGTCCATACCAAGACACTTCTCAAAATGGTCCCATAGAAAATGGTCTAACCAACGTTGTCACACCAAATGATAACAAAGATACCTCTACTGACCATTTGCTAAAGCAACTACAGAAGACAAAGGCTGATCTTTCAGTCTGGCAACTAGTTGCAAGCTCATTTCCACATCGCTAAGCTTTACTGCAAGCCTTGGCCAAGCTAAATGTGGCACATAATTCCACATCCGATGACGTAGTCAACTTGGTCTTCCAAGAATCACCAAAGCTAAGTAACCCTGTTACTTTTTCGGATGAAGACTTGCCACCCTTTGGTGCTAATCACAACTTGGCTCTTCACATCACTAGTATTTGCTTGAAGAAGAATGTGCCAATGGCTTTGGTAGATGATGGCTCGGCAGTTAACGTTATACCTTTGAAACGGCATACAAACTGGGCATGAAAGAGTCGGATTGGACCCCTACCAACCAAGGTGTTCGCGCATATGATGGTACACGACGAAAAGTGGTAGGACTTGTTAACCTGACCATAGCCACATGGCCGATCGAACGAAAAGTAAACTTCCAAATAGTAGACATTGAAGCATCCTTCAACATTCTTCTGGGAAGACCTTGGATTCACGCTTCCAAAGCGGTGACATCCACCCTCCCCCGGAAGATCAAGATCCCACTAGATGGTAAAGTGGTGACAATCACTTCATCACCCATCAAGGAAATAATAAAAAAGAGGTCAAGCAATCAAGTACTTGCGGATCCAGTATATGAACTTGGGGGCTTCCATAGCATAAACGTCATAGAAAGCGAGTTGGCACCTTTATACTTCAATCCCTACTCTAATTTGGTGGTCAACCACACCCTAAATCCCAGGGATACTTCCTGGGAATGCCTTTGAATCCAATCCGAAGGAACACCTTTTCACCCTACAAAGAAGGCAACTCACAAAGGATACCACTTGGACGAACAAGCTCTTAGCCTACTATTTGGGGAATATCGATTTATTAGAGCCGCGACGGATGAGATCATTACCATGATACTTCAAGACGATCATTTAAACCCTACCGCATTGATCACAGAAACCAACTCAAATCAGCAGAAAGGATGGCGAAAGTCGATCAAGTGGACGAACAATCAAGGAAGACTCTTCAAGCTCACCACTGGAGAAGGAGAGATGTTCAAAGGAGAACCAGAAGACGATGAGTTCGAGTTAGAGTCAG
The DNA here is from genome assembly GCF_048544455.1 of Silene latifolia. Lineage (NCBI taxonomy): Eukaryota > Viridiplantae > Streptophyta > Magnoliopsida > Caryophyllales > Caryophyllaceae > Silene > Silene latifolia. The sequence continues at coordinate 484,500,818 of NC_133538.1, read as the reverse complement.
AGTCGGAGTCAGAGTCGGAGTCTAGAGAAGTCCCTAGAGAGTCTCCTCCTATCGTCACTCCCATTCCTCTTGTTTCTCCTAGCTTAGCATCAAGTAGCAACAGTAGTTTGGGAAATGTCCCAACGGCTGTCCCCTTACCGCCACTGACTACAGAATAGATGGCTTCTTTGTTTCAACTTTTCTCAAATTTTAATATGAATAAATAAGGTTCTGCTTACTTTTTGTGTTATTCTGAATGCAATTCTGTTTACGATGATAATGAGGATGACCTAGACCAGACTCAATCGAAATACCTTCTGACATAGCCAAATAAATACTACAAGAGGGGGAAGGGGGACCAGTAATAGAAGTGTAACACCCCCATACTCCAAGTGCCTTACCAGGACCACTCAGGTATAAGGATGCCACCATCTCGGTTGCCCGAGGTACTGAATATCATAAGACAATAAAGAAACGTACTTTTATAGTAATTATAAATTAAGTGATTACATGTTCAAACCAAAACTAATAAAAGAAATTACAAGGTTCTCATACGGTCTACAGCTAAAACTATCAAAGCTACTAGACTTCGTCGACACGAATGGAAGACTTCTAACAGCCACGTGATGACTCATCCCGGCTATCCCATACGCGTCATATCACACCTGCTCAATAATCGCTCACCACCCCCGAATGGATCACCACAGTTTTTAAAACATTTAAACGGGGTCAGTACTAATCACACAATTCAATACATACATCAACAATAAGATAAACAGACAGCTGAACTGTCACACACACACACACACACACCACCAATTCCCATCATCTCAATCATTGACTGTCCACTGGACCAGCCCTGCCAGTGGGGGACCGCAGCCGTTCCCACCTAAGCCCCGCTCATCATACCGAGCGATAACCCTGTCCATTAATGTGCACATCCCCTTTCGTGGCGGGTTCCACGAAGGGCGAAACTAGGGCGTGAGATCACTCCCGCAAGTGACCCCACTCAGCCGAGAACGCATCTCGAGAACCATCAACAACACAACCACAAGCACAATTACAAACACAATAATCATATCAAACAACTAACTACAGCACATCACCAATATCCCATTATGGGACTAATACGAGTAGGAATTCCTACCGGAAAGCACAAAGACGCAGACGGTATCTACAAATTTGTATCAAAACGGCTCCTCTACGAATTCTCCTCCTATCATACAACACATAAAGACTACACATCACAAACTACACACCAAAACCCCCAATCTCTAAATTAGGGTTTAACCAAACTTAACAAAACATTATAAAAATTATATTAAAAGCTTACCCTCGACGCAAGGAATCCAACGACACGAACTACGATACGAACTGACCGTCTGAACTCCGGGAATTGTCAAGAACGCGATTAGGAAGAAGAACTAGTTGCTTTCTCTCTTAAACAGGTTTTAGGTTTTGTAAAAAGTGATTTAAAACAATGACGAATATGTTTAAATACCTTAATCGCGTAATTAACAAAACCCGAGAAAACTCCCCCGTAAAACCGGACACTCGATCGAGTACCCAAGGTACTCGATCGAGTACCCCCTTACTCGATCGAGTACCCCAGCTACTCGATCGAGTACCCAACAGGTCAGAAACTATTTTATTTCGCAACTTACCCTTACTCGACAGAGTAAGGCCTACTCGATAGAGTACCCCAAGACCTATAAATACGGAGTATTACAGTCTTCCCTCCTTAAAAAGAACTTCGTCCCCGAAGTTCAACCCATACATAAAAACAACCATACTGACTCGACCAAGACACAACAACTTAGCTAAGGACTCAAGAACTCGACCGAACATAGAACATGAACTCTTAACACCCACTCCACCAACTATGTTTACTTCCACAACATGACTCACTATACCGAATCTACCGCATATATATCTCTCACGATACCAACTCCATACATAACCAACTACCATCCTCTAATGCTGCTAGCTCCACAATATCATCAACTATCAAATCCAATACCAAGACACTCATAGACATCAAACGGAATGTTACATTCTACCACCCTTAAAAGGAACTTCGTCCTCGAAGTTTACTCACACTCGTAACCTCATTATCCAACTGTCAACACTAGTGAAATATTCTCGTACTCCTAAACATCACGCTACTACAAGCACGGTCATGACCTTTAATAAAATCACCCACAACACGAATCGATCTTTTATTCTACATCAAGACTCAACTTCCGAATATATTACCATATGTACAACCATCAAAATCTGTTTTATCGCATCCTACTCCTCTTAAGACAAATGTTACGTCCTCGTAACTCACTAATACCAAACCATATCTATATCTCAGTACCCTCTGTACCACCACATGTCAAAGATAACCGTCTATAAACCAAACACTCACCATTCTTATATCCAAGGCTCCCATATATAAACATTTCCCATTCCTCAACTCATTCGGCAAAAAAGACCTAACCTATACCATAAACTCGTAGCAAATCACCATACCCACTCTTCATTATTACTGCCAAACAACATACCTCTCTACGTAAGGCACCTATCTCCCAGAAGCATAACTCACGGTCCGCACTCGTTACGTACACGCACACTAGATCCTCAAGTTCTTTCTTTCATTACCGCAAAATTCATACACAACTTAACATGGTACTAATTTCCCCAACACCCTACACTCACTGTCTCAACAAAAGATTATGAACTACCTGCCGCTTTCGGATCATTACAACACATGTTCCACGAATCATTTTCCATTACCATGTCTACCGATGTCTCATCTGAAAACAAGATCAAAATTACCGTAACAACCTCTCACAACCGTGTCCCATCAACAGATTATCACTATCCCATGACAACAACGAAACATATTCAACTCTATTTCACATCATACTCTACCTCATTCCCAACTTAACCTGGTAAAGAAAACATGAATAAGCAAGACAACTGTCTATCAGCACAAACTGAAACTCGCAGAGAGCAACATCAAACAAAACAACAATCTATGTATAACTGGTATGTACTTTCGAAACTCGAATCATAATCATCCCGTCTACTCCACCACAACCGGTGACGGCATCACAACACCGCCACCAACAGCCACACCGTAGTGCGAAAATACCCGCATCACAGCACTATGTACCGTGCCCGGATCACCACCCGAGGCACCACAACCACACCGATAGGCATCACAGCTGCATACAATTCCCATAAATACTAACTCAGTATAACTCCTCAGACAAGAAAAACTTACTCAAACCCACCTTATTAAATCACCACGCAACATATTATATGGATAAACAGATAAGCATCTCATGAACATCATCTCTACCATTTCACGGAATACACATGTGTTATCAATACGCATAAAATTATAACTAGCCATGTCAAATCAATCAAATTATTACCTTTTTGGATATCATTCAATTAAATTACCGTGCCCAACATATATATTACAGAACATTCATAAAACAACTTTATAATTATCACACCATACCACTTCTTGTGAGGTCAGAACCTCACACAAACATTTACACATATCACAGACCCGTAATCACAACCAACTAGTCAATCCTGACCACGTAAGTTACCACTCGAAAAAAAAATTACCTGCCGCCCGAGTTTAACTCATATGCCCCTCATAACATATTCCCCCATTCGCACAACCATCACTTCCTGCCAAATATAACCATACCTTCACTATTCAACTAATAGCGTCCGCCTCATCTAACCACGTCTTATACCCTCTCACAATCATACACAACCATCAGGTCCCTACCAAATCAACCTCTTTAGAATTGCTACCTTTCTAATACACCATCACTCTTAACCACTAGTGATAACACCACAATGCCGCCGCTGCTCGTATATCAAATCTCTTACACCCATATCAAAATAACATGGTTTTTCTCCTATTTTTGGTTAACATTGCAAATAACGAATATCAAACCCAACCACAAAATTACCTCAACATTATTCCCAATGCTATCTTATTTGTATTGTCATCCAACTTTCCACCAAATATCTCATATCGTGCCAATACTCCACCAACTTCTTACTCCCTTAATTCCTCGAAACTCATTGCCAATCATGTTGCCCTGAAACTCCTATATAACCTTTAGCTAACATCCTCGTGATACCATCACATATTTCGATGATTTCTTATCTTTGTATCACATAGCTCCGGTGAACATTTTCCTCAGCTTACTTTTATCCTTCTTTTCTCTTTACACTCAATAATACCAATTAATAGTTCAACTCCTTATTCCTTCTAGCTAACTCTTTAGAAATCTGGTCACCCCTTCGTTGCTCCAAAACTCAGTTCCATTATTTTCTACCGACATCATCTCACTCTTTCTTCCCATGGATCTTCTCTTATTATGCTATCACTCACACTTGCCACTAATCTATCCATAGAACCAACGTTTAATATTCAAACAATTGCATCTCCCTTTTTACATCTCTAGAAATCGGAATTCATTTAATACCGTTAATTACCCAAGGAAATCACACAGTAGTTTCATCTTTTAATAAACCAAACCTCCCAAACTCACTCACTGTCTACAAATACACCTCGCGACATGTCTCCACAAAGTTCACTATATATTACTCTTCTCAACCCCTTTAAACGAACTTTCACTACATGAGTCCATAACCCACACGACTCCTAACCCTTTCCCTCCTTAACTCTTTACACATCACAAGCTGCCACTATCCACATTCTTACTTTCAATCTTTTCATCCTCACGTTCATTATACTCACATCATCCCTTGCTTATATTCACTTATTTTTACATTACTCAACACACAATCATATCACTCATCCCGTCTCGCAAAACGTGCGCCATGCCTCAATAAACTATACAAATCTTCCTTTTCTTTTTCCACCATCTATCATAATCACATATAGCTCATGTCCTCCCCACCGAACTCATACTCATAATAGTGCCACTCTTTTACATCATAAGATTGGGTAACTTACGCTTCAGGACCAACACATACGTAAAACAATGCATAAAGAAGTAATACAACACCTTTGAATTGAACATAATATGCAACGAATGTCAAAAAGATAGACGTATGACCCGAAACACGCATATGACCTGCACAGACTCCACTCGATCGAGTACCAGAACCTACTCGATCGAGTTGAGGCTACTCGATCGAGTGCCCAACATGCTCGATCGAGTGCCCCGACTCCAGAACCCAAACAGACCTTCTGATCTCTGACTTACTCGACCGAGTAGCCCGGCTACTCGATCGAGTGACCCCCTACTCGATCGAGTGCCCGAGATACTCGATCGAGTGCCCAAAAACACGATTCTGGTCAAAATAACGACAAATACCCACTCGATCGAATCAAACCCACTCGATCGCGTCTTGCAGACTCGTGAATACTACCCGAATGTTATCTCACATACCCTAACGTACTATGCATTCATTATTATTTCAACATTATGATTACAACTACGCATTCAAATCTGCGCGACTCCTCATACAATTAACAAAATAATCTACTTCGTGTTATCAAATGCCACGTTATAAACAACCATCATGCTTTTCATCCAATTCGTTATATAAAACACATATCATTGAACCTCTATTCTTCATGTTACTACTTACTAAAAGCCAAACATTACCATCTATCATGCTCATAACATCCAACTTCCAATCATGTATTACATACTATCATAAACAATTCATTCTGCACGAATTAAATATTACGCAGCGGAAAAATTTCAATCAACAAATAAGACCTAAACGCATTACTATATGCTATGTCTCAAATTATAACTCAACCATACTATAACTATCAACATAGTAATTACGGTGGGATTTATAAACTCATACATGACTCCCATCATCATTAACTTATAGCAAACACCAACGAGTTCACTATTCGGGTCACGACATTCGATTCCACATTTTCACGCATTTCTATCACGTAAACTTTCGTCACATATCTCATAACCATCCTATAAGCTTGCTAATCATTCAAAGGACTTCAATAATCTCATCAACAATTACCCTACACGGCCCAAATTCTACCATCACACCCCTACTAACTTCTAACAAAGACTTAACCGGACATATATATCACACATAGACACACAGACTCCACATTCCCATACCATGTGACTGGCTTAAGTATCATGGGGCCAAGATTTTGAAATGAGGGCGCCTACTCACCCAAAACCTAGCATCAGCCGGGGCTCCCATTACACATACACCAGGTTTATTTTATTAGACTCCCTATGTTCATTATGTTCATTTGTTACAGGTTCCAAAAACCTGGCTCTGATACCATTTGTAACACCCCCATACTCCAAGTGCCTTACCAGGACCACTCAGGTATAAGGATACCACCATCTCGGTTGCCCGAGGTACTGAATATCATAAGACAATAAAGAAACGTACTTTTATAGTAATTATAAATTAAGTGATTACATGTTCAAACCAAAACTAATAAAAGAAATTACAAGGTTCTCATACGGTCTACAGCTAAAACTATCAAAGCTACTAGACTTCGTCGACACACAAATGAAGACTTCTAACTGCCACGTGATGACTCATCCCGGCTATCCCATACGCGTCATATCACACCGCTCAATAATCGCTCACCACCCCGAATGGATCACCACAGTTTTAAAACATTTAAACGGGGTCAGTACTAATCACACAATTCAATACATACATCAACAATAAGATAAACAGACAATGAGAACTCACACACACACACACACACACACACCACCAATTCCCATCATCTCAATCATTGATCGTCCACTTGGACCCACCCTCGCCGGGGGGGACCGCAGCCGTTCCCACCTAAGCCCCGCTCATCATACCGAGCGATAACCCTGTCCATTAATGTGCACATCCCCTTTCGTGGCGGGTTCCACGAAGGGCGAAACTAGGGCGTGAGATCACTCCCGCAAGTGACCCCACTCAGCCGAGAACGCATCTCGAGAACCATCAACAACACAACCACAAGCACAATTACAAACACAATCATCATATCAAACAACTAACTACAGCACATCACCAATATCCCATTATGGGACTAATACTGAGTAGGAATTCCTACCTGGAAAGCACAACACGCAGACGGTATCTACAGCTGTATCAAAACGGCTCCTCTACGAATTCTCCTCCTATCATACAACACATAAAGACTACACATCACAAACTACACACCAAAACCCCCAATCTCTAAATTAGGGTTTAACCAAACTTAACAAAACATTATAAAAATTATATTAAAAGCTTACCCTCGACGCAAGGAATCCAACGACACGAACTACGATACGAACTGACCGTCTGAACTCCGGGAATTGTCAAGAACGCGATTAGGAAGAAGAACTAGTTGCTTTCTCTCTTAAACAGGTTTTAGGTTTTGTAAAAAGTGATTTAAAACAATGACGAATATGTTTAAATACCTTAATCGCGTAATTAACAAAACCCGAGAAAACTCCCCCGTAAACCGGACACTCGATCGAGTACCCAAGGTACTCGATCGAGTACCCCCTTACTCGATCGAGTACCCCAGCTACTCGATCGAGTACCCAACAGGTCAGAAACTATTTTATTTCGCAACTTACCCTTACTCGACAGAGTAAGGCCTACTCGATAGAGTACCCCAAGACCTATAAATACGGAGTATTACAAGAAGATACTAAATCCATCAACGTAGGAACTGAACTAGAACCCCAAGAACTTAGGATAGGGACGACCTTGAGCTCTACCGAAAGGGCCAATTTCATAGACCTCCTACACGAGTTCAAAGACGTTTTTCCTTGGTCCTACAAAGACATGCCATGGATCGACAGGGACATTGCAGAATATAGAATCCCGATTAAACCAGGTTTCAAACCCGTAAAACAGAAGCTTCGACGAATGAGGATAGAATGGGCGCTTAAGATCAAAGAAGATGTCGACAAACAATTCAAAGTCGGGTTCATCAAAGATTATGAGTACCCAGACTGGGTAGCTAACATAGTACCCATACCCAAAAAGGATGGGAGAATCCGGGTTTGTGTGGATTTCAGAGACCTAAACAAAGCAAGTCCCAAGCATGATCTTCCTCCACCACATATCGACATGTTGGTGGATAGCACAGCATATCACGCGCTATTGTCCTTCATGGATGGATACGGAGGATATAACCAGATCAAGATGGTCATTGAAGATATGCATAAGACCGCCTTTGTCACTCAATGGGGCACCTATTGCTACACAGTTATGCCATTTGGGTTAATCAATGCCGGAGCTACATATCAACGCACCACAACTACGTTCTTACATGACAATATGACATGATGCATAAAGAAGTTGAGGTATACGTTGATGATATGATTGTCAAGTCCAAGGATAGAGAGGGGTACATTGCGAACCTTCGCAAATTCTTCTCAAGGCTACGAAATTACAACATGAGACTCAACCCTCAGAAATGCGCATTCGGGGTAACATCTGGTAAACTCCTAGGATACGTTGTTAGCCAACGAGGAATAGAAATAGACCCTTCCAAGATCAAATCCCTAATCGAAATGCCGCAACCTCAAATAGAGAAAGATGTTAGAGGATTCCTAGGTAAGGTGTAATACATAAGTCGATTCATATCGAAACTCACCATGATCTGTGAACCTATCTTCAAAAAGCTAAAGAAAACAGATCACACTATGTGGGATGATGACTGTCAGAAGGCATTCGACTGAATCAAGGAGAAACTGATGCGTGAATTTTATATAGTTATTTTGTACTTTATTTGCACGCATTTCAATGCATTTTGTGTAGTGTTTAGCTACAAATGTCCCCCGAATTGTCTACTTTGGTTTCTCTTGTATTATTTGCAGGTATGAACCGGAAAGGAGCATAGTCAAACTTAATTTATGTCCCTATGCATGCATTTAGGATATGAGTTGAGTCGGAGCTTGCAAACTACTATTTTGAGATGCGCAAAGGAGTATGATACCTAGGCAAGCAAAGGAAGAACTTCAAATTGCTAGTGCCTACTTTGAAGAGCCATATCTTAAGTTCTACAACTGATTTTCAGGTAATTCCAAGTGGAGATGACATTTTGTCCTCTTAGCTTTCCAACTCCACCAGAATCTCCCTGTTTTCCAAAGTAACAAAGAAATGGCAGTCGTTTGAAGTTTAGTGCGCGAAGCAGGAATTGTGCACTGGAAAGTGCTCGATCGAGTACAATTATGTTCGATCGACTCCTTTTTTTACTCGATCGAGTTGCTTATTTTTTAAAAGTGCTCGATCGAGTACCTAAAGTGCTCGATCGAGTGGTTTGAGTCTAATTCTACTCGATCGAGTAGTTTCAAATGACTCGATCGAGTGGTTTCTATTGGGCTCGGGCCTTTTTAGCTTTAATTTGTTTTTAGGTCAAATAAAAACGTCTTTTCCTATAAATAGGAAGACGACAGAACAGATTGGGGGCACGACATACACTACTTTTCTTCTATTTCTTGCTGGATACTTTGTTCTTTTCTTTTTCCGGATCTTTTCTCTGTAATTTTCTCTTTCCCTTTTCTCTTTTATTTAATGTTCGTTATTTTCTATTCCCTTTATTTCTGTTCTTTTCTTTATCATGTTTAGCTAATTTTTCCCTGCTAGGATTAGGGTATTCAATGGACAGATGTTAATTTCTAGTTAGTTCATAGATTTGTCGTTGTTGTTATGTTTATGTTGTTAATCACTGCTTATAATTGTATCTAGCTATTTGAATCGATGCATTTAGCCTTTTAACCTTGGGAAGACTCGACCTGGACCGGAAGGTTGGAAGGGGTGAGACCTGTAGTGAACAATAGAATGCTTTAGTGAGGGCGGAAGATAAGCTAATAGTATCTTAGGGCGAATTGAGACCGGAAGGAGATATTCGTTGCCCCTTAGACCGACACATTGACTAATCTGTGACCTTATTTGAAATTAATTGACGTTCATTGATGAACCGACATCCTAGTTTCCTTTCCCTATGCTTAATTACTCTTATCTCTATTTCTCCTGCCTTAATCTCGTTAGTTTAGTCAAAATAATTCAAACCCCCAGATCGTGACAATAGACGGACCGAATAGACAAGTAGATAGTGACCGCCTCCCTGTGGAGATTGACCCTACTTACCGCTGACTTCTGTCAGTAGTACTTAGGTAATTATTTTTGGTACTGAAACGACAGGTATCAAATTTTGGCGCCGTTGCCGGGGAGGCAACTACTTTATTTACTTGTTTTATTTTGTCTGTTTTTAGCCTCAACGGGTTTATCCCTTGAGGCCGTTCTAATCGTTTTCTTTAGTGTTGTTTTGATAGGCCCTACAGGTACTACCGAGACAGTTCTAGGTAAAAGATCGTCAAAGGGAAGGCCTGAGTACCTTTGACTTGCCATCTATGTTCTATTATATGGCGCAATAGGTGATTTACTGTGGGAGATGTGGTGCAGCTGAGCACAATGCAGCTGTTTGCTTAGCTGAAAACGACGAGGTTTATGCATTCAAGCAGCATAGACAAGCTAGTCAAACTGTTGTAATTGCGCCGCCACACCTGACCAATCAACTAGGCTACCAACAACCTCCATTTATCTGGCCACTACAACAACAAGCTCCTCTTCCTGATAAGCGGAAAGAAGAGTTTGCTGAGCTGAAGTCTTTGGTGAAGTCACTTGCACTCTAAGTGCAAGAACAGTATAGACAAATTTTTGCGCAAATTGATGAGCTCGAGTCTGAAATAGCTCAGTTAGCTGCTGAGTCGAATATTGGGCAACTAGAGGAAGTCTGCGTTACCTACGCAGAGAGTGGTCTTTCCCATGAAGGACCCGCCTTGCCTAGTGTTGCTGATGATTGGGACGACTCGGAATATGAAGATCTATCAGATAATGATGCCTCACGTGAAGAATTCTGCACTGATCAGCAAGAATCACTCGATTGAATGGATTATTTTGGTCGATCGAGTGAAATACCTGAAGAAACGTTTGATCGAGTACAATACATCACTCGATCGAATAGCTGCTTAGAGGAAGTACTCGATCGAGCTGTTTCATGTACTCGATCGAGTGAAATTCATGGGGAAAACTTTCGATCGAGTAACAATTCCACTCGATCTACTGATTTGGCCACACAGAGTAATGCAACATCACTTGGATTTGTTCTAAATGGTTACGGTGAATCTCCCCTTTTCAAAGCCGAGTTGGATGCGCTTGAGGCTGCTATTTACGGGACGGAACCCACAGAGGAGGGTAATGAGAAGGCAGCTGAGTCTGTGATTGCTCCTAGCGGGAAAGAGGTAATATCTTCCATTGTCAATGATTCCATCATTGAGAGCAATCAAACCGAGGTAGTTAACGATAATTATATTATTGTTTGTTTAAGTAGTACATTGCCTCTCTTGACTTATGCTTCATATTTCAATGCTATACCCCCTCCCAGTCGGTCAAATAATTTAACAGTTTTTCACCGTCCTTGTCGTCAGAAATTTGTTAAACTAAAACGATACCCTAGATTATTATTAATTGCTCCCGAGCTCCTTTATTTTGTGGACAAATTTAGGAGCTGTCATAGGAATTTTGTTAGGCTTAAACGTTTATACATTTTATTTTCCTATGCTTCTGTTCTACTGTGGTGCTACTTACAGTTTTATGTAGCACATGCGCAGCTGTTTAATCGGTAGCTGCGCGCATTGAGCTGTTTTGACCAGGCTAATTAAGAGAGGCTCGTTGAAGAAAAGAAGGTCGAGCTGGGACCTGTCTGAAACTAGCGCTGTCCGGGAGGCAACCCGAAATTTATGCTTTTTAGTTATTTTTCTAACGTTTCGGTTTTTGTTGTGTGTTTAATAATGTGTCTTCTCGATCGAGCGCCCTACTTTCTCGATCGAACACTTCTACAACCCATTGCACTCGATCGAGCAATCTTCTTTCTCGATCGAGTTGGTTTGCCTTGATTCGCTTCCTGTGACAATGTCCTGCAGCTGTTTGTGACCTCCCACGTTGCTGGCTGGTTTGGGGAGGTCCCTTCTTCGCGTTATCTTGAAAGTTTTCCGCATCTTCACTCTCCTTTTTAGTTTGCATTTCCTTTCCCTATTTTTGGTACAATGAGGGCATTGTATGGTTTGGTTTGGGGAGGTTATGCATCCATATATGTGTCTGCATTCAGCTTTTATTGCATTCATGTTATCACGTTTAATTTTCATATTTCATATGCATTGTTCTTTATTTTTTTTTTTAAAAAGGGAAAATTAAAAAAAAACTCACATTTATTTTTGCATATAGGTTGAGTCGGAACGATTGATTTCCGTGATGATATTGCACTTTAACTTGTCTTTTTACTTGAGCCTTGCACTTTCGTTGATGGTTATTAGCTAAGTCTTACGCAAAATCTACGAGTTTTTGTTCAAATATAGTTGACCGTATAGACTTGACCTGATAAATTGGCAAACTACTCCATAAATTCTGAGTTTTAGAGCCTAATAACTGGTGACATTCATGACCGGTTTACATAGGAATTGAGAGTAGTACTCCTTGCATAGCATGTTCATCATTTTTGCACATTTATGACATTCGATTTCTTGTCAAATGCATACATTGGGGGTTGTGGTCGGTGTCACATGCAGGGAGGCGCTTGCAAATTTCCCCTTTCTTACATTTTTCACCCATTGAGCTCCACTTAAGCCAAATTTAGCCTTTTGACCCATTAGCTACATCCAAAATTGAGTCTGCCTAGTCAAGCTAGTTAGTATGTCTTTTGTGGAATGTGTATTCCGTCTGCGGTTTGGCCTGTTTTCATTATTGGAGTTGGTGGAGGATGAAGAAAGGAAGAAATGAAAAAAAAGAGAAAAAAAACGTGAAGGATGAAGAAAAAAAGGAAAATGAAAACAAAAGGAGGAAAATGAAAAAGAAAACAAATCCACGTGTGATCAGTGAAGAAAAGAATGAAAAAGTTTGAAATTTTTGGTTTGAGTTCAGCTGAGGCCGTTTTTGTTCACTTTTATCTTGTGACGGTCTCACTCCTCGGTCTTATTCTTACATTTTTTTGAGGAGATATTGTATTTGGACAGTGAGTTGTGTGCCAATGAAGGGAACTTGTACCTTATTTTACAGTCACTTGAGATTCGGATGGTCTTATATGGCCTTGTTTAGGAACTAGGTTGACGCTTTATCTTCACATTTCCATAATTTGTTTTGCCTTTTCTCACCTGAACCTCACTCTCCGATATCATTTGTAAGCCCTCAGCTGTGACGGACATTGTTGGTTGGAATGTATGCGTAGTACTTGAATCGTCCATCATTTTTGTTGCATGCATGTTATGTAGGTCGCAGTTTAGGTGAGTGACTGTTTCTCTTTCTCTCTTATACGTATATAATTCACCCTTTGCTTCATGAGAGAAGAGTGACCACGTGAGAGTCCGATTTTGTTGGTCTTGCAAAATCAATTAGTCAGCTTTATTTATGGACATCTTATAATTCGTTGCGTATTAACTGTTGTAGCTATGACTGTTGCATTAAATTGGTTCAAGTAGACAGGTTATAGCTAGCTCTGAGCTTTCTTTTTCCGTTCCATTATTTTGCATTTAGTTTGCTTGGGGACAAGCAAAGGTTTGGTTTGGGGAGATTTGATGCGTGCATTTTATATAGGTATTTTGTACTTTATTTGCACGCATTTCAATGCATTTTGTGTAGTGTTTAGCTACAAATGTCCCCCGAATTGTCTACTTTGGTTTCTCTGGTATTATTTGCAGGTATGAACCGGAAATGAGCATAATAAAAGTTAATGTATGTCCCTATGCATGCATTTATGAGATGAGTTGAGTCGGAGCTTACAAACTACTATTTTGAGATGCGTAAATGAGTAAGATAGCTAGGCAAGCAAAGGAAGAACTTCAAATTGCTAGTGCCTAATTTGCAGAGCCATATTTCGAGTTCTACAACTGATTTTCAGGTGATTCCAATTGGAGATAAAAGTTTGTCCTCTTAGCTTTCCAACGCCACCGAAATCGCCCTGTTTGCCCAAGTACGAAGAAATGGCAGCCGTTTGAAGTTCAGTGCGCAAAGCAGGAATTGTGCGCTGGAAAGTGCTCGATCGAGTACAATTATGTTCGATCGACTCCTTTTTCTACTCGATCGAGTTGCTTATTTTTGAAAAGTTGTCTGTCGAGTACCTAAAGTGCTTGATCGAGTGGTATGAGCTTAATTCTACTCAATCGAGTAGTTTCAAATGACTCGATCGTGTGGTTTCTATTGGGCTCGGGCCTTTTTAGCTTTAATTTGTTTTTAGGTCAAATAAAATCGTGTTTTTCCTATAAATAGGAAGACGACAGAACAGATACATTGTTCTTTTCTTTTTCCGGATATTTTCTCTGTAATTTTCTCTTTCCCTTTTCTCTTTTTTTTAATGTTCGTTCTTTCTCTTCCCTTTATTTTTGTTCTTTCCTTTATCATGTCTAGCTAATTTTTGCCGGCTGGGATTAGGGGATTCAATGGACCGATGTTTATTGCTAATTAGTTCATAGATTTGTCGTTGTTGTTATGTCTATGTTGTTAATCACTGCTTATAATTGTATCTAGTTATTTGAATCGATGCATTTAGCCTTCGACCTAGACCAGAAGGTTGGAAGGGGTGAGACCTGCAGTGAACAATAGAATGCTTTAGTGAGGGCGGAGGCTAAGCTAATAGTATTTTAGGGCAAATTGAGACCGGAAGGAGATATTCGTTGCCCCTTAGACTGACACATTGACTAATCTGTGACCTTAACTACAATTAATTGACGTTCATTGATGAACCGACATCCTAGTTTCCTTTCCCTCTGCTTAATTTCTCTTCTCTCTATTTCTCCTGCCTTAATCTCGTTAGTTTAGTCAAAATAATTCAAACCCCCAAATCGTGACATTCGATGGACCAAATAGACAAGTAGATAGTGATCGCCTCCCTGTGGAGATCGACCCTACTTACCGCTGACTTCTATTACTAGTACTTAGGTAATTATATTTGGTACTGAAACGACAGGTATCAGATACTAGCCAAGCCACCAGTGCTCATGCCACCTCAACGAGATCAACCTCTTGGTTTATATCTCACGGTAACTGAAACAGCCATGGGCGCCATGCTAGCCCAAACCCTAGGAAAAGAAGTTCTTGGAGTACGAGTGCAACTACACACCACTAGAGAAGACATGCCTCGCTCTTGTGTGGGCAACGAATAAGCTACGCCATTACATGCTTAGCTACTCCGTCAAAGTATACTCCAAAATGGATCCTGTCAAATACCTCTTCGAGAAACCTGTTCTCAATGGACGCCTAGAAAGATGGACCTTGATGCTCTCAGAGTTCAATCTCAAGTATGTGCCTCCGAAAGTTATAAAAGGGCGCGCCGTCACCAAGTTCTTGGCAGAAAATCCCATCAATGATGCACAAACAATAGACACCTGGCCATTTCCGGATGAATATATTGTTGGGAAATGTGTCCTCGACAATAGTGCCATCACATGATTTAATATCATAATTAAATCTCATACTAAGAATACGTGAGGGATGATTCTTTATATAGTCGATTGATCGTCATTTATCGGTAATGATTGGCTAACTAGAGTTTGAAATTACTATCGTGTGACGGTGATGGCCAGTTGATCCCTTTAGGTCACACCTATAGGATGAGGCCCAAATAGATATTTAATTAATTGTATGCGATACAGATTAGTTAATTCCTTAATTATGGGAGTGTAATTTTACGTCTTAGTGTAATGTGATTAAATAAGATTTAATTTAGTGATTAAGTGTTAAATTACTAAATTAGTTGAGATATTATATAAGTTTAGAGGCAGAGATAATTAGTTATTTAAAGTTAGAAGAAGTAGTAATTTTAACTAACTAGTAATTATGGGACCCATTATATGTTGATATAATGGTAGTATACTACTCAAAAAGTGGAGTGTATATTATATTATTAATTGTAATATTTAAGTGTTAAATGATTACATTAATAATTAATTATGTAAGATAGTTAAACATATGACTTATAAGCATTTGTGGGAAAAATGACAAAAGGCAAAAATGGACCAAAATGGGTCCATATTTTTGACCAAATGAAGAGAACAACTGATGCTCTTTTATCTTTTATTTGTGTTTTTTAAAGTGTGATTGTGACACATCACACAAGCTTTATTCATACTACATCTTACACATATGTTCCCTACACTCAGCCTACACTATACAAAAGAGTAAAAACAAAAGCAAAAATATTCCCTACATGGGTGTGAGGCCACCGGTTTTTGGCTCTAAAAATAGAGCATTAGTTGCTCATTTTTCCATGTTGTTCTTTGCTTGTTTTTCTCTCTAGTTTTCCCTCACATGCAATTGTTAAAAACTCTCACAAATACTAATACACTCAATCTATTACTAGAGGTAGTAATACTAGAAATATTATTATTATTAAGGTTACATTTCTACTACATATCCAGTTAATATTAGTAGGAATTTTTGGGATTAATCTTGGATGCAACTTATTGGAGTGTCTTCTATACTTGGAGTCTTAGAAGGATCATGCATCATATTAAGCTCAAGAAAAAGTGGAGGTAGGTGACCTTACTTGTGCCCAATATTTCGAACCAACCATCAATGTAAGGGACATTGTTTTTCTTATAAATCTTGGATTTTGTTATGCATGCAGTAGATCTAAAGAACTTATAATTAACAAGTTATTTAGTTCACTATTATTGGAGTCTAATAATAGGTATATGAACCTTACTAGTGGTATCAGAGCATAAGGATGTTGCATGCATAATCGGTTATTATTTTTTCGAGTTAAAAGGTTAACATATAAAACTAAAAATTTGTGATTTATAAGTATAAGCCCAGAAATCACCATGCATGTTATATATTCTGATCCTAAAATGTTTTTAGGTCATTTTTATGATTTATGGAAATTTATTGCTCATTTTAATGATTTTTGGTCATTTTATTACATTTTTACGACTAAAATGGGAATTAAGATGCTAAAAATAGTTAAACTAAGTTTCTGACCTTGGAAATTTTATATGACCTCAGATGCATATTTTACAAGTTGTGTGTAAAAACGCGTATTAATTGGATTAATATTGCATGATTTATGATTTTTATGAGATAAAACCGATAAAATGAAACTATATTTTCTCAAAATTAATTCGAAAATTTTAACGATGATTTTTCATATTATGAGTGTCATCGAATTATTCCATAATGTTCAAAAATTTAAAATTCAAATTTTGAAATTTTTATAAATTAATTTGGATTTATTTCATAAATATTATGATTTTAAGGTAACATATGAGCATAAAATTAAATCAAGTTGAATTATTGTCAAAAATTGAGTGATGACTAATTTTTGAGTCCTAAAAAGTGTTAGGGTAATTAACTTGAGCTTAGATGTGATTTAAGTGTTAATTAGTGATTTTAAAAGGTTATAATCACGCATTTTCATAAGACCGGGTTATATATACGACATAAGTTAAATAGGGCGATTTGGCACATCATTTGGCATGATAGGTACATATTATAATGCTGCATATTTCAATTCTTGAATGTCTTTTATTTATATAATTTTGAATTATGTAATTTTATCTTAGTATGGCCTTAGTTTTAATCGATATTACCCGTAATGAAAGGGAATATTGATTCGGTTGTAATTTAATGTGATCTCGTATCACTTTTGTTTTTATTTTATTAGTTTTTGATTTTACAAATGTATAATAGGAATAGCTTTGTATTTTTATTATTATTTGTAATTATGGAGCATCTTCAAAGACGGTGCCATTCGGAAAGGTGATCCGACGAAGACGGTGTCTTGGGAGACGTGCCACTTGAAGATTCAAGGGAACAAAGGAGTTTGTTTCCGAAAATGTAATAGATTATTTGATTTTCTATTTTAGGAAGGCCATACTAGGAATTTTATTTATTGCTTTGCATTTCTTTTAATATGTTGCACGCATTGCCAAATTGCCATAACAACACATGCATATCATATCGAGTCATCGACCGTGTCAATTATAATTATCGTAGTTCACCGCTTTAGTTCACTTAAAACGTGATAGATAATAAATTGACAAGACCTCTCACATATAATAATTGAGAAATAGCCTTACCAAATAGTAGAAACCCATGAAGTACCAATTTCTTAAGGGAGTTGAGCCGGCTTTACCGTAATACAAACCTTGTTACGTTGGCGAAGTGGGGTAGTAAAATGTTATTACATCGAAATTTGGATTGAGCTCAACGGAAGTATTCGTGACCGTAGTCGCATGTGTTCCGGGCTAAAGATGAGAATTAGAGTAATTTTTATCGACCGAGAGTTCTAAAAGTAGAATCGATTAAGAGGTTAATCCACCGAGTTATATTAATAAAAGGTGAATCGGCTTACCGTACCCGTATTAATATGAATTTGGATCTCGGAATCATTTATGTTAGTTGGGTGGAGGTCACTACATAGATGTTTTAATACTTGTATTAAAATATATGAGTACTATAAAACGATAGATGTAAATTAATCCCTTCACTTCCTATTTTGTAGTCAAATATGTTTTATCAACCGCAATGGCAACTCCAATCACGTCCACCTCAGCTAGTTCCACCACGCTTACCAATGTGTCATGGCTCCGATCCTTCATGGATCGATGTAAGTTAGAAATGAATGGGTCTAATTTCGCCGATTGGGACGCACAACTTTGCTTGGCCGCGCAAGGTGACGACAAGCTTCATTACCTTACCGAGGCATCTCCCTCCGAACCTAATGCTAGGTCCACCACCGCCGCAAGGCAAACCTATGAGGTTTACCAAAAGTGGTCGGCCGCGATCTAAAATGTGTTGATCTTTGCTATGGAGGCCGAACTCCAATGTAGTGCTATAAAGATTAGCACCGCTCATGAGATCTACATGAAGCTTGTGAACATGTTTTCACGAGCTCCTAGGGTCATACAAAATGAGGCGGCTTCCGCATTCTTTTATCTTGATACCAAGGACGGCCAAAACATGAGTCCTCATGTGCTCAAGTAGATGGAGCATGTTGAGAGTGATGTGACCATAATTAGAGAATATTTAGTCCCCGAATTAGCCTTGTTCCCATGCTTTTTAGTGCATATTTCGGTCATTTATTGTCTTTAGTTCTTTTTTTGCATTTTCTTTGAGGTTTTGTGTCCTTGGTAGGAAAGGAGTGCAAACCTTGCATTTTCATGGCAAAACGAGACTAAATTGATTGAATTCAATGACCAAGCATCAAGGAGAGACAAGATTAGAAGACCTTTGTACATACTATAGTAGATGGGCAATGATGAGAAAAGATCCTTGCATCCCCGAGGAAATCCCCAAGGATTTTATGAAGAAAAGGAAAGAAAAGAAGAAGAAATGTGACTGTCCAGCAATCCGTGCGGATTGTCCTGAAGACGCCCGTCCTCCACCTCCACAATCCGAGCGTCTTCACTCCAAGACGCCCTGGCAGCAACCCCAGAAGACGCCCGTCTTCTCCCAAAGACGCCCGAGCAGCAACTCACGAATCCGGCCGTCCCGTGCCTAAGACGCACGGATTCCAAGGCAGCACAATTTTGTTTCTTCAAGCTTCAAGAAAGATGCCCATCCTTCCAAAAATACCGGCGTTTCCCTAAGTAGGGACTTAATCATCATTTAAGCCCTTAGTTAACTCTAATTCCTACACCTAATCCCCACTATAAATACCCCATTAGTCTAATTAGAAGAGCAGGTTCTTCTTAGCAATCTCTAGTATAGTTAATATCAATCAAATCTCTCTTTAATATTGTAATCAACAATTAATCAAGTTTTAATACAAGTTTTATTTCCTTAATCTCTCTTTTGTTCATCCTTTATTTTGGGTAATTGAAGATTATTTGGGTTATTATTGGGAGATTGACAACCTCTCAATCAAGCATCAAGTACTTCTTTTATTCTTTGCTTTATTATTGGAATCATTAGTAGGTATAATTCTCTTAATCCCTTTTTAATTATTGCTAATTACTTCATTTGTTCATCATATTTCACTTTGTTGGTATGATTGACAACCTTGCTAGCATGTTCAACATGATAATGAGTGAGTAGTTCCATAGCTAGGGTTAATGGGTAATTAGGGGAAACCAACATGTGGAATGATTCATGCTTAAATTAATATGCTTTCATAGTTTATTTGCTTGCTTGTTATGATCGCAACTCATGCACATGTTATGTTTGATGAAATGCGAGCCTATGAATCCTTGCATTTTTTACCCATCACCTATCTTTTCAATGAGACTTGTAAGGCATAAACCAACTCGAGTCTCATTAGACCATGCATGTTGTTGAGTAGGGAAGACTAAGTCGACTTGTAGTTGTTGTACAATCTAATCGATTCGGCTCCGGGACCCAAACTTTCCTAGGATTGTAAGATATAACCCAACTCAATCCATCACAACAATAATTGCTTGCTTATAATTTGAGAACATGTTTGTATGATCAATTCCCATGAATCCCCTATGACCCCATGATACCCTAGTGCTTTTTATCAATTGTTTACAACCCTTTTCAATTCATCTTGCTTGTTTACTTTCATTACTATTTAGTTTAGTGACCTTCTACATCAACCCAAATTGTGACACCCCTAAGACACCACTAGTTGCAATAGAAATCTCATTTCAATTTCCGTCCCTTGGGATCTGACCTTTACTTGCCTCTTTACTAATTGTAGGGTTGTTTGTGAAGCTATAAATTGTGTTTTGGTCTAGGTGCTCCTAACGACATGTTACCGAAAATATTTAGTCCCGACCAGAGAGCTTGAAAATGCATAAGGTGAAGATTCCCGATGAACTTGTGATTGATCGCATCCTTCATTCCTTCAATAAAATCAAAGCATATGTTCAATTCCGGGTGAATTTCAATATGCAAAATAAGAAGGTTTCTCTTGATGAGTTGCACAAAATGCTTGTGCAAGCCGAAAGGGATATGGGGTTAAGTGTTAGCACCACCAAAGATGTGCTAAATGTCAATCGTAAGAGCAAGGGAACCTTCAAGAAGAGCGGGAAGAAGTGGAAGAAGCGAACTCCCAACAGGAATATAGCTAAAGCTTGTGAAGCTAGTACCTTCAAGCCCAAGTACAGTGCCCCCAAAGGGGACAAGTGCCACTATTGTTATGGTGTTGGGCATTGGAAGAGAAACTGTTCCAAATACCTTGGCGACATCAAAGCTGGAAAGGTTATTTCAGTAGGTATATAACTATCCCTATCTTTTATGTTTCAATCTCAACTTTGGTATGTTGATACAAGTTATGATGATTACCCTTTTTATTGTAAATAGGGTCTCCTACCAAGGACAATGGAAAGGAAAAGCAAGCCTAGAGGATCATATGGGAAGCTAGAGTAGCCAACTGTGGTGATGGATCATGGAAGCTTGGCCTTAATTTGCTTTGTCTTTAAATTTATGATGTATTTCATGTTTTTAGAACTATTTTGATTTCCTTGTGTGACTTGGAAATTGGTTTGTAATCCTTTAAACAATTGTTGTGCTTTGGATATTTGTGGTTTGGTTTTCAACCCAAGTCACTTGTTTTATTATGATTACTTATTCTAAAAACATCATCATTAACTACTTGCGTAGAGAAACCTTAGATAGACAACTTAAATGGATCAAATAGACGATTATGATGATGGGATCATTATATGTCCATAAGCTATGAATTTGATTCTCCTTGTGTCATCATTACTAAAAGTAACAACTTACTTATGTAAGATCAATTATAAAGTAGGGAATTTACGATATCATAAGGACATATTATTCTAAACGGATGGTCAACCATAAGATACCTAGAATAGAGAGTCTAGTAAACCATATGACATGAATCAGACTACCATATTACATGAATCAAGCTGCCATGATAGGAATGGCCTTTTGAAAGCTAATACATAGTCTATGTGAACTCCTAAATACTCCGTTAAACATATACGTTTGTGACTCACAAAGCTATCTCTCATGAATATAGATGTATTTTTGAAAGATAGAGTGGGAGTAGATTGAATCGTCACAAACATCACTTATAGTTGAAATGTTACTTTGTGAAAGTAATAGAATTATAGAGTGGGAGTTTGTATTGAACTATTATCTATGAAGATAGAATGAGAGCATAGTTCAGTGGGAGTTTATCGCACATGCCTTATTGTTAAAATATTACTTTGTGAAAGTGATAGTATCATGACCTTGTTACATATGAGCCATAACATACAATCCGAAAATGGTTACTCATGAGTAAATTTGCTTTAAAGTGAGGGTCTCTTAATAAGTAAATAGAGCTTCAGAGTACACAAATGCATAAGATTTAGATGAAGATGTTGATCGAGATAAATTGTGTTAGGAATTGCCGCACTTCATTTTAATGAAGAAGTGGCAAATAAAATTCGCTTTTCTAAAAATGGGAATTTAGAGAAGGAAGTGTTTCCATCACAAAATCTTAAATAAAGATTTAAGAGTCCTAACATATTATGCGTAGCTTTCTTAAGTGATCTTAGAATGATCTTAAGGAAGCATTAAAGGATTATACTTTTCATGTGATAATAGTGAATGGTTTCATTCACATGATTGAAGAATCATGATTATACATGAAGATAAGTGGGAGCCAAAATAATGTTTCCATGTCTTATATGTTGATCATATATTAATTATTGAGAATAATGTACCAATGCTCTCTTCTGGCAAGAGTAATTGGAAGACTTGGAAAGGGATGCAAATTATTCTAGATTTTGAATCTATGTGAGAGAATATTGGCATAGAGTTGAGAGTCTTATGACGATAAGATCTTTCATACCTACTGTAAATCAACAAGGTTAAATAGGCTATTCAAGTTTATAGAAGTGGAAATACTATGATGGAGTCATAGTCATTCACTAAACCTATTAAGTTGTTGATCGCATGAAATCGATTGCTAATGTTTCCACCATTAGTATGATCATGTATGCCAACAGACGCACGTGCTGTGATGAACCATATGCTAGAAGCATGATAAGTCTATAACAAGTTAATTCATGATATGGCTTGTAAAAGCCTTAAAGAACATCCTTGAGATTCTTGAGAAGAATTAAGGATTCGTTCACATGTTTGGATGACCAACTAAGTTAGGTGTTGAAGTGTTGCACAAACTTTAGTTTCCAAACTCAAATGGGATTTGTTGAAATCCTAGGGTGACCTATTGAGTAAGGAGTAAGAGACTAAGAAAAGTGTTTTAGTTTCGCACATTGCAAATTCTTCAAAAGGAATCTAAGTAAATTGTGATAAAATCATCAATGTAGGGATTAAGGGTGAATCCCTCTACAAATGATTTTGTCACAAGTTATGCGATAACAATGGGGGCATCTTTCAAGTTAAAGAGCCCAAGTCTAGTAATTAGTCTAGACATATACCTGGATAAATTCATGTCATTAGAGATGACATTGAATGGAAGGAAATAACAATTAATAAAGTTGGTATATATGGATATCGGGTATATCTACTTTCCAAGCTTTTATTGCATCTAAACTAGTGTTAATAATACACTAAATATTATAAGATATGAAGTAGTGATAGTGTATTGACTATTCATATGCGATAATCACATTTATCGTTTGAGTTTTATTAAACTCACCCGCTACCTTGTCGTATCCGAATGTGTTGTAAAGAAAAATTGAACCCCATTAAAGTGAACTGGATTGACATGGTATTCGCCCCTAGTTACTTATATGAGGTGACGTCTCGAACTGACTAGAGTGTGATGCGATTGATGGCAAGTTCAAGTGCCATAGAGTGATATGGGATGACTAGTCGATCACATAGGTAGGTTGTATGGGACACTCTATCGGGCAGTGACCGCTTATAGAGTTCTGGTAATTCATATAGCCTGGTCGTGACAAGAGCTACTATAGTATTCTTATGAGTCAATTCTTTTGATTCTTGGAAAAAGTTGGCTCTAGCTTTCTACAAAAAATTCCTACCCATCGGAAAAGACTAACATGCTAAGAGCTCAAATTACGGGTTTTAAGCAAAGGGATGAAGAATCTTTTTATGAAGCTTGGGAGCGGTTCAAAGGAATTTGTCGCTCATTTCCTCACCATGGATTTAGCGAGTGGTTCTTGGTACAACAATTTTGGAACGGTCTATATGAAGATTCAAGGAACATTCTCAACATGGGATCAAATGGAATGTTCACCGAAGTTGATGACAATCATTGGAACAAAATTGAGAAAATGGCGGTCCATAACTCACAATATAGTAGACCTCGCAAGGCTACTAGAGGAGGAAAGCATGAAGTTGACTCCGTTACTCATTTGGGTGCTCAACTTAGTGCTCACATTGATACCATCAATTTGAAGTTTGAAAAGGCTATGGCTAGATTTGAAGAAGCCTCAAAATCACCAAAGCATCATGTTAATGCCATGACAGCATCTTCATCAATCCCAAGCGGGATATGTGAGAATTGTGGAACTTTGGGACATGACCCAAGTGAATGTAGGGGAACAAATGAACAAGTGAATGCTTTCTAAGCATACAAGCGTGGTACCCCTTATTCCAACTATTATAATGAAAACACCAAATTCCATCCAAATCTCTCATACAAAAGCCAAAATGTTCAAAACCCTCAAACAACATACACCCCACCTCCCATGAGAAACCAAAATCATAGACCCTTTTACAACCAAAACCAAGGTTACCAAAATCAATCTCCATACAATCAACAAAATGACCAAGGTTTTGATGTTCAAAGAGTGGTCCTTCAAATGCAAAAGAATCAACAAGAGTTTTTCACTCAAATGCAAAAGGATAGTCAAGCAAAGGAAACCACCATCAACAACATCCTAGCTCACACCAAAATGTTGGAAACCCAATTGACTCAACTAGCATCTTCAATCTCACAAAGACAAATGGGGAAATTACCACCTCAAAGTAATCCCCCAAGACATGAAACGGTTAGTGCCATTCACTTGAGAAGTGGTACAAGGTATAAAGCACCGAAGAAGCAAGTTGAGGATGAAGTTGTGGAAGCTAGTGACAAGGAAGAAATTGTGCAAAACTCCAAGGATGGAGAACCATCAAAAGAAGAAATCTCAAGGAAAAATGAAGACAAGGTCAAGGAGAAGGAGCCCATTGTGATTAGACTTCCTTTTCCAAGTCGTCAAGCCAAGCCCAAATTTGATGACCAACTTGGAAAATTTATGGAAATTGTGAAGAATTTGGAAGTCTCAATTCCTTTCACGGAATTAATCAATCACGTGTCGGCCTATGCGAAATACATGAAAGACATCCTCAAAAAGAAGAAGTCGATCCGGAAACTTGAGACTATCGCCTTCACTAAGGTGAGTAGTGCAATACTTCAAGGGAGTTCACCTCCAAAACTCAAGGATCCGGGAAGCTTCTCAATACCGTGTACCATTGGCGACACCACAATCAACAAAGCCTTATGTGATCTAGGGGCTAGTGTGAGTGTTATGCCGTACTCGGTGAGTAAAAGGTTGGGGATGGGAGAGCTTAAATGCACCAATATCACACTCCAAATGGCCGATAGATCGACGAAGACACCATTAGGGATATGGGAAGATGTTCCCGTACGAATTGGGAAATTTTTAATCCCGGTGGACTTTGTCATTGTTGATATGGAAGAAGACTCCAACATTCCAATTATTTTAGGAAGACCTTTCTTACACACCGCGGGTGCTGTGATTGATGTGAAACATGGAGATCTCACTCTAGAAGTGTTAGATGAGAGTATAACTTTCAATCTTGACAAGACCATGAGAGCTCCCCGTTTGCATGAACCACGTTTTATGATTGATCATTATAGCCGGAAGGATGATAGGAAGAAGTCGGAACTCCAATGGAAGAAGAAAATTGAAGATGCTCCATTCAAAAAGCAAGTGAATTATAACAAAGAGAGCTTGCAAAGCTCACGAAAGTCAAGCAATGAAGAAGATAGCCCCATTGGCCAAAATGAGATAATGGGAGAGTTGTCTCTATCAACTCAAGAGATCTTTAGTGATCAAGTAGATGAAGTTTGTGGTCTTTGGGACGATGAGTTTGAAGGGATTTTCAATCCCTATATTGGTAATGCTATCGATTAAGACCGACAACAAGGTCAAAGATCTATTGAAGATCTTTATCATGACAATGAACAAGCTTTTGCTTACTTCTTCAAGGTGTTGAGAAACATCAACAACACCTTGGACATGCCCCCATGACATCTCACTAAGGATGAGAGTTTGGTGGAGTCCTCCTTAAACCACCATTTGTAAATATTTCTGACTCATAACTCGCATTTTAAATCTCATATTGCATTTTTTGTCATTTTTGGATTTTTATGCCTTGATCAAGATAATTATCATGTGTGAGAGAAGTGAGGGAGGGACTAATGATTTCCATTAATGCGTAGTGCTTTAGCTTAGTGTGGGGATAGCAATTGCCTAGGCTATCCATGCCTTAGTAGTGCCCCCACAATGAAAAACACGAGATTTTGAAGAATGAAAAATGACGCGAGATATGCAAGTACACGAATGGAACTGAATCTGGGTAAAAGGGGTACAATCCGAGCATTTTCAAGAGAACCCGCCCGTCTTCAGGCAACCCGGGCGTCTTGGTCAGAATCCGCCCGTCCTTCATGAGCTGAATTTTTCAAATTTCAGGACTGTTAGCAAATCTGGGCGGCCTGCAAAAGAATCCGCCCGTCCTCAAAAAGACGCCCGTCCTGAAAGAGAAGACGCCCGTCTTTTTGGCTGAGAAAAACAAGAAAATCCCTGGAAAGGAATCCGCCCGTCTTCACTGAAAGACGCCCGTCCCGCAGCTAAACAATCCGAGCGTCTTTGCTCAAAGACGCCGTCTTTAGGCGAAGATTTATCAACCCAGAACAGACAGAATCCGGGCGTCCCGAAGGAAAGCCGTCCGTCTTCCCCCTGCATTTCAAAATTTTCGGGTCTTTTATAAACCCCCTCCCACATTCATTTCTTCATTCCTTCATTCAAAACACTACCCATAAGCCCCAAAACTCAAAACCCTCATCCTCTCCATCACAAAAACAAGGTTTCCTCAACCACATTCATCAAAATCAAATCAAAACATCCTTCTAACAAAAATTAATCACTCCTCTTTCAACAAAAATCAAACCAAGCACCAAAATCTTCAACCTTTGAGTCGATTTTTGAATTTATAAAGGCAAATCCTTTCATCTTAAAATCGATTTGGGTACACTTGGAAATTGAAGATTTTCACTCTTTTCTTGGTTCAAGCATCAATGGCAAGGACAAAAGGAGCAACAAAGGCACCAAAGGCAAAGGCACTCTCAAGCAAAGAAAGCCTCATTGGCTATGGTGGTAGCTAGCTCAAACTTGGAAGCAACAACATCCACTACTCCGGAAATTGCTCAACTTTCGAACTATCCGGAGGTAATTTTCATTTCCAAATTCCATAGGGAAACTTATGCCAAGTTTGCTAGAAAATCCTTTCTATCCACCAAGTTTATTTGTGAAGATGCCTTACATAAGTTGGGTGTCCTTGAGCAATCTAGAGCCTTCTTTAAAGCCATGGGGTTGGAGAAATTGTTTACAACAAAAGAATTGACATACCCCTCCCTTACCTTAGAATTCTTTAGTTCTTTGAAAGTTACAAAGGTTGAGACTGGAAAACATCGAGTTCCGCCTAGCTAATGTTAGTAGGCGCATCTCCTTTGAGGAAATGAGTAAAGCTTTGGGTCTTGATGATTCACATAGTTATTTCAAGAATGTTGGCAAGTATGACCCCGCTCCTCTTTGGGAGGCGATTTCCGGAAGGAAATTTGAGAACTATCATGCTAGTCGCGCTCTATTAGTCTACCATCCGGGCATTAGAGTGTGGTACAAGGTCATAGGGAACACCATCATTGTAAGAAAAGACACCAACCACTTTACCAAGCTCGATTTTGTTCTTCTTGAGTCGGCCTTAAACATTGGAAGGGAATTCACCAAGCCTTTCAACTCTCTAAGGCTTTTGGTTGATAGATGGCTAAATTGTTGATTGTGGGAAGCAAGGCACTACCGTTATTGTGAATGGAGGTCTAGTCACTCTTTTGGCTAAATACTTTGATCCGAACTTCAACAAGGATAACAAGTATGTGGCGAAAAAGGGTGGTCATCTCATTGATATTGATACTATGATAAACAAATACAAGTGTGTCTCTCATAACCCTCTTGACACCAAGTATGGGTGGCTCACTAGTGAGGCTAGATCTTTTACTTTTCCTTCGAAGATTTGTCGTTTAAGTGTCCATCAGACCAACTATCTCCTTCCCCTCTCAAAAGAGGCCGAATACATTATCCGACAACAAAGGGATGAAATTGAAATGCCCTCCTCTTCCATTGTCACACCACCTTATCCTTTCAAGTACCAAGAGTTCAAACCCGAAGGTGTTGAAGCAAGCAATGATTATATGACTCATCTTATGCAAGAGATGCACAAGCAAGCTTTCAAGGATCGGGAAGATGCTTACATAGCCCAATATCCACCCCTCCTTCATTTAGCTAGGCAAGGACTCCTTGATCCTTCATGTCCTTTGCCTAGTTGGGCGGATAAGGAAGTCTTCTTTCCGAATACATCTAGGGATGAGAGTCCGGGTGACGATGAGGTTGTCGGTGATGCGGTTGTTGATGGCATTGATGAAGAGGCTAGTGAAGAAGAAGAAGAAGAGGATGATGAACAAAGTGAACAAGAAAGTGAAAAGGGAAGTGGTGATGAGTCCACTTGTATTGAGGAAGATGATGATAGTGATGATATGATGGAAGATTAGCAAGCTTTGGAGGCTCCTACCCTCTTGAGGTTTGTCTACTTCTTTGTTTTATTTATTTATCTAGATCATGATTGGAGTAGTCCTAGCAACATAGAGGACTAACACCTCGACCCCATTGAGGTGTTCTCATTTCATTGTTCCCACTTTTGAAAATCCAAAATGACAAATTTAGTTTCATGCATTGCATTGTGTGTGCATGAACTACACCCAACCTTAGGACATTAGCAATAATGTCTAACTCGGTTTGGGGAAGTAAATACATACACAACGGGAGGTAATCTAAATTATCCTCTCCGTCATAAACAAAACACATGTATCATGTAGTGTAGATTAGTGTAGCTAGCATTTAGTGTAGAATTCATGCGTCATGCTTGCATGATTTCCCATCATTTTGGCCATTGAGGACAATGCCCATATTAGTGTGGGGATGGGGAATTCTAACTTAACTTCTATTCAAAAATCCAAAAAAATTGAAAATTTCAAAAAACCATAAAAATGTGAAAAATTGAAAAACCAAAAACATGTTCATTTCCTTTGTAGTATAGTTGTGTATATATTATTGTATATATTGTGTTTGTTTTACCCTTGTTCACATTGATTGACTACGCCACATCCGAGACATGAGGATATTGAAGACCGCATGGTATGATCTTTCCAATCTCCTTTTTGCTCTTTATGTTAATGATTATGTGGCTTTATTTTGATTGATGTGGTATAAACAATGTGAACTTAGGACTTGCATTTAGTTTATATGGCATATTAGTTGGTAGAATCATTTGCATTAGGATGTTTATATGTTAGTTGCATCATGGCATGTAGTTTGCATGATAGAAAAATTTTGTGAAACCGTCTACTTGGGAAGCTTGACAAGTGTATATAGGCCCTAGTAGATGCTTTTTCTTCTTAAGACTTTGCTTGTTAGAATACTTGTAAAACACCCTAGGATGTGTCATGCTAGTATCCTTTGACCCATGGTTTAAGGCCTAGTCAAGAGTACTTTGTGGTGTGATAACCCCTTGGCTACCGTTTATTCCAAGGTGACCCTTGAAATCATGCATCCATCCATCCATCATCCATGTTCTACCATATTTTTGTCATCAAAGGGAATGGGCACAAAAAGAAATCAATTTGAGTTCAATGAAATGAAAAGTGAAAGAAAGTTTTCAAAAATGCATCAAATGAAAAGAGGAGCAAAAATAGAACTCCTAAAGCTTCAAATATAAGCCACCCTCACTACATATGGGGTGACTTTGAAAATGTTTAAAAGAAATGCAAAGAAAAGTTGAAAGTTGTCAAGTTTTGAATTGCCAAAAATCAAAAAGAAATGGCAAGAAAGTGTTCTCAAATGTTATATGCCACAAGAAATTGGGGGGAAAAACAAAAATGAAAGAAAACTCCCAAAGTGAAACTCAAATATCTATTAATCCCTTTATCTACCTTATCCATTTTTTTGCATGGTAGAGAGGGGACGACCCTTCTTCTTGTCTAGGCAAGAGGGGGAATTCCGCGATCCTCCAGTGTTTCTAACACCATAGGGAGTCTACTCTTGACAAAAGCATTTAACGATTGAGGACAAAGGTACCCTAGCTTGACACAACTTGGAGGTGATTTATTGGTATCCTTCTAGGCTTAGTAGTTTGAAGAAATTGCATCTATGAAGGAGTGTGTACCCTTGAATTGCTTCCCTTGCAGATAATTTCCACCACTTAGATGAGGAAAGTGGCTATTCTTTTGTAGATGCATCCATTATTTATTTTTGTGTGCTTAATGTTTGCATGTGTCGCCATTTTGGCAAGACCAACCTTGCCTTGCAAGAAGGCATCCTACCTCATGGTTGTCTTGTTGTGAGTTGAAGGGGCGGAGTGAGACCCGCTAATTGTCTCATATCGGCTATGTTATTAGGTTAGTTTAAAATAATGGTCCTAGTGCATATTTGGGTCATTTATTCGGGACGAGCAAAGGTTCGGTTTGGGGATATTTGATGTGACCATAATTAGAGCATATTTAGTCCCCGAATTAGCCTTGTTCCCATGCTTTTTAGTGCATATTTGGGTCATTTATTGTCTTTAGTTCTTTGTTTTGCATTTTCTTTGAGGTTTTGTGTCCTTGGTAGGAAAGGAGTGCAAACCTTGCATTTTCATGGCAAAACGAGATTAAATTGATTGATTTCAATGACTAAGCATCAAGGAGAGACAAGATTAGAAGGCCTTTGTACATACTATAGTAGATGGGCAATGATGAGAAAAGATCCTTGCATCCCCGAGGAAATCCCCAAGGATTTTATGAAGAAAAGGGAAGAAAAGAAGAAGAAATGTTACTGTCCAGCAATCCGTGCGGATTGTCCTGAAGACGCCCGTCCTCCACCTCCACAATCCGAGCGTCTTCACTCCAAGACGCCCGGGCAGCAACCCCAGAAGACGCCCGTCTTCTCCCAAAGACGCCCGGGCAGCAACTAAGACGCACGGATTCCAAGACAGCACAATTTCGTTTCTTCAAGCTTCAAGAAAGATGCCCATCCTTCCAAAAATACCGGCGTTTCCCTAAGTAGGGACTTAATCGTCATTTAAGCCCTTAGTTAACCCTAATTCCTACACCTAATCCCCACTATAAATACCCCATTAGTCTAATTAGAAGAGCAGGTTCTTCTTAACAATCTCTAGTATAGTTAATATCAATCAAATCTCTCTTTAATATTGTAATCAACAATTAATCAAGTTTTAATACAAGTTTTATTTCCTTAATCTCTCTTTTGTTCATCCTTTATTTTGGGTAATTGAAGATTATTTGGGTTATTATTGGGAGATTGACAACCTCTCAATCAAGCATCAAGTACTTCTTTTATTCTTTGCTTTATTATTCGAATCATTAGTAGGTATAATTCTCCTAATCACTTTTTAATTATTGCTAATTACTTCATTTGTTCATCATGTTTCACTTTGTTGGTATGATTGACAACCTTGCTAGCATGTTCAACATGATAATGAGTGAGTAGTTCCATAGCTAGGGTAATGGGTAATTAGGGGATACCAACATGGGGAATGATTCATGCTTAAATTAATATGCTTTCATAGTTTATTTGCTTGCTTGTTATGATCGCAACTCATGCACATGTTATGTTTGATGAAATGCGAGCCTATGAACCCTTGCATTTTTTACTCATCACCTATCTTTTCAATGAGACTTGTAAGACATAAACGAACTCGAGTCTCATTAGACCATGCATGTTGTTGAATAGGGAAGACTAAGTCGACTTGTAGGTGTTGTACAATCTAATCGATTCGGCTCCGGGACCCAAACTTTCCTAGGATTGTAAGATATAACCCAACTCAATCCATCACAACAATAATTGCTTGCTTATAATTTGAGAACATGTTTGTATGATCAATTCCCATGAATCCCCTATGACCCCATGATACCCTAGTGTTTTTTATTAATTGTTTACAACCCTTTTCAATTCATCTTGCTTGTTTACTTTCTTTACTATTTAGTTTAGTGACCTTCTACATCAACCCAAATTGTGACACCCCTAAGACACCACTAGTTGCAATAGAAATCTCATTTCAATTCCCGTCCCTTGGGATCCGAACTTTACTTGCCTCTTTACTAATTGTAGGGTTGTTTGTGAAGCTATAAATTGTGTTTTGGTCTAGGTGCTCCTAACGACAAGTTACGGAAAAGATTTAGTCCCGACCAGAGAGC
Organism: Silene latifolia; assembly: GCF_048544455.1. Taxonomy (NCBI): domain Eukaryota; kingdom Viridiplantae; phylum Streptophyta; class Magnoliopsida; order Caryophyllales; family Caryophyllaceae; genus Silene; species Silene latifolia. Next base: position 484,468,360 of record NC_133538.1, on the reverse strand, counting down.
TTGAAAATGCATAAGGTGAAGATTCCCGATGAACTTGTGATTGATCGCATCCTTCATTCCTTCAATAAAATCAAAGTATATGTTCAATTCCAAGTGAATTTCAATATGCAAAATAAGAAGGTTTCCCTTGATGAGTTGCAAAAAATGCTTGTGCAAGCCGAAAGGGATATGGGGTTAAGTGTTAGCACCACCAAAGATGTGCTAAATGTCAATCGTAAGAGCAAGGGAACCTTTAAGAAAAGCGGGAAGAAGTGGAAGAAGCGAACTCCCAACAGGAATATAGCTAAAGCTTGTGAAGCTAGTACCTTCAAGCCCAAGTACAGTGCCCCCAAAGGGGACAAGTGCCACTATTGTTATGGTGTTGGGCATTGGAAGAGAAACTGTTCCAAATACCTTGGCGACATCAAAGCTAGAAAGGTTATTCCAGTAGGTATATAACTATCCCTATCTTTTATGTTTCAATCTCAACTTTGGTATGTTGATACAAGTTATGATGATTACCCTTTTTAGTATAAATAGGGTCTCCTACCAAGGACAATGGCAAGGAAAAGCAAGCCTAGAGGATCATATGGGAAGCTAGAGTAGCCAACTGTGGTGATGGATCATGGCAGCTTGGCTTTAATTTGGTTTGTCTTTAAATTTATGATGTATTTCATATTTTTAGAACTATTTTGATTTCCTTGTGTGACTTGGAAATTGGTTTGTAATCCTTTAAACAATTGTTGTGCTTTGGATATTTGTGGTTTGGTTTTCAACCCAAGTCACTTGTTTTATTATGAATACTTATTCCAAAAACATCATCATTAACTACTTGCGTACAAAAACCTTAGATAGACAACTTAAATTGATCAAGAAGATGATTATGATGATGCGATCATTATATGTCCATAAGCTATGAATTTGATTCTTCTTATGTCATCATTACTAAAAGTAACAACTTACTTATGTAAGATCAATTATAAAGTAGGGAATTTACGATATCATAAGGACATATTATTCTACACGGATGGTCAACCATAAGATACCTAGAATAGAGAGTCTAGTAAACCATATGACATGAATCAGACTACCATATTACATGAATCAAGCTGCCATGATAGGAATGGCCTTTTGAAAGCTAATACATAGTCTATGTGAACTCCAAAATACTCCATTAAACATATATGTTTGTGACTCACAAAGCTATCTCTCATGAATATAGATGTATTTCTGAGAGATAGAGTGGGAGTAGATTGAATCGTCACAAACATCACTTATAATTGAAATGTTACTTTGTGAAAGTAATAGAATTATAGAGTGGGAGTTTGTATTGAACTATTATCTATAAAGATAGAATGAGAGCATAGTTCAGTGGGAGTTTATCGCACATGTCTTATTGTTAAAATATTACTTTGTGAAAGTGATAGTATCATGACCTTGTTACATATGAGCCATAACATTATAATCCGAAAATGGTTACTCATGAGTAGATTTGCTTTAAAGTGAGGGTCTCTTTATAAGTAAATAGAGCTTCAAAGTACACAAATGCATATGATTTAGATGAAGATGTTGATCGAGATAAATTGTGTTAGGAATTGCCTCACTTCATTTTAATGAAGAAATGGCAAATAAAATTCGCTTTTTTAAAAATGGGAATTTAGAGAAGGAAGTGTTTCCAACACAAAATCTTAAATAAAGATTTAAGAGTCCTAACATCTTATGCGTAGCTTTCTTAAGTGATCTTAGAATGATCTTAAGCAAGCATTAAAGGATTATACTATTCATGTGATAATAGTGAATGGTTTCATTGACATGATTGAATAATTATGATTATACATGAAGATAAGTGGGAGCCAAAATAATGTTTCTATGTCTTATATGTTGATCATATATTAATTATTGAGAATAATGTACCAATGCTCTCTTCTGGCAAGAGTAATTGGAAGACTTGGAAAGGGATGCAAAGTATTCTATATTTTGAATCTATGTGAGAGAATATTGGCATAGAGTTGAGAGTCTTATGAAGATAAGATCTTTCATACCTACTGTAAATCAACAAGGTTAAATAGGCTATTCAAGTTGATAGAAGTGGAAATACTATGATGGAGTCATAGTCATTCACTAAACCTATTAAGTTGTTGATCGCATGAAATCGATTGCTAATGTTTCCGCCATTAGTACGATCATGTATGCCAGCAGACGCACGTGCTGTGATGAACCATATGCTAGAAGCATGATAAGTCTATAACAAGTTAATTCATGATATGGCTTGTAAAAGCCTTAAAGAACATCCTTTAGATTCTTGAGAAGAATTAAGGATTCGTTCACATGTTTGGATGACCAACTAAGTTAGGTGTTGAAGTGTTGCACAAACTTTAGTTTCCAAACTCAAATGGGATTTGTTAAAATCCTAGGGTGACCTATTGACTAAGGAGTAAGAGACTAAGAAAAGTGTTTTAGTTTCGCACATTGCAAATTCTACAAAAGGAATCTAAGTAAATTGTGATAAAATCATCAATGTAGGGATTAAGGGTGAATCCCTCTACAAATGATTTTGTCACAAGTTATGCGATAACAATGGGAGCATCTTTCAAATTAAAGAGCCCAAGTCTAGTAAGTAGTCTAGACATATACCTGGATAAATTCATGTCATTAGATATGACATTGAATGGAAGGAAATAGCAATTAATAAAGTTGGAATATATGGATATCGGGTATATCTACTTTCCAAGCTTTTATTGCATCTAAACTAGTGTTAATAATACACTAAAGATTATAAGATATGAAGTAGTGATAGTATATTGACTATTCATATGCGATTATCACATTTATCGTTTGAGTTTTATTAAACTCACCCGCTACCTTGTCGTATCCGAATGGGTTGTAAAGACAAATTGAACCCCGTTAAAGTGAACTGGATTGACATGGTATTCGCCCCTAGTTACTTATATGAGGTGACGTCTCGAAGTGACGAGAGTGTGATGCGATTGATGGCAAGTTCAAGTGCCATTGAGTCATATGGGATGACTAGTCGATCACATAGGCAGGCTGTATGGGACACTCTATCGGGCTGTGACCGCTTATAGAGTTCTGGTAATTCATATAGCCTGGTCGTGACAAGAGCTACTATAGTATTCTTATGAGTCAATTCTTTTTTACTAGAGACTATTCGCCCAAGTTGGCACAACTTCTGATTAGCTTTGATTTATACTCTACGATTTCGTAAATGAGATCAAACTGGGTATATTTTGGGTTATGATGGATTGTGGCTAAACGAAGGGAATAGGGCGATAGGAATTGTCCACCCCTTGTCAGGTTTGTTTGAAATCCCAAGGCCACTCGAGGAGTAGTTAACTTGAAATGCGTGGCCACGCTTGGAAGGTATCTATGATAGATAATTCCGGTCAAACAGTTAATCTCTAGATCGAGAAAACCACTCAAGATATGATCAAGTGTAAGTACGACCTGCAAGACACCTTGCATTGAGTGGGAGATTGTAATAGGACAAGAGAAATGGTGACGCACACTTGTCTAGGACAAGTGGGAGATTATTGGGAATTGTGTCCTCGACAATAATGCGATCACATGATTTAATATCATAATTAAATCTCATACTAAGAATACGTGAGGGATGATTCTTTATATAGTCGACTGATCGTCACTTATCGGTAATGATTGGCTAACTAGAGTTTGACATTACTATCGTGTGACGGTGATGGTCAGTTGATCCCTTTAGGTCACACCTATAGGATGAGGCCCAAATAGATATTTAATTAATTGTATGCGATACAGATTAGTTAATTCCTTAATTATGGGAGTGCAATTTTACGTCTTATTGTAATGTGATTAAATAAGATTTAATTTACTGATTAAGTGTTAAATTACTAAATTAGTTGAGGTATTATATAAGTTTAGAGGTAGACGTAATTAGTTATTTAAAGTTGCAAGAAGTTGTAATTTTAACTAACTAGTAATTATGGGACCCATTATATGTTGATATAATGGTAGTATACTACTCAAAAAGTTGAGTGTATATTATATTATTATTTGTAATATTTAAGTGTTAAATGATTACATTTATAATTAATTATGTAAAATAGTTAAACATATGACTTATAAGCAATTGTGGTACAAATGACAAAAGGCAAAAATGGACCAACATGGGTCCATATTTTCGGCCAAATGAAGAGAACAAAAGATGCTCTTTTGTCTTTTGTTTGTGTTGTTTAAAGTGTGATTGTGACACATCACACAAGCTTTATTCATACTACATCTTACACATATGTTCCCTACACTCAACCTACACTATACAAAAGAGTAAAAACAAAAGCAAAAATATTCCCTACATGGGTGAGAGGCCACCGGTTTTTGGCTCTAAAAATAGAGCATTAGTTGCTCATTTTTCCATGTTGTTCTTTGCTTGTTTTTCTCTCTAGTTTTCCCTCACATGCAATTGCTAAAAACTCTCACAAATACTAATACACTCAATCTATTACTAGAGGTAGTAATACTAGAAATATTAGTATTATTAAGGTTACATTTCTACTACATATCTAGTTAATATTAGTAGGAATTTTTGGGATTAATCTTGGGTGCAACTTATTGGAGTGTCTTCTATGCTTGGAGTCTTAGGAGGATCATCCATCATATTAAGCTCAAGAACAAGTGTAGGAGGTGACCTTACTTGTGCCTAATATTTCGAACCAACCATCAATGTAAGGGACATTGTTTTTCTTATAAATCTTTCATTTTGTTATGCATGCACTAGATCTAAAGAACTAATAATTAACAAGTTAATTAGTTCACTATTAGAGGAGTCTAATAATAGGTATATGAACCTTACAGATATACTCCAAACCGATGTAGACTCCTGGGACCTATATTTTGATGGGGCATCGCAATTGAGAGGATTTGGAATAGGAGTGTTGCTCATTTCTCCTGAAGGCGAGCATACACCAATATCTGTCAAACTCGACTTTGAGGTGACAAATAACGCGGTAGAATATGAAGCTTGTCTCATCGCATTACAAGCAGCAGCAGGTTTAGGCATCAAGAATCTTCGCGTACATGGATATTCATCTTTGATCATCAACCAAATTACGGGATCTTGGAAAATTCGAAGTGAAAGCCTAGCACCTTATCAAGCCAGAATAGACTAAGTAGCCTAATTCTTCGATCAAGTAACATACCTACATCTACCTCGAGAGGAAAATCAATTTGCAGATGCTCTTGCAAAACTTGCATCTTTGATTAATGTTTTGGGTGGATTTTGCGCAAGGCGAAATCAGGTTAGGGTAGATTTTAGTAGGGTTAACTAGCTCTGTATGGTCCGTTAGTCAAGTCGTCAGGGTTAGATATAGGGTTATAAATATAATAAAAGTAACAACAATAAAACAAAGAGTTTTGTGCGTGGAAAACCCTTGAATGGGAAAAAACCACGGGCACCAAGCCAGGAGAGGATTTCAATATGTAATTGGGAGAGTAAAAGTATGACAATGACAATATTTGTAGTATTTCTTTAAGTATTGTATGCGTAGAAGTATGCTTTGTCTTGTGTTGATGATCTCTAAGATATTTCCCAAATGCTCCTTATATCAATTCTAGCTGAACGGCTGCCTGATGCTGGAATTAATGCAGATTATTCTCCTTAATTGCCCGTAATAATTGACAATATTATTCCTATAATTGCTGCATTTACTGCGAAATCTTCCCATTCAATGCTGCGTGTATATTCCTTTTATAACGTGAACTCCTGGTTTAATATCGTCCTGATATTTTGACCGTTGTCCTCTCCATGGCATGGCGCCTATCTTCTTGTGTCCTGATAGCCTGACAGCCTGGTAGTCAGGTTAATATAAGATACTGATCAGGGAGGTTTGCGGATTTCCCGGCCTAACAATTGCCCCTTATCTCCTTATTTTCACTGTGTCAGGACGAAAATGAGGAGATAACCTTAATCTCCGAAAAGTTACCCTACGGTTAAGTTATGCCTAATCAGTTCCTGTAACGGCTGCTTACAGCAGTTTATGACGCGTCTGACTTTTACTGCAACTTCCTTAATGATTATCCACTTTCTTGCGGTTGAAACCCTAATTTACTCCACTATAAATACCTGTTTGCTTCATTGAGTTGAACTTCACCAAAATAATCTTTCATATTTCTCTCTTGATAATCTTTCTCTCTAGTTTCCTTAATTCCCAGTTCTTCAATCTTCAATTAATTTTCATAATTTCTCAAATATGGCCGCAAAAAAGGAGTCTACTAGGGCAGCGGCTCCTGCAACCCCTCCCTCTCAGAATTCTGAAGAAACTTCTTATGAGAATTTTCCTATTTCTTCTGCTGCTCAACCTTCCATGATCAATAAGCCGAGTGATTCTCCATTGGAGATGATCTCAATTTTCCACGGGGATTTCCAGTTCAAGCCTACAAAGGCTTTGAAGGATGATCAGTCTCTTACAAATCGTTTGAAGCCTGAGTTTGAGAAGGTGTTAAAGGATAAGGGGATCATCCCTGCTGATGCTGAAGTCTGGATCCCTGAAAACTCTCCTATCAGGGCCGACTGGGCTTGTCCTGGTTGGTTCTGCATTCATGACTGGGCTTTCAGGGCAGGTTGTAAGCTTCCTTTTTTCTCCTCTTATGGTTGAGGTTATTAAGGAGATTGGCGTTCCATCTTATCAGCTGATGTCGATGGTGTGGAAGGTTGTGTGTTCCATTGAGCATCTCTGTAAAAAGCAAAATATCTCATTTTCCCTTGATGATCTGAAGGCTTGTTATGCTGTCAAAACCAATAATCCTGGCCGTATAAGTTTTAAGGTCAGGGCTTCTACTACACCCCTTTTGAGCAATCTGGATAGCGGCCATGATAAAGGCTGGGCTGCTGGGTACATGTTTGTCAGGACTAATTATGTGGGTCGTAACCTGGCGTATTTAAACTACGAAGCTTGCGTTGCTGGTGAGTTTCTTTCTTTTGTCCTACATGTTTTACTTGTTAGTAAAAAATGAAATGAATATCATATTGAATTATACCTTTTATGCGTGCAATCGATGATTGGGTTATTGAAACTGAGTATCCCACTGCCAATATTTCTGCTTTCCTTGCTATTCCTCCTTTGGAGAGGTCTTAGCCTCTCTGTTGTGGGGTTGGCCATCTCCCTCGCTGTTTGAAGGCTGATGGTGCCGCCAGGGTAGCTAAACCTTCTGAGCTGTTAGTGCCACTACCTCAGGCAGTAAGTCTATCTTGATTTATTTTGTCTTCTTACTTTGGCTTCCTGATGATGTTTAGTTTATATTGCTAATATAGTGTTTCGTGTTGTAGCCACTAGGTCATCTACTCGCCTTGCCAGGTTTGGTATAACTGACCTTTCAGCCAGGCTGGCTAAGAACAAGGAGGAAGGTTCCCAGGGAAGCGGAGATGCTGAACCTGTTATAGATTTGACTGAACAACTTGATGCTCCCAAGGTCACTGTTGTACCTTCTGCCCCTGCTGAAATAAGTTCAGCAGCCCAAAAGAGGAAAATTGAAGATGTTGACAATATGGAGGCTGCTAGGGTGAAAATCAGGGGTTATGCTGCTTCCATATCAAATGTCATGCTCACCCTTGACCCCGTTGAGACTGCTACTCAGGCGGTTGCTTAAGTGGATCATTCAGTCAGCCTTTTGGCGGGTGCCCTGGCTGCTGTAAGGGAGGTAGGCTGGAACAATTTTTATGTGTATTTTGTTTGGGTAGTTTTTATTATTGGGGTATATTACTCATATTCTTCTCCCTATTTTTGGTCAGGGTGCTGCGACCTGTCTCCATAATGCCTATCAGGCTAATTCTTTGGTAGCCAAGATTGATCTGATGAGATTAGATTATGATAGGCTAAAGTCTGAGCTGGATTTTGCACGGGCTGACCTGGCTGCTAAAGGGGCTGACCTGGCTGCTAAAGTTGCTGACTTGGTGTGGGCGCATTCTGAGAGAGATGCTGCTAAGGCGGAGGCAGTTTCAAGTAAGCGGCTCTTGCAGGAAGCTTTGGATACGAATGAGGAGCTCACCCAGGAGAGGGATGACCTGAAGTTCAAGCTAGATGATGCTTCCCTCAATTTCTATATTAAGGGGAGGGCTGCTGCTATGTTAGGGCATGTCGAGGCCATGGCGAAGTGGAACCCTGAAGCTGAGATGGCTTTTGCTGCTTCAAAGTATCCTGACCTGCATAACATGGGAAATGAACAGGAGGTCGATTCTCTAGGGGAGCAGGATGTTGATGCTGATCCGGCTAAGAATGGGAGTGTTGGTACTGTTTCTAAGGAGAAGCAGTAATTTGATTTAGTTGGTATTTGGCCTATCCAGGGGGGATGTCCTTGGGCGAACAATTTTTTCTTTCTTTCTTTCTTTGTCCATGTCAGGGAGACTATCCCAGGTCTTTATGAATATTTTGGTTGTTAGGATTCATTAATTCCATTAGAATACATATTCATATATGAATTAATTAATTTGGTCATAAAATAAATAAATGATCTTATGCATGCAACCATAAAACAAAGTAGAGAAGAAATTGTCACTTCTTACATATGTGTTTCGGATTTTTGGGCACCAACAAGATATCCTACTTGTTAGTTCTTGAGCTTTCCAACAATGGATGAACAAAGGTTCAAATTAGAACCTCTCCCAAAAGCTTATACCCAAGGAATACCCTTAATATTTTAATTAATATTGGACTAGTATCAATTAAACAAGCTTAAATTTAGACACAAAATAGAGTTATGTTCTCTTGTATTTGGGCAGAGAGAGAAGAATTTTGTGAGGTTTTATTTCTCTAAATTTACAAAATTAGAGAGTTATTAAATTTTTCTAACACTAGAAAAATATCATGTAGAGTAGAATAATTATATGAGAAAAACCCTTGCCATTTTCAAGTAGAAAACCGGTTTGAGGGAGAGGAGTGAGCCAATGCATGAGCTTCACATTCTACCCAAGACAAACTAGGCATGCAAGGCTAAGAGTAGGGTTTAATCATTGTGTTTCTATTAAAAATAAACAACACAATATATATCCCAATCCCCTCCATATTTCGGTACATATATATAAAATGGAAAGTCCATTTTATTTTGTCATTTGTCAATTTTGTCATGTGTCACATGTTACATGACATGTTACACCATAATGTATTTTTAACATATTAAAAATCAACATATTAATAAAATATGTAACATACAAAATTTAACTAGTAATTCTTGATTACTTGTACCAAAATGGTTTATCAAATTATAAATTACAATGTCTTGTCTTTATAATAAATTATTCATCTCAATTTCAATTGTTTCGTAAACAATAATTTTATCTAAGTAATAAAACAATTTGATTACTTAGTACGTATCTTATTTAATCGAATTACAATGAGACACATTAATTTTACTCACAAAATCATCCGTCAATTTTAAGAAATTTAATTAACTCGTATCGGCATACGATTAATTAAATAATCAATTAAGAGTAATTCCCTATAGGTATGACCTAAGGGGATCAACTGATCACCACCGTCGCACGACAGTAATGTCATACTCTAGTCAGCCAATCATTACCGATATGTGTGGACCAGGTGACTGTAAAATATTACTTCCCACATGTATTCTTAAATATGAGATTTAAACATGTGATCATTATGATCGACAGTTGTGATCGAATTATTGTCGGAGGACACTTATTCCAACAATCTCCCACTTGTCCTCGACAAGTGTGCGACACCAATTCTCTTGTCCTATTACTAACTCCCACTCAATGCAAGGTGTCTTTCGGGTCGTACTTGCAAGTGATCATATCGAGAGCGGTTTCCTCGATCTGGAGAATAACTGATTGACCGGAATTATCTACCATAGATACCTTCCGAGCGTGGCCACGCATTTCTAGTTCATTACTCTTCGAGTGGCCCTGAGATATTGTTTTAACCCTGACAAGAGGTGGACAATTCCTATCGCACTATTCCCTTCGACTAGCTACAGCCATCATAACCCAAAATATGCCCATTTGATCCCATTTACGAAGGTCGTAGTAACATAAATCAAAGTTAATCTGAAACCGTGCCACCTTAGGTGAACAATGTTTAGTTAAAAGAATCGACTCATTAGAATACTATAGTAGATCTCGCCACGACTATGCTATATAAATTTGCCAGAACTCTATAAGCAGTCATTAGCCCGACAATGTGTTCCTAACAGTCTGCCTATGTGATCGACTAATCATCTCACATGACTCCATGGCACTTGAACATGCCATCAATCGCATCATACTCTAGTCACTTCGAGACGTCACCCCATGTAAGTGACTATGGGCGAATACAATGTTAATCCGTGTTCACTTTAACAGGGTTCAATTGTCTCTACAACACGTTTGGATGTAACAAAGTATAAGGTGAGTTAATAATAACTCAAACGACAAATGTGGACATCACATTCGGGTAGTCAATACCATATTACCACCTTGTGATGTATATTGTAAGTGTGTAAACACTAGTCATTTGCAACATGAGTTTAGCATACCATGTGTCCATGTGTTCAAACTCTTGAATTGCATCTTTATTTTCATGTTTGTCTTACATAGCATGAATCTCACCAAGTACATATCTAGTTTCCAAAACTAGGTTTAGGTTTTTATTTTGAGAAAAATTTCTTGTTGTTTATCACATAACAAACGAATTATGGTGGACGACATAACTTGCACTAGTCAAGTGTTCTTCCAACCCATAATGTATCAGGTATATGTTTTGTAGGATCTTGCAACAATTGTCAAGATGATTAGCCTAGCACTTCTCATAAGTCCTAGCAAATTTGAAAATACTAGTTTTGAGTAACTTCTTACTATAACCAAGTATCTTTTCAAACTTCTTATTTCTCCTTTTAGCTTAATTAGTTTAGGATTTTCATAAATCCTTACGCGTTTTCAAAACTTCAATATGTGCAACTTCTTGTCACATAACAGAGTGTACTATCAAACACTAGAATAGCTCATTAGTTCTCCTCGAGAATTCATGACGATTCTTATATGGCTTACCAATGACTTATCATGCTCTTAAGCATATGATTTATTATAAGACATGTGCATGATTATAATAATGGCGGAAACATTAGTAATTTTTAATCATGTAATCAACCATTCTCAGGTTCACTGAATGACCGCGACTGCTTATGGTAATTCCATTTTCATCGATATGAATAACCTACGTTTCTTGTTGATTTGATGTGCATATCTCAATGCCTATCCAACATCCTATTTTGTTATTGGATTCATCTCAGTCCATTTTTATTCAGAATTGAAAACTCAAATACTTCTTTGTGAAAGACCGTACCAGCTCGTCATTCTCAATGAGTAATGAGTTATAAATTTTTATAAGATGATTGCTCCCACTAAATTTCATGTCTTCACAGGATAATTTCAAACTCCCACTCAATTCCACATGTTTCGTATTTGACTACTCAATCGAAACATTTCAAGAATTGAAATCAATTTTGCTTTGCCAAGTTATTAAGATAAAACCATATATGTTTCCAACATATCTTTTAAAAATACCTATTTTGAAAAGGTTTCAGTCTTAAACTTATGGAAAGAGATTTTAATCTCTAACTCATTCATTTTTATAATGATGCGTAGCAATGTCATTACTTAAATGTGAAATCCCATTTAATACATGTCCTTAAAGTACCCTTTTCGGAAGGAGGTTTAACCATTTCATTTTCATAATGAGGTTAAGTAACGACACTAGCGTGGTTAACAATTAACTTAGCTCTTGTAGACATCGATATATCTTTCTTTCCGACTTTTAATCATAAATCTCATTTATATTCAAGGATGCAATTTTGTTTCATTTAGGCTCTTAAGTAAATATAAATATTGAAACTCTATTTATATCTAGGTCATAAACTAGCAAAATCTCTTGTTCAGACTTTTCTTGAGTCATTATCTTTCAAGAACTTTCTTTTGGTCTCCTCGTGTAGTTATCTTAAGAACATATTCTTTTGATTACTTCACTTATCTTAAGAGCATATTCTTTCGATTACTTCACTTGGTCTCTTTTGTCATGTAGATCTCATCTATTCATGTATACTTTCTATTTTGGTATACAAATCATTCTTTCTTTCGTAGATCTCATTTACTCAAGCATACAAATTATTCTTTGTATTCTGTGTGTCTTAATTTTTCTTCCACTCTATCTTTAGAATAAATACACTAGATATTCAAAGATAGCTTATGAGACACAAATAATGATTTTGAAGTAGAAGGAGGACTATCTCATAGATTAACTAATAGTTTTTAGATTTGATGAGTGTTCTTGGTAATTGACATTCCTTTAGGAAAGTTCATCAACTCAACATCACTTTATAATTGATCATACATAAGTTTCAAGCTTGTGGACATATAATGAATCCTATCATTATAATTGTCAATTAGTTCACTTTAAGTAGATGTTCATATGTTTCTATGTGCAAGCAATAAAAGACGAATTTTTAGAACAAACAAATACGATAAAAGGGATGACTTGGGTTGCAAGCCAAGCCACCAAAATCCAAAATACAACCATTGTTTAAAAGGATCACACATTTCCATGTCGAACACGAAAATTGAAATAGTTCTAAAATCCATAACACTAAAATAAAGACAATAATAAAAGCCAAGCTTCATTGGTAGCTACTCCTAGCTCCTTAATGGTTTCTTAAGCTTGCTTCTCTTTTCCCTTGTCTTTGCTTGGAGGAGTCCCTATTTACAATAAAAAGGGGATACATTATCACAACTTGTATCAAAATACCATAGTTGAATTAGAAACATAAAAGAAAGTATAGTCATTTACCTACTGGAGTGATCTTTCCAGATTTGATGTCACCAATATACTTAGAATAATTCCTCTTCCAATGTCCACCACCATTACAATAATGGCATTTATCAAGAGGACCCTTCTTGGGTTTGGAAGTGCTAGCTTCAAAAGTCCTAGCCTTAGTGTTCATGGGAGCTTCCTCTTACTCATTTTCTCATTCTTCTTGAACTTCCTTTTGCTCTTAGTGCTTATATTTAGCACATCCTTAGGTGGGCTAACATTTAGCCCCATGTCTCTTTCGGCTTTCACAAGTAACTTGTGCAACTCCTCAAGAGACACGTCCTTGTCTTGAATATTGAAATTCACCCGGAATTGCAAATATGCTTTGACTTTGGATAAGGATTGAAGAATCCTATCAACAATGAGTTCCTTGGGGATTTCAACCTTTTGAATTTTCAACGTCTCGACTAGCTCCAACAATTTGAGCACGTGAGGGCTAACCTTTTGGCCCTCCTTGAAATCGAGATCAAAAAATGCCGAGGCCGCCTCTTATTGGACGATCCTTGGTGTTTATGAGAACATTGTCACAAGTTTGGAATAGATTTCATAAGCGGTGCCCATTTTAAAGGCTCTCCTTTGGATATCCGCCTCCATAGCAAAAATCAACACATTTCTTATAGCGGCGGACTCTTTGTTGTAAGCCTCATATGCTTCCCTAGTGGCGGCACTCGACCTAGCATTAGGTTCAGGTGGAGAGGCCTCAATAAGGTAACGAAGCTTGTCGTCACCTTGAGCGGCTAATTTGAGTTGGGCATCCCAATTGGAGAAATTTGACCCATTCTTTTCAAGTTTACAACGATCCATGAAGGATCGGAGCCATGAAACATTAGTGAGAGCGTGAGCGTTGTTGTTTGGTGCGGCCATTTGTTATGAGAAATAAAAGTGGTCTACAAAACAAAAATAGAAGGAATAAAACACTTGCCGTTTTTAAAATAATAATAATACTCGTAAATTTTAATTTAAACAAGTTTTATTGCATTTATCTAGTGACCTCTACCCAACTTTGATAAATGATTCCAAGACCCAAATTCATATCAACTTGGGCACGCTTTGGCGATACATCCCTTATCAATATAACTCGATGGATTAACCCTTTAATCGATTCTACTTTTAGAACTCTTGGTCGATAAAATTACATTAATATATCTTTAGCCCAAAACACATCCGGCTATGGTCGAGAATACTTTTGTTGAGTTCAACCCAAATTTCGAACAAATGTGTCCATGATCCAAATCCACATTAACTTGGGCACGCTTTGGCGATACAGACCTCATCAACATGAATTCGGTGGATAGACATTTATCACCCACTTCCTCTACGTAACAAGGTTTGTACCCCGGTTTGGCCGAGCGCACTCCCTCACGAAATAGGTTTTCATGGTTTCTAATTTTTGGTAAGGCTAAGTCTCAATTGTTTATTTAGCGAGAGGTCATGTCAATTTATTATCTATCACGTTTTAAGTGAACTAAAGCGGTGAAGTACGATAATTGTAACTGACACGGTCGATAAACTCGATTTAAAATGCATGTTTGGTTATGGCGATTTAGCGATGCATGCAACATATAAATAAAATGCAAAGCATAAAAATAAAATCCTAGTATGGCCTTCCTAAAAATAGTAAATATAATAAACTATTACAAATTCGGAAACCAACTCCTTTGGTCCCTTGATCTTCGGTCTTGGCACGCATCTCGAGGTAACACCGTCTTCATGGAAACTCCGGGAAAATTACAAATAATAACAAAATTACATAATTTTCTATTATACATTTTTAATAAAAATAAATCTATTAAATTACAAAACGGTGATACGAGATCACAATAATTACAACCGAATCGATATTCCCATACATTTCGGGTAATACCAATTAAAACTAAGGTCATACTAAGTAAAATTACATAATTCAACAATTATATAAAATAAAATATGACAATCATAAATAAAATGCAGCATTATAATATATATGAACATGCATAATTTTATGCTAAATCGCCTTTTAAGAGCCAATATCGTATATTTTATCGGTTTTTATGGATTTGCGTGATTTAACTTATTAAAATCACAATAATTACATAAATTCATATTTATGTACACGTTAATTACCCTAACCATCCTAGGACTCAAAACTTAGTCTTAACTAATATTTTGACAATAATTAAACATGATTTCTTAAAATTGTTCATAATGGATCAAAAATACAAAATTATGCTATAAACTTCAAATTAAATAATAAAAATTTCAAATAATTCCAAACTTTGAAATTTAAACTCATGAACATTCTGGAAAAATACCATGAAACTCATAATATTCAAAACTTAAGTTAAAAATTTCGAAAATTTATCGAGAAAAACAATGTTGCGATTTATCGGTTTTAACAAATATTACCATTAAAATATGAGAAAAATTATTTTCATCAACTTATCACTTTTAGATTTTTCATGAAAAATTCATAACCAGATTTTTCACTATTTTTGTGATTTTTCACTAAAGTCACTATTTTTGTGATTTTTCATGAAAAATTCATAAATCATGCAAAAAGACTTCACTATAGCCAAATATTTTACACACATCTTGTAAAATTTTATATTACAACATACGAAGTTTCCATGACCAGATTCGAAATATAACTCATATTAACCTATTTACCCATTTAAATATGATTTTAACTTATAAAATTCATATTTCGAGCAAAACAACTTATTTTAACATGACAATTTACAGGCCATCATTAGATAATATATGTGAAAACATATCCAAAAACCACTGACAAATTCAAAGTTTAGCTATTTTTCGTCCAAAAATGACATTTTTCTCATAAAAATCACATTTTAATGCCAAAAATATAAAAAATGAACAATAAAATCCATAAATAAACCAAAATATCCCAAATATATTTTAGGACCAGAAACTTTAACATGCAAAGTGATTTCGTGATATATCATAATAAACACAAAATTACAAGTTTTATTTGTTAATAAGATTAACTTGGAAAAAGAATAAACCGATTTGCATGCAAACAACCTATGGCTCATGATACTACTTGTTAGGATTCATTAATTCTATTAGAATACATATTCATATATGATTTAATTTATTTGGTCATAAAATAAATACAGGATCTTATGCATGAAAACATAAAACAAAGTAGAGAAAAAATCGTCACTTCTTACATATGTGTTTCCGATTTTTGGGCACCAACAAGATCTCCTACTTGTTAGTTCTTGAGCTTTCCAATAATGGATGAACAAAGGTTCAAATTAGAACCTCTCCCCAAAGCTTATACCCAAGGAATACCCTTAATATTTTAATTAATATTGGACTAGTATCAGTTAAAACAAGCTTAAATTTAGACACAAAATGGAGTTATGTTCTCTTGTATTTCGGCCAAGGGAGACGAATTTTGTGAGGATTTATTTCTCTAAAATTTTTACAAAAGTAGAGAGTTATTAAATTTTTCTAACACTAGAAAAATATCATGTAGAGTAGAATAATTATATGAGAAAAACCCTTGCCATTTTCAAGTAGAAAACCGGTTGGAGGGAGAGGAGTAAGCCAATGCATGAGCTTCACATTCTACCCAAGATAAACTAGGCATGCAAGGCTAAGAGTAGGGTTTAATCATTGTGTTTCTATTTAAAATAAACAACACAATATATATCCCAATCCCCTTCATATTTCGGTACATATATATAAAATGGAAAGTCCATTTTATTTTGTCATTTGTCAATTTTGTCATGTGTCACATGTTACATGAGATGTTACACCATAATGTATTTTTAACATATTAAAAATCAACATATTAATAAAATATGTCAAATACAAAATTTAACTAGTAATTCTTGATTACTTGTATCAAAATGGTTTATCAAATTATAAATTTCAACGTCTTGTATTTATAATAAATTATTCATCTCAATTTCAATTGTTTCGTAAACAATAATTTTATCTATGTAATAAAACAATTTGATTACTTAGTACGTATCTTATTTAATCGAATTACAATGAGACACGTTAATTTTACTCACAAAATCATCCGTCAATTTTAAGCAACTTAATTAACTCGTATCGTCATACGATTAATTAAATAATCAATTAAGAGTATTTCCCTATAGGTATGAGCTAAGGGGATCAACTGATCACCACCGTCGCACGACAGTAATGTCAAACTCTAGTCAGCCAATCATTACCGATATGTGTGGACCAGTTGATTGTAAAATATTACTTCCCACATCTATTCTTAAATATGAGATTTAAACATGTGATCATTATGATTGACAGTTGTGATCGCATTATTGTCGGAGGACACTTATTCCAACATTGGTGCCTTTGCCCCAGGGATAAGGGCTTTATTAATATAGGCATGGTGGCCCTTTTTGGCTAATTTTGCCTTCTTGCTTGAGCCTGTGAGTTTTATTTTTCCCATCTTGTTGGTCTTGTCAAACATTTTGTTTGATTAACTTGTAAAGCATTTTTGTTTTATCTTGTTATTCATGAGTAATTCAACCAAGTAAAGTTTTTTGTTATAATGGTTAAAGGGGTCGGAAAACCGGCCTGTCAGGAGGGCTTATGTCCCCTGCCTAGCTGGAGGGCTTGGTATTCGGCCTGTCAGGTGGGCATTTAGACGAAGTGGTTGGGAGAGAACACCCTTGCACCTGTCTTGGTGCGTCCAGCTGGTTGTAATCCGTGGCAGTAAACCTAGTTAGGTCAGAAAATAATTTATGCATATAATCACTTATCATGTATAATTGTTCAGGATTTAAGAAGTGAATAAATGGGTTAGTTGAATACATAGATATGAATTGCATACAAGGCATGTAAAACACATAGTTTTTCAGGTAGCACATCAGGTTGAGTGGTGATTGAATATATACCTGATTTGTAGCCTGATTTGATCTTTACATATGGAATAATTTTAAATGGGTTACATTCCAGGATCTTGGGATCATTTCTCCTTCTAATGTTTGGAGCCTGTATGCTCCTTGTCCAATAATTGAATCAATTAGGTAAGGGCCTTTCCATGTGGGGGCCAGCTTGCCTGCTGATTTTTCTTTTTTATTTGGAAAAACTTTGCGTAAAACGAGGTCTCCTTCCTTAAAGACTCTGATTTTGACGTTTTTGTTGTAAGTCCTGGCAACTGATTGTTGGTATGACGCTATTCTAATCTTGGCAGCGTCTCTTAGCTCTTCTGTTAGAACCAGGTTATCTTGCATCAGGTCTCTATTTGTCTCAACATTATTCAGGCTGTAACTTTGCAGCGGTACACCAGAGAGTAAGGTGTTTGGCCTGTTGATGTCTTTGGAGTTGTTCTGTCTGCCCATAGTACTAATGGAAGCTCTTCAGCCCATCTACCTCGTCTTCTTTTTTAGCTTTTTTTTAGGCAGCTTATGACTACCTTATTGCTTGATTCCATTCTTGGCAAAATGCTTGGGTCTTTTTCCCCACAAATTGGGTTCCATTCTCACATACTACTTCTGACGGGACTCCATATCTGCAGATGATATTTGTCCTGATGAAGGATATTACTTCCTTTTCAGTTACTTGCCTGAAAGAGTCAGCCTCGATCCATTTAGAGAAGTAATCAGTCATAGCCAACATGAATGCTTTTTGTCCTGGAGCTACGGGCAGTTTTCCCATAATATCCATCCCCCACTTTATGAATGGCCAGGGCGCAGAAATTGAGTGAAAGAATTCAGATGGCTGATGTATGATTGGTGCATGAATTTGGCAGGCTTCGCATTTTGAAGAGTATTCCAGGCAGTCATCCCTTAGTGTAGGCCAGTAGTAGCCTGTCCTAAGAACTTTTCTTGCCAGGCTCTTTCCTCCTTTGTGGTTGCCACAGTGTCCATCATGTATTTCTTGAAGTACTAGTTTGGCTTCGTCAGGTTCCAAGCATCTCAGGTAGGGTCCAGCCTGCGATCTCTTGAATAAAGTGTTATTGATGATAACATAAGTTGAAGATCTAATTTTAAAAGCCCTTGCCTCATGTCTGCCCTGAGGCTGTATTCCTCGGAGAAACCAATCATAATAGGGTTTAGTCCAAGAAATATTATCCTGATTGACAGGATTGACTTGTTCAGGCTTGCTGATGGCTGGCTCTAATAAATGAACAATTGGTATTTTGTCAAAAACTGTAGGGGTAAAATTTGATCCTAGGTTGGCCAAAACATCAGCCTGGGTGTTCAGGTCTCTTGATATTTGATCTATGTCAAATAAAGCAAATTTAACGGTAAGGTTTTTTGCATGTTCTAAATACGAAATCATTTTTACATCCTTAGCCATATAAATTCCCTTTATTTGATTAGCAATTAGGAGTGAATCTTTTTTACCTTTAGGTTTTGAACCCCGAGGTCTTGACATACCTTTAAGCCTGCTATCAGAGCTTCATATTCTGCTTCGTTGTTTGTAGCTTTGAACTCACAGCTTATAGCTCGCGCTATCATATCTCCCTGTGGTGATTTAAGCACTAATCCTAACCCTGTCCCCCTAGTGTTGGATGCCCCATCTATGAACAAGGTCCATTCTTAGTCTCGGGTTTTATTTTCTAGTTGGTTGACCTCTTTTTTCAGGGCAAGTTCCAGGTTAGGGTTAAAGTCAGCCACAAAGTCTGCTAGGGCCTGCGATTTAATCGCTGCCCTGGGTTCAAAGGAGATATCGTACGTGCTAATTTGCACTGACCATTTGGCCATCATGCCTGAAAGTTCAGGCTTACGTAGGACAAATTTTATGGGTAAGTTGGTCCTGACTATAATGGGTGGCTTTCAAAATAAGGTCGCAATTTAGTACATGACATAATCAAAGCTAAAACATATTTCTCAAGTAGTCCATACTTCATCTCAGCATCCAGCAGGCTTTTACTTACGTAATAAACAGGGTGTCGCTGGCCATCCTGTTCTTTTACTAGGACTGCACTGACTGCTGTGTCACTAAGGGATAAGTATACTGACAGGGTGATCGGTCCGTTTCGTGTTCACAATTTAATAGATGTTGTCGTTGGGTCACGTCCGAATCAAAACACAATTTATAGCTTCACAAACAACTCTACAATTAGTAAAGAGGCAAGTAAAGGTCGGATCCCAAGGGACGGGAATTGAGATGAGATTTCTATTGAAACTAGTGGTGTCTTAGGGCAAGTTCCAGGTTAGGGTTAAAGTCAGCCACAAAGTCTGCTAGGGCCTGCGATTTAATCGCTGCCCTGGGTTCAAAGGAGATATCGTACGTGCTAATTTGCACTGACCATTTGGCCATCATGCCTGAAAGTTCAGGCTTACGTAGGACAAATTTTATGGGTAAGTTGGTCCTGACTATAATGGGTGGCTTTCAAAATAAGGTCGCAATTTAGTACATGACATAATCAAAGCTAAAACATATTTCTCAAGTAGTCCATACCTCATCTCAGCATCCAGCAGGCTTTTACTTACGTAATAAACAGGGTGTTGCTGGCCATCCTGTTCTTTTACTAGGACTGCACTGACTGCTGTGTCACTAAGGGATAAGTATTCTGACAGGGTGATCGGTCCGTTTCGTGTTCACAATTTAATAGATGTTGTCGTTGGGTCACGTCCAAATCAAAACACAATTTATAGCTTCACAAACAACTCTACAATTAGTAAAGAGGCAAGTAAAGGTCGGATCCCAAGGGACGGGAATTGAGATGAGATTTCTATTGAAACTAGTGGTGTCTTAGGGGTGTCACAATTTGGGTTGATGTAGAAGGTCACTAACTAAATAGTAATGAAAGTAAATAAGCAAGATGATTTAAAAGGGTTGTAAACAATTGATAAAAAGCACTAGGGTGTCATGGGGTCATAGGGGAATCATGGGAATTGATCATACAAACATGTTCTCAAATTATAAGCAAGCAATTATTGTTGTGATGGATTGAGTTGGGTTATATCTTACAATCCTAGGAAAGTTTGGGTCCCGGACCCGAATCGATTAGATTGTACAACACCTACAAGTCGACTTAGTCTTCCCTACTCAACAACATGCATGGTCTAATGAGACTCGAGTTGGTTTATGTCTTACAAGTCTCATTGAAAAGATAGGTGATGGGTAAAAGATGCAAGGATTCATAGGCTCACATTTCATCAAACATAACATGTGCATGAGTTGAGATCAAAACAAGCAAGCAAATAAACCATGAAAGCATATTAATTTAAGCATGAATCATTCCCCATGTTGGTTTCCCCTAATTATCCATTAACCCTAGCTAGGTCACTACTCATTCATTATCATGTTGATCATACTAGCAAGGTTGTCAATCATACCAACAAAAGGAAATATGATGAATAAATGAAAGTAATTAACAATAATTAAAAAGGGATTAAGAGAATTATACCTACTAATGATTCCAATAATAAAGCAAAGAATAAAAGAAGTACAAGATGCTTGATTGAGAGGTTGTCAATCTCCCAATAAAAACCCAAATAATCTTCAATTACCCAAAATAAAGGATGAACAAAAGAGAGATTAAGGAAATAAAACTTGTATTGAAACTTGATTAATTGTTGATTACAATACTAAAGAGAGATTTTATTGATATTAACTACTCTAATAATTGATAAGAAGAACATGCTCTTCTAATTAGACTAATGGGGTATTTATAGTGAAAATTAGGTGGATGCATTAGGGTTAACTAAGGGCTAAACTAGTAATTACACTTTTTAGATTGAGCAGGGAGAAGCCGGTATTTTTCGAAAGAAGGGCTTCTTTCTTTGATGCATGAAGAGACGAATTCGTGTTGGGCTGGAATCCGGGCGTATTGGTGTCGGGACGGGCGGATTGTAGCAGGGGAAGACGGGCGTCTTTGAGGGAATCCGGGCGGTTCTGGTGGCTGCTTACCCGGGCGGCTTTGAAGGAAGACGCACGGATTCTCGTGCCGGGGATGGATGGATTCAAGGCAATCCGCTCGGATTGTAGCTCAGCATGGTTTCTTCTTCTTTTCTTCCCTTTTCTTCATAAAATCCTTGGGGATTTCCTCGGGGATGCAAGGATCCTTTCTCAACATTGCTCATCTACTATCATATGTACAAAGGCCTTCTAATCTTGTCTCTCCTTGATGCTTGGTCAATGAATTTAATCAATTTAGTCTCGTTTTTCCATGAAAATGCAAGATTTGCACTCCTTTCCTACCAAGGGATCAAAATCTCAAAGTATATGCAAAACAAAGAACTAAAGACAATAAATGACCCAAATATGCACTAAAAAGCATGGGAACAAGGCTAATTCGGGGGCTAAATATGCGCTAATTATGGTCACATCAAATATCCCCAAACCGAACTTTTGCTCGTCCCGAGTAAAGAGGTGACAAAGACTAGGACCATTATTTAAACTAACCTAATAACATAGGCGATATGAGACAATTAGCGGGTCTCACTCCGCCCCTTCAACTCACAACAAGACAACCATGAGGTAGGATGCCTTTTTGCAAGGCAAGGTGGGTCTTGCCAAAATTGCGACACATACAAACATTAAGCACACAAAATCAAATAATGGATGCATCTACAAAAGGAATAGCCACTTCCTCATCATGTGGCGGAGGCACTAAGAGAGAACAAATTTAAGAGCATATAATCCTTCACAAATACTATTTCAACAAATTACTAAGGCTAAGAGGATGACACTAAATCACCTCAAAATGGTGTTAAACTAGACTACTTTCGTCCTCAATTTCCAAATGCTTTCGTCAAGAGCGATCGGATGGTGGTGGAATGATGATCCCTATGATGCTAGTAGCATATGACATGACAAGTCTCGAATTCTCTACAAAAGTAAAGGTCATGGATCGTCCGAAGCTCGACAAAGTGGTTTGACAAAAAGTTTTTTGGGAATGAAATGCTCAAATCTTTATAAACAATGGGTGGATATGACTAATATTCAAAATTGTCCTCATTCAACTTTCACATTTCAAAAATTTAAGATGGGGTTTGTCCCTTTTGGGCTAGTGTCCTTTGCTTTCGCCAATCGCTTATTAGGCAACCGGTTAACCTCTAGACAATAGCTTTTTGGGGTGATAGTCACTCTGTCTCTGGGCGGTCGAATTCACAACCGTGTGGGGGCCCAATTCAATGGATCCCTCTCCAAAGCACATCGAAGTGGTACGCCTCCATCAAAACAACTAAATTTCTCAACATTTCATAACATTTGAGGTTTCCTTAGCAATAAATTACTTCCACATGACAAAATTTTCGAAATGAGCACTTCAAACTTATTGATAGAAAGTATTTTTGGGTTGCCTTACCACAAGGTCAATCAAGGTCACCTAGACAAGTTAACCAAGTCCACATCGCATCACGGGGTTGGATAGGTGACTCACATGCAAACCCTTGACTAGGCTTTGGGTCATGGGTCAAAAGACACTAGTATGACACAACCTAGGGTGTTTTACAACCATTCTAGTAGGCAAAGTCTTAAGTTGAAAAAGTATTTGTAATGGCTTAGTTGCTCTTGTCAAAGTTCTCAATTAGACACTTTTCAAAATGTTTTATCTAAATGCAACTACATGCCATGATGTAACTATTATATACATTCTAATTCAAGTGATTCTATCAACTAATATGACATATAAACTAAATGCAAGTCCTAAGTTCACATTGTTATACCGCATCAATCAAAATAAAGCCACATAGTCATTAACATAAAGAGGAAAAAGGAGATCGGAAAGATCATACCATGCGGTCTTCATGATCCTCATGTCTCGGATGTGGCATAGTCAATCAATGTGAACAAGGATAGAACAAACAATATACAATATATACATTATATATACATAACTACACTACAAAAGAAATAAACATGTTTTTGGGGTTTTTCAATTTTCACATTTTTACGGTTTTTCGAAGTTTTTCAATTTTTTTTGGATTTTTGAATAAAAGTTAAGTTAGAATTCCCCATCCCCACACTAATATGGGCATTGTCCTCAATGGCCAAAATGATGGGGAATTATGCAAACATGATGCATGATTTCTACACTAAATGCAAGCTACACTAATCTACACTACATGATGCATGGTTTTTGTTTATGACGGAGAGGATAATTTAGATTACCTCCCGTTGTGTATGCATTAACTTCCCCAAACCGATCTAGACATTATTGCTAATGTCCAAGGATGGGTGTAGTTCATGCACACATTATGCAATGCATGAAACTAATTTTGTCATTTTGGATTTTGAAAGGTGGGAAAAGAAAATGAGAACACCTCAATGGGGCCGAGCTGTTAGTCCTCAATGGTGCTAGGACTACTCCAACAATGATCAAGAAAAATAAATAAATAGAACAAAGAGAGAAATAGACAAACCTCAAGAGGGTAGGAGCCTCTAAAGCTTGCTAATCTTCCATCATATCATCATTATCATCACCTTCCTCACTAGAAGTGGTCTTATCACCACTTTCTCCCTCACTTTGCTCATCACCTTGCCAATCATCCTCTTCTCCTTCTTCACTAGCTTCTTCATCAATGTTATCATCAACCTCTTCATTACCAAAAACCTCATTATCACCCGGATGAATTAACCAAGAAAAGAGTGAAAAATCTTCAATTTCTAGTACACCCAAATCGATTTAAAGATGTAAGGCTTTGCCTTTATGAATTCAAAAATCGACTCAAAGGTTGAAGATTTTGTGCTTGGTTTTGATTTTTGTTGGAAGAGGAGTGATTGATTTGTTGTTAAAAGGATGTTTTGATTTGATTTTGGTGACTGTTGTTGAGGAATCTTGTTTTTGTGATGGAGAGGATGAGGGTTTTGAGGGTTATGAGTAGTGTTATGAATGAAGGAATGAAGAAATGAATGTGGGAGGGGGTTTATAAAACCCGAAAAATTTGAACTGCAGGGGTAAGACGGGCGGATTCTGCTCGGGACGCCCGGATTTGGTCTGTTCTGGGTTGGGAAAAACTCGCCAAAAGACGGGCGTCTTTCAGTGAAGACGCTCGGATTTGCAAACACGGGACGGGCGTCCTCTACAGAAGACGGTCGGATTCCTTCACAGGGATTTTTCTTGTTTTCTTCAGCCAAGAAGACGGGCGTCTTCCTTTCAGGACGGGCGGATTTTTAAAGACGGGCGGATTTGGATGCAGGACGCCCGGATTCGTTGACAGTCAAAAATTTCAAAAATTCAGCTCATAATAGGATGGGCGTCTTCTAACCAATATGCCCGGATTGCCTGAAGACGGGCGGATTCTCTTGAATCCGCTCGGATTCGACCCCTTTGTACCCGGATTCAGTTCCATCCGTGTACTTTGCATATCCCTTGTCATTTTTCCATTCTTCTTCATATCTCGTGTTCTTCATTGTGGGGGCACTACTAAGACATGGATAGCCTAGGCAATTGCCATCCCCACACTAAGCTAAAGCACTACACATTAATTGAAATTATTAGTCCCTCCCTCACTTCTCTCAAACATGATAATTATCTTGATCAAAGTATAAAAATCCAAAAATAACAAAAATGCAATATAAGAATTGAAATGCAAGTTAGGGAGTTAGAAATATTTACAAATGGTGGTGTAGGGAGGACTCCACAAAACTCTCATTCTTGATGAGATGTCAAGGGGGCATGTGCAAGGTGTTGTTGATGTTGCTCAACACCTTGAAACAGTAATCAAAAGCTTGTTCATTATCATGATAGAGGTCTTCAATAGACCTTGGCCCTTGTTGTCGGTCTTGATCGATGGCATTACCAATGTAGGGATTAAAAATCCCTTCAAATTCGTCATCCCAAAGACCACATACTTCATTAAGTTGATCATTGAAAATCTCTTGATTTGATGGAGACAACTTTCCCATTTCCTTTTCTTGGCCAATAAGGCCGTTTTCTTCATTGCTTGTCTTTGATGAGCTTTGCAAGCTCTCTTTGTCACAATTCACTTGCTCTTTGAATGGAGCATCTTCAATTTTCTTCTTCCATTGGAGTTCCGATTTCTTCCTTTCATCCTTCCGACTATAATGATCGATCATAAAACACGGTTCATGTAAACGGGGAGCTCTCATAGTCTTGTCAAGATTAAAAGTTATACTCTCATCTCCCACTTCTAGAGTGAGCTCACCATGTTTTACATCAATCACCGCACCCGCGGTGTGTAAGAAGGGTCTTCCTAGAATGATTGGAACGTTGGAATCTTCCTCCATATCAACAATGACAAAGTCCACCGGGATGAAAAACTTCCCAATTCTTACGGGGACATATTCCCATATCCCTAACGGTGTCTTCGTCGATCTATCGGCCATTTGGAGTGTGATATTAGTGCATTTAAGCTCTCCCATCCCCAACCTTTTACTCACCGAGTACGGCATAACACTCACACTAGCCCCTAGATCACATAAGGCTTTGTTGATCGTGGTGTCGCCAATGGTACACGGTATTGAGAAGCTTCCCGGATCCTTTAGTTTTGGAGGTGAAATCCCTTGAAGTATTGCACTACTCACCTTAGTGAAGGCGATAGTCTCAAGTTTCCAGATCGACTTCTTCTTTGTGAGGATGTCCTTAATGTATTTCGCATAGGCCGACACGTGATTGATTAATTCCGTGAAAGGAATTGAGACTTCCAAATTCTTCACAATTTCCATAAACTTTCCAAGTTGGTCATCAAATTTGGGCTTGGCTTGACGACTAGGAAATGGAAGTCTAATCACAATGGGCTCCTTCTCCTTGACCTTGTCTTCATTTTTCTTTGAAATTTCTTCTTTTGATGATTCTCCATCTTTGGAGTTTTGCACAATTTCTTCCTTATCACTTGCTTCCACAACTTCATCCTCAACTTGCTTCTTCGGTGCTTCATACCTTGTACCACTTCTCAAGTGAATGGCACTAACCGTTTCATGTCTTGGGGGATTACTTTGAGGTGATAATTGCCCCTTTTGTCTTTGTGAGCTTGAAGATGCTAGTTGAGTCAATTGGGTTTCCAACATCTTGGTGTGAGCTAGAATGTTGTTGCTGGTGGTTTCCTTTGCTTGACTATATTTTTGCATTTGAGTGAAAAACTCTTGTTGATTCTTTTGCATTTGGAGGACCGCTTTTTGAACATCAAAACCTTGGTCGTTTTGGTGATTGTATGGATTTTGATTTTGGTAACCTTGGTTTTGGTTGTAAAAGGGTCTTTGATTTTGGTTTCTCATGGGAGGTGGGGTGTATGTTGTTTGAGAGTTTTGAACATTTTGGCTTTTGTATGAGAGATTTTGATGAAACTTGGTGCTTTCATTGTAATAATTGGAATAAGGCGTACCACTCTTGTATGCTTGGAAAGCATTCACTTGTTCATTTGTTCCCCTACATTCACTTTGGTCATGTCCCAAAGTTCCACAAATCTCACATATCCCACTTGGGATTGATGAGGATGCCGTCATGGCATTAACATGATGCTTTGGTGATTTTGAGGCTTCTTCAAGTCTAGCCATAGCTTGTTCAAACTTTAAATTGATTGTGTCAATGTGAGCACTAAGTTGAGCACCCAATTGAGTAACGGAGTCCACTTCATGCCTTCCTCCTCTAGTAGCCTTGCGAGGTCTACTATATTGTGAGTTATGGACCGCCATTTCCTCAATCTTGTTCCATGTTTGATTGTCAACAACTTCGGTGAACATTCCATTTGATCCCATGTTGAGAATGTTCCTTTAATCTTCATATAGACCGTTCCAAAATTGTTGTACCAAGAACCACTCGCTAAGTCCATGGTTAGGACATGAGCGACAAATTCCCTTGAACCGCTCCCAAGCTTCATACAAAGATTCTTCATCCCTTTGCTTAAAACCCGTAATTTGATCTCTTAGCATGTTAGTCTTTTCCGGTGGGTAGAACTTTTTGTAGAAAGCTAGAACCAACTTCTTCCAAGAATCTATTCCGAGAGTGGCCTTATCAAGGCCCTTCAACCATTGTTTCGCGGTGCCGATTAGAGAAAAAGGAAATAAGACCCATCGAATTTGGTCTTGAGTCACACCGGTTTGAGAAATCGCATCACAATAGTCACAAAAGGTTTCCATATGAGAATGAGGGTCTTCACTAGGCATCCTCCCAAATTGGCTCCTTTCGACTAATTGGATAAAGGCGGATTTGGTAATAAAATTTCCGGTCAAATGTTGTAGTGTGGGAGTACCATTTGGTAGGTTCTCCTCGGTGGGTACGGAATGTGATGAAAATTTAGGCATTGTAGGTTGATTTTGTGGGGTATTTTGTGTTGGGTTCTCCTCACCTTCTCTTGCAAAAGGGTTGATGAACTCAATAGTTGGTTAAATATCCACTACCTCACTAATACCTCTCAAATTCCTCCTAACAAATCTCCTATTGTTTGTCAAGGTTCTTTCGATTTCACGATCAAAAGGTAACAAATCACCTTGTGACCTTCTAGACATGCAAAATATCAAACAACTTGAAAACAATTAGAACAAACCTTGAGGAGTTTTACTTCACCAAGGCAAAGATAGACACAACTAGTAACAATATAAGAAAATCTAAATCAAGTTAACACCGTCCCCGGCAAGGGCGCCATTTTTGATCGGTCCGTTTCGTTTTCATAACTTAATAGATGTTGTCGTTGGGTCACGTCCGAATCAAAACACAATTTATAGCTTCACAAACAACTCTACAATTAGTAAAGAGGCAAGTAAAGGTCGGATCCCAAGGGACGGGAATTGAGATGAGATTTCTATTGAAACTAGTGGTGTCTTAGGGGTGTCACAATTTGGGTTGATGTAGAAGGTCACTAACTAAATAGCAATGAAAGTAAATAAGCAAGATGATTTAAAAGGGTTGTAAACAATTGATAAAAAGCACTAGGGTGTCATGGGGTCATAGGGAAATCATGGGAATTGATCATACAAACATGTTCTCAAATTATAAGCAAGCAATTATTGTTGTGATGGATTGAGTTGGGTTATATCTTACAATCCTAGGAAAGTTTGGGTCCCGGAGCTGAATCGATTAGATTGTACAACACCTACAAGTCGACTTAGTCTTCCCTACTCAACAACATGCATGGTCTAATGAGACTCGAGTTGGTTTATGTCTTACAAGTCTCATTGAAAAGATAGGTGATGGGTAAAAAATGCAAAGATTCATAGACTCACATTTCATCAAACATAACATGTGCATGAGTTGAGATCAAAACAAGCAAGCAAATAAACCATGAAAGCATATTAATTTAAGCATGAATCATTCCCCATGTTGGTTTCCCCTAATTACCAATTAACCCTAGCTAGGTCACTACTCACTCATTATCATGTTGATCATGCTAGCAAGATTGTCAATCATACCAACAAAAGGAAACATGATGAATAAATGAAATTAATTAACAATAATTAAAAAGGGATTAAGAGAATTATACCTACTAATGATTCCAATAATAAAGCAAAGAATAAAAGAAGTACTTGATGCTTGATTGAGAGGTTGTCAATCTCCCAATAATAACCCAAATAACTTCAATTACCCAAAATAAAGGATGAACAAAAGAGAGATTAAAGAAATAAAACTTGTATTGAAACTTGATTAATTGTTGATTACAATACTAAAGAGAGATTTGATTGATATTAACTACTCTAATAATTGATAAGAAGAACATGCTCTTCTAATTAGACTAATGGGGTATTTATAGTGCAAATTTGGTGGATACATTAGGGTTAACTAAGGGCTAAACTAGTAATTACACTTTTTAGATTGAGCAGGGAGAAGCCGGTATTTTTTGAAGTAAGGGCTTCTTTCTTTGATGCATGAAGAGACGAATTCGTGCTGGGCTGGAATCCGGGCGTATTCGTGTCGGGACGGGCGGATTGTAGCAGGGGAAGACGGGCGTCTTCGAGAGGATCCGGGCGGATTCTGGTAGCTGCTTACCCGGGCGTCTTTGAAGGAAGACGCACGGATTCTCGTGCTGGGGACGGACGGATTCAAGGCAATCCGCTCGGATTGTAGCTCAGCATGGTTTCTTCTTCTTTTCTTCCCTTTTCTTCATAAAATCCTTGGGGATTTCCTTGGGGATGCAAGGATCCTTTCTCAACATTGCTCATCTACTATCATATGTACAAAGGCCTTCTAATCTTGTCTCTCCTTGATGCTTGGTCATTGAATTTAATCAATTTAGTCTCGTTTTGCCATGAAAATGCAAGATTTGCACTCCTTTCCTACCAAGGGATCAAAATCTCAAAGTATATGCAAAACAAATAACTAAAGATAATAAATTACCCAAATATGCACTAAAAAGCATGGGAACAAGGCTAATTCGGGGGCCAAATATGCGCTAATTATGGTCACATCATAGGGGTTCTCCCTTTTCTGGTTTAGCTAGTAAGGGCGGAGATGATAGATAAGATTTCAAGTCTTGAAACTCTATCTCATGTTCATCCGTCCATTGAACATGTTTATTCTTTCTGAGGAAGTTGTAAAATGTTTTGCATCTCTCAGAGGATCTGGATATGAAATGGTTCAGGGCAGCTACCCGGCCTATCAATTTTTGGATATCCTTGACGGATTTGGGTGACTGCAGTTCCAGGATATATTTTATCTGTTCAGGGCTGGCTTCTATGCCTCTCTTTGTGACCATGTATCCAAGGAATTTGCCTGCCGAGACTCCAAAGTGGCCTTTTGCAGGATTAAGCTTCATGTTGTATTTCTCCATATTTCTAACGCTATTTCCAAATGTTTCACATGATCTTCTGCATTTTTGGATTTCACCACCATGTCGTATATGTGCACCTCCATGATATCACCTATTTGGTCTTTAAACATCATGTTGAGCAGGCGCTGATACGTTGCCCCTGCATTCTTCAGGCCGAAAGGCATTGCGGCGTAACAGTATATGCCTCAGTCTGTAATCAATGTAGTACTATCCTGGTCAGCAGGGTGCATCTTTATTTGATTGAATCCACTGGAAGCGTCCATGAATGACAGCATTTCATGGCCTGATGTGGCGTCTACCATGGCATTAATATGTCGTAAAGGAAATGGATCTTTGGGACAAGCTTTGTTCAGGTCAGTATGGTCTACACAAACTCTCCACTTTCCATTCTTTTTCTGCACAACAACCACGTTAGCTAGCCACTCAGGGTACATTACTTCCCTGATCATTCCCATATCCAATAGTTTCTCTACTTCTTCGTTAATTATGGTATTTCTTTCAGCTGCAAATTTCCGCCTTTTATGTTGTACAGGCTTAAAAGATGGGTCAACATTGAGTTTATACGTAATTATATCAGCGCTAATTCCAGACATATCAAAATGTGACCAAGCAAACCAAGATGATTTGTTTTTAAGGAACTTTACTAGTTCAGGCCTGACACTATCTGGGGCGTCAGGTCCTACTAAAACATACCTGTCAAGGTACTTAGGGTCCAGAATTACTTAATCTGTTTCCATTCTGGGAGGTGCTACATAAGTGCTCCTGACAGGGTACTGTAATTGCTATGAAAGGGACTTACCTGCCTTGGAAGTCTTCAAAGCTGTTGTGTAGCATTCTTGGGCTGCCTTGTGATCCCCTTTGACTGTGGCTATGCCCCATTCTGTTGGTATCTTGATACACTAGTGATAGGTTGATGGTAAGGCCTTGACATTATGAATCCAGGGTCTACCCAAGATTGCGTTGTAAGATGACAGGGAATCAAGGACTCCAAATTTCTCAGAAGATGAGACTCCTTCAATGTAAGTTAGGAGGTGGATTTCTCCTAGAGTTCTCCTGGTTTCGCCACTGAATCCTACTAGGACACTGGATTTTTTGGTGATTTGGTCCTCGTTGATCTTCATGGCTTTCAGCACGTCAAGCATGATCAAGTTTACTGATCTGCCTCCGTCTACCAGGGTCCTTCTCACTGTGGCGGTTCCAATCTTCATAGAAATTACTAGGCCATCATGATGAACATCAGGAATACCTACCAGGTCACAATCATTGAAAGTGATTGTTGGGATATGGTCTGGTTTGCAGGGTGAGACAGTCCTTGGCGTCCTGGCTATCTTTTTTGCTGCTGAACTGGTCAGACCGCATATTTCTTATCCACCAGATATGAATTTTACTTCGTATATTGGAGGTGGTGGAGGTAGGATGCGATCCTGCTTATGCTCCTGATCCTCTTTACCCTAGTTCGCATTCCTGCCTTTCGTCTTGATTAGGTCTTTTAGGTATCCGGATTTCAGCAGGTAAGCCACTTCTTTCCTCAGGGTAAAACAGTCGTCCGTCGTGTGTCCAATGTCCATGTGGAATTCGCACCATTTGGAATTGTCCCTTCTGGGGTTGGGATTTTCCAACTTCCTGGGCCATTTGACTGCTGATCCCATGTTGTCGCCACAGTTCATCATGACCCAAAATTTACTTATTTGACTTCAGTTACGACAGTCGTAGAGTATAAATAAAAGCCAATCAGAAACTTGTGCCAACTTGGGCGAATAGTCTCTAGTCAAAAGAATTTACTCATAAGAATACTATAGTAGCTCTTACCACGACCACGCTATATGTATTTCCAAAACTCTATAAGCGGTCACTGCCCGATAAAGTGTATTATAGAGTCTGTCTATGTGATCGACTAGTCATCCCACATGACCCTATGACACTTGAACTTGCCATCAATCGCATCGCACTCTAGTTATTTCGAGACATCACCTCCTATAAGTTACTAGGGGCGAATCTTATGTCAATCCAGTTCACTTTAATAGGGTTGAACATTGTCTCAACAACCTATTTGGATATAACAAAGTAATAAATAAATGCGTTTTCATAAAGAAACTCAAACGATAAATGCGATTATCATATATAAACCAAAAACAAAGTTTTTTGTTTTATATCTCATAATCTAATACAAATTTGGCATGCGTTTCAGAACCATGGAAATAAAATGTTGGTCATGCTTAGCCTGCGATAAAGGCTTGGTTAAAGGATCAATGACGTTATCATCTGTCCCAACCTTACAAATCGTTATTTCCTTCCTTTCGATGAAATCTCTAATTACATGAAATTTTCTAAGTACGTGTCTAGACTTGTTACTAGACTTGGGCTCTTTAGCTTGAAAGATAGCCCCACTATTATCGCAGAAGATCGTGATAGGATCTGTGGCGGTAGGAACTATCCTTAGCCCCTCCAAAAATTACCTAATCCACACAGCTTCCTTGGCAGCTTCAGATGTTGCAATGTACTCAGCCTCCTTCGTAGAATCCACAATGAGCGACTCTTTGAAACTCCTCCAGCTAACCGCCCCACCATTAATCATGAAAATAAAGCCAGCCTGTGATTTCAAATCATCCCTATCAGTTTGAAAGCTCGAGTTAGTATAACCCTTCACACTTAGCTCAGAATCTCCTCCAAACACCAAGAATGAATCCTTAGTTCTTCTCATGTACTTATGGATATTCTTGACGGCTATACAGTGACTTTCACCTAGATTGGCTTGATATCTACTTGTCATGCTCAAAGCATACGATACATCGGGACGAGTGCATATCTTGGCATACATGATTGATCCAACAACATAAGCATAAGGGATCAATTTCATACGTTCAACATCTTCAGGTTCTGTGGGTGACTGAGACTTGCTCAATGTAACCCCACTACCTATTGGAATAAAACCCCTCTTGGAGTTGTCCATGTTAAAACGTCGAAGAACCTTATCAATATAAGACTCTTGACTTAGTGCTAATATCCTTTTAGATCTATCTCTATAGATCCGGATACCTAATATACGTTGTGTCTCTCCTAAATCTTTCATTTGGAAATGATTCCCAAGCCATCCCTTAACAGACGTAAGCATTGGTATATCATTGTCAATGAGAAGTATGTCGTCTACATATAAGATTAGAAAGATGACTTTACTCCCACTAAACTTCATGTATAAACTTAGTCCTTCGACACTTCGAGTGAAACCATTCTCTTCTATTACATGATCAAAACGATGGTTCCAGCTTCTCGATGCTTGCTTAAGACCATAGATGGATCTCTTAAGTTTTCATACCATGTTAGGATTTTTAGGATGTAAAAAATTCTCAGGTTGTGTCATGTAAACTTCCTCCTCTAAATACCCATTTAGGAAGGCGGTTTTGACATCTATTTGCCATATTTCATAATCATGAAATGCGGCAATCACTAACATAATCCGAATTTATCTAAGCATGGCTACTGGAGTAAAGGTTTCATCATAGTGTAAACCATGAACTTGGGTGAAACCTTTCGCAACTAGCCTTGCTTTGTAGACATCATCATGCCCTTCTATACCATTATTTACCTTAAAGATCCATTTGCATTGAAGGGGTCATATACCTTTAGGGAAATCAACCAAGTCCCATACTTGGTTCTCATGCATAGATTTTATTTCGGATTGCATGGCCTTTTGCCATAAAGTTGAATTGGGAATAGAAATTGCTGCTTTGTAGGTTACGGTTTCGTCACTTTCCAAAAGTAAGACGTCCAATTCCTCATCCATCCTGATGATGCCCACGTATCGATCGGGTCGATGACTAACCTTACTTGACCTCCTTGGTTCGGAAGGAACAATAACATGATTAGATGATGAAGGAACATCTTATTGCACCTCTTCTCCAGTTTGTGGTTCTTGAACTTCGTCAAGTTCAAGTTTTCTCCCACTCTGGCTCCTAGAAATGTAATCCAATTCTAGAAAGACAGCCTCATAAGCCACAAACACTTTGTTCTCATGACGGTTGTAGAAGGAATATCCACGATTGTTCTTTGGATAACCTACAAAGTAACACTTGTCAGATTTAGGTGATAGCTTATCGGTAGATTTATTTTTGACATAAGCATCACAACCCCAAATTTCATATATGACAAGTTTGGGACTTTTCCCTTCCATATCTCAAATAGAGTCTCATCTGTAGCTTTGGTTGGACATTGGTGTAATGATTTTATGGCCGTTAGAATTGTAAAACCCCAAAACGAATCTGGTAGATCCGTTTGACTCATCATAGATTGAACCATATCTAGTATGGTTTGATTCCTCCTTTCGGCAACATCTTTTAGTTGAGGTGTACCAGGTGGAGTGAGTTGTGATACAATACCACAATCTTTTAAATGAGAATCGAATTCAGTGCTAAGATATTCTCCACCACGATCGGATCGTAGTGCTTTAATCTTCTTGTTCAATCGGTTCTCTACTTCCTTTTGAAATTGTTTAAATTTCTTAAATGCCTCACTTTTGTATTTGATTAAGTAAACATACCCATATCTTCTTAAATCATTTGTAAAAGTGACGAAGTAGTCATAATTTCCCCTAGCAGTGATATTCATTAGACCACATACATCGGTATGTATTAGTCCCAACAAATAACTTGCTCGTGTCCCTTTACCACTAAAGGGTGCACGAATCATTTTGCCAAGGAGACAAGATTCGCATATTCCATATGAATGAAAATCAAATGGTCCAATAATTCCAGTCGACACTAGCCTTTTGATGCGTTTCTCATTTATGTGACCTAATCGACAATGCCAAATGTATGATTCATTTGGATCACTTGTTTTGAGTCTTTTGGATTGTATGTTATAGATATATTTGCTTGAGTCAAAAGTTTCAAGAACATAAATGCCATTAATTGAAGTGCCTTTGCCTATGGCGAAGTTATTCTTAGAAATTTCACAACAATTATTGTTAACCCAAAAGAAAATCCTTCCATGTCTAACATGGCAACACAGACGATGTTCTTCGATAAAGAAGGTACAAAATAACAATTATGTAAGTAAACTCTAAGCCATTATCTAAAACAATTACATAAGTTGTAACACCCCCATACTCCAAGTGGCTTACCAGGACCACCCAGGTATAAGGATGTTACCATCTCGGTTATCCGAGGCAATGATAATCAAATAAACAATAATGAAACAACGTTTAAATAGAAATACTTTAGTGAAAGGTTACAATCTCAAAACCAAAACCAAAAGTACGAATACATGTTCTCAAACTGACTGTCTAATGATTTAACTGAAATGTTTATGAAAACTACTAGCTACAGCGGAAGACTTCTATCATCAGACCGTGGCACATCCCAGCTATCCCAGTACTCAAGTCATACCTACTCAATATCTGCTCACCATCCCCGAATGGATCACCGCAGGTTTTAAAACAATAAACGGGGTCAGTACTATTTACATAATTTATATAAACAACAATACAGTAACCAATACAGCTCGAACAATCATACACAATCATCCACTCC
Organism: Silene latifolia; assembly: GCF_048544455.1. Taxonomy (NCBI): domain Eukaryota; kingdom Viridiplantae; phylum Streptophyta; class Magnoliopsida; order Caryophyllales; family Caryophyllaceae; genus Silene; species Silene latifolia. The sequence continues at coordinate 484,432,417 of NC_133538.1, read as the reverse complement.
ACTCCATCTCCGTCACCGACCGTCCCCTGGACCAGCCACCGCCATGGGGGACCGCAGCCGTACCCACCAAATCCCCGCTCATCATACCGAGCGATAACCCTGCCCCATTAATGTGCACATCCCCTTCCGTGGCGGGTTCCACGAAGGGCGAAACTAGGGCGTGAAGCCACTCCCGCAAGTGACTCCACTTAGCCGAGAACGCATCTCGAGAACCAGAGACAAACAATCACAATCACAATACAATATCACAACCGTCAAATCAATCAATCAACACTAACTACAAAGACAATCACCACATATTATGTAAGTAATGCGAGTAGGAAACCCTACCGGAAAGCACAACAATCGACGATCTCACAAAATTTATCAAAAAGCTTCCTCTACGAATCCTCCTCCTAATATACAAACAAATAATCACTACCAATCATACAAACAACAAAACCCCCAAATCCCCCAAACTAGGGTTTAACCAACTTTAAAGAAACATCATAAAAATGGTATATAGGTCTTACCCTCGACGCAAGGATCACAACGGTATAAAGGAAAGTGAAATCCGACCTTCCAAGCTCCGGGATTTGCCAACAATGCGATTAAAGCTAATGACGTAGTTTGCTTTCTCTTCTCACAGTGATTAGGTTTTGAAAAGTGATTTATGAACAATGACGGAAGTATTATATACTCTAATCGCATTATTAACAAAACCCGAGAAAACAGCCCCCAAAAACCGGCTACTCGATCGAGTAGCTAGGGTACTCGATCGAGTGCCCCCTTACTCGATCGAGTACCAACGTTACTCGATCGAGTACCCAACAGGTGAGAAACTATTTTAATCCGCAACACGCCCTTACTCGACAGAGTAAGGCCTACTCGATAGAGTACCCCAAGACTCATAAATACGTAGTATTACAGTCTTCCCTCCTTAAAAAGAACTTCGTCCCCGAAGTTCAAACTACAACAAAACAAAGACACACACTACGCATTCCCGACTCAACAACCAAAACAAAACTCAACATAAAAACATGTTACTAACCCAAACGCAACCCGACTCAACGACAACAACCATGCCGACACAACACAAAAAGGGTTTAAAACTCATAAAAACTCTTTGCAGTCATCTCCTACCCCCCTAAAAGAAACAAGGTTACGTCCCCGTAACCATACATACCTGATCAAAAAGGAAAGGGTAGCGCTCTCTCATGATATCCTCTGCCTCCCATGTAGCTTCCTCAGTCTCGTGGTTAGACCAAAGGATCTTAAGCAAAACTGTCTCACCACTCCTAGTCTTCCTAACCTTCAGATCAAGAATCTGCTTAGGTACCTCAAGATATGATAAAGACTCATCTAGCTCTAAGCTCTCTGCCTCTAACACATGTGACGGGTCACTCACATACTTCCGCACCTGCGATACATGAAACACATTATGCACTCTCTCTAACGCAGCATGTAAAGCCAGACGATAAGCAACTTCCCCAACTCGCTCTAAGATCTTATAAGGACCGATGAACTTCTGACTCAGCTTGCCTTTCTTCCCAAATCTCATAACCCCACGCATAGGAGACACTTTCAGAAGAACCTTATCCCTAACCTGAAACTCTATATCCCGGCGATGTAGATCTGCATAACTCTTTTGCCTATCCTGAGCTGCTCTCATCCGTTCCCTGATCATCTTAATCTGTTCAACCATCTCATATACCATCTCTGGTCCTAGAACCACTGCCTCAGCACTGTCGTCCCAACAAATCGGACCCCTGCATCTCCTCCCATATAAAGCCTCAAACGGTGCCATGCCAATACTAGTGTGATAGCTGTTGTTGTAAGAAAACTCTATCAAATCCAACCTCTGTTCCCAGCTACCACCAAAGTCCATCACACAAGCCCGTAACATATCCTTAAGAGTTTTGATTGTTCTCTCAGTCCGACCGTCTGTCGCAGGATGAAAAGCTGTACTCATCTTCAAAGTTGTTCCCAAAGATTCCTGCAACTCTTTCCAAAACCTTGAGATAAATCTCGCATCTCTGTCAGACACTATGTCCTTGGGGACTCCATGTAACTTAAGCACATTCTTCCTGTAGGCCATAGCTAATTGTGCTTTAGTCCATGTATCTTTCATTGGCACAAATTGAGCTGACTTGGTCAGTCGATCCACTATTACCCATATCATGTTGTTACCCTGTTGACTCTTTGGCAAACCCACGATAAAATCCATAGAAATGGATTCCCACTTCCACTCAGGTACCTCTAAAGACTGAATCATACCTTGTGGTCGTCGCTGTTCCCCTTTAACTCTCTGGCACGTCAAACAACGGGCCACAAATTCTGATGTTTCTTTCTTCATCCCAGGCCACCAAAACGTGTTCTTCAAATCCTTGTATAGCTTGTCACCACATGGATGTACTGAATATGGTGTACAATGTGCCTCTGTCATGATTGTCTTTTTCAGCTCCTCATCATTAGGGACACACCACCTACCATCGAACCTCAAACTACCATCTGTATGAATGGAGAATCGAGACACTATCCCTTTCTCTACTCAAGCTCTCCACTCAACCATCTTAGGATCCAAAGCCTGTTTACCACGAATATCCTCATAAAGATCAGGCTGTACTGTCAAATCTCCCACATCATCTCCTCTCTGCATCATATGTATACCAAACTTCCCCACCTCATCTCTCAACCTCATCAAAGATACAGCTGTACACAAGGAATGTACACTCTTCCTACTCAAAGCATCTGCAACAACATTGGCTTTCCCTTCATGGTAGATAATATCCATGTCATAATCACCAATCAGCTCCATCCACCTCCTCTGTCTCATGTTCAACTCCTTTTGAGTGAAGATGTACTTGAGACTTTTGTGATCCGAAAATACTTTAAAGGTCGCCCCATAAAGGTAATGCCTCCAAATCTTGAGAGCAAACACCACTGTACCCAACTCTAGATCATGTGTAGGATAATTCTCCTCATACGGCTTCAATTGCCTAGAAGCATAGGCAATCACCTTACCGTTCTGCATCAACACACATCCTAACCCATTCTTTGAGGCATCTGTATAAACCACAAAGTTCTCGATCCCTTCAGGCAATGCTAAGATAGGAGCTGTGGTCAAACGCTCCTTTAATGTTTGGAACGCCTTCTCACAACTCTCATCCCAACGAAACCTGTTCTCTTTCCTCATCAAAGCTGTCATAGGTCTAGCTATCTTGGAGAAATCTTTCACGAACCGTCTGTAATATCCAGCTAAACCCAAGAAACTTCTAATCTCCGCAACATTCTTTGGTGCTTCCCACTTTGTCACTGCCTCAATCTTCGCCGGATCCATAACTACTCCCTCCTTAGAGATCACATGCCCCAGAAAAGCAACTTTCTCTAACCAGAACTCACACTTGGACAGCTTAGCATATAACTCATGCTCCCTCAGAGTCTGCAACACAATCCTCAGATGCTCCTCATGCTCCTCCTTAGTCTTAGAGTACACTAAAATGTCATCGATAAACACCACCACGAACTTGTCCAAAAACTGTCTGAAGATTCTGTTCATCAAATCCATAAACACAGCCGGTGCATTAGATAACCCAAACGGCATCACCACGTACTCATAATGCGCATACCTCGACGTGAAAGCTGTCTTTGGTATGTCCTTCTCTCTAATCTTTACCTGATGGTATCCCTACCTCAAATCAATCTTGGAAAAGACTGATGCACCACTCAACTGATCAAACAGGTCATCTATCCTTGGCAAAGGATACTTATTCTTTAATGTCACTCGGTTCAGCTCTCTGTAATCTATGCACAGCCTCATACTCCCATCTTTCTTCTTCACGAAATGAACTGGTGCTCCCCACGGCGATACACTAGGTCTAATGTATCCCTTCTCTATCAGATCATCTAACTGTTTCCTGAGCTCCTCCATCTCTTTAGGACCCATCCGGTAAGGTGCCTTAGAGATTGGCCCCGTCCCCGGTTTCATCTCAACGGTGAAATCTATCTCCCTCTTCGGTGGCAACCCCGGAATCTCCTCTGGAAAAACATCTGCGAACTCTCCCACCACTGGTATCTGATCAACTGTCGGACTCTCTATCCGGTCATCTCTCACATGGCACAAGATCAATGGGCACCCCTTTCTCAGATAAGACTTCAAGGTGACAACTGCAATTAACTTAACTTTAGGTTTGACTAGAAACCCACGATAAGACACACTAACACCCTTAGGCCCTCTCAAAGACACTTTCTTTTGATGACAGTCTATCTTAGCTTTATACTTTCCTAACCAATCCATCCCGGCTATCATCTCAAAACCTTCAAAAGGAAACTCTCGCAAGTCTACAGGTAGATCAACTTGCCCAACTATCATAGATACATCTCTAAACAACCTCCCACATGATACAGACTCACCCGAAGGTATAAAAACTTTCTCACTTAAAGACTCGTATACCCTCAAACCCAACCGTCTAACATGACTCGAAGATACAAACGACTGAGACGCCCCCGAATCAAACAAAACAAAGGTAGGAATACCGTTAACAAGAAAAGTACCAGTGATAACATGTGCATCCTCCTCGGCTGCTTTCTTGTCCATCATGAACAACTTTCCACTGGTCTTCTGTCCACTTCCCTGGACAGTACTGGCTGATGTGGTCGGCTTAGTAGCCGACCCCTGATTGGTATTGTTGTTCGTAGCTGGTTTCTGATAAGAATTACCGCCATTGCGGTTACCTCCACCCTGATAGCTCTGACTTCCCCGGTTAGACCATGACCCACCTGGTATGTTGCTCGCATAACTCTGTGCAGGTCCCTGAGAATAGCTCCCCCGAGCCGACCCCTGAAAAGCTCTAGGTGCACTCGTGCACTCATGTCTATTGTGGCCTACACTGCCACAGCCATAGCAGGTCATCCCCCAACTACCACTACACCTCACACGGCCACGCCCAAAGGAAGCCCCAGCACTGAATCCTGACCCAGAAGAAAACCCCTTAGCTTGATTGTGGTTGCCTTTCTTGTCACTAGATTGGCCTCCACCCTCACTCTCAGCCTTTCTTTTCTCACTCACTCTCTCCTGAGCCATCTCAACCAGCCTCTCAGCTCTCCCAGCCCTCTCATAAGCTTCCTTAACATCGGTAAGGACTCCCACGGGTAACTTATCCATGATCTTAGGGGTCAACCCCCTCTCAAACCTCAGCGCCAGATTCTCCTCACTCAAACCCATATCCTCCGCATACCTAGACTTCTCATTAAACTGCTTATAATACTCAGCAACTGACATATCAGATGTCATCTTAAACCCATCAAACTCCTCTCTTAGCTTACTCCTCACATGTTCCGGTACAAACTCCTTCCTCATAGCTCTCCGAAACTCGTCCCAAGGTATAGCAGGTAAGCCCTGGTTCGCATACATCTCCCTAGCACTCACCTTCACCGTATCCCACCACTTGCCAGCTGCGTCCCTCAGGTAGAACGCAGCTTGTTCTACTCTCATCTCATCAGGACAATGAACCAGGTCCAAAATATTCTCCATCTCACGATGCCAGTTGTCAAGAAGGTTTGGTTCCCCGGTTCCCGTGTACTCTTTTGGCTTAAACCTCGCTATATAGAGACTGATCTTAGAGTGATCAACCTCCTTATCCTTATTCACTTTCTTTAAGGCCTAAGTGAGAGCATCTTGGTGCTCCAACATCTTAACGATATCATCCATATTCATGGTCTCAGCTCTCGCATAATACGCGTTTCTCTTGGGCGGCATCTTGAAACTATATAAGAAAGGATAGACATAAACATACGCACTAAAACCTCAAAACAGGAAAACAGGCTGCCCAGAACACACTCGATCGAGTACCCAAACCTACTCGATCGAGTAAGAGGCTACTCGATCGAGTGCCCAACATACTCGATCGAGTGCCTCGACTCCAGAACCCAAACAGACCTTCTGACCTCTAACATACTCGACCGAGTAGCCCGGCTACTCGATCGAGTGACCCCCTACTCGATCGAGTGCCTGAGGTACTCGATCGAGTGCCCAAAAACACTATTATGGATTCAAAATCGTCAAATACCCACTCGATCGAGTTAAACCCACTCGACCGAGTATCTCACCTACTCGATCGAGTACCCCCTACTCGATCGAGTCATGCTGACTCGCATAAACTATCCGCATGTTATCTCACATCTCCCAACATACTAAGCAGCATTATAAACTCAACATGTGATATAGCTAAGCATACAATTCTACCAAGCTTTTCATAAAATCAACGAAACAGTTATATCAGATGATCAAACGCCACATAGTAAACATCCAACATGCTTGTTATTCCAACACAGTTCTATATGTCTCATCAATCTTTCATTCATATTCTCAGCCTTCTACTCCAAGCATTCAACAATTACGACATACTTCATCACATCCACACACAAGCTGACAAACAACACATACGACATGACATACACCCCCCCCCCCATGTGACCGGTTCAAAATTGTAGGGCGATTTCGCGACTTTAGGACATCTCCCAAGCCTTTGCATTAGCTCCTACAACCTTTACCCCGGGTTCATTTTAATTGACTCCCTATATTCATTGGGTTCATTGGTTACAGGTTTCAGGATCGTCGCTCTGATACCATTTTGTAACACCCATATACTCCAAGTGCCTTACTAGGACCACCCAGGTATAAGGATGTTACCATCTCGGTTACCCGAGGCAATGATAATCAAATAAACAATAATGAAACAACGTTTAAATAGAAATACTTTAGTGAAAGGTTACAATCTCAAAACCAAAACCAAAAGTACGAATACATGTTCTCAAACTGACTGTCTACTGATTTAACTGAAATGTTTATGAAAACTACTAAGCTACAGCGGAAGACTTCTATCATCAGACCGTGGCACATCCCAGCTATCCCAGTACTCAACTCATACCTGCTCAATATCTGCTCACCATCCCCGAATGGATCACCGCAGGTTTTAAAACAATAAACGGGGTCAGTACTATTTACATAATTTATATAACCAACAATACAGTAACCAATACAGCTCAAACAATCATACACAATCATCCACTCCACTCCATCTCTGTCACCGACTGTCCACTGGACCAACCCTGCCAGTGGGGGACCGCAGCCGTACCCACCAAATCCCCGCTCATCATACCGAGCGATAACCCTGTCCCATTAATGTGCACATCCCCTTCTGTGGCGGGTTCCACGAAGGGCGAAACTAGGGCGTGAAGCCACTCCCGCAAGTGACTTCACTCAGCCGAGAACGCATCTCGAGAACCAGAGACAAACAATCACAATCACAATACCATATCACAACCGTCTGAAACAATCAACAAAACTAACTACAGCACAATCACCACACATTATGTAAGTAATACTGAGTAGGGAAACCCTACCTGGAAAGCACAACAATCGACGATCTCACAAAATTTGTTATCAAAAAGCTTCCTCTACGAATCCTCCTCCTAATATACAAACACATAATCACTACCAATCATACAAACAACAAAACCCCCAAATCCCCCTAACTAGGGTTTAACCAACTTTAAAGAAACATCATAAAAATGGTATATAGGTCTTACCCTCGACGCAAGGATCACAACGGTATAAAGGAAAGTGAAATCCGACCTTCTAAGCTCCGGGATTTGCCAACAATGCGATTAAAGCTAATGACGTAGTTTGCTTTCTCTTCTCACAGTGATTAGGTTTTGAAAAGTGATTTAAGAACAATGACGGAAGTATTATATACTCTAATCGTATTATTAACAAAACCCGAGAAAACAGCCCCCCTAAACCGGCTACTCGATCGAGTAGCTATGGTACTCGATCGAGTGCCCCCTTACTCGATCGAGTGCCCAACAGGTCAGAAACTATTGTTATCCGCAACACGCCCTTACTCGACAGAGTAAGGCCTACTCGATAGAGTACCCCAAGACTCATAAATACGTAGTATAACATAAGTTCCTCTTGAAGTGGCGGCTACCCTAACTCCATTTCCAAGTCGTAGATCTACATCACCCTTGTTTAGCTTTTCCATGTTTCTAAGCCCCTGTAAATGATTACAAAGGTGAGAACCACAACCGGTATCCAATACCCACGTTGAGGTGGAAGTATAATTTATATCAATAACAATGATTTCGAAAGAAATATTACCAAGTGGAACGTCAAGTCCATCATTGATATCTCCCAAAAAGATGGGGCAATTCCTCACCCAATGGCCCATGCCATGATAATAAAGGCATACATTATTGGTAGTCCCACTAGCCAACAAATCCCTATGGTTTGAATTGAACCTCTTACTACTCTTCCTCTTATTGAACTTTCTCTTTTTGATGGCAAGCCTTTTGCGAAAACTCCCACTAGGTTTCCCATTTCTCCTTGCTTCCAAAGATAAGGATCCCATGGTGTTAGTGAGGCTGTCTTCACAAGACTTATTCACTAAGTTTCTAGTTATGATAGGAGGTGAGGAAGTAGTAATGCAGTTAAGACTACCATCGGAACCAATGCCAAAATGAATTTCTCTAGTCGTATCAAGGTTGTTTAAAAAGCAAATTTCGTCGAACGATTTGTGACAGGATTCAATAGTGATCGGTGTTAGTGAGTTGGATGAATCCATTGCAGCAAAAGAAAACTACAAAACGGATATGAAGGAAAATAATTAACATTTATCATTATAATACTTGTAAACATTAAGACAAGTAAAGCATTTATATAATGACCTTTACCCAACAATTATAAATGATTCCGGGACCCAAAATTCATATTAACTTGGATGTGAGCCAACAGGCCCTCTACACCTTTACTAATATAACTTGGTGGGTTAACCCTCTTAACCGATTCTACAGTTAGAACTCTCGGTCGATGAATTTACGCTAAGTTCATCTCTACCCCGAACCTATTGCGGCTACGGTTGCAAAATACCTTCGTTGAGATCAACCAAACTTTCGAAGTGTAATAACTATTTATTACCCAACTTACCCAACCTGAATTGAAGTACCCCAAAAAATCGTATTGTACCCCATATGAAATTGAGATTCATGGGCTCCTACTATTTGGTAAGGCTAAGTCTCAATCTTTTAAAAGTAAAGGTCTTTTCAATTTATTATCTATCAATTTTAAGTGAGCTAAAAGTCAAATTATCGATAATTATAATTGACACGGTCGAAGACTCGATATGATATGCATGTGTTGTTATGGCGATTTGGCAATGCATGCAACATATTAAAAGAAATGCAAAGCAAATAATGATAAATTCCTAGTATGGCCTTGATGGGTTAGATGTCGTCGGGGCTCCCAATCAAACACATTTTTAATACTCAACAAACACCTACTTAGCGGTAAGTCGAGGTCGATCCATGGGACGATGGTTACTCAAATTATTCAATCTAATTATGGGTGTGCTTGGGGTTGTCACAATTATAATGGGTTGATGATTTTAAACTAATAAAAGCAATAAACAAGCAACAAGAGGAAAGATGTAAACAAATGACTAAAAATGCTAGGATATCATGGGTTCATAAGGAAATCATGGGAGTTGATCATACAAACATGTTCTCAATTATACGCAAGCAATTATTCTTGTAAAGGAACCGAGTTGGTTTATGTCTTACGGTTCTTAGGAAGAGTTGGGTCCCGGAGCCGAATCGATTAGATTGTACAACACCTACAAGTCGACTTACTTTCCCCCTAAGCACTTCTATGCATGGTCTAACAAGACTCGAGTTGGTTTATGTCTTACAAGTCAAGTTGAATAGATAAGAGATGGTTGTAAATGCAAGGATTCATAGGCTTAGCATTTCATCAAACATAACATGTGCATAGGTTTACATCACAAAGCAAGCAAATTAATTATGTGAACATATTAGATTAAGCATGAATCAATCCCCATGTTGGTTTCCCTAATTAAACATTAATCCTAGCTAAGAGACTACTCACTCAATATCAAGTTTGACATGCAAACAAGGTCGTCAATCATATTAACAAGGCAAAACATGATGAACAAGTAAGTGTAATACTACGGATTTTATAAGCTAAGTACTCGACCGAGTAGAGCCTACTCGGCCGAGTAGTGCCAAGAGTGTAGTTGTTTGGGTTCTGTCGAGGAATACTCGGCCGAGTATGGTGAATACTCGACCGAGTAGAGGATACTCGGCCGAGTATACATTTTACTCGACCGAGTATCCGGTCTGACGAGTTATATTTTCCGCGATTGATTTAGAAAGGATTAGAGTTATTTATAAACGCAAAACAGTTTCCTATTACATTTCATAAAACCTAATCACTCAAACGACGCTCTAATCCTCTCCAAATCTCCCCTTGTGTGTGTGTGTGATCATAGCAAGTGCATTCATTCTTTGCTTCTTTCGCCGGTAAGTCTTTATCCCTATGTTGTTGATGATTAATTATAGGGTTTGTCTTTATTCATGAATTGGGGGAAATGGGGTTTTGCAGTTAGTGATTGGAACTATATGATTGTTGTTGTAGGTGACGAGGTGGTAATTGGTATGCAATTGTATGGTTGATTGCAGCGTAAGCGGATGGCAAAAAGGTAGGGTTTCCCTACTCAGTTCCAGTGTAATTGATTTGAGATATTTGTTGTATTGTGTATGATTGTTGTCTGCTGATCACCGGAGTGTTGGTGTGGTGGTGACGGTGGTGATGTGGTTGTGTTGTGACGGAAGTGATGTTGTGACAGCTGTGATGCTATAGTATGTGTGATTGTGGTGGAGTCACTTGCGGGAGTGGCTTCACACCCTAGTTCGCCCTCCGTAGAAGCCGTCACGGGAGGGGATGTGCACATTAAGGGACAGGAATTGTTAGTCGCTCGTTGATGAGCTGGACTAGGTGGGGATGGACTGCGGTCACCCACTGGCGGCGAGGATTACCTGTTGCGATGGGTATACTGGAAGGGCTACACACTTTGGTGTGTAGTCGATTAATGTGTGAAATCGGGAGACTGGGGATGGAGGATGATCAGCCGGTTACATTAATTGTTTGTCTTATTTGAATTATGCGGTAACTGACCCCGTGTTGTTGTTTTGTAAAACCTGCGGTGATCCATTCGGGGATGGTGAGCAGATATGACAGGTAATGCAGATGTTTAGTTATGGGACAGACATGGGGAGACATCACTTCGAGTCTAGTTTCCGCCGTTACGAGTTTAGCCGTCAATGATTTAAGTTGTATTGAAGTTCTTACACTTTTAGTTTGAGTTGGTTTGAGATAATGTATTCGCTAACTCTTTATACTTTAATAAATGTTGTTTCGAAATTGTAACTTTGATATACTAACCTCGGGAAACCAATATGGTAACAACCTTTCATGCTAGGGTAGTCCTTGGTAAGGTACCTTGGTATGAGGGGGTGTTACAGTAAGAAAGATTAACAATAATTAAAACAAGGATTAAGAGAATTATACCTATGGAGATTCCAAAATAATAATGCAAAGAATAATAGAAGTACTTGATGATTGATGGAAGGTTGTCAATCTCCCAATAAACCAAAATGATCTTCTAATTACCAAATAATAAACTTGAATTACTCAATAATAAACTTGAACAATAATTAAAAGAAAGATTAATGTGTGATTTGTGGAAAGATTAAAGAGTAATCTATTCTAATCTACTCCTAATGAAAGCTTAACCTAATCTAAAGAAGGATTGAATTAATCTAATGAAAACTTGTTGGTTTGATTATTACAACTGGGGTATATATAGTAGAGCATCATTTGGTTAAGCAAGGGTAAAATAGTAAATAACAATGCTAAATGTTGGGTAGGGAATCGCTCCTCTCAGAAAAGATGTCGGTCTCCTTTTAGCTAGTCTTTGAAAAATATGCGCGGATCATGGTTCACATTGCAAGGAAAAACTTCCTGTCCAGCAATACGCTCGTCCCGAGCTGAAAACGAGCATCTAGATCTTCAACCCGAGTGGGTTGAGCAGTGACCCGCTCCAGATAGGCTGTTGTTCCCTTTCTTTTTGCTTTTAAGCCTAAGATGCCTCTATATAATCTTTATTTCTTCTTCCTTGGGCATCATTCTTGCCTCCTCTTCATACTTAGTCCATCCAATATCGTCAAATATGCATGAAAGACGGGAATTTCCGCCTTATTATCTCATTTCCTATAAAACATATAAAATGCACTAGGAAAGCAAAATAGAAAGCATTTGACGGATAAAATGGTCATGAAATATTATAAAAGTAAGCAAAACAAGTTCAATTAGGAGACTAAATGTGCGCAAATAATGTTCACATCAAATATCCCCAAACCGAACCTTTACTCGTCCCGAGTAAAGAGGTGACGAAAACTTGACCTTTATTTAAACTATCATAATAATATAACCGATATGAGACAATTAGCGGATCTCACTCCGCCCCTTAGACTCACAACAAGACAACCATGAGGTAGGATGCCTTCTTGCAAAACAAGGTGGGTGTTGCCAAAATGGCGACACATCCAAGCATTAAAGCACACAAAATCAAGTAATGGATGCATCTACAAAAGAATAGCCACTTTCCTCATCTAAGTGCCGGAAATTATCTAAAGGGGAAGCAATTCAAGGGTACACACTCCTTCATAGATGCAATTTCTTCAAAATACTAAGCCTAGAAGGATACCAATAAATCACCTCCAAGTTGTGTCAAGCTAGGGTACCTTTGTCCTCAATCGTTAAATGCTTTTGTCAAGAATAGATTTCCTATGGTGTTAGAAACACTAGAGGATCATGGAATTCCCCTTATTGCCTAGACAAGAAGAAGGGTTGTCCCTTCTCTACCATGCACAGAAGTGGATACTATGGATAAGGGATCGATAAAATTTTGAGTTTCATTTGGGAGTTTGCTTTTGTTATTTGTTTTTCCCACCAATTTCTTGTGGCATATAACATTTGAGAACACTTTCTTTTTGCCATTTCTTTTGATTTTATTTTGAACATTTTCAAAGTCAACTCAATTAGTAACGAGGGTGCCTTATATTTGAAGCATAGGAGTTTTCATTTTTGTTACTCCTCTTTTCTTTTGATGCATTTTGCAAACTTTTTCTTTTCTTTTCTTTTCATTTCTTGAACTCAAATTTGAACAATTTCTTTTTGTGCCCATTCCCTTTGATGACAAAAATATGGTAGAATATGGATGAATGATGGTTGAATGGTTTCAAGGGTCACCTTGGAATAAACAGTAGCCAAGGAGTTATCACACCACAAGGTACTCTTGACTAGGCCTTAATCCATGGGTCAAAGGATACTAGCATGACACATCCTAGGGTGTTTTACAAGTATTCTAACAAGCAAAGTCTTAAGAAGAAAAAGCATCTACTAGGGCCTATATACACTTGTCAAGCTTCCCAAGTAGACGGTTTCATAAAAATTTTCTAACATGCAACTACATGCCATGATGAAACTAACATTTATACATCCTAATGCAGTTGCTTATACCAACTAGTATGCCAAATAATCTAAATGCAATCCTAAATTCACATTGTTTTTACCGCATCAATCAAAATAAAGCCACATATTCATTAACATAAAGAGGAAAAAGGAGATTGGAAAGATCATACCATACGGTCTTCAATATCCACATGTCTCGGATGTGGCGTAGTCAATCAATGTGAACAAAGATGAACAAACACAATATATACAAGACTACACTAAAAAGGAAATGAACATGTTTTTGATTTTTTTTCAATTTTTTTGGATTTTTGAATAAAAGTCAAGTTAGAATTTCCCATCTCCACACTGGTATGGTCATTGTCCTCAATGGCCAATACGATAGGAAATTATGCAAGTATGATGCATGATTTCTAAACTAAATGCAAACTATACTAAGGTACACTACATGATGCATGGGTTTTTGTTATGGCGGAGAGCATAATTTAAATTACCTCCTGATGCATATGCATGGACTTCCCCAAACCAAAATAGAAACTATTTCTAATGTCTTGAATTTCGGGGTAGTTCATGCACATGGAATGCAATGCATGAAACTACAAATTGTCATTTTGGATTTTACAAATTGGGAACAATGAAAAGAACACCTTAATGAAGCCAAGGTGTTAGTCCTCCATGTTGCTAGGACTACACAAACAATGATCAAAATACAATAAAGAAAACAAAAGAAGTAGACAAACCATAAGAGGGGTGAAAGAATGTAGGAGCCTTCAAGGTTTGCTAATCCTCCATCATATCATCATTATCATCATCTTCCTCCATAGATGTGGAATCATCTCCACTCCCACTTTCACTTCCTTGCTCTTCCTCACTTTCTTCTTCCTCTTCTTGAGCTTCTTCTTCTTGAACACTTTCTTGAACCTCTTGTTCTTCACCTTCTTCATCAACACCCTTATCATCAACATTCTCCTCTCCACCCGGTCTTCCACCACTAAAGGTGCTAGGAAATAAACCTTCCATATCCTCCCAACTAGGCAAAGGACATGATGGATGAAGAAGTCCTTGCCTAGCTAGATGTAGGAGGTGTGGATATTGGGCCTTGTAAGCATCCACTCTATCATTGTAAGCTTGCTTGTGAATTTCCCTCATGAGTAGAGTCATGTAATCATTTCCTACCTCGACATCCTTGGGTTTGAACTCGTGATACTCAAATGGGTAGGGTGGTGTGACAATGGAGGAGGAGGGCTCGTCAATCTCACCTCTTTGTTCTTGAATAATATACTCGGTCTCCTCGAAGAGTGGAAGAAGGTAGTTTGGTCGGTGAACACTCAATCGGCAAATTTTTGAAGGCAAGGTGAAGGATCTAGCTTCATTGGTTCACCACCCATATTTGGTGTCACGAGGATCATGCTTGACCCACTTAAACTTGTGAATCATGGTGTCCATATCAATGAGATGGCCTCCTTGAACCGCCACATAAGTGTTGTCTTTGTTGAAATTTGGGTTAAAGTGCTTGGCCAAATGGGTAACTAGTCCTCCATTCACAATGAAAGTGGTGCCTTCTTTACCATAATCGACACTGAGACATCGTTGAACCAAAAGCCTTAGAGCATTATATGGCTTAGTATATTCCCTTCCTATGTTCAAGGCCGACTCAAGAAGAACAAAATCGAGCTTGGTAAGATGATTAGTACCATTTCTTGCTATCAAAGTATTCCCAATGAATTTATGTCACACTCTAATGCCCGGATGGTGGACTAATAGAGCACAACAATCATGAAAGCGCACAAATTTCTTTCCGGAAATTGCCTCCCAAAGAGGAGCGGGGTCATACTTATCGAGGAGCTTCGTATATTTCGGGGCATCGCTAAGGCCTAAAATCTTACTCAATTCACCAAAAGTGATACGTCTATCAACATTTGCAAGATGAAACTCGATGTGGGTTCTAGTTTCCACCCTTGTGACTTTCAAGGAACTCAAAAATTCCAAGGTGAGGGAGGGGTATGTCAATTCTTTCATGGTAAACATTTTACCCAATCCCATAGCCTCAAAGAAGGTTTTGGTTTGTTCAAGAACACCCAACTTTGTCAAGGCATCTTCACAAGTAAATTTTGTAGGCATAATGGTCTTCTTAGCAAAGAGAACAAATTTATCCCTGTGAGAGTCGGATGTGAAAATTACCTCCGGATAATTGGATAATTGGATAATTGCTCAATGACCGGAGTTGTTGATGTTGTAGCTTCCATATGGGGACCTTGTTGAACCTCCAACTTTGCCTCATGGACTACCAGTGTCTTTGACAATTGTTTTACTTGAAGAGTTTGTTGCCTTTTTGAAAGTGTCTTCTTTGGGGGTGCCTTGTTACCTCCTTTAGTTCTTGCAATTCTTGATTACACCAAAGAAAGATTGAAATCTCCAATTTTTAGTTATGCCCAAATCGATTTAAGATGAAAGAATGTTGCTTTGTATCTTAAAAATCGACTCAAAGGTTGAAGATTTTGGTGTTTGAATCAATTGTTGTTGCAAAAGGAGTGATTAATTTTTTTTGTGAGGAAGTTTGGATTTGATTTTGTTGAATTTGGTTAAGGAAATTTGGTTTTGTTGATGTAGAGGATGAGGGTTTTTTGGGGTTTTTGGGTTTTGGGTAGTGTTTGAATGTAGAATAAATGAAAATGAATGAGGGATAAGGGTTTAAGAGACCCGTTATATTTGAAATAGCAGCAGGGGACAAGCGGATTGCATTCTGGGATGCTCAGATTCTTCGTTTTTACCTCAGGAAATGACGCCACAGGACGAGCGTCTTTCAGCAAAGACGAGCGGATTCTTCAATTTGTGATGAGCGTCTTCCTGGACAGACGCTCGGATTCTGTTACAGGGTGATTCTTTAAAATTCAGCAGCAGAAAGACGAGCGTCTTCTCTGTAAGACGAGCGTCCTATATCAAAAGAGCGGATTCTCAATTGAGACGCTCGGATTCTGTGACAGACCATTTTTTTATAATTCTGCAGCTCTGCCAGACGGGCGTCTGGTGTCATTGGACGCTCGGATTCCTCAAGACGAGCGGATTCTCTTTTGAGACGCTCGGATTCCTCCTTAACCACACGGATTCAGGTCCATCCGCGGGTACTGCATAACCCGTAACATTTTCATTCTTCAATTCTCGTGTTCTTCATTGTGGGGCACTACAAAGGCATGAATAGCCTAGGCAATTGCTATCCCCACACTAAGTCAAAGCACTACAGATTAATGAAATCATATGTCCCTCCCTCATTTCTCTCAAAATGATGAATATCGTGATCAAGGCACAAAAATATAAATCCAAAAATAACAAAAATGCAATGTAAAAATTGAAATGCAAGTTAGGGAGTTAGAATATTTACAAATGGTGGTTTAGGGAGGACTCCACCAAACTCTCATCCAATGTGAGATGTCCAGGGGGCATGTTCAAGGTGTTGTTGATGTTACTCAACACCTTGAAGAATTAGTCAAAAGCTTGTTCATTGTCATGATAGAGGTCCTCAATAGATCTTTGCACTTGTTCTCCGTGATGGTCTTAGTTCATAGCTTTACCAATGTAGGGATTGCATATCCCTTAGAACTCATCATCCCAAAGACCACAAACTTCGTCTACTTGATCATTAAAAATTTCTTGAGTTGATAGAGACAACTCTCCTTCTTTCTTGTTTTGGCCAATGAGGCCATCTTCTTCACTTGTCATGGGTGAGCTTTTCAAGCTCTCTTTGTTGCTATTCTCTTTCTCTTTGAATGGAGCATCATCAACTTTATTTTTCCATTGGAACTCCGACTTCTTCCTATCATCCTTCCGGCTATAGTGATCAACCATAAAGCATGGTTCACGCAAACGGGGAGTTGTCATGGTCTTGTGAAGATTGAAAGTTATGGTCTCGTCTCCCACTTATAGAGTAAGCTCTCTGTGCTTCACATCTATCACCGCACCCACGGTGTGCAAGAAAGGTCTACCGAGGATGATCGGAGTATTGGAGTCTTCTTCCATTTCAACAATGACAAAGTCCACCGGGATGAAGAATTTGTCGATTCTCACGGGAACTTCATCCCATATCCCTAACGGTGTCTTCGTCGATCTATCGGCCATTTGAAGTGTTATGTTGGTACATTTAAGTTCTCCCATCCCTAGCCTTTTACTAACCGAATACGGCATAACACTCACGCTTGCTCCTAGATCACACAAAGCTTTGTTGATCGTGGTGTCGCCAATGGTACACGGTATTGAGAAGCTTCCCGAGTCTTTAAGTTTTGGAGGTGAACTCCCTTGAAGGATTGCACTACTCACCGTAGTGAAGGCGATAGTCTCAAGCTTCCGGATCGACTTCTTTTTCGTAAGGATGTCCTTCATGTACTTTGCATAGGCCAGCACGTGATTGATTAATTCCGTGAAAGGAATCAAGACTTCCAAATTCTTCACAATTTCCATGAATTTTCCAAGTTGGTCATCAAACTTAGGCTTAGCTTGACGACTTGGGAATGGAAGTCTAATCACGATGGGCTCCTTCTCCTTGGCCTTTTCTTGACTTTTCTTTGAAACTTCTTCTTTTGTTGGTTCATCTTCCTTAGAGTTTTGCACAACTTCTTCTTTGTCACTAGCTTCCACAACTTCATCCTCAACTTGCTTCTTTGGTCCTTCATATCTCGTACCACTCCTCAAGTGGATGGCACTAACCGTTTCATGTCTTGGGGGATTACCTTGAGGTGGTAATTGCCCCTTTTGTCTTTGAGAGTTTGAATATTCTAGTTGGGTCAATTGGGTTTCCAACATATTTGTGTGGGCTAGAATGTTGTTGATGGTGATGTCCTTTGATTGGCTATCCTTTTGCATTTGAGTGAAAAAATCTTGTTGATTCTTTTGCATTTGGAGGACCGCTTTTTGAACATCAAAACCTTGGTCATTTTGTTGATTGTATGGAGTTTGATTTTGGTAACCTTGGTTTTGGTTGAAAAAGGGTCATTTATTTTGGTTTCTCATGGGAGGTGGGGTGTATGTTTGTTGAGGGTTTTGAACATTTTGACTTTTGTATGAGAGATTTGGGTGGAATTTGGTATTTTCATTGTAATAATTGGAATAAGGGGTACCACTCTTGTATACTTGAAAAGCATTCACTTGTTCATTTGTTCCCCTACATTCACTTTGGTCATGTCCAAAAGTTCCACAATTCTCACATATCCCACTTGGGATTAATGAAGATGCTACCATGGCATTAACATGATGCTTTGGTGATTTTAAGGCTTCTTCAAGTTTAGCCATAGCCTTTTCAAACTTCAAGTTAATGGTATCAATATGAGCACTAAGTTGAGCACCCAATTGAGTAATAGAGTCCACTTCATGCTTTCCTCCTCTAGTAGCCTTGCGAGGTTTACTATATTGTGAATTATGGACAGTCATTTCCTCAATCTTGTTCCATATTTGATTATCATCAACTTCGGTGAACATACCATTTGATCCCATGTTGAGAATGTTTCTTGAGTCTTCATAAAGACCATTCGAAAATTGTTGTACCAAGGACCACTCGCTAAGTCCATGATGAGGACATGAGCGACAAATTCCTTTGAACCGCTCCCAAGCTTCATACAAAGATTCTTCATCCCTTTGCTTAAAACCCGTAATTTGAGCTCTTAGCATGTTAGTCTTTTCCGGAGGGTAGAATTTTTTGTAGAAAGCTAGAGCTAACTTCTTCCAAGAGTCAATTCCAAGAGTAGCCTTATCAAGGCTTTTCAACCATTGTTTTGTGGTGCCGATTAGAGAAAAAGGAAATAAGACCCATCGAATTTGGTCTTGAGTCACACCGGTTTGTGAAATCGCATCACAATAGTCACAAAAAGACTCCATGTGAGAGTGAGGGTCTTCACTAGGCATCCCCCCAATTTGGCTTCTTTCAAATAATTGGATAAATGCGGATTTAGCATTGAAATTTCCGGTTAAGTGTTGTGGTGTGGGAGTACCATTGGGTAGGTTCTCCTCGGTTGGTACGGAATGTGATGAAAATTTAGGCATTGTGGGTTGATTTTGTGATTGATTGGGTGTTGGGTTCTCCTCACCTTCTCTTGCAAAAGGGTTGGTGAACTCAATAGTATTTTGTACAACCTCACCAATACCTCTCAAAGTACCTCTAGCAAGTATTATATTGGTTGTCAAAGTCCTTTCAATTTCGTGATCAATGGGTAACAAGTTACCTTGTGATCTTCTAGACATGCAAAATATCAAACAACTTGAAAACAATTAGAACAAACCTTGAGGATTTTTACTTCCCCAAGGCAAAGGAAGACACAACTAATAACAATCTATGAAAATCAAATCAAGTTAAAACCGTCCCAGGCAACGGCGCCATTTTGATGGGTTAGATGTCGTCGGGGCTCCCAATCAAACACATTTATAATACTCAATAAACAACTAGTTAGCGGTAAGTCGAGGTCTATCCATGGGACAATGGTTACTCAAATTATTCAATCTAGTTATTGTTGTGCTTGGGGTTGTCACAATTATAATGGGTTGATGATTTTAAACTATTAAAACCAATAAACAAGCAACAAGAGAAAAGATGTAAACAAATGACTAAAAAGGCTAGGATATCATGGGTTCATAAGGAAATCATGGGAGTTGGTCATACAAACATGTTCTCAATTATAAGTAAGCAATTATTGTTGTAAAGGAACCGAGTTGGTTTATGTCTTACGGTTCTTAGGAAGAGTTGGGTCCCGGAGCCGAATCAATTAGATTGTACAACACCTACAAGTCGACTTACTTTCCCCCTAATCACTTCTATGCATGGTCTAACAAGACTCGAGTTGGTTTATGTCTTACAAGTCAAGTTGAATAGATAAGAGATGGTTGTAAATGCAAAGATTCATAGGCTTATCATTTCATCAAACATAACATGTGCATAGGTTGACATTACAACAAGCAAGCAAATTAATTATTTGAACATATTAGATTAAGCATGAATCAATCCCCATGTTGGTTTCCCTAATTATCCATTAATCCTAGCTAAGAGACTACTCACTCATTATCAAGTTTGACATGCTAACAAGGTCGTCAATCATATTAACAAGGCAAAACATGATGAAAAAGTAAGAAAGATTAACAATAATTAAAACAAAGATTAAGAGAATTATACCTATGGAGATTCCAAAATAATAATGCAAAGAATAATAGAAGTACTTGATGATTGATGGAAGGTTGCCAATCTCCCAATAAACCCAAATGATCTTCTAATTATCCAATAATAAACTTGAATTACTCAATAATAAACTTGATCAATAATTAAAGGAAAGATTAATGTGTGATTTGTGGAAAGATTAAAGAGTAATCTATTCTAATATACTCCTAATGAAATCTTAACCTAATCTAAAGAAGGATTGAATTAATCTAATGAAAACTTGATGGTTTGAATATTAGAAATGGGGTATATATAATAGAGCATCATTAGGTCAAGCCAGGATAAAATAGTAAATAACAATGCTAAATGTTGGGTAGGGAATCGCTCCTCTCAGAAAAGATGCCGGTCTCCTTTTAGCTAGTCTTTGAAAAATATGCGCGGATCATGGTTCACGCAGCAAGGAAAAACTTCCTGTCTAGGAATATGCTCGTCTCGTGCTAAAAACGAGCACCCAGAGCTTCAACCCGAGCGGGTTTAAATTGACCCGAGCGGGTTGAGCAGTGACCCGCTCCAGATAAGCTTGACCCGCTCCAGATAGGTTGTTGTTCCCTTTCTTTTTGCTTTTAAGCCTAAAATGCCTCTATATACTATTTATTTGTTTTATGCATGAAAGACGGGAATTTCCGCCTTATTATCTCTTTTCCTATAAAACATATAAAATGCACTAGGAAAGCAAAATAGAAAGTTTTTTACGGATAAAATGGTCATGAAATGTTATAAAAGTATGCAAAATATGTTCAATTAGGAGACTAAATGTGCGCAAATAATGTTCACATTAGGCCTTCGGAAAATAGAAAATCAAATAATCTATTACAAATTCAGAAATCAACTCTTTTGGTCCCTTGAATCTTCAAGTGGCGCGCCTCCCAAGAACACCGTCTTCGTCGGAACGTTTTTTCGAATGGCACCATCTTGAAGGAACACCGGAATTACAAATAATAATAAAATACATAGCTTTTCCTATTATACATTTGTAATATGGAAAACTAGTAAAAATAAAAGTGATACGAGATCACATTAAATTACAACCGAATCAATATCCCCTTACATTACGAGTAATATCGATTAAAACTAAGGCCATACTAAGATAAAATTACATAAATAAAATATGTCATTCAACAATGAAATATGAAGCATTATAATATGTATCTATCATGCCAAATTATATGCCAAATCGCCCTATTTAACTTATATCGATCATATAACCCGGTTTTATGGAAATTCGCGATTTTTAACTTGTTAAAATCGCAAAGTAATACTAAAATCTAATCTTAGTCCAATTTAATTATCTTAACTCTCTTAGGACTAAAAAGTTATTCAATTTTTGACAATAATTCAACTTGATATAATTTTATGCTCATTTTTGACCCTAAAATCATAACTTTTTTGTAATAAATTCAAATTAAATTACAATAATTTCAAAATTTTAATTTTAATTTTTTGAACATTCTGGAATGTATCCATGACACTATTAATATCAAAAATTATGGTTTAAAATTTTTGAATTTATTTCGAGAAAATGTAGTTGCGATTTATCGGTTTTATCAAATAAAACATCTAAAGCATGCGAAAATTAATCTAATCAATTTTACAACTTTAGATCTGATAAGTGGGATATATATGCAACCTAAAATAATTTTCTCATGCCATGTAATTCGTTTTAGCTATTTATGCTAAAATAGTTACTATTTATGTCATTTTTACACTAAAAATTCATAAATCACGTAAAATGAATCAAGTTCATCTTAAATTTTACACACAATGAGTAAAATGTACATTTGACAATATATTAAAATTTCATGGCCTGTTTCGAAGTTTAACTATTTTTAAACATTTTACCTTTATTTAATCCATTTTTATCTCATAAAAATTACAAATCATGCAAAATACATCAAATTTATACGAAATTTTACATACAATAAGTAAAATATGCATGGGAGGTCGTATAAAAATTTCAAAGTCATAAACTATGTCTAACTATTTTTAGTATTTTAAATATCATTTTAGTCATTAAAATGAAATAAAATAACTAAAAATCATTAAAATGAACAATAAAATACCATAAATCATCAAAATGACCTAAATACGTTTTAGGACCAGAATATATAACATACAATATGATTTCGTCATATAACTATAATTCACAACATTTTGCAATTATAATTAATCAATCATTCCAAATTCAATTGTTTCATAAACAATAATCAATTTTAGTAATAAAATCTTTTAATTACTAAAGTGAAGCTTATTTAATCAAATTACAATAAGATATTTATTCTTACTCACAAATTGTTCAATTTTAATGAATTGATTAACTTGTATCGATATATAATTAATCAACTTATCTATTAAGGGAATTGTCCTATAGGTGTGACCTTAAAGGATCAACTGATCACCACCGTCAAACGACAGTAATGTCAAACTCTAGTTAGTCAATCATTACTGATTAATGTTGATCAGTTGATTATATAAATGAAGCATCCCTTACATATTCCTATCTTGAGATTTAAACATGTGATCGCACTATTATTGAGGACACATACTCCAACAAAAACCACTGATTGAAACCGTGATGTGGGACAGACTGAACAAGCTTCTTAAATCGACCCCATGCTTCATACAAATTTTCATCTGGAGTTTGTTTAAAACTCATAATCTTCCCTCTCAATGCGTTAGTTATTTGCGGAGGAAAATATCAATCCAAATTCCTTTCTTGCTATTGACTTGGTATTATTTCTCTTCCTAATTTCATTAGTTTACATTTGCTTTTCCATTAAGTTTAGTTCAATTGTTTATGTTAAATTTCCATCCTTGTTGTTTGATTGTTGTTATTTCCACTCTTGTTCATCTTTCCTTTGTTCACCCTTGTTATTTGCACCCAAAGATTGAGTCTTTGATTTCCTTGTGTTAAAGATTGAATCTTTGAGTTACTTATGTTAAAGATTGTGTCTTTTAGTTTAATCATCGTCATTATTAGATTAAATTATCTTTCTTAACAATTATTGTTGGATTGTTACATGTTTAGAAGTAGAATTCATTTTCCCATTATTTTTATGCTTAAAGTCTCCATCTTTATTGCTTCTCATGCCTTTAGAAACATGATTAGTGAGTAGTCTTCTACTAGGACTCGGTTTGACCCGGTATGGGTAATTTCACTAATTAATTCTCATTTAGGCTAATTTGTTGGGGGAAATTGGTGAGGGTAGCTTAGAGGAATGAAATGTTTATGGATTGATTTTTGGGTAGTGTCAATTTGTGACCCTTGTCCACCAACGAGAGTTGGTTAGGTTGGAAATTGGGTACGCGGAACTTGACCCTATTGCTAACCGCGGTTGAGACCGAAAGGGAGAACCGGGGGAGGGTACCTCTAGGTTAGCGTTTGAAATCGACCTCCGAGAGGAGGAGTGGGATGAACCGGAGTTTGATGGGGGCTTAATGACCTTAGTTAATGCTAGGCTACCTTGAGAATTATATGTGTTTTCGGGTTGTTGGGCTTTAGACTTGGGATACCGACTTTCGAACCCGAGAGGGGGGGTTAGTTGGAGGAGCTAGTGTCCAATTGCGAACCCGAGAGGGAGGTTCTAGGCGAATTAGAGCCATCGCCCCTTACCTTTCTACCCCTTGAGATTAGCCGAGGGAATTAAAATGTGGAATTACGTATATTCGTTGGAGAATCGAGTTCTAGCCTTTCCTATTATTTGATCAACTCTTAATCCTTGTTAGCTTGTTCTTTGCTTGTCTAGTTTATTAGCCTTTTAATTTGCTAGTTTAGTGCTAGATCGTTACCACCTCTCAATTTTAATTTGACTTAGCTAAGCTCGTGAACTAGAACGATTAGTAATCTACCTACTCCTTGTGGGATCGACCCTCTAAACTGTGCATCGACAAATCGTGCACTTGTGAGGTATACCTTGATACCATCAAGTTTTTGGCGCCGTTGTCGGGGAGTTCGGCTAGATATTAATTGTCTTTGTTCTAGTTTAGACTAAGTCTTTTGTGTTACTAATCCTTCTCTTGAGTGTGTAGGACTTTTTGCATGAGTAGGAGAACTCGAAGAGGTCAACCAATTGATCTGATTGACCACGAGATTGAAGCTACCGCAAGAAGACTAAATTCACTCCGTAGAAGAGGGCTTATAGAAACACCAACTTCCCAAGAAAATTTAGTAGTTGAAGACTTTCAAGAAGAACCAAGTGCTTTTGAAAATTTTGAGAATCCCTTTGCAACTCCGGGAGAAGAAGTGACAATGACCGCGGTTCCTATGCGAGATAACTTGGCTCCGAAAAAGGTTGTGAATCCGAGTATTATCAAGCCACCCATTCAAGCCAACAACTTTGATGTGAAAGCCACCTTGCTACAACTTGTCCAAGGGAATCAATTCGGTGGGGGTGCCACCGAAAACCCCAACGAACATCTCAACGAGTTCTTGGATAGTTGTGACATGTTCAAGGCCAACGGAGTGTCGGAGGTTGCCGTACGCCTTAGGCTTTTCCCTTACTCCTTGAGGGGAAATGCCAAGGAGTGGCTTAAAAGTTGTGAACCCGACTCTCTTCGGACTTGGGACGACGTCTCCAAGGCTTTCCTAAACAAGTATTTCCCACCACAACGAACCGCAAGAATCAAGAGTGAGCTCCAAGGCTTCACCCAACAAGAAGATGAGACCCTTTACGAAGCATGGGAGAGGTACAATGGCCTCCAAAGGCTATGTCCTCACCACGGGATTGGGGATGATGAGCTAATCAACAACTTCTATGAAGGGTTGAACAATGAAATGAAGATAATCCTTGATTCCGGCTCGGGAAAGGGAGCATTGAATAAAATAGATCACAAGACGGCCAAAGAGCTTATTGAAGAGATGGCTTCTCGTACCTTTCATTGGAACAATGATAGGAACAAGAGGAAAGGAAAGTCAACGGTTGAATCAGCCAATAATGTTGAAGTTAAATGGTTGATTGAAGAGCTTAAGCAACAAGTTACCTTGATGAGTTCAAGAAACACATCTAGCAATTCTTCTTGTATGAGGAACCAAGTTTATAGTTGTGAGATTTGTGGAGACCAAGGACACCAACCCAATTAGTGTCCTTTGATGGTAGGAGAGGGCAATTCCATGGAGCAAGTGAACGGGATATGGGAGTCTAGTCCGGCCAAGCTAGCATTTAACAACAACCAATATCATCCCGGAATGAGAGCCCACCCAAACTTCTCCTATGGTTCAGAAAATGTCCAAAACCCCACCTTCCAACAAAAACCACAATTCACACAAAACTTTCAAGTTCAAAAACCAAACACGACATTCAACCAAGGTCCACCGGGTTTCCAAGGAAGAACCTTCCAACCAAGACAACAATTTCAACCACTCAATCCACCAAGCAACCCACCTTTCCAACAAAACTCCCAACCTTTCCAACAATCCACCCAACCAAAGTCAAACATGGAACTCATGATGGAACAATCGATGACATCCCAAAACCAATTCATCAACCATTCCACTCAAAATCAAGAAGAGATAACCTCAACAATCAAGCAACTTAGAACCCAAATGAAAGCTTCTCAACGGATGACGGACAATCAAATCTCCCAATTGGCCTCCCAAATGAGCCAACTACAAGCCTCTCATGGAAAATTCCCGGGTAAAACCAAGGAAAATCCGAAAACCATAAATGTTATCCACTTGAGGAGTGGTAGAGATTTGGAAGACCGAGCATTTGTCAAGAAGAGGAAGAGTAGTAGACCGGGTGATGTGGTTGAACCTCAAATTGTGGTTGAACCTCCTAAGGTAGTTGAAGAAAAAGGGGTTGAAGATGAACTTGTGGAAATTGTTGTGGAAACTCCAAAGGTGATTGATGAACCAAGAAAAATTGTTTAAGAACCAAAAAAACAAGTTGTGAGGACCTATGTGCCACCCATTCCTTTCCCACAAAGGTTGGCAAGAGACAAACTTCAACAAAAATATGGAAGTTCATGGACATGATGAAGGGTATCAACATCACCATGCCCTTCGTTGATGCCGTAAAGGAAATACCAAGCTATGGAAAATTCTTGAAGGAGCTCATCTCAAACAAAAACTCCTTGAGCCCAACAACAACGGTGAACTTATCCAAGGAGTGTAGTGCAATTATTATGAATGAGGCTCCTCAAAAGCTTGAAGACCCGGGGAGTTTTTCCATACCTTGCAAAATTGGAACCGTGCATATTGAGAGAGCCTTGTGTGATTTGGGGGCAAGCATTAGTCTTATGCCCCTCAAAATTTTCAAGAAGTTGAAGGGTTATGAGATTTCACCAACAAGGGTTTCTCTCCAACTTGCGGATAGGTCGGTAAGATACCCGATCGGTCTTGTGGAGGATGTCCCACTCAAGGTGGGCAAACTTGCATTCCCATGCGACTTCTATGTAATAGATATCCCCGAGGACTCAAATATTCCCATCATATTGGGGCGCCCTTGCCTTGCTACGGGGGGTGCCATGATTGATGTGAAGAATGGAAAGCTTTCTCTATAAGTGGGTGAAGAAAAGGTAGAATTCTCCTTGAACAAGGCTGGTCGTGATCCCTCGTGGGGTTTAGTTTTCAGTACTTGTCGTTAGGAGCACCTACACCAAAACAAAATTTATAACTTCACCAACAACTCTACAATTAGTAAAGAGGCAAGTAAAGGTCGGATCCCAAGGGACGGGAATTGAGATGAGAATTTCTATTGCAACTAGTGGTGTCTAAGGGTGTCACAATTGGGGTTTGAAGTAGAAGATCACAAAACTAAATAGCAATAAAAGTAAACAAGCAAGATGGATTAAAAGGGATGTAAACAATTGATAAAAGGCACTAGGGTGTCAAGGGTGGTGCGAGTCCGCTTAGTGTTCACAAATTAAGATGTGGTCGTTGGGTCACGGTCGAATCAAAACACAATTTATAGCTTCACAAACAACTCTACAATTAGTAAAGAGGCAAGTAAAGGTCGGATCCCAAGGGACGGGTATTGAAATGAGATTTCTATTGTAACTAGTGGTGTCTAAGGGGTGTCACAAATTGGGTTGATGTAGAAGGTCACTAAACTAAAATAGCAATGAAAATAAACAAGCAAGATGAATTAAGGGGTGTAAACAATTGATTAAAGGCACTAGGGTGTCATGGGATCACAGGGGAATCATGGGATATGGTCATACAAACATGTTCTCAAATTATAAGCAAGCAATTATTGTTGTGATGGATTGAGTTGGGTTATATCTTACAATCCTAGGAAAGTTTGGGTCCCGGAGCCGAATCGATTAGATTGTACAACACCTACAAGTCGACTTAATCTTCCCTACTCAACAACATGCATGGTCTAATGAGACTCGAGTTGGGTTATGTCTTACAAGTCTCATTGAAAAGATAGAAGATGATAGTAAATGCAAGGATTCATAGGCTTAGCATTTCATCAAATATAACATGTGCATGAGTTGAGATCAAAACAAGCAAGCAAATAAAACATGAAAGCATATTAATTTAAGCATGAATCATTCCCCATGTTGGTTTCCCCTAATCACCCATTAACCCTAGCTAAGAGACTACTCACTCATTATCATGTTGATCATGCTAGCAAGGTTGTCAATCATACCAACAATATGAAACATGATGAATAAATGAAAGTAATTAACAATAATTAAAAAGGGATTAAGAGATTATACCTACTAATGATTCCAATAATAAAGCAAAGATAAAAGAAGTGCTTGAATGCTTGATTGAGAGGTTGTCAATCTCCCAATAATAACCCAAATAATCTTCAATTACCCAAAATAAAGGATGAACAAAAGAGAGATTAAAGAACTAAAACTTGGATTAATACTTGATTAATACTTGATTACAATATTAAAGAGAGATTTGATTGATATTAACTACTCTAATTATTGATAAGAAGAACATGCTCCTCTAATTAGACTAATGGGGTATTTATAGTGGAAATTAGGGAGGATGCATTAGGGTTAACTAAGGGCTAAACTAGTAATTACACTTTTTAGATTGAGCAAGGAGGACCCGGTATTTTTTGAGAGAAGGGCTTCTTTCTTCGAAGCTTGGAGAAGACAATTCGTGCTGGAGCCGAATCCGGGCGGAATAGGGTCGGGACGGGCGGATTCTGGTGTTGGAATCCGAGCGGATTCAAGGGAATCCGGTCGGATTGTGGAGGTGGAATCCGAGCGGAATAGGGCAAAGCCGCTCGGATTGTGCTGCTGCGGGACGGACGGATTGGTGACAATCCGCTCGGATTCTCACTCAGCAACATATCTTCTTCTTTTCTTCCCTTTTCTTCATAAATTCCTTGGGGATTTCCTTGGGGACTCAAGGATCCTTTCTCAACATTGCTCTTCTACTATAATATGTACAAAGGCCTTCTAATCTTGTCTCTCCTTGATGCTTGGTCATTGAATTCGATCAATTTAGTCTCGTTTTGCCATGAAAATGCAAGATTCTTACTCCTTTCCTACCAAGGGATCAAAATCTCAAAGAATATGCAAAACAAAGAACTAAAGATAAGAAATGACCCAAATATGCACTAAAAAGCATGGGAACAAGGCTAATTCGGGGGCTAAATATGCGATAATTATAGTCACATCAAATATCCCCAAACCGAACCTTTGCTCGTCCCGAGTAAAGAGGTGACAAAGACTAGGACCAATACTAACCTATCCTAATAATATAGCCGATATGAGACAATTAGCGGGTCTCACTCCGCCCCTTCAACTCACAACAAGACAACCATGAGGTAGGATGCCTTCCTGCAAGGCAAGGTGGGTCTTGCCAAAATGGCGACACATCCAAACATTAAGCACACAAAAATCACATAATGGATGCATCTACAAAAAGAATAGCCACTTCCTCATCAAGTGGCGGAGGCACTAAAGAGAAACAAATTTAAGAGCATGTAATCCTTCACAAATACTAGTTCAACAAATTACTAAGTCTAAGAGGATGGCACTAAATCACCTCCAAATGGTGTTAAACTAGACTACTTTCATCCTCAATTTCCAAATGCTTTCGTCAAGAGCGATCGGATGGTGGTGGAATGATGATCCCTATGATGCTAGTAGCATATGACATGACAAGTCTCGAATTCTCTACAAAAGTAAAGGTCATGGATCGTCCCAAACTCGACCAAGTGGCTTGACAAAAGGCTTTTTGGGAATGAAATGCTCAAATCTTTATTCACAACGGGTGGATATGACTAGTATTCAAAATTGTCCTCATTTCACTTTCACATTTCAAAAATTTAAGATGGGGTTTGTCCCTTCCGGGCTAGTGTCCTTTGCTTTCGCCAATCGCTTATTAGGCAACCGGTTAACCTCTAGACAATAGCTTTTCGGGGTGATAGTCACTCTGTCTGCAGGCGGCCGAATTCACAACCGTATGGGGCCCAATTCAATGGATCCCGCACCAAAGCACATCGAAGTGGTACGCCTCCATCAAAACAACTTAAATTTCTCAACTTTCAACAATTCATAACATTTGAGGTTTCCTTGGCATTACATTACTTCCACATGACAAAATTTCTTTGAAATGAGCACTTCAAGCTTATTGATAGAAAATATTTTTGGGTTGCCTCACCACAAGGTCAAACAAGGTCACCTAGACAAGTTAACCAAGTCCACATCGCATCACGGGGTTGGATAGGTGACTCACATGCAAACCCTTGACTAGGCCTTGGGTCATGGGTCAAAAGACACTAGTATGACACTATCTAGGGTGTTTTACAACCATTCTAGTAGGCAAAGTCTTAAGTTGAACAAGTATTTGTAATGGCTTAGTTGCTCTTGTCAAAGTTCCTAAATAGGCATTTTTCAAAACATTTCTAACATGCAACTACATGCCATGATGCAACTAATATAAACATCCTAATGCAAGTGATTCTATCAACTAATATGACATATAAATTAAATGCAAGTCCTAAGTTCACATTGTTATACCGCATCAATCAAAATAAAGCCACATAGTCATTAACATGAAGAGGAAAAAGGAGATTGGAAAGATCATACCATGCGGTCTTCAATATCCTCATGTCTCGGATGTGGCGTAGTCAATCAATGTGAACAAGGGTAGAACAAACACAATATATACAAGACAATATATACAAGACTACAAAAGGAAATAAACATGTTTTTGGGTTTTCAATTTTCAAATTTTTATGATTTTTGAGATTTTTCAATTTTTTTGGGTTTTTTGAATAAAAGTTAAATGTTAGAATTCCCATCCCCACACTAATATAGGCATTGTCCTCAATGGCCAAAATGATGGAAATTATGCAAAGATGATGCATGATTTTTATACTAAATGCAATCTACACTAAGCTACACTACATGATGCATGGTTTTTTGTTATGACGGAGAGGATAATTTAGATTACCTCCCGTTGTGTATGCATTAACTTCCCCAAACCGAGTGAGACACTATTGCTAATGTCCAAAGATGGGTGTAGTTCATGCACACACTATGCTATGCATGAAACTAATTTGTCATTTTGGATTTTGAAAATGGGAACAATAAAATGTGAACACCTCAATGGTACCGAGGTGTGAGTCCTCTAATGGGGCTAGGACTACTCCAACAATGATCAAAATTATATAAAATACAAAGAGAGAAATAGACAAACCATGAGAGGGTAGGAGTCTCCAAGGCTTGCTAATCTTCCATCATGCTATCACCATCACTTCCCTCATTAGAAGTGGCCACATTGCCACTTCCCTTGTCATTTGCTTCTTCACTTTCTTCCTCATCTTCCTCATCGTCATCTTCACCATCCTTTTCTCCTTCACTTGCTTCTTCATCAATGTTGTCATCAACTTCTTCATCATTACCAACAACCTCATTGTCACCCAAAACGACCCTAGATGCACCCGGAAATAGGACTTCTCTATCCGCCCAACTAAGCAAAGGACAAGATGGATCAAGTAGTCCTTGCCTAGCTAAGTGTAGGAGGGGTGGATATTGAGCCAAGTAAGCATTTTTCCGATCTTCAAAGGCTTGCTTGTGCATTGCTTGCATGAGAAGAGTCACATAATCTTTTCCAGCTTCAACTCCTTCCGGCTTGAACTCTTCATACTCAAATGGGTAAGGTGGTATGACAATGGAAGAGGAGGGCATATCAAGATCACCCTTTTGTTGTTGAATAATATACTCGGCCTCTTTAGAAAGGGGAAGTAGATAATTGGTCCGGTGGACGCTTAGACGACAAATCTTTGAAGGCAAGGTGAACGATCTAGCTTCACTAGTGAGCCATCCATACTTAGTGTCAAGGGGGTTATGGGAAACCCACTTGAACTTGTGTATCATAGTATGCATATCAACAAGATGGCCACCCTCCTTTGCTTTGTACTTGTTATCCTTATTGAAGTTAGGATCAAAGTGCTTCGCTAGGATAGTGACTAGGCCGCCATTGACAATAACGGTTGTGCCCTTCTTCCCACAATCAATGTTGAGCCATCTATCTACCAAGAGCCTCAAAGAATTGTAAGGCTTGGTGTGTACTCTTCCGATGTTCAAAGCCGATTCAAGGAGAATAAAATCAAGTTTTGTGAAATGATTGGTATCTTTCCTTGCAATTATGGTGTTACCCACGACCTTGTGCCATACTCTTATGCCCGGATGGTGGACCAAAAGAGCACGACTCGCATGAAAATCCTCAAATTTCTTCCTGGAGATTGCCTCCCAAAGAGGTTCGGGGTCATACTTTCCATAATTCTTGAAATAACTTGGTTCATCACTAAGACCCAAACTTTCACTAAATTCCCTAAAGGTAATGCGTCTACTAACATTAGCTAGACGAAACTCGAGATTCTCCCTATTCTCAACTTTGGTGACTTTCAAAGAACTTAAAAATTCAAAGGTAAGGGAGGGATATGTCAACTCCTTTGTTTTAAACAATTTCTTCAACCCCATGGCATTGAAAAAGGCTCTAGTTTGCTCAAGAACACCCAATTTTCCTAAGGTGTCTTCACATATAAATTTGGTGGATTGTAATGACTTCATAGCAAACTTGACAAAGGTATTTCTATGGGTATCGGAAATAAAAGTTACCTCCGGATAATGCAAAAGTTCATCAATTACTGGAGTAGAAGGTGTTGTTGCTCCCATAGAAGGTTGTTGTTGTTGTAGCACTTCCAAGTTTGGTGTTGCTACCACCATAGCCAATGCTTTCTTTGTTTGAAGAGCCTTTTACCTTTGTGAGAGTGCCTTAGCCTTTGTTGCCTTTGTTGCTCCCTTAGTCCTTGCCATTGATGAACTAACCAAGAAAAGAATGAAAAATCTTCAATTTGTAGTATACCCAAATCGATTTGAAGGTGAAAGGCTTTGCCTTTATGAAATCAAAAATCGACTCAAAGGTTGAATATTTTGTGCTTGGTTTTGATTTTTATTGAAGAAGGATTGATTGATTTGTTGTTGGAAGGATGGTTTGATTTGTTTTTTGTGAATGTTGTTGAGGGTTTTTGTTTTTGTGATGGAGAGGATGAGAGTTTTGATGTTGTGGGTAGTGTTTATGAGTGAATGAATGAATGAATGAAGGTGGGAGGGGTTTTAAAGAGACCGAAATTTTCGAATCTGCAGGGGCAATCCGTGCGGATTCTGCCCAATCCGTGCGGATTCTGCTCTTTCTGGGCTTTAAAAAACTCGCCTAAAGACGGGCGGATTCTGACGAAGACGCTCGGATTTGCTTGACACGGGACGGGCGGATTTGCTTAAAGACGGACGGGCGTTTTTTCTGCAATACGCTCGGATTCTTTAAGACGGGCGGATTCTGTGGAATCCGCTCGGATTCTTCCCCTGTGTACATGGATTCAGTTCCATCCGTGCACAATGCATTTCCCTTACCATTCTTCCATTCTTTCTTCAAGTCTTGTGTTCTTCATTGTGGGGGCACTACAAAGCATGGATAGCCTAGGCAATTGTCATCCCCATACTAATCTAAAAGCACTACACATCAATTGAAATTGTTAGTCCCTCCCTCACTTCTCTCAAACATGACAATTATTTTGATCAAAGTAAATAAAAATCCAAAGATGACAAAAAATGCAATACAAGAATTAAAATGTAAGTTAGGGAGTTAGAAATATTTACAAGTGGTGGTTTAGGGAGGACTCCACCAAACTCTCATTCTTGATGAGATGTCAAGGGGGCAAGTTCAAGGTGTTGTTGATGTTGCTCAACACCTTGAAGAAGTAATCAAAGACTTGTTCATTATCATGGTAGAGGTCTTCAATAGACCTTGGCCCTTGTTGTTGGTCTTGATCGATGGCATTACCAATGTAGGGATTAAAAATCCCTTCAAATTCGTCGTCCCAAAGACCACAAACTTCATTAAGTTGATCATTGAAAATCTCTTGCTTAGATGGAGACAACTCTCCCAATTTCTTCTCTTGGCCAATGAGGCCATCCTCTTCTTCCTTGATTGATTTTGATGAGCTTTGCAAGCTCTCCTTGTCACAATTCACTTGCTCTTTGAATGGAGAATCTTCAATTTTGTTCTTCCATTGGAGTTCCGATTTCTTTCTTTCATCCTTTCGGCTATAATGATCAATCATGAAACATGGTTCATGCAAACGAGGAGCTCTCATAGTCTTGTCAAGATTAAAGGTTATGCTTTCATCTCCCACTTCTAGAGTGAGCTCACCATGTTTCACATCAATCACCGCACCCGCGGTGTGTAGGAAAGGTCTTCCTAGGATGATTGGAATGTTGGAATCTTCCTCCATATCAACAATGACAAAGTCCACCGGGATGAAAAACTTCCCAATTCGCAGGGGATCATCTTCCCATATCCCTAATGGTGTCTTCGTCGATCTATCGGCCATTTGGAGTGTGATATTGGTGCATGTAAGCTCTCCCATCGCCAACCTTTTACTCACCGAGTACGGCATGACACTCACACTAGCCCCTAGATCACATATTAAGATGTGGTCGTTGGGTCACGGTCGAATCAAAACACAATTTATAGCTTCACAAACAACTCTACAATTAGTAAAGAGGCAAGTAAAGGTCGGATCCCAAGGGACGGGTATTGAAATGAGATTTCTATTGTAACTAGTGGTGTCTAAGGGGTGTCACAAATTGGGTTGATGTAGAAGGTCACTAAACTAAAATAGCAATGAAAATAAACAAGCAAGATGAATTAAGGGGTGTAAACAATTGATTAAAGGCACTAGGGTGTCATGGGATCATAGGGGAATCATGGGATATGGTCATACAAACATGTTCTCAAATTATAAGCAAGCAATTATTGTTGTGATGGATTGAGTTGGGTTATATCTTACAATCCTAGGAAAGTTTGGGTCCCGGAGCCGAATCGATTAGATTGTACAACACCTACAAGTCGACTTAATCTTCCCTACTCAACAACATGCATGGTCTAATGAGACTCGAGTTGGGTTATGTCTTACAAGTCTCATTGAAAAGATAGAAGATGATAGTAAATGCAAGGATTCATAGGCTTAGCATTTCATCAAATATAACATGTGCATGAGTTGAGATCAAAACAAGCAAGCAAATAAAACATGAAAGCATATTAATTTAAGCATGAATCATTCCCCATGTTGGTTTCCCCTAATCACCCATTAACCCTAGCTAAGAGACTACTCACTCATTATCATGTTGATCATGCTAGCAAGGTTTTCAATCATACCAACAATATGAAACATGATGAATAAATGAAAGTAATTAACAATAATTAAAAAGGGATTAAGAGATTATACCTACTAATGATTCCAATAATAAAGCAAAGATAAAAGAAGTACTTGAATGCTTGATTGAGAGGTTGTCAATCTCCCAATAATAACCCAAATAATCTTCAATTACCCAAAATAAAGGATGAACAAAAGAGAGATTAAAGAACTAAAACTTGGATTAAAACTTGATTAATACTTGATTACAATATTAAAGAGAGATTTGATTGATATTAACTACTCTAATTATTGATAAGAAGAACATGCTCCTCTAATTAGACTAATGGGGTATTTATAGTGGAAATTAGGGAGGATTCATTAGGGTTAACTAAGGGCTACACTAGTAATTACACTTTTTAGATTGAGCAAGGGGGACCCGATATTTTTTGAGAGAAGGGCTTCTTTCTTCGTAGCTTGGAGAAGACAATTCGTGCTGGAGCCGAATCCGGGCGGAATAGGGTCGGGACGGGCGGATTCGGGCGTTGGAATCCGAGCGGATTCAAGGGAATCCGGTCGGATTGTGGAGGTGGAATCCGAGCGGAATAGGGCAAAGCCGCTCGGATTGTGCTGCTGCGGGACGGACGGATTGGTGACAATCCGCTCGGATTGTCACTCAAAGAACATATCTTCTTCTTTTTCTTCCCTTTTCTTCATAAATTCATTGGGGATTTCCTTGGGGACTCAAGGATCCTTTCTCAACATTGCTCTTCTACTATAATATGTACAAAGGCCTTCTAATCTTGTCTCTCCTTGATGCTTGGTCATTGAATTCGATCAATTTAGTCTCGTTTTGCCATGAAAATGCAAGATTCTTACTCCTTTCCTACTAAGGGATCAAAATCTCAAAGAATATGCAAAACAAAGAACTAAAGATAAGAAATGACCCAAATATGCACTAAAAAGCATGGGAACAAGGCTAATTCGGGGGCTAAATATGCGCTAATTATGGTCACATCAATGGGGTCATATGGGATTCATGGGAATTGATCATACAAACATATTCTCAAATTATAAGCAAGCAATTATTGTTATGATGGATCGAGTTGGTTTATATCTTACAATCCTAGGAAAGTTTGGGTCCCGGAGCCGAATCGATTAGATTGTACAACACCTACAAGTCGACTTAATCTTCCCTACTCAACTATATGCATGGTCTAATGAGACTCGAGTTGGTTTATGTCTTACAAGTCTCATTGAAAAGATAGGTGATGGGTCAAAATCCAAGGATTCATAGGCTTGCATTTCATCAAACATAACATGTGCATAAGTTGAGATCACAACAAGCAAGCAAATAAACTATGAAAGCATATTAATTTAAGCATGAATCATCCCCCGTGTTGGTTTCCCCTAATTACCCATTAACGCTAGCTAAGGAAACTACTCACTCATTATCATGTTGAACATGCTAGCAAGGTTGTCAATCATACCAACAAAGTAAAACATGATGAATAAATAAAGATAATTAACAATAATTAAAAAGGGATTAAGAGAATTATACCTACTAATGATTCCAATAATAAAGCAAAGAATAAAAGAAGTACTTTATGCTTGATTGGAAGGTTGTCAATCTCCCAATAATAACCCAAATAATCTTCAATTACCCAAAATAAAGGATGAACAAGAGAGAGATTAAGGAAATAAAACGTGTATTGAAACTTGATTAAATTTTGATTACAAGATTAAAGAGAGATTTGATTGATATTAACTACACTAAAGGTTGCTAAGAAGAACATGCTCTTCTAATTAGACTAATGGGGTATTTATAGTGGGGATTAGTTACATAAATTAGGGTTTACTAAGGGCTTAAATGACGATTAAGTCCTTGAGGAATCGCCGGTCTCTAGGGAGACTCCGGTCTCTTTTTCGCTGGTCTTAGAAAACGATGTGCATCCTTCCTTGAAGCTTGTAGATGACGAAAAGACTGTCTGGGAATCCGGGCGTTTTTGACACGGGACGGGCGGATTTGGGTGCTTCTGGACGGGCATCCAGAGGGGGAAGACGGGCGGATTTGGGTGGTTTTGCTCGAGCGTCCAGCTGAGGAAGACGCTCGGATTGTAGGCCTTGGACGGGCGTCTTCAGGGCAATCCGCACGGATTGTCAAACAGTTTCGTTCCTTCTTCTTTTCTTCCTTTTTCTTCATAAAATCCTTGAGGATTTCCTCGGGGATGCAAGGATCTTTTCTCATCATTGCCCATCTACTATAGTATGTACAAAGGCCTTCTAATCTTATCTCTTCTTGATGCTTGGTCATTGAATTCAATTAATTTAGCCTCATTTTGCCATGAAAATGCAAGGTTTGCACTCCTTTCCTACCAAGGACACAAAACCTCAAAGAATATGCAAAACAAAGAACTAAAGACAATAAATGACCCAAATATGCAATAAAAAGCATGGGAACAAGGCTAATTCGGGGACTAAATATGCTCTAATTATGGTCACATCAAATATCCCCAAACCGAACCTTTGCTCATCCCGAGTAAAGACGTGACAAAGACTAGGACCATTATTTAAACTAACCTAATAACATAGCCGATATGAGACAATTATCGGGTCTCACTCCGCCCCTTCAACTCACAACAAGACAACCATGAGGTAGGATGCCTTCTTGCAAGGCAAGGTGGGTCTTGCCAAAATGGCGACACATCCAAACATTAAGAACACAAAATCAAGTAATGGATGCATCTACAAAATAATATCCACTTTCCTCATCTAAGTGGCGGAAATTATCTACAAGGGTACACACTCCTTCATAGATGCAATTTCTTCAAACTACTAAGCCTAGAAGGATACCAATAAATTACCTCCAAGTCGTGTCAAGCTAGGGTACCTTTGTCCTCAATCGTTAAATGCTTTTGTCAAGAGTAGACTCCCTATGGCGTTAGAAACACTGGAGGATCGCGGAATTCCCCCTCTTGCCTAGACAAGAAGAAGGGTTGTCCCCTCTCTACCATGCACAAAAATGGATACAATGGATAAAGGGATCAATAGATATTTGAGTTTCATTTTGGAGTTTGCTTTTGTTTTTGTTTTCCCCCCAATTCCTTCTGGCATATAACATTTGAGAACACTTTCTTGCCATTTCTTTTGATTTTTGGCTTTTCAACACTTGACAACTTTTCAACTTTTTGCATTTCTTTTTGAACATTTTCAAAGTCACCCCATATGTAGTGAGGGTGCCTTATATTTGAAGCATATGATTTCTATTTTTGCTCCTCTTTTCATTTGATGCATTTTGCAAACTTTCTTTCACTTTTCATTTCATTGAACTCAAATCAATTTCTTTTTGTGCCCATTCCCTTTGATGACAAAAATGTGGTAGAACATGGATGATGGATGCATGCATGGTTTCAAGGGTCACCTCGGAATAAACGGTAGCCAAAGAGTTATCAGACTACAAGGTACTCTTGACTAGGCCGTAATCCATGGGTCAAAGGATACTAGCATGACACATCCTAGGGTGTTTTACAAGCATTCTAACAAGCAAAGTCTTAAGAAGAAAAAGCATCTACTAGGGCCTATATACACTTGTCAAGCTTCCTAAGTAGATGGTTTCACAAAATTTTTCTAACATGCAAACTACATGCCATGATGCAACTACCATATAAACATCCTAATGCAAATGATTCTACCAATTAATATGACATATAAACTAAATGCAAATCCTAGATTCACAACAATATATATATATATATATATATATATATATATATATATATATATATATATATATATATATATATATATATATATATATATATATATATATATATGACTACACTACAAAGGAAATGAACTTGTTTTTGGATTTTCAAATTTTTCAAATTTTTATGTTTTTTCGAAATTTTTTTGATTTTTTTTGGATTTTTTGAATAAAAGTTAAGTTAGAATTCCCCATCCCCACACTAATATGGGCCGGCATTGTCCTCAATGGCCAAAACGATGGGAAATTATGCAAACATGATGCATGAATTCTACACTAAATGCAAGCTATACTAATCTACACTACATGATGCATGGGTTTTTGTTTATGATGGAGAGCGTAATTTAGATTAACTCCCGTTGCGTAGGCATGTACTTCCCCAAACCGAGATAGACATTATTTCTAATGTCCTAAAGTTGGGGGTAGTTCATGCACACAAGATGCAATGCATGAAACTAAATTTGTCATTTTGGATTTTCAAAAGTGGGAACAATGAAATAAGAACACCTCAATGGGGCCGAGGTGTTAGTCCTCTATGTTGCTAGGACTCTCCAACCATGATCAAGATAAATAAATAAAACAAAGAAAGAAGTAGACAAACCTCAAGAGGGTAGGAGCCTCCAAAGCTTGCTAGTCTTCCACCATATCATCATTGTCATCATCTTCCTCAATAGAAGTGGACTCATCTCCACTCCCCTCTTCACTTCCTTGCTCACTTCCTTCATCATATTCTTCTTCATTAGCCTCTTCCTCTTCATTTACCTCTTCATCAATGCCTTCATCACCGACAACCTCATCGTCACCCGGTATCTCACCCCTAGATGCACTTGGAAAGAAGACTTCCCTATCCGCCCAACTAGGCAAAGGACATGATTGATCAAGTAGTCCTTGCGTAGCTAAATGAAGGAGGGGTGGATATTGGGCTAAGTATGCATCTTCCCGATCATTATAAGCTTGTTTGTGCATCTCTTGCATAAGTAGAGTCATTTAGTCATTGCTTGCTTCAACACCTTCGGGTTTGAACTCTTGATACTTGAATGGATAGGGTGGTGTGACAATGGAGGAGGAGGGCATTTCAATTTCACCCCTTTGTTGACGGATGATGTATTCGGCTTCTTTTGAGAGGGGAAGGAGGTAGTTGGTCCGATGAACACTCAAAAGGCAAATCTTGGAAGGCAAAGTAAAAGATCTAGCATCATTGGTCAGCCACCCATATTTGGTGTCAAGAGGGTTATGCGTGACCCACTTGTACTTGTTAATCATGGCATCCATGTCAATGAGATGACCCCTTTTTTTCGCCACATACTTGCCATCCTTGTTGAAATTCGGATCAAAGTACTTAGCCAAAAGAGTGACTAGACCTCCATTTATAATAAAAGCGGTGCCTTGCTTTCCACAATCAACATTGAGCCATCTTTCCACCAAAAGCCTTAGGGAATTGTAAGGCTTGGTGAATTCCCTTCCAATATTTAAGGCCGACTCAAGTAGAACACAATCGAGCTTGGTAAAGTGGTTAGTGTCTTTTCTTGCAATGATAGTATTCCCGATGACCTTGTGCCACACTCTAATGCCCGGATGGTGGACTAATAGAGCGCGACTAGCATGAAAGTTCTCAAATTTCCTCCCGGAAATCGCCTCCCAAAGAGGAGCGGGATCATATTTTTCGGGCTTCTTGTAATAACTAGGTGAATCATTAAGACCTAATGCTTTACCCAAGTCATCAAAGGTGATGCTCCTACTCACATTGGCAAGGCGGAACTCGATGTTTTCTCTAGTCTCTACCTTAGTTACTTTCAAAAACTCAAGAATTCCAAGGTAAGGGAGGGGTATGTCAATTCTCTTGTAGGAAATAATTTTCCCAACTCCATGGCTTCAAAGAAGGCTTTTGTTTGTTCAAGGACACCCAATTTGTTCAAGGCATCTTCACATATGAATTTGGTGGGTAGAAAGGATTTCCTAGCATACTTGGCAAATGTATCCCTATGGGAGTTAGAAATAAAAATTACCTCCGGATAGTTTGATAATTGAGAAATTTCCGGAGTTGTTGATGTTGTTGCTTCCAAGGGAGGATTTTGTTGTTGTTGAACTTCCAAGTTTGCACTAGCAACCACCATAGCCAATGAGGCTTTCTTTGCTTGAAGACATTGTTGCCTTGTTGAGAGTGCCTTTGCTTTAGGTGCCTTTGTTGATCCTTTTGTTCTTGCCATTGATGAAAATACCAAGAAAAGAGAGAAAATCTTCAATTTACAAGTGTACCCAAATCGATTTTAAGATGAAAGGCTTTGCCTTTGTAATTTCAAAAATCGACTCAAAGGTTGAAGATTTTGGTGCTTGGTTGGATTATTGTTGGAAGAGGAGTGATTAATTGTTGTTAAGAGGAAGTTTGGATTTGATTTTGTTGAATTTGGTTGAGGAAATCTTTTTTTGGTGATGGAGAGGATGAGGGTTTTGATTTTTGGGGTTTATGGGTAGTGTTTTGAATGAATGAATGAATGTGGGAGGGGGTATTTAAAACACCCGAAAATTTTGAAACTGCAGGGGAAGACGGGCGTCTTTTCTTCGGGACGCTCGGATTCTGCCTATTCTGGGTTCAGGATTCTCGCCTAAAGACGAGCGTCTTTCAGCTGGGACGCTCGGATTCTTTGATTGCAGGACCAGTGGATTCTGCTGAAGACGGGTGGATTCTGATACAGCAAGCTTTCTTGTTTTGCACTGGCAAAAAAACGGGCGTCTTTTTACAAAGACGAGCGGATTACTGAAGACGAGCGTCTTCTCTACCAGGACGCTCGGATTCTTCGACAATCCCAAAATTTCAATTTTTCAGTTAAAATGGACAGTCGGATTTTGCAAAAGACGCTCGGATTTCCTGAAGACGAGCGGATTCCCCTTGAAGACGCTAGGATTCTCCCTGGTTTACCCGGATTCAGTTCCATCCGTGCACTTGTGTATCCCTTGTCATTTTTCATTCTTCAAATCTCGTGTTCTTCATTGTAGGGGCACTACTAAGCCATGAATAGCCTAGGGAATTGCTATCCCCACACTAAGCTAAAGCACTACACATCAATTAAATCATTAGTCCCTCCCTCACTTCTCTCAAAAATGATAATTATCTTGATCAAAGCATAAAAATTCAAAAATGACAAAAATGCAAGTAAGAATTAAAATGCAAGTTAGGGAGTTAGAAATATTTGCAAATAGTGGTTTAGGGAGGACACCACCAAACTCTCATCTTTAGTGAGATGTCATGGGGGCATGTCCAAGGTGTTGTTGATGTTGCTCAACACCTTGAAGAAGTAGTCAAAAGCTTGTTCATTATCATGATAAAGATATTCAATAGACCTTTGCCCTTGTTGTCCTTCATGTTGGTCTTGATCGATAGCATTACCAATATAGGGATTGAAAATCCCTTCAAACTCATCGTCCCAAAGACCACAAACTTCATCTACTTGATAACTAAAGATCTCTTGAGTTGATAGAGACAACTCTCCCACTTTCTTGTCTTGGCCAACGAGGCCATCCTCTTCATTGCTTGACTTTGGTGAGCTTTTCAAGCTCTCTTTGTTACAATTCACTTGCTCTTTGAATGGAGCATCATCAATTTTCTTCTTCCATTGGAGTTTCGATTTCTTCCTATCATCCTTCCGGCTATAATGATCAACCATAAAACATGGTTCATGCAAACGGGGAGCTCTCATGGTCTTGTCAAGATTGAAAGTTATGCTCTCATCTCCCACTTCTAGAGTGAGCTCCCCATGCTTCACATCAATCACCGCACCCGCGGTGTGTAATAAAGGTCTTCCTAGAATGATTGGAATGTTGGAGTCTTCTTCCATGTCAACAATGACAAAGTCCACCGGGATGAAAAATTTCCCAACTCTTACGGGAACATCTTCCCATATCCCTAATGGTGTCTTCGTCGATCTATCGGGCATTTGGAGTGTGATATTGGTGCATTTAAGCTCTCCCATCCCTAACCTTTTACTCACCAAGTACGGCATAACTCTCACACTAGCCCCTAGATCACATAAGGCTTTGTTGATCGTGGTGTCGCCAATGGTACACGGTATTGAGAAGCTTCCCGGATCTTTAAGTTTTGGAGGTGAACTCCCTTTAAGTATTGCACTACTCACCTTAGTGAAGGCGATAGTCTCAAGCTTCCGGATCGACTTATTCTTTGTGAGGATGTCTTTTATGTATTTTTCATAGGCCGGCACGTGATTGATTAATTCCGTGAAAGGAAT
The DNA here is from genome assembly GCF_048544455.1 of Silene latifolia. Classification (NCBI taxonomy): domain Eukaryota; kingdom Viridiplantae; phylum Streptophyta; class Magnoliopsida; order Caryophyllales; family Caryophyllaceae; genus Silene; species Silene latifolia. Next base: position 484,389,240 of record NC_133538.1, on the reverse strand, counting down.
CGAGACTTCCAAATTTTTCACAATTTCCATAAATTTTCCAAGTTGGTCATCAAATTTGGGCTTGGCTTAACGACTTGGAAAAGGAAGTCTAATCACAATGGTCTCCTTCTCCTTGACCTTGTCTTCATTTTTCTTTGAAATTTCTTCTTTTGATGGTTCTCCATCCTTGGAGTTTTGCACAATTTCTTCTTTGTCACTAGCTTCCACAACTTCATCCTCAACTTGCTTCTTTGGTGCTTCATACCTTGTACCACTCCTCAAGTAAATGGCACTAACCGTTTCATGTCTTGGGGGATTACATTGAGGTGGTAATTGCCCCTTTTGTCTTTGTGAGCTTCAAAATGCTAGTTGAGTCAATTGGGTTTCCAACATTTTGGTGTGAGCTGGGATGTTGTTGATGGTGATTTCCTTTGCTTGACTATCCTTTTGCATTTGAGTGAAAAACTCTTGTTGATTCTTTTGCATTTAGAGGACCGCTTTTTGAACATCAAAACCTTGGTCATTTTGTTGATTGTATGGAGTTTGATTTTGGTAACCTTGGTTTTGGTTGTAAAAGGGTCTTTGATTTTGGTTTCTCATGGGAAGTGGGGTGTATGTTGGTTGAGGGTTTTGAACATTTTGGCTTTTGTATGAGAGATTTGGATGGAATTTGGTGTTTTCATTGTAATAGTTTGAATAAGGGGTACCACTCTTGTATGCTTGGAAAGCATTCACTTGTTCATTTGTTCCCCTACATTCACTTTGGTCATGTCCCAAAGTTCCACAATTCTCACATATCCCACTTGGGATTGATGAAGATGCCGTCATGGCATTAACATGATGCTTTGGTGATTTTGAGGCTTTTTCAAGTCTAGCCATAGCTTTTTCAAACTTCAAATTGATGGTATCAATGTGAGCACTAAGTTGAGCACCCAATTGAGTAATGGAGTCAACTTCATGCTTTCCTCCTCTAGTAGCCTTGCGAGGTCTACTATATTGTGAGTTATGGACCGCCATTTCCTCAATTTTGTTCAAAGTTTGATTGTCATCAACTTCGGTGAACATTCCATTTGATCCCATGTTGAGAATGTTTCTCGAGTCTTTATAAAGACCGTTCCAAAATTGTTGTACCAAGAACCACTCGCTAAGTCCATGATGAGGACATGAGCGACAGATTCCCTTGAATCTCTCCCAAGCTTCATACAAGGATTCTTCATCTCTTTGCTTAAAGCCCGTAATTTGAGCACTTAGCATGTTAGTCTTTTCTGGTGGATAGAACTTTTTGTAGAAAGCTAGGGCCAACTTCTTCCAAGAATCAATTCCGAGAGTAGCCTTATCAAGGCCTTTCAACCATTGTTTCGCGGTGCCAATTAGAGAAAAAGGAAATAAGACCCATCGAATTTGGTCTTGAGTTACACCGGTTTGAGAAATCGCATCACAATAGTCGCAAAAAGTCTCCATATGAGAGTGCGGGTCTTCACTAGGCATCCCCCCAAATTGGCTTTTTTCGACTAATTGGATAAATGCGGATTTGGCAATAAAATTTCCGGTTAGATGTTGTGGTGTGGGAGTACCATTGGGTAGGTTCTCCTCGGTGGGTACGGAATATGATGAAAACTTAGGCATTGTGGGTTGATTTTGTGTTGGATTTTGTGTTGGGTTATCCTCACCTTATCTTGCAAAAGGGTTGATGAACTCAATAATATATGGTTGAATATCTACAACCTCACCAATACCTTTCAAAGTTCTCCTAGCAAGTCTTCTATTGGTTGTCAAAGTCCTTTCAATTTCGTGATCAAAGGGTAACAAGTTACCTTGTGCTCTTCTAGACATGCAAAATATCAAACAACTCGAAAATAATTAGAGCAAACCTTGAGGAGTTTTACTTCCCCAAGGCAAAGAAAGACACCTCTAATAACAATACAAGAAAATCTAAATCAAGTTAACACCGTCCCCGGCAACGGCGCCATTTTTGGTCGTGATCCCTCGTGGGGTTTAGTTTTCAGTACATGTTGTTAGGAGCACCTAGACCAAAACACAATTTATAACTTCACCAACAACTCTACAATTAGTAAAGAGGCAAGTAAAGGTCGGATCCCAAGGGACGGGAATTGAGATGAGATTTTCTATTGCAACTAGTGGTGTCTAAGGGTGTCACAATTGGGGTTTGAAGTAGAAGATCACTAAACTAAATAGCAATAAAAGTAAACAAGCAAAATGGATTAAAAGGGATGTAAATAATTGATAAAAGGCACTAGGGTGTCATGGGGTTATAGTGGATTCATGGGAATTGATCATACAAACATATTCTCAAATTATAAGCAAGCAATTATTGTTGTGATGGATCGAGTTGGTTTATATCTTACAATCCTAGGAAAGTTTGGGTCCCGGAGCCGAATCGATTAGATTGTACAACACCTACAAGTCGACTTAATCTTCCCTACTCAACTATATGCATGGTCTAATGAGACTCGAGTTGGTTTATGTCTTACAAGTCTCATTGAAAAGATAGGTGATGGGTAAAAAATGCAAGGATTCATAGGCTCGCATTTCATCAAACATAACATGTGCATAAGTTGAGATCACAACAAGTAAGCAAATAAACTATGAAAGCATATTAATTTAAGCATGAATCATCCCCCATGTTGGTTTCCCCTAATTACCTATTAACCCTATCTAAGGAAACTACTCACTCATTATCATGTTGAACATCCTAGCAAGGTTGTCAATCATACCAACAAAGTAAAACATGATGAATAAATAAAGATAATTAATAATAATTAAAAAGGGATTAAGAGAATTATACATATTAATGATTTGAATAATAAAGTAAAGAATAAAAGAAGTACTTGATGCTTGATTGGAAGGTTGTCAATCTCCCAATAATAACCCAAATAATCTTCAATTACCCAAAATAAAGGATGAACAAGAGAGAGATTAAGGATATAAAACTTGTATTAAAACTTGATTAAATGTTGATTACAAGATTAAAGAGAGATTTGATTGATATTAACTACACTAAAGGTTGCTAAGAAGAACATGTTCTTCTAATTAGACTAATGGGGTATTTATAGTGGGGATTAGTTACATAAATTAGGGTTTACTAAGGGCTTAAATGACGATTAAGTCCTTGATGAATCGCCGGTCTCTAGGGAGACTCCGGTCTCTTTTTCGCCGGTCTTAGAAAAAGATGTGCATTCTTCCTTGAAACTTATAGAAGACGAAAAGACTGGCTGGGAATCCGAGCGTTTTTGACACGCGACGGGCGGATTTGGGTGCTTCTGGACGGGCGTCCAGAGGAGGAAGACAGGCGGATTTGGGTGGTTTTGCCCGAGCGTCCAGCTGTGGAAGACGCTCGGATTGTAGGCCTTGGACGGGCGTCTTCAGGGCAATCCGCACGGATTGTCAAACAGTTTCGTTCCTTCTTCTTTTCTTCCTTTTTCTTCATAAAATCCTTGAGGATTTCCTCGGGGATGCAAGGATCTTTTCTCATCATTGACAATCTACTATAGTATGTACAAAGGCCTTCTAATCTTGTCTCTCCTTGATGCTTGGTCATTGAATTCAATCAATTTAGCCTCATTTTGCCATGAAAATGCAAGGTTTGCACTCCTTTCCTACCAAGGGCACAAAACCTCAAAGAATATGCAAAACAAAGAACTAAAGACAATAAATGACCCAAATATGCACTAAAAAGCATGGGAACAAGGCTAATTCGGGGACTAAATATGCTCTAATTATGGTCACATCAAAGGCTATGAAGGAGCCTTCGGAATAAAAGTCTTGTTACATGATTGACATGGTAGAGGAATGGGTTGATATGAAGAAATTTGATGAAGACAAGGGTTTGCAAGGATTCCTTGAGGGTAAGGTAAAAGATTGCAAAGAGCACCGGGAGTATGCTTTAGCCATGGAAGCAACAATTGAAGAAGACCCGGATAAATAATTTGAGAGCTTGAGAGGAGATGGTAAAAAGGAGGAGAGACCCACGCCTCCTCAAGTGGAGTTGAAACCTCCTCCCTCTACTCTAAAACATGATTTCCTTGGCCCTAATGACACTTACCCTTTTATTGTCAATAGTGCACTCAATGACACCGAACTTCAAAAGTTACTTGATGTCGTGAGAAAATATAAGGATGTCATTGGGTACTCAATTGATGATATCAAAGGAATTAGCCCTTCTTTTTGCACTCACCGCATTCATTTGGAGGATGAGGGTGCATCTTCCATTGAGCCTCAACGTCGCCTTAACCCCGCAATGAAAGAAGTGGTTAGGAAGGAGGTGTTGAAGCTCTATGATGCGAGTATTATTTACCCTATCTCCGATAGTGCATGGGTGAGTCCGGTGCATGTTGTGCCAAAGAAGGGCGTGGTCACGGTAGTCACCAATGACAAGAATGAACTAATTCCAACAAGAATCACAACCGGGTGGAGAATGTGTATAGACTATAGACGCCTCAACAAGGTGACTAGGAAAGACCATTTCCCCCTTCCTTTCCTTGACCAAATGTTGGAAAGACTTGCCCAACACTCTCACTTTTGCTACCTTGATGGGTTTTCGGGGTTTTTCCAAATCCCGATTCACCCTAATGACCAAGAAAATACCACCTTCACGTGCCCGTTTGACACCTTTGCTTATAGGCGCATGCCCTTTGGGCTATGCAATGCGCCGGCCACATTTCAAAGTTGCATGCTAGCTATATTTTCCAAATATGTTGAGGATATAATGGAGGTGTTTATGGACGATTTCTCCGTCGTAGGCACCACATTTGATGGATGTCTAGCTAATTTGAGTAAGGTCTTGAAAAGGTGTCAAGTAACCGGTCTAGTCTTGAATTGGGAGAAATGTCACTTTATGGTGACATCCGGGGTTGTTTTGGGTCATGTTGTGTCAAGTAAAGGCTTGGAAGCTGATCAAGCCAAGATTGAAGTGATTAAAACTATACCCCCTCCCACTAATGTCAAAGGAGTTAGATTTTTTCTTTGGCATGCCGGTTTTTACCGGAGATTTATCAAGGATTTTTCTTCGATTGCCCGACCTTTAACATTGTTACTTGGCAAATATGTGCCCATTGAATTTACTAATGAATGTTTGAATGCTTTTAATAGGTTGAATGAAGCTCTCATCACTGCTCCAATTATGCAACCTCCCACTTGGGGAGAACCATTTGAGTTGATGTGCGATGCTAGTGATGTAGCGGTGGGAGCGGTGCTTGGACAAAGAAAGAATGGCAAATTTCATGCCATATATTATGCAAGCAAAACCTTGGATGAAGCTCAAGCACACTACACCACCACCGAAAAGAAGCTTTTGGCGGTCATATATGCCATGAACAAGTTTCGTTCCTACTTGGTGGGCTCTAAGGTAATTTTATACACCGATCATACGACGTTGAGGCACTAGCTAATCAAGAAGGAATCAAAACCACGCTTGATCCGGTGGATACTTTTGCTCCAAGAGTTTGATATTGAAATTAGACACAAGAAGGGTGTGGAGAACGTAGTAGCCGACCATCTCTCTCGGCTATTCCATGAAAAGGTTAAGGATGGACTACCAATTGATGACTCCTTGCCGGATGATCAATTGTTCGCTCTTGCTCTTATGAATGTCCCTTGGTACGCGGATTATGTCAACTACTTGGTATTCGGGGTCATCCCACATGACTATGACTCACATAAGAGGAAGAAATTCTTTCATAATCTAAGGCAATATTTTTGGGATGAACCTTGCCTGTACAAATCTTGCGCGGATGGCATAATTAGGAGGTGCATTCTAAGTGAAGAGGTGAAGCCGATAATTTCTCATTGCCATGATATGCAAAGTGAAGGGCATGGGAGTTCGAGGAAGACCGCCGTAAGGGTGCTCCAATGCGGTTTTTATTGGCCTACCCTATTTCATGATGTGGCAGCTTACGTCAAGGGGTGTGATAAGTGCCAACGAAGCGGAAATATTTCAAGGAGGTATGAGATGCCAATAAACTACATCATAGAGGTAGAGTTGTTTGATGTATGGGGTATAGATTACCAAGGCCCCTACCCGTCCACCTACGGATACGAGTACATTGTGGCGGTAGACTATGTGAGTAAATGGGTAGAGGCTATTCCTACCAAGACATGTGATGCCAAATCGGTTGGCAAGTTCTTGAAGAATACTATTTTCCCAAGATTTGGAGTGCCAAGGGTGCTCATAAGTGATAGAGGTTTGCACTTTCATGAAAAGACCTTTGAGGCTTTGCTCAAGAAACACGGGGTTCAACATAGAAGAAGTCTTGCTTATCACCACCAAGAAAATGGGCAAGCCGAGGTCTCTAACCGGCAAATCAAGTCTATTCTTGAGAAAACCGTGGCAAAGTCGCGAAAAGATTGGTCAACTAAGCTTGATGATGCTCTATGGGCATGCCGTACCGCCTACAAGACTCCTATTGGCACTTCGCCTTTTAGGTTGGTTTACTGTAAGCCTTGTCATCTCCCTGTTGAATTGGAGCACCGTGCCTTTTGGGCGGTGAAATTCTTGAATTTTGACATGAAGAAAGCGGGAAAGAAAATCCTTCTTGACATGAATGAGTTGGAGGAATTTCGCCTCGATGCTTACGAGAGTTCAAGGATTTACAAGGAGAAGACTAAGAAGTTCCATGACAAGGCCATTTTGAGAAGGGAATTCAAAGTGGGAGACTTGGTTCCCTCTTTAACTCAAGGTTCAAGTTATTTTCGGGGAAGCTAAAGTCAAAATGGTCAGGACCTTTCACCGTGGTCCGGGTTTTTCCCCATGGGTCGATTGAAATATCCGATAGAGACCAAGCTTTCAAGGTAAATGGACAAAGGCTCAAGCATTACATTGCCGGAGCCCCTATCATGAAGAATGTAAGCTCCATCAATACCTACCTTCTCCATACTTAATTGAATTTCTTGATTACGTCGAGCCTACGACATAAAACAAGGGCGCTACATGGGAGGCAACCCATGCAACATTGTAAATATCATGCATTTAAGTAGGAAATGAGAAATTTTGGACGGATGATACTTGCCATTTTGATTGATGTCGGTCACACTTGTTGAAGAATTTGAGATTTTGTATGACGAACAAGTGTTTGACCATCAATTGGCCTTTTTCCCGACGTCATGAGTCGGTTTTGAAAGTCGAAAGCACGAAAGTCGAGGCCAATAGGTGATGAGATATGGGTCTAGGGGTATATTAAAGAAAACGAATAGGAACGTATTCCCAGCCGGATGACTGGCAGCCGGTCCTCTGACCGGCTGGGATGTTCCTGGAAATTTTTATTGAAACTTGGCAAATTGAAGATGAGGAGTCCCAGGCGGCAGCCGGTCCACCGGCTGGGAATGCGCTTCTTTGGTGAAATGTAACAAAATGACGAGGATGAGATGTCCCAGCCGGCAGGCCGGCAGCCGGTCCACCGGCTGGGAATGCATATAAGGTAGATTTGGTGTTTGGGTGTTCTCCCAGTCGGGTGACCGGTCGCCGGTCCTCTGACCGGCTGGGAGGTTTCTGTAACTTGGAAATTTTTGAAAATACTCATTTTCCCAGCCGGTTAACCGGCCGCCGGTCCTCTGACCGGCTGGGAGCCCCCTGATACTTAATTTTACTCGAAAAAACACCCAAACTCTATCATATTTTTCGACACCCTTCCCTCTCATCCTCCCTCTAACCCTAACCCCTCTCCACCACAATCAATCAACAACCACTCCCACCATCCCTAAACACCTCCCTACCACCAACAAACCACCACAACCACCATCCTAACCCTTAACCCTCCAGAAAAATCACAAAATGGGCCCCAAGAAAAGAGTGAGAAAGGGAGATTTGGCCCTCCAACAGGCGGAAATGGTGGTGGCGGCGGCTAATGACATGAGCTCCGATCCCGACTTCCCGGACCTCCAATTTGTATCCGTCACTATGAAAGGTAAATTCGTTTTATTCAAACAACGTCCCCTCACCCCGACCCGATTCATTGATAGACAATCCATGCGGGAGTTAGGGCTAGACCAAGTGACTCTTGACTTGTTTGAAGGGGTAGGAATGTGGATGATGTATGGACTTCATGAAAAAACCTATTCCCGACTCACATGGGAGTTTTTGAGTTCCCTTCGTATTGATAAGCATCGCCAAACCCAAAAGGTAGCATTCTTGCATTTCCGTATGATGAACAAGGATTACTCCTTGACCCTGCCGACCTTTGCCTCTTATTTCGGGCTTGACACAAGCCCTCCTCACAAGGCACCGAAAACATTTGACCACGAGACCTTATGGAAGGCGATCACGGGTTTAGACGACCTACCGGGGTTCAAGAGAGCCGCTAATACTGTCCATAATACGGCTATACGGGTTTGGCACCAGTTTATGGAGTGGACTATTTTCGGCCGAGAGGAGAATCACAACTTCCAAACGGAGGAGTAGGAAATTCTCGGGTATTACCTTTGTTCCAACCCCACTACATTCAAAATAGACATTGCTCACCACTTGGCCCTTACCTTGAAACGCCTTAGCAACTCTCCGGGCCAAACAACTTCAATTGTCGTGGGTGGGCTCATCACCCATTTAGCAAAGCGTCTCAATCGGAGGGTCAACTTGAGTGGTATGAGATACATTATAGGGGATACTATGCTTTTCAAGAACTATATCCACCACAATCTCAATTGGTTGAAGACTAACCCGAACGACGGCCTTGACTATTGGCAAATCCGGGTGAACGGTGTTGACAGAAATTCTATTCCCCTTCCTAACCCCGAGAAGATGAAAGTGGTACCTAACTCACCACATTATTTGCTTGAAATTGAGAGCCCCGAATATCCCTCCATTCCACAACAACAAAATCCCAATCTTCGCTATACCCATGACCGACCAATCATCCCCGTGAGACCTTCCTTGCGGTATGTTACACCCTCCTCCCCCTTCGTTGTCGGGCCTTTCCAATAAGGGGAGGGGTCCTCTAGTCACCAACCACAACAACCACCCCCTCTCCACGCCGACCTCATCTCCTTTATGGAGGATATGAAGATTAACATGGCAACCGCCGCTAGTGAGCGGCATGGGCTTCAACAACGACTTGACCGGATTTACTTTGACCACTCTTTCAGTTAATTTCCGGTTTATGATGCTTATATGAGGCGCCAATACAAGCACCCCTCCAACCTCCACCCATCCTACGACCTATTTCCGGATGGCGGGCATCCGAAGGACGGGATCTATCTCTACGGCGATATTAATTTGCGCCCCGACTACTATAGTGCCCCGGTCTTCCCTACGCCACCTTCCACTCAAGGGGAAGGTCAAGATACTAGATGGTTTGGAGGTGCTCCTTCCATCTTTAGAGAGGGAGGTTCTAACATGCCCGGCGGGAGCCATGAGCCCTTTACCGGCATCACGGGGGACTTCGGCTCGGACATGCCGATGAACACGGATGACTTCATCCCTGAGTCCGAGTTCGGGGCCGGTAATGATGATGGTGACGATGATGGCAATGGGGACAGTGATGGCGATGAGACCGCGTACGAGTAGAGCCTAGTAATAAGGGCTCCACTCCCTCCCTTTCAATCCAAGATGACAAGTATGATCTCTCCCTTAATCCAAATTCTCTCATTCATGTTTAATTTTTCGCATGCATTTAGTTAGAAATTGACATAGTTGCATTCATCTAGGATTGCATTAGCTTTCAATTTTGTAATATATTGTCACATTTAGACATTGCATTCACTTCGTATACCTTGCGTTGTAATTTAAATATTGCATATAGAATAGACCATGCATTGCATTCCTATCTCAAAAATAAATAAAAAATTAAAAAAAATTGGAAAATGACTAAAACCAACAAAAACATGTTCTTTTATTTCTATAAATGCCCTCCCATGTTGTTGTATAATATGGACGAGGACGGGTTTTTGTGCCTTGGATGTTCCTTTGGGGAACTGATGGATTATTGGTGATTGATGTGCTGTTAGGTTTAGTTGACTTGTTACATTTTTCTATCCTTGTTATGTTTCAATTCTCGTATGCATATGTTCTAGTATATACATGTTTTTCAATTTGAAGTCTCGCATCCGTTTGTAAATAAATGTTTTGCATGAACATGGTCTAGGAAGGGAACCAAGTACCCCCATGATGAGTTATGTGTCCAATTGTGCCTTTCCCCTCGTCGTGACTCGCACCCGTGACCTCTTAGTTAGCCGAGGGAGGCAGGCTTGACCAATGAGTTTATACCGATCTTGTGAGACCTAGGGCCGTAGATTAGACCTTAGGCTCGACTTAGCTACTCAAAGGAAAAGGTAGAGCCTCCTAGGGTAGATACATTCATACCCCGCCCTCATCTAGGTTTGAGCGTAGGTCTCCTCGCGAGGCGTGTCACATCAAGACGCATAAGTGTGTCATTTTATCCTTAGACTATGAAATTGCATTACATTTTTGTGCACATGATATGAAGCAAAAATCCGTTTGCATATGAAACTCACATAGCCAAATAGCCTTGTTTTATCCCCTCCATCATCTCCCTTTTTGTTTCACTCCTTTGAGCTTTGGCCTTTCCATTTGGCAACCCACTAAAATAGATACATCTCATAACCACCCTTCCTTAATCAAAAATTGGTCGGTTTTGTAGTTGTGTTGTAGGAGGTGATTTGGGTCATGATGGTTGATAGTATACATGTCCACTCGGGTCAAAAGCTCGGTGTGTTCGGCATTGTATATAAATAAGAGGTTTTGAAAAAGAAATGAAAAACAAAATAGAAAAGTGAAAAAGTCATGAAAAAACCAAAAAAATGATTCATGCGTGTTGTATATATGTTGTCAAGAAAAGAAAAAGGCAAGCAACACCCCTCCTCATCATTAAACGGGGTAGAAAAAGCCGTTGCTAAATAAAAGGGCAAATTGATGTTTTTCCAAAATGAGTCGGGTTTACACATTTTTTGCATGGCTTGGGAAACCGAGCCTTTGTTACGGTGTAGACATTACCATTTGTTGAAATAAGAGGAGTACTTTTGAGTTTTTCCAATTTGAGTTGGGTTTATTCAATTTTTGCATAGTTTTGGTGATCCATGCTATGTTAGGGCATAGACGTGTTTCATGCGTTGCAATAAGAAATGGGTTACGATGTGTCGGCAATTCTTAATTTGAACTCCACATATCCAAACGGTGCTTGCACCAAGCTCGTTTCGACCTACTCCCTAGCCCCGTTAAAACCCTTTGTTTCATATTGTGTGCATTTTACCATTGTTTGCATTTCATTAGACATAGGACGGTCTTACACATTATATTGCGGGCACGTTTTCGCTAGTCGAGTTAGGAGAGTGATTTCGGTTACTATTTATCACAAAAATCACCATGTTCTTTCAATGAGTGATGAGTGAAAACCGTGAGGATGTCGTTGCCTAGGTCCCCTTGGTCATGGGTCTTTGGGTTGAATCTCGTGTGGGTTTAGTAATTCTCGGCGGACTTGCCTAGTTCCCCTTACCCCGCTCTTGAATTTGTTTCTTGAGCATTGGTCACACTAGGGTTGCTTGAGCCATGCTTAGGGGGTTGGCACCTCCGTTGGAACTTCTGAGACGGTACTCCCGACCAAGACCGTGTTTTGTTGTTTGAAAATCCGGCCACTTAGATGAGGAAAGTGGACCATTTTGTTAGATGTATTCTATTGTTTGATTACATGCTTTCATGATAGATGCGTCGCAATTTCGTAGCAAGACCCAACTTGCCTTGCAATAGGGCACTTTTCCCTCATAAGTGCCAAATTGTGAGTTGAAGAGGCGTTGAGTGCGCTAATACTCGATCGGCTTAGTTAGTAGCTTAGTTGAGTGATGCTTATAATGTGCACCCACTCTCCATATCTATCTTAGTAGCACCTTGTACATTGATTAAGGACTTACTCGGGGACGAGTAACGTTCAAGTGTGAGGAGGTTTGATATAGGATTCTTTTGCACCACTTTTCCCTCTATTTTCATGCTGTCCGACTCCATTTGAGTTGGTTTTATACGTTCTTGCTTGCAATTCATGCCCTAATTCCCATGCCTATGATATTGTACCTCCCTTGCAGGAATTGAGGCGAGAATAGGAGAATTGAAGCTAGAAAACGAGTTCACTCAACTAAGCATTGAAGAAGGAGGAATTGATGCTGAGAAGTATTCCCAGCCGGTAGGCCGGCAGCCGGTCAGCCGGCTGGGAACACCAAATGTATACAATTCAAGCAAAGATCAGGCAAAGAGGATTCCTAGTCGGTGGCCCGGCAGCCGGCTACCCGGCAGGGAGAGCAATGAGCTGAAGATCAAAGGAAGTTACAGGAACTTCCTAGCCGGTCATAAGGCCGGCAGCCGGTCACCCGGCTGGGAGTTCCCCTAAAGCCCAGGAGTCAAGACGAAGTCAACGTGCCTCCCAACCGGTCAGTGATCGGCAGCCGGTTTCCCGGCCATGGACACCTGATGATATCAAAAAATCAATTCAACTTCCAGGAACTTCCCAGCCGGTCATAGGCCCGGCAGCCGGTTGACCAGCCGGGAGCGCATACCCGTATTTCAAGCCTATTTACAAATCCTACCCTAATCTTGGAGCAAACTATATATACCCCCTCCCTTAACCATTTGTACACACTCTCCCAGATCTAAATTAATTTCCCTTTCCAAGTTTGAACCTTGTTAATTACCTTGCTAATCTTTCCTTAATTAGACAAGTTCTTCAATTATTACATCATACTTAGTAGTAGAAATTGGGTTGTAAGAAGATTGAAGGTTTCTCCTTTCTTATTGTTCAATCCAAATTCCTTTCTTGCTATTGAGTTGGTATTATTTCTCTTCCTACTTTCATTAGTTTACATTTGCTTTTCCATTAAGTTTTGTTCAATTGTTTATGTTAAATTTTCATCCTTGTTATTTGATTGTTGTTATTTTCAATCTTGTTCATCTTTCCTTTGTTCACCCTTGTTATTTACACCCAAGATTGAGTCTTTGATTTCCTTGTGTTAAAGATTGAATCTTTAAGTTACTTGTGTTATAGAATGTGTCTTTTAGTTTAGTCATCCTCATTATTAGATTAAATTATCTTTCTTCACAATTATTGTTGGATTGTTGCATGTTTAGAAGTAGAATTCATTTTCCCATTATGTTTATGCTTAAAGTCTCCATCTTTATTGCTTCTCATGCCTTTAGAAACATGATTAGTGAGTAGTCTTCTACTAGGACTCGGTTTGACCCGGTATGGGTAATTTCACTAATGAATTCTCATTTAGGCTAATTTGTTGGGGGAAATTGGTGAGGGTAGCTTAGAGGAATGAATTGTTTATGGATTGATTTTTGGGTATTGTCAATTTGTGACCCTTGTCCACCAACGAGAGTGTGGGATATATCGTATAATTCCCTTAAAATTAAAGATTATAACGAAATTATAATCTATGAAAACTAGTCATAAATGAATTGCATAAATAAAATAGAATAGGGATTAAAAATCAACCTTTGGTCCTTGCAAATATGGCCTAAGAACAATATCAAAATTGATATTCGCCTAATCGTTGCACCCAAGATGATATGAGAAATGCCCTTTTGATTTTGCTAGAATCGATCCCCAAAAATTTACTAATTAATTTTAGGGTTTTGTTGTGTTTTTCTTGATGAGAGAATGCTAGGTTAAAAAAATTAGGTTAGAAAACAATCTCTCCTCCCTCTTTTAAAACCGTGTAAAAGAGCAAATGTGGGGAGATATTTTCTTCCCTTTTTTTTTCTTAACAACCGAAAAAAATAAGAAAATAATCTTCTTATTTTCGGTTTTCTCACCTACCAAAAATAAGGAGATTAAATCTTCTTATTTTGGTAGTTTTTCAAAATGTATATAAAGTGTATAATTTATAAATTGTCATTTCATTTATTCCGTATTAATCAGTCTACACGCAACAGCTTGCAGTCGAGTTATTAATACCGGTCGGTAATAATTTATTATGACAATCTCGTATAATATATACTTTACCTATAAATATCGCATATTTATAATTAGCTAATTAAATATAACCGATTACGTTTAATTACGAATGAACATCTTAATTCGTTCAAGCTAACATTATATACATTAATTAAATATAACAGTTTATATTCAATTTACGAATTGACAGTTAATTCGTCTCAGCTAATATTATTTAATTAGATTAAATAATCGTCTCATCAACACATTGACTAACTGTTTAGTCAATTACATGGACTAACCATTTAGTCATATAACGCATCAATGTGATTACATTTTCATAATCGCATCTCTCAAACACATCCTTTAGGTGTGACTTTTAGGGACTAGTTGATCACCGCCATCAGTATGATAATAACGTCAAACTTCCAGCAAGCCAGCCCGTATTAGGTAATCGTTAATCAACTGATAAAATACAAAGTATACCCTTGTGAACCAATAAGAGATTAATAAATGTTATCACACTAATTGTGGAGGACACAAGCTCCAACAAACTCCCACTTGTCCTCACAAGTGTATGTGCGATAACCGATTCTCATATCCTAAAATTTCTCCCACTCAATGTAAAACAATTTACAAAATCTGTATTCACAAAGGTTGTATTTTACAAGTGATCAATATCAAGAGTGGTTTCCCCGACTAGAGAGTAACTTAACTGATAAACGAATCATCATTCGAGCATGGCCATGCATTTCAGTTACAACTCCTCGAGTGGCCCTAAGAAATAACTAAACCTGATAAAGGTTGGATATTTTCTTTAACTCGAATCCTGCAGATATAAGCACAAAGATGAAATGACCCGGAAAAATCGCTTAGCTTCCTGTTACACATCACCATGAGAATGAAACCAAAGTCACCCAAAAACTGCCTTAATCTCAAGAGACAGTCGATAGTCAAAAGAATCGACTCTAGGAACACAATGGGCGTCCAATCCACGACCTGGCACCGAATGTTTTTAAACATTTAGGACTCCATTACGTTGTCACAAAAATTGTCCTACGAGGTATCGTTATAACCCGTATTTGTGATCGATCAGCCAACTGATTGACTTATGGCTCGTTGAACCCACCATCAATCAACTGCACAATATAATAGCCAGAGTTATCAGCTCATATGGGCGATTACGGACCAAAAACAAATATAATGTAATTCAGTTCACTTTGTGGCGTTCAATGTTGTCAGTACAATCCACATGAAAAACAAAATGTTATATTAAAACGATGAAGTTATAAATAGTATATGAAAAAAGATAATGTATCGAATCCATAATCAACTACTACAACTCAGGAACACGTTTAATTCCCATGGAAATAACGTGCCCTTCATGCTTATCATAATTAAACGGTTTAGTGAGAGGGTCCACAATGTTATAATCCGAAGCTATGTTGTCAATCACTATCTCCTCTTGCTCCACGTAATCACGGATCAGGTGAGCCTTCCGATGTACATGTCTAGACTTGTTGCTAGACTTAGGCTCCTTAGTCTGGAAGATGGCACCTCTATTGTCACAATAGATGGTGATAGGGTCATTCGAACTAGGAACTATCGTAAGTCTTTGTATGAATTGACGCATCCATATAGCTTCCTTTGTTGTTTCCGAAGCGGCATAGTACTCGGATTCAGTAGTAGAATCTGCTACAACACTCTGTTTGGAACTCTTCCAGCTGACCACAGCACCATTAAGAGTGAAGACGAACCCGGACTGAGATTTTGAATCATCTCGATCCGTTTGGAAGCTAGTATCTGCGTAACCAATTGCGCATAGCTTAGTATCTCCTCCATAAGTCAATACCCTATCCTTAGTCCTCCGTAGGTACTTAAGGATGTTTTTAACAGCTATCCAGTGTGTTTCACCTGGATTCTTTTGGTACCGACTCGTCACACTCAATGCATATGCCACGTCTGGACGTGTGCAAATCATGGAATACATGATTGATCTTATTGCAGATGCATAAGGAATACGACTCATGCGCTCAATCCCTTCAGGCATCGTGGGTGACTGAGACTTGCTCAACTGCATCCTAGACGTCATTGGAAGGTTCCCCTTCTTGGAGTTGGTCATGCTGAATCTTTCAAGAATCTTATCCAAATAAGACTCCCTACTCAGTGATAACATCCGTCGTGATCTATCTCGGTAGATACGGATTCCCAATATGCGTTGTGCCTCTCCAAGATCTTTCATCTGGAAATGGTTCTTCAACCATCCTTTAACCGAAGATAAGAGAGGAATGTCATTCCCAATCAAGAGTATGTCATCGACATACAATATCAAGAAAACAATCATGATCCCACTCGACTTGATATATAAGCATGGTTCCTTGACCGATCGAGTGAAACCATACTCTTTTATCACCTGGTCGAAACGATGATTCCAGCTCTGTGAAGCTTGCTTAAGTCCATAAATGGAACGCTTAAGCTTGCACACTTTCTTAGGATTTTCAGGATCTATGAAACCTTCGGGTTGCACCATGTACAACTCCTCTTCCAAATAACTGTTTAAGAAGGCGGTTTTCACATCCATTTGCCAAATTTCATAGTCATGAAAAGCGGCAATCGCTAAGATAATCCGAATGGAACGCAGCATAACTACGGGTGCAAAAATTTCATCATAATGCAATCCGTGCACTTGAGTGAAACCTTTTGCCACTAGTCGTGCCTTATAGGTATCTGGTTGCCCGTCTACAGAACGCTTTAATTTGTAAATCCATTTGCACTGTAGAGGCTTTACCTTATTAGGTAAATCAACTAGATCCCATACGTCATTCTCATACATGGAGTCCATCTCGGATTGCATGGCTTCAAGCCATAGCTTTAAGTCGGAACAGGTCATGGCACCTTTATAGGTAGCGGTTCATTACTCTCTAGGAGCAAAACGTCATTCTCCTCGACCCGACCTCCTAGGTTCCTAAGGAATATTAACCGTATCATCAGTTGAAGGAACAAATTTCTCCATCCGTTCCTCGGTTGTTGGTTCTGGAATCTCCGACAGCTCGAAGGTTCTATTACTTGTCTTGTTTTCGAGAAATTCTTTCTCTAAGAACGTCGCACTAGCTGCAACAAAAACTCGATGTTCGGTAGGCGAATAGAAGTAATGACCAAACATTCCTTTTGGTTAACCAATAAAGTATGTCTTGACCGATCGCGGGCTGAGCTTATCCTCGTGTCTCCACTTGACATAAGCCTCGCAGCCCCAAACCCGAATAAAGGACAAGTTGGGGACCGTTCCCCTCCACATTTCATATGGAATCTTGTCGACGCTTTTTAGTCGGACTTCGGTTAAGTATAAGAGCAAAATGACAAAGAGAAAAACCCCATAATGAATCGTGTACTACCGTGTGACTCATCATGGACCGAACCATATCAAGTAATGTTCGATTTCTCCGTTCGGACACACCATTTAATTGAGGTGTTCCAGGTGGAGTTAATCGAAAACGATTCCACGAGTCTTTTAAGGTGTTGATCAAACTCATTTGAAAGATATTCGCCACCCCGATCTGAACGGAGTGCTTTAACCTTTCTACCCAGTTGGTTCTCAACCTTATTCTGGTATTCCTTGAATTTATCAAAGGACTCACTTTTATGCTTCATCAAGTAGACATATTCGTATCTACTCAAATCGTCCGTGAAAGTGATAAAATATCTATACCCATCTCTAGCGGTAATTGACATAGGTCAACATACGTCAGTATGTATGAGTCCTAATAGGTCACTAGCGCGCATTCCAACACCTTTGAAGGAAATTCAAGTCATTTTGCCGATAAGACATGATTCACACGTGCCATATGTAGAAAAAATCGAATGCCGGAATAGTCCCATTCTCGACGAGTTTCTTTACACGTTTTTCATTTATGTGTCCCATTCGACAGTGCCATAGATAGGTTTGATCTTTGTCACCAACCTTTAATTTCTTATTATTCACGTGTAATATATCTGTAGTTTGATCTAAGATGTAAATTCCATTCATGGAAACTGCTTTGCCATAAATCATTTCATTGAAAGAGAAAATATAGCTATTATCCTTTATTGAAAATGCAAAACCGTTTTTATCGAGTACGGAAACAGAAATAATGTTCTTAGATAAACTAGGTACATAGTAACAGTTATATAAATATAACTCAAACCCACTAGGGAGCTGGATTACATATGTTCCCATGGAGACTGCAGCAACTCGTGCTCCATTTCCGACTCGCAGGTCCACATCACCCTTTGCGAGGGGTTTAATGTTTCTTAGGCCCTGCAAATGATTACACAAATGAGAACCACAACCAGTATCAAGTACCCAAGTTCCGAAACTTGCATGGTTAATCTCAATCATATGAATATAAGATGACATACCAACAGGAGTGACGCGGCCTGCTTCTATGTCCTCACGGTAAACGGGACAGTTCCTCCTCCAATGTCCAGTCTTGTGACATTGGTGGCACTCAATGTCACTGCCCTTGCTCTTTGCCTTGCCTTGTAAGCCACTAGTCTCACCAGGCCCACTCTTACAGTTTTCTGGCTTCTTAAACTATGGCTTACCTACAGTTAGGTCGCCGGGAGCTTTGCCCTTACCCTTATTCTTGTTGGAAATTATGAGAACATCTTGCTTCATGCTCCCACTCAATTTCATATCCTTCTCATGGTCCCCGAGAAGTGAGTGTAGCTCATGAGGACTTTTCTTCATGTCATTCATGTAGTAATTTGCCCTGAAAAGGGCAAAACCATCATGAAGTGAATGAAGCATACGGGGAATGACTATGCTCTCACTGATTTTGCAATCAAGTGCCTCCAATTTCTCGACATTCTCAATCATGTTAAGAATGTGTGGGCTAACCGGTTGGCTCTTTTGGAGTTTCGCATCAAAGAAGCGACAGGTATGCTCATAAGTAACGATTCTCAGTGCTTTTGAGAACTCGTTAGTGAGCGTGGTGAAAATCTTGTTTGCACCTTAGGCAATGAAGCGTCTCTGCAAATTGGTTTCCATTGCAAAGATGAGTACGTTCTTTATCGCACCCGTTTCCATGACGAAGTCACTATAAGCAAGTGACTCGTTAACTCCTGCATTGGGGCCTGGGTTTACCAGTATTGGCTCAGTTAAGTACTTGAGCTTACCGTCAGTAATGGCAGCATTCCGCAATGATGCATCCCGGTCCGCAAAGTTGGACCCGTCATTTTTCAGACGTGTAAACTGATTCATGTGGTCCATGAAAGTTTTCAGCCAGGACTCGCGTCCAAGTGTGGCACTTGGCATTGGGATTTCGTTATTTCCAGCCATTTGTTGTAACAGTATTCTCAAAATAAACGTATTCTACACTGCGAAAAGAAGAATAAATTTAATAAGCATACTCATCTTTATGATTTAAGTCTAATGCAGTACTGTTATAACGAAGACTCAAGCATTTATACAATTGACCTCCCTCAATAATTATATAAATGATCCCAAGACTCAATTATCTGTAAATTGATAAGCCAACCTTTTGGCTAATTCTACTGTTAGAATTCTTGGTTGATAAATTTCTATAAATTTTATCTTTAGTCCATCATAATCACGAGAAACTCTTCGGACTATAATGTTGAGGTAAACTAAGTCAACACAAACTACTTACCCAACGTAGAAGGGGTAATATGGAGAGTAAGGTCCTATATGCCTACCAACGAAGAACGGATAATATGGAGAGTAAGGTCCTATATGCCTACCAACGAAGAAGGGATCCATAGCTGTTTGCCCTTATAAAGACTAGTCTCAATTTCAGTTTTAGAGGAAGATCCCATCAACTATATTTTAATTCATTTTAAGTGAACTAATATCTAGCGTGCGAGAATGAATAAACTAAGGTGATGGCTTAAAATGTGTGACATCTGTATGTCTATGAAAACTAACATTCAATCTATATGAGTTAATTTTCATGCATATTAGTAGGTGGTTTGGTTTAGGCGGAAAATGATGCATTAACTATCATGTGAATGAAAAGCAATAAGAACGGTAAAACGTAAAACAAAAATAAAGTCCTAGTGTGGCCTATCTACCAAAATGAACATTAAATACAATTTTGGAATCCATCCTCGGACCCGAGAAGCTTGTCTTGATGTTCCATATTGGTCCATGTAGCGGGAGTGAGCAATCAAATCTCCATCTTTAGTCTTCTTTAAAATTACAATTAAAAATTACATAATAAACCTATTTACATTCTAATTTCAAAACCATAATATAAAAGAAAACCAAACGGAGATACGAGATCTCAAATTACATTAAAAATTATGTTTCCATCATTACAAAAACATAATTTAACTAAGGCCACACTAGGTATTACAAATTACAACCGATTGCAAAAGTACGTAAATAAAACCATTCAACGATTCATTCAACTAAAAAAAATGCATCAACTAATAAATTAAACATGCAAGACATAATTCCTTAATTATGTAGATTAATTTATCCAAACCACCTATTTAAATGATCAAATTATGTGACAATTCCTCAATTACTCACATTAATTTTAATCTTAATTCATATTGACCTATAATATGAATTATTCACCAATATTTTAAACCTCTTTAAAATAATATGGGTATCTCAAATTTGTGAACCTTTTCACAATAATTATTATTCATTATAGATAATAATAATGATAGGCCAAAATAAACAAAAAAAATTTATTTAAACTTGCCCACGGCATCTAGCAAAAACGGGGGAAAAAAATTGTTCTTCTTTTTTTTTCTGGTGCTCACGGTTAAATGCAAAAAAATCAGAAACTTTTTTTTATTTCTACTCTCGGCTTAACAGCCCAAAAACAAAAAAAAAAACAAATTTTTTCTTTCTCGGCTAAATCACAAAACCAAAAAAAAAAAAAAAACCCTCTATTTTTTTGGTCACGGCAAACAGCCACAAAAAAAAAACAGATTTTTTTTTTTTCACACGGCATTAAGCCCTAAACAAAAAAATTTAGATGAACAAATTCGTTTATAGTTGCTATTAGAACAAGAGGCATAACCATAAACATGTAAATTAATGAAACATGATTCTAAACAACGATTTAAAACCATTTATGCCAAAAACTATATAGCAAAAACAAATTTAACATCATCAAACAAGATGATTTCCATTTACATCTTAATTTAATCCTCATTAAATCAAACATCTACAAATTCATCATGTAATCATTTTAACTTATTAAAACAATAAAATGAATGAATCAAAGTGGAAATAAATCATCAAAAAAAACAAAACCAATCGGCAAAAAAAAACCCTACGGCAAAACAAAATTTGACAGTCGAATGTTTTTTTTTTTTTCTTTTCTCGAAATTTTTGTTTAATTCATTTATGAAAATCATCAAAAATAATTTCGTGGCCTTGGCTCTGATACCACTTGTGGGATATATCGGTATACTTCCCTTAAAATTAAGGATTGTAACGAAATTATAATCTATGAAAAGTAGTCATAAATGAATTGCATAAACAAAATAGAATAGGGATTAAAAATCAACCTTTGGTCCTTGCAAATATGGCCTAAGAACAATATCAAAATTGATATTCGCCTAATCGTAGAACCCAAGATGATATGAGAAATGCCCTTTTGATTTTGCTAGAATCGATCCCCAAAAATTTACTAATTAATTTTAGGGTTTTGTTGTATTTTTCTTGACGAGAGAATGCTATGTTAAAAAAATTAGGTTAGAAAATAATCTATCCTCCCTCTTTTAAAACCGTGTAAAAGAGCAAATGTGGGGAGATATTTTCTTCCCTTTTTTTTTTTCTTAACAACCGAAAAAAATAAGAAAATAATCTTCTTATTTTCGGTTTTCTCACCTACCAAAAATAAGGAGATTAAATCTTCTTATTTTGGTAGTTTTTCAAAAAGTATATAAAGTGTATAATTTATAAATTGTCATTTAATTTATTCCGTATTAATCAGTCTACACACAACAGCTTGCAGTCGAGTTATTAATACCGGTCGGTAATAATTTATTATGACAATCTCGTATAATATATACTTTAACTATAAATATCGCATATTTATAATTAGCTAATTAAATATAACCGATTACGTTAATTAACATCTTAATTCGTTCAAGCTAACATTATATACATTAATTAAATATAACAGTTTATATTCAATTTACGAATTGACAGTTATTTCGTCTCAGCTAATATTATTTAATTAGATTAAATAATCGTCTCATCAACACATTGACTAACTGTTTAGTCAAATACATGGACTAACCTTTTAGTCATATAAGGCATCAATGTGATTACATTTCCATAATCACATTTCTCAAACACATCCTTTAGGTGTGACTTTTAAGGACCAGTTGATCACCGTCATCAGTATGATAATAACGTCAAACTTCCAGCAAGCCAACCGTTATTAGGTAATCGTTAATCAACTGATAAAATACAAAGTATACCCTTGTGAACCTATAAGAGATTTATAAATGTTATCACACTAATTGTGGAGGACACAAGCTCCAACAGAGAGTTGGTTAGGTTGGAAATTGGGTACCCGGAACTTGACCCTATTGCTAACCGCGGTTGAGTCCAAAAGGGAGAACCGGGGGAGGGTACCTCTAGGTTAGCATTTGAAATCGACCTCCGAGAAGAGGAGTGGGATGACCCGGAGTTTGATGGGGGCTTAATAACCTTAGTTAATGCTAGGCTACCTTGAGAATTACATGTGTTTTCGGGTTGTTGGGCTTTAGACTTGGGATACCGACTTTCGAACCCGAGAGTGGGGTTAGTTGGGGGAGCTAGTGTCCTATGGCGAACCCGAGAGGGAGGTTCTAGGCGAATTAGAGCCATCTCCCCCTTACCTTTCTACACCTTGAGATTAGCCGAGGGAATTAATATGTGGAATTACGTATATTCGTGGGAGAACCGAGTTCTAGCCTTTTCTATTATTTGATCAACTCTTAATCCTTTTTAGCTTGTTCTTTGCTTGTCTAGTTTATTAGCCTTTTAATTTGCTAGTTTAGTGCTAGATCGTTACCACCTCTCAATTTTAGTTTGACTTAGCTAAGCTCGTGAACTAGAACGATTAGTAATTTACCTACTCCTTGTGGGATCGACCCTCTCAAGTGTGCATCTACAAATCGTGCACTTGCGAGGTATACCTTGATACCATCATCGATCTAGACTTCTAGGTAGACTGGCCAAGTCCTCACGCATCCCATAGCTCCCAAGTCGGCAAATCTTTAGCACCTGTCAAATCTGCTCCCCATTATGGTTCATCACAGGTGTTAACGAATACACTGTCAACAACGAGGTTGAGTAGGAATAGCCAAACAACAACAATAAATGAATACAAGACAATATTAAATGCAAATGCAATGCATGCTCATGATCAATCCTTCGACGCCCCCGTTCATCCCGCCAATCCCTGGCCGGGGTAGTCTCATCATCCCAAACGAAGTTGAGGTAGTCTCATTATCCCAGAAACAAGTCCTGCAGAACCTGTTCTGAGGTATCCAATGCAAGTGCTCATGATATGAAAATGCAAACAATAGAGCAACACAATTTCTTACCATCTCAAACACGAAGCTGGGGAATCCAACAATCAATATAATCATCTCAGTCACGAGTTGAGGTAGTCAATAATCAAATCATCTCAGTCACGAGCTGAGGTAGTCATTAAACAATTTATCTCAACGCAACCAACCAGCAATCATATATCATCCATCATAATTCCAAATAATTCAACCAATAAAATCAGATAATACCATTCAAGTAAACATTAAAGTGATTGAGTAGCTATCCTACCTTTTCGCAAATCTTCGAGTCACGCGAGTCACACAAGCAATCAAAATTGATCCTTTACAAATTCATAACCTACATAACATAATTATGTATAATTACTATATAACCAATAATCAACCAACTAATCATGCACTTATCCTATGCCCATCACGTCCTAATCCTTTCGACAATTTCAAAGCTAAATCTCTAATTCTACCGTTTTACAGCACAGTTCAGTCTCGCTATAAAACTCATAATTAATTCAATAAAAATCCAAACGTTGCAAGACAAGTGGGGTTGGAACCCTAAGACACATATCTAAAGTTCTTGTGAAATAGACTTTCCTCAAATTCCAGACTTATCAAGGTGTTCTTGAAAGCTTTATAAATACTGACGAATTCCGTCGCATAAAAAGTATTTATTCATAAAACCAGTTTAACATATTTTTTTGATAAATTCCAATGCCTACCATCATCTAGACTCTTCAAAGTTAATATATGCAAAAGATCCAACTAAATTTTAATTTATAAATTAGGCTTACGAAATAAACTTTAGACTACTAGTGCATTCACGGATTCTAAGTGGACATGTTCATAACGAATTTATTTTGGAAAATAAACATGATCAATGGCTACGAAAATTTACAGTCATCAACTAGACTTGAAAATAACCTAAGTCTATTCTTTACGTTTTTGAAGATAATGACTTTAAAATGGTCTGATAATTCGTTTAATACAACTTACAGATTTATAGAATTGCTGTAACTTTATTCTTTAACGAACTCGTCAAAACTTAACTATAGATGATTATATTTAATCTACACATGATTAGGTGATGAACTAAAACTTAAAACATGCTTATAAGGATTAAAGATTAAAACTTTGAATGATTAAAGATGAACTTACGAAATTAAAGATTGAATCCAATAAAAGTCGATGCAAAATCCTCAAATTGATTCCCAATATCCCTTTTCCTTTTTTTTTTATTCCTTCTTATTCTCCCTCTCCCTCCCTAACTTTTATGTGATGTTGTAAAAGTGAATAAGTGATTTATGAATAGGCTAGCATGATATATATAGTAGTAAGGTAGTATTATTTTAGGAAAGTTTCTCTCTTTATTATTATTATTATTATTATATTATTATTATATTATTATTACAACTAATACAATTATTATTACTATTACATATTATATTAGTCTTTCCAGAAATAGGATTACCACATACATCATTTACTAATTTTATTATTACCATAACACTAATATTATTAGGATCACTACTATTATAATTATTATTACCTTTACCTATTATTAGTTTCTTCATTAATATTTTATTAAATCCCGAAATAATTCCCGGCCATACTCATACTAGGCCTAATATAACCGGCCCACTTATGTTATACACACGACGCGAGGCCTTATTACTAGCCAAGTCCCATTCCAGACTTGCTTACTTACTTTATTATTTAATTAACGTCTTACTTGCAACTATTATTAGAAATGCCATTAATTAATTATTTAAATTACATAAATTATTCTCATAAATCATTATTATATTACGAGGTATTACAGTCTTCCCCCCTTAAAATGAACTTCGTCCTGAAGTTCGCCCACAACTATCACAACAACATTTATAATCATCCACACAACTAAGCACTATTCCAACTTGTGATAACACAATTATCCATTTACAATTATCAATTACACCAATCCTATCACAAGGTGTCTCAATAATAACTCAAAACATTAGTAGTATCACATTCTATCCCCGTAGAAATAAACTTCGTTCCCGAAGTTCGAGATAACAAACAACAGGAATAAACAAACCATTTATTGTAACCTCTCAGGAACACGTAATACACATAGGACAACTATTATCTTTAACACAACTTCAATTGATGAATAAATAAATAACAACAATCTTCGAATTAATAACTCTTTTTTTTATTACTTGCGCGTTTATTTCTTACTAATGTCATCTAACTTATACATGGATACAATATGTGTATAGGCTTAGGCCAACACATTCCGCATATCACTAAATATGTTAGTCTACTTCACAAAATTTACAACATCAAAATGCCAAGGTTAGAGATAAGAAACAATTCTTTAGAAATTTTAGCACAACTTACATTTTCAAGGATAAGGAAAACAGGTTATGACTTCCAAAAATCATTCCAACACAACGGATTCAATATGTTACGACTTTTGTCGGTCCTGAGCCGCCTTCATCTTTTCGCAATTTAGCTTAACTTACTCAATTATTCTTGAATCATTTCGGGTCGAAGAACCGCAGCTTCACTTATATCATTCCAACACAACAGGCTTCGACATTTTCTCCCATATAAAGCTTTAAATGGCACCATCTTAATGCTGGAGTGAAAACTGTTATTGTAAGAGAACTCAACCAAGGAAAGACTTTTCTCCCAACCGTCTTGAAACTCTAATGCACAAGCTCGAAGCATATCCTCTAACGTTTGAATAGTACGCTCCGTCTGTCCATCTCTAGTGGCATGAAATGTCGTAATCAACTTTAGCTTACTACCCAAAGCCTCCTGAAGTTTCCTCCAAAAATGCGTACAATAACGTGGGTCACGATCGGAAACTATATCTTTCGGAACACCATGTAATCTAACAACTTCTCTTTGGTATGCCATGTTAGAAATCTTTATCTCATTATACTCAACATATTCATATATGTTTCAATTTAATTTAGTCATAAAATTAATTAGATCTTATGCATGCAAACAAAAGTAAATATAGAGAAGAAATCGTTTTCTCACCATATGATTTTCGGATTAAAAGGGCACCAACAAGATCTCCTTCTTGTTAGTTCTTGAGCATTCCAAATAATGGATGAACAAAGATTCAAGTATAGAATCTCTCCCAAAAGTGAATACCCAAGGAATACTCTTAAAGACTAAAATAATATGATCTAGTATTAGGATTAGTCTTTACTTAAATTTTTGACACAAAAATTACTTGTTCTCTCTTGTTTTCGGTTTAGAGAGAATAGATGATGGAGTTTTTATTTCTCTAGGATTTTCACAAAAGATAGAGATGGATACATTTCTTACACTAGAAATATTATCTCAAAAAGATGAATGAATTATTGAAAGAAAAACTCTTTTCTTTTCTCCTATAGTGGCCGAAATTATTGGCCTTGGGTAGCATGCCCAATGCCTTTTATTTTTGCTCTTCTCAAAAGCTAGGTTTGCATGGCTACTAGTTAGCTCCCATCATTGTGTTTTCCACTTAAGCAATTAACACAATTTTTCCACTAACTCCCTCTAATATTTCGGTATATATCAATAAAATGGGAGGTCCATTTTATTTTGTCATTTGTCAATTTTGTCACATGTGACGTGTTATATGACATGTCACAATGTAATGTATTTTTAACATACTAAAAATCAATATACTCATAAAATATGTCATTTACAAAATCGACTAGTAATTCGTAATTACTTGTACCAAAATGGTTTATCAATTATAAATCACAACATCTTGTATTTATAATAAATTATTCATTCAATCTCAATTCAATATCAATTGTTTCGTAAACAATAATTTTATCCAAGTAATAAAATAATTCGATTACTTAGACCGTATCTAATTTAATCGAATTACAATAAGACACGTTAACTTTACTCACAAAATCATCCGTCAATTTTAAGCAATTTAATTAACTCGTATCGGCATACGATTAATTAAATAATCAATTAAGAGTATTTTCCTATAGGTATGACCTAAGGGGATAAACTGATCACCACCGTCGCACGACAGTAATATCAAACTCTAGTCAGCCAATCATTACCGATATGTGTGGACCAGTTGACTGTAAAATTATTACATCCCACATGTATTCTTAAAATGAGATTTAAACATGTGATCATCATGATCGACAGTTGTGATCGCATTATTGTCGGAGGACACATATTCCAACAATCTCCCACTTGTCCTCGACAAGTGTGCGTCACCAATTCTCTTGTCCTATTATTATCTCCCACTCAATGCAAGGTGTCTTTCGGGTTGTACTTGGAAGTGATCATATCGAGAGTGGTTTCCTCGATCTGGAGAATAACTTATTGACCAGAATTATCCACCATGGATACCTTCCGAACGTGGCCACGCATTTCCAGTTCATTACTCCTCGAGTGGCCCCGAGATATTGTTATAACCCTCACAAGGGGGTGGACAATTCCTATCGCACTCATTCCCTTCGACTAGCCACAGCCATCATAACCCAAAATATGCCCATTTGACCCCATTTACGAAGGTCGTAGTAACACAAATCAAAGTTAATCTGAAACTGTGCCACCTTAGGTGAACAGTCTTTAGTCAATAGAATCGACTCATTAGAATACTATAGTAGCTCTCGCCACGACCAGGCTATATAAATTTGCCAGAACTCTATAAGCGGTCACTGCCCGACAAAGTGTTCCTAACGATCCGCCTATGTGATCGACTAGTCATCTCACATGACTGTATGGCACTGAACTTGCCATCAATCGCATCACACTCTAGTCACTTCGAGACGTCACCTCATACAAGTGACTATGGGCGAATACTATGTTAATCCGGGTTCACTTTAACGGGGTTCAATATCGTCATACAACCCGTTTGGATGTAACAAAGTATAATAAAAGAGTTTTAAAGTAAAACTCGAACGACAAATGCGATTATCACATATGAATAGTCAATGCCTGATTACTACTTCATATTCTATAATCCAGTTTGATCTTCAATGTAGTTGTTCATCTCAATTTAATTGAAATGACATGACTCATCATGTTAAGCCTATCAGAAGGCTTTGGTTAGTAGGTTTTATCAACTTCTTGTACCTTACTCAACCTTATTACATACTCGTTTTCCTTTGTAATGTATACATTTGCATTACGAAACTTTCTGAGTACGTGTCGAGATCCAATGAAGACATAGGCCCTCTAGCCTTAGAATAGCTCCCACTGTTTTCATAGTGTGAGGGACCCATCCCTCTCGCACATCTCATGATTGCAAGTGTACTCAATTTCCGTTGTGAGCATCCTCATTGTTCTTTATTGCTTAGAACGATTCTAACAAATCTATTTCTTAAATAACATGGCCACTATGGCATCTAAACAATCCTAATGTGTTTTGATTATGGTTTTGTCGGAAACCATGCGCAATCTCAATTGTCAATTGTCATTTGTGTAACACCCTTACACAAAATTGCATCAAAAACACTTTGCATTACATCCTTAATGCTTCTGCAAGCACTTAAGGGTAATCTTTATGGCTCACTTGGTAACTATTACTTAAATTCGATTTGAAACAATTCATCATATTCAAAGTATATGAAGTGTTATACATCATGTCCTATTTAATTGATTCGGCAGCGGAAGCAAATGGAATCAATCAAATATGTTCAACTTAATTGAACTAGTCATGAATCTTATCAACATAAGACTTCTTATTTGACGCTAATATCATGTGGATTTATCTACATAAATCTGGATATTAAAGATGTATTATATTACTCCAAAAGTCTTAAATCATTCCCAATGATCAATATGTCATCCACATATAAGACTAATTAAAATTTCCGTAACTCCCACTAAACTCCATGAATAAACACAACTTCTCGACTTATCGAGAAACGTTTTATAACATGATCAAAACATTGATTCCAACTCATTGATGTCTTACTTAAGACCCTCTCTTAATCACATTATCTTAGGATTGCAAGAATCTACAAAACTCAAGACATGTATTGAATACATTCCTTCTAATTTAAGAAGTGGGTTTTAGATTCACTCGCTATATATCTCATAATGAAACACAATCCCTAAGAAGATCCAAATAGACTTAAGCATTTCAACTAGTGCAAAACCCTTTGCAACCAATTAAGCTTTGATATCTAACAATTCACTTGGAATTTATTTCGGATTTTCATGGCTCTAAGCCTTGTATTGAGTTGTGACTTAAACACTCTCATGTAAGTCATATGTTCATTACTTTCTAGAAGTAATCAACTTGAATCAAACGATTTCTTTGTAAGTTATAAGCTCTTTACTTTCTAAAAGTAACACTAATTCATCATCTTCAACAAGTGATGACTTTAACCTCCTAGGTTTTGAAGAAACAACGTCTTACACAAACCGTCTCATGTAGCCAAGAGGTTTTGAAGAAACAATGTCTTACACAAAACGTCTCATGTAGCCAAGAAAGACCAGTTTCTTGTGACATAATATTCTTTGTGGCTCTTTGAAAAATTTCTCCCACTCTGTCTTCTAGAAATAAACTTGTATTTTAGAAAGACAGCTTCACAAGCCATAAACCCGTTGTACTTGTGATTATAATAAGGAAAAATGAGCATTTGTTTCTTTTGAAAACTTACAAGTATGGTACCCTACCATTTCATATCTCATATGAATCGTTTTAGATTTAGTGGAAAATAATTTAGACAAAAATGATAAAGTCCCCAAAAGGATCAAGTAACTCAAAGTAGCTTGATTGAAGTCCAAACCATATCGAATAGCGTTTGATTTTTTTTATCCAACCACACATTATCCCATAATGCGCGCTAAGAGAGATTAATTTGTGATACTATATCACATTTCCTTTGGCTTATATCAAAGTCTTCGCTTTGATAATCCCATTACGACTAAATCGTGATTCTTTGAACTCTTTGAACTTCTTCAAAAATTTCTCTATTTACCTTATTAAGTGAACGCATTAGCGTCAACTTAAATTGTTGGTAAAAGAAAATGATCAACCTATTTTGGATCAATGATTTACAACCTCGATCTCCATTTCAACCAAAAGGCACGAGATATCTTGCTTTGAATACAAGATACGCATATACCATAAGATCTAATGGTTTCAAGAGTACTTGATAACTCTTTGCGTTCATCATTCCAGAATCTAAGGTTCATTCTTGGGTTACCAATTTGAGACTTGCATCATCTACATGATATATCATTCTAGTTTGGTTTAGAATATAATCACCTTTGATAATGGGCTAGCCATATATCAAACCATGGTGTATAGGGTCACAAAAGTGAAACCTCTTTTGTATCTTAACAAGTTTATATTCTTATTTAGAGTTTATGCACTTAATAGTCACAATTAAGTACAACTATAAACC
The DNA here is from genome assembly GCF_048544455.1 of Silene latifolia. Classification (NCBI taxonomy): domain Eukaryota; kingdom Viridiplantae; phylum Streptophyta; class Magnoliopsida; order Caryophyllales; family Caryophyllaceae; genus Silene; species Silene latifolia. The sequence continues at coordinate 484,358,477 of NC_133538.1, read as the reverse complement.
CAAAACTAGATTGATTACATTATGACTCTATCTCTCAACATCATTGTTGCTAGTCGTCATATTCTAATCATCCTATGTATCAAGTACAATGATGAAAACCACCACCGGTTTCTAATATTGACGAAGTAGTGCTAGCAAAATTTATGTTAATCAAATAAACATTTAAAGAAGAAAGTCCCATTAGATGTCCCATAACTAACTTGTTGATTCTTCAATAATTTGGGGTAGTTTCCTTTCTAGCGTCCAACAATTAAAACAATGGAAACTTTATCGGTCGGGATTGATAGGTCTAGTATAGTTATTCTCAATAACGTTACTTTTAACATTACCTTGTATCAATTCCAATCTAATTTTACTTCTTTAAAACCTTATCCTTTTCTTAACGGTTTAAGAGAATGCTCCCACTCATTTCAATGAGTCTTTGCTTTGAGAAGCAAAATTATATTCATGAAGACTACTCTTCATTCGTTTGTTTAGTCTTAAAACTTTCATTGAAGTGGTTGCGGTATTTTGGTCTATTACGATTTCCGACAAATCTAATTACCAAAACAATTTATCGCTTCAAGGTACTTAATTCAATTAAGTATATGAAAAACAATCCATTGTAAGTAGATGTTTTAGTCAAGAATCAAAAACCTGTTTGATAATGAATAACTTTTATCTATACTCTTCACAATAGATCTTTAGCAATGGTTCATATGAGGTTTTAGAAGAAAATTTCATATTTGTCTTTAGTTACGTTGTTTTAATGGAAATTTGAACAAAAAATCGAAATGATATCGTATATGAATTATGGTAAAGAAATAGAACAATATAATAACGGAATAATGGAAAACTTAACATTTATCGTTTTATTAATACTTGTAAATAACAAGTAAAGCATTTACATAGTCACCTCTACCCAACTATGATAAATGATTCCAAGATCCAAATTCATATTAACTTGGGCACGGTGTGGCCGATGAAACCCTTATCAATATAACTCGGTGGATTAACTCTTTAATCGATTCTACTTTTAGAACTCTTGGTCGATAAAATTACATTAATATTTTTTCTTTAGCCCAAAACACATCCGACAAGGGCACGGTGTGGCCGATGAATCCCTTATTAATACTTTTGTTGAGCTCAATCCAAATTTCGAATAAATGTGTCCATGATCCAAACCCACATTAACTTTGGCACGGTGTAGCCGATGAAACCCTCATCAACATGAATGGATAGACATTTATCACCCACTTCCCCTACGTAACAAGGTTTGTACCCCGGTGTGGCCGAGTGCACTCCCTCACGAAATAGGTATTCATGGTTTCTACTTTTTGGTAAGGCTAAGTCTCAATTGTTTATTTTTAGCGAGAGGCACTACTACAGATACAGGCTATAACAACGGTCAAAAACCGTTGTTATATAAAAAAGCGGACGATGTTAAAGCGTCCGTTGTAAAAGGTTTTAACAACGGTTGGTTTTCTTAAGGAAACCGTTGTTAAAAATATTAACAACGGTTTTAAGTATAAAAACCCGTTGTGGAAAGTGTGACTCAATTTTAGAGGGAAAGTTATAACAACGGTTGTAATATACAAAACCGTTGTTATAACTAAAGACAACGGTTTTTTAATAAATAATCGTTGTTGTTTGATCTTAAAAAATAAAAAAAAAATTAAATTAAATATTACTAGATGCATGCATAATTACGGCCCGTTATAATTCCGATGCATGCAGAATATCCCTTAAATTAATTACCAACGGTTTTGAAAAAACTTATAAATGTGACTATAAATATTAAAGCACCCTTTACTAACATTCATTAATTGAAACAACATGGCAATGAACCCTAATTTTATCAACAACGAAGAATGGCTTACACAAACGATTGAAGATGATGGGAAGGTTCTCGCCGGGCTTCCCGCCTATCAACACCCATTAATCAAAGCATCCCTTGAACATCAACGGAATTATTGGATTAAGAGGCGTGAAGCAGTCCGGCTTGTCAACAAAGCCTCATCATCATCATCATCTTCATACCCTCGTCGGCCTGTTACTCGCAACTTGGCTGTAGCCAGAGATATGTTGAGTTGTACTCTTCCAACCTTATCTCCACATGCAAGTCGTGTCCTTGCATATATTCAATCTGTTGTTGCAAAATATGAAGCCAATGATCCGGAAGTTAGCGGTATATCAGAGTGGCGTGATTGGTGGCAGGTTGAGAAGCGCTTTTTACGCTTAACCGGGGTTGTTCCGCTTATTATACATCTTTTGATTTCGATAATTGCTTGTAATGTATTTGGTTTAAAATTAAATGAAATGATCATTTTGAAAGTGTTGAGTTATGCTTGTTTGATTTGCTTCCATTTTTTGAACTCCATAGATCAGTCATCTTCAAGATCCAGATTATTACTGCCATCACTGTGCATATGAACGGACAATATGGAATGAGAAGGGTTAGTAATAAGATTTGAAGCAGCATTGAGAGATATGATGATGATTATGGCACAACTTCCTAACATATATATTAATTAAAAAACAACTCAACCCACACATTGCTTAGTATAAATACATTGCATTATCTCAACTAACATGCATTTCCATTATCTCAATATATTCTCCAAACCCTAACTGCTAAAACAAACTTCAAATAAATTAACTCTCTCCTTAATCTTTCAAAACAAACTCCAAACTCCAACAAAATGAATGATATCATCCTTAAGACTCTTACTATGCTCGATCCGTACTGAAGGACGCCAAAGAAGATGGCTTGACGGAGCAAAGAAAGAACGGCTATATGACGATATAGCGAGATCTTTGAAACGAAACCTAATGGTCAATAAAAACACATACATGGAAATGAAATAATTAGAAAAATAAAATAATGACGATGAAACAAACCTGATAATTACAGAACGTACGTAAAGAGACGATGAAATCAACAGTGACGGCGAGAAGATAAAGCGACGATGAGAAAGAGAGAAAGAGACGATGAGAAAGTGTGTGTTTTGTGTTTGTGTTTGGTCTTTCTTTGGGTTTGTGTTTGTGTATTAAGGTTTGTGTTTTGTGGCTGCAGCAGACTTGTGTTTGTGTGGTTTATAGTATGGAAGGTATTGACAACGGTTATTAAACAACAGCCGTTGTCAAATACGTTTTAACAACGGTTGTAAATTAACAACCGTTGTCAAAGAAGTTTTAACAACGGGTTCCAAAAGCAACCGTTGTGATTACTTTTCACTAACTTTGCGTCAATTTTGCGCCACATTAGTAACAACGGTTGTGTATGTGTAACCCGTTGTTAAAACTAATAACAACGGTTTTTATAACCATACCCGTTGTAATTCATTTTAGTAAAATTCGCGCCATACATTCTACAACGTCTATTGTGATTTTCGTGAATACTCGTTGTTAATGGGGCGTTGTAGTTGCCTGGATTTGTAGTAGTGAGGTCATGTCAATTTATCATCTATCACGTTTTAAGTGAACTAAAGCGGTGAACTACGATAATTGTAATTGACACGGTCGATAAACTCGATAAAATAATGATGCATGTTTTAGTTATGACGATTTAGCGATGCATGCGACATATAAATAAAATGCAAAGCATAAAAAATAAATCCTAGTATGGCCTTCCTAAAATAGAAAATCTAATTAACTATTACAAATTCGGAAACCAACTCCATTGGTCCTTGAACTTCGGTTTTGGTACGCATCTCGAGGTAACACCGTCTTTAATGGATTTCCTTTTCGAGTGACACCGTCTTCAAGGATCTCCGGAATAATTAAATTACATAACAAATTACATAATTTCTTATTATACATTTGTAATTAAAATAAAAATAAATATATTAAATTACAAAACGGTTATACGAGATCACAATAAATTCCAACCGAATCGATATTCCCATACATTTCGGGTAATATCAATTAAAAACTAAGGCCATACTAAGTAAAAATTACATAATTCAAAAATTACATAAAATAAAATTATGACAATCATAAATAAAATGCAGCATTATAATATGTATGAACATGCCCAATTTTATGCTAAATTGTCTTTAAGGAGCCAATATCGTATATTAATCGGTTTTTACGGATTTGCGTGATTTAACCTTTTAAAATCACTATAATTACATAAAATCATATTTATGCACAAGTTAATTACGCTAACCAACTTAGGACTCAAAATTAGTCTCCACTAACATATTGACAATAATTAACTTATATTTCTTAAAATTGTTCATAAATGGACTCAAAATTACAAAATAAAGCCATAAACTTCAAATAAATCATAAAAATTTCAAATAAATTCAAAATTTGAAATTTTAAACTCATGAACATTCTGGAAAAATACCATGACACTCATAATGTTCAAAAAAACTTAGGTTAAAAATTTCGAAATTTATTGAGAAAAACAATGTTGCGGTTTATCGGATTTATCAAATATTATCATAAAAATATGAGAAAAATTATATTTATCAACTTTTAAATTTTAGATCTGAAATAGGTAATAAAATGCAACATGTGACATTTTTCATTAGTCATGAAGTATGTTTTAGCAATTATTCATTAATTAAAGTCACTATTTATGCTATTTTTCATCAAAAATTCATAAATCATGCATAAAGACTTTATTATAGCCTATTATTTTACACACATCTTGTAACATTGCATGTGACAATATACCAAATTTCTATGACCAGATTCGAAATATTTCTCATATTAACCTATTTTTCATCTAAATTTGATTTTTATCTTGAAAAATCCATATTTCGAGCATAAGAACTTATAAAATTATGAAACTTTACAGGTAATCTAAAAATAATATATGTGAAAACATATCCAAAAACCACTAGAAAATTCGAAGTTTAGATAATTTTAGTCCGAAAATGACATTTTTATCATAAAATCACATTTTAATGCCATTATTAAATAAAATGAACAATAAAATCCATAAATTAACCAAAAAATCCTAAATACATTTTAGGACTAGAAACTTTAACATGCATAATTTATTTCGTGATATATCATAATAACACAAATTTATAAGTTTGATATGTTAATCGTATAACTCGGAAAAATTATAACCGATTTGCATGCAAATAACCAAAGGCTCATGATACCGCTTGTTAGAAATCTTTATCTCATTATACTCAACATATTCATATATGTTTCAATTTAATTTAGTCATAAAATTAATTAGATCTTATGCATGCAAACAAAAGTAAATATAGAGAAGAAATCGTTTTCTCACCATATGATTTTCGGATTAAAAGGGCACCAACAAGATCTCCTTCTTGTTAGTTCTTGAGCATTCCAAATAATGGATGAACAAAGATTCAAGTATAGAATCTCTCCCAAAAGTGAATACCCAAGGAATACTCTTAAAGACTAAAATAATATGATCTAGTATTAGGATTAGTCTTTACTTAAATTTTTGACACAAAAATTACTTGTTCTCTCTTGTTTTCGGTTTAGAGAGAATAGATGATGGAGTTTTTATTTCTCCAGGATTTTCACAAAAGATAGAGATGGATACATTTCTTACACTAGAAATATTATCTCAAAAAGATGAATGAATTATTGAAAGAAAAACTCTTTTCTTTTCTCCTATAGTGGCCGAAATTATTGGCCTTGGGTAGCATGCCCAATGCCTTTTATTTTTGCTCTTCTCAAAAGCTAGGTTTGCATGGCTACTAGTTAGCTTCCATCATTGTGTTTTCCACTTAAACAATTAACACAATTTTTCCACTAACTCCCACTAATATTTCGGTATATATCAATAAAATGGGAGGTCCATTTTATTTTGTCATTTGTCAATTTTGTCACATGTGACGTGTTACATGACATGTCACAATGTAATGTATTTTTAACATATTAAAAATCATCCTACTCATAAAATTTGTCATTTACAAAATCGACTAGTAATTCGTAATTACTTGTACCAAAATGGTTTATCAATTATAAATCCCAACATCTTGTATTTATAATAAATTATTCATTCAATCTCAATTCAATATCAATTGTTTCGTAAACAATAATTTTATCCAAGTAATAAAATAATTCGATTACTTAGACCGTATCTAATTTAATCGAATTACAATAAGACACGCTAACTTTACTCACAAAATCATCCGTCAATTTTAAGCAATTTAATTAACTCGTATCGGCATACGATTAATTAAATAATCAATTAAGAGTATTTCCCTATAGGTATGACCTAAGGGGATCAATTGATCACCACCGTCCGCACGCACGCAGAATGTCAAACTCTAGTCAGCCAATCATTACCGATATGTGTGGACCAGTTGACTGTAAAATTATTACATCCCACATGTATTCTTAAAATGAGATTTAAACATGTGATCATCATGATCGACAGTTGTGATCGCATTATTGTCGGATGACACATATTCCAACATGCCATCGCCATCCTCCACGTTTCTTTCATTGGAATGAAAAGAGCTACTTTAGTCAACCGATCAACTACCCAAATGGCATTCTTTCCTGTTGACTACCGAGTCTTTGATGCTCAAGCGTCACCTTTTGACAAGTGAGGCATTTGGCCACAAAATCAGCGATCTCTCTTTTCATATTAGGCCACCAAAAGAATTTCTTCAAATATTTGTACATCTTATTCCCACCCGGGTGAACGGAGTATGGTGTACTATCAGCCTCTTGTATAATCTTTCTTTTGAGAACATCATAGTTAGGAACACACCATCTCCCATGAAATCTTAAACTCCCATCTGCCCAAATATTGAATTCCTTAGCTTCTCCAGCCTTGGCACGTAAACCTTAGAGTATTGCATCCTCTCGTTGCTTCACTCTCATCTTGTAACACCCACCATTTTAATAAATCTCATTTATTTGATTTTTATTAAAGAGGTTTATTTTTATTTCTTTTTATACTAATTTTGGTTTAATGTTTTATTTAACACCATTTTTATTAATTTTAGACCTATTTTATAAATATACTGACTTTTAATTATATGTCACATTTTGATAAAATGGGAAAACGATTCTGGTTCATCACCTTTTTGGACAGTGTGATAGTAATTTTAATACAAAGCATTTTATACACTTTGTATTTATTAAAAATTATGAGATAATATTTACATCATCTCTTTTATTTATTCTTATTTAAAATGGGAAGATATTTTTGGTTGTTTAAACAACCATTTTGGCCAGTCAACTTAAAACTTTTAAGAAGACTTTATTTCTTCTTTTAGTCTCTTATAAACTCTACCTCCTGTGTGTAGATTTATTAGGTTTTCATTCAAACAAAAACAAAAAAATCAAAACGTACGTAAACCTGCTTCTGCTTCTGCAACTGCTTCTACAAAATTTACGTACGTGTCTGCCTTCTTGCTTCTTTATTTCCGTTTTACAAATTATCCTACGTACGTGCTTGCCTTCTTGCTTCTTTATTTGGATCGACCTTCCCTCATCATTCGTTCATCCTATTCTAATAGTAAATTGATTACTCTTATCTATCTTATCCTAGTTTTTATCTAAATTAATGATTCATATGTTTTACACATATGTAATTTATGTTTTTAAAGGTTTAAAGAGGAGATATTTAAGGCTAGCATATGTGGATTCGGATTCGTAACAAGGTAACTACGACGTTACTCGGTATTAAATCGATTTAATTGTAGTAGTTGTATGTATTATTGCATTTTTGTGGTTTTATAAATATTTATTCATTAATATGATTTTTGAACCATATAATTTATGATCCCTTAATGTTTATAAATTATTTTGACTATGTATAACTTTTATTTTGTCAATAGAAATTTATTTGGTTGATTTGCAAGTTTTATGATTAAACCGATTAATATGATATAAAGATGGTATAAATTTGTTTTTATGATTTCCAGGAGGTCTAAATTATTTTTCTGGGTTAAATGATAGATTTTAAGATATCATGAATTTTCGTGGTAATTATTTTGGAGTTTTATTATTTATTTCGTAATTTAAAGTATTGATGCAGTTTCTGCGATTATAAAGATTCTGTTCAGTTTTAATTATGTTAAAAATTCTAAATCAATTGTAAATTCACGGAATTTAAATATGTGGTAGAGAAATGGAGTATTAGGTTGTGTATAAAGGTTTAGGCCTTGGATCATTATTTTCGATTTTTGGTGTATTTTACAAGTTTGATGAAAACTGTTGTTAAATTTGTCAAATATGTTTTTCTGTTTGTTAAAATCATATCACCTGTTTTTATTTCGAATTTGCAAAAGTCTAACGAATAGACTCCTGTTATTTTAAGGTATAGAGTCTGCGTAAAATATTTCATAAGATTTAAACTTATGGTTTGTTCAGAATAAATTATTTGTGAACAACTCGCCTGTAAAACGCGTTTCTGACTTCTCTCAAAGATTCATTTTTAAAAGATATTTTTCTTTTGATACAGTAGCTAATATTTTTCTCAAAAAAGCTTTGTAATGTTTACTTATGTTTAAAAATATGCCTTGCCTTAAAATCTTATCTTTATTAATTTAGAAGACAATACTCAATCCAGGGTGCGTCACGTCATTAATTTAGCCTTTTTTTTTCGGAAATACATGTTATGGTGGGACCCGTTAGTGTGCAATGTATTTATTTCTTTAGAATTCCGGCTATACAAACATGCGACAAATTCCGTCTTAAAACAAATACTATGAAATAATACTATGAAATAATTTTATACATTCCGAATAAATAAAATTATTGGGATATAAGAGGAATGAATTACAAATCGTATTAAATAAAACTAATTACAAATAAATGAATTACATAATTTTAAAAAATAAAATTACATAATTACGAGAAGGAATTACATTAAATTACGGGATTGAATTACATATAATGCGAATAAATTACATGCATAATTTTTAAAAACTAGATAGTACGATATATTTTTTTTAAAAAAAATATCCTTTATTATTTCCTCTTAAACCATTGCATGTGAATACGTATTTGTAACAAGTTTAAACATTAATTATGTAGATCCCTGATTTAGACCAACTAGATAAGTACAATAGAAATGCAAAAAATAAAAAATAAATACATCCAAAAACATTAATACCGGCCCAAATAAATACCCGTGCAATTTTGCACGGGTTTAAAAGTAGTATTTTCTAAAAGTGAATTTATGAACTGAAACATTATGGGTGACGTTTTCTGACAGTTTTTAGAAATGAATTTTTAGATCCCTGATACTTTCGTAATTTAAAGTTGATCAACAAATGAAAGTTGTAGCTAAAAGCTACAGGAAACCATGAAAATTGGCCTTACGTTATTTCAATTTTTCTGTAATTAATTATGAATTTTACAATACTGCTGTTCAGTTTTAAAAAATAATATAGAACTTCGTCTCATTAAAGCCTAAGTAATAAGTCTTTACTAAAGTACCTTAAGTCTAAGGATGGTCTTTAAAGTTTAATTTCAGTAACTTATGTTATTTAAAGTCCTTAAATAAATTTTATACTTTTGGATTTTTAAGTTTAAGTTTTCTAATTTCGAAGAAAATTAAAGTGTAGTTCACTTACGAACCATTTGAATAATATACTATATCACTTGGAATACTTTTAAGTTTGGAATAATGAAAGCAAAGGCAAAGAATAATAAACTAAGGCATACGATTTTACTAAAATAGCTATATGGTTGGGTATCCTGCGGGCGGTACAAATCGTTGAAGAGTCATGTACATGTACTTAGACTAGGACTTCGCACTGCGTGGTAAATCGTGTACTATTATAGTTTGTTGTCTAGTTAGCGAGCTTGGAGTTGGTCATCTTAGCGTGACACTGGGTTCCCGAAACTAGTAAAGATGCTGCGCTGTCAAAAGTATCGCCAAAGTTAAATACCTAGCCTGAACTAAATTATTTTCATTCTATCATTGGAGGAATTTTGCTTTTAAGCATGCAACACGTTTATTTTAAGCGTGAGTTTGATAATTTATTTTTGTTACATATGTTTTTGATATTTTAATCTATTTTTGATATATTCTTGCTTCTGTAACATTTATATCATGTGATATGGCTGGGAGAACGTGGAGTTACTCCCCACTGATTGTGGCTATTATGTTTATAACATGAAAGGTGTTAGCTTTGCTGGGGATATCTGTGTGAGCTATTGAGTAGTTTGCAGATCCTACTCTGTTCTTTCTTCTTTCTCTTATGGTTTTAGTCTTGAACACTTTTGGAGGTTTTCTTTATTTTCGCCCTTTTATAAAAGTGGCATTTGTTTAGACTTAACCATTTAATTTTATCCTTGAGAATTTTATACATTCTCAATTTATAACAGTTAGAACCTTTATCTTTGTGAATTTAATCCCATTCGATAGTGTTTTCGCCACTGTTTTGCTCTAGATTTTATAGGGGATTACAGTCAAAATATTTTTATAAAAGTCGAAATATTGTGTGTAAAATGGAATGATTTAAAAAAAAAGAAATCTTGTTCTTTAAATTTTGTTTTCTACTTATAAGTTTCGAGGACGAGACTTTCTTTTAGTGGGGGAGATTGTAACACCCACCATTTTAATAAATCTCATTTATTTGATTTTTATTAAAAAGGTTTATTTTTATTTCTTTTTATACTAATTTTGTTTTCATGTTTTATTTAACACCATTTTTATTAATTTTAGTCCTATTTTATAAATGTACCGACTTTTAATTATATGTCACATTTTTATAAAATGGGAAAACGATTCTGGTTCATCACCTTTTTGGACAGTGTGATAGTAATTTTAATACAAAGCATTTTATACACTTTGTATTTATTAAAACTTATGAGATAATATTTACATCATCTCTTTTATTTATTCTTATTTAAAATATTTATTCTTATTTAAAATGGGAAGATATTTTTGGTTGTTTAAACCACCATTTTGGTAAGTCAACTTAAAACTTTTAAGAAGACTTTTTTTTTAGTCTCTTATAAACTCTACCTTCTGTGTAGATTTATTAGGTTTTCATTCAAACAAAAACAAAAAAAATCAAAACGTACGTAAACCTGCTTCTGCTTCAAACATGCTTGTGCTTATGCCACTGTTTCTATAAAATTTACGTACGTGCTTGCCTTCTTGTTTCTTTATTTCCGTTTTACAAATTATTCTCCGTACGTGCTTGCCTTCTTGCTTCTTTATTTTGATCGACCTTCTCTCATTATCTGTTCATCCTATTCTAAGGGTAAATTGATTACTCTTATCTTTCTTATCCTAGTTTTTATCTAGATTAATGATTCATATGTTTTACACATATGTAATTTATGTTTTTAAAGGTTTGTAGAGGAGATATTGAAGGCTAGCTCATGTTGATTCAGATTCGTAACAAGGTAACTACGACGTTACTCAGTATTACATCGATTTAATTGTTGTAGTTGTATGTATTATTGCATTTTTGTGGTTTTATAGAGATTTATTCATTAATATGATTTTTGAACCATATGATTTCTAATCCCTTAATGTTTATAAATTATTTTGACTATGTATAAAATTTTATTTTGTCAATAGGATTTTATTTGGTTGATTTGCAAGTTTTATGATTAAACCGATTAATATGATATAAAGATGGTATAAATTCGTTTCTATGATTTCCAGGAGGTGTAAATTATTTTTCTGGGTTAAATAATAGATTTTAAGATACCATGAATTTTCGTGGTAATTATTTTGGAGTTTTAGTATTTATTTCGTAATTTAAAGTATTGATGCAGTTTCTGCGATTATACAGATTCTGTTCGGTTTTAATTATGTTAAAAATACTAAATCAAATTGTAAATTCACTGAATTTTAATATGTGGCAGAGAAATTGAGTATTAGGTTGTGTATAAAGTTTTAGGCCTTGGATCATTATTTTCGATTTTTGGTGTATTTTACAAGTTTGATGAAAACCGTTGCTAAATCTGTAAAATATTTTCGTTTGTTTGTAAAAATCATATCACCTGTTTTTATTTCGAATTTAAAAAAGTGTAAAGAATAGACTCCATTTTAAAGCGTAGAGGCTGCATAAAAAATTTCATAAGATTTAAACTTATGGTTTGTTCAGAATAAATAAATTATTTGTGAACAACTCGCCTGTAAAACGCGTTTCTGACTTCTCTCAAAGATTCATTTTTAAAAGATATTTTTATTTTGATACAGTAGCTAATCTTTTTCTCAAAGAAGCTTTATAATTTTTACTTATGTTTAAAATTATGCCTTGCCTTAAAATGTTTTCTAAAATTGGATTTACGAACTGAAACATTATGGGTGACGTTTTCTGACAGTTTTTAGAAATTAATTTTTAGACCCCTGATACTTTCGTAATTTAAAGTTGATCAACAAATGAAAGTTGTAGCCAAAAGCTACAGGAAACCATGAAAATTGGCCTTGCGTCATTTTGATTTCCCTGTAATTAATTATGAATTTTACAATAGTGCTGTTCAGTTTTATAAACTAATATAGAACGCCGTCTCATTAAAGCCTAAGTAATAAGTCTTTAATAAAGTACCTTAAGTCAAAGGATGGTCTTTAAAGTTTAATTTAAGTAACTTAATTTATTTAAAGTCCTTAAATAAATTTTATACTTTTGGATTTAAGTTTAAGTTTTCTAATTTCGAAGAAATTAAAGTGTAGTTCACTTACGAACCGTTTGAATAATATACTATATCACTTGGAATACTTTTAAGTTTGGAATAATGTAAGTAAAGGAAAAGAATAATAAACTAAGGCATACGGTTTTACTAAAACAGCTATATGGTTGGGTATCCTGCGGGCGGTACAGATCGTCGTAAAGTCATGTACATGTACTTAGACTAGGACTTCGCACTGCGTGGTAAATCATGTCCTATTATAGTTTGTTGTCTAGTTAGCGAGCTTGGAGTTGGTCATCTTAGCGTGACACTGGGTTCACGAAACTAGTAAAGATGCTGCGGTGTCAAAAGTATCGCCAAAGTTAAATATCTAGCCTGAACAAAATTATTTTCATTCTATCATTGGAGGATTTTTGCTTTTAAGCATGCAACACGTTTATTTTAAGCGTGAGTTTGATAATTTATTTTTGTTACATATGTTTTTGATATCTCAATCTATTTTTGATATATTCTTGCTTGTGTAACATTTATATCATGTGATATGGCTGGGAAAACGTGGAGTTACTCCCCACTGATTGTAGCTGTTATGTTTATAACATGAAAGGTGTTAGCTTTGCTGGGGATTTCTGTGTGAGCTAGTGAGTAGTTTGCAGATCCTACTCTGTTCTTTCTGCTTTCTTTTATAGTTTTAATCTTGAACACTTTTGGAGGTTTTCTTTATTTTCGCCCTTTTATTAAAGTGGCATTTGTTTAGACTTAACCATTTAATTTTATCCTTGATAATATTATACATTCTCAATTTATAACAATTAGAAGCTTTATCTTTGTGTATTTAATCCCATTCGACAGTGTTTCCGTCACTGTTTTGCACTAGAATTTATAGGGGATTACATATCTCATGATAGATTTCAGGTTCAGCTGTCATAACACTCAAGTTGGCACTCCTTCACAGACCACTTCCAAATTTAGCTTTTTAAATTCACGGCAAAGTTCATTAATTAGGCAACACGAGAGCCACATTTAGCGTGTGTTTTCCTTCATACTTAATGCATTAGCCACCACATTGGCCTTACCTTCATGGTACTGTAGATGAAGGTTATAATCATTGATCAACTCGAACCATCTCCTTTGCCTCGCATTTAGATCTCTTTGTGTGAAAATATATTTTTAAGCTTTTGTAATTTGTATAAAAGTTGCATGAAACTCTATAGAGGTAGTGTCTCCAAATCTTGAGGGCAAAAACTACAGCTACCAACTCGAGATCATGAGTCGGATAGTTCTTTTCACTTTGCTTTAGTTTCCTTGATGCATAAGCCACAACCTTTCCATTCTGCATTAGGACACAACCTAGACCATTCTTTTACGCGTCACTATAGACATCAAATCCGATACTTTCCTCGGGTAATGTTAGAATTGGTACTGATGTCAATCTCCACTTCAGCTCTTGAAACGCCTCTTCCCAGGAACTAGACTACGTAAATTTTGATTCCTTCTTTAGTAAAGAACTCATTGGTTTTGCCACCTCGGAAAAATATTTAATGAACCTACGGTAGTAGCCTGCCAAACCCAAGAAACTTATAATCTCACTCATATTCTTAGGGCTTTCCCAATCCACTACTGCTTAAACTTTAGCTGGATCGACACTGACGCCCTCACCAGAAATGACATGTCCTAAAAATGCAATTTCCTTAAGCCTAATTTCGCATTTCGAAAACTTTGCAAACCATTTTTTCTTCCTTAGAGTCTCTAATACCAAATGAAGATGTTTTGCATATTCATCCTCATTCTTTGAATATATCAGGATATCATCTATGAACACAACTACACATTTGTTCAAACACTCGTGGAAGGTTCTGTTCATCTGCTCCATGAACACTGCTGGGGCATTAGTTATACCAAATGGCATCACCACGAATTCATAATGGCCATACCTCGATCGAAACACGATCTTAGAGATATTCTCCTTCTTTACGAGAATCAGATGGTATCCCGACCTCAGATCAATATTGAAGAACGTATTTTCTCCCTTCAGTTGATCAAATAAATCCTCAATTCTTGGGAGAGGGTAACGGTTCTTGATCGTCACCTTGTTTAGATCTCTATAATCAATGCACAATGGCATACTTCCATCCTTCTTCCTTACAAACAATACCGGAGCCACCTAAGGCGATACACTTGGGCGAATAAATCCTTTCTTAATTAAGTCATCTAGCTGCTTCTTTAATTCTTTCATCTCGCCGGGAGCCATGCGATAAGAAGCCTTTGAGATCGGTCTGACACTAGGGAGAAGATCAATATTAAACTCAATATCTCATTCCGGTGGGACACCTGGAAGATCCTCTGGAAACACGTCGGTGTATTCGCGAACAATAGGAATATCGTCAATCTTAACATCTATAGTGACATCCAGAATACTGCATAAGTATACTTCGTATCCTTTTCTCCATTTCTCCATTTTTAGTGCGGACACCCATTTAATCTCGGGTTCAGTCGAGATGCTCTTATATGAAACCCTCGTTCCTAAAGGACTTTTGAGAATGATCTTTTGGTCACGACATACAAACTTTGCATCATACCTTGCTAACCAATCCATACCGAGGATAATATCAAATCCAGAGAGTTTGAAACTTAAAAGGTCGGCTGGAAAGTTGTTTCCACCAATTGATATAGGAACATCACGAAAGGCTGTTGAACATGGTATAATTTCTCCCGTGGGAAAAGATATAGTCGTTGTAATAGAGGCACTTGGAATGAGTGGAGTCTTACTAACGAACGATGTTGAAATAAATGATAAAGAAGCACCAGTATCAAAAATTACGAATGCAGGAGTAGAATTAGCAAGAAATGTACCAGTAAAAACATCTGGGTGAGCCTTAGCTTCCACACGGTTCATAATAAATACACGGCCTTGGACATGAGCCCGCTGAGACTTATCATTCACGTTACTAGCCCTTGAAGCTTCATTCGTTCTTTCAGGGCAACGATTTGTTGTGTGACCTAAACCGTGACAGTTGAAGCATCTTATATCCTTCCCGGAATAACTTTTTCCAGAGTGATAAGCTCCACCACAATGGTAACATCGATGGTCACCTTGAGGAGTAGGGTTAGAACGTGCTCCCCTGATGTGTTACCATGTTTCACCCTTTTTGTTGGCCCCTGAAAAGAAGATGATGGAGCGGGGGTTTTCTTAGCCGAACAACGTTCATGAGCCTCTTGGTCTAGGACCGCATCATAAACACTAAAAGCACGGTCATAAGCTTCTTGAAAGGTTCGTGAAAGGACTATTGCAATTGCCGTACGAACCATGGGGGCCAACCTCAACTCATGGCGACGAGTTTTTTCTCTCTCTCTCTCATTCGGGATTATCATTGAAGCAAAACGAGCCAATTCTGTGAATTTGCTAGTATATTGCTCCACCGTCATATCCCCTTGCTCCAAATAAAAAAATTTCTATTGTTTCTTCCAAAAAAGTGGCTCTGGATAGAAACGAGCTTTCACACTTTCCTTGACTTCGTCCCATCCAAACACGGGCTGAGCCTTCAATTATTCTTTCATGAGATCCCACCAACGATCCGCCTCTTCACGAAAATAATTGTAATACCCGCCCTTTTAGAGACCCTTTGACCAGTGTTGACCGACCTTGGGAGCGGGAATAGTCTTAGAAGTGAGTGCCAAAACCATCTTGGGTGGCGTGTTACGGGTGGTACTCGATAGAGTAGAGGCTACTCGATCGAGTAGCTAGGTTACTCGATCGAGTATGGGGCCACTTGATCGAGTATGTTGGGTACTCGATCGAGTACCGAGTTTTCAGTGAGGGTTTTATATCGCGTTTTGTTAAATCCACAATTCATTTTCGCCACTTTCCTCCTATCCTTCAGTCGCCTCTTTCCCTTCCCTTCACCACAAAACCTCCATGGAATCCTTTTGAAGATCCTTGTGCCTTAGGAGAGCGTCACTTGAGTCGGGTAGCGGTCTTTTACCGAGTTTCTCCCTATAGGTATGTCATAATCATCATCCGTGTCCTTGTTCTTTACAGTTAGGGTTTGCTTATTAGTAATAGATAATTATATTGTGGTTATAGGCTTTGCTTGGTCGCTGGATATGTTGTTTGTCGGCATGGATTGGTTGCAGTTGCTTAAAGGTAGGTTCGCCTACTAAGTTTCTGTAGATGGTCTAGTGTGTCGGTCGTTGTGGTTGTATTGTGATTACTTAGTATCGTAATTGTATTGTGACGGTTGTGATTGTAATTGTGGTTGTTGTCTCTGGTTCTCGAGATGCGTTCTCAGCTGAGTGGGGTCACTTGCGGGAGTGGCTTCACGCCCTAGTTTCGCCCTCCGTGGAACCTGCCACGGGAGGGGATGTGCACATTAATGGACAGGGTTATCGCTCGATATGATGAGCGGGGCTTAGGTGGGAACGGCTACGGTCCCCCACTGGCAGGGCTGGTCCAGTGGACAGTCAGTGACAGAGTTGGTTGGATTATTGTGATTGTGTATGAGATTGGTAGCGTGTATTGTGTTGATAACTGTAGTTGCGATTGTTGTATCTTATCTCGATCGACCTTGTGTGGTTGTTTGTTTGTTATGTGTCCGTGTGATCCCTTATGGAGAGCGGTCGGTCTTAGCAGTGTTGATGTTGTTGATAGGCGGAGTCCCGGCGGGATGAGTCTTCACGAGAGATGATGGTCATAGCGAGTAGTCTTTGAGTTGTATCTTTTATATTGTTTGTTGGTTTAAATCACTTGTAATATAACATAATAGTTCTCTTATCGACATTTGATAATTACTGTCCTCGGGCAACCGAGATGGTAACGCCCTTATATGCTAAGGGAGGCCTAGTCAAGGCTCCTCTGAATATGGGGGTGTTACAAAGTGGTATCAGAGCGACGATTTTGGAACCTGTAACAAATGAAAATAATGAACGTAGTGAGTCTAATAAAATGAACCTGGTGTATGTGTAATGGGAGCCCCAGCTGATGCTAGGTTTTGGGTGAGTAGGCGCCCTTATTTCAAAATCTTGGCCCCATGATACTTAAGCCAGTCACATGGTACGAGAATGTGGAGTCCGTGTGTATATGTGTGACGTATATGCTAATTGTGTCGAAGCTACTTGTAGTTGAGCCTTGGTTAGAGTTAATAAGGATATGATAGTTGTATTTGGGCCGTGTTTAGTGAAGTTTTGGCATGATTAGTGAGCTTGTATGATGATTTTGAGATACGTGACAAAAGTCTATTCGATAGAAATGCGTAGAAGGTGAATGGGTGTGCTATAATGGAAGGATTAACATGTTGGTGTTTGCTGTAAGTTGATGGTGACGGTAGTCATGTACGAGTTTATAAACCCTACCGTGAGTAAGATGATGATAGTTATAGAATTGTTGAGTTATAATTTGAAACATAGCATATAGTAATGCGTTTATGCCTTGTTTATAAGTTGAAATTTTCCGCTGCGTAATAATTGATTTGTATAAAATGATTTGCTTATGATTGAATGTAGAACATGATAGATTAATTGGTTATAAGGATATGAAATTATATGTTATATGAAAGAATGAATTAGTGTTAATTATATGTTTCTTGATGAAGTAAACACGAGTGTGGTGGTAATGTGTAGAGTAAATTTCAAGTATCATAGGATGACGTGACTAAGCTTATGAGTGACTCGGTAGCAGGTAAACCGAGTTGGGTAATTGTGTAGCGTAGTGTGACATACACCTTATTAGTTAAGGCGATACGTTATGCGTGAGTAATGATTGTAATACGTGATCGAGTGTGATAATTAGTGCCGAATTCCGAACTTAGTTTGGAATCGACACGCAGTGTTCTTTTGCAGGTATCTTCAATTTACTTCGTATTTCTGACCGAGTACTTAACTATACTTGACCGAGTGCGAGTGCTTACTAGACCGAGTAGACCTCACTCGATCTAGTTAGGAAGCTATGACGTCGGGATGTGGAAAATTTCTGCAGATACTCGAAGAAATAGCGCCTACTCGATCGAGTAGGGTTGTTGAGTTATAATTTGAAACATAGCATATAGTAATGCGTTTATGCCTTGTTTATAAGTTGAAATTTTCCGCTGCGTAATAATTGATTTGTATAAAATGATTTGCTTATGATTGAATGTAGAACATGATAGATTAATTGGTTATAAGGATATGCAATTATATGTTATATGAAAGAATGAATTAGTGTTAATTACATGTTTCTTGTTGAAGTAAACACGAGTGTGGTGGTAATGTGTAGAGTAAATTTCAAGTATGATAGGATGACGTGACTAAGCTTATGAGTGACTCGGTAGCAGGTAAACCGAGTTGGGTAATTGTGTAGCGTAGTGTGACATACACCTTATTAGTTAAGGCGATACGTTATGCGTGAGTAATGATTGTAATACGTGATCGAGTGTGATAATTAGTGCCGAATTCCGAACTTAGTTTGGAATCGACACGCAGTGTTCTTTTGCAGGTATCTTCAATTTACTTCGTATTTCTGACCGAGTACTTAACTATACTTGACCGAGTGCGAGTGCTTACTAGACCGAGTAGACCTCACTCGATCTAGTTAGGAAGCTATGACGTCGGGATGTGGAAAATTTCTGCAGATACTCGACGAAATAGCGCCTACTCGATCGAGTAGGGTTGTTGAGTTATAATTTGAAACATAGCATATAGTAATGCGTTTATGCCTTGTTTATAAGTTGAAATTTTCCGCTGCGTAATAATTGATTTGTATAAAATGATTTGCGTATGATTGAATGTAGAACATGATAGATTAATTGGTTATAAGGATATGCAATTATATGTTATATGAAAGAATGAATTAGTGTTAATTACATGTTTCTTGTTGAAGTAAACACGAGTGTGGTGGTAATGTGTAGAGTAAATTTCAAGTATGATAGGATGACGTGACTAAGCTTATGAGTGACTCGGTAGCAGGTAAACCGAGTTGGATAATTGTGTAGCGTAGTGTGACATACACCTTATTAGTTAAGGCGATACGTTATGCGTGAGTAATGATTGTAATACGTGATCGAGTGTGATAATTAGTGCCGAATTCCGAACTTAGTTTGGAATCGACACGCGGTGTTCTTTTGCAGGTATCTTCAATTTACTTCGTATTTCTGACCGAGTACTTAACTATACTTGACCGAGTGCGAGTGCTTACTAGACCGAGTAGACCTCACTCGATCTAGTTAGGAAGCTATGACGTCGGGATGTGGAAAATTTCTGCAGATACTCGACGAAATAGCGCCTACTCGATCGAGTAGGGTGGTACTCGATCGAGTAAATTAGACACTCGATCGAGTAGGTTACTGTACAGAGAATCTTACGGGTTTCATAAAACCCCTATTCTTTCTATCCTTCTCATTCTTCTTCTATATTTCAAGCCCTAAGCTTGTTTCCTCTCAAAATCCTCAAAATCTCTCATACTCTTGGGTTAGTGGTGATTCTTGGGGTTGATTTCTTTGTTTAATTTCGTTTCGTTACTTTTCTATTCAATCAAGGTATGCTTTTCTTCCTAATTTACATGATTTATTGATCTGAATGTGTTAGAATAAGAATAAAACCTGAAATTTTCGATTCATATGGATAGATTGTTGCTTTTAATAGTTGCAATATGATTCACATACCTTCATTCCATGTTTGTGTTGGAATATGTGTCCTCCGACAATAATGCGATCACGACTATTGATCATGATGATCACATGTTTAAATCTCATTATAAAGAATACAATTGGGAAGTAATATTGTTACTGTCAACTGGTCAACATATATCGGTAATGATTGGCTGACTAGAGTTTGACATTACTGTCGTGTGACGGTGGTGATCAGTTGACCCCTAGGTCATACCTATAGGGCAACACTCTTAATTGATCATTTAATTAATCGTATAATGTTACGGGTTAATTAAATTACTTGAAAAATTGACGGACGATTTTGGAAGTAAAATTTACGTATCACATTAAAATGTGATTAAATGAGATACTGATCGAGTAATTGAATTGTATCATTACTCGGATGAAATTATTGTTTAAAGAAACAAATGAAATTGAATGAATTATTATAAATACAATCTGTTGTGATTTATAAATGGTAAAATATTTTGGTACAAGTAATTATAAAATTACTAAGTCGATTTTTGTATATGACGTATTTTTATTAATACGTTGATTTTTAATATGTTAAAAATACATAACAAATTTATGTCACATATGACATGTGACATATTGACAATTGATAAAAATAATATGGAATCCATATTATCAAGTGTGCCGAAAATTAGAGGAGTTTTAAGCTAATTATATGTTGATTATAATTAGTGGAGGGCATGATGATTACCCTAGTCACTAGCCATGCAACCCTATTGTTTATTGTGAAGAACAATTTTTCCATGCATTGGCTCCCCTCCCACTCCCCTTTGTCCGGTTTTTAAGAAGGGAAAAACAATTGGTTTTTCTCTTAATTTTTACCTCATATACAATAATGTAATTGTATTATTCATTCACTTCTTCACTCATCCAAAATAAGATTTCTAGAGAGATAAAAAGCTCTCTTCTTCTCCCTTCATAAAACCGAAAATATTAAGTGTGTTGTAATATTTTTGGCTCATTTTTCTACTAGATTAATATTATACTAGTTCATGTAATATTAATTTGATTAATGGTAAGCTTTGGGTATAAATCCTAAGGAGAGATCCTATACTTGGATCTTGGTTCTTCCATTATAGGAAAGCACAAGAACAAAAGAAAAGGAGATTTCTTTTGTGCCCATAAAACCGAAATACCCATTGTAAGAATAATGTTTCTTCCTTATTTTGTTAATTTGTTTGCATGCATAAGTTCCATCTTTAATTTTATGACAAATTAATTTATAACATATATGAGTATGTTAGTATGTATATAGATCTACATTTCCTTCAATTGGTATCAAAGCAAGATGTCTCGTGCCTTTTGGTTGAAAAGGAGATCGAGGTTGTAAATCATTGATCCAAAATAGGTTGATCATTTTCTTTTACCAACGATTTAGGTTGACGCTAATGTGTTCACTTAATAAGGTAAATAGAGAAATCTTTGAAGAATTTCAAAGAGTTCAAGGAATCACGATTTAAGTCGTGATGGGATTATCAAAGTGAAGACTTTGATATAAGCCAAAGGAAATGTGATATAGTATCACAAGTTAATCTCTCTTAGCACGCATTATGGAATAATGTGTGATTAGATAAGAAATCAAACGCTATTCGATATGGTTTGAACTTCAATCAAGTTACTTTGAGTTACTTGATCCTTTTGGGGATTTTATCATTTTTGTCTAAATTATTTTTCCACTAAAACGAATCATATGAGATATGAAATGGTAAGGGTTCCATGTTTGTAAGTTTTTCACAAGAAACAAATGCTCATTTTTCCCTTTTCAAATATCA
The DNA here is from genome assembly GCF_048544455.1 of Silene latifolia. Classification (NCBI taxonomy): domain Eukaryota; kingdom Viridiplantae; phylum Streptophyta; class Magnoliopsida; order Caryophyllales; family Caryophyllaceae; genus Silene; species Silene latifolia. The sequence continues at coordinate 484,336,519 of NC_133538.1, read as the reverse complement.
CGAGTACGACGGGTTTGCGGCTCGTGAAGCTGTCTTTCTAAAATACAAGTTTATTTCTAGAAGACAGAGTGGGAGAAATTATTCAAGAGCCACAAAGAATGTTATGTCGCAAGAAACTGGTCTTTCTTGGCTACATGAGACGTTTTGTGTAAAATATTGTTTCTTCAAAACCTAGGAGGTTAAATTCGTCACTTGTTGAAAATGATGAATTCATGCTACTTTTAAGAAAGTAAAGAGCTTATAACTTACAAAGGAAATCGTTTGATTCAAGTTAGTTACTTCTGGAAATTAATGAACATATGATTTACATAAGAGTGTTTAAGTCACAACTCAATACAAGGCTTAGAGCCATGAAAATCCGAAATAAAAGGCTTGATTAGTGACAAAGGGTTTTGCACTAATAAAGACAAATTTCAAGGTTTGATTTGTTGCAAAGGGTTTTGCACCAATTTAAATGCTTAAGTCTATTTGGATCTTCTTAGGGATTGTGTTTCATTATTATGAAATACATAGCGAGTGAATCTAAAACCCACTTCTTCAATAGAAGGAATGTATTCAATACATATCATGAGTTTAGTAGATTCTTGCAATCCTAAGATAATGTGAAACTTAAGAGAGGGTCTTAAGAAGGACATCAATGAGTTAGAATCAACATTTTGATCATGTGATAAAACATTTCTCGATAAATCGAGAAGTTGTGTTTATACATGAAGTTTAGTGGGAGTTACGGAAATTTTTAATTAGTCTTATATGTAGATGGCATATTGATCATTGCGAATGATGTAAGACTTTTGGAGTATTATAATACATCTTGAATATCCGGATTTATGAAGATAAATCCACATGATATTAGCGTCAGTAAGAAGTCTTATGTTGATAAGATTCATGACTAGTTCAATTAAATTGAACATATTTGATTGATTATATTTGCTTCCGCTGCCGGATCAATTAAAAAGAAATGATGTATAACACTTCATATGCTTTGAGTATGATGAATTGTTTTCAAAAATCGAATTTAAGTAATCTTTACCAAGTAAGCTATAAAGATTACCCTTAAGTGCTTGCAGAAGCATTAAGGAAGCAAAGCAAAGTGTTTATGATGCAATTTTGTGTAAGGGTGTTACACAAGTGACAATTGACAATTGAGATTGCGCATGGTTTCCGACAAAAACCATAATCAAAACACATTAGGATGGTTAAGATACCATTGTGGCAATGTTAATTAAGAAGTAGATTTTCTAGACTTGTTCTAGGCAATAAAGAACAATGAGAGATATTGATAACGGAAATTGAGTACACTTGCAATCATGGGATGTGCAAGAAGGAAGAGTCCCGCACACTGCGAAAACAATGGGAGCTATTCTTAGGCTAGAGGACCTATGTCTTGATTGGATCTCGACACGTACTCAGAAAGTTTTGTAATGCAAATGTATACATTACAAAGGAAAACGAGTATGTAGTAAGGTTGAGTAAGGTACAAGAAGTTGATAAAACCTACTAACCAAAGCCTTCTCATAGGCTTAACATAGTCATGTCATTTCAATTGAATTGAAATGAGCAACTACATACAAGATCAAATTAGATTATAGAACATGAAATAGTAATCAGGCATTGACTATTCATGTGTGATAATCGCATTTGTCGTTCGAGTTTTATTTTAAAACTCTTTTATTATACTTTGTTACATCCAAATGGGTTGTGGAGACAATTGAACCCCGTTAAAGTGAACACGGATTAGCATTGTATTCGCCCATAGTCACTTGTATGAGGTGACGTCTCGAAGTGACTAGAGTGTGATGCGATTGATGGCAAGTTCAAGTGCCATACAGTCATGTGAGATGACTAGTCGATCACATAGGCAGATTGTTAGGAACACTTTGTCGGGCCTTATGACCGCTTATAAAGTTCTGGCAAATTTATATAGCCTGGTCGTGGCGAGAGCTGCTATAGTATTCAAATGAGTCGATTCTTTTGACTAAAGACTATTCGCCTAAGATGGCACAGTTTCAGATTAACTTTGATTTGTGTTACTACGACCTTCGTAAATGGGGTCAAATGGGCATATTTTGGGTTATGATGGCTGTGGCTAGTCGAAGGGAATGAGTGCGATAGGAATTGTCCATCCCCTTGTCAGGGTTAAAACAATATCTCAGGGCCACTCGAGGAGTAATGAACTGGAAATGCGTGGCCACGCTCGGAAAGTATCCGAGTGGATAAATCCGGTCAATCAGTTATTCTCCGATCGAGGAAACCACTCTCGATATGATCACTTGCAAGTACGACCTGAAAGACACCTTGCATTGAGTGGGAGATAGTAATAGGACAAGAGAATTGGTGACGCACACTTGTCGAGGACAAGTGGGAGATTGTTGGAATATGTGTCCTCCGACAATAATGCGATCACGACTATTGATCATGATGATCACATGTTTAAATCTCATTATAAAGAATACAATTGGGAAGTAATATTGTCACCATCAACTGGTCAACATATATCGGTAATGATTGGCTGACTAGAGTTTGACATTACTGTCGTGTGACGGTGATGATCAGTTGACCCCTAGGTCATACCTATAGGGCAACACTCTTAATTGATCATTTAATTAATCGTATAATGTTACGGGTTAATTAAATTACTTGAAAAATTGACGGGCGATTTTGGAAGTAAAATTTACGTATCACATTAAAATGTGATTAAATGAGATACGGTCTGAGTAATTGAATTGTATCATTACTCGGATGAAATTATTGTTTAAAGAAACAAATGAAATTGAATGAATTATTATAAATACAATCTCTTGTGATTTATAAATGGTAAAATATTTTGGTACAAGTAATTATGAAATTACTAAGTCGATTTTTGTATATGACGTATTTTTATTAATACGTTGATTTTTAATATGTTAAAAATACATAACAAATTTATGTCACATATGACATGTGACATATTGACAATTGACAAAAATAATATGGAATCCATATTATCAAGTGTGCCGAAAATTAGAGGAGTTTTAAGCTAATTATATGTTGATTATAATTAGTGGAGGGCATGATAATTACCCTAGTCACTAGCCATGCAACTCTATTGTTTATTGTGAAGAATAATTTTTCCATGCATTGGCTCCCCTCCCACTCCCCTTTGTCGGGTTTTTAAGAAGGGAAAAACAATTGGTTTTTCTCTTAATTTTTACCTCATATACAATAATGTAATTGTATTATTCATTCACTTCTTCACTCATCCAAAATAAGATTTCTAGAGAGATAAAAAACTCTCTTCTTCTCCCTCCATAAAACCGAAAATATTAAGTGTGCTGTAATATTTTTGGGTCATTTTTCTACTAGATTAATATTATACTAGTTCATGTAATATTAATTTGATTAAGGGTAAGCTTTGGGTATAAATCCTAAGGAGAGATCCTATACTTGGATCTTGGTTCTTCCATTATAGGAAAGCACAAGAACAAAAGAAAAGGAGATTTCTTTTGTGCCCATAAAACCGAAATACCCATTGTAAGAATAATGTTTCTTCCTTATTTTGTTAATTTGTTTGCATGCATAAGTTCCATCTTTAATTTTATGACAAATTAATTTATAACATATATGAGTATGTTAGTATGTATATAGATCTACATTTCCTTCAGTTTGTTGGTGATTAATTGCTGTAAATTAGACTAGAAATTGCAAAATTAAAACCAAAATTTCTAGGGTTTACAAAATTGAAATTGATTTTTGATTATTTTACTTTGATTAGATGATGGAGTTGAGTATTCTAAACTGTTTATATCATGTTGAAGGATGGATTTTGATGATTTTCACCTTAGAAAGTTGCCTTAAAACTCCGTCTTAAAAGTGCCTCAAGTGGAAATTCGTGACCTATAATTGGAATTTAGTGTTGTATATGACTGTTTAAGTGAAGATTGAACTTCAATATGATAGTAGTGATGATAATTGATGAAAAATATGCCAAAATTGTTACAGCTGTAGAGACCATCTGAAAAGTTTAATTGAGTTATTTGTTTCTAATATGGAAGGTGATGATTATATGTTCTAAGTTATTCTTTTTCATGAACTAGTAAGAATGCCTCACATGTGATTAAGAGTGTGTATGGAACAACCGTAGGATCATGCTAGGATATTCGAATTTGTTGAGCATGTGCTTTAACCATGATAAATTTTTCACAACTGTGGCTTATGAGTAACTGTAAACTGAGTTTATATATCAAATTTGGGAGACTGCTGGGGAATGTGTGTACCTAGCTGAGTATTCAAAGTTAATGGCATGAATTATGTGCTTCACATGTCGAATTTGTTGGTGAATTTGAGTGCCTAACTGAGTATGTAAAGTCCAAATTACATGAAGTATATGCTTTACGTGTCTATGCAAGTTGTTTAAGTCATATCTTTGAAACAGGTTTAGACCGAACATAGGAACTCGTCAAAGTAAACGGGGAGGGGTAATCCACCTGAGATGGGGGAAGGGAGTGGACTGTGGTACCCGCAGCCCGGAGTACCCTTCGTTGTTTTTGTTGATTTCAAGCAGCGAGAGCGTTTGTAGTTTTACAAAAACGCAAGATGAGACCAACGAGGTGTATAGATACTACACTGTTGGAGGAATTGGAGATAGAGACGGATGTCCGTCACATATTTGAGACCTTGGGCCTTATGGGTTTGTATAGGCTGAGGAAACACTCTTATCCTTTTCTTACCTTGGAGTTTATGAGCTCCTTTATCTATGACCCAGCTGCCCAGACCGTTGAGTTTCGGTTGATGAACACTAGTTTCTTGCTTTCTATGGACCAATTTGCTTCTCACCTTGGGTTGGCCAAGCCTCCCAGGACTCCATCGTTGATATCCCTGCTGAGTGCGGTGTATGCCGCCTAATGCCTTGTCTGACCGGGAAACTAGCTCCCACCTCAAGTAACATGCTGATTAATGATGTTCAGCATGTCACATTGAGGATCTTTCTTCGTTCTCTCTCGAACCTCCTTTATGATCGACCGGATATCAGTAAGCTGAACAACTATGAGGTGTTACTTCTGATGTCTTACTTGAACCCGGAGCGGACCAGGAAAGTGGTCTTTAATGCTCCTTCCATGGTTTGTGCTGCCCTTGCCTTGATGGCCACTGCCTCTTCCCGGTACTTGAGTTGTGGCACTATCGCCACTCGGTTAGCTGAAAAGCTAACCTCTTTTGAGGCTTCTTCGGAGTACGTGCCTCTAGCTACCCAGTGCCCACTATGGATCGTGACTACTATCTCGACCTGAAATGGTTGAGGACCTTGGCTTACGGTAGCCTAGCTTGGAGGGTGTGGGGCATGAGTTGGATGAAAATTCCAGCTCCTGAGCACCTCCCACCGACGGAGCCCTTAGAGCCGTGGTAGTGACGGTGGACTCCGATGATGAGGAGGAGGAGGAGGAGGAGGATGTTGATAGACCCCGCCATCTGCAGACCTACCCCATCGACGACACGATTCTCGAGGTGATGCCAGAGCCGAAGAAGGGTGAGAATGCGTCGGTTGTGGTAGCGGAGAGACCTGGGTTGGGGAGAGGACCCCGTCGAGTGAGGGAGAGGACCTCGGAGACTAGGCCACGGCCGGTGGCACCACAGCAGCAGCAGCATCCTTTTCCGTGCTACCCTTACCTCGACACCCCGGAGACGCGATCCAGCTACTTGGCGGAGAGAGTGTCATCTACTTTGACACTCAGGAACATGCACGAGATGGCGTACGCTCAGGGGATAGGGACCGAGGGACCGCATCCGGTTTGGTGGAGTGGAGTGGGGGACTACACAGGGGTTTTCCACTCCTACGGGGTGGATCAGTCGACGTGGGGGACACCTCAGTCCTTTGCCTACGGTGGCTTGAACCCATGGTACGTGAGCCCGGGAGCCGGAGCAGTAGTGGATGCGGGGATTGGGTCATCAGGAGCGGGTACCTCTGGCGGTGGTGGTGATGATGAGGTGATGGTTGAGCAGCAGCAGCAGCAGGAGGAGTGATACTCCTTGTTTTTATCTTGTTTATGGTAGTTGGTAGTTGATGTTGGTAGTGTTGTTAGACGTTAGTAGTTGTTTTCGTGAGACTTGGTTTATGAACTTGTATTGTTGGCCATAAGGCCGGATTCGATATTTGACTTATTGCAGGATGTTAGAAGTCGGGGAGTCGTCCCGACTCGATTCATATGACGACTATGTGCATGTATGTTGACTTATGACAAGTTGTATAGGGCAACTTGGCCTGTAGGTACTCGACAGAGTACCCCGTACTCTATCGAGTAGCTGCAGGAAAGGGGGATAAAAAGTATTCTGATCTTTGGGCTTCTCGATCGAGTAGCATGGCACTCGATCGAGTACCGCTACATACTCGATCGAGTAGCACTGTTACAGGAGGTTTTCAAAAATTAAAAATGTTCAATTGTTTTATAATTGTAAGTATGATGTTTAATGTGGTTATTAGTGCGTAGTAACACCTTTGAACCGTTAATTTCATATGTTGGAAGTCAAGTTTCGGTTTTATATGCATGTTTGTAACAATTAGTGAAGTGACGACGGTTTCTTGTTGTTTTAATATTACATATGCCATATTACGATTCATCCATTAAAGTTACATCTCTTCATACGTTTGTGCGTACGATATTAACATGCTTTATCGACGGCGGCTAGTTATTCTGGGGGTTTGTGTATGATTTATAATTTAACGAGTTTATGCTTAGCGAGTAATGTCCACAATCAATAATATGTTTCTAATTCATGTTATGAATCAAGTAATAAGTAATAAGTGTTATAATTTGTGTGGTGAACTTCGGGGACGAAGTTCCTTTTAGAGGGGAAGAGTAATGTCGCAAAAAAAAAAAAAAATAAAATAAAATAACTGATTTTGAAGTTTTGTTGTTATTCGTTTACAATGTTTTGTTGGTTGATTACAAAATTTTCTAGCACTTTGATCACATTGCTTGTATGTAGTGTAAGTGGTTGCTTTAGTTCATTGAAGTAAATGTGATAGTATGTTTTAAAGGACCGTCATAAAGAGCTAGTTGTGGTGCGATGTGTCGTAATAGAATGAATTATTGAGTAACACAGTGGTGTTAGTTGTGGAGTATGAAGTTGATATGAGATATGTCTCGGGTTGATAGTTGTTATCATATGATGGGTGATCATTGTTGGTGTGGGTTCGTACTGCGAGATTAATGTTTTGTATACAATAGTTTGTAAGAGTAGAGGTATACATATAGAGTGACAATTGATGATGATAATGTTTGTGTGATAGTTGCAAGAGTTGATATATATATATATATATGTATGAATAGAGCGTTAGACGGTGATGATGATGACATGGGGGGATGGTATTTCCAGGGAGTAATGATTTGAGTAGGAAGATTGGTGATGTCGTGTTTTTCCGTGTCTTGTGCGTGAGGTAGGTGAGTTGAACTTCGGGGACGAAGTTTTTTTAGGAGGGAAGACTGTAATACCCGCCCTTTTAGAGACCCTTTGACCAGTGTTGACCGACCTTGGGAGCGGGAATAGTCTTAGAAGTGAGTGCCAAAACCATCTTGGGTGGCGTGTTATGGGTGGTACTCGATAGAGTAGAGGCTACTCGATCGAGTAGCTAGGTTACTCGATCGAGTAGGGGGCCACTCGATCGAGTATGTTGGGTACTCGATCGAGTACCGAGTTTTCAGCGAGGGTTTTATATCGCGTTTTGTTAAATCCGCAATTCATTTTCGTCAATTTCCTCCTATCCTTCAGTCGCCTCTTTCCTTTCCCTTCACCACAAAACCTCCATGGAATCCTTTTGAAGATCCTTGTGCCTTAGGAGAGCGTCACTTGAGTCGGGTAGCGGTCTTTTGCCGAGTTTCTCCCTATAGGTATGTCATAATCATCATCCGTGTCCTTGTTCTTTACAGTTAGGGTTTGCTTGTTAGTAATAGATAATTGTATTGTGGTTATAGGCTTTGCTTGGTCGCTGGATATGTTGTTTGTCGGCATGGATTGGTTGCAGTTGCTTAAAGGTAGGTTCGCCTACTCAGTTTCTGTAGATGGTCTAGTGTGTCGGTCGTTGTGGTTGTATTGTGATTACTTAGTATCGTAATTGTATTGTGACGGTTGTGATTGTAATTGTGGTTGTTGTCTCTGGTTCTCGAGATGCGTTCTCGGCTGAGTGGGGTCACTTGCGGGAGTGGCTTCACGCCCTAGTTTCGCCCTCCGTGGAACCCGCCACGGGAGGGGATGTGCACATTAATAGACAGGGTTATCGCTCGATATGATGAGTAGGGCTTAGGTGGGAACGGCTGCGGTCCCCCACTGGCAGGGCCGATCCAGTGGACAGTCAGTGACAGAGTTGGTTGGATTATTGTGATTGTGTATGAGATTGGTAGCGTGTATTGTGTTGATAACTGTAGTTGCGATTGTTATATCTTATCTCAGTACTGACCTTGTGTGGTTATTTGTTTGTTATGTGTCTGCCGTGACCCCTTATGGTGAGCAGTCGGTCTTAGCAGGTGTTCATGTTGTTGATAGCTGGAGTCCGGGCAGGGATGAGTCTTCACGAGAGATGATGGTCATAGCGAGTAGTCTTTGAGTTGTATCTTTTATATTGTTTGTTGGTTTAAATCACTTGTAATATAACATAATAGTTCTCTTATCGACATTTGATAATTACTGTCCTCGTGCAATCGAGATGGTAACGCCCTTATATGCTAAGGGAGGCCTAGTCAAGGCTCCTCTGAATATGGGGGTGTTACAATAATAGCTAGCCATATCAGCCATTTCCTCCTCAGGCATGTAAGTCACGACAAACAACTTCTCCATTTCACGTATCCAACCTTCTATGATGACTGGGTCAGTGACTCCCATGAAAAGCGGAGGTTGGTGGCGATTGAAACGCTCAAAAATGGATCTCCCCCTTTCATTTGGCTGGGCATTGTTCTCCTTCTCCAGTAATTTCAATAGAGTTTCGATCAAACGAGTCCTCTCATTTTAGCCACTACCATTGTTGTTTCCACGCCGAGTGTTCATCTGCAACTAAACAATCAGGTAACCCTTGTAGTAGAAGCCTAACTACCACTATCAAGCAACTACTCAGCCACAAGTAACGAATAAACAAAAACAATACTCATATGCAAGTAAGAGACCTTTAATATAAACATAAATAGAGTTCTTACTTGTTTCTACCCCACTCTCTTTTAGTCATAATTAATGTTTGTTTAAGTCTTATTTCAATCCAAGAGTGTTGGGAGCGTTCTAGGCTCTGATACCAACTGTAACAACTCCGAATTTAATAATACAAATAAGCTAGATAAATATTGCATTTTATATTAATAAAAGTCCATGGTGGTGGAAACACCATGGCGATAAATCCTGGTGCTACAAAAATAGATAAAGTAATATTTAACTACTCATACAACTACTCTTGGGAATGAAAACCCGTCTAAAATAAAACAACAAAGTTCGATTACTAAACATTATAATTATTATTTATTATGTCTCTCTCAAAACCCATCCACGACCAAGAACCGCATCAACTTGGAAAAAAATATCAAAAACCACCGTCAATGGGGAGTAACAAAGAGTCCTTCCAGCCATGACTTAAGAAAAATCAGGCAACATAACAGTTATAAGCAAATAATAAGAGACAACATATAATTTATTTAAAATATGAAAACATGTGAACTTCAAAATAATTAAGTATCAAAGTATACAATCACCAATTAGTGAGTGATCCGGTTTAAACTTGTCGTCAAAAGCTACCAACCAAAACAATATTTATAACTTAACAAACTACTCTTAGTAAAGAGGTAAGTAAAGGTCGGATCCCAAGGGACGGGTATTGATGTAGGATTCTCAATTGTAAATACCTATGTCTTAGGGTGTCACAATTTGGGTTGAGGTGATGTGTAATCAAAACTAATCAACAAAATGAAATTAAATTAATGGAAATAAAGCAAGGAAATTAAAGGGAGTTGTAAACAATTGATTAAAGACACTAGGGTGTGATGGGTTCATAAGGGATTCATGGGAGTTGATCATACAAACATGTTCTCAACTAGATGCAAGCACTTATTGTTGTAATGGGATGGAGTTAGTGTATATCTTACAATCCGTAAGAAGGTTTGGGTCCCAGAGCCGAGTCGTCTAGACTGTAAAACACCTACAAGTCGACTTAATCCTTCCTATTCAACTCTATGCATGGTCTAATGAGGCTCGAGTTGGTTTATATCTTAGAAGCCTCATTGAAGAGATAAGAGATGGGTAAAAAATGCAAGGACTCATAGGCTCGCATTTCATCAAACATATCATGTGTATAAGTTGAAATCAAAACAAGCAAGCAAATTACTTATGAAAACATATTAGATTAAGCATGAATCAATCCCCATGTTTGTTTCCCCTAATTCCCCATTAACCCTAGCTAAAGAACTACTCACTCATGATTAAGTTTAGCATGCTAATAAGGTTGTCAATCATACTAATAAAGCAAAACATGATGAATAAATGAAAGTGATTAACAATAATTAAACAAGGGCAAAGAGAAATTATACCTATGAAGATGATTCCAAATAATAAAGCAACGAATAATAGAAGTACATGATGATTGATGGAAGGTTGTCAATCCTCCAAATAAACCCAAATAATCTTCTAATTACCCAAATAAAAGGAAGAACAATAGAGAAATTAAGGAAAGATTAAGATGTGATTAATATTGAGAAATGTATTACAACTAAATTATGACTAAATTAAGAGTGTATTAAGATGAGATTAAGATATGATTAAGAATTGATTAAGGATTGATGCTAATCTAGGTAGTACAAAGGGGTATTTATACTAAAGATTAGGTACAAGGATTAGGGTTACTAAGGGCTTAAATGACTATTAAGACCCTAAGAAAATTTGAGGAAATGCTACTCTTGAGGGAAATGTGCGGATACTCCTTGCTAGTCCTGCCACGATCCGCTCGTCCTGTGCTGTGGCACGGGCTGTTCTGCCTTGTGATCCTCTCGGATCAGGGAGGGGACGCTCAGATCTTTGTTGCACAGTCCGCTCATCTTGGGGTCAAGCCGCTCGAATCATTGCAGTGTGTGTTGGAGTAAGTGTCCTCAACAATAGTGCGATCACATGATTAAACATTAAAATTAAATCTCATAATAAGAATACGTAAGGGATGATTCAATTATATAGTCAGCTGATCAACATTAATCAGTAATGATTGGCTAACTAGTGTTTGACATTACTGTCGTTTGACGGTGGTGATCAGTTGATCCCTTAAGGTCACACCTATAGGATAGAACCCAAATAATTTCTGATCAAATGTATTTGATACGGGTTGGTCAAGTCCCTGATATATATATATATATGTGTGTGTGTGTGTGTGTGTGTGTGTGTGTGTGTGTGTGTGTGTGTGTGTGTGTGTGTGTGTGTGTGTGTGTGTGTGTGTGTGTGAGTTTGTTGAGGTTGAGTTTACAACTCGAGTCAACAAAAGTTTATTATTCAATTATGCGAGGATTGACTAATGAAATTTTATATCTTATAGTAATGTGATTAAATAAGATTTAATTTAATAATTAAGCTTTAATTCATTAAATTATTCGAGGTTTTTTTGAGGTAGAGGTTATAAGTTAATTATATTTACAAGAAGTTGTAAATAAATTAAATTGGGCATTATGGGATCCATTATACATTGTTATAATGGTAAAATATCACTCAATAAGTTGAGTGTATATTGTTTATTAATTTGTCACATAATTGTTGTATGATCAAAGTAATATTTAATTATGTAAGATAATTAAACATAAGACTAATAAACATTTGTGGGAGAATTTTCAAAAACCAAAATGGACTCAAAAGTTCCTCCCATAACCGGTTTTACAGGAGTAGATGACACTCCTAGGTTTTGTCTTCTACCTATTTGTAAGATGATCTAAACATCATACCTAGTATGACATGCCTACTCTACACCTACAAGCATGCAATTAAAATAAGGAAAAAAAATGAGCCTCTTGTGCTCTAAGTGGCTGGCCATAGTGTCCTTAAATAGGCACTTGGTTGCTCATTTTTTCCATGTTCCAATTTTGCATGCTTCTCTCTAAAACTCTCACATAATCACACATTATTATCTTATATTACTAGAGTAGTAATAATAATAATAAAAGAGGATTTTATTACCTATAATATCTAATTAATATTATTTGAAATATTTGGGGAAAGTCTTGGGTGCAACTAAGAGGAGTGTCTCTATGCTTGAGGCTTGAAGATCTTGGAGGATCATCCCAAATTAATTGACCTCAAGAAAAAGTAAAGGTAGGAGACCTTACTTGTGCCCACAATTCGAACGATGTACAATGTAAGGAAACTCAATTTTCTTCCTCATTTAATTATTTCGTTATGCATGCACTAGATCCACATAAATATAAATTATTGGTAATTTATAAAATGAATTAGATGAGTCTAATAGGGTTATATGAACCGAACAATTGGTATCAAAAGCTTTGGTGTTGCATGCATAATCAGTTTGGTTTTTCCGAGTTAAATGTAACTTAATTAAAACTAGATATTTTGTGATTTATGAGGATAAAGCCATGAAAATTTTTGCATGTTATACATTCTGGTTCTAAAATGTTTTTAGGTCATATTGATGATTTATGGATGATTACATTTTATGAGTAAAATGTACTTTTATTTAATAAAAATAGTTAAACTTCACTACTGGCAATGATTTTTTTAGTACGACCTCACACGCATATTTTATGTATTGTATGTAAAATTTCGCATTAATGTGATTAATATTGCATGATTTATGATTTTTATTTGATAAAAATGGTATAAATGGTGGTTAAATGACTATAAATAGTTAAACTTTGAAACAAGCCATGAAATTTTAATATGATATCACATGCATATTTTACAGATTGCATGTAAAATTTGAAATAAATGTGATTTATTATGCATGATTTATAATTTTAATGGTTAAAATGATATAAATAGTGACTATTTTTAGCAAAAATAGCTAAAATGAATTTTAAGACATGAAATTTTTCCCTAATGTTTTATATTTGATATGAACATCAGGTCTACAGTTGCATACTTAATTTTGATTGATTTGGTATGATTAGATTTTTATGTGATAAAATCGATAAAAGGGCAACTTTATTAGTCATAAAAATAAATTCGAAATTTTTGGTTGAAATTTTGCCATTTCCAGGATCTCGAAGTTTTTTAAGAATGTTCAAAATTTTGATTTTGATTTTTCCATAATTTTTATGTTTAATTTAGAATTAAATAGTAAAAGTTATGTTTCATACGATTTATTAATGAAAAATTATAAATATTTTGTGGGAAAATTTGATTGAGTTTTTGGAATCTTGGTAATATTCCAGTATTTACAAAATTGTGATTTCGAATTTTTCCAGATTTTTATGATTTATTGGGAATTATTTCATAATTGTTATGGTTAAAAGACGTTTAATAAGCAATAATACAAAACCAAGTTGAATTATTGTCAAAAATTGAGTAAAGACTAATTTTTGAGTCCTAAAAGAGTTAGAATAATTAACTTGGGCTTAAATTTGATTTAAGTATTTATTTATGGATTTAATAAGTTATTATCACGTATTTCCATAAAACCGGATTATATATGATATAAGGTTTCAATAGGACGATTTGGCACAGAATTTGGCATGATAGATATATATTATAATGCTGCATAATTCATTGTTGAATGTCATATTTTATTTATATAGTTTTGAATTATGTAATTTTATCTTAGTTGTGATTTTAGTGTGATTTCGCATCACCGTTTTGTAATTTAATAGATTTAAATTTTTATTACAAATGTATAATAGGAATAGCCATGTATTTTTATTATTATTTTGTAATTACGGAGTTTCCTAAAGACGGAGCCATTCTGAAAGGAGTTCCGGTCAAGACGGTGTTTTCCTTGGGAGGAGTGTCACATGAAGTTCAAGGGACCAAAGGAGTTGGTTTCCGAATATGTAATAGATTATTTGATTTTCTATTTTAGGAAGGCCATACTACGAAATTATTATTTGCTTTGCATTTCTTTTAATATGTTGCATACATTGCCAAATCGCCATAACAACACATGCATATCATATCGAGTCTTCGACCGTGTCAATTATAATTATCGATAATTCGATTTTTAACTCACTTAAAATTGATAGATAATAAATTGTCAAGACCTTTACTTTTAAAAGATTGAGACTTAGCCTTACCAAATAGTAGGAGCCCATGAATCTCAATTTCATAAGGGGTACAATACGATTTTTCGGGGTGCTTCTATTGATGTTGGGTAAGTGGGGTAATAAGTAGTTATTAGACTTCGAAAGTTTGATTGATCTCAACGAAGGTATTTTGCGACCATAGCCGCAATAGGTTCGGGCTAAAGATAAATTTAAAGTAAAATCATCGACCGAGAGTTCTAATTGTAGAGTCGCTTAAGAGGGTTAACCCACCAATTTATATTAGTAAAGATGTAGAGAGCCCGTAGGCTCACATCCAAGCTAATATGAATTTTGGATCTCGGAATCATTTATTATAGTTGGGTAGAGGTCACTATATAAATGCTATACTTGTATTATGATGTGACCATAATTGGCGCATATTTAGCCCCCGAATTACCATTGTTTCCATGCTTTTTAGTGCCTATTTGGGTCATTTCTTATCTTTAGTTCTTTGTTTTGCATATTCTTTGAGATTTTGATCCCTTGGTAGGAAAGGAGTAAGAATCTTGCATTTTCATGGCAAAACGAGGCTAAATTGATTGTATTCAATGACCAAGCATCAAGAAGAGACAAGACTAGAAGGCCTTTGTACATATCATAGTAGAAGAACAATGTTGAGAAAGGATCCTTGCGTCCCCAAGGAAATCCCCAAGGAATTTATGAAGAAAAGGGAAGAAAAGAAGAAGAATTGACGCTGACCAACAATCCGAACGGATTGCAGACAATCCGTCTGTCCAGCCAGAACAATCCGAGCGTCCCTCCTTGGAATCCGCTCGGATTCCCCCTCAACAATCCGAGCGTCCCTCTCCTGAATCCGCTCGGATTGCACAGCCCAAATCCGGCCGTCCCGACTCTAATCCGCACGGATTCACCGCACAAAGACGGATTTCATTCTTCAAGCTACGAAAAGAGAAGCCCTTCTCTCAGAAAATACCGGGTCCTCCTTGCTCAACTTAAAAAGTGTAATTACTAGTTTAGCCCTTAGTTAACCCTAATGCATCCTCCCTAATTTTCACTATAAATACCCCATTAGTCTAATTAGAGGAGCATGTTCTTCTTATCAATAATTAGTGTAGTTAATATCAATCAAATCTCTCTTCAATATTGTAATCAAGTATTAATTAAGTTTTAATCCAAGTTTTAGTTCTTTAATCTCTCTCTTGTTCTTCCTTTATTTTGGGTAATTGAAGATTATTTGGGTTATTATTGGGAGATTGACAACCTCTCAATCGAGGATTCAAGTACTTCTATTATTCTTGCTTTATTATTGGAATCATTAGTAGGTATAATCTCTTAATCCCTTTTTAATTATTGTTAATTACTTTCATTTATTCATCATGTTTCATATTGTTGGTATGATTGACAACCTTGCTAGCATGATCAACATGATAATGAGTGAGTAGTCTCTTAGCTAGGGTTTAATGGGTGATTAGGGGAAACCAACATGGGGAATGATTCATGCTTAAATCAATATGCTTTCACATCTTATTTGCTTGCTTGTTTTGATCTTAATACATGCACATGTTATATTTGATGAAATGCTAAGCCTATGAATCCTTGCATTTACTATCATCTTCTATCTTTTCAACGAGACTTGTAAGACATAACCCAACTCGAGTCTCATTAGACCATGCATGTGTTGAGTAGGAAAGATTAAGTCGACTTGTAGGTGTTGTACAATCTAATCGATTCGGCTCCGGGACCCAAACTTTCCTAGGATTGTAAGATATAACCCAACTCAATCCATCACAACAATAATTGCTTGCTTATAATTTGAGAACATGTTTGTATGATCATATCCCATGATTCCCCTATGAACCCATGACACCCTAGTGCTTTTAATCAATTGTTTACACCCCTTATTTTATTCATCTTGCTAGTTTATTTTCATTGTTATTTTAGTTTAGTGACCTTCTACACCAACCCAATTTGTGACACCCCTAGACACTACTAGTTACAATAGAATTCTCATTTCAATACCCGTCCCTTGGGATCCGACCTTTACTTGCCTCTTTACTAATTGTAGAGTTGTTTGTGAAGTATAAATTGTGTTTTGTATCGACCATTGACCAACGACCACATATACTTAATTGTGAACACGAAATGGCCTCGATCAAAAATGGCGCCGTTGCCGGGGACGGTGTTTAATTGATTTAATATTTCTTTTATTGTTATTAGTTGTGTCTTTTTCACCTTGGGGAAGTAAAACTCCTCAAGGTTTGCTCTAATCGTTTTCAAGTTGTTTGATATTTTGCGAGAATGGATTTCATAGATTGTTTTGTAGAGGACCATTTGAGTATCCCCTACTTCAAGGATCCCATGCAAGCATTAGAAGCCTTAGAAGCAAGTAAGGCTAAGAGCATGTATTGGGAGTTGGAGGTGGATCTCTTCGAGGCCGCTCTAGCTAACAAGGAACTCACTCATGCACAATCCGAGTTGGTGCATAATATTCTAGTAGAAGCATGTCAACCCGTAGAGGATGAGCAATCCATCCTAGAGGATATTTTGCAAACTCAAGAGCAAGAGGAACCCATCATGGGATTTGAATATGATGAGGTTGATGAAAGTGAAGTTGAGTATGCTATGAGAATGGAATGTTTAATGGAGATGGAGCAAATTCTCAATGAAACTCCAAAGGAAGAAAGTAAGGTACAAACTCCTACTTTGAAACCCCTTCCCCCAAATTTGAAATATGCTTACCTTGATGAATCAAAGACCAAACCCGTGATTGTTAATGATACACTTGATGATGACCAATTGGGAAAATTGCTTAATGTGTTGAAACAACATGAGAAGGCTATAGGTTATAGTCTAGATGACCTTAAGGGGATAAGTCCCGACTTTTGCATGCATAGGATTCATCTAGAGGACGACCATAGACCTACCATTCAACCCCAAAGAAGATTGAACCCCCACATGCAAGAAGTTGTCAAAGGAGAAGTCATGAAATTACTTGATGCGGGAATCATATATCCCATATCGGATTCTTTGTGGGTTAGCCCCGTCCAAGTGGTACCTAAGAAAGGAGGTACTACGGTAGTGACAAATGAAAAGAATGAATTAATACCCACAAGGATGATCACCGGTTGGCGTATGTGCATTGACTACCGGAAATTGAACTCCGCAAAAAGAAAAGATCACTTCCCCTTACCATTCATTGACCAAATGCTTGAGAGGTTAGCCTCTAACAAATTCTTTTGTTACCTTGACGGGTATTCGGGATTCTTCCAAATCCCTATACACCCGGATGACCAACATAAGACCACCTTCACGTTCCCTTATGGCACTTTTGCATATAGGAGGATGCCTTTTGGATTATGTAATGCCCCCGCTATTTTCCAATGATGCATGATGAGTGTCTTCTCCGATTACCTAGAGACCATAATGGAAGTTTTTATGGATGATTTTAGTGTTTAGGGAAAGGACTTTGACTCATGCTTGCATAATCTTTCTCTTGTATTGCAAAAATGTGAAGATGTTAGTCTTGTTTTAAATTGGGAAAAGTGTCATTTCATGGTTAATGAAGGAATTGTTTTGGGTCACTTGATTTCGGAAAAGGGCATCGAGGTGGATAAAGCTAAAGTTGAGGTGATAGAGAAACTCCCACCTCCCGTGAATGTTAGAGGGGTGAGAAGTTTTCTCGGTCACGCGGGTTTTTATCGTCGTTTCATAAAAGATTTTTCGAAAATAGCAAAACCCCTCACTCAACTTTTGCTTAAAGATGCCCAATTCCAATTTACTGACGAGTGCGTTGAAGCTTTCAATAGAATCAAAGAAGCATTAATCTCGGCACCAATCATTCAACCCCCGAATTGGGAGTTACCCTTCGAGATTATGTGTGATGCTAGCAACTACGCCGTTAGAGCGGTTCTTGGCCAACGGGTAGGGAGAGCTCTTCATGCCATCTATTACATAAGCAAAACCCTCGACCCTTCTCAAGTGAATTATGATACAACCGAAAAGGAGCTTCTTGCCATTGTTTATGCTTTGGATAAATTCCGTTCCTACTTGCTTGGATCCAAGGTGATTGTATTTTCGGATCACCGTGCTCTTCGACATCTCTTGATAAAGAAGGAGGCAAAACCAAGATTGTTGAGATGGATTTTGCTTCTTCAAGAATTTGATTTGGAAATAAGAGACAAGAAAGGAGCCGAGAATGTAGTAGCGGATCACTTGTCAAGAATCCGGTTTCATGATGAAAATGGAGAAACCCCGATCAATGACTCATTCCCCGACGATATTTTGATGGCTATTCAAACTCAACTTGAAAGGCACATCACCCCATGGTTTGCCGATTATGCTAACTATATTGTTGGAAAAGTGCTCCCTCCTAACTTGAACCACAACCAAAGGAAGAGATTCCTATTCGAAGTAAAGAGGTACTTTTGGGATGACCCAAACCTCTACAAGGAGTGTAGTGATGGGCTCTACCGGAGATGCATCCCTCAATGGGAAATCCAAGGAATCTTGGAAGGATGTCATTCATCACCCTACGGTGGTCACCATGGAGCAAGAAGAACCGTTGCAAAAATTCTCCAATCGGGCTTCTATTGGCCCACAATGTTTCAAGATACAAGGGAATTCATCATTCATTGCGATGCCTGTCAAAGAACGGGCAATATATCTTGGAAAAACGAAATGCCACAAATGGGCATTCTAGAGGTGGAGATTTTCGATGTTTGGGGAATCGACTACCAAGGACCCTTTGTGACATCCAATGGGAACAAGTACATCCTTGTGGCCGTAGATTATGTTTCAAAGTGGGTGGAGGCAATTGCCACCCCAAATGATGATGCAAAAACGGTCACCAAGCTTTTCAAAAAGATCATTTTCCCACGATTTGGAGTTCCTAGAGCTATCATTAGTGATGGAGGAACACATTTCCATGAGAAAAAGCTTGCATCCCTTTTGACCAAATATGGTGTCCAACATCGAACCGGCTTGGGATATCATCCTCAAACAAGCGGTCAAGTGGAAATTTCAAATATAGAGATCAAGCAAATCCTTGAAAAAGTTGTGAACAAGACTCGGAAAGATTGGAGCACAAAGCTTGATGATGCTCTTTGGGCTTATAGGACGGCCTATAAGACTCCCATTGGTGCCTCCCCCTACAAACTTGTATATGGAAAAGCATGTCATTTGCCAATCGAATTGGAGTACAAAGCTTATTGGGCAATCCGAGCACTCAATCTTGATCTCAAATTGAGCGGTCAAAGGAGGATGATTCAAATCCAAGAGTTGGAGGAATTCCGACTACAATCTTATGAGAATGCAAAGATTTACAAAGAAAGAACAAAATTGCTTCATGATAAGAGAATTCGACAAAAGGCCTTGCACAAGGGAGACAAAGTCCTTCTATTCAACTCCCGCTACCGACTCTTTCCGGGAAAATTGAACTCTAGATGGATGGGTCCCTATGTGATAACCGAAGTTGGAAAATATGGAGATTTCGAACTCAAGGCGGAAGATGGAAGCAAGTTCAAGGTAAATGGTCAAAGGTTGAAGCCATACTATGAAGGAGCATTTGTTGGAGAGGTCGAGGCTACCTACCTCGGACCTCCTCCCCCTTGAAAGGACCATCTAAGGGAGAGTTTGGTGGAGTCCTCCCTAAACCACCATTTGTAAATATACTAACCCTCTAACTTGTATTTATTATTTAATTGCTTTTATTTTAATAAATGTCATAAACTCTTTTCATGAGCGTAAGTGAGGGAGGGTTACTAACAAGTTTTTGAATGAAGGAATGAGCAAATTCCTAAGTGTGGGGATGCATTGAAAGAAAGAAGAAAAAAGTCAAAGCTCGCAGCCAGAATCCGGCCATCTTGGCCGAATCCGGACGTCTAGGAGAGAAACCGCACGTCCAGCTGTGTCGAAAAATTGAAGGTTTCTGGGCTGTTTGAAAATCCGAGCGTCCTATGGAAGAAGACGCCCGTCTGGTTGAATCCGGCCGGATTTGTGGAAAGACGCTCGTCTCTCCGCCTGTGCATTTCAAGAAAAATCTCTGTCGAAGAATCCGCCCGTCTTCTCAATAAGACGCCCGTCCAACCCTTGAAGAATCCGAGCGTCTCTCGCTCGGGACGCCCGTCTTGTGGCGACACAAATTTTGGAATTTCACTCTGTGGCAGAATCCGGGCGTATTGCCCAGAATCCGCCCGTCTCGTGAAGGAGGAATCCGAGCGTCTTCCCTCCGAATCCGCTCGTCTCCCCCCCCACTATTTCTCGACCCGACTTTTTCCAATTAAAATACACCCCACCACCCATATAATGCCACATCACTATTCCTTCCACTTACCCTATAAAACCCACCTCCTTATGACTCCCATACATATCCAAATCACTCTCTTCACCCACAAAATCAAAAACCCCCAATTTTCTAGGGTTTCCAATTCTCAATCAACAAGGAACATCCTTAGCAAAACTTCAAATCAAAAGAACCCAACAAAAGAAGCAAGAATGGCACCAAGGAGATCCTCCTTTAGAAGTGCAAGAAGACCAAGGATGGTGGGAAGTTCCTCTACCTCACATCTCAACACCATTAGAAGGGAACATGTAGAGATTGTAGACCTCACAAGGCTCGACGATTTCTCGAATGTGGAATTCCTTGATGATGTGCAGCGATTGGTCTTCCATCGACTCTTAAGTAAGAATATTCTTCCCACTAAATTTCTTTGTCATGATACCTTAAGAAAGCTTGGAATTTTTCACCAAGTAGAAGCACTCTTTGAGGTTTTTGGTCTTTCGACTCTCTTTCGCATGTATGAACCAACCTATCGGTCCCTTGTGCTAGAATTCTTAAGCTTTTTGAAGATCACAACCGTAAACAAAGTGATATGCATAGAGTTTCGGTTAGAAAATGTTTCTAGGATGATGACCCTTGTTGAGTTTGCCAATGTGTTCGGACTTGATGTTTCACCTACCCGAACATCAAAGCCCAAAAAGTATAATGTTGCACCATTGTGGAGGGCCATGACGGGCCGGGATTTCATTCTTATCAAAGAGTGTCTTGCTTTTCACGTCCAAAACCCGATCTTGAGGCTTACATATAGATTTCTTTCGGGTACTCTTTTCGCCCGCCGTGATCCGGCCATTGTCAACCAATTGGACCTTGTATTCATGGAATCATACCTCAACATTCAAGGGAGAGATAGGTATCACTTCAATGCACCTCTAGTTTTGCTAGAGAAGTGGGCAAGGTTTAGAAATGGGGATGATGATGGAATGAAGCACATAGTGAATGGTGGACTCATAACTAGACTTGCAAAGCACTTCAACCCAAGGTTCAATGAGAACAATGAGTACACTCCACTTACGGGGGGAACAAGAATTAATGAAGATCTACTTGTCGAACAACACCATTGGATAACCCTTGAGGGGGTTGATAAGAGGATACAGTGGTTGACAAAAGGGAGCGATCCACTCTATCTCCCAATGCATGATCTACCACGGGTCTCCCCAAGAAGAGGAAGCTTGTCCCCAATGCCCTCCTACCTCATCCCAAGTAAAAAAAGGCAAACTCCACCTCCACAAAATCCACCACCACAACAAGAACAACAAACTCAAAATGAGAGGATAAAAGTGCCTCCTTACCCCTTTCCCTACCAACCATATAACCACCCAAATCCCTTCATCCTCCCCCGTGACGACTTTGTCACGGGAATTTTGCAAGATTTACACTACCGTCAATATGAGACCTCCGTGGACACTTATTATGCTCTTTACCCCCAATACTATGAGATGGCTCAAAAAGGACGGATTAGTGAGGAAGGAGCTTTCCCCTCATGGGCTCAAATGGAATTGCTCTTTCCTAACTCGGAGAAGGCTAATGAAGGGGCGAACGGTCGCAAAGGGGAAGAGAGTGGGGATTCTTGTGGAGGTGATACGGTGAAGCTTGAGAGTAAAGATGAATTCATGGATCCAAGTTTAAGTGATGCTTAAAAGGATATTTGGGATACCGATATTGAAGGAGATGATGCCGATATCTAGGAGACTACTTCATAGCTAGGTGGAGCGGGCAAGAGGCACCCACCTTAGTTCAAGTGAAGTTTTCTCATCTCTTCTCTTTATCTTTATTTTTCATGAAAAGAACTTTGTATCTTGTTTCTTTGTACTTTATTTCATTTTGATCATTGTTGGTTTAGTCCTAGCAACATCAAAGGACTCACACCTCGGTACCATTGAGGTGTTCTTTTTGTTCCCATTTGTAAAATCCAAAATGACAAAACTAGTTTCATGCATAGCATAGTGTGTGCATAAACTATACCCATCCTTTGACATTAGCAATAGTGTCTTATTTGGTTTGGGGAAGTTGATGCATACACAACGGGAGGTAATCTAAATTATCCTCTCCGTCATAACAAAAACCATGCATCATGTAGTATAGCTTAGTGTAGAATTGCATTTAGTATAGAAATCATGCATCATCTTTGCATAATTTCCATCATTTTGGCCATTGAGGACAATGCCCATATTAGTGTGGGGATGGGAATTCTAACACTTAACTTTTATTCAAAAACCATAAAAATTGAAAAATTTCAAAAAACCATAAAAATTGAAAAATTGAAAAACCAAAAACAAGTTCATTTCCTTTGTATATATTGTCTTGTATATATTGTGTTTGTTTTATCCTTGTTCACATTGATTGACTACGCCACATCCGAGACATGAGGATATTGAAGACCGCATGGTATGATCTTTCCAATCTCCTTTTTCCTCTTTATGTTAATGACTATGTGGCTTTATTTTGATTGATGCGGTAAAAACAATGTGAACTTAGGATTGCATTTAGTTTATTTGGCATATTAGTTGGTAGAATCATTTGCATTAGGATGTATATATGTTAGTTGCATCATGGCATGTAGTTGCATGTTAGAAAAATTTTGTGAAACCGTCTACTTGGGAAGCTTGACAAGTGTATATAGGCCCTAGTAGATGCTTTTTATTCTTAAGACTTTGCTTGTTAGAATACTTGTAAAACACCCTAGGATGTGTCATGCTAGTATCCTTTGACCCATGGATTAAGGCCTAGTCAAGAGTACCTTGTGGTGTGATAACTCCTTGGCTACCGTTTATTCCAAGGTGACCCTTGAAACCATGCATACTTCCATCATTCATCCATATTCTACCATATTTTTGTCAACAAAAGGGAATGGACACAAAAAGAAATCAATTTGAGTTCAAAGAAATGAAAAGTGAAAGAAAGTTTGCAAAAATGCATCAAATGAAAAGAGGAGCAAAAATAGACTCCAAAAGCTTCAAAAACAAGGCACCCTCGTTACTAATTGGGGTGACTTTGAAAATGTTCAAAAGAAAATGCAAAAAGTTGTCAAGTATTGAAATGCAAAAAATAAAAAAGAAATGGCAAAAAGAAAGTGTTCTCAAATGTTATATGCCACAAGAAATTGGGGGGAAAAACAAAAAACAAAAGCAAACTCCCAAAAATGAAACTCAAATATCTATCGATCCCTTTATCCATCATATCCATTTTTGTGCATGGTAGAGAGGGGACGACCCTTCTTCTTGTCTAGGCAAGAGGGGGAATTCTGCGATCCTCCAGTGTTTCTAACACCATAGGGAGTCTACTCTTGACAAAAGCATTTACCGATTGAGGACAAAGGTACCCTAGCTTGACACATTTTGGAGGTGATTTATTGGTATCCTTCTAGGCTTAGTAGTTTGAACAAATTGCATCTATGAAGGATTGTGTACCCTTGAATTGCTTCCCTTGTAGATAATTTCCGCCACTTAGATGAGGAAAGTGGCTATTCTTTTGTAGATGCATCCATTACTTGTTTTGTGTGCTTTAATGTTTGGATGTGTCGCCATTTTGGCAAGACCCACCTTGCCTTGCAAGAAGGCATCCTACCTCATGGTTGTCTTGTTGTGAGTTGAAGGGGCGGAGTGAGACCCGCTAATTGTCTCATATCAGCTATTATTATTAGGATAGGTTAGTTTTGGTCCTAGTCTTTGTCACCTCTTTACTCGGGACGAGCAAAGGTTCGGTTTGGGGATATTTGATGTGACCATAATTGGCGCATATTTAGCCCCCGAATTACCATTGTTTCCATGCTTTTTAGTGCCTATTTGGGTCATTTCTTATCTTTAGTTATTTGTTTTGCATATTCTTTGAGATTTTGATCCCTTGGTAGGAAAGGAGTAAGAATCTTGCATTTTCATGGCAAAACGAGGCTAAATTGATTGTATTCAATGACCAAGCATCAAGAAGAGACAAGACTAGAAGGCCTTTGTACATATCATAGTAGAAGAACAATGTTGAGAAAGGATCCTTGCGTCCCCAAGGAAATCCCCAAGGAATTTATGAAGAAAAGGGAAGAAAAGAAGAAGAATTGACGCTGACCAACAATCCGAACGGATTGCAGCTCAAGGGGTATGAGCCAAGGACCTGTCGTCGGGAACATTTTACAGTCTGTCGACTATCGGGGAGGATCGTTTAAAATCCATTAGACTACGTAAGGAGGCTCGCCAGCCATAATAAGAAGCCATACCTTAGATTTCTTTCTCGAAATGAATAATATTGAGGACAACAGGACGTCGGTAGAAACTGTTAGGGGGAATCTGCTTGCATCGGTCTCAAGCAAACTCTTGTCGGGGAATATGTTGATGATTCTGTCTGGATTGAATCATTTCTGGGAATCTGCTTGTGTCTGCTTCCAAACAAACTCCGTCTCTCGACAAGTACAATTGGTTGTCATGAACTCTCGGTGGATAAAAGGTATAGATAAAGGTGTGTCGAAACACCGCCGAAAATCTGGTCGTTGCTGCAGGCGAAGTCCTGATGAAAGATGAAATACTGCGACGGTTCGCAATCTACTTGGAGATAAAATAGGGCGACGGTTCACAGTTTGCTTGAGAAGGATATAGGCGAGATAAAATACTGCGATAGTTCGCAGTCTGATTGACAAAGTATGGGCCCGGACAAAAATAAATGTCCAAAAGATCCAAAATATGTAATATGGAGTGTTGGAGAAGAGGCGCACCAAAGATGGGCACACAAACAACTAACTTGTAATGAACTTTTGAAAATTAAGCTGGAAAGGAGCTGGGGAAGAGGCGCAGCAGCTGCTGTGTCCTTTCCCAAGCTTGTCCCTGTCTGAGTAAAAACTCGCAAAAACCCGTGTTTTATTTCACAATAACAAAACACAAATTCTATCAAAACTCTCTCAATTTCCAACCATTTTCTGTCAAAATTTGATCAATCCACTCTAATAATCATGACTAATAGAGGTATGTGTCTTATTCTTGCTTTAATTCGTGATTTTGATCGAAAAAATTAGGGTTTTCATTCCCAAAATATCGAAAAATTTGGGACTTTTCCCCCAAATGGATTTGTCTTGTAGGATTTACATTAGGAATGGATAATTAGCAATGTTAGGAACATAACCATGTATTCTTTTTGAATTTTCGTCAAGTATTGAATAATTGAGCGAATTTGAGACGGTTTCTCAGCTATTTTGAAAATCGCTTCGAAAATGCCTTTAAAAATACCCATTTTTGATGAAATTTGATTTTTAGAATCCTTGTGTAATGGGTAAACTTCCTACCATGTCAGAGTTTTGGTTTGTGGTAGCTTTTTCAGGACACTTTTCTAGGGCATGATCGCTATAATAGCGAAATGCTGCCGAAATTTCGACTCGAACCCGTGACTAGGCTTGAACTTAGACTTGACTTAATCCAATTTATCACATGAGTGGTCGGGTTTTGAGAGAAACGGCCAAAGATTGCGGGAAAAGGCCGTTTTCGGGGCTTAAAAGGCTTGAAACAACCCTCACCGAGGCTTGTCGTCACTTGGCGCGGCCTAATTTACTCTAATTTTGCAGGTGATTCTATGTCAGGGACAGCTGCAATGGACGTGGACATCGACTTCGACCCATCTCTCACTCTTGAGGAGGTGGTCGAGGAGGTAGTTGAGGAGGTTGTTGAGGAGGTCCCGAGGCGGGCTAATGTGGGACGTGGTGGTCGTCAGCTGGTGGGGGCACCCGAGTGGGCTGAGAAATGGGATGGTAGATATCTCATATGTGCAGCAGAGAGCCACCTGTCTTACAGGACGGCGAGGAGTTTGGTAAGTCTCGAACTAGCCATTTCCTTATTACGTTCCTTATTCACTTGTTGTTTCGTTTCTCGTCGGTCTTGTGATAGCTTTTGACCTGAATCGATACAGGATGCCGGGAAGTTGAGGTCCTTTTATAGCTACATGACAATGATGGAGGCCTACGAGAGACTGACGGAGGAGGAGAAGGCCATCATCGAGCTGGGAGCCTTCAGAGCTTTAGTGGGAGCGTGGAGGGCGATTAAGGAAAGGAAGATTCGCGCTAACCTTTGCCTGATTCGAGCTTTCCTTGATCGGTACTAGGACACGACCTCGACTTTCCATATGCCTTTTGGAGAGGTCGGGGTCACTCTGGAGGACTACGACATGATCTCTGCTCTGCCGTGTGGAGATGAGGTCTAGGAGTGGCCGTCGACGGCCATGAGAGTGGACTCGGTTGAGGCAAGGAGGCTCATCGGCTGGAACCTAGCTTTGGGTGCTGCTACCGTTCCCAGGTTGGTGCCGAGTACTTACGTCCGAGAATACTTTGCGGGTAGGACCCCGACGACGGTAATGATGGATGGGAGGAAAGTGGCTCCTCCTTCTTGTACTGCCGAGCAGAGGGCTTGTTTGACGCTTTGGTGGTTCTTGTCCTTCGCTTTACCTCGGAGACAAGGGGGAGAGGCTGTCGACGAATTTTATTCCGTTCCTTTCTGACTTGAGTGACCTAGGTCGATGGGACTGGGTTAGTCCTGGCTTTGCGGTCCTCATTCACTACATGAGGACCATGGTTCGCGCCCGAGCTGTTGGAGAAGGGGACTTCTCCTGCTACTGTCGGTCCTGGACTGCTGTTGGAGGTATGAACCTTCATCATGAAAGATCGTTATTTCTTCCTTTATTTCCATTTCTATCGAATTATGAAAGATCATTATCGATTATCTTGTTTTGTAGGCGTGGGTGTATTCCATCTTTCTGGGCTTCGCGCCCAAGAGGACGGAGCCTAAGCCAAGGGCGTACCCGGTCGTAAGGGACTGGGTGGTGTGTCGTAGGAAGAGCCAGCGGTCTTCTTACGATGTTTGTCGACGGGGCGTGAATGCCCTGAAGTTGGCGGACGTAAGTACCTTTAAATACTTTTCTTCATTGTTATTTTTATTTAGGAGCAATCGTAGGAATGACCCCTTTTCCCGTTAAGAGTCGATCATAGGAATGACCTTTTGTTTGCTTGTTTTAGTGGGTGCCTAGACCCTGGGTGGACTACCCTGACCCTCCGGCTTTCGTGGCTGAGGTCCTTCGACCCAGGAGCTCGAGTCGGATGCTATTGAGGACATCCATGGGACTAGTGTGGTACCTGGGCGAGCGTTTGACTCGTCAGTGCTCTCGTGACAGTTCCACGGTTCC
Source organism: Silene latifolia (assembly GCF_048544455.1). NCBI lineage: Eukaryota > Viridiplantae > Streptophyta > Magnoliopsida > Caryophyllales > Caryophyllaceae > Silene > Silene latifolia. The sequence goes on along the minus strand of NC_133538.1, from coordinate 484,308,853 downwards.
CGTCGATCCTCCACGAACGATGTTAAGGGAGCCTTCGGACGCCGAGAGAGAGACTGACTTGGCGGACGTTGGCGGTGACGCCCATCTCCTTCCTGGTGAGGAGTACTCTCTGTTTGTTTGCCAGAGGCTGGCGTACTGGCCGATCGTGGTAAGTATCTTACTTTCCCTTTTTGAATTGTTTTGACAAACTGACGAATGATCGTCAAATAAAGAACTATTTGCAACTCGCAATAGATCGAGGTGGCAGGCGTCGAGGCCCCAGCGTACCCCAAGACACTTGAGTACACCGACGCGTCGGGGATGATGACGATCTCAGAGATCCGCGACTTCGGCGAGGAGGTGACGGACGCCGGCCTAGAGGACTGTCAGCACTTAGTGAGGAGGGTAAGCCCCCAACTTCGGCCGTCTTTCGCTGTCTTTATTGTATAAGAATACATTTGTTTATTGCATAAGAATGCATTCGTTCTTTTTGAAAACCTTTTATTTATTGAAATGCAGGTGGCGCCGTCTCAGCATGTGGCGCTGTGGAGGATGGCCAACCAGCTGCGGGCCACGGCCATCGAGGCACTTGCAGGTGGCTGAGGACAACAGGTATGAACCTCTCATTCTCTTTACTTTGAATTTTGTTGCAATTTCTTGCGCTTTGATTGAAATGGTTGAATGAAATGATTGAAATGAGGCATTTCTTTATCACTTGCAGAGGGAGCGTGACCTAGAGCGCGAGCTGGCGCAGTCCCAGGAGGAGACAGCTTGCCCGTTGAGGGAGTTGGAGGCCAGGGACGCTAAGATCGCTGCTCTTGAGACGACCGTAGCTGAGCTGATTGGCGACCAAGAGTAGTTGTTTTCTTCTTGTTGTTGTTGTCTTGTATATTCTTTGTACATTTCAGACTTCATTTTGGCGGACCTGTTTTGGGCGAGAGCCCTCGGTTTGATGTACATATTGCATTTTGGTTGTATATATGATGTCCTGAGTGCCTTTACTACTGGTTGTTTGTTATCGCTGCAGGTTAGCTTAAAAATAGGTTGGGTAGATGACGGTTTGTGCCGTCATGCTGCCGAAATTTACATAGAATTTACACGTAGAACACTTAATATATACGTGACTAAATTAGCGCAAAACGAGAAAAAGCAAAAAAGTGCCCGTAAATGAGCAAAAATGACCGAAAATGCAAAAATTGCCCAAAAATGAGCGAAAATTACTGGAAAAAAAATGACCGGACAGTAGGTAGGGCTACCTCCTAAAAAAAAACTTAAAAAGGAATGTATAAGTGTGAAATGGGGTATGAAATGATTCCCCTAAGAAAGAAAATAAAATGGAATGGGTAAGTGTGCTCGTTTGGTGAGAATGTCGATTTCGTCTCGAAAAGCGAACCCGAAAAGAACTGGGAAGTATAAAATTTGGTAATTTGACGGAATTACCAAAATAATAACCTATATGAATAAGAAATTATAGCCAAAAACAAATTAGGAAAGATCCAAAATCTGAAAATAACGGAAAACAGCCCGGGGAAGAGGCACAGCGAGAGCTGCGACTCTTCGAAGAGGCACAGCAGATGCTACGCCATTTCCCTAGCTGGCCAGACCTCGACCGAAATTAGGAAATTGCTTTTAGTATAAATAAAGACTTCGGGGAAGCTTTATTTTACAATTCTCCCATCTTTATGATGTCTATCTCATAAAAACTCTCTTATCTTCATAAAAATTCAAAATCATGGACGCTTTCGAAAACCTTCTCAAGGAGTGGACGAATGAGTTTACAAATATGGAGAAGCATGACATGGGTGCATTTAATTTAGGATCGATCTTGAGTCTAAAGTTAGTGAAGATCATGAAACCTTTCTTGGATGCTTGTCTCGATTATTGGGACCCTAATTTTCATTTATTTGCCTTTCCTGGAGGCGATATCTGTCCTTTCCCTGAAGAAATAGCTGCTATTGGAGGATGGGACCCGGAGAATGCACCCGCTGTACCTCCTGGCTCTCAAAGGTATAAGGGTAAATTCAGAGACTTGCTTGGACTGACCAAGGCTAAGGTTGACCGTCTTGTAACCTCAAAAGGGATTCGTATGTTTGACTTCATTGATCGATTTATAAATAAGGAAGACCCTTCTATTTCCTATGTTGCGAGAGGCAGGGCGTTTGGGTTTTGTCTACTTCACTGCTACGTCCTTCGAGGGCATGTTGACAAGGAGATGAGAGGAGATCCCCGTTTCTTGGGCATAGTTGAACAAATGAAGCTGCGCAAGAGCCCAACATGCCTAGTTTTAGGAGAGACCATTCTTGGTTTAGATAACATAAAGGTCAACCACGAGCTTCCTTATTTGGGAAGTCCCATCATTATATAGGTAAGAACCCGTTTTCATCTTATATCGACCCTTTTTTTTCTTTTTGTTTTTTTTCCGTTTGACCATGTGGGCATTAATTCCCGTCTTTCTTTGCAGGTTTGGCTTATGGAGCGTTTGCGGTTGATCGAGCCCCCAGTTAATGTGCTAGGATACCATGCTCGATCAATTGCGATGAGAACTAGGCTCTACATGGTGGACTTCACTCAGGTTTGCAACTATTGGGAAAATAAGCTGAAGAATGAAGGAGGTCCTTTAATCCGGTAGATTGTACCGTGGTGGCATCTCAGGTCAGTTACTGGAGTTTCATCTTTAGACCCGACTCGGTCAGTTCGCATCCCTGGCTTGGAATTCACGATTTGTATTTTTCCAGAGAGATTGATGAGGCATGTGGACCTTAAGCATAAGATTCCGAAGCTTGACACCGTTCCTCAGACTGCATTGGCACACACTACAGAGACTCGTTGAGAGTGGGCTCTCAATTGGGCTCAGAGGAACATGTGGTTCATACCCTCTCTTATTGGCTCCTTATGGGTATCTGATTTGTACTTGCAATGGAGGAAGTCTGCTACTTCCAAAGAGCATGAGAAATTGAGGAAGCACGAGCCTGTTGACTACAAGATTCGCGAGGTAGCAAAGGAGAACCAGAAGTACTTGACTGAAGAGGAGGAAGAGGCCGGATTCCGAGTCGTTCATCCGTCGAAGAAACCGAAGACCGCTCCTTCCGCAGAGATGGTGGTGGATTGAAATGGTAAGACTAGACAGAGAGAGAGACCTTTGGTGATTAGGTCGGAGATAGCACAAGAGCGCCCGGCTCATGGTCGAGACAAGATATATGACAAGGGTGACAAAGGCAAAGGGAAAATGGAAGAGTTGCCTTAGTCATTTATTAGTATTTATTTATTATTATCTATTTTGTAATAGACGATGGGGTTTTTTGAATCCTAGCCTAGTATTTATTTCCAGCATTTTATATTATCTGGCATACTAGTATTATTTATGGAACAAAATGAATTAAAGATTAATTAGTTAAGAAACTATTGTGATTTTCTTTTATTATTCTTGTCGAATTTCAAATGCAAATGCAAATCCAAACCGCACCCCCCGAGAGTATTGACTTGACTAAGAAAGGTCCGGTCCAGTGGGTATAAACTTTCCACGTGGATCGACAGGTAGTAGAGTCCTGACTGATTTGAGCCCCAAATCTCCTTCTTTGATGTTCCTAGGTTTAACCAGTTTATTGAAAGCTCGTTTGATACGTGCCTGATATGTTTGCACATTATGCAATGCGCGCAACCTTCTTTCATCCTAGAGGATGAGTTCTTCATATCTATCCCTCTTCCAATTAGCTTCTGGAATTTGACTTTTAAGCAGAATGCGTAAAGACATGATTTCTAGTTCAAATGGTTGTACAGCTTCCATGCCGTAAGTCAAGTAGAAAGGAGTAGCCCCTGTGGGCATCCTGACTGATGTGCGATAACCCCATAATGCGAATGGTATCTTGCTGGGCCAATCGCGATAATTGCCGATCATTTTCTTAAGGAAATGGATTAGGAACCGACCTTACTCTTGTTTGGCAAGGACCTCTACACAGACCAGGGTTTGATTGCTTGGTATGGCAACCCACCTCTTAAGCCAAAACCCTTCTAAATGCACTCAGCATACCGTTATAATGCTTGTATGAATGCTTGTATCATATGTGATCACCATTTTGAAAACAAAACCATGACGAAATTTCTGTAAAATCAAAAAAACATTTTAAAATGTAAAAATTTTCAAAAATGGCCGAAATTAGCGCAAAATGAGTCGAAACTCTGTCCAAATCTCCAGTCAAAATTCGGGCCTCAAAACCTCACCTTGAGTCAACACTCCTACAACTACACTACGGTTGCCTAGGAGAAGCACTTCAAGACTTTGTCATTTTCAAATCTCACTTAACAAGTTGAGTCTTTTCTTTGAGTAAGTGTGCTAGAATGGTCGATCGTGTTTTGATACGTCGTCAAATCTCTTATCCAGTTTCCAAGATGCCTGAAACTAGTACCACGAGTGCTAGTGGTCAACCCCAAAATGGTAATGATCAAATCCTAGCTGCGCTCGTCCATCTCCAAGCAAGCCAAGTCCAAGCTTATAATCGCCTCAACGCTATTGAAGGCTGAATTGTTGCTGTGGAAACTAGACACCGTCCTCCAGAAACTGATATGCCTAGCGAGATCGTGCATGATTATCTTCCACCCTTTGTCCACCCTTTGTTGGACAATAAGAAACCAACCCTCCAATAGGACCTACTGAAGCTGAAAAGCGACTCCAATACTTGGAGGAGCAACTAATGTACCTTAAGGGAGATGACATCTACAGGGAGAATAATTGCAAGTATGGGGTCGTGAATGCTCAATTGCCAACCAACTTTAACATGACTGACATCCTAAAGTTCAAGGGACATGAAAACCCTTTGAACCACATTCGTTCTTTGAAAGACTACATGTCTATCAAAGGCATTAAACTTGAGATGTTCTTAAGGATTTTTCCTTCATCTCTCGACACCATTCCTAAGTAGTGGTTCTACTATTTGGAACACAAGAAGATTGCCACTTGGGATGATGCCGCAATTGAATTCATGAAGCAATACGCGGATAATGCTGAGATCCATGTCAATATGCGTACTTTAGAGGTTCTTACCCAAAATGAAAAAGAAGGCTTCACCGACTTGTTGAATGTCAAGATGAAGCTACCGTTGTGGAAAAGTTCGTGGATAATTTGAGACCCATTTATCCAAACACCTTGAGGTACCAAGACATAAAGACCTTCCAAGATCTGACTGTGCTAGGGACGAGAATTGAAGATGACATCCGTAAAGGGCTCTGGTTCAAAATGGTGGATCGTGGTATCAAGGCTCAACGAGTCGTTCTTATGTCTCTACTAGCAAGACTGATGAGGTTAACCTTGTCGAATCATCAAAGAAAAATAACCCATAAAGGAAGTTCACAAACATTGGTGATACATACTCCAATGCTATGAAAAGGTTGATGAAACAAGGTAAGCTCCAACCCATAGGACCTACACCTGACCCAGAAAAGAAGTCCAAGTTCTGGGATGAGAATGCATACTGCGAATATCAAAGAGGCAAGGGACACGATACAAAGAAATGTTTCAAGCTAAAACATGTCCTTCAGGATATGATCGAAGATGGTCGTTTACCCATACCTCCTGCAGGTAAGCCTAACAATACTCAGAATCCTCTTGGAGTTCTGATGATTAAAGATGAAAAATCCACCTTGGATTGTTCACACCTCATTTCTCCAATCGAAGATGAGATTCATGCATTAGAAGATGAGGGGAGTTATTCCACCATTTCTCTTACCATTGCCGATTTTATTGCATGGGCAAAGAGCGTGAGTAGGCAAGTTTCAGAACTGGAAGATGTAGTAGCATCCCTACGCAATCCAAACACCATACCCAAGGAGAGCATGACATTAAATGTATTTCAAGATTCTACAATGCAAGAGTTAGTCACCGTGGTTGATAGTCTATTCGACCAAATAATTAGTTTAGAAGCCGAGATCATCAGATTAAGAGATCTTACTATCATCAACAGTATATGGGCCGATGACGATGAAGATGAATACCTCACAGAACACTACCTATTCAAAGCTAGTGAGGATATAGTCAAAAGTAGTGAAGATCAAGATATAGACCACCTTACTCATTCAGGGCGTCTATATCAAAATGTTTCTCAAATTGGTCCAATAGCTAATGGTCCAGTCACTAACACCAATGCCATCACACCAAAAGATGGCGAAGATACATCTACTGACCACTTGCTTAAGCAACAGTAGAAGACAAAGGCTGATCTTTCAGTCTGGAAACTAGTTGCGAGTTCATTTCCTCATCACCAAGCTTTACTGCAAGCCTTGGCTAAATTCAACGTGGCACACAACTCTACACCTGACGACGTAGTCAACTTGGTCTTCCAAGATTTAACTAAACTAAGTAACCTAGTTACTTTTTCAGATGAGGATTTGCCTCCTTTCGGCGCCGGTCATAATCTAGCTCTATACATTGCCGTCACATGCTTAAAGAAGAACGTGCCAATGACTTTGGTGGATGATGGTTCTGTGGTCAATGTCATACAATTAAAAACGGCATAAAAATTTGGCATGAAAGAATCAGATTGGACTCCTACTAACCAAGGTGTTTGAGCATACGATGGAACACGACGTAAAGTGGTAGGACTAGTCAACCTTACTATAGCCACATGGCCAATTGAGCGAAAGGTTAATTTTCAAATAGTAGATATCGAAGCATCATTCAATATACTTTTGGGAAGGCCTTGGATTCACGCTTCCAAAGCAGTAATATCCACCTTGCACCAAAAGATTAAGATTCCACCAGATGGCAAAATAGTGACGATCAGTTCGTCACCTATCAAGGCTGTAATAGAGAAACTGCGGAGCAAACAGGTAGTCACAGATCCAGTATATGAGCTTGGGGGCTTTTAGAACATAAACCTTGTAGAGAGCGAACTAACGCCTCTATACTTCGATCCATATTTCCATTTAGTGGTCAACCACATACTCAAGTCTCAGGAATACTTCCCGGGATTGCCATTGAATCCTGCCAAGAAAATAACTTTGCACCATACAAAGATAGGAACTCTTAGAGGATACCAATAGGATTGGGATACAAACCCACAATAGAAGAAGCTTTGGAGATGCTCACTCAGTTTCAAAACCGTAAAAATAAAGGAAACCAAATGCGACCCTATCTCCCTACCCTAAACGGATGCTTCGTTAGGGAAGGGAATCAAGAATACTGTAGATACCCGTATCCGTCGATATTGGAATTTATAGAGAACCCGACAAACACCCGATCATGATAGGACACATGTATTTATTTAGTTGTCATTGTCATTATTTGGGTTCGTTGTACGATGTAGAATGAGCATTGTCGACGGAGTATTTTAATTTAAATGATATTTAAATTAAAGCCTTTTTTAAGGTGATTTCAATTTATTTTATTTTGTTTTGAATTTATTTTCTTGAGTTTATTTTATTGAAAATAAAATAAATATTTGATTTGAAAAATCATTTTATGAGTATATTTGATTTGAAAAATCATTTATTTTAATGTGTTAATTGATTTGAAAAATCGATTTAAAAATCGAGAAAAACTCGTTTCAACCACGCGTTTTGGAGCGCGATTTTAGCTCGGTTTTTGAGCCCGTTTTCTTTACGAGTTGGCACGAATATCGAGTACACTAACCAACCTAGACCACTACCCATCCAACCCCAGTTTGAACCCCATAACCACGGCCCAAATCATGAACCAAATCACCCCCAACCAGCCCGCATACACAAAGCAGCCCCCCTGTTTTGCAGCTAAATCCCGAGCCCAAAACCCGCTCCAAATACCACCAAACCCCGTGCCTATTAACCCTAACCCATACCCTAATATCCTACCCATATTACCTTACCTTAACCACCAAGAAAACCCCCCATACGAACCCTAGAAAACCCCCCAAAAGCTGCTGGACAGCAGCTATGCTCAGCCGAGCCCGTTTGCCTCTCCTCCCTTTTACCCTACTTTAACTCCCTATAAATACCCACCCTTCACCATACATTCATGCCTCTAAGTTCTCCACACATCCTACCGTCACTCACAAGCTTTAAACCCCAGAAACAAACCCTAATTGCCTCTCAAAAACCCTCCACAAAACCGACTTGCAAACTGGAACAGTTTGTGTGTCCTCTTCGAAATACAATTCGTTCCTCCTTCAAACATCCCTTAAAATTCGAGTTTCTTGTTCCTAATTAACCATACAACATCCATCTACACATTAGACAAAGATTTACGAGCCAAATTGCCCTTGAGAGTACACGAATTCCCTCGAAAAACAGAGTGTTATACACTCTGTTTTCGCGGCTTTTTCCTGTCTGTCCAGTTCTGTTTGTGCTCGTTTTTCGTGCCCAATAACTCAAAACAAGCAGGGATTGTTTTAATATCTCTGTTCTCCTCTCTTTCTAGTTTTCAAAACATCTTTTAAATTGAATTTTCATCGTGAAACGAGAGAGAAATCGCTGTTTGAAAGTTGCTGTCCAGATTCGATAAAAACGTGTTGTTTGCTTTGTTTCTTCGTCGACGACGGCCTCTCGAGATAAAATCTACCATCGATTACGACCCAAGACGGTGTCAACGATACATGTAGGTTGAGGGTGCATCAAATCCTCCTCTTTCTCCCTTTTATTTCGTTTTTTTATGTTTGTTTTTTTTATTGTTTCGTTTTATTTCGTTTATCGTTTTTATTTATCGTTTAAATTAACTATGAAACTAGTTTAGTCCGAGTATGAGTTAAAGTACCACCATGAACACCCGTGTTGACTTGAGATGGGAAAGAAACCGCTACATCAGTCGGTCGTACACCCCCGTCTCATTTACATATCCTCGTGTTCAAGGTAGGGCATTAATAAAATGAGTTCTAACTTCGCTCTTCGCTTTTGACCCCTCTTTTGTTTCGTGTGATTCGACCCACCTTAGGACCCGTCACATGTTAGTATGACCTCTGATTGTTAACATATAACTCATTTAGATGACATTAGATCAATTTGATAACCTAATTAGACACATTAGGGTACATCGACATAGCTTTAAAAACCGATTAACAATTCTGTAACTTAATTGAATGCATCTCTCTCTCTTTCACCTAATTTCTCGCTAGTATAAGAGTGCGTGATTAGCACCTTCTTATGAACACTCGATGAGTTAAATTAATTAGCAAACTTGACCTAATTGGACCCCTTTAGGCCGTGTAGAATGCGCGTTTGCAAGGTATCTTTTCAAATCGATCAACGTCGTTTCTAACTTTTTTTCTAGCCCGCTTTCGAACTTGTTTCGCAATCAATCGATCTAACTAATGAACCTGGCCTAGGACCTAGGGTTGGACGTGGCTTTAGGCCGTGAGGCTTGGCCGTGTCCTTTGGTTTTTCTTGTTTCGTTTGTTTTACAACGTTCGTTCTTTATTTGTTTTGTCGCTTGTAATTTATCGTTTGTTATCGAGTTGTAATTTTTGAGTTAGCTTTCTTTTATCGAGTCAAAACCTCTTTCAAAACCGTAGTCTTGTTTGGTTAGATGGTTGTGCCCCAATGCATGTGAGAGCGTAGTAAATCGCATGTTGTTTAAAGCAACATGGCCCGATTTATGCTAATGCATGCTTTGGTGTGTGGCCTTATGTCTAATTCGATGAGATTAAGTGAAAGCACACATTACGAGGAGTGATCCAAGGCCGTGAGTCATGTAAGCCGTGGGCCACCCCTTTGTGCACGTTTTTCTAGGCCGAATGGCCGTGTAATGTGTCATGTACGGTGTTGTATATAGCAATTGTATTTAGATCGAGTTGTATCTTTAATTCCTCGTTGTGTCGGCATGAAATGCCTGGGTTGTAATAGGATAGATCCCAACGGCTCCCCCATTCCCATCAAGCCTTGTTTGTTTCGTTTATATGTTGTTAGATCAATCAACCCACATGCTAAGTTACAACTTTGACAAAGTTAGTTTAGTTGCATCTAAAACGACATAGAAACTTCACATGTTAGGGTTTTAAAACGATGTTAGCATATCATATATCGTAGTAGCTATGACCTTGTTTGAAATCCGATACTTGACTTAGTAGAGGCCGTTATTGACGGGCGGGGTTAGGTGTCCTTATGGGCTTCCTAACACGTACTCTCACCCCTTACTCAAGATCTATGGTTTGTGGATCCGTCTAAATACCATTGGATTACGAGAGTCATTCAAATCGAGTGATATAGGGTACAAGTCTTTATCTTTAATCACTCGTAGTCGATTGGCTTTATGCTTTTCGATGAAAGGTGTAAAGTTGACTTGAACGGTTCCAAGTTCCCAAAAAACTTGGTGGCGACTCTAATTTGTCTTAATTCGATTCGAAAGAACCTCGAGTCGATTATGCCTAGTGTGGATCCCGCGGACGCGCCTCCGAGGGCCTTGTCCACGATTTGGCGACTCATTGGGGATAAGAGGACTAGTTACACTTTGTTTCTAGGGTATTTTCCTCCGAGGTGAAACTTGAAAAGAAAGTGTTGGAAAGTAAAAAATTACTCATAGTGCTACGATTCATGCATAAACCCTTAAGGATTTTCCCGGGCCGTCCCAGCGTTTCTTTGTGATGCGTGGGGGGCGACGTCCCACTATGCTAGGAAGCTTCACATTGCTCGCTTCCACTTCACCTCGCGTGGTTCTTGATGGTGGGGACGCTCTTCTAGGTACTTTACCTTAAGGCCCTTGCTCTATAAGACCGCAAAAGGATGGAGGGCATAGACCTTCTTATAGAAGACTTGCCGAGACTTAGAGATGTCTAGGAGCATACATCCTTATAACATGAGAATGACAATGTGCAAGGTGTTTTCCCGAGTCTTTTTTAAAGTTTTCCATGTCCATTTCAAAACCGAACTTTTGAACAACTTACTTTCAAAATTAGCATGGTTTTAAAAACGCGGAATGCTGCCCAAATAGGACTAGAAATTTCGGCCAAAACAAGCTTTTATAGCCGGCATGCTGCCCATTTCAAATCTCATTTTTTCAAATCGATCATTCGTTTTTCAAAATCAATCCAAAATGCCTCTCGAACCTCAACCAAGCATGAAATGCGTCGAGTCGTGTCCGGGTAATGGCCGTGTTAGGCCGGGTGTGTTTCGTTCTAAGAGTCTAGAACATGACCCTGTTGGGTCACCCAAGCTCACCTCTTGGGCTCTGAGTCATGTTGGTCGACCATTTGGTCTAGGATAGTCCACAAAAATGCCCAAGCTAGGCCATTTAGGGCGTTTCACCCGAACCTATGGGCTATGTTAGTCCAATCACGGGTTTAGTCACACCGAGTCCAGTTTAGAATCGTGCTTTATGACAGTTTTGAGTCATGTCGTTTTGCCGAGTCTAAAATGAACCAAGGTCTAAATCCAACCGTGAGTCGAACCTTTGGTTAGTCAGTCTCAAGTCGAGTCTTTGTTTGAGTCAAGTTGGGGTCGTGTCCTTAAGTGTGCAGGGGCTCTTACTTTAAATATTGACTCGATGACGGGGTTTTCTTGTAGAAAGGCCGCCAAAAACTCGACGTCAAGCAATGGAAGATGCTGTTAACAAGCTCACTGAGGCCGTGAACCTCATGATGACCCGAATGGATGCAATCGAATCTAAGCTGGGTGAAGATTCCCCTCCATCTATCTGGAGAAATGGTTCAAGTTCATCGAAGACCGTTTGAAACTCTCCCAGGGGAAGAACATTCACTATGAGAATGCTAGGGCCTATGCCCCAGTTCAGGATAAGTTGCCCACGAACATGGTACTCACTGACATCTAAAAGTTCAAGGGCACCGAAGATCCAGTCCACCATGTTAAGGCCTATAAAGGGTACTTAGCATTGAAGGGAGTACCTGCTGACATGCTCTCTGAAATTTTTGCCCAATCTCTGGATGAACACCCGAAGGCGTGGTTCTATAATCTTGACCTTAAGAACTTCCCCACCTTCGAAGATATTACGGTGGAGTTACGTAAGCACTATCTTTGAACAATGTTGAGATTCAAACCAACATAAGGACTTTGGAAGTAATGACACAGAAGGAAAAAGAGGGCTTTACTGAATTCCTCTCAAGATGGCGCGTTGAAAGCGTGAAACTAGCTAAGAAGCCTGATGAAGTTGAAATGGTAGATAAGTTCGTAAAGAATCTACGACCTATTTACCGTAATGCTCTGAAATACCAGAATTTTGGCTCTTTCAAAGAATTGATAAGAATCGGGATAAAGGTAGAAGATGATGTCATAAGGGCGGAGGGCCGAAAGGCCGAAAGGGTACCAAGGGGCCTCATCGTCTAAGGGCAAGGCCCCAAGCAGTCCATATTGATGAAGCCATCAATCTCTTAGAAGGGCAATCGAAGAAGTCGCAGCGCCAAACACCTAGGGCATTCACCGATATCGGATGCACTTATACATACGCTCTCCAAAGGCTCATAGCCCAAGGAAAGCTGAAGCCTATTGGTCCAACTCCGGACCCTCCCGTTGATCAACAAGGTAAATGGTATAAACCAAATGCCTATTGTGCCTTTCATCAAGGGAAAGGCCATGATACTGAAAGGTGCTATCGACTGAAGCACGAAATCCAAGACATGATTGAGAACGGAACGCTCCCGATCCCAGCTGTTAAACCCAATAACATCACCAATCCATTTGGCGATCACTCTAACTTTGTTTTTCTCGAAGACAATGTCGATTATTCCCATCTTATCCGCCCATGTCACTTGAAAGGGGTGTTTATCGGGAAAATATTTGTGGATTGCTTTGAATTCTTGCCAAACCCGAAGAATGAAATTCAAGTCGGGAGTCTTGCTCTAGAATGTACTCCTCTCGTTAACGAAGTTAATAAAAGACAATTTGATTCACCAACCTTCATCACTGGCGTAGATCCTCAGAGGACTACCTCGGGATGGAGGCAGACCATCAAAGGGATCAAGGACCAGAGCCGAGCATCTAAGCTGACAGCCGAACAAAGGAAAGCTCAAGACCAGATTTGAAAAATTATGAGTCGGGATCTATTTTCTTATTTTAGTCGAGTCGAGTCTAGGACTTTCTTTTCCTGAAGTTGAGTCGTTTGTTCTGCAATGGCCTAGGGTGTGTCCTAGGAATCGTTCCTTCGAGTCTGTTAAGCATTTGTCATTCCAATAAAAGTTGGAGTTTCGTTTCCAAATATGTCTTGTTTCCAATCCTCAATCATTCCGAAACATGATAAAATGCACAACACACTCAAAGGCATCCTGGGGTAGAAATATGTCCCGTTTCAAAATGAAAGGTACACTAGGATCCCGTGTTTGATTCCTTTACCTATTCCATGTCTGGTGGTAGAAAACCTCCATTTGAACTAATGTTTGTGACAAGCTTTTAGATGATTCTATGACAAACCCGGACTAGCTCCTTGTTTCCCCTATCGATGATGGAAGGCAAGTCTTTTCCCCAACAAAATCATCCCATCTTGAAGAGAGAAGATATCAACCCGTTCTAACAAGGAATTGTTAGTTCCTACCCAAATTAGTTGGCGAAGCCCAGTTTTCAAGGTGTATCCATTTATGACTAAGAGAATGAATAGAAGATCATTTTCAAAGAGAGAAAAAAGATGAAAAAGAATGAAAAATGAGAAAAAGAGAAAAATTGGAAAAATGAAAAAAAAAATGAAAAAAAATGAAAAATGAAAAAAGATGAAAGAAAAAGAAAAAAGAAAAAAGATGTTGAAGTTATTGCGGAATGCTTTTTGGTTGAATGTCGAAGTTACGGAAGCCAGAATTCAAGTCAAGTACCCATAGTTGAGGTTCAATGGGCGAAGCCCAAAAGCGTAAGTAGTGACCTCTTTACCCTCTAAGTCCTTCCTGAGACGGTTACAAGGGGATAGTCAGGAATTTTGAGAATCATTCCGCTTGTGCTGTTACACCCAGCCTTTAGGGTCCAGATATGGACATTTGAACCCTCATTGTTTTCCAACCCATTTGCACTCGGATTTCATCAAACCCGAGACACCCATTCCAACCACATCATCAGCCATAGCCCTTGGCCTTAGCATCACAAAACAAACCTTCAGAATGATGGTTAACCATTCCAACTTGCTATTACCAAGCTCCACATCCCAAAGAACCACAACCTTTTGTACCAACCCCAAACACGGGATTTAACAGTACCTTACAGGCTAGGATGGGATATAACATGATACCTTAGGTGAAACCTTCGAGTGTGTACACACAATTAAAATGCCAAGTTTATGCACCATGATCGAACTACGTCGGATTTGATTTCGCTCCACGCGAATACATAGGCAGTCCTTCAGAATAAGGGATTCAATCCACTCATCCACCAAGTTGTCATCTTGTAGGTTTCTTACGGGTCTTAACCAAGTCCAAATGAAGCCACCTTTGTGTGAGTCGGTCTTAGCACTCGATGTAGACTAGGTTGAGGATATAGGTTCGGATGAATAGTATCGAGTCTCAGAATGAGCTTTATCTAACGGTTTAGGCAAAGATGCTGAGTCACATAGATGTGGGTTTGTGTTGGGAACAGAAAATATGAAAAACCCGCTGAAAAGAAAGAAGGCGTGGAAGAAAAAATAGTAAAAGCCCGCTGAAAAGAAAGAAGGCGGTTGCAAGAAATTATGAAACTCGCTGAAAAGAAAGGAGGCGAGGAGAAGAGTGACAGAATGTTCCCAACAAAAGTCATGTGTGATGTCTAAGTGTTCTCATAAAATCAGTCTGTGTTTAGTGTCTGGGTGAAGCCAACGTTGTCGCTCCGTGAGTTTAATCCACCTTGTCAATGCCAAGTGATCTTGATTCCCATGTGCCCTCGGGAGCACGCCCATGCCATACGATATCTCTGTCTCAAGTCCGGCGACCTAGTGATTCCCATTTGCCATCTTTTGGTGCCAGAATGGCCAATTTACATTTTTAACCCCAGCGAGTCCATAATTGAATTAAAACCCGTGCACACTTTGGGTTTTATTTTCCTTTTTCGTTTTACGGTAGCGGGCTACGCCCACGTTATTTACGGGTCATACAGAGTGTCTGAGTCGTGTTTCATGCTCACCCATCAAGGTTCGATTTCAAAAATTTCAAAATTTCAAAATTCCAAAAACTTTTTGCGAATTGTGGACAGATGATCCAAATAGTAGAATCTTTTCGGGTCGATGGCCCAATCATTCAAAATTTTCCAATTCAATTTTTGAAGGGTCGATGGCTCAACATTCCAAGTGATGTCAAATTCAAACTTCGGGTCGATGGCCCAGTTTTTTTAAAATTTTCAAATTCAATTTTCGGGTCGATGACCCAATGATTCAAAATTTTCAAATTCAATTTTCGGGTCGATGACCCAGTATTTCAAATGATCCAATTTTAAGATCGATGATCCAAATGTGCTTATGTGATGATTATTGCTAGCACATTTTCTATGTTTCAAATATAGCAGGATATGCTTCAACTGGGGGCTCTAAAGTCTTCGACTTTAGAGCCATTATTCAGAAATGGGGCTCTGAAGCCGTTGGCTTCAGAGACCATTATCAAGATGAAAAGGATGACATCCACTCAAAATTCAATTCAATACAAGAGTATGAAATGGAAGAATTCCGTAGCTGAAAGCAAATGATGAAAGCGGCGGCAACCTCCTTGGAAAGTCCCGTCCCATTCGGACAAGTGCCGCAGAGATGATAAATTTTGGGCAAATGTCAGCAGATGATGAATCTTGGACATACGCCAGCGGATGATAAACTTTGGGCATGTGTCAGCAGTTGCCGAACTACGACGCGGGTTTGATTCCGTCAGAAACGGATACGTAGGCGCCTAAGAATAAGGCTCAACCCACCATATATGCATTTTATGGGTCGACGACCAACGAGGATAATTTGACACAGCAGAAGGAAGAGTCAATCCCCAACGAAGTTTCAGGTATGATCTCTTCTTATGGCTGGCGAGCTTATATACGCAAGTCTAATGGGTTATAAACGACCCGCAGAATCCTCAGGTCGAGAGAGACCTGGGGTATACTTTGACTTTCGCCTTGTCCAAGCCTCAGTCAAAGTGGGGGCTCTGTAGATACCCATATCCGTCGATATTGGAATTTATAGAGAACCCGACAAACACCCGATGATGATAGGACACATGTATTTATTTAGTTGTCATTGTCATTATTTAGATTCGTTTTACAATGTAGAATGAGCATTGTCGACGGAGTATTTTAATTTAAATGATATTTAAATTAAAGCCTTTTTTAAGGTGATTTCAATTTATTTTATTTTGTTTTGAATTTATTTTCTTGAGTTTATTTTATTGGAAATAAAATAAATATTTGATTTGAAAAACCATTTTATGAGTATATTTGATTTGAAAAATCATTTATTTTAATGTGTTAATTGATTTGAAAAATCGAGAAAAACTCGTTTCAACCACGCGTTTTGGAGCGCGATTTTAGCTCGGTTTTTGAGCCCGTTTTCTTTACGAGTTGGCACGAATATCGAGTACACTAACCAACCTAGACCACTACCCATCCAACCCCAGTTCGAACCCCATAACCACGGCCCAAATCATGCCCCAAATCACCCCCAACCAGCCCGCATACATAAAGCAGCCCCCCTGTTTTGCAGCTCAATCCCGAGCCCAAAACCCGCTCCAAATACCACCAAAACCCGTACCCATTAACCCTAACCCATACCCTAATATCCTACCCATATTACCTTACCGTAACCACCAAGAAAACCCCCCATACGAACCCTAGAAAACCCCCCAAAAGCTGCTGGACAGCAGCTATGCTCAGCCGAGCCCGTCTGCCTCTCCTCCCTTTTACCCTACTTTAACTCCCTATAAATACCCACCCTTCACCATACATTCATGCCTCTAAGTTCTCCACACATCCTACCATCACTCACAAGCTTTAAACCCCAGAAACAAACCCTAATTGCCTCTCAAAAACCCTCCACAAAACCGACTTGCAAACTGGAACAGTTTGTGTGTCCTCTTCGAAATACAATTCGTTCCTCCTTCAAACATCCATTAAAATTCGAGTTTCTTGTTCCTAATTAACCATACAACATCCATCTACACATTAGACAAAGATTTACGAGCCAAATTGCCCTTGAGAGTACACGAATTCCCTCGAAAAACAGTGTTATACACTCTGTTTTTGTAACTTTTTCTGTGTCTGTCGATTCTGTTTGTGCTCGTTTTTCGTGCCCAATAACTCAAAACGAGCAGGGATTGTTTTAAGATCTCTGTTCTTCTCTCTTTCTAGTTTTCAAAACATCTTTTAAATTGAATTTTCATCTTGAAACGAGAGAGAAATCGCTGTTTGAAAGTTGCTGTCCAGATTCGATAAAAACGTGTTGTTTGCTTTGTTTCTTCGTCGACGACGGCCTCTCGAGATAAAATCTACCATCGATTACGACCCAAGACGGTGTCAACGATACATGTAGGTTGAGGGTGCATCAAATCCTCCTCTTTCTCCCTTTTATTTCGTTTTTTTATGTTTGTTTTTTTTTATTGTTTCGTTTTATTTCGTTTATCGTTTTTATTTATCGTTTAAATGAACTATGAAACTAGTTTAGTCCGAGTATGAGTTAAAGTACCACCATGAACACCCGCGTTGACTTGAGATGGGAAAGAAACCGCTACATCAGTCGGTCGTACACCCCCGTCTCATTTACATATCCTCGTGTTCAAGGTAGGGCATTAATAAAACGAGTTCTAACTTCGCTCTTCGCTTTTGACCCCTCTTTTGTTTCGTGTGATTCGACCCACCTCAGGACCCGTCACATGTTAGTATGACATCTGATTGTTAACATATAACTCATTTAGATGACATTAGATCAATTTGATAACCTAATTAGACACATTAGGGTACATCGACATAGCTTTAAAAACCGATTAACAATTCTGTAACTTAATTGAATGCATCTCTCTCTCTTTCACCTAATTTCTCGCTAGTATAAGAGTGCATGATTAGCACCTTCTTATGAACACTCGATGAGTTAAATTAATTAGCAAACTTGACCTAATTGGACCCCTTTAGGCCGTGTAGAATGCGCGTTTGCAAGGTATCTTTTCAAATCGATCAACGTCGTTTCTAACTTGTTTTCTAGCCCGCTTTCGAACTTGTTTCGCAATCAATCGATCAAACTAATGAACCTGACCTAGGACCTAGGGTTGGACGTGGCTTTAGGCCGTGAGGCTTGGCCGTGTCCTTTGGTTTTTCTTGTTTCGTTTGTTTTACAACGTTCGTTCTTTATTTGTTTTGTCGCTTGTAATTTATCATTTGTTATCGAGTTGTAATTTTCGAGTTAGCTTTCTTTTATCGAGTCAAAACCTCTTTCAAAACCTTAGTCTTGTTTGGTTAGATGGTTGTGCCCCAATGCATGTGAGAGCGTAGTAAATCGCATGTTGTTTAAAGCAACATGGCCCGATTTATGCTAATGCATGCTTTGGTGCGTGGCCTTATGTCTAATTCGATGAGATTAAGTGAAAGCACACATTACGAGGAGTGATCCAAGGCCGTGAGTCATGTAAGCCGTGGGCCACCCCTTTGTGCACGTTTTTCTAGGCCGAATGGCCGTGTAATGTGTCATGTACGGTGTTGTATATAGCAATTGTATTTAGATCGAGTTGTATCTTTAATTCCTCGTTGTGTCGGCATGAAATGCCTGGGTTGTAATAGGATAGATTCCAACGGCTCCCCCATTCCCATCAAGCCTTGTTTATTTCGTTTATATGTTGTTAGATCAATCAACCCACATGCTAAATTACAACTTTGACAAAGTTAGTTTAGTTGCATCTAAAACGACATAGAAACTTCACATGTTAGGGGTTTAAAACGATGTTTGCATATCATATATCGTAGTAGCTATGACCTTGTTTGAAATCCGATTCTTGACTTAGTAGAGGCCGTTATTGACGGGCGGGGTTAGGTGTCCTTATGGGCTTCCTAACACGTACCCTCACCCCTTACTCAAGATCTATGGTTTGTGGATCCGTCTAAATACCATTGGATTACGAGAGTCATTCAAATCGAGTGATATAGGGTACAAGTCTTTATCTTTAATCACTCGTAGTCGATTGGCTTTATGCTTTTCGATGAAAGGTGTAAAGTTGACTTGAACGGTTCCAAGTTCCCAAAAAACTAGGTGGCGACTCTAATTTGTCTTAATTCAATTCGAAAGAACCTCGAGTCGATTATGCCTAGTGTGGATCCCGCGGACGCAGTTCCCGAGGGCCTTGTCCACAAATACTTTCACGGGTTTCCCGAACCTTGACACTATAAAGAAGTGCCACTAGCTGGAATTGAGGTCTTCCACGATTTCTACTTCATCCCTTCAGAAACGGTTCCTACCGTCAAAACTCGTCCAACACCTTGTTTAGACGAACAGGCTGTTAGCCTTTTGTTTGGAGAGGACCGATTCGTTAGAGCGGCACAGGATGAGATCATGACCATTTCAACCCCATAGCATTGATCACCGAAGCCAGTTCAAACCAGCAGAAAGGATGGAGAAAGTCGATCAAGTGGCGAACAAGCAAGGAAAGGTCTTCAAAGTCACTACTGGAGAAGGAGAGATGTTCAAATGAGAACCTGAAGACAACGAATTCGAGTCTAGGTAGGAGTCGGAGTCAGAATCAGAATATGAATCTGTGTCTAGAGAAGTCCCTAGAGAGTCTCCTCCTGTCGTCACTCCCAAGCCCCTTGTTTCTCCTAGCATAGCATCGAGTAGTAATAGTAGCTTGGGAAATGTCCCAGCAGCTGCCCCTTTACCGCCACTGACTACTGAACAGATGGCCTCTTTGTTTCAACTCATTTCAAAATTTAATATGAATAAATCGGATTCTGCTTACTCTTTGTGTTATTCTGAATTCAATTCTATTTACGATGATAACGAGGATGATCCTGACCCAGACTCAATCGAATTACCTCCCTACATAGTTAAAGAAATATTACAAGAGGGGGGAGGGGCACCAGTTATAGAGAACACCAGACCCATCAACGTAGGAACCGGACTAGAACCCCAAGAACTTAGGATAGGGACGACCCTAAACCCAACTGAAAGGGCCGATTCATAGACCTCCTACAAGAGTTCAAGGACGTTTTCGCTTGGTCCTACAAATACATGCAAGGAATCGATAGGGATATTGCAGAACATCGAATTCCAATCAAACCAGGTTTCAAACCTGTAAAGAAAAAGCTTCGCCGAATGAGGATCGAATGGGCTCTTAAAATCAAAGAAGAAGTCGATAAACAATTCAAAGCCGGGTTCATCAAAGTTTACGAGTATTCAGACTGGGTGGCTAACATAGTACCCGTACCCAAAAAGGATGGTCGAAGCCGAGCTTGTGTTGATTTCAGAGACTTGAACAAAGCAAGTCCCACAGACGACTTCCCTCTATCGCACATCGACATACTAGTAGATAATACAGTAGATCATGCGTTGTTATCCTTTATGGACGGATATGCAGGTTATAATCAGATCAAAATGGCCATAGAAGACATGCATAAGACATCCTTCGTCACTCAATAGGGCACCTATTGCTATACTGTTATGCCATTCAGGCTAATCAATGCTGGAGCTACATATCAACGCACTGCGACCACATTGCTACACGACATGGTGCATATAGAAGTAGAAGTATACATCGATGATATGATTGTCAAGTCCAAAGATACGAAGGGGCACATTGATAACCTTCGCAAATTCTACCTATGACTGCGAAAATAGGACATGAGGCACAATCCTAAGAATTGTGCATTCGGAGTAACATCAGGCAAACTTCTGGGATACATCGCCAGTCAAATAGGACATGAGGCACAATCCTAAGAATTGTGCATTCGGAGTAACATCAGGCAAACTTCTGGGATACATCGCCAGTCAAAGAGGAATAGAAATTGATCCATCCAAGATCATCGCCAGTCATTCGGACATGAGGCACGTTGTCTGTTTTTTATTTCAGGAGATCGGCACCATTAGGACTTTCTCGGGGTTTACTACCTGCTTGGGCCTTTACGACGTTCTTCGAGCCAGGACGAGGGCGTTGATAGAGAGGTAGGCTTTTGGGCCGTTGGTGGCCGTTTGGCGGGTTATTCATAGGTCTTCGATTAGGTCGAACCTGTGTCTGATCCGTGCCATGTTGGATCGGTACTGGGATACGATGTCGTCGTTCCACATGGAGTTCGGAGAGGTCGGTGTGACCATAGAGGATTTCGCTATGATATCTGGCCTCCCTTGTGGCGAGATGCCTGTTGAGTTTACCGAGACACCAGAGAGAGTGTCTTCTCCCGCGGTTACTCATCTGATCGGTACTGCTTTGCCAGAGCCTTCTGACATTACCCCAAACCTGATCGCGAGTTCGTACTTAAGAGACCACTTTAGAGAGAGAGTGGCGGGTGTTGCTCCAGCGCCGTTGGAGAGTCCGGAGGCGGAGGCTAGGGCTGACGCGTAGGATGCGCGGTTGTGGTTGTGGTACTTCTTGGGTGCCACGTAATTTGGTGACAAGGGTGAGCGCTTGTCGACCAAAGTGCTTCCCCTCCTTACTGACCTCGACACTTTGGGTCAGTTTGCCTAGGTTACGCCGGCCTTGGCGAGTTTCACCCGGTACATGCACGCAGCAGTGCGTCCGAAGGCAGTGGGGGATGGTAGTGCCCCTGCTTTGGTTGGTCCCGGCCTCATCTTGGAGGTACGAGTATTTTTTTGTAGTTTCTTTTTGAGTTTGATTTTGATTTTGATTTTGGCAATTTTTGACGAATTGGCTTATTTGTGTTTGCTGTGTTTGATTACAAGCTTGGTTGTATGCTTACTTCAACCCTCTACGTCCGGGGACCACAAGCGGTGTCCCCTTGACCTACCCTGCTGTGAGGGGTAGGACGGTGGCTCGGAAGAAGTCGACTAAGTCGACTTACGAGGACTGCAGGCATCGCGTGAACAAGCTTCGAGTTGCTGATGTGAGTCGTTGTTCCTTACTCTTTCTTATTTGTAGAATTAGATATAGATAGGATGACTAGGTAGCTTAGGAAGCCCCCGGTCGGTTGAGTAGCTTTGTTCTGAATGCAGTTTGTAGGATGGCCTTGGGAGCACTACACGGACGTGCCGGCTGCCGTCAGGAAGCGTCTGCGGCCTCGCAGCTCCCAACGTTTGTACTTGGAGACGACGATCGAGCCGTTTTGGTACCTGGGCAAGCGTTTAGCTCGTCAGTGCCTTACTGAGATCTTCGTGGTACCGGTCGACCCGCTTAGGGTGTTGTTCCATGAGTCGACCCCCGATGAGGTTGAGGAGCACCTTCACGGTCAGGGAGGTGAGGCGCTGTTGGTGCGGGATGTCGACTACGACACCTTTTGGTTGTTGAGGCTTGCCATGTACCCGATCGAGGTATATCTTCCTCTGTTCTTTTATTTTCACTGCTTCTTTTGGGTAGGAGGATTTGTTATTTTTGATGCGGATCCAAATTGCAGGGGTTCGACCTGCTGATGAGGACTCGGCCCCCAGTTTTCCCGGCGGAGACCACCTTTCAGGGGCCGGGTGGTGAGGAGCTACATCTGCGCTTACCATAGCCTGCGGTTGCCGAGGTGACCGACGTTGGCATGGAGTGGAGGCTGACCGTTATGAGGGTGAGTTCCTGACTTGGACATTTTTCCTCACTTGTGTTTTGCCTTGCATTGTATTGAAGGACATTTTTGAGGGTAGGTGACGACCGTTAGTCATCAGACTTTGTGGCGGATGGCTAAATGCTGGAGGGCGCTTGCTAGTGACTTGGCTGCGAGGGAGGTTCGGCTTTCTTAGGTACCTTTGTATGTTTTTGTTTTTGTGTATTTTGTGTTGCGTTTCACGGTTTTAGATCTTGATGATCTGTATTGTGTTTTGCAGGGTACTGCGGATCCAGCGGAGCTTGCTCGGGTCCGCGCTGAGTTGGATGCAACTAGGTCGATGATCGAGGCCCAAGGGTTGGGGATCACCCGTCGAGACTAGGAGTTGAGGCGTCGTGAGGACGAGTTACGGAGTCGAGACGCGGAGATTGCCTCTCTGAGGGCTCAGTTGACTACAGCGAAGGAGGTTCATGTCGAGATGGAGCGCGAGACACTGGACAGTTCTCCGGAGAGAGAGTCTGAGAAGGTGGTAGTGTCTGCGTTGGCGGCGACTCTTCGCGAGACCGGGACTGGTCCGACGGGAGGCGCTGAGTAGTTGTAGTTGCTTGTCCGTGTGTTGGACTCTTGTTTGTACTTATTTACATTTTGCGTGAGCTGGTTTGTCTATATGTGTTTTTGGATTGTGGTTCATTTTGTGATTTTATGGCTTTTTTGTGTTGTGTTTCGGAGGATCGCTGACGTTTGTCAATTCCCTTTTTGCTATGCATCAGTTCATGCATCGTTAGTGTAGAAAAACAGGCAACAGGTAGCACATATGTATAAACACAAACACGTAAAAAGCATTTGTTTGAGAACAAAGATTAACCACGATGCCACGAAGTTAAAAATTGAAATTTGAAATTTGAAATGAATTTTTTGAAAATTCCGCGACAAGTCGTCACGTTTGGAATTTAAAAGGAATTGATTTGGAAATTTGAGCAATTAACTCGTGTCGTGAATTAAATTGCATCAGAATTATTGAAATTGATTTGTGACTCGATAAATTCAAACTCAAACCATCAGGGAAGAATTTTAGAAAATATTTTTTTTACGAGTATATTTGATTTGGTTTTCGTGAGATCAAGACTCGAATTTGTGAGTGCTTGAATTTTAGAGGAAAACTGATGTCGTGTTATCAATTTTCGATTTTTATTTTGATGGAAAATTTGCGAAAAAGCGAAAAATTTTCTGAAAAAAGCAAAAAATTTCGGAATTTTGATTGACATGGAAACGATGCGTCGAGGATCGGGGCGACTAGCCCTTCCCCCTTAAAAAAAGCTGCGTCATGGAAACCGTGTCGGATTTCGTAAAACGCAAAAACAAGGAAATGTGAGTGTGAGTGTTGAACCATATAGTATATATGTTTATGTTTTGATGATGTCAAGGTGCTTTATAATTTATATATTTGTTGCGCGTAATCGTTTGTCTAAGTCTTTTAGATTCGATTTATCTGATACAAACAACAAAGGAAGTTGTGATGGAAGTATATAAGAGTCGAGCCTCAATTCAAGATCAAACGATGTGAAGATTCATTCAAGATTTTTGTGAAGACGAAGTCCGTCTAAAGATTAATCAAGCTTGGATGATGACGTAGTCTATACTCAAAGATCTCCTTGAAGATTAGAATAATATAGGTGATTATCTCGTAATGATAACCAAGAATGAGTTTCTTGATTTAGTTAAGTTATAGCTTTGCAGCTATAACATTACTAGTAAAAGAGCTCAATGTTATAACTCTCTTACTATAACATTGAGATGCTGAGTTTATTATACACGACATATAATATTTCAAAATTGTTTTGCAAATTGTTTAAAATTTATTTTAAATGTTTTGATAAAAGTATTTATTTAATAAAGCCCGGTTTAGTGAGGAGTTCGGTTTTATGTTGAACGTTGACTAGTAGTATGTTGGGTCAACTTATGAGTTGGACCATGCTACTAATTAGGGTTTTAACAAAGCCTCTCATAAAACATAAATTCTAACCCATATATTGAGCTAGGGTTTGCACGAGTCACGAGGCATATGAGTCGTGACATCTCATGTAACCTAAGGTGTATTTGATAAAGATTTTATTCCTTAACAATATCTTTACATATGTTATATATCTTACTTAATATATTTATGATAAAAAATGTTCTTGTTATAGAAAATCTTATCATACCTTAGAATTTATAGTAAAGATAATAATTGAATAAATTATATTCTATCTTTTGGATTATTCTTTATTATTTTTTAGGCTTTTAGGAAAGAAATAATAGAAGATATGATTTGTTAACATATCTCATATTATTCGGCCATTAGGGTTTCTAAAAACCGAATTGCCTTGCTCTTTCCATCCTATAAATACTTTGCTCTTTGCAACATTTCATTCAGAGACCTTAAGCATAAAAATTGATCTTATTTTAACAAAGCAAAATCGTGTGTTTCAAAGCAGAAAACCGTTTTGTTATTTTTGAAAGGTCGTGTGTTTTAAACTCGTATATTGATTTGTTAAGTTATCGTTATAAGATAATAGTACTTATTTGATTTCTTACTTGTTCATTAACGTGAACCTTTGCAAGAATCATTAGTGCTTTCTTATTAGCGTAAGTTAGTCACTCGAGTATTTAACGGTACTCATTGAGTTACAGCTAGAGTTAGTTGTACGAGTTGGGTTAGTAAATTTGTAATCCGTAGAAAGGTACTAAATTTATTAATCGAGAATAGTGGACGTAGGTTTCGACTTGTGAAACTGAACCACTTCAAAAACCGTGTGTCTCCACTCTTTCGTTCGCTTGTTTATTTTGTTTTACTTTAATTAGTTGATTAGTTAAAAGTTTAATCAATAAACTTCAAATAATCAATTACATTCATACAATCGAAAAAGCTTTCAAAAAGTTTTAAATCCTCAATTCACCCCCCCCCCCCCCTCCCCCTCTTGAGTATTTCGGATCGATAGACTCTTCAATTGGTATCAGAGCCTCGTGCTCTTGATTGCCTAGCCGCAAAGAGGCTGATCTATCTTGTTTTTATTTATCCTATCATTTTATATTCCGCTGCCTATCACGTGATAAATGGATTCCAAATATCTCAAGTGTCCCGTCTTTGATGGGAAGAATTATGGATTGTGGAAAATCATGATGACTCACTATGTGAAAGGTCACGATTGGGAGTGCTGGAGGATTATCCAAAACGGACTGCACAAAATTCTTGTAGCATCCGAGGAAGGCACTACCTATGAAAAGAAAGAAGAGGACTATGTCGAGGCCGACTACAAGAAGGTCGAAAAGAACTCCAAAGCAATAAGTCTCCTGCAAAACGGAATGACTTCTACAGAGTTTGATCGGTTTTCTTCATGCTCTACGGCCAAGGAGATATGGGATGGGCTTGAACTAGCTTATGTAGGTACTTCCATTGTTAGAAAGCACCGAATAGATTTGCTTATGCAAAAATATGAGCTATTCATTATGGAGCCTAATGAGTCCTTAGATAGTATATCCGTAAGGTTTTCAAGCATCATAAACGAACTGAAAAACCTAGGTAGGAAATTTAGTACTGAGGACATTGCTAGAAAGGTTCTTAGGAGCCTTACTAAGAAGTGGCGTGCTAAAGTCACTGCAATGGAGGAATCACAAGATCTTGAAAACCTATCCTATCAAGAACTCATCGGTGTGCTCATGACCCATGAAATTACTCTTAACAAAGATGATGCTGAACCAAGCCGAAACAAGTGTATGGCTTTAAAAAGCGAAGAAGTTGACTCTGAACTAGAGGATGAAACTGTTTTGTTTGCACGTCATTTAAAAAATAAGATATTTCGAAACAAACAAACAAAATCATCCTACAACAATAACAAGTCATCCAACAATAATGTTACAGAATCAAAGTCATCTTTCGCAAACAGAGGTTGCTTCAAGTGTGGAGAATCTGATCACGTGATCAAGGATTGTCCAACATGGGAGAAGATCAAGGACAAGACAAAACGTGATAAGATAAAGAGAGAATTCAAACAGGTTATGATGGCTTCGTGTTGGGGAGACCTTGACCTAGAAGATGACGAGGGATCTGAAGACGACGAAGTAGCCAACCTTTGTCTCAGCAGCGTTAGTCTTGACCCAATCTCCGACAGCGACGATGAAAGCACAAACTCACACTCAAATTATTGCTTTCTTGGAGAATCAGACGAAGATGACGATGAAGAGGTAAGTTATCTTGAGCTTAAAAAACTCGTCAAGAAATTGTCTAAAAGTGGTTTAATTGAATTCTTTGAACAATCTCTCGATATGTGTCACGAACAGGACTTGGAGCTAAAAGATCTAAAGGAACAGATTCTCGAAATTGCAGAAGAGAATCATACTCTGAAGGCCAAAGCTAAGAATTTAAAATCTAAGGTTATAGCTGAGAAAGCAACAACGCTAGATTCTACTATGGCTAAAAAGAAGGAATTAGAGTCCAAAGTTATAGCTAATGAAGCTACAATTTCAGGCCTAAAGCTTAACATCAAGCACCTTCAACCCAAAGTTATAGCTAATGAAGCTATAACTTTAGAACTTAGAAAAGCCAAAAAGCTTTTGGAAACTAAGGTCACATCTGATGAAGCAGTGATCTTAGACTAAAAGAAAGAGATAGATTCCCTTTAAAGCAACTAAAGGAATCTAATACCGACATGATCAATGTTAAGAAACAACATTCCGATGTTGTATTCCTTCTTAATAAACGATTCCAAGACTTTCATGATAACTTTAAGAAAGATAATGATGTAGATCACACAAAATGTCAAGAGGAACTAAAAAGCCTAAAAGACCTACTTCTACATGCTAGAAAGGTTCATGATAAGTGGGAAGGTAGCACAAAAGTCCTAAATTTTCTAACTGAACAATCTGACAATAATATGAAGATGGGGTTAGGACATGAGTGCTACAGCCGTAGAGATCACGCTAAATGCAAATCAACACCTTCGGATTTTGACTTTAGAAAAAGGAAGTATGCTGATCTTCCTGAATATCTGATTTGCAATTACTGTGGTCATACGGGTCACATCCAGATCAATTGTGTCAAAAAGGCTCATGATATACGAAAAAATGCGGACCATGCTAAAACTGTTGACACGGTTGACGAGAATGATGAAACCCTCATAAATGAACCTAACGAAGTAAGGAACAATAATTTTCGCTGGTTCTATGACATGGCCTTCGACTACACCAAGTAACCTAGCACTTCACAAAACCCCTGTCGACGTCAACCTAGTAAACTTATTCACAAGGGTAACAGTCATGATAGACCTAGAGGAATTCCCAGACCGAAAGAAAGCCCTAAACCTAGAACTCCTCCCACGCAAAATAACCCAAGGGCTAGAAAAACGGCTATTAGACGAGTTTGGATTCGGAAATATTTAGTATATAGAGTAACTAATCATAAGGGACCCAACTTGGCATGGGTACCTAAAAACTGTATCTAATACTTTCTGCAGGTAGTGGTGAAAGAAAACAATCAATGGTATCTTGACAGTGGATGCTCAAGAAACATGACTGGAGATAGAAAATTGTTTCTTTCACTCAAGCCTTTCAACGGAGGAAAGGTGACGTTCAGAGATAACAAAAAGGGAAAAGTAATCGGCGTTGGTAAAATCGGAATTTCTAAGTCTCACGCGATCAGTGACGTTTATCTCGTGGACGGTCGAAAACATAACTTCCTAAGCATATCTCAACTATGCGACAAAGGTAACAAAGTAGTTTTTCATACTGATAGTTGTCGCATTATTATTGAAGGAACTAGCAATGTTATTCTAGAAGGCCACAGAAAAAGAAATGTCTGTATGGTAGATTTAAATTCTGTGCCTACTAACTCTTTTTCGTGCATTGAAGTTACACTTGATGATCCTTGTTTGTGGCATAAACGCTTTGGTCATATTAGCTCACTAACCTTGAACAAACTCAAGAAGTTGGACCCGGTTCAAGGGTTACCTAAAATCAAGTTCGACCAAGAAAAGATGTGTGACACGTGTGCAAGGTGCAAATAAGTAAGATCATCGTTCAAACCAAAAAGAGTAATAAGCACAAATCAAGCTTTGGAACTAGTGCACATGGATTTAAGTGGACCGATGAAGGTAAGGAGTAGAGAAGGATCCAGGGACGTCTTTGTTCTTGTAGATCACGATTACTCAAGGTATGTATGGCCTATCTTTTTTCATTCAAAAGACAAAACGTTTGATAAATTTGATTGTCTTATGAAACGTGTTCAAAACAAATATAAGACTAATCTTGTATCTATTCGTACGGATCATGACACCGAGTTTGATAACCAAGCTTTCATAGAATATTGTAGAGTTAATGCTGTAGGGCATAACTTCTATGCACCAAGAACTGCTCAACAAAACGGTGTCGTTGAACGTATGTGGTCGGTATTCCTCTTTGAGGTTTAGTTTTCGGTACTTGTCATTAGGAGCACCTAGACCAAAACAATATTTATAACTTCACAAACAACTCTACAATTAGTAAAGAGGCAAGTAATGGTCGGATCCCAACGGACGGGTATTGAAGTGAGATTTTCAATTGTAACTAGCGGTGTCTAGGGGTGTCACAATTTGAGGTTTGAATAGAAGATCACTAAACTAAGTAGCAATGAAAGTAAACAAGCAGGATGATTAAAAGGGGTGTAAACAATTGATAAAAGGCACTAGGGTGTCATGGGGTCATAGGGGATTCATGGGAATTGCTCATACAAATATATTCTCAAATTATAAGCAAGCAATTAATGTTGTGATGGATCGAGTTGGTTTATATCTTACAATCCTAGGAAAGTTTGGGTCCCGAAGCCGAATCGATTAGATTGTACAACACCTACAAGTCGACTTAATCTTCCCTACTCAACAATATGTATGGTCTAATGGGACTCGAGTTGGTTTATGTCTTACAAGTCTCATTGAAAAGATAGGTGATGGGTAAAAAAATGCAAGGATTCATAGGCTCGCATTTCATCAAACATAACATGTGCATAAGTTGAGATCACAACAAGCAAGCAAATAAACTATGAAAACATATTAATTTAAGCATGAATGATCCCCCCATGTTGGTTTCCCCTAATTACCCATTAACCCTAGCTAAGGAAACTACTCACTCATTATCATGTTGAACATGCTAGCATGGTTGTCAATCATACCAACAAAGTAAAACATGATGAATAAATGAAGATGATTAACAATAATTAAAAAGGGATTAAGAGAATTATACCTACTGAAGATTCCAATAATAAAGCAAAGAATAATAGAAGTACTTGATGCTTGATTGGAAGGTTGTCAATCTCCCAATAATAACCCAAATAATCTACAATTACCCAAAATGAAAGATGAATAAAAGAGAGATTAAGGAAATGAGATTTGTATTAAGACTTGATTAAAAGTTGATTACAAGATTAAAGAGAGATTAGATTGATATAAACTACACTAGAGATTGCTAAGAAGAACATGATTATCTAATTAGACTAATGGGGTATTTATAATGGGGATTAGGTACACAAATTAAAGTTTACTAAGGGTTTAAATGACGATTAAGTCCTTGAGGAATCGCTCCTCTCAGAAAAATATGCGAGTCTCCTTTTTGCTAGTCTTTCCCGAGGTATGCGCATCCTTCATAGAACAAGTAGAAGACAAAATAGCTGTCACACAATCCGAGCGTCCAGAGCACGGGACGAGCGGATTGTGGGTCTTTTGGACGAGCGGATTTGTGGCGTGGACGGGCAGATTGTGGTGGTTTTGGACGAGTGGACTTCTGAGGAAAATGCTTGGATTCATTCTCTTGGACTAGCGGAATGTGGGCAATCCGCTCGGATTGTTGATCAGCTTCTTCCTTTCTTCATTTCTTCCTTTTCTCTTCATACAATCCTGAGGATTTCCTCGGGGATGCAAGGATATTTTCTCATCATTGTCCATCTACTGCAATATGTACAAAGGCGTTCTAGTCTTGTCTTCTCTTTGATGCTTGGTCAATGAATTCAATCAATTTAGCTTCATTTTGCCATGAAAATGCAAGGTTTGCACTCCTTTCCTACCATGGGATCAAAACCTTAAAGAATATGCAAAACAAAGGACTAAAGACAATAAATGACCCAAATATGCACTAAAAAGCATGGGAACAAGGCTAATTCGGGGACTAAATATGCTCAAATAATGGTGACATCAGTAAGAATAGAACTTTAGAAGATATAGCACGTACAATGCTTTTGTGTAGTGGTTTACCTCGTAACTTTTGGGCTGAAGCCATTAGTACTTCTTCCTATATCCATAATCGTGCTATGATTCGACCTATTCTTAAGAAAACTCCCTACGAACTCCATAGAGGTCGAAAACCTAATATCCCCATCTTCGTTGCTTTGGGAGTAAATGTTTTGTTCATAATAACGGTAAAAACCGATGAAGTAAATTCGACCCTAGGAGTGATGAGGCGATTTTCATAGGATATTCAGATCATAGCAAGGCTTACAAAGTCTTCAATAAGAGAACTCTTTGTATTGAAGAAAGTGTACACGTTATTTATGATGAAGATAACGTGTTTGATAAGCCTTCACAGGATGAGGAAGAAGACTTGGATGAACCCGACTTTCGTCTTTCAAGAGACGACCCCCCAGAACTGGAATTGAAGGACAATGAGATAGAAGGAACAAGTGATGAACTTGATCGTTCCTCAAACGATAAAAAAGAGAAAACTAAAGTTATAGTTAATGATACTATAACATTGACTCAAAATAAGCACTCCCAAACTAATGTTATAGGTGATGTTACTATAACATTGGATCCAAATTAAGGTGTAGAGTCCGAAGTTATATACGGCTCTAATACAACACCCGGATTAGATTCAGGGGGAACTTCCTCCAATTCCGAGCCAAATGAAGTTGGGTCAAGCTCAAATAACGATGAAGAACCAAGTACTTCAACAAAGTTGAAATACGAGAGTTCACACCCCATGGACAATATTTTAGGGAATATTAAGAAGGGTGTTCAAACTAGACGTTCCTTGAATAACTTCTGCTCTTTCTACTCTTTTCTATCTATGATCGAGCCAACAAATATCAGTGAAGCTCTTGCAGAATCAGATTGGATTATACCTATGCAAGAAGAGCTACAGCAGTTCGAACAAAACAAGGTTTGTCACTTAGTTCCTAGACCAAAGGATCGATCTGTCATTGGAACAAGGTGGGTCTTTAAGAACAAACTAGATGATGCCGGAGTCATCATCAGAAACAAAGCAAGATTGGTGGTCCAAGGTTATAATCAACAAGAAGGAATAGATTATGACGAGACTTTCGCACCTGTTGCCCGTCTTGAAGCTATTAGACTTCTGATAGCATTTGCAGCATATAAAGGAATGAAGCTCTTCCAGATGGATGTCAAGACAGCATTTCTAAATGGATATCTACAGGAGGAAGTCTTCATTTAACAACCCCCTGGATTTAAAAATAGCAAATTTGAAGATCACGTCTTCAAATTAGATAAAGCTTTATATGGATTGAAACAAGTACCTAGGGCATTGTACGAAAGATTATCTAAGTTTCTACTTGTCAGTGGATTCAGTAGAGTATCCGTTGATAAAACCCTATTTCTAAAATCCGAGGGTTCTGACCTTTTAGTTCTTCAAATATACGTCGATGACATTATCTTTGGATCGACGAACCGAAATCTATGCAAGTATTTTTCCGAGTTGAAGACCTCCGAGTTTGAGATGAGTATGATGGGAGAATTGAAATTCTTTCTAGGTCTGCAAATACAACAAACCGATGAAGGCATTAAGATTCATCAACAGAAGTATATCAAGGAATTAATTCGAAAATTCGGAATGGAAAATTCCCATGCTATGCCTACTGCAATGGTCGAGAACAAGAAATTGACATTAGATGAAGACGGTAAATTAGTTGATGAAACTACTTACCGTGGAATGATTGGGTCACTGTTATATTTGACCGCAAGTAGACTTGATATTACGTTTAGCGTATGCGTTTGTGCGAGATATCAGTCATCTCCCAAAGAATCGCATTTGATGGTCGTAAATTGAATTTTACGATATTTAATTGGAACGGCCAAGCTGTATTTATGGTACCCGATGGAGTGTAACTTCGATCTAGTTGGCTATTCCGATGCCGACTACGCAGGATGTTCTCTAGACCGAAAAAGCACGTCGGGTGTCGCCACATTTGTCGGACCGTGTATTATTACGTGAGGTTCGAAGAAGCAAAATTCGGTTGCCCTCTCAACTGCTGAAGCCGAATACATCGCTGCAGGACTGGTATGTACTCAATTATTATGGCTTAAGCAACAATTACGTGATAAACGTATTGACGTAGGATGTATTCCTATTTTATGTGATAATACTAGTGCAATAATAATTTCTAAAAATCCCGCACAACATTCACGTACTAAACACATTTAAATAAGACACCATTTTATTCGAGACCATGTTGTGAAGGGGAATATAAAACTTGAATTTTGTAGTACTGAAGAACAATGGGCTGACATTTTGACAAAAAACGTTAGCTAGAGAAGGATTTGAGACTTTACGGTTGGAAATTGGTTTAATTGGTGGTACCTAAGCTTCTATATATGTTTAATTTTCCTATGACTGACTAGTTTAAGGTAAGATTGTATGACCGTGTCCGTATATTGCGTTGCATGAATAATTTTGTTTATAGAAAAATATTTATCATATATTCTATTTGTTATTTTAAATTTAATTGTCATACAAACTTTATCTTTTATCAAGATACACCATTTTTTTTTTTCCAAATTGCACAAAATTCTCCTCACAAAATCTTACGTATTATGCTTCCTATTCCTAAACAAACTTCAAATAATTATCTTTCACCATATTTATTTGATCACTTACCATCCTATTCCTACCTTAACTCTTATCACTATTTGACACTTACCATAATTGATTAACACTTGCCTAAACCTAAACCTAGCCTTATAATTACCCCCCCCCCCCCCCCTCTTTCTTTGTCGTGTCAACCCTTACTACATCCCCACTTTCATAACTTTTTCTCTTCTCAAAAGATTTACCATCATATCAACATCACCTCCTTTACTCAACCATACACATCCCAATGAATTCAAACCATGCAAAACCCTGATCATCAACCCGCCATCAACAAAGCCGTCACTTTAACAAACCATCATCACCACTACCATCTCATGATCTTAATTCTTCTAGCTTTCCTACACCTCAACCAAACTCATCTACACCCCTGTTTCACGGTCGGGACGACTTGGTGTCCGAGGGAAAGAGACGCCACCTTATTAAAGGGAAGAATAAGGTAGTTGCTGATGAAGGTAATGATATTGAGGAGCCAGAGATTGTTGTAAGGAATGGTGTTGCACGAACTTTACTCCGGGATGTTTCGAAAGCCGCGATAAAAGAAGGGTTAAATTGAGTCCGGTTGACTCATGACGAAAGCATCCTTGTTTCTCGTGTCTTGAAGTATTCTATACATGGAGGAAGGTATTATCCCAAATCTTGGTTGGTTAATGTTCCCGCCCTTAAGTTTTTCATTCATTTTTTTGATTTTCAAGGGTTTAGTCACATTAGTAAATTTTCGGGTCCAATTTATCCGGTTGAAATTGTTCAATTCTTTGCTAGTGTGTCGATTAAGAAAGGGATCTTGCGTGCATTGGTTAATGGTGTTGAGGTGACTGTTTCTGCTTCGGATGTTTGCTCTGCTTTTTCGGTTCCTGATGACGGAATTGAAATTAATCCGAGTCTTGAATGGTCCAATGTTGTTAGTGACAAGGAATTGTTGGTTAAGAAGTATTTTGAGGATGTTAGGACGGATGGAGGGAATATTGTTGTTCGTCCTCTCTCGGCGAAAATTAACTTCCTCTTAAATTTTCTTTGGAACACGGTTGTGCCGAGGAGAGGAGGACGAGACAAGGTTTCGAGTTATGAGGCTATTATTATTTACTCATGGTTGGAAGGACAAAAGGTGAATTTAACGAGTCTTGTTTTACATCGTATAGTCAATTGGAGTCTCACGGTTACCAAGGATAAATTTAGTACAACAATCGACCTTCCATATGGGATGGGGGTGTCTCGGTTGTTAGAAGTAAAACGAGTGATGGGACGGGATAGCTACGATGTAAGTGCAAAGGATTGTATGTGTGATCGCTTGATTAAGCTTATAGGTCTTGTCGTTGATGGACCCGAGTTGTTACTTATCAAGGATGTTGAGAAGATTCCGAGTGATTCGGGTTTGAGGCCAATAGAGGCAAAATTGGGAAGTTTTATGACTACTTTAATGGAGAAGTTTGAGGAGCAATCCACCCACTTGGCTACGGTTTTATCACATGTTGGACCATCACGGTCGTTGGAGTCGGGGTTGGATGCTTCTCGGGTTTATTCTTGGATGGATGAGGTGGATAAGAGGCTAGAGGGTTTTGAGAGGGAATTGAAGGCCATTCGTGGGGAAGTGTTCCCACATGGAGATCGTCTTACCTTTCTCACAGGTCAAGGCGATGCTTTGGTTATGCATGGAAAAGCTTTGGCAAACGATCAATCACTAACTTTGGAGGCGACTAAAGCTTTGTCCTTGAAGATAGTCAACTTTGAACGAAGTATTCAAAGTCTTTCTCAGCTTGTGAGGAGCTCCTTCGATCGTCTTGATGCCTCGGAACATCATACCCGCCCCGACTACGTGAACCCTTACAGAACCCGAAACATTTGACTTTGTCTCACCTTGCCTTATCTAGCACCCTCTCCTTTTAGAATATTTTCTTTATCTTGATCGTGTATTTTGCAAACTTAAATTCGGCTCATTTTGGCATCTACTTGTGGATTATGGCCCAAGCATTTCTTTAAACCTGTGTTTATTCGGCCCTTTGGCATCAACCATATTTTCTTAAGTTTGTATGATAATTATTTCTCTAGATGCTTATAGTTATGCGTGCTAATATTATGTTCTATGACGTTTTATCTCTTGTCTCGTCTTATATTATTCTAGTCATTTCAGTTTTGTTCTTAAATTTTCGATGATGTCAAGAGGGGGAAAGAACGTCTATGGTAAGCATCTACCTAAGCTTGCTCCTTGTCAAGACTAATTGTCTCTTAAAGTCCTTAAATTTTCGATTTTTTGTTAATCGTCTTGATCTTGCGTTGATCTTTATTATTAAAATGAAGGTATTATATTGAGGGGGAACTCTTTACTTAGTCACAACATTAAGAGGCTTGCCATCATCAAAAAGGGGGAATTTGTTGAACCATATAGTATATATGTTTATGTTTTGATTGTAATACTCCGTATTTATAAGTCTTGGGGTACTCTATTGAGTAGGCCTTACTCTGTCGAGTAAGGGTAAGTTGCGAAATAAAATAGTTTCTGACCTGTTGGGTACTCGATCGAGTAGCTGGGGCACTCGATTGAGTAAGGGGGTACTCGATCGAGTACCTTGGGTACTCGATCGAGTGTCCGATTTTACGGGGAGTTTTCTCGGGTTTTGTTAATTATGCGATTAAGGTATTTAAGCTTCATCGTCATTATTCTAAATCACTTTTACAAAACCTAAATTCCTGTTTAAGAGAGAAAGCAAACAAGTTCATCTTCTTAATCGCATTCTTAGCAATTCCCGGAGTTCAGACGGTCAGTTCTTGTCGTTGTTCGTACCGTTGAGTTCCTTGCGTCGAGGGTAAGATCTATGTACCTTTTTTATTGTATTTCCTTTGATTTGGTTAAACCCTAATTTAGAGATTGGGGGTTTTATGTGTAGTGTGTGATGTGGTAGCCTCTATGTGTTGTATGATAGGAGGAGGGTTCATAGAAGAGGCTTTTTGACTCGGAGAGACCGTCAGTCGATTGTGTGCATACCAGGT
This sequence comes from Silene latifolia, assembly GCF_048544455.1. NCBI lineage: Eukaryota > Viridiplantae > Streptophyta > Magnoliopsida > Caryophyllales > Caryophyllaceae > Silene > Silene latifolia. The sequence continues at coordinate 484,272,514 of NC_133538.1, read as the reverse complement.
AGGATTTCCTACTCAGTATTAGTCCCATAATGGGATATTGGTTGATGTGTTGTATTTGGTTGTTTGATATAATAATTGTACTGTGTTTGTGGTTGTGATCGTTGTTGATGGTTCGCGAGGCGTGGCCTCGGCTGAGTGGGGTCACTTGCGGGAGTGGCTTCACGCCCTAGTTTCGCCTTCATGGAACCCGCCACGAAAGGGGATGTGCACATTAATGGACAGGGTTTATCGCTCACTATGTGGAGCGGGGATTTGGTGGGTATGGCTGCGGTCCCCCAGCGGCGTGGCTGGTCCAGTGGACGATCGGTATTGAGATGATGGGAATTGGTTGGTTGTGTGTGTGTGTGACGATTAAGTCTGTCTGTTTATCTTATCATTCTTCTGTTTATGTTGATTGTGTGATTAGTACTGACCCCGGTGTTGTTTTGTAAACCTGCGGTGATCCATTCGGGATGGTGAGCGGATATTGAGCGAGTATTGAGATGAGTCTTGGGATAGCCGGGATGCCACGATATGATGATAGGAGTCTTCCGCTGTAGCTTTTAGTTTATTTACATTTCGATTAGAACGATCGATTGAGAACATGTATCGTACTTTTGGTCTGGTTTTGAGGATTGTAACTATTCGTTAATCATTTATAATAAACGTTGTTTCTTCATTGTTGTTTGATTATCATTGCCTCGGGTAACCGAGATGGTAATGTCTTCATACCTGAGTTGTCCTGGTAAGGCACTTGGAGTATGGGGGTGTTACAAATGGTATCAGAGCGACGATCCTGAAACCTGTAACCAATGAACCTAATGAACATAGGGAGTCAATTAAAATGAACCCGGGGTAAAAGTTGTTGGAGCTAGTGCAAAGGCTTGGGAGACGTCCTAAAGTCGTAAGGGTCGCCCTACAACTTTAAACCGGTCACATGGGGGAAGTGTTTGTCGAGTCGTATGTGTGTTTGGTTAACTTGTGTGAGAATGTGATGAAATGTGTTAATTGTTGGGTGTTGAAGTAGAAAGTTGAGCACGTGAAATAAAATGGTGATATGTGGGAACTTGTTGATGAGATGATAACATGTTGGATGATTTACAATGTGGCATTTAATAACTTGATGAAATGATCTCGTAGATAGTAGAAAAGATGCGTAGCATGTTTATTATGATATAATGTGGTTTATAAAGTTTAGCATGTCAGCATATGACGTAGCATGCGAGTAGCTTTTAAGATTGGCATGACTCGATCGAGTGGGACTGACTCGATCGGGTGGGTTTTTGACGATTTTGAGTACAGAATCGTGTTTTTTGGGTATTCGATCGAGTAACTAGGGGTACTCGATCGAGTAGCCTAGCTACTCGGTTGAGTAGGTAAGAGATCAGAAGGTCTGTTAGGGGTCTGAAGTTTGGGTACTCGATCGAGTATGTTGGGCACTCGATCGAGTAGCCCGTTACTCGATCGAGTGGGTTTGGGAACTCGATCGAGTAGGTCCTGGGTGGCGTGTTTTCGTGTTTTGAAGTTTAGTACCTGTGTTCATATCTACCCTTTCTTATATATGTATAGTTTCAAGATGCCGCCCAAGAAGACTGCTTTGTATACGAGAGCTGAGCTTATGACCATGGATGACATCGTTAAGATGTTAGAGCACCAGGATGCTCTTACTGAGACCCTAAAGAAAGTGAATGAGGATAAGAATAAGGATAAGGAGAAGGAGGTTGATCATTCAAAAATCAGCCTCTATATAGCGAGGTTTAACCCGAAAGAGTACAAGGGAGTTGGGGAGCCTAACCTTCTTGATAGTTGGCTGAGAGAGATGGAGAACATATTAGACTTGGTTCACTGCCCTGATGAGATGAGGTGGAACAGTGCTGCGTTCTATCCGAGGGAGGCGGTGGCAAGTGGTGGGATTCAGTGAAAGTGAGTGCTAAGGAGATATATACAAACCAAGGCTTACCTGCTATACCTTGGGAGGAGTTTCGTAGGGCTGTGAGGAAGGAATTTGTACCGGAACATGTGAGGAGTTTGATGGTTTTAAGATGACTGCTGAGATGTCTGTGGCTGAGTACTACAGGCTGTTCAATGAGAAGTCTAGGTATGCTGAGGATATGGGTTTGAGTGAGGAGAATCTGGCATTGAGGTTTGAGAGGGGTTGACCCCTAAGATTATGGATAAGTTACCCGTGGGAGTCATTACTGATGTTAAGGAAGCGTATGAGAGGGCTGGGAGAGCTGAGAGGTTGGTGGAGATGGCTCAGGAGAGGTTAGGTGGTGAGAAGAGGAAGTCTGAGAGCGAGGGTGGTGGCCAATCGAATCACAAGAAAGGCAACCACAATCGCTAAGGGATTTTCTTCGGGTCCGGGTTCGCAGTTGATCTTTGGGCTTCCTTTGGGCGTGGCCGTGGAAGTGTGAGTAATAGTTGGGGAGTGACCTGCTATAGCCGTGGTGGTGTAGGCCACAAGAGACATGAGTGCACAAGTGCACCAGGATCTTTCCGAGACTGCGCAGAGCTTCGCGAGCAACACCGGGCTGGATCATGGCCAAACCGGGAAGTCGAGTTACCGTGTGGAGGCAACCGCAACGGCGGTAATTCTTATCGAAACCACCAGCGAGCAATAACAACAATCAAGGGTCGGGTGCTAAGCCGACCACCTCAGCCAGTACTGTCCAGGGAGGTGGGCAGAAGACCAGTGGCAAGTTATTCATGATGGAGAAGAAAGCAGCTGAGGAAGATGCGCACGTTATCACCGGTACATTCCTTGTTAATGGTATTCCTACCTTTGTTTTGTTTGATTCGGGGGCTTCTCAATCGTTTGTGTCTTCGAGTCATGTCAAACAGTTGGGTTTGAGAGTATATGATTCTGTTAGTGAGCAAGTTTTCATACCTTCGGTGAGTCCGTATCTTGTGGGAGATTGTTCAGAGATGTATCTTTGATAGTTGGGCAAGTTGATTTCCCTGTAGACTTGCTAGAGTTTCCTTTTAACGGTTTTGAGATGATAGTCGGGATGGATTGGTTAGGAAAGTATAAAGCTAAGATAGACTGTCATCAAAAGAAAGTGTCTTTAAGAGGTCCTAAGGGCGTTAGTGTGTCTTATCGTGGGTTTCTAGTCAAACCCAAAGTTAAGTTGATTGCAGCTGTTACCTTGAAGTCTTATCTGAGGAAGGATGTCCTTTGATCTTGTGCCATGTGAGAGATGACCGGATAGAGAGTCCGATTGATGAGATACCGGTGGTGGGAGAGTTTGCGATATTTTTCCGAGGAGATTCCGGTTGCCACCGAAGAGGGAGATAGATTTCACCGTTGAGTTGAAGCCGGGGACGGGGCCAATCTCTAAGGCACCGTACCGTATGGGTCCTAAGGAGATGGAGGAGCTTAGGAAGCGATTGGATGATCGATAGAGAAGGGATACATTAGACCAAGTGTATCGCCGTGGGGAGCACCAGTTCTTTTCATGAAGAAGAAAGATGGGAGTTTGAGGTTATGCATAGATTACAGGGAGCTGAACCGAGTGACGATAAAGAACAAGTATCCTTTGCCAAGGATAGATGACCTGTTTGATCAGTTGAGTGGTGCAACAGTCTTTTCTAAGATTGACTTGAGGTCGGGGTACCATCAGGTGAAGATTAGAGAGGTGGACATACCAAAGACATCTTTCACGTTGAGGTATGGCCATTATGAGTATGTGGTGATGCCGTTTGGGTTGTCTAATGCACCGGCAGTGTTTATGGATTTGATGAATAGAATCTTCAGACAGTTCTTGGACCAGTTTGTAGTGGTGTTTATCGATGATATCTTAATCTACTCTAAGACTAAGGAGGAGCATGAGGAGCATCTGAGGATCGTGTTGCAGACGTTGAGGGATCATGAGTTATATGCTAAGCTGTCCAAGTGTGAGTTTTGGTTAGAGAAAGTTGCTTTTCTGGGGCATGTGACCTCTAAAGATGGGGTAGCTGTGGATCCGGCGAAGATAGAGGCAGTGACAAAGTGGGAAGCACCAAAGAATGTTGCTGAGGTTAGGAGTTTCTTGGGCTTAGCGGGATACTACAGACGGTTCGTGAAAGATTTCTCCAAGATAGCTAGACCGATGACAGCGTTGATGAGGAAAGAGAACAGGTTTCGTTGGGATGAGAGTTGTGAGACGGCGTTCCAAACATTAAAGGAGCGTTTGACCACGCTCTCCCGTCTTAGCATTGCCTGAAGGGAGCGAGAACTTTGAGGTTTATACAGATGCCTCGAAGAATGGGCTGGGATGTGTGTTGATGCAGAATGGTAAATTGATTGCCTATGCTTCTAGGCAATTGAAGCCTTATGAGGAGAACTACCCTACTCATGATCTGGAGTTGGGTGCAGTGGTGTTTGCTCTCAAGATTTGGAGACATTAACTTTATGGAGCAATCTTTAAGGTATTTTCTGATCACAAGAGTCTCAAGTACATCTTCACGCAGAAGGAGTTGAACATGAAACAAAGGAGGTGGATGGAGTTGATTGGCGATTATGACATGGAGATCATCTACCATGAAGGGAAGGCCAATGTTGTTGCTGATGCTTTGAGTAGGAAGAGTGTACATTCTCTGTGTACAGCTCTATCCTTGATGAGGCTGAGGGATGAGGTAGCGGGTTTTGGGATACATATGATGCAGAAACGAGATGCCATGGGTGATATGACAGTACAGCTTGAGTTTTATGATGATATTCGAGGTAAGCAGGCTTTGGATCCTAAGATAGTGGAGTGGAGAGCTGGAGTAGAGAAAGGGACAATGTCCCGGTTTTCTATTCATACAGATGGTAGTTTGAGGTTTGATGGTAGGTGGTGTGTTCCTAATGATGAGGAGCTGAAAAAGACTATCATGACAGAGGCACATTGCACACCATATTCAGTTCATCCAGGTGGAGACAAGCTATACAAGGATTTGAAGAAAACGTTTTGGTGGCCTGGGATGAAGAAAGAGACAGCTGAGTTTCTGTCCCGTTGTTTGACATGCCAGAGAGTTAAAGGGGAATAGCGACGACCACAAGGTAAGATTCAGTCTTTAGAGGTACCTGAGTGGAAGTGGGAATCCATTTCCATGGATTTCATTGTGGGTTTGCCGAAGAGTCAACAAGGTAACAACATGATTTCGGTGATAGTGGATCATCTGACCAAGTCAGCTCACTTTGTTCCAATAAAAGATACATGGACTAAGGCACAACTGGCTATGGCCTATCGAAAGAACGTGCTTAAGTTACATGGAGTCCCTAAGGACATAGTGTATGACAGAGATGCGAGGTTTATATCGAGCTTTTGGAAGGAGTTGCAGGAATCGTTGGGAACAACTTTGAAGATGAGTCCAGCATTTCATCCTGCGATCGACGGGGCAGACGAGAGAACAATCAAGACTCTTGAGGATATGTTGCGAGCTTGTGTGATGGATTTTGGTGGTAGGCGGGAGCGGAGGTTGGACTTGATAGAATTTTCTTACAATAACAGCTATCACACCAGTATAGATATGGCACCGTTTGAGGCTTTGTATGGGAGGAGATGTAGGAGTCCAATCTGTTGGGACGATAGTGCTGAGGCAGTGGTTTTAGGACCAGAGATGGTGCATGAGATGGTGGAACAGATTAAGATGATCAGGGAACGGATGAGAGCAGCTTAGGATCGACAAAAGAGTTATGCAGATCTACATCGTCGGGACATAGAGTTTCAGGTAGGGGACAAGGTTCTTTTGAAAGTGTCTCCTATGCGTGGGGTTATGAGATTTGGGAAGAAAGGCAAGCTAAGTCAGAAGTTTATAGGGCCTTATGAGATCTTAGAGCGAGTTTGGGAAGTTGCTTATCGTCTGGCTTTACCAGCTGGATTAGAGAGAGTGCATAATGTATTTCATGTATCGCAACTGCGGAAGTATGTGAGTGACCCGTCACATGTGTTAGAGGCAAAGAGCTTAGAGCTAGATGAGTCCTTATCATATCTTGAGGTGCCTAAGCAGATTCTTGATCGAAAGGTTAGAAAGACTAGGGGTGGTGAGACAGTTTTGCTTAAGATCCTTTGGTCTAACCACGAGACCGAGGAAGCTACATGGGAGCCAGAGGAAGCTATGAAAGAGCGTTACCCTTTCCTTTTTGATCAGGTATGTATGGTTACGGGGACGTAACCTTGTTTCTTTTAGGGGGGTAGGAGATGATCGCGAGCAGTTTTTAAGAGTTTTATACCCCTTTTATATGTTGTGTCGGTATGTTTGTCGGGATGAGTTGGGTTAGTATCACGTTTTATGTTGAATTTTGTTTGATGGTTGAGTCGGGAATGTTGTGGGAGTACCTTTGTTTAGTAGTGGTTTGAACTTCGGGGACGAAGTTCCTTTTAAGGAGGGAAGACTGTAATACTCCGTATTTATAAGTCTTGGGGTACTCTATCGAGTAGGCCTTACTCTGTCGAGTAAGGGTAAGTTGCGAAATAAAATAGTTTCGACTGTTGGGTACTCGATCGAGTAGGTCAGGGGCACTCGATCGAGTAAGGGGTACTCGATCGAGTACCTTGGGTACTCGATCGAGTGTCCTGGTTTTGACGGGGAGTTTTCTCGGGTTTTGTTAATTATGCGATTAAGGTATTTAAGCTTCATCGTCATTATTCTAAATCACTTTTACAAAACCTAAATTCCTGTTTAAGAGAGAAAGCAAACAAGTTCATCTTCTTAATCGCATTCTTAGCAATTCCCGTAGTTCAAACGGTCAGTTCTTGTCGTTGTTCGTACCGTTGAGTTCCTTGCGTCATGGGTAAGATCTATGTACCTTTTTTATTGTATTTCCTTTGATTTGGTTAAACCCTAATTTAGAGATTGGGGGTTTTATGTGTAGTATGTGATGTGGTAGCCTCTATGTGTTGTATGATAGGAGGAGGGTTCATAGAAGAGGCTTTTGACTCGGCGGAGAGACCGTCGATTGTGTGCATACCAGGTAGGATTTCCTACTCAGCATTAGTCCCATAATGGGATATTGGTTGATGTGTTGTATTTGGTTGTTTGATATAATAATTGTACTGTGTTTGTGGTTGTGATCGTTGTTGATGGTTCGCGAGGCGTGGCCTCGGGCCGAGTGGGGTCACTTGCGGGAGTGACTTCACGCCCTAGTTTCGCTTCTCGTGGAACCCGCCACGGAGAGGGATGTGCACATTAATGGACAGGGTTTATCGCTCACTATGTGGAGCGGGGATTTGGTGGTTACGGCTGCGGTCCCCCACTGGCAGGGCTGGTCAAGTGGACAGTCAGTATTGAGATGATGGGAATTGGTTAGTTGTGTGTGTGTGTGACAGTTAAGTCATCTGTTTATCTTATCATTGTTGTTTATATTGATTGTGTGATTAGTACCGACCCGGTGTTGTTTTGTAAACTGCGGTGATCCATTCGGGGATGGTGAGCGAGATATTGAGCGGTATTGAGATGAGTACTGGGATAGCTGGGATGCCACGACATGATGATAGGAGTCTTCCGCTGTAGCTTTTAGTTTATTTACATTTCAGTTAGAACAGTCAGTTGAGAACATGTATCGTACTTTTGGTCTGGTTTTGAGGATTGTAACTATTCGTTAATCATTTATAATAAACGTTGTTTCTTCATTGTTGTTTGATTATCATTGCCTCGGGTAACCGAGATGTTAATGTCTTCATACCTGAGTGGTCCTGGTAAGGCACTTGGAGTATGGGGGTGTTACATTGATGATGTCAAGGTGCTTCATAATTTATATATTTGTTGCACATAATCGTTTGTCTAAGTCTTTTAGATTCAATTTATCTGATACAAACAACAAAGGAAGTTATGATGGAAGTATATAAGAGTCAAGCCTCAATTCAAGATCAAACGATGTGATTATTCATTCAAGATTTATGTGAAGACCAAGTCCATCTAAAGATTAATCATGCTTGGATGATGACGTAGCCTATACTCGAAGATCTCCTTGAAGATTAGAATAATATAGGTGATTATCTCCTAATAATAACCAAGAATGAGTTTCTTGATTTAGTAAAGTTATAGCTTTGCAGCTATAACATTACTAGTAAAAGAGCTCAATGTTATAGCTCTCTTACTATAACATTGAGATGCTGAGTTTATTATACACGATATATAATATTTCAAAATTGTTTTGAAAATTGTTTAAAATTTATTTTAAATGTTTTGATAAAAGTATTTATTTAATAAAGCCCGGTTTAGTGCGGAGTTCAGTTGTATGTTGAACGTTGACTAGTAGTCATGTTGGGTCAACTTATGAGTTAAATCATGCTACTAATTACGGTTTCAACAAAGCCTCTCTTAAAACCTAAATTCTAACCCATATATTGAGCTAGGTTTTGCACGAGTCACGAGGCATATGAGCCGTGACATCTCGTGTAACCTAAGGTGTATTTGGTAAAGATTTTATTCCTTAACAATATCTTTACATATCTTATATATATTACTTAATATATTTATGATAAAAGATATTCTTGTTATAGAAAATCTTATCATATCTTAGAATTTATAGTAAAGATAATAATTGAATAAATTATATTCTGTCTTTTGGAATATTCTTTATTATCTTTTAGGCTTTTAGGAAAGAAATAATAGAAGATATGATTTGTTAACATATCTCATATTATTCGGCCATTAGGGTTTCTAAAAACCGAATTGCCTTGCTCTTTCCTTCCTATAAATACTTTGCTCTTTGCAACATTTCATTCAGAGACCTTAAGCATAAAAATTGATCTTATTTTTACAAAGAAAAATCGTGTGTTTCAAAGCAGAAAACTGTTTTGTTATTTTTGAAAGGTCGTGTGTTTTAAACTCGTGTATTCATTTGTTAAGTTATCGTTATAAGATAATAGTACTTATTTGATTTCTTACTTGTTCATTAACGTGAAGCTTTGCAACAATCATTAGTGCTTTCTTATTAGCGTAAGTTAGTCACTCGAGTATTAAACGGTACTCATTGAGTTACAGCTAGAGTTAGTTGTACGAGTTGGGTTAGTAAATTTGTAATCCGTAGCAAAGGTACTAAATTTATTAATCGATAATAGTGGACGTAGGTTTCGACTTGTGAAACTGAACCACTTCAAAAACCGTGTGTCTCCTCTCTTTTGTTCGCTTGTTTATTTTGTTTTACTTTCATTAGTTGATTAGTTAAAAATTTAATTAATGAACTTTAAATAATCAATTACATTGATACAATCAAAAAAGCTTTCAAAAAGTTTTAAATCCTCAATTCACCCCCCCCCCCCCTTGAGTATTTCGGATCGATAGACTCTTCAGTGAGAAAACACAAAATGTTCTGGACCATCCCGAAAAGACGAGGTTGTCGACTTGAAGTATCGAGAGGTTGGCAAGGCCAACCGTGCCTTCTTTGAGGATTAAGTTGAAGGAGCTAGCCCGGATGTGATGAGTGTTGGAATATGTGTCCTCCGACAATAATGTGATCACGACTGTTGATCATGATGATCACATGTTTAAATCTCATTTTTTAAAGAATACAATTGGGAAGTATTTTTACTATCAACTGGTCAACATATATCAGTAATGATTGGCTGACTAGAGTTTGACATTACTGTCGTGCGACGGTGGTGATCAGTTGATCCCCTAGATCATACCTATAGGGCGACACTCTTAATTGATCATTTAATTAATCATATAATGTTACGAGTTAATTAAATTACTTGAAAATTGACGGACGATTTTGGAAGTAAAATTTACGTATCACATTGAAATTGATTAAAATGAGATACGGTCTGAGTAATCAAATTATATCATTACTCAGATGAAATTATTGTTTAAGGAAACAATTAAATTTGAATGAATTATTATAAATACTAACTGTTGTGATTTATAAATGGTAAAATATTTTGGTACAAGTAATTATGAATTACTAAGTCGATTTTTGTATATGACGTATTTTTATTAATACGTTGATTTTTAATATGTTAAAAATACATGACAAATTTATGTTACATATGACATGTAACATATTGACAATTGACAAAAATAATATGGATTCCATATTATCCATATGTGCCGAAAATATGAGGAAGATTAAGCAAATATTAAGTTATTTTATTAGTGGTAAACAACATGATTACCTACTAAAACTAGCCTTGCATACCTATTGCTCATTGTGAAGAACAACTAGGGCATGCATTGGCTCTTTTATACCTCCTCTCCCAACCGGTTTTGGGGAAGAAAACCCTTGTGGTTTTTATTCTTATTTTGCTTAATATTCACTTAGATAGAGACTAGTGATATTATTCATTCAACGCACTAAAAACAAGAGTTTTTAGAAAGAGAAAAATCACCTTCCATTCTCCTCTCTCTCAACCGGTTTTGAGAGCAAAAACCAAATATTTTTGGGTCAATTTTTCTCACAAAATTAATATTATCTAGTATACATAATATTAATTTTATTAAGAGTGTGCTTTGGGTATTAATCCTTGGGAGAGATCCTACACTTGGGTCTTTGTTCATCCAAAAGGAAAGCTCAAGAACAAAAGAGAAGGAGATCTCTTTTGTGCCCATATGAACCGAAATTCCAATGTAAGGATGAATGTTTCTTCTTTATTTTGTTAAATAGTTTGCATGCATAAGATCACTTGTTAATTTTATGACAAATTAAAATGGAACATATATGAATATGTTAGTATATAGATATACTTTTCCTTCAATCGGTATCAAGAGCCATGGTTGTTTGCATGCAAATCGGTTAAAAGTTTTTCCGAGTTATAAAGATTAACATATAAAACTTGTATAATTTGTGTTATTATGATATATCACGAAATTAATTCATGCATGTTAAAATTTCGGGTTCTAAAATGTTTTAGGATATTTTGGGTAAATTTACGGATTTTTATTGTTCATATTATACAATAATGGCATTTAAATATGATTTTATGAGTAAAAATGTCATTTTCGGACTAAAATTAGCTATACTTCGTATTTTCTAGGGATTTTTGGATATGTTGACACATATATTATTTTGAGATAACCTGTAAAGTTTCATAATTTTTGGACTTCTTAGCTCGAAAAATGGATTTTTCATTATTAAATTCGGATTTAGGTGAAAAATAGGTTAATATGAGATAAATTTCGAATCTGGTCATAGAAATTTAGTATGTTGTCACATGCAGTTTTACAAGATGTGTGTAAAATAATAGGCTATAGTGAAGTCTTTTTGCATGATTTATGGATTTTTGAAGAAAAATAGCATAAATAGTGACATTATTAGTGAAAAATTAATAAAACATAATCTATGACTAAGGAAAAACGTTATATGTTGCATTTTATTATCTTTTTCAGATCTAAAATTGAACAATTGATGTATATATTTTTTCACATGTTTTTATGATTATTTTAGTTAAAACCGATAAACCGCAACATTGTTTTTCCGGAAAAATTCGAAATTTTTAACCTAAGGTTTTGAACATTATGAGTGTCATGGTATTTTTCCAGAATGTTCATGAGTTTAAATTTCAAATTTCAAATTTATTTGAAATTTTGTGATTTATTTGAAGTTTATAGCTTATTTTGTAATTTTAAGTCCATTAATGAACAAATTTTATAAATATGAGTTAATTATGGTCAAATAATTAGTGAAGACTAAATTTTGAGTCCTAAGAAGTTAGGGTAATTAACTTATGCATAAATATGAATTTATATAATTTTTGTGATTGTAAAATGTTGAAATCACGCAAATCCGTAAAAACCGAGTAATATACGATATTGGCTAATTAAAGGCGATTTAGCATAAAATTGGGCATGTTCATACATATTATAATGCTGCATTTTCTTTATGATTGTCATAATTTTAATTTATGTAATTTTTGAATTATGTAATTTTTACTTTGTATGGCCTTAGATTTTAATTGGTATTTCCCGAAATGTATGGGAATATCGATTCGGTTGTAATTTTATTGTGATCTCGTATCACCGTTTTGTAATTTAATAGATTTATTTTATTTTAGTTACAAATGTATAATAGGAAATTGTGTAATTTGCTATGTAATTTAATTTATCTCGGAGTTCCCAAAGAGGGATTTCTTCAAGATGGCGATACATAAAGACGATGTTACCTCGAGATGCGTGCCACAACCGAAGTTCAAGGGACCAATGGAGTTGGTTTCCGAATATGTAATAGTTAAATAGTTTTTCTATTTTAGGAAGGCCATACTAGGATTTATTTTATGTTTGCATTTTATTTATATGTCACATGCATCGCTAAATCGCCATAACTAAAACATGCATCCTCATCTCATCGATTTTATCGACCGTGTCAATTAGAATTATCGTAGTTCCCCGCTTTAGTTCACTTAAAACGTGATAGATAATAAATTGACATGACCTCTCGCTAAAACAATTAATTGAGACATAGCCTTACCAAATAGTAGAAACCATGAAAACCTATTTCGCGAAGGAGTGCACTCGGCCCTACCGGGGTACAAACCTTGTTACGTAGGGGAAGTGGGTGATGAATGTTAATCCACCGAGTTCATGTTAATGAGGGTTTCATCGGCCATATCGTGCCCAAGTTGATGTGGATTTGGATCATGGACACATTTATTCGAAATTTGGATTGAACTCAACAAAAGTTTTTCGATAAGGGTTTCATCGGCCATACCGTGCCCTTGTCGAATGTGTTTTGGGCTATTGATAATTATTAGAGTAATTTTATCGACCAAGAGTTCTAAAAGTAGAATCGATTAAAATGTTAATCCACCGAGTTATATTGATAAGGGTTTCATCGGCCATACCGTGCCTAAGTCGATATGAATTTGGGTCTTGGAATCATTTATTATAGTTGGGTAGAGATCACTATATAAATGTTCATATCTTGTTAATATTTTACAAGTATGATTTAAAAAGACAAATGTTAATATTTCCTTTTCCTCCATATTTGTAGTTCATTACAATGAATCCATCAAACGCTACCGCACCGATAACTATTGAGTCTTACCACAATGTTTTTGACGACGTTTGCTCCAACAATGATTTCGACACTACTAGAGAACTTCATTTTGGGATAGGTTCGGATAGAAACCTTAACTTCATCACTTCTTCTAAACCACCTACTACTACTAGACCTCGTGTGAGTCCGTCTCAGGAAGACTACCTCATACAATCTATAGGGTCTTTGTCTCTGGAAGATAAAGATACCAAAACTAGTGGGAGCTCAAGCAATCAAGTTCTTGCTTCTAAGGGCAAAAGGTTCAAGAAGAAGGGAAAGAAAATCAAAAACTTCAAGCAAGTTAATGATGAATGCCATTATTGCTATGGCATGGGACATTGGCTTAGGAATTGTCCCGTATATTTGCGAAATATAAGGGAAGGAATCATCACTCCAAAAGGTAAAATTCCTAAGGAAATTTATGTTATTGATATAAATTATACTTCCACTACGACATGGGTACTAGATACCGATTGTGGTTCTCACCTTTGTAATCATTTACAGGGTTTAAGAGACGTGAAGAGGCTTAGCAAGGGAGATGTGGATCTACGCCTTGGAAATGGAGCTCGGGTAGCGGCCGAATCCAAAGGAACTTATGTTTTAGCTTTGCCTAATGGATTTGAGTTGTATTTACATAATTGTTTTTATGTGCCTACACTCTCTAAAAACATTATTTCAATCGCTATGCTAGACATAGACGGTTTTTGTTTTGTCATTAAGAACAATTGTTGTACTATTTCTAGGAACGACTTGGTTATAGGCCAAGCTTCCTCTATCAATGGCATTTACATTTTAGAGACCTCAAATCCAACTAATGATATCTATAACATTCAATCAAAGAAACTCAAATCAAGTGACCCAAGTGAAGCGTTCATTTGGCATTGTCGATTAGGTCACATAAACGAGAATTGCATCAAAAGATTAATTTCGACTAATGTGATTACACCATTTGATTATCAATCATATGGTACATGCGAATATTGCCTACTTGGCAAAATGACTCGTAATCCTTTTAGTGGTAAAGGGACACGAGCTAGTGAACTATTAGGACTCATACACACCGATGTATGTGGACCAATGAGTATCACCGCTCGTGAAAATTATGACTACTTTATAACATTCACTGACGACTTGAGTAGACATGGGTATGTCTATTTAATGAAACATAAGAGTGAAGCGTTTGAGAAATTCAAGGAATTTCAAAACAAGGTAGAGAACCAATTAGACAAAAAGATAAAAGCACTACGTTCCGATCGTGGTGGAGAATATCTTAGCCTTGAATTCGATTCACACTTGAAAGGTTGTGGTATTATATCACAACTTTCTCCACCTGGAACACCACAACTCAATGGTGTTGCCGAAAGGAGAAATCGAACTCTACTTGATATGGTTCGATCCATGACTTATCAAACCAAGTTACCGAACTTGTTTTGGGGATTTGCGATTCAAACCGCAATTAGATCTTTGAACAATAGTCCCACTAAATCCACCGAGAAGACTCCATATGAAATGTGGACGGGAAAGGTTCCCAATATATCCTATATGAGGATTTGGGGATGTGATGCTTACGTCAAAACTAAGAATGACAACAAGCTTGCCGCAAGATCCGAAAAATGCACCTTTGTAGGTTACCCCTCGGATTCTCGAGGATACTACTTCTACAAACCTCAAGAAAACAAAGTGTTTGTGTCTTGCGAGACTGTCTTCTTAGAAAGTCAATTCATTTCTAAGAGACAGAGTGGGAGAAATTTTGAACTTGACGAAGTTCAAGAGCCACAAACCGAGAAAGAGACGCAAGAAGATGTTCCTTCGTCGTCTAACATGGTTGTACCTCCTCCACTAAGAAGAACGAGTCGAGTAATTCGCCATCCCGATCGATATGTGGGACTTATCGAGGAAGATGGAACACTCGATGTGTTGCTTATGGAAAGTGACGAGCCCGCCACCTACAAGGCCGCAATCTCTAGTCCAAATTCCTCCTTATGGCTTGAAGCCATGAAGTCCGAAATGGATTCTATGCATGAAAACCAAGTTTGGGACTTGGTAGATTTGCCTAAAGGACAAGACCCCTTCAATGCAAATGGATATTCAAAGTCAAAAATGGCATAGAAGGACATGATGATGTCGACAAAGCTAGGCTAGTGGCAAAAGGATTTACCCAAGTCCAAGGTCTCCATTATGATGAGACCTTCGCCCCCGTAGCCATGCTAATATCCATACGGATTTTGTTAGCGATTGCCGCATTTCACAATTATGAAATATGGCAAATGGATGTCAAAACCGCTTTTCTAAATGGGCATTTAGAAGAGGAAGTGTACATGATACAACCCGAAGGTTTTGTTGATTCTAAAAATCCTAACAAAGTGTGCAAGCTAAAGAGATCCATTTATGGTCTTAAGCAAGCATCTAGAAGTTGGAATCATCGATTTAATCATGTGATAAAAGAGAATGGTTTCACTCGAAATGTTGAGGAACCATGTTTATACATGAAATTCAGTGGGAGCAATGTTGAGTTCCTAATCTTGTATGTCGATGACATACTACTCATTGGAAATGATATTCCAATGTTGTTTTCGGTTAAGAAGTGGTTAGGTAACCACTTCCAAATGAAGGATTTAGGAGAGGCACAACGCATATTAGGTATCCGGATCCATAGAGATAGATCCAAGAGGATATTGGCACTAAGTCAAGACTCTTATGTTGATAAGATTCTTCGACGATTCAGCATGGACAAATCCAAAAGGGGTTTGGTACCTATGGTAACCGGGACGATATTGAGCAAGACTCAATCTCCATCTGAACCCCATGATGGTTAACGCATGAAGACGATCCCTTATGCTTCCGCTATTGGATCGATCATGTATGCCATGATATGCACACGTCCTGATGTCTCGTATGCCTTTGAGCATGACGAGTAGATATCAAGGAAATCCAGGTGAGAGTCACTGGATTGCCGTCAAGAACATCCTTAAGTACTTGAGAAGAACTAAGGATTCTATCCTAGTGTTTGGAGGAGACACTGAGCTGCGTGTTAATGGATACACGGACTCAAGTTTTCAAACAAATAGAGATGACTTGAAATCACAAGCTGGTTTTGTTTTTATGCTCAATGGTGGTGCCGTGGGAGAAGCTTCAAGGAAGTCAGAATCAAATCGGATTCTACAATGGAGGTGAGTACATTGCAAAGATCGAAGAAGTCGCTAAGGAAGTCGTGTGGATCAGGCAATTCACGGAAGCTCTAAAAGTAGTACCTACCGCCAATGATCTCATCACTCTCTATTGTGATAATAGTGGGACGATCTTCCAAGCTAAGGAGCCAAAGTCTAGTAATATATCTAAACATGTACTTAGAAAATATCATGTAATAAGAGATTTCATTGAGAGAAAGGAAATTGCGATTTGTAAGGTTGGGACGGATGACAACATAGTCGATCCGCTTACCAAGCCTTTATCGCAGGCTAAGCATGATGGACATATGGTGTCCATGGGACTTAAACGTGTACCAAGTCTATGTTAGATTTTGAAATGAAATAAAAGTGTTGTTTTTTGTTCATGTTCATAATCACATTTGTCTTTTATCTTTAATTTATACATTGTTACATCCAAACGGGTTGTAATGACAATTGAACCCCGTTAAAGTGAATACGGATTAACATAGTATTTGCCCATAGTCACTTGTATGAGGTGACATCTCGAAGTGACTAGAGTGTGATGCGATTGATGGCAAGTTCAAGTGCCATAGAGTCATGTGAGATGACTACTCGATCACATAGGCAGACTGTTAGGAACATTTTGTCGGGCCTTATGACCGCTTATAGAGTTCTGGCAAATTTATATAGCCTGGTCATGGCGAGAGCTGCTATAGTATTCAAATGAGTCGATTCTTTTGACTAAAGTCTATTCGCCTAAGATGGCACAGTGTCAGATTAACTTTGATTTGTGTTACTACGACCTTCGTAAATGGGGTCAAATGGGCATAATTTGGGTTATGATGGCTGTGGCTAGTCGAAGGAATGAGTGCGTTAGGAATTGTCCACCCCTAGTCAGGGTTATAACAATATCTCAGGGCCACTCGAGGAGTAATGAACTGCAAATGCGTGGCCACGCTCAGATTGTATCCATGGTAGATAAATCCGGTCAATCAGCTATTCTCCAGATCGAGGAAACCACTCTCGATATGATCACTTGCAAGTACGACCTGAAAGACACCTTGCATTGAGTGGGAGATAGTAATAGGACAAGAGAATTGGTGACGCACACTTGTCGAGGACAAGTGGGAGATTGTTGGAATATGTGTCCTCCGACAATAATGCGATCACGATTGTTGATCATGATGATCACATGTTTAAATCTCATTTTTTAAAGAATACAATTGGGAAGTATTTTTACTATCAACTGGTCAACATATATCGGTAATGATTGGCTGACTAGAGTTTGACATTACTGTCGTGCGACGGTGGTGATCAGTTGATCCCCTAGGTCATACCTATAGGGCGACACTCTTAATTGATCATTTAATTAATCGTATAATGTTACGAGTTAATTAAATTACTTGAAAATTGACGGACGATTTTGGAAGTAAAATTTACGTATCACATTGAAATTGATTAAAATGAGATACGGTCTGAGTAATCAAATTGTATCATTACTCAGATGAAATTATTGTTTAAGGAAACAATTAAATTTGAATGAATTATTATAAATACTAACTGTTGTGATTTATAAATGGTAAAATATTTTGGTACAAGTAATTATGAATTACTAAGTCGATTTTTGTATATGACGTATTTTTATTAATACGTTGATTTTTAATATGTTAAAAATACATGACAAATTTATGTTACATATGACATGTAACATGTTGACAATTGACAAAAATAATATGGATTCCATATTATCCATATGTGCCGAAAATATGAGGAAGATTAGGCAAATATTAAGTTATTTTATTAGTGGTAAACATCATGATTACCTACTAAAACTAGCCTTGCATACCTATTGCTCATTGTGAAGAACAACTAGGGCATGCATTGGCTCTTTTGTACCTCCTCTCCCAACCGGTTTTGGGGAAGAAAACCCTTGTGGTTTTTATTCTTATTTTGCTTAATATTCACTTAGATAGAGACTAGTGATATTATTCATTCAACACACTAAAAACAAGAGTTTTTTGAAAGAGAAAAATCACCTTCCATTCTCCTCTCTCTCAACCGGTTTTGAGAGCAAAAACCAAATATTTTTGGGTCAATTTTTCTCACAAAATTAATATTATCTAGTATACATAATATTAATTTTATTAAGAGTGCGCTTTGGGTATTAATCCTTGGGAGAGATCCTACACTTGGGTCTTTGTTCATCCAAAAGGAAAGCTCAAGAACAAAAGAGAAGGAGATCTCTTTTGTGCCCATATGAACCGAAATTCCAATGTAAGGATGAATGTTTCTTCTTTATTTTGTTAAATAGTTTGCATGCATAAGATCACTTGTTAATTTTATGACAAATTAAAATGGAACATATATGAATATGTTAGTATATAGATCTACTTTTCCTTCAATAAGGTCACCAAAGAGGCAAAGCTCGGGTCCCAAGAATATGGTGGGCCGTGCATGGGCTCGTTTCGGGCCGAACATGGGGTCTTGCACTAGACCGGAGGCCGTTGCCGTTGTAGATCCGTTGAGGATCTGTTCCGAAGAGGAAATCCGTGCTAGGCGGGCCAACAAGAAGAACAAGGGGAAGATGTACCCCGCGGGAAAAGGCAAGGGTAGAATGGAATAGTGAAGACCTGCATTACCCACTTTATTATTATGTTGTATTATTGTTGTGAGTTTTTATTATGTTGTATTAGCTAGTTATTGTGTGTTTTGTGCTAGTTTTATTATGTGAGGTGTTTTAGTTGACACCTTAGCTTTGACAAGTTGTAGACTCGTCGAGCTTTATTTGTTGTTGAAATTGTAATCCCTCTCATTGTTAATTAAATAAGAGGATTACTCGCGTCAAAAATTGTGAACGCTTGTTTCTTCCATCCATTTTATAAAGGCAATTCGATTTGAATCGTCCTAAACGTTTGCACTTGGGAAAGTGGAATTTTTGTAGAAAGGGAGAAAGGCTCTTTTTGTATTTTGTGCAGAAAGGGAGTGGTTTTTCCTTTTCTTTTTTGAAAGTTGATGTGGGTGATTTTTTTTGATTATGGGAATGGTTATATCCTTCTTGTGTAAGAAAGGACTGCCTACGTATCCACCTGAAGAAGTGAAATCAAACCATGATCGTAGTTCGAAATGTTTTGTAAATTTTGATTGGGTTTTGTGGTTGTATTCCTCATGTATAAGAGGGACTGCCTACGTATCCACCTGAAGAGGTGAAATCAAACCATGCTCGTAGTTCAGGGGTTTTGTGAATTTGTTTTAGTGCAAATGGATGTTGCCTTTGACAGATCAAAGGACATTCGAAACAGGCAAGGTGCCGCAACTTAGACTCGATAAAACATGCAATTTCAAATCAGAACGCGTTTGAGGAACGTGACTTGAAAAGGGTTAAGGTGGACGCTAGTTGTAAAACTAGGCTTGGATCGTTGATTGCTATGATTCAAGGGTAGTATTTCTTGAGTTGGTCTAGGTTGGTCAGGTTTGTAAAATCCTCCCCATCTTGGTCACTCAGTCTCACTGCGTCTCCCGAAAGTATTTTGTTGACTAGGTATGGGTCGGCCCAGTTAGGTTTGAATTTTCCCCTCGGATCGACGCGTAGCGGTGTCCGGACCGACTTGAGGACCAAGTCGCCTTCCTGGATATTCTTGGGTTTGACCCTCTTGTTGAATGCCCATTGTATATGTTATTGGTATAGCTGGACGGGCTAAAACGAATTAAAGACGAATTAAAACAAAATTATGTCAAACTAGGTTAAATTCTGAAGACGGAAACGATTTGAAAGGCGTGACAAACTGGAAATAAACGGTAAAAATATGTACAAAGGTGAATCACAGATACTTGATATGAACGAATCGAGTCTCTAAAAATCCGGGTTTGATTTAATGGTGAAACCCGCAAATATTGAATATAAGGGATTTAAACCGTAAATAAAATATGATATTTATTAAGAGCATGTTAAAAGATTATTATGTATGAATGAAAGAAATAAAATAAGAAATGAGAACAAAAGGGACGAAATCATCAGAGAACCGAGGAAGAAGAAGAAAGGCAGGAACTGCGGCAGCCTCTGGAAGAGGCGCATCAGATGTTACGACCCTTCGAAGAGGTGCAACAGTTGCTGCGTTTCTTCTCGACGTCTGCCCACTGTTAATCCGTAAAAACAGTTTAATGAAAGGGTTTTATAAGTCGATTATAGACATACTTTTAACGTAAATCTTACATTAATTAGTACAAAAAATAAAATACAATAAAAAATGGGATTTACACCCTCAGACTTACATGTTTGACGAAACGCGATTAACTAAGTTACCGTTTTAGTGATTGCTCGACTCGAATGTATGTAGAAAGTGCCCTCGTAAGAGGATTTAGACTAAGTTGATTGATGTGTTGTGGTCAAATTGGTCGGTCATGTAACATAACTATTACACAGAATGATCTGAGCTTACGTGGTCGATTGATTAAGCACGTAGACGTCAAAAGCTTAGAGCACGGACTTTGAATGCAAAGGGAGAAGAGAAGGGCGGACACTCGCGTGAAAAATATGTGGAACGAAGGTCCCTATTTATACTACAAAATATGGAGAGTTATGGAATGACTCAAACTTTGGAAAGAAATCACGGAAAAATCTGAAAACACGCAGAAAAGAGCTGGGGAAGAGGCGTAGCAGCTGCTGTGATCCTTCGAAGAGGCGCAACAGGTGTTGCGTCCTTTCCCCAGAGGTGGAAGAAAGATTTCCGCGTTTCTTTTAGGGAATTGCGGTGGATCTCAACTTCCTTATTCTTTAAAATAAGATTTTCGGGATATATTTTACCAAAAGATATAAAATTATTTTTATTGAATAAAAATATCCGGAATATTCTAGGACATTCCGACTCGGCATTTTCAACGATTTATTAGAAAATTGAAGCGGTTTTTGACCCGGACTCCAAATGAACTCTAATTACTATAAAAAAAAACCGTATCGACGCGTAGATAACAACAAAGGGGTAGACACAAGTATTTAAGCTATCACTTGACGATAAACTTACAAATTGTTATAAATCGTTCAGTATACCAAACATGTGGCCCAATCATCACCGGGTTATTTGCGGGAGGTGCATAAATGAGGTATCTACTGCTGGGACGCGCGGATCTTTGCCAAGACGAGCGGATTTCGGCTGGGGATGCTCAGATTCTCCTGGGGACACTCGGGTTTACAACAGCGTGGATTTAAAAATTTGAAGAATGTCTGGAAGCGCAGTTTGTTCTCAAGACGAGCGGCTCCATGTCTGGGACGGGCGTCTTGTATACGATGTGTGCAGATTTTGTAACAGACCTCTTTATTCAATTCAAGCACTCTCAAGACCCACGTCCTAGAGCCAGGACGCTTGGATCACAATCAGCTCGAGCGGATTCCCTCCTGGGACGCTCGTATTCTTCTCTACACCCACGAGCTAAGTTCTGCCCGTGGGGATCTCCTTTCCTTAAGTTATCCTTTCTTCATTTCCTTTGTTCATTGTTACGGACGCACTACGAATGCTAGGTTTGCCTAAGCAAATGCTATCCCCACACTAGATCAAACACTACACATCAAAACACGTTAAAATACCTCCCTCACCTACTCTCATATCAAAAAACTTGATTAAAGTTTGAAATTGCAAATCCAAAAATGACAAAAATGCAATAAAGGAAATAAAATGCTAGTTAAAGGGTTAGAATATTTTAAAATGGTGGTTTAGGGAGGACTCCACCAAACTCTCATTCTTTGATGAGACGTCAAGGGGGCAAAGCCAAAGTGTTGTTGATGTTGTTGAACACCTTGTAGAAGTAATCAAAGGCTTGTTCATTTTCATTATAAAGATCTTGCATAGATCTTTGCACATTGTGTTCTTGATGGTGGTGACCCGAGTCAAGATGATGACTAGGATCAACAAAGCCTTGGTACTGTCTTTATCAAAGAACATTGTTTCCGTTGCCATGTTAGACATGGAAGGATTTTCTTTTGCTATTAAGAATAATTGTTGTGAAATTTCTGAGAATAACTTGGCCATAGGCCAAGGCATTTCAATTAATGGCATTTATGTTCTTGAAACTTTAAACTCCAGCAAAGATATCTATAAAATACAATCCAAAAGACTCATAACAAGTGATCCAAATGATTTTTACATTTGGCTTTGTCGATTAGGCCACATAAATGAGAAATGCATTAAAAGGCTAGTGTCCACTTGATTTATTGGACCATTTGATTTTCAATCATATGGAATATGCGAATCTTGTCTCCTTCGCCAAATGATTTGTACTCCCTTTAGTGGTAAAGGGACACGAGAAAGTGATTTGTTGGGACTAATACATGCCGATATATGTGGTCCAATGAGCATCACCGCAAAGGGAAATTATGACTACTTTGTCACTTTTACCGATGATTAAGTAGATATGGGTATGTTTACTTAATTAAATATAAAGTGAAGCATTTGAGAAATTCAAAGAATTTCTAAATGAAGTAGAGAACCAATTGTACAAAAAGAATTAAAGCATTACGATCCGATCGTGGTGGCAAAGATCTAAGTAATGAATTTGATTTATTATATATGGATTATGACCTTGTGTCACTACCTATAAGATCAAACTAATATGAGTCGGGTTAAGTTGTTGAACTTTTGGGGATTTTTATTTTAATCTAGAGGGTCAACCTTAAGATACCTAAAATAGAGAGTCTATATAGCAAATGAAATGGATCAGGCTCGTATACTACATGAATCAAGCTGCCATAATAGAGCCGGTCTATTTATGAGCTAACACGTTAGTCTAGACGAACTTGTATTACTTCACCACATATGTTTGTAACTCACAAAGCTATGTCATAAGAAGATAGAAGTATTTCTAAGAAATAGAGTGGGAGTAGATCGTCACAAACATGTTTTATAGTTAATGTGTTACTTTTCGAAAGTAATGGAATTATGACCTATTGAATGATCAATTGCAAGCACACCCAAATCGACTTTGTTATATAATAGCCATAGCATTACAATCTCAAGAGTAGATTTACTTTATGGCGATGGTCTATTTAAAGTAAATAGAGCTTTAGAGTACCTAAATGCATAGATTGACATGAAGATGTTAATCAAAATAAAACATGTTAGGAATTGCCACATTTCATTTTGATGAAGAATGGCAAATGATATTAAAAATTCGCTTTTCTAGAGTGGGAATTTAGAGAAGGATGTGTATGGAACACAAAACTTTAAATAAAGATCTAAGAATCCTAACACATTATGCAAAGCTTACTTAAGCGATCCTAGAATGGTGTTAAGAAACCATCAAAGGATTATAATAATCATATTTTTCGTTCATGTGATAATTGAGAATGGTTTCATTCACATAATTAAGAATCATGTTTATACATAAAGTTAAGTGGGAGTCAGAATTATTTTTTCATGTCTTCTCTGTAAAAGAGTGATTGGGAGACTAGGAAAAGGTGTAATGTATTCTAGATTTCCGAATCTATGTGTTAAATTTGAAAGAATATTGACATAGAGTCGAGAGCCTTATGATGATAAGTTCTTTCATATCTGCTTAACATCAACAATGTTGAGTGTGACACCCCCATATACCAAGGAGCCTTAACAAGACCTTCCCTAGCATATAATGGCTTCACCATCTCGGTTGCCCGAGGACAGTAATAATCAAATGTCGATAAAAGAACAATTAAGTTACATTATAGCGATTAACAAAACTAAGAGACATATATATAACGGTACAACTCAAACTACTGTCAGCTACGTGGACTACTTTTGTCATTGTAATTCATAAAAGACTCATCCCGCCAAGCACCCAGCTAACATCTAGATCACAACCTGCTAAGACTGACTGCTCACCATAAGGGATCACGGCAGACACAACATAAACAAACAACAAGACAAACCACACAAGGTCAGTAACTACAGAAACACACCAACAACGGCACAACATAAGTACAGCATAACATACACACAACACATCTCCTCCAACCAATTTCCGTCACCGACTGTCCAATGGACCAGCCCTGCCAGTGGGGGACCGCAGCCGTACCCACCAAATCCCCGCTCATCATACCGAGCGATAAACCCATGTCCATTAATGTGCACATCCCCTCCCGTGGCGGGTTCCACTAAGGGCGAACTACGCGCGTGAAGTCACTCCCGCAAGTGACTCCACTCAGCGGAGGACGCACTTCGAGAACCAGAGACAAACAAACACAATCAGCTGTACCACAACAACGACAACGAAACAACACAATACCAACCAACTATCACAATCAGACAAATACACCGACACTACAACAACCAAACCACATCAAAAGACACTCTAGACAATCAACAGTACTGAGTAGGCGAACCTACCTTTAGCCAACCACAGCGATCCCATGACCGATCACATGATACCAATCAACCAAGCAATACACCTATACAAACAGTATTATCATCTATTAATATTACTACAACCCTAACTGAAAACACAACGACAATGATGATGACGATGACATACCTACGCATAGCAATCCGGCGTCAAGACCGCTACCAGACTCAAGCCACCCATCCCCATGGCATAAGCATATTCAAGGACCTCAAAGGACGGAACTATGGTGAATGGAAGAAGAAGAGACGGCATCTAAGTTTAGGGAAGAGATACGGAAATGATTTGCGGTTTCTCGAAACATGATTTATAATTCCCCACTGCAAACCCATTACTCCATCGAGCAACTAACTTACTCGATCGAGTGACCCCTACTCGATCGAGTTCCCAAGCTACTCGATCGAGTAGCCTCAGCTAGATCGAGTCTCACATAAACCCACACTCATACCGTGACAAAGCATCGCTCATAAGGTTTTCGTAGGTCAAGACATGCATCTAAGGTCGGTCTACGTCAGAAGTTTGACTCATCCTCTCCCGCGACACACGACAACGAAAACAAGGTCATCACCATCGTTTACCCGACATAGGTCACATATCAGTTTAGAAATACCATCCCCTTACGTATGTTCATCAGACATCATTATCATCCACCTTAGCACACAATACACAACACGACCCTCACATGAACGACTAGCACAACTACCATCTGCACTTACTACATACTATAATTCAAACGTACATCAACACAACTATCGGAACATACACTTTCATTCATTACTTGACAACCATTGCTAGCTACAAAACATACCACATAACGGTCCTTGCATAGATTCACAACAACACATGTTACTGATTCACACCATAAAGCTTTTATTTCACTCTATTACTTTAACCATACAACCCAGCTCCCTTAAAGACAACCCCACTATTGCAAACAACATCAAATTGTCTAGCTAACACAGCAAATAGTTACTTGAAAATAAAGTATACGACATGCTATTTTGTTCACCGATTATAACTCTTACTCAATTACCCAAAGATCCACTATAAAACCATTCAAACAAAGATAAACATACTTTAAAATACCACAAAATACTATAAAATTGTTATAATTACGTCATGTTTCCTTTGAAACATTCCTCTTCCCCTCTTAAAAGGAACTCCGTCCCCGAAGTTCGCCATCAAACAACTTCCATGTCCCTCAAACCGATACGTATTATATCATTTTGACATTACTTATGAACCACAAAACAACCTTGATTCACGCTAACCAAACCTACTCCTTGACATTACACAATTTAACTCGTATAAACGTAAAACCACTGAGAGTATGTAGCACACCGCAAGATATATTATTACAAACTAGCGGCAAAGTCACCAATTATTTGTTATACGATCATACTAATTATGTTACAACATTATAACCATTGTATTCTATTGGTCCCATTCGACTTGATATAGCCTACAAAGTTATACAAATACCACCAAGAATTGTGCGAATTGACCAATATGCATATTCGACTCATGACAGTCACGACACTTTTTGACATTACGTACACATGACCCATATCCCTTAGATCATGCTTGGTGGATGCTTGAGATTGAAAGTAAGAAACACACTTAACACTAATTAATTCACTTCTCTCTCTAGTTTTAATAATACATTTACTAATTCATTATCATACACAATTAACACCACCATCTGTCTTATACTTCAAATTTTATGAAAATTTTGTAAACACTTTTTCTGTTTTAGCTTTTTTCGTTTTTTTTTTCGAGACAAGTTTTCGACATTTTAGGATTTTACGAGTGTAATTCTAACAGCAAAAAATGTAATTTTAAGGAATGTTTACGAGAATTTTGCGTTTTACAAGTTTAATTTCGGTCTTTTTCGAGTGATTTTGACGAATAATATTTTGAATTTTCGTAATTTTATCACAAGATATTGTAATTTTAGCATTTTACGAGTGTTATTTTAACGACAAAAAGTGTTATTTCAGCCCATATAAGTGTAATTTCAGCCCAATGAGATTGTTATTTTAGTCGAGGAGAATGTAATTTTAGTCCAGGAAAGTGTAATTTTAGTCCAGAAAAGTATAATTTAAATCCACTGAGAATGTAATTTTAGTCCATTGAGAGTGTAACATTAGTCCAGGTAAGTGTAATTTCAGTCCAATGAGACTATTATTTTAGTCCAAGAGAATGTAATTTTAGTCCAAGAAAGTGTTATTTTAGTCCAGGAAAGTATAATTTCAGTCCACTGAGAATGTAATTTTAGTCCATTGAGAATATAACCAAGTCCATTGAGAGTGTAAAATTAGTCCAATAGAAGTAAGTGTAATTCCAACAGAAAAAGTGTAATTTTAGCAGAAAAAAGAGTAATTCTATCAAAAAAAAGAGTAATTTTAGCAAAAAAAAAAAGACTAATTCTAGCAGAAAGTGTAATTTCAGCAGAAAAAAGAGTAATTCTAGCAGGAAAAAGAGTAATTTTAGAAAAAAGTGTAATTTCAGCAGAAAAAAGAGTAATTCTAGCGGGAAAAAGAGTAATTCTAGCAGCAAAAAGAGTAATTCTAGCAGAAAAAAGAGTAATTGTAGCAGAAAAAGTGTAATTATAGCAAAAAAAAAGTGTAATTTTAGCAGAAAAAAAGTTTAATTGTAGCAGAAAAAAAGTTTAATTGTAGCAGAAAAAGAAAAAGTAATTGTAATTCTAATTGAAAAAAGTGTAATTCTAAGATGAAAAAAAGAGTAATTGTAGCAGAAAAAAAAAGTGTAATTCTAACAGAAAAAAGAGTAATTCTAGCAGAAAAGAGAGTAATTCTAGGAGAAAAAAATGCACATCTAAGATGAAAATCAACAAATAACCTTAGATTTATTTATTAGATCTAAGACTAAAATAAACCGATCTAATATAACAACAATTGAAGAAAAATGAGGAGATGACATTTTAAATATATCTAAGATTAAAATTAAAAGATCTCACAAAATTAAACAACTTATGTGAGATCTTTTTTTTCGATCTATTTCAAAAACCTAGATCTAAAATTTAAAAAATAATGAGAAGCCAACAATCAGAAAGAATAAAAAATGAAAAACAAAACGAAACACAGATCTAAAACAATCGGCTTTCACTAAAACAATACTTAAACTATTAAAAAAAATGAGAAGATCTGATTTCAGCAGATCTCGTTTTTGCTATTTGACTTTTACTCAAACAATACTAAACTATTAAAAAAAAAATGAGAAGATCTGATTTCAACCAAGTATGATATCACCAAATATCACCATCACACACAGAAAAAAAGCGTTATTTTAAACAACAAAAGTATAATTTTAAAAGAAAAAAGTGTAATTTTAACAAGAAAAAGTGTAATTTTAACAGTGTAACTTTAATAGGAAATAATGTAACTTTAATAGAAATTAGTAGAAAAAAGTGTAATTTCAATAGATCTCAAAAAAATTTGGAAAAAAGTGGTGGGGGTAAGAATCAATAAATGGAAAATTAGTTTGTGTTTCCGTAGAGCAAATCTGATATTTTTTTTTATATCAAAAACCATTTACTGTCAAACAATAAATGTTTGAGATTAAAATTAGCTTGTTTGAGATTAAAATATCAGCTTGTTTCGAGATCAAATGAATAAATTATCATATTTCATATCAAAAACCGATCTCAAAAACCGACCCAACCAAAAAAAATATCAGATTTGATATTTTAAAAGCGTGTAAAACTCAGATCAAAAAAATAAGACGGACTGAAAAAGTGAATGTGACTTTTGAATCAAATTAAAGATTGTGAAGAGTTGACTAATTGATTTGAGCAAAGTCACATGTGCCTCGTTAGCCCCATAACTCCAATTAACAATGAAATTTCCACTTTTGCAGGCTTTAGTACCCATCTTC
This sequence comes from Silene latifolia, assembly GCF_048544455.1. Lineage (NCBI taxonomy): Eukaryota > Viridiplantae > Streptophyta > Magnoliopsida > Caryophyllales > Caryophyllaceae > Silene > Silene latifolia. The sequence goes on along the minus strand of NC_133538.1, from coordinate 484,244,194 downwards.
AATAATGTCCAACCATGGCTTCTTCATCCAGCCATGGAAGCTACAACATAGCACTGTCACTCTCCCCTGTCGTGGTGGTCGACAACCATGCCCAACCACGAACACCCACCACTATCGCTCCCACCCTCACTAACAACCCAAAAAAAGGAAAAAAAAGCACAAAACAAATTCAGATCTGCGCTAGAGGTGTCGGTTGAAGGTGTGTTTGCTGGTGGTGGTGTCGGCTGGTGGGTATGGATGGTGGTGCGTCATTGGGTTGTGAGTAGGTGGTGTGGTGGGGGATAATGGTGTCGGCGTGAGCAGGTGGCGGCAGGTGGGAGGTGGGCGACAGATCTGGTTTGTGGGTGGTTGTAATACTCCGTATTTATGAGTCTTGGGGTACTCTATCGAGTAGGCCTTACTCTGTCGAGTAAGGGAGTTTTGCGAAATAAAATAGTTTCTGACCTGTTGGGTACTCGATCGAGTAACTAGGGTACTCGATCGAGTAAGGGGGTACTCGATCGAGTAGCCTTGGGTACTCGATCGAGTAGCCGGTTTACGGGGAGTTTTTCTCGGGTTTTGTTAATTATGCGATTAAGATATATAACCTTCCGTCATTGTTTCTAAATCACTTTTGCAAAACCTAATTTACTGTTTAAGAGAGAACGCAAGTACGTTCTTAATCCTAATCGCATTGTTGACAACTCCCGGAGCTTGAGAGGTCGGATTCCATCGTTCTTTATACCTTTGTGATCCTTGCGTCGAGGGTAAGATCTGCATACCAATTGTATAGTATTTCGTCAAGTTTCGTTAAACCCTAATTTTGGGATTGGGGGTTTTTATGATTTGTTAAGGTTAGATTGTGATTATGTGATTATGTGATAGGAGAAGGATTTGTAAAGGAGAGGTTTTGAGACAATTTGCTAGATCGTCTGATGATTGTGTTGCTTTCCAGGTAGGATTTCCTACTCAGTATTAGTCCCATAATGGGATGATTGTTGATGTGTTGAGATTGATTGTTTGATATAGTAATTGTATTGCGACGGCTGTGATTGTGATTGTACACTGTTGATAGATTCAGACGGTTGTTGATATTGTGATTGTGATTGGTTGCCTATGGTTCTCGAGATGCGTTGTCGGCTGAGTGGAGTCACTTGCGGGAGTGGCTTCACGCCCTAGTTTCGCCCTTCGTGGAACCCGCCACGGAAGGGGATGTGCACATTAATGGACAGGGTTATCGCTCACTATGTGGAGCGGGGATTTGGTGGGTACGGTGGGGTCCCCCACCGCGGCGGGCTGGTCCAAAGGTGGACATCGATGATTGAGATGATTGGAGTTGGTTGGTTGTGTATGTGTGACGGTTAAGCTGTCTGTTTATCTTATTGTATATATATATGTGGTGAATTTTGTGATTAGTACTGACCCCGTTTAAATGTTTTAAAAACTGTGGTGATCCATTCGGGGGTGGTGAGCAGTGCTTGGCAGGTATATCTTGGATACGCGTGGGATCTAGCTGGGGATGGAGTCATCACATATCAGAGTCTTTAGTCTTCCGCTGTGTTTGTTAGGAGAGTTCCTTTCAGTTGGTTTATAGTTTGAGAGCAGTTGTATTTTGCTTACAGTTGGTTTTGTTATGTAATCACTTAACTTGTTTAATAAAGTATGTTTCTTCATTGTCTTATGATTATCATGCCTCGGGTAACCGAGATGGTAGCATCCTTATACCTGAGTGGTCCTGGTAAGGCACTTGGAGTATGGGGGTGTTACAAATGGTATCAGAGCGACGATCCTGAAACCTGTAACCAATGAATCTAATGAATCTAGGGAGTCAATTAAAATGAACCCGGGGTAAAGGTTGTAGGAGCTAATGCAAAGACTTGGGAGACGTCCTAAAGTCGCGAACTCGCCCTACAATTTTGAACCGGTCACCATGGGACATGTGTCGGGATCGTTATGTGCTTATTGTGTGCTGTGTGTATCTATGTAGTAGTATGTTGTATGAATTGATGGATGAAAGATGATAATGACGTGAATTGTATGTTGGTTGATTGTAAAGCATGAAAGTATAATTATTGATACATGTAATTTGACATATTATAATTATGTAAGGAAAAGTGTTTTGTCTATATATATATATATATATATATATATATAAAGCGATGTGTAAGTATACATGTTGTTGTTGTCGTGTTGAGTAAAAGTACAGAAGGTTGGGAGTGTGAATTGAACATGTGCTGGGTGAATATGTTGAACGAATATGGTGGATAAATATGTGGTATGATGGATGAAATAGTGGAAAAAGATGTTGTTAGGCATGTTATATAATGAAAGTTATTTTATATAATGAAAGTTATTTTAGGCAACGTGGTATGGTAACATGGTTCCGATTAGGCATGTTATATAATGAAAGTTATTTTATAATGTTGTTATGCTAGTAACATGTGAATAGGGGACTTGATGTCATGTATTTGTGATTTTGTTTACGGAAAAGTGATAGAATAAAAACATGTGGGTAAGTCATAATTGGCAAGTTAGATAAATTATGTGCATGATGAATGTTGTTGCTTGGCTTTTGAAAATAGTAACATATGATTATGAATACTGGTTTTATGGGTTTTGGACTGGTTTTGTTTGCTTCGTTGTTGTTTAAGCTATTTGGAAGTAAAAATCAAATAGTTATGTCGTCTGATTACAGCAAAGTTGTCTTTAAACTGTTATAACTTGAGATTCATAAATGATTTTGATGTGATTCCAATTGGAGGTGATAGCTTGTCCTTTTACGATTCTAACGATAGGTCACACGCCCAAAACGACCAAGTAATGAGTGAGTTATGACTGTTTTACGAAAACTGGACAGTGCTGAGAAATGCGTAGGTACTCGATCGAGTAGTCTTGGTACTCGATCGAGTAGGGGGTACTCGATCGAGTACGTCAGTTACTCGATCGAGTGTCCCTGGTAATTTGTTTTACGTGCTTCTGATCTTCACCTACTCGACCGAGTAAGTCCCTTACTCGATCGAGTGGCTCCGTCTCGATCTAGTGACCCTGTTTTGGGTCATATGCTTATCTTTTGACATTTGTTGCATATTATGTTTAATTCAAAGGTAATATTTTGCTTCTTTATGCACCGTTTTATATGTATATTGATCCTGATGCGTAAGTTACCCAATCTTATTGTGTAGTGAGTGGCACCTGTGGTGAGTAGGAGTTCGGTGGGAGGACATGGGTTCTATGTGTTGTGATAGATAGTGGAAAAAGAAAAGGGAGATTGGTATGGCTTAATTGAGGCATAGAGCATGTTTTGTGAGACGGGATGAGTGATATGATTGTGTGTTGAGTAATGTAAGAATAAGTGAATGTGGGCAAAGAGTGATGCAAGTTTAAGGAACGTGAGAATGAAAAGATTGAAAGAAAGGATGTGGATAGTAGCAACCGGAGATGTATAACGAATTATGGAGGGAGATGGTTAGAAATAGAGTTGAGTAAGAATATATGTAATGAAAGGTTGTTTTAGAGGAATTGAGAAGAGTGGTATATAGCGAACTTAATGGAGGCATGTCGCGACGTAGAGTTGCAGATAGTGAGTGAGTTTGGGAGATTTGGTTCATTAATAAACGAAACTAATGTGTGACTTCCTTGAGCAAGTAAGTCATGAGAGATCAGGGTGAGTAATAGCATGAGGTGGTCTGGACTGATTTATGTTAAGTGTGTGTAACACCCCGGTTTATAAAAGAAGTCCTCGTCAAGACATTCTCTAATAAAACGGACTGTTACCATCTCGGTTTCCCGAGGTAGTGAATAACAAATTAAACTCCAAGGCAATTTATATAAAATTTTAACTTAATTATTACAAAACTTCTTTTCAACTCAAATTACAAGAACTGACATAAATAAAAGTGAAAGTCTTCTAGATGATGATCTAGCTACTAAGTCGTCTGATCCAGTGTCTCACGCCCATTAAGCTCCCGTCCTATCTCTTAAACCTGTCAAGTCTGCTCCCCATAAAACGGTTCATCACAGGTGTTCACGAATACACAGGGTCAACCACGAGGTTGAGTAGGGAAAACAATACAACAATAAAATATGATATGCATGATACTCCGTCACCTCCATCTTCATCTCAACTCATCACACACATCTCATACCCCGGACAACCCAGCCATACCGATCCCCGGTAGACTATATATCGACCGAAGCCGATCTGCTAGCTCAACAGCTGAGGACACCAGGGCAAGTCTGCGAACCCGCTGGGCCTTATCACAACATCACATCGTGTCTCAACATCGTCACCACCACATCATCCTCCAACTCCAATGCATATGAAATGTTCAACAAGAATTAATGCAATGCCATATGTATATAAATCACCGAACCGATAAATCATAAAGTCATGCCATTTTACCCGATGTTGTGATATCATACTCAATACGATCAAATCAATCAATCACCTTCCCGAATATAAATGATAACGAAATTCAACCACCATGAAACAAGTTAACACAATTTGATCAATAACGATAATAAGACAAGTGTATTTCCCTACCTCAAAGTGCCAAAGAATTCCAATTAAGCGATTAAGCGATCCGTAAATAAAGCAACGAATCTGATTATCGATCCTTCACGAATCCGTCACCTAAAACAATTATAATATTTATAATTACTAACTACTAAATATAGCAATCTCCCAAAATAGAAGCTTTCCCGAAATACAATCCCGACACCAACTTATGCCCAACTGGTAACTAAAATAACCCGATTAATATTTGACTCAACTTCCCAATATAGGCAGTTATTAAAGTATAATTTCTTAAAATGGAAACTTTCCCGATATAGTAACTTTTCTCTTTTAACAAACCCGACTCAAAAATCCGTCTTTAATTATTTTAATACACTCGGGAATTAATTAAATAAATTATTTAAATGACTCGGGATTAAATTAATTAATTAAGAACACGATAACTTAAATAATAAAGCGAATCAAACCCGACTACACACGCACCCTCTTCAACTCGACACAACTCCTCACGCGCCGCCTGAAAACACCACGACAACCACCAGCCGTGTTCCCCACTTCGACCCCACCACCAACGACCACCACCAGCCTGGTCGACTGCCGCCGGCGAGTCGAACCAGGGCTGGCAATCTGGCCGGTTCACCGTGCATCATCACCAAACCCCTCTGTTTCTCTCCTTTCCTCCACCGCAACCAACACCATATCCCTGCCCAACTACCACCGTCTTACTCTCCGTCAACCCACGCCCACAGACACCATAGCACCACCGTTTCGACCTCCCCCTAGTCCACGGTGGTGCCACCCAAACCATACCCGTCTAAAACTCCCCTGAAAACCCGTATTATAACCCATTTAACCACCCCTGTCGCTGCTGCCTTCTTCCGCCACTATCACCACCAACAACCACCCTAAACACCACCACTACACTCGCCCCTTACCACCCTACTCCCTTACTCTTCCAACAACCACCAGCAATTCCCCAACAAGACACGAAAATACCCCCAAAAGCCCGACATCAATTCGAAAAACAGAGAAGGGGATTGAATGCTTACCCTGCCGCCACCACAACAGCCACCACGGCCACCCACGACCGTCGACAATAGTCCCTAGCTCCTCCCTGCCGTGCCATCAACACTCACGCTCTCTCTCTCTATCTCGTTTTGCGTGAAAGGCTGAGATCTAAGCTGAAGAAAAGAGGGAGGCGGGTTGAGGGTGTGTGTGATGAGGGAGGCGGGTTGGTTAGGGTATTTAGGGTTAGGGTTAGGGTTAAGGTTAGGGCTTAGGGTTAAATGGGCTGGACGTGTATTGGGCCAGCTCAAATGGGTCAATGTTTAATTGTTTAGCTCACCTTTCGAATTCCTTTTAAACCCGTCTTAATTAACTTATATCGATACAACGCGAGTTAATTAAAATAACTTATCATAATTATCGACTCGACAATTTACCCGACTTAATTGGTAATATAAAATGTATAATAATTAATATATAATAATATCCGTTTAATAATATCCGTTTAATTTATTATATAAAAATACGGGGTATTACAGTCTTCCCCCCTTAAAATGAACTTCGTCCCGAAGTTCGCTCCCATACTCAAACCTCAAAAGGGTATTGCATATCGTACTTACGGACGTCACGCATTTCTAAATCGGTTAACACATCAATTAAACCTAACAAATACGGAATGTTACATTCTGCCCTCCTAAAAATAAACTTCGTCCCGAAGTTTAACTCATCATTACTTAACCAACTAACTATAATTAATAACTACCTGAGAACACAATTGTATAACAACTAAATATTCATCTGTGAACACCATCATCTTCCATTTAAATTCCAATCTCCAACTCAAGTAACTCGATAACCATGGTTTCACTGGACCGCAAATGTAACTCGGCACAAAGGCCCCACAATTCATAACTCAATACCAGTAGTTTAACTTATACTCTCCTTTTACACATCAACCAACTAAAGAAGTAGGAATAAAACATATAGAACGCATTTGCATAGGTACCCCCACAACGAAATATCCACTTGATAAAGACTACAATCTACAAACAAGTGTAACATAAACCTTAAGATTTTACAATCCTACCCAACTAAAAACATGGTTACGTCCTCGTAACCTTCATTATTAATACCAAAGTTCTCAACTACTGCTAACAACTGAAAGAGGATAAAAGATTCTCAACTCTCGCTTAAGTTAACTAATCCTTACCAAAGACAATCGATATGCAAGCTCTCTCAAGGAAGCTACCGTTACCCGTAGAATCATTAGTAATTATTTATTTTATCAATCATTGTAATCTCATACCTTAGAAACATAGGGAATCAATCAACATGAGAAAAGAATTAGGGTCAAAACTTGATAACTCGATTTTTGAAAATTTATAACCTAATAGGTCCGATCTGACTTTCCTTTTCTTAATTGTTCAGATTTAGGTCAAGACACAGAATCACCGATAAAATGAAGACACCATTTTCGCAGTACTTATCGTCCCAGAAATATTTTTAATCCTCATAGCAAAGGTTTGGTATTTATTCATGAATGACGAATGCACATTGATTGGCAAATTTTATAACTTATTGGTCGAGTCACACAAGTGATTAAACAACGATATTGGAAAGGTAACATACAAGACTATCATACATAAAATTTTCGTTCTTGGTTTTAATTATATTTAGATCAGTATCAACACAATGACGAAAAGATTAGATGTATTTAACTACACCAATTTTACAAATATTCATTATATGTTATGCTAATATCAACTTACCATGTTAACACATAACTCCCTTAAATCACCACATTACCTTTCCCGTTTGACATTTGTAACTAACCACAACCCACCAATTCGCTAAATGAACAAACCACATGACTAAATTATCCCACTACTTATGACTCCGTTCTAGTTTCATTCCTCCAGACTAGCAATTATCATGGAACCATACCACCAGACATTGGCTGGAAATCTCATTCCGAATTTATACTCACACGACAAAATTTAATTTCATTTTCAAAACTTTTACTTTCATACTGAACGGTGAATAATTTTCTTAACATAAATCTTATAACAGAGCCGTCATAGAATCCATTTACAGCTTACTACGAAACTCGAAATCAGATAAACTTAATTCAATTCCTTTAAACAAAACAAGCTTAGGTGTCGACTCATATATCGTAATTTACAGGTTCATCTTATTCATTTCAGTCCTATCTTTACTAATGAGCGACTATTACTTCAATCATCAGGATTTTAGTTGCACTTCTTTACTCGATTATTTTCACTACTCAATTAAACGTAACTATAACGACTTTCATTTAAACCAATGTATATCATGTGAATCATAAAAAGGGTTATCCCATTATAATTGCTAATATAATTATCATAACAATCTCTATTAGAACATAATTGATAATAACGACTCGAGAATATAGATATGTCAAATGTCGTGTTAAACAATTTCCTTTATATCACGCCCATACAATTGCAAGAATCACTTTAGCATTTTATGAAAATATAATAACGAACATATTCAATAATGAATAACAACACGGTTTATTTTCATGTTATAGGCTGAGGTCCTACTGAAATAATTTAATGAAATAAAAGTTATGAGTATAACTATAGGCACATAAACTCAAATGAAAGACATTAGAACTCAGAGGCATCCTATATGTGTGAACATTTAGACATAATTATTATAATTGTTCATGCAAGTGTATAATTAGAATAATCAAATTATCATTTAACGCTATCACCTTTACCAAGATATGACAATGTAGTTTTATATTTATATATATATATCCGACCATTATGCAAATATGATGAACGCACTAGAAATATTAAAACATGCCAAATGTATATAACGTATGCAAACAACTGGACTCGTATAAACATTTCACCCTTGATAAAAATCAAATTAAGTTATCCCATTTTACTCATACTATCATGCCAAGAATGTTATCAACTAAGTTTAATTTTATCACTTGTTAAGACACATAACTACTGAACATGCGTGCTACTGTCGTTATATAAAACATTATAAATTCACATTATTAAAGCTCATGAATTAACCAAACAATTGTATGAAACTCAACCTAGAACACACAGTTTACAAGTCATGTTTCACGTTCTAACTTTCAAAGATCACGAATAAATAACCGTTCGATTAAAACTTGATTCATATTATTTTTATAAAACACAGAGAGTTAAAAACGCAGGGGAAAAATAATTAGGTCTACAGCACAAGAATTTCATTTTTAAAGAATTTTACAACTCAGTTGGTCTAAACAAACATGTGACAACAATTGGTCCAAAAACTTGGGTCAGTTTGTAAAATTTATCATTTAATATTGAAACATCAAGATTTTTTTCGTAGCTTATTAATTTGAACACGTATGTGAATTTTACGATCGATGGAGTTGGAATTTATGCGACAATTATTAATACCATTTAAATGAGGATTTTATAAGATCATTGGTCAAACATCACTACACGGGAACTTCCTAACCACAGTTCACTAAAGTATTTATTACTCCTAATCCGTATATCATATAAGCATGAAACCAACGTCAAATGAACACTAACTCACGAGGCTATCTCTCATAAAATTTTCATCGATGGGTAATAAACAGAAAAGAAATGGCAGTAAGGTCAATTAAAGAGGAACATCAACCAAAACAAGTTTCATCACTAAGTCTTTCATTTCCTATGTCCCAATTCTTACAACTATACTATCGATACTAACCCATACCAACTTAGATCTCACAATGTACTTACGTAAACATATACCCCATAGAATCCCTTCGCATCTCGATCTACTCATTACATCTAAATCACGATTGTGATGACTAAAGATATGAAATTCTATCGTGTTTCTTATTACTATCACAAGACTATACTAACATGGCTTCGGGATCACATAACCGCATATTACTTAGTCAAAGTAGGACTATCAACACATCATTCATACAATTTACTTACCGTAGCGTTGTCCTGCAATAATCAATGTATCAATCGATTAACACTTAGGCAACGATATATGAATTTCCTGTTCATCCTCAAGCAACTATTCTACCCTTTCTCTCGTATACACTCATGGTTTCCGGTTCAACCGAGAGGACCACTTTGGTTCGGTGTGAGGGGGGCCCTAACTCATACCTTACCGTAGTGTGCTCCTAACGATTCTATCCCGGTTCATTTTATTTAGACACATCCTATGTTCATTGGGCTCATTGGTTCGGCCCGAGGATCGTTCGCTCCGATACCACTTTGTAACACCCCGGTTTATAAAAGAAGTCCTCGTCAAGACATTCTCTAATAAAACGGACTGTTACCATCTCGGTTTCCCGAGGTAGTGAATAACAAATTAAACTCCAAGGCAATTTATATAAAATTTTAACTTAATTATTACAAAACTTCTTTTCAACTCAAATTACAAGAACTGACATAAATAAAAGTGAAAGTCTTCTAGATGATGATCTAGCTACTAAGTCGTCTGATCCAGTGTCTCACGCCCATCAAGCTCCCGTCCTATCTCTTAACCTGTCAAGTCTGCTCCCCATAAAACGGTTCATCACAGGTGTTCACGAATACACAGGGTCAACCACGAGGTTGAGTAGGGAAAACAATAAAACAATAAAATATGATATGCATGATACTCCGTCACCTCCATCTTCATCTCAACTCATCACACACATCTCATACCCCGGACAACCCAAACCCATACCGATCCCCGGTAGACTATATATCGACCGGCCGATCCGCCACTCAACACCGAGGACACCAGGCAAGTCTGCAGAACCCGCCTGGGCCTTATCACAACATCACATCGTGTCTCAACATCGTCACCACCACATCATCCTCCAACTCCAATGCATATGAAATGTTCAACAGTAATTAATGCAATGCAATATGTATATAAATCACTGAACTGATAAATCATAAAGTCATGCCAGTTACCCGATGTTGTGATATCATACTCAATACGATCAAATCAATCAATCACCTTCCCGAATATAAATGATAACGAAATTCAACCACCATGAAACAAGTTAACACAATTTGATCAATAACGATAATAAGACAAGTGTATTTCCCTACCTCAAAGTGCCAGCAATTCCAATTAAGCAGTTAAGCAGTCCAAAAATAAAGCAACGAATCTGATTATCGATCCTTCACGAATCCGTCACCTAACACAATTATAATATTTATAATTACTAACTACTAAATATAGCAATCTCCCAAAATAGAAGCTTTCCCGAAATACAATCCCGACACCAACTTATGCCCAACTGGTAACTAAAATAACCCGATTAATATTTGACTCAACTTCCCAATATAGGCAGTTATTAAAGTATAATTTCTTAAAATGGAAACTTTCCCGATATAGTAACTTTTCTCTTTTAACAAACCCGACTCAAAAATCCGTCTTTAATTATTTTAATACACTCGGGAATTAATTAAATAAATTATTTAAATGACTCGGGATTAAATTAATTAATTAAGAACACGATAACTTAAATAATAAAGCAAATCAAACCCGACTACACACGCACCCTATTCAACTCGACACAACTCCTCACGCGCCGCCTGAAAACACCACGACAACCACCAGCCGTGTTCCCCACTTCGACCCCACCACCAACGACCACCACCACCTGGTCGATTGCCGCGCGCGAGTCGAACCAGGGGCGGGCAATCTGGCCGTTCACCGTGCATCATCACCAAACCCCTCTGTTTCTCTCCTTTCCTCCACCGCATCCAACACCATATCCCTGCCCAACTACCACCGTCTTACTCTCCGTCAACCCACGCCCACAGACACCATAGCACCACCGTTTCGACCTCCCCCTAGTCCACGGTGGTGCCACCCAAACCTTACCCGTCTAAAACTCCCCTGAAAACCCGTATTATAACCCATTTAACCACCCCCCCGCCGCTGCGCCTTCTTCCGCCACTATCACCACCAACAACCACCCTAAACACCACCACTACACTCGCCCCTTACCACCCTACTCCCTTACTCTTCCAACAACCACCAGTAATTCCCCAACAAGACACGAAAATACCCCCAAAAGCCCGACATCAATTCGAAAAACAGAGAAGGGGATTGAATGCTTACCCTGCCGCCACCACAACAGCCACCACGGCCACCCACGACCGTCGACAATAGTCCCTAGCTCCTCCCTGCCGTGCCATCAACACTCACGCTCTCTCTCTCTCTCGTTTTGCGTGAGAGGCTGAGATCTAAGCTGAAGAAAAGAGGGAGGCGGGTTGAGGGTGTGTGTGATGAGGGAGGCGGGTTGGTTAGGGTATTTAGGGTTAGGGTTAGGGTTAAGGTTAGGGCTTAGGGTTAAATGGGCTGGACGTGTATTGGGCCAGCTCAAATGGGTCAATGTTTAATTGTTTAGCTCACCTTTCGAATTCCTTTTAAACCCGTCTTAATTAACTTATATCGATACAACGCAAGTTAATTAAAATAACTTATCATAATTATCGACTCGACAATTTACCCGACTTAATTGGTAATATAAAATGTATAATAATTAATATATAATAATATCCGTTTAATAATATCCGTTTAATTTATTATATAAAAATACGGGGTATTACAGTGTGAGTAAGAGCAGGATAAGAAAAGATTGATGGTAAGGAAGAGTGAGATGGTATTAATATGAAATGAGGGAAATTGAGTTTTGGAGCAATAAAAAAAAAAGGGGTAACTGGTTTACTAAAGAGTTAGTTAGAAGGAATAAGGAGTTGAACTATTAATTGGTATTATTGAGTGTAAAGAGAAAGGAAGGATAAAAGTAAGCTGAGGAAAATGTTCACCGGAGTTATGTGATATAAAAGTAAGGAATCATCGAAATGGGTGATAGTATCACGAGGATGTTAGCTAATGGTTATATAGGAGTTTCAGGACAACATGATTGATAATGAGTTTCGAGGAACTAAGGGAGTAAGAAGTTGGTGGAGTATTGGAACGATACGAGATATTTGGTGGAGAGTTGGATGACAATACAAATAAGATAGTATTGGGAATAATGTTGAGGTAATTTTGTTGATGGGTTTGATGTTCGTTGTTTGGGATGTTAACCAAAGATAGGAAAGAAATCGTGATGTTTAGAGATGAGTGAAGAGGTTTGATGTCCGGACAAAGGGTAGTGTTATGGTTTATGACTAGTGGTTAAGGGTGACGGTATGTTAGAGAGATGGTAATTCTAAAGAGGCTGATTTTGGTAGAGACTGCATTGATAAGTATGGTTGTGAGGAAGTATAAGACATAGTCTTGGGAGGCTGTTTCTCATAATGAGTGTTAGTTTGTATGGTTATGTATGGCAAAAGGTGTTGGGTATGCGAATGGAAGAATGTGATGAGGGGCATGCGAGTTAAGCTCGGGTGACAGGTAACCTTTGTTGAGTGGTAACTTACGTGATCAGGATTGATTGGTTGGATGTGATTATGGGTCTATGTTATATATGAATGTTTGTGTGAGGTTCTGACCTCACAAGAAGTGGTATGGTGTGATAGTTATAATGTTGTTATCTGAATGTTCTGCAATATATGTTGAACACGGTAATTTAATTGAATGATATTCAAAAGGGTAATAATTTGATTGATCTGGCATGACTGGTTATACTTGTATGTATTCATGATATATGTTGATTCCGTGATGCGGTAAGGGGATGATATTCATGAGGTTATTATCTGTTTAATGCATATAATATGTTGCTTTGTGATTTAGCAAAGTGGATTTGAGTAAGTTTTTCTTGTTCAAGAAGTTATGTTGAGTCAGTACTTATGGGATTGTGTATGTTGTGATGTCTATCGATGCGGTTGTGGTGCCTCGGGTGGTGATCCGGGCACGATATTTAGTGTTGTGATGCGGGTATTTTCGCACTGCGGTGTGGCTGTTGGTGGCGGTGTTGTGATGCCGTCACCGGTTGTGATGGAGTAGGCGGGATGATTATGATTCGAGTTTCGAAAGTACATACCAATTATACATAGATTGTTGTTTCGTTTGTTGTTGTTTCTCTGTGAGTTTCGATTTGGACAAATAGACAGTCGTCTTGATCATTGGTGTTTTCTTTATCAGGTTAAGTTTGAGAATGAGGGTAGAGTATGATATGGAATAGAGTTGTATATGTCTTCGTTGTTGTCATGGTATAGTGATATTCTGTTAATGGAACACGGTTGTGAGAGGTTGTTACAGTAATTTTGATCTTGTTCTAAATAAGGCTTTAGTGGACATGATAATGGCAAGTGATTCGTAGAACATGTGTGGTAATGATCGATATATGCGGTGGTTCATAATCCTTTGTTGAGACAGTGAGTGTAGGGTGTTGAATAATAAGTGTCGTGTTAAGTTATGTATGAGTCTTGCGGTAATGAATGAAAGAACTTGAGGATCTAGTGTGAGTGTACGTAACGAGTGGGGATCGTGAGTTATGCGTTTGGGAGGTAGGTGCTTTACATAGAGAGGTATGTTGTTTTGCAGTAATAATGGAGAGTTAGTATGGTGATTTTGCTACGAGTTTATGGTATAGGTTAGGTGCTATGCCGAATGAGTTGAGGAATGAGAAATGTTTATGTATGGGAGCCTTGAATATAAGAATGGTGAGTGTTTGGTTTATAAACGGTTATTTTGCACATGTGGTTGTAAAGAGGGTAATGAGAGGTATCTAGGATTTAGTATTAGTGAGTTACGAGGACGTAACATTTATCTTAAGAGGAGTAGGATGTGATAAAAGAGATTTTGATGGGTGTGCATATGGTAATATATTTGGAAGTTTGAGTCTTGATGTCGAATAAAAGGTTGATTCATGTTGTGGTTAATTTTGTTAAAGGTCATGACCGTACTGGTAGTAGTTCGATGTTTAGGAGTGTGAGAATATTTGGATAGTGTTGACAGTTGGATGATGATGGTTATGAGTTCGATAGTCTTGGCAGTTGGATGAGGATGTTTATGAGTGTGAGTAAACTTCGAGGACGAAGTTCCTTTTAAGGGTGGTAGAATGTAACATTCCATTTGATGTTATGAGTATTTTGGTAGGGTATGGAGTTAGTGTTGAGAGAGATATAATGGAGTTGATACGATATCGTGAGCCATGTTGTGGAGGTAGGAATAGTTAGTGGAGTTGGTGTTACGAGTTCATGTTTGGGTTGGAGTTTTGTTTTGAGTTCTTAGTCACGTTGTTGTGTCTTGATCGAGTTAGTATGTTTGTTTTTATGTATGGGTTGAACTTCAGGGACGAAGTTCTTTTTAAGGAGGGAAGACTGTAATACTCCGTATTTATGAGTTATGGGGTACTCTATCTATTAGGCCTTACTCTGTCGAGTAAGGGAGTTTTGCGAAATAAAATAGTTTCTGACCTGTTGGGTACTCGATCGAGTAACTAGGGTACTCGATCGAGTAAGGGGGTACTCGATCGAGTAGCCTTGTGTACTCGATCGAGTAAGCCGGTTTACGGGAGTTTTCTCGGGTTTTGTTAATTATGCGATTAAGATATATAACCTTCCGTCATTGTTTCTAAATCACTTTTGCAAAACCTAATTTACTGTTTAAGAGAGAAGGCAAGTACGTTCTTAATCCTAATCGCATTGTTGACAAATCCCGGAGCTTGAGAGGTCGGATTCCATCGTTCTTTATACCTTTGTGATCCTTGCGTCGAGGGTAAGATCTGCATACCAATTGTATAGTATTTCGTCAAGTTTCGTTAAACCATAATTTTAGGATTGGGGGTTTTTATGATTTGTTAAGGTTAGATTGTGATTATGTGATTATGTGATAGGAGAAGGATTTGTAAAGGAGAGGTTTTGAGACAGCTGCTAGATCATCTGATGATTGTGTTGCTTTCCAGGTAGGATTTCCTACTCAGTATTAGTCCCATAATGGGATGATTGTTGATGTGTTGAGATTGATTGTTTGATATAGTAATTGTATTGCGACGGCTGTGATTGTGATTGTACACTGTTGATAGATTCAGACGGTTGTTGATATTGTGATTGTGATTGGTTGCCTATGGTTCTCGAGATGCGTTCTCGGCTGAGTGGAGTCACTTGCGGGAGTGGCTTCACGCCCTAGTTTCGCCCTTCGTGGAACCCGCCACGGAAGGGGATGTGCACATTAATGGACAGGGTTATCGCTCACTATGTGGAGCGGGGATTTGGTGGGTACGGCTGCGGTCCCCCACATCGCGGCGGGTCCCGTGGACGATCGGTGATTGAGATGATTGGAGTTGGTTGGTTGTGTATGTGTGACGGTTAAGCTGTCTGTTTATCTTATTGTATATATATAGTGAATTGTGTGATTAGTACTGACCCCGTTTAAATGTTTTAAAAACTGTGGTGATCCATTCGGGGGTGGTGAGCAAAGTGCTTAGCGGTATATCATGGATACGCGTGGGATCTAGTCAGGATGGAGTCATCACATATCCGAGTCTTTAGTCTTCCGCTGTGTTTGTTAGGACAGTTCCTTTCAGTTGGTTTATAGTTTGAGAGCAGTTGTATTTTGCTTACAGTTGGTTTTGTTATGTAATCACTTAACTTGTTTAATAAAGTATGTTTCTTCATTGTCTTATGATTATCATGCCTCGGGTAACCGAGATGGTAGCATCCTTATACCTGAGTGGTCCTGGTAAGGCACTTGGAGTATGGGGGTGTTACAGTGGTAGTAGGGGCGGTTGTGGGTGTGGGTGGTAGTGGGTGCGGTTGTGATGTGGGTGATAGTGGCGGCGTTAGGCTCCAGGCTGGTGGTGGGTCGTGGTGGTGGTGGGCCGTGGTGAGTGTGGTGGTTTTTTAGGGTTTGTGCTATGGGAATTATTTTTGTTTTGGGTTTGGATTTATTTGGATTTTTTGAGAAAGAAATAGATGAGATGATGGAATTATGTGGGTTGAGAGAGAAGTGAGAGAGTGGAAAAATAGATATATTAGATTAGTAGTTAATTAGGATGGTGTGATTAATTTGTGTGAGTTGAGAGATAGAGTCTTAATTAGACTAATAACCATCAATTTTAGCTTTCAATCTCAGCCCTTCATTTCCCTTATCCAAGGGCTCTAAGGAAGACTTATGGACTCACATGTAAGAGGAGGACTTACATGATCCTAATACTATATATATATATATATATATATATATATATATATATATATATATATATATATATATATATATATATATATTTATATAAGATATAAAAACAAAACCCTAGAGAGAGAAAACGATTGAAAACTAGAGAGAGAAAGTCGCCATAGATTTTTAAGCCTATGGCTAGGAAATCCAATTTGCAAAGACAGAGGGAGATGATGTTGCAAGGAAGGAGCGTACCAGGCTCAAAGTCTGCATCAGATGATGAGCCAAATCAGGAAACTTTGGCAATTTCAAACCCTAGTGAAATAAGGGCAGGACCGGATCTTGATGAGGAACGTAAGACTAAGAACATTCATGAAATCAATGGAATACCTGAACTAGTGGTAGAAGCTGATGAGGAGGAAGAGGAACGTGATGATGATGCTACTGTTAATGACGAGGATGAGGAAGTAGTACATGAGACAACAGAACAGAGTATTCCTATTGTTGAAGATGAACCAAAAACAGAGACTGATGACATGTTACAAATACAAATGAAGGATGTTGAAGAGGAGATTGAGTTTTGGAGCCAGGTTGTTGTATGCTTCATATTAGGGCAAATCCGCCATGGGAGGTGGTAGAAGGATTCATAAGACGTATTTGGACGAAGTTTAATATAGACAAAATCTCGTTCATGCCAAATGGGATATTTTTGGTGAGGTTTAAAACTATGGAAATGAAAGACAAAGTTCTGAGTTCAGGGCACTATCTGTTCGATAAAAAGCCAATGATTGTTAAGCCATGGACTAGGGACTTAGAGATGACAAAGGAGGATGTGAAATCAGTCCCTGCTTGGGTTCAAATCATAAACTTCCTCTGAAATTTTGGGGTAAAGGATTACCTAAAATAGCTAGCTTGCTTGGGAAGTTCATTAAGTGTGATATAGCCACTGAGGAGAGGACAAGATTGGGATATGCTCGTGTCATGGTTGAATTAGTTGTGGATCAGCATCTACCAGCACAGATTGCATTCAAAGATGAAAAAGGGCTCATTTATAAGGGTTGATGTAGAGTATGAATAGATGCCTGTTAAATGCAAGAAATGCCAGGGCATGGGGTATGAGATGGAGCAATGTAGGAAAGGAACTCAGGAGAATGCAGTTAAAAAACCAGTCAAACAAGTATGGAGACCAGGGGTGAAGCAAACTACAGTTGCCAAACCACAGGAGGGCACTGTGATTCTGACTACTCCAACTCCAAAAGCTCAGCTGGTGACTGGGACTCTGACGCCATGCAAAAGATTAGTCAGAATGCATAGGGAGGAGGGAGACAGGAGTGGATATAGTGCTGATAATGGTAGTGGTAACTCCCCTCCTATCTCTAATATAAAAAATAGGATTTTGGAACGTGAGAGGAATGAATAGGGTAAATAATTAAAAGTTCATTAAATTTTTCTTGCAAAATAAGGGAGTAGGTTTATTTGGTTTGTTAGAAACAAAAATAAAAAGCAAGTCTTTTGCTAGAGCTGTAACTAATTTTAATAATTGGTGCATTTCAACAAATAATGGGTACCATAACAATGGGAGAATTTGGGTGCTATGGGACCCTAAGCTCTTCAGAATTCAATTTCTTGAGTACAATGCTCAATTCATCCATATGAAGATTATGGCATTGGTGAGTAAAAGTGTGTTTTACCTAACTATGATCTATGCATTCAATGGCATTCAAGATAGGACTCCCCTGTGGGATTATTTAAGGAGGTTTGCTGGTCAGGTTGAAGGCCCTTGGGTTATGGCAGGTGATTTCAACTGTGTGCTTTCTGCCACTGAGAGAGTGGGAGGCAACACCCCCAATGCTGAGATTGAACCTTTCAGAAATTGTGTTACTGACTGTGGAGTAGTGGAAATACCTGCTGTTGGTTCAATTTTTACTTAGAATAATAAGCAAAAGCCTAAAGATTTGATTTATAGCGGGATTGATAGATTCATGACTAATAAAGCTTGGAGTGATCATTTTCCTAATCTGTATGCCAATTTCCTTCCTGAGGGCATGCTTGATCATAACCCTTGCTTAATTAGCAGCTCAACCCAAGTCCAGAAAACAAGAAGCTTCAAATATTACAATATGTGAGGAGCATCTAAGGACTTTCTGCCTATCATGAAAAGATGTTGGAGTAACAGCAACCCTGGTACCCCTCTTTTCAGACTAACAAAGAATTTGAAGCTCCTGAAGCCTGCATTGAATGCTTTGAACAGAGAGAAGTATAGTGATATTGAAAATTTACCTCTATTATGCAGAGAAGGGTGTCTGAATTGCAGGAAATGATTGGAAAGGATCCTTCTAAATTGCCTCTTATTTCAGAGGAGTTTGAGGCTTCTAAAACATTACGGGATTTGAGTATAGTAAGGGATAGCTTTCTAGCTCAAAAAGCTAAGATGCAATGGCTGCAGAAGGGGGATTCTAACAGTTCTTATTTCCATGGTTTGCTCAAAAAAAGAAGAAATGGGAATAGAGTCATGATGATTGAGGACAGGACTGGTAAAATGTGTGATACACCAGAGCAGGTACATAATGCTTTCCTAGAGTATTACCAACATTTACTTGGGGCTAGTCAGGAGACAAATAAGATTAAGAGGAAAATAATTGATCAAGGTCCCAGGTGTAATGCAGACCATTTTGTGCAGCTGACTAGATCAGTCACTGGCAAGGAGGTTAGAGACACTTTGTTCAGCATTCCTGACATCAAGTATCCATGACCTGATGGATACACAAGTAAGTTTTTCAAAGATGCTTGGGGTGTGATAGGTGGCGATGTTATCAATGCTGTCCAGGATTTTTTTTATCAATAAAAGACTCCTCAGGAAAATCAATGCTACAACCCTATATTGCGTACCTATGCAAAAATAATATTTATACCCTAGACACAAATTAGTGTAGTAATAGGGGTCGAACCACAAGGAAACGGGAATTACGTCGTGAATTGCTATGGTTAGATTCTTATCAAGGTCGATTTCGATTTGAATCATTTGTTTGATGATTAATAAAAACTATGATGTAAGTTATATAACTAAAAGGAGAGTCTAAGAGTTCGTGTCACACATGCAAGGGTAAAAATATGATCATGATAAATACGGTACTAATAACATTGTCAATTGCTTAGGCTTAAAGACACCCATCTTACGATATTAGTGTCAACCATAGACCGGGTCCTAGAGAAACTCTCGTCCATGATTAGGTCGTCCTACTATACATGCTTAGTCTAATTCGATTCCGTGCCTCTCGACTTATAGAACGAATGAACAAACTTAATCAATTGAATAAGGCTTTAAACAAAGATTAAACGTTATGGCACAAGCATGTGATAGAAGCATTTTAAACAATATTATTATCAACCTATTTTATCATGTTATATACTTGATTTGCATGGCTCCCCTAGCCCTTAGACTAGGAATTTTAGCTACTCATACTAAAATGTAAATTGCAAACTAAATTATAAGAAATGCCAAACATAGTTGTATGATTTATATGGATTAGATGATATAACATGTAAAAGGAAAAATTCAAATGTAAAATGAAGTACTCAATTATAAATTGTGTGGTAACTAAATTAGTAATGTGAAATTGCAAACTTAGAATTAGAAATACCTTAATGGAAGAGAACTTATATGGAATAACAAATAACAATAACCAAATGGTTGAATATCAAATGCTTGAACAATAGTTTGTAGTATAAATGTTGAAAGATTAACTAATGGAATGCTTAACAACTTGTAAATTTAAATGAGAAAAGTAATGAGAGAAAATATAATGCTTGAGGCTATTGTAAGTAAACTTAGACGTGAAAATGAGATGCATAAGCCTTGGAATACCTCTCCAATTTATAGAAGAGGAGAAGGAAAACGTAAACAATCAATGAGCATGCGGCCCGGCGGCCCCGATCGGGGTCGTGGTTATCCGGGTATTTTGGCTAAAATTATTGTTTAATGCTTGAAGGAATCCAATGTTTGCGATTAATGATTCTTAATGCACCCGGGTAAATGCTTCATCTATCATGTTTAGAGCTCCCAAAAAGTATCCTAAGCATGTTGTTATCTTATGCATTCCACCTTGACATGGACTTGAACATTGGGCTTTGACTTTTGCATTAGGCTTCAATTGTAATTCTCACATCAATCCAACAAATCTTCATGAAACACCCATTCAAACACTTCCATGCTAGTCCAATATTAGGTCTTGTTTAGCTTAGTGGACTTAGTGTACAAAATGATAGAAAAAAGCCTCAAACTGCTTAGATTCCTACAAAAACATGTTAAGACAAGCAAATACACAAGAACAACAAATATTAGCTTATGACACTATGATAAGTTCTAAAGAACAAATAAAATGGAGCTAATATAGGGGATGAAAGTATATAAAATATTCCCTTATCAATTCTAATAGTTCTTATTTCCATGGTTTGCTCAAAAAAAGAAGAAATGGGAATAGAGTCATGATGATTGAGGTCAGGACTGGTAAAATGTGTGATACACCAGAGCAGGTACTTAATGCTTTCCTGGATTATTACCAACATTTACTTGGGGCTAGTCAGGAGACAAATAAGATTCAGAGGAAAATAATCGATCAAGGTCCCAGGTGTAATGCAGACCATTATGTGCAGCTGACCAGACCAGTCACTGGCAAGGAGGTTACGGACACTTTGTTCAGCATTCCTGACATCAAGTCTCTTGGACCTGATGGATACACAAGTAAGTTTTTCAAAGATGCTTGGGGTGTGATAGGTGGGGAAGTGATCAATGCTGTCCAAGATTTTTTTTATCAATAAAAGACTCATCGAGCAAATCAATGCTATAACCCTAACTCTTGTACCCAAATGTGAGAGACCTAAAAGTGTAATGCAGTTTCGTCCTATAGCATGATGCAATGTCATATACAAAATCATTTCAAAACTGCTATGTGCTAGACTAGCTGAAGTACTGCCTAGTATAATTGAACAAAACAAGGGGGTTTCATTCAAAATAGGAGCATTCACGAGAACATTCTTATTTGTCAAGACTTGATCAGGCTTTATGAAAGACCAAATGCTACTCCTAGGTGTATGTTCAAGATTGACTTGCAAAAAGCTTATGACACAGTGGAATGGTCCTTTGTTGAACAATTGGTAGATTCTTTCAATTTTTCTATTGAGTTCAAAGATATGGTACTGCAGTGTATCACCACTGCAAGTTTTTCCCTCTTACTCAATGGGGACATGTTTGGGTACTTTCAAGGCAAGAGGGGCCTCAGACAAGGAGACCAACTATCCCCCCTTATCTTTACCTTATGTATGGAGTACCTGACAAGGACACTGAAGTATGCAGCTGACAAATTTGAGTTTAACTATCATCCTTTATGTAAAGATTTAAAACTGGCAAAAATGATGTTTCCAGATGATGTACTTCTCTTCAGTAGAGGTATGCTATTGTTAAAATCTTTTGCTACCTTTTCCAAGGCATCTGGGCTACAGGTAAGTGCTGCCAAGTCTAATGCATATTTTTAGGGGGTTCCAGAGCAGACTAAACAGGATATTTTGAGAGTTTCAGGGTTTGTGGAGGGACTGCTGCCTTTCAAATACCTAGGGATGCCTATACAGACCACTAAACTGAAGAAAATAGATTGTGAGTGCCTGGTTGAGAAGATTTGTAGTAGAATTCATAATTATGGGGCAAAGAAATTCTCTTATGCTGGGAGGTTGGTGCTAGTTAAGGCTGTGCTTTCTTCTCTACACTCATATTAGGCCTCAATGTTCATTCTCCCAAAAGGGATCATTAGCAGAATTGAAGCTACTTGTAGAAACTTCCTTTGGGATAATAGTGCTGATTACAGGAGAGTGCCACTGGTTTCTTGGGATAAGGTGTGCAGAGGAAAAGAAGAGGGAGGACTAGGTCTCAAAGATCAGGAAACTATGAACGAGGCAATGATAGGCAGAATGGTTCATTGGATTATTGAGGAGAAAGACTCAATCTGGGTGCAGTGGGTGAAAAAGAACTATTTAAAGGGGAAGGACTGGCTGGAGTATAAGCCTACTGCTAACTCTAGTTGGGTCTAGAGAAGGATATGTAAAGTAAAGGAGGAAATGCTCCCTGGATATAATGATGGCACCTGGACTGCACAGTCCATTTATGCTCATGCTGCCTGCTATGAATGGCTAAAGGGGAGAAAACCTACTTTAGCCTGGTATAAATGGCTTTGCAATGAGCATGTGATACCAAAGCATCAATTCATAGCCTGGTTATATGCACATGGAGCTCTGAGAACTAAGGATAAGTGTAGATACCCAGTATCTGCACCTTCCAAAAACCACCCGATGATGATCGGACTATAACGTGTTTTTGATATGCGTGCGTGGATTGGCTATACATGAGAAGGTTTAATGCACTACTCGGATATGAAAAATGATTTCATAAAAAGTTCTCTAACTTCATTTGCATTAAAATAACACTATTTAGAGTTAAAACCGTCTTCGGACCCAAAATCGACTCAGAAACCCGCAGCTCGAGTCAACCCGAGTCAACCCAAATCTCGAATGTCAAAAATAATGCCAGGAATGTCTTCATCATGTCATTTCCACCAAAATGACACTAATTAGAGTCAAAACCGACACCGAGCCAAAAACCGACTCGAAATTCAAATCCCGACTCACACGGGTCAAACCCGAGTCAAGCACACAAAACATCTACCCCAAGTAACACCAAAATCATCTTATTAGATGCCCATATTGTTACACGACATCTTATATAAATACCACATATCAAAAATGGATGGAGAATAGGCCACGTCCAAATTGAAAGGGACAACACACCCGACCTACCTCCCCACATTTCTCTATAAATACCCATCATCACACATCATAAAACTTACGGGAGTGTCCGCTGTTGGAGTAGTGTCCTCCACAATGAGTGCGTTTACATATTAAATCTCGTAAAAGGAATATCGGGGATTTATTTTATTTTTTTGTCAGCTGGTCATCGTTAATCGGTAATGATTGGCTGACTAGAGTTTGACATTACTGTCGTGTGACGGCGGTAATCAGCTGATCCCTTTAGGTCACACCTATAGGATGACGCCCAAATAGAATAAATTAATTGTTTGTATGAGATACGAGATAATTAATTCCTTGTATTATTTGACTCTTTTTTTTTTGAGGAAAAATGTATTATTTGACTCTTAGTTAGTCACATAAATGTATTATTTGATGACGGGTTACGAACTCGGGACAAAGAGATTTATTATTTAATTATGAGATATTTAAATAATAAATGATTAGAATTTATTAATTAATTGTTAATTAATTAATTTTATACGATATGTGTATATGTTTTGAGGTAGAATCAATTAGCTATTAAATTTTACAAGAGGTTGTAAAATTAGCTAAATGGGTTAATATTGACACATTATATGTTGATAAAATGGTCTTATGATTACTTAATGGTTATGTAGTTATTGGTAGTTAATTTATATTATTTAAGTGTTAAATAATTAAATTAATATTTAATTATGTAAGATAATTAAATATAAGACTTATAAGCATTTGTGGGGCAAATGTCGAAAATCGAAATGGACCAAATACAGTCCAATTGTTCCGGTTTTTGAGGGCATACATGTGTCCATTTAAGTGGATTTTCCACTAAGATTTGTTTCCCATATTTTGCTATATATACCCTACTATTCACCTCATTTTGAGTAGTTGAAAAATTGAGAAAAAATTGGTCCATCTTTAGCTTATAAAAACCGGTTGGCATTTCTTGTAAGGGACCAATTTTCTTTCTTATTTTTCCATCTTAAAACATCCTAAAAAACACATATATTTATCAAATAATAATATTATCAAAGTAATAATATTATCTATTACATCAAATATACAAAAACAAGGTTACTACTACATTTACCTAGTTAGTATTTTTAGTAGTATTTTGGGTTAATCTTGGGTGCCACCTTAGGAGATTACCAACTTTGGTAATTAAGGTGTAGGAGGATCATCCTTATTGCATTAGCACAAGAACAACATCAAGGAAGGAGTCCTTGAGTTGTGCCCATTTTGCCTTATAACAATGTAAGGAATTTTTGTCTTAAGATGGTTTTATACCATCTCTTTTATACATTCTTTTGCATGCATGTAGATTTAGACCACTTTAAATTAATTTTTAATTTTAATATCATAAGATGAGTATTAACATGGTCTAAATAACTAACAAGTAGTATCAGAGCATTGTTAAATACATGCATGTTGTCTTAAAACGATTTTACTAATTTATGAGATAAATTAATAAAATTGATATTATAGTACTAAAATTAGTTTTATCACATAATATAGTCTTGCATGTAAATAATCTGGTCATAGGATGATATGGGACAAAAATTTGATTTTTATTAATTTTTCCACTTTTTATAACTTAAATTGGCATAAAATTGAGTAAAAATGCATTAAAATTAATTATGAGTTAATTAAATTGGGGTGCATGTTAAGTTTTTGCATATTTATTTATAAATAACCACATGCATGTTCTATTTATGAGATAAGTAGATACTTTAGGTTAATGTGATTAATTTAGGTAGTTTATTGATTTTTATTTGATAAAAATAGGTAAATAATGGTTATTTTGTAAATAAATATTGATTTAATTATGGGGCTTGAAATTTCTGAATTTTTAGCTCCTGGAATATGTTCTAAAATGTATAAAATTTTATTTTAAGTCATTTCAATTTTTATGGTTTGATTTAGAATTAAATCGTAAAAATTGTCGCTTTACCGATTAAATTGTGAAATTGTTTTAAATAAATTTTAAAAACAAAAATTTTCACTTGCATGGTATTTTGGTGTAAGACCAGAATGTTCATGGCTTTAAAATTTATTTTTCCATAAATTTTTAAATTAAATGGAATTTTTGTATGATCATTGTGAATTATTATATCTTTTTTGTCACAATTGTGTTTTGATTCCCATATAAATTCAAGATAATTGTAGAGAATAATTATTTTGATATTAGACCAGATTAGTATGATGAGTAAGTCTTAAAATTGTTTTAAGAATTGATTATGAATTTTTATTGGTAAAAATTCCGTCAAGGCAAGCTCAAATGATCGTTGTTGGTAAGTTAGCCGATTTTGCATGTCATTTTCCATAATGCATTTTATTATTCATTTAGATGAATGGTTTTTAGAATTATAATTATGTAATTTTTTCCTAATATGGCCATAGGTAGAAGTTGGTATTTCCCGAAATGTAAGGGAATATCGACTTGTTTTGTAATTAATTGCGATTTCGCATCGCCTAATTTGTAATTAATTAATAGTTTTATTTTAATTTTATTAAAAATTGTATAATAGGGTATTGTTATGTAATTTAATTATTAGTAATTAGATGAAGCTACTAAAGACGGAGTTTTCATGAAGACGGTGTTTACGGAAAGGCGTTCCGAAATCCTAAAGAAGGGGGCCGATTTATGAAGACTCAAGGGACCAAGGAGTTGGTTTCCGAAGTGTAATAATTTTAGTTAATTAGATTAACTAGGTGGCCATATTAGGACTTGCTTGTTTTAATTCTTTTATGCATTCATACCAAATCGTCACTACATATTTTATTTTTTTTGTTGTTATTAATTTAATCGTCTAGCATTCACTAATTTTATTCACTTAAAAGTGATAGACAATTAAATTGATAAGATCACTCACATTTTGTTTAAAATTGAGATTAAGCCTTACCAAATAATAGCAACTATGAATCCCTTCTTCATTAGAGGTAGGTTCGGATCACCGAGGTACACTCTTTTTACGTTGGGTAAGTAGGGTAATAAAAATTATTACGCGTGAAAATTGGTTGGACTCAACGGGATAAATATGGGTTGAATCGGTCCACCGTGCCCATATTTATTCTGGGGCTAAAAGATAGATTTTAAGAAAATCCGTCAACCAAGAGTTCTAGTAGTAGAATCAGTCAAAATGTTGACTCACCAAATTTATATAAATATGGGTTGAATCGGTCCAACGTGCCCGTGTTTATATAAAATTAGATCTTGGAATCATTTATATAATTCAATGGGAGATCATTATATAAATGGGAACTTGTTAAATAGTTTCACAAGTTAAATATTTCTAGACAATAAATGTTAATCTTTCCTTTATTTCCTTTGTAGTAATCACGATGACTTCTACTAGTGAAACCGCCACCATAGCTAGAGATTCATGGCCACGTTCTTTTATGGACAAATATGTATTAAAAGCCGACGGTAGTAATTTTAAAGATTGGGAAGAACAACTTCGATTAGCTGCCGCAGGTAATGGCAAATTACGCTACCTTGTCGATCCCTCTCCCCCTTCGCCTAGTACTAGGGCCACTGCCGATGTAAGGGAGGCTTTTTCAAATTATCAAAAGGAATCCGCTGCAATAAAAAATGTTTTGATTTTATCAATGGATCCTGCTTTACAAAGGCAATGTGTCAAGTTTCGTGATGCACATGAAGTATTCTCGAGGCTTTCCACTATGTTTTCTCAAGCCTCAAGAATAAATCAGTATGACACCGCTGTTCATTTCTTTGAGGCTAACCTCAAAGATGGTCAACCTGTAAGTTCCCACATACTTAAAATGATTGAGTACGTGGAAACTTTAGAGGGGTTGGGATGTAAGATCCCCGACGAATTAGTGGTGGACCGAGTGCTCCACTCTCTCTCGCACGTCAAGGGATTTACCGAATTTAGGTTAAATTACAATATGACAAACATGAGAAAGAGTTTACATGAGCTCCATTCTCTGCTTGTGCAAGCAGGGAAGGACATGGGATTGAGTGGGAGTACGAGGAAAGATGTGCTTGCGATTAATGTGAAGGGGAAGAAGCAGTTTAAGAGGAACGCAGGTAAGAAGCCCGTTCAGGTGGAGGGCAAAGGTAAAGCAATTGCGAATTGCTCTACCAAGCAAGAACCTATAAAGGGTAATCCTCTTAAAGATACTTGTAATTATTGTAATAACAAGGGACATTGGAGACGTAATTGTACAAAGTACCTGGGTGATATAAAAGCTGGCATTGTGAAGCCGACATGTAATTTCTCAACTGAATCTTTTTTGATAGACATAAATTATGCTTCAAATACAACTTCGGTATTAGATACTGGTTGTGGTTCTCACTTATGTAATCATTTGCAGGGCCTAAAAAGCATAAGAAAGCTAAACAAGGGTGATGTTGATCTCCGAATGGGAAACGGGTCTAAAGTAGCTGTCGTCTCTGTGGGAACTTATGTACTTAGTTTAGCTTCGGGGTTGGAGTTACATCTTAATAATTGTTACTTTGTACCAACGCTATCTAGAAATATAATATCCGTATCTGTGTTAGACACAGAAGGGTTTTCCTTTGTAATTAAAGACAAGTGTTGTACTTTTTCCCTTAATGGGATTGTATATAGTCAAGCTATTTCAATCAATGGTATTTATATTCTAGATACTTGCAATGATGTTTATCATTTAGATAATAAAAGACTCAAAACAGGTGATCCTGATCTATCTTATTTATGGCATTGTCGATTAGGACACATCAACGAGAAGCGCATTAAAAGACTAGTGTCGTCTGGTGTAATTAAACCTTTTGATTTTGAATCATTTGTTACATGCAAATCTTGTCTTCTTGGCAAGATGACTCGTTCACCTTTTCTAGGAAAAGGATCTCGAGCTAGTGAGTTATTGGGTTTAATACATACAGATGTTTGTGGCCCAAATGCAGTCACCGCTAGAGGTAATTATGACTATTTCATTACTTTTACCGATGACATGAGTAGATATGGGTATATCAACTTAATGAGGTATAAAAGTGAAGCTTTTGATAAGTTCAAAGAGTTTCAGAATAAAGTAGAAAACCAATTAAATAAGAAGATTAAAGCATTACGATCAGATCGTGGTGGGGAATATTTAAGCAATGACTTTAAAGATCACCTTATAGACTGCGGTATTGTATCACAGCTAACTCCTCTTGGCACACCACAATTAAATGGTGTGGCTGAAAGGAGGAATCGAACTTTATTAGATATGGTTCGATCGATGATGAGTCAAACAGAATTACCTAAGTCATTCTGGGGTTTTGCCATTTTATCTGCTGTACAATCACTTAATAAAAGTCCCACTAAAGCAACTGACAAAACTCCATATGAGATATGGAAAGGGAAAGTCCCGAATCTGCGATACATAAAAGTATGGGGTTGTGATGCTTATGTCAAGAGCAAGTCTGCGATAAGCTTGCACCTCGTTCTGAAAAGTGTATTTTTGTAGGCTACCCTAAGGAAACTTGTGGATATTACTTCTACAATAGTAACAAGAACAAAGTGTTTGTGGCTCGTGAAGCTGTCTTTCTAGAAAAAGAGTTTATTTCTAGAAGACAGTGGGAGAAAATTTGAACTTGATGAAGTTCAAGAGCCACAAACTGATGTGACACTGCAGAAAGATGTTCCTTATACGTCTGAATCAGTTATTGTTCCTTCTGAACCTATTAGTTCAGAAAGGGTTAGTCGCTAGCCTGATGTATACCTTGGTATTATCGAGGAAGATGGTGACTATGAGGTTTTACTTTTAGAAAGTGATGAACCTAAGACCTATAAAGAAGCTATTATGAGTTCTGACTCTCAGCTATGGCTCGAGGCCATGCAATCCGAAATGGATTCCATGTACGATAATCAGGTATGGGACCTGGTTGACTTACCTAAAGATGTTCGACCTCTTCGGTGTAAGTGGATATTCAAGATTAAAATCGGTATGGATGGACATAAAGATGTCTACAAAGCTAGATTGGTTGCAAAAGGTTTCACTCAGGTTCATGGTTTACACTATGATGAAACTTTTGCACCAGTTGCTATGCTTAGATTTGTTTCCCATATTTTGCTATATATAACCTACTATTCACCTCATTTTGAGTAGTTGAAAAATTGATAAAAAATTGGTCCATCTTTAGCTTATAAAAACCGGTTGGCATTTCTTGTAAGGGACCAATTTTCTTTCTTATTTTTCCATCTTAAAACATCCTAAAAAACACATATATTTATCAAATAATAATATTATCAAAGTAATAATATTATCTATTACATCAAATATACAAAAACAAGGTTACTACTATATTTACCTAGTTAGTATTTTTAGTAGTATTTTGGGTTAATCTTGGGTGCCACCTTAGGAGATTACCAACTTTGGTAATTAAGGTGTTGGAGGATCATCCTTATTGCATTAGCACAAGAACAACATCAAGGAAGGAGTCCTTGAGTTGTGCCCATTTTGCCTTATAACAATGTAAGGAATTTTTGTGTTAAGATGGTTTTATACCATCTCTTTTGGACATTCTTTTGTATGCATGTAGATTTAGACCACTTTAAATTAATTTATAATTTTAATATCATAAGATGAGTACTAACATGGTCTAAATAACTAACAAGCCCCCTCACCTATCTCTTAAACTTCTAGACCCGACTTTCTAAGTCACAAAATCGACACGTGTTTACGACCTACCGATCGTAAACACAAGCCTTACACATTTTGTTTGGTACCGTCGCCGTGCATTCGACCGACCCATTTGACCCACTCAATTCATCAATCAACATGTTTTAATTAACATATTTTCAACATATTTCCAAAACCAAATCCTTTTTTAAGGCACTTTTTTTAAACTTGTTTGATCGCGAGTAGTCACAACGAGAAAACCGTCTCTAAAGTCGTCTTCCACGCAAACATCAAAATACGTAAGTTTGAGGGTGTAAACAACTCTTTTATTTCATGTCTTTATTGTTTATATGAGTTTATATGCATGAACAATGCATAACACGATTCAAATATAGGTTAGACGAGCCAAAACCGAGTTTTGGCCTGAGACAGGTGACACGTCTGTCGCGTACCTGTCAAAAATAACCAACTGGTTCTAACTAATATAGCTAGGGAAGTCGGGTCGAATCCACAGAGAGGTAGGAATTTGTCGGCTGAATTTAAGTTCGTCTAAGTAACCAATTTGGGGGGTTATAAAATGTGATTTCTAAACTAAGAGAATAAGGAAAAGTGAAATTAAGGGAAGGAGTTTAACAGATAAAGGAGAATAGCTAAGACAACCGGTTCACCATAATCATCTGGTCGAGTAATCTAGGTCCCAGGTCAATGCAGTGCGTCTAAGGGGTAGAGAACGTCACCTTTCGGTCCTTAATTCACCCTAAAGTGTAAACAGTTTGACTTTCGCCCTCGCTGCAATACTCTATTTTCGCTACTAGTCTGCCCCTTAAAACCTTTCGGTCCAGGTCAAGGTCCACTAAGAATAAGGGTCTAATTGCGTCGACTCAATTAGGCAATTACAATTGTTTGTAGCACTTAAACAACAAAGACGGTACTGGCATTAACCTAGTAGATCGATTACTCTCCCTTCAAATTATGGATCCCCTATAGTCTTAGCATAGGGAAATTAGCTACTCATAATCGACAGATTAACAATTACGATAATCAAATAATTAAAACTAAGCATAATGATAATACTATGGGGGAACGATTGAACAATTATAAAGCAAAGAGAAAGAGAATTTAGAAGCAGTAAATACGATTAAGAAATAAAACTAGATTGATAATACCGAATCCGAGTAGCAAAGTAGAGAATGGAAATCCAAAAACAAGGATGTATAGCGAATAAATGTACGTAGTGAGGAGATAGGAGTAACGTAATGTTCTCCTCGGTCTTATACTTGAAAATCACTTTAAACCTAATCTATGGACTAATTACAAAAGCCCATAAAAGATTAGGCGGAAATAAGCTAAAAGCACACGAAAACCCCTCGATCGAGTAGAAAGATTACTCGATCGAACGCAAATCACTCGATCGAGCTAGAACAACCTCTCGATCGAGCACTGCTTGCAGAACATCCTCGATCGACTCCTTAAACTGGTCGATCGACCAGTCTTGAGTGTGTAAAGCATTTGATCGAGCAATAGACCACTCGATCGAGCTATATAGGCATGTTAGGACTTGAATTGCTTCCCGAACTCAGCTCACGCGTCTTCCGAATGTTAAATGTCCAAGCTCCAGCTCCTTATTTTCCATGAATGCATACAATTGGGACAATTAAGGCTCGATTTAGCTCCTCTTCAGTCAATTCCTGCAATTTACAACAAACGGACCAAAGTAGAATATTCGGGGTATTTGTAGCCGATGCTACATAAAAAGCATAGAAATACGTCTTTGAAATAGGCTAA
This sequence comes from Silene latifolia, assembly GCF_048544455.1. Taxonomy (NCBI): domain Eukaryota; kingdom Viridiplantae; phylum Streptophyta; class Magnoliopsida; order Caryophyllales; family Caryophyllaceae; genus Silene; species Silene latifolia. The sequence continues at coordinate 484,212,402 of NC_133538.1, read as the reverse complement.
AAAGACTATACATTAGGCACGTATCCAATCTCCCCAAACCAAACCTTTGCTTGTCCCCAAGCAAATATGAATGCAACTAAGGGTGAACAATGGAACGGGACCAACGCATCAGCTACAAATCATCCACTAGAACCAGTTTAATGCAACAAAATGACAAAATAGCAACTGAAAAGTGAAAACGAGTTAAATTAATGTTTCAAGCTTACTGAACCGTCGACCTTGCAAGACTCAAAGATGTCGGACTCTCACGGGTCGCTCGTCACTCAAAAACAGGCACAGGTGAGTATAAACGTGAAAGATAGGAAAGAATCAGACACTCACCTAACTCGACCTATAAAAACATGCATGCAGTTAACATGAATAAAGTCTCTACAACCGTGCATATGCATTCCAACCATACTAATGACCAAGACACGTGCCGAGGACTTACATTGGGTCAGTGAGGTAATGGGTAAGAAGGGGCTAAAATAAATTTGGATGTGTGGGGTTAATAGCCAGGCTAGCAACAGCGGAGCCAAATATAGACTGCATCCCAACTTCGTACTCATAACAGCAAGATGAAACGGTGCAAAATTATGCACTAAACTCACAAAACACCAAAAATCGTCAACTCCCCATAAACTATAAATAAGGCATGGGAGTGTGAAACATTGTGCAATTCTCATCATTTTTTTCATTTTGAATTTTTCTGTCTCTTTTTTTTTCGCTTTCTTTCTTTTCTTTTTCGCACTTTTCGTTCTTTTTTTTTTCTTCAATTCAACATTTTTTTTCTTTCTTCCCCTTCAATCTTTCCACCATCTTCTGAAATCAAGATAAAATAACCATGTTGCAATAAAACATTTCCAAGAACTACTCGTTACTAGCTCAGCTAGGGTAGGAAGTATTATAGAAAGTAGTTGATAGGACAAAAAGTGTAACACCCCGATTTATAAAGGAGCCTCTAGCAAGACATTCCCTAATAAACCGGACTGTTACCATCTCGGTTTCCCGAGGTAGTGAATAACAAATTAAACTCCAAGGCAAATTACATAATTTCTTTAACTTAACTTTTTTTACAAAACCTCATTTACATCAAATTACAAGAACTAACATAAATAAAAGTGAAAGTCTTCTAAATGATGATCTAGCTACTAAGTCTTCTGATCCAGTGTCTCACGCCCATCAAGCTCCCATCCTATCTCATAAACCTGTCAAGTCTGCTCGCCAATATTTGGGTCATCACAGGTGTTCACGAATACACAGGGTCAACCACGAGGTTGAGTAGGGAATACAATGAAACAACAAAATATGATATGCATGCTCCTCCGTCACCTCCACCTCCATCTCAACTCATATCTCATAACCCGGAACGCCCAGCCATACCGATCCCCGGTAGACTATGTATCGACCGTAGCCGATCTGCCAGCTCGCAGCTGAGGACACCAGGGCAAGTCCTGCAAAACCCGTCTGGGCCTTATCACAACATCATCATTACCACACCACATCACCACAACATCCTCCATCTCAATGCATATGAATGCTCAAGAAATTAATGCAACACAATATGTATATCATTGAACTGGTAAATCATAGAATCATGTCGGTTACCGAATGTTGTGATAATATACTCAATACGATCAATTCGGTCAAGCACATTCCAGGATATGAATCATAACATGAATCAACAACCACGAATCAAGTCAACGTTCACAGTTTCCCCTATGAAACACAAACAAGTCAACACAATTCAACAACAACGATAATAAGTCAAGTGTATTTCCCTACCTTTTCGCAATCCAAGCACACAAGCAATCAATTATGATCCTTCACATATCCATCACCTACATAACATAATTATGTATAATTACCACCTACTCAATCAAATAATCATGCACATAGCCTAGACTCATCATAACTTAATAGGAATATCAACTTAAAGAACAAACACGATTTTTCCCGATTTTCCAAAGACATGACAGTGACTTTAATAAAATACATAACTAATTCCAGAAAAATCAAATTGATACAAGGCAAATTGGATTGGAACCCCATGAGTCTTAGCTACAAATTACATCTAAGACTCTACAAAGATGATGTATGAAGAAGCCTCATAACTGAATCGACATAAAAATTAGGGTTTCAAATCATTTTCCACAACCAAATCAGATTCGCGGACTTTTCAGCGACATGTTCATAAATAAATCACCTAGGACAAACCATAAAGAATTTGACTACGAGATTTTATATGCATAAACTAGACATCAAATAAACAGGACTCTCTTTTCAAACTTTTTGAATACGAACACTTTAAAATAGTATAAACAATGGAATGAAATCGACTTACAAACAGGGAAATCGAATTAGGTTGGAATCGATGAGAAATCTTCAATCAAATGAAAGGCTCGACAATCTTCTTCCTCTCCCTCTCTCTAGGTTTAGAAATGGTTTTATGAATGATAAAATGAAAAGAGGGGAGAGGGAGAGCGGCTCTTAGATTAGGTTTAGGGTAAATGGTGGTTACATGTTCCGGGTAAGGCAAATGGGTTAAACGGGTATGGTCGTTGGGTAAATGTAGATGGGTAAATGGGTGATACGATTCTTGACCCAAAAGACAAAATGTGATGTAGCCCGACTCAACATATACGATATAAACCCGACTTAATAACATTCACGATATTACGATGCAACCAATATAAAATGTATAATAACTAGTATATAATAGTATTCGTTTAATCGATTATATAAAATACGGGGTATTATAAAAAGGCAATTTGGCTATGTGAGGCTCATGGGTAGAATGAAATAAGGGGGACTGCCTCTCCTAACACGTGTCACCATCCACAGACCGAATGCATACATGTATTAAGAAGACTAAACTCATGCTTATGCAAATTGATGTTACATGTCTTAAAGAGAGTACTACTCACATCCTAAATGAAACCGGTCATGAATGTCACCAGTTTAATAAGCTCTAACCTCAGAATGTAATGTAGCTTGCCGACATAGGGAATCAAGTCTATTCGTTCAGATAAGAGAGAAACAAAAACTCGTTGATTATGCACATAATCAAGCCAATTAAATGTCAAGAAAATGCAAGGCTCAAATAAGGATTCAATGTAGCGTCAATGTTCAAACGTTCCGACTCAAATTAAACATGAAATTTTTGAAATTTTTTTGAAATTTTTGAAACAAATGCATGCGGAAATAATAAATATGGAAGCAGAAATGCAAGAACTGATGTAGACACGGATATGGATGCAAACCTCCCCAAACCAAACCGTACAATGTCCTCATTGTACTAAAAATAGGGAAAGAAATGCAAACTGAAAGGAAAAAGAGAGGCGGAGTCGGAAAACTTACAAAATGTCATAAGGAGGGACCTCCCCAAACCGACCATGAACATGGGAGGTCAAGAAAAGTCAAGCAGTAGCTCCATAGACGTAAACAGCAGCTGGAAGTCGAAACTACTCGATCAAGCACCTGGGACAGCTCGATCGAGTGAACCGGTGTATTGGAAGAGCTCGATCGAATGACGGATCACTCGATCGAGTTAACACGGGTTTGGATCTGGTCGATCGAGGACATTATCCCTCGATCGAGTAACAGCTGCATCAGAAAGTGCTCGATCGAACACACAATCATTCGATCGAGTACTTTAACCTGCAAAAGACGCATTAAAAGCAAGGAAAATACAGAGGGGGTTCATAAACAGCGTCTAAAGTTCAACGTAAAGCTAAAGAAAAACAAATAGTTCAACAAAAGTACAAAAAAAAAAGCTGGCCGGCCGCCTCCGAGAGAGCGGCTGTTTAAGAGGTCCCGCACGACCTTTCTCGTATCAAGTAACTGACGCGCGTCGAGCTCGTCGAAGTGCAAGACTTCAACGCGGTTGTCCGCTTCACTCGCCTCATGGTAATGCTTCACATATTGGCCATTCACCTTGAATCTATGACCCTCGGAATCTTCAAGCTCCACGGATCAAATTTGGTGACAAATACATCACCGTGTATGGACCACTCCACCGGACTTGACTTGCCAGAAATAGTCTCAACCGGCATTAAACAAAGAACACCTTCTCGCCCCACATGAAACTCCCGAGGTAGGATTCTCTTGTCATGCCATCTCTTCGTCTTTTCCTTGTAAATGCGCGAGCTGTCATAGGCATTAAGCCTAAACTCCTCTAATTCATCTAGCTGCAAAAGACGATTCTGACCACACAATTTAGGATCATAATTAAGCTCACGGATTGCCCACCAGGCCTTACATTCCAGCTCAACAGGTAAGTGACACGATTTCCCATAAACTAACCTATAAGGTGATGCACCAATTGGTGTCTTAAAGGCAGTTCTATAAGCCCATAATGTGTCATCTAGCTTAAGACTCCAGTCTTTCCGTGATTTAGAAACTACCTTAGACAAGATCTCTTTCAGCTCACGATTAGAGACCTCTACCTGACCACTAGTTTGGGGATGATACCCCAAACCACGCCGGTGTTGGACACCAACTCTAGACAGTATGGAGGTGAGTTTCTTTTCCTTAAAATGCATCCCCCCATCACTAATGACGACCCTAGGGACACCAAAACGGGGGAATATGATCTTTTTGAACATCTTTATCACGGTCTTACCGTCACAATGAGGTGAAGCAATTGCCTCAACCCATTTTGACACATAATCTACACTACTAAAATGTACCATTACCTTTCTTCGGACGGAACGGTCCTTGGAAATCAATGCCCCAGACATCGAAAACCTCAACCTCTAGGATGCCGTTTTGTGGCATCTCATGTCTCTTCGAAATGTTCCCTGATCGTTGGCAAGCATCACATGCTGAAACAAAAGACTTGGCGTCATCAAACAAAGAAGGCCAGTAAAAACCAGACTGAAGTACCTTAGCCACGGTGCGCGATGGACCGTGGTGACCACCATATGAAGAGGAGTGACAGCCTTCCAGACTATTTTGGTCTCCCACTGCGAATACACCGTCTCGTAGAGACCGTCTGCACATTCCTTAAACAAGTAAGGATCATCCCGTAATCTTGCTTAGCGTTATACGTAAAACGCTTCTTTTCTTCGATGAGAAAGGTCGGGGCACTTGCCACCGACAACGAAGTTAGCTATATCTGCATACCAAGGTTCTTGGTCAACAATAGACGATATAACCGCAATTAAAGTATCGTCAGAAAAAGAATCATCAATAGGTAGAGAATCTTCCCCTTCTTGTCGCATCGCGCGACAAGTGATCGGCTACAACGTTCTCAGCTCCTTTCTTATCCTTAATCTGCAAATCAAACTCCCGAAGAAGGAGTATCCATCTCAATAGCCGTGGTTTAGCCTCCTTCTTAGCAAGGAGATGCCTCAAAGCCGCATGGTCAAAAAAAAAGTGACTTCGACCCAACTAAATAAGTACGAAACTTGTCTAAGGCATAAACTACAAAACAGCCTCCTTCTCGATGGTAGTGTACTTCACTTGAGCCTCATCCAGAGTTCGGCTCGCATAGTAAATAGCATTCAAGGCTTTGTCTTTCCTCTGGCCAAGCACCGCTCCTAGTGCATAGTCACTCGCGTCACACATGATCTCAAACGGCAAGTCCCAATTGGGAGGTCGTATGATCGGCGCGGAGATTAAGGCCTGCTTTAACTCCGTTAAAAGCAGAAAGACAAGCGTCGATAAACAAAAGGGGCATCTTTAAGCAACAAATGTAAGTGGTTTAGCAATTTTGGAGAAATCCTTGATAAACCGGCGATAAAAACCGGCGTGACCAAGGAAGCTCCTCACCCCTTAACATTAACAGGAGGTGGTAATTGTTGAATCACTTCCACCTTTGCTTTGTCAACTTCTATTCCCCTATCGGAAACCAAGTGCCCTAAAACAACTCCCTCGTTGACCATAAAGTGGCACTTCTCCCAATTCAAAGACAAGGTTAACCTCAATACAACAACTGCAAAACTTTCTCAAGGTTAGACAGACAGTTAGAAAAATCACTTCCGTATACACTGAAATCGTCCATAAAAACTTCCATGATAGACTCAATATACTCTGAAAATATCCCCATCATACACCTTTGGAAGGTGGCGGGGGCATTGCACAAACCAAAAGGCATTCTCGATACGCAAAAACGCCCTTAGGACGTAAATGTAGTCTTAGCCGATCGTCTGGGTGGATAGGGATCCGAAAGAACCCCGAGTACCCGTCTAAATAGCGAAAAATTTATGAGCAAATAACCTTTCTACCATTTGATCAATAAAAGGAAAGGGAAAGTGATCTTTCTTGGTGGCGGCATTCAGCTGTCTGTAATCTATGCACATCCGCCAACCAGTCACTACTCGAGTAGGTATTAATTCATTCTTCTCATTCTTAACTACAGTTGTCCCTCCTTTCTTCGGGACTACCTGTACTGGGCTTACCCATCTAGAATTACCTACAGAATAAATAATACCTGCATCCAGCAGCTTCATTACCTCAGCCATCACAACATCCTGCATCTTCTGGTTCAGCCGACGCTGACCCTGTCTGCAAGGTTTGTGATCCTCCTCCAGCTCTATCCTGTGCATACAAATATGGGGACTAATCCCCGTGATATCATCCAGTGAATAGCCCATTGCCTTCCTGTTTTTCTTAAGTACAGCTAACAAAGAGGTTAGCTGATCATCACTAAGCTTGGCACTAACGATGACAGGATATTGCTCTGTATCGTCTAGAAAAGCATATTTAAGATGAGATGGGAGAGGCTTACGTTCCGGTACCTTTACCTCAATGGAGCAAAGAGTGCTGATCATTTGTTCCACCTGCTCCCCGTCATGCTCATCTAAATCATCAACAAGCAAATCCAACGCAGCGTCATCGTCCTCTGGGCTATCTGCACACTCATAAAAAAGCATGAGAGCTTCCAGTGGGTCCTTCATAAAGGAACCCGACCAGAAGTCATAAATAGACTCATCAATGATATCGACCGAATAGCAAGTGTCCTATATCATTGGGTGGGCTAAAGTCTCAAGGCAAACTAAATGTGATAGCGTCATCCCCTACCACAAGAGTCGACGCCCCTTGTCGACATCAATAACGGCCCCACTGTGTACAAAGGAATGGTCTTCCTAAGATAATTTGGGTCCGGGTGTCCTCGGCTATATCCAAAACAATGAAATCTCTTTGGGATGTAAAGCTTGCCTATTTTCACAGCACATCCTCCAGACACCTAAGGGTCTCCTAACGATCTATCGGCCATCCTAGGGTAATGTTAGTCACCTTGAAATGACTCATCTTCAATTTCTTGCGCAGGAAGGGGCATGACACTAACACTGGCACCTAAATCGCAAAGGGCCTTATCAATAACCATATTGCCTATGACACAAGTAATAGAAAAGTCTGCCCTTGATCTTTCATTTTTGGAGGGGCTTTATTCAACAAGAAATTACTAGACTCTTCCATAAATGAAATTGTCTCAAATTCGCTTAAATTCCTCTTACGCGTCACGATATCCTTCATAAACTTAGCGTAAGTGGGTACCGAGTAACGAGTTCGGAAAAAGGGACATTACCGGAGGTTCTTCACGATGTCCACGAACTTACCGTCATCGTTGCTCGATCTTTGCGTCCTTCGGCACGACTTGGGAAGGGTATTCTGGTAGCGATGAGCGGTCCTGCAACCTTTTCTTTACCCTTAACAATTCGTGACGTCTCCACAAACAGGGGAAGATGACACGGTGGCGGTATTAGATACTTTGAATTAGGATTTCCGCCACTTAACGACCGGATCGAGTACTTTGATCGCTCGATCGACCATGTTCTTCACTCGATCGAGTGATTTCTTCAACAGTTCCTCGATCGAGTAGTAGCGTCACTCGATCGACCGTCTTGGAATTCTGCACCTCTCGATCGAGCACCATTTTCACTCGATCGAGTCATTGGACGATTAGAACCGCTCGATCGAGTAGAAGAGTCACTCGATCGAGTGGTTACAAAGACACGCAGCAAGTATTTCCCGCAAGAACTCGTCTAGATCATCATCTCGAGTCATCATCACCGTCAACACCTCGTTTTCTTCATGAATAAGGTCATTTTGAAAATTCATCGCACCGGCCGGGATCGCAAATTGGAAGAAACTTTGCTTGATCCGTCGCGTGTGTCAATCTAACGCGACTTGCTCTTTCAATTCCGATATAACCGTATCAGATTTCTGTGACATACTCATCATAATGGATTTCAACTCGGCAATTTCTTCTCTTGCAGAGGGAGAGACCGGTTGTGGTACTGGCGTAGAAGGGGTAGAAATGCTCTTTATCTCTTCATATAGCTGAGAAAAAGGAACCCCTTGCTTGTACTTCATGTAAGCAAGGGCGCGCTCTATACTTGCTACACATTCATAAAGGTCATGTCCTTCCTCGCCACATCTACCACACGGCTCTGTATGCTCTGTAATCGTAGGCATCTTGCAAATAGACTTCCGAGGCAAAAGTTAACCTGCAGCTGATCAAACTTTGCAAAAAAATGAGATCGGTCTCAAGGAATAAATTCCCTGAGACGAGAGACAAACTTAATTAAAGCAACAAATATGCGCCACCTCCCCGGCAACGGCGCCAAAATTTGACACGTCTGTCGCGTACCTGTCAAAAATAACCAACTGGTTCTAACTAATATAGCTAGGGAAGTCGGGTCGAATCCACAGAGAGGTAGGAATTTGTCGGCTGAATTTAAGTTCGTCTAAGTAACCAATTTGGGGGGTTATAAAATGTGATTTCTAAACTAAGAGAATAAGGAAAAGTGAAATAAAGGGAAGGAGTTTAACAGATAAAGGAGAATAGCTAAGACAACCGGTTCACCATAATCATCTGGTCGAGTAATCTAGGTCCCAGGTCAATGCAGTGCGTCTAAGGGGTAGCGAACGTCACCTTTCGGTCCTTAATTCACCCTAAAGTGTAAACAGTTTGACTTTCGCCCTCGCTGCAATACTCTATTGTTCGCTACTAGTCTGCCCCTTCCAACCTTTCGGTCCAGGTCAAGGTCCACTAAGAATAAGGGTCTAATTGCGTCGACTCAATTAGGCAATTACAATTATTTGTAGCACTTAAACAACAAAGACGGATCGCATTAACCTAGTAGATCGATTACTCTCCCTTCAAATTATGGATCCCCTATAGTCTTAGCATAGGGAAATTAGCTACTCATAATCGACAGATTAACAATTACGATAATCAAATAATTAAAACTAAGCATGATGATAATACTATGGGGGAACGATTGAACAATTATAAAGCAAAGAGAAAGAGAATTTAGAAGCAGTAAATACGATTAAGAAATAAAACTAGATTGATAATACCGAATCCGAGTAGCAAAGTAGAGAATGGAAATCCAAAAACAGTGACAAAAGTAGCAGTCGAAATGTACGTAGTGAGGAGATAGGAGTAACGTAATGTTCTCCTCAGTCTTATACTGAAAAATCACTTTAAACCTAATCTATGGACTAATTACAAAAGCCCATAAAAGATTAGGCGGAAATAAGCTAAAAGCACACGAAAACCCCTCGATCGAGTAGAAAGATTACTCGATCGAACGCAAATCACTCGATCGAGCTAGAACAACCTCTCGATCGAGCACTGCTTGCAGAACATCCTCGATCGACTCCTTAAACTGGTCGATCGACCAGTCTTGAGTGTGTAAAGCATTCGATCGAGCAATAGACCACTCGATCGAGCTATATAGGCATGTTAGGACTTGAATTGCTTCCCGAACTCAGCTCACGCGTCTTCCGAATGTTAAATGTCCAAGCTCCAGCTCCTTATTTTCCATGAATGCATACAATTGGGACAATTAAGGCTCGATTTAGCTCCTCTTCAGTCAATTCCTGCAATTTACAACAAACGGACCAAAGTAGAATATTCGGGGGTATTTGTAGCCAGATGCTACATAAAAAGCATAGAAATACGTGCTGAAATAGGCTAAAAAGACTATACATTAGGCACGTATCAACAGGAGCTCCTTGCTATGCAGAGAGGCTCGCGCCACTTGTAGGTGTCCAGGTCAGACTCATCCGTGTTTGTTCTCGTCTTTCGTCTTTATTTCATTTCTTATTTGTAATCGGTTTTTACCATTTTAATTCATTTTTATGACAAACGTTTTAACCATAAATTATAATCACCCTTGGTTCCTAATACCATGATAGTTTAATCCGTGACTCGGTGAAAGTTTTTGGTTAATTATATTTTAAAGGAAATTCTTTTCTCTTTTTTACCATTTTAATTCATTTTTATAATAAACATATTTTGACCATTCCAAAAATCATCCTTGGTTCTTTATACCATGACGGTTTTCCGTGATTCGATGATTTTATGGTTAATTACATTTTATTGAGTATTTTAACACCCTTTTATTTTATTTACCATTTTTCTCATTTGTTTACATTTGTAAATATATTAGTCATAATTCATAATCATCCTTGGTTGTTTATACCATGTCGGTTTAATCCGGGTACGATGATTAGTTCAAATCAAACATTTTACATTTTTATTTGTAAACTATACTTTACAAACATGCAATTCCGGCAACGAATGTTACTAACACAATAGTAATTATTCCGAGTCATGCAAATAGCATTTGCAAATCTTTCATCATAAATACGATTTTAAATAACCCTTTCAAGAACCAGGAGACGGCCCCTTAGGTCGGCTCATGGCTCGCGCCCCAAGCGGCCGTCTGTTTCCATCTTTCAAAAACAGGGCAGAGCCCTTTATCTCGCCAATAGGCTCGCGCCTTAACATGGCTGCTTGGCACTGTTCTGTCCCATTTTGGTACTTGTCTAGGACGATCCCGATTACGGTTTATCCTAATACGTGACGGACCAGATTGACAACTTTACGTTTTTTTACACTTTGCCATTTGACACCCTTTTTCAATAAACGGATCGTGTTAAGCATCATAACCCGAACTTGGTAAATGGATGTTTAATTTCCGTTTTCACATGTAAATTAATCTAAATCCAACTTGACATCTTATGCTGGATATTTTGATTAACAAACCGACTTAGAAAGCTCACATATTAGGTTAATACTTTTGGATGTGCACTCATGCATTTACAGCGTTTTATCAACTTTTGCATTTAAACAACCACGATCGATCAGTAGAGGCCACTAACGCGGGCGGGATTGGGTGTCTGATTAAAGGACTTCCCAATACGTACCCTCGCCCCTTACTCAGAACCTTTGGATAGTGGATGGCCTTATCCAGGGCGTACGAGGGTCATTTTAGGCATAAAATGCTAAAAGGGGGACGAGTCCTTATCTTTAGTACCTATGTCAAACACTGCTTTGTGCTTCGTTTGACCGAGGTATAAAGTGGATTTTGAACGGGTTCCAAGCATCCCACGAATGCTTGGTGGCGACTCCAAACATCTCTAATCGTTTCGAGACCTTTACCGAGACGAAACTGACCGATCTAAAACGATTCGGTCGAAAGCATTTTACGCCGCCAAGCGTGGCTTTCAAAAGACCGCTGCATGTCCACAGATTTGCTTGGCGTGCAGGTGGCCCGTGACCGCAGATCAGTAGGTGGCTTTAATCCACAGACCGAGATGTGGCCCATGTCCACAGATTTGGCGACTCCGCGGGGGAAACCTAGGACACTTGTGTCTTTGTGATCCTTAGAGGTGAAACTCGAACGAGGTCGTGGTTAAAGTACATTAATTGATATTACAGTCATAAGTCGGGTTCCTTTTCCGGGCCCACAACCTAACCTTTATCGACCAGTTGGCTCGTCCCGTCGGCGTGAGTTTTCTCATCCCCGCGTTTCGAATCCCGATTGAGTCAAGCATACCGTTGACGTTACACATTTCTGTTTCGTCAATGAACTTTCATCACCTTCGAGCACGAGGCTAGGGCACCCTCCTTAGACATTTTGTTTGGATTGGTATCCCTCGCGCAAATCGGGGTTTGATTGCTTGGTGTGTAACCCACCCTTTTAAGCCAAAACCCGTGTCACCATTATGCATAATATAATGAACTGTGAGTGCTTATGTGTTTTGTGATCATAAGTCCTTCCGTGTCATTTTCAAATTTTCAAAAACACCTTTTTTGCACCGTTATAATGGCCGTTTCAAACCCGGTCTTTCGCCGACCGTTGCTTTTCAACACGCCTTTCTAGGCCATCGTAATGACGATTTTCAAACTCAGGTTTTAAGACCGTTTCAAAACACCTTTCTATGCCGTTATAATGGCCGTTTCAAACCTCGGTCTTTTGCCGACCGTTGCATTTTAACACGCCTTTCTAGGCCGTCATAATGACAATTTTCGAACCCGGTTTTTACAACCATTTCAACACGCCTTTCTAGGCTGTCGTAATGACGATTTTCAAACCCGGTTTCTAATAACCATTTCAACACGCCTTTCTAGGCCATCGTAATGACGATTTTTATACCCGGTTTTGTAACAATTTCAACACGCCTTTCTAGGCCATCAGAATGACGATTTTCAAAACCGGTTTTCTACAACCATTTAACACGCCTTTCTAGGCCGTTATAATGGCCATTTCAAGACCCGCTTGTTTATAACCATTTCAAATACACCTTTTCATGCTTTCGTAATGACGATTTCAAACCTCGGTTTCCACAAACCATTTCAAAATACCCATTTACGTCGTCATAATGGCCATTTCAAACCTCGGTCTCTCGCCGACCGTTGCATTCTCAAAGTACCCTCTTACGCCGTCGTAATGAGAAATTCTACCCTCGAATTTTTAAAATTTGAAATCAATTTTCAAACAAAAACGTTTTTCAAACCGTCGTAATGACGATTTCAACCCGTGCAGCTTTCCAAATTTTAAATCTCTTTCTCGAAATCAAATTTGGCTTTTCTAAGCCATCATAATGACGATTTCAATTCTCACACTTTTCGATTTATATAACGTCTTTCAAAGGTTAAGCTGTTTTCTAACCCATCGTAATGACGAATTCAATCCTCGCGATTTCCAATCTTGAATACGAATTTAACCATTTTCAAATTCCATTCAAAATCAAATCATTTGAAAACGAATTTAACCGTTTTCAAATTCCAATGAAAAATCAAGTCATTTGAAAGCCAATTTAACGGCTTTGAAATTCCAATCAAAAATCAAATCATTTGAAAACGAATTTAACCGTTCTCAAATTCCATTCAAAATCAAATCATTTAAAAACGAACTTAACCATTTTCAAATTCCAATTCAAATCAAATCATTTGAAGGCCAATTTAACCACTTTCAAATTCAAATCAAAAATCAAATCATTTGAAAACAAATTTAACCGTTTACAAATTCCAATCAAAAATCAAATCATTTGAAGGCCAATTTAACCGCTTTCAAATTTCATATCCAATTTCAAATCATTTGAAAACAAATTTAACCGTTTTCAAATATCAAATTCAATTTCAATTTCAAGTCTTTGAAACCAAATCTAACCGTTTTCAAATTTCAAATCCAACTTTAAATCTTTGTAAACAAATCTAACCGTTTTCAAATTTGAAATTCAAAATCAAATCTTTGAAAACAAATTTAACCGTTTTCAAATTTCAAATTCACTTTCAAATCTTTGAAAACAAATTTAACCGTTTTCAAATTTCAATCCGATTTCAAACCATTTGAAAACAAATTTAACCGTTTTCAAATTTCAAATTCAAAATTAAAATCTTTGAAAACAAATTTAACCGTTTTCAAATTTTAAACCCAATTTTAAATCCTTTGGAAACAAATTTAACCGTTTTCATGGCCATTGTGATCACGATTCCAAATTCTTCAATTCTCGATTTTCTAAACCGTGATTCGGAATTTCAAAAACCGACTTCTGGAAACAACAATTTGTTTTCAGAGTCGCCGTAATTTCAACTCAAACCGTCTTTTGAAAACAAACTTAAGACAACTCTTCAACTGACCAACTTTTGAAGATCCATATTCTTTGGGAGCCGTCCATAAAGCGACAAATAAATCCTTTTGAAAATTTCTATTTTCGAAAATTTCAGTCCACCTTTCTGATTCAGCCTCGAGTTTATTTCAAGTCAAGTCGTCTAGATAACATCGAGTGTCTGCCGAAGTTAGTACCTACCTTTTGGTCTAGGTCGAGTCGCCTAATTGTCGAGACATCTCTAATTATGGCGTTAGGAGAGTCAAAACCTCTAGGGTATTAAACTCATCTTTCCCCTAAATTACGGGTCAAAGGTCAAGTTTGTGTACATATCTTGTCCAACGGCGTCACGCCAGTAACGCACATCCAAACCGAGTCATAAGTCGTCTGTCTAGGCATCACTGTGCCAAAGTCGACACTCGAGTCTAAGTTCAATGTCATGCACCAAGAGTTCAAACACAAGAGGTCATTCACGATATTTATGAACTCATAACCTAGTCACACCGCCGCGTCTTCACAGCAAAACTGCCTTTTGTGCATATGTATCGTACTTTCCTTTGTTTGTGCAATCTCTTGCCAAGACAAGTTATAACGCCTATCGTTATGTCAAATAGGAATCCCTGGGGTACCATCAATTGTCAACCAGGAACTCAAGAAGCTGATCCATCTGCATCAACCATGACTTCTGCTGAAACCAACAACATGGTCCTTCGACTCCTAGCTACCGTGGAAAACTTGAGCACTCGTCTCTCCCAAATTGACGCAAAATGATAACCGGGAATTTTCCCTTTTCTGATATTGAGCAAAGGGATAAGCTCCTTGAAAGCCGGCTACTTGCCAACAACAGGAACAATCCTCCAGAAAACCCTACCGAACACAATCAGGAACTTTCTTTGGGTTTCCCTCATCTCGTCCCTCCCTATGATGAGAAAGTTCGTGCAATTGGTAAAGACGGACTACAAAGCGGTATACCTATGATCTCCGTCTCCATCAACAACATATTCTCAAAGCTGCAAGTGGCTATCGATGATTTGAATACTCAGGTAACTAATTTGGGGAAAAGGAATGGTAATGCCGAAAACGAACCTGACCACCAAGGAGAAGACCAACACCCAATTCCCCAACAAATAAATGCTAAAAATGTGGAACCGTCTGATGGTTCCCACACCCAAAAACCCACCAACAAAGAACATGAAATTGCCTCACCAAAATACCCTTTAAAATATCAAACAACATCCCCAAAACTTCCCATTGACAACAATCAAATCCTACTTCCACCCAGGATTGACAAAAACAAAACTCACAAAAACATCCCAAAAAACACCAATATTGAAATCAGGGGAAAACATCAAAGTGTATTCACAGATCTGGGAATAACCTATGGCACCGCTTTGAGGATACTTTCTTCAAAAGGATTACTGCAACCTATTGGTCCCACTCCGGATCCAAAACCCGAAAACATAACCCAATTTTAGAATGGCTATGCATATTGTCGATATCACAGAGGCAAGGGGCATAAAACTAAAGCGTGCTACGAGCTCAAGAATGCCATAGAAGATGGAATTGAGGATGCCAGGTTTTCCTCCTTACTCCTAACCCCTCCAGACAAAGAAACTGGGTGGCCTTATAGTAAGTTCATCGATTTAGGTGATCAAGAAGATGAGTATTCTGCCAATCATTTGATAAAAAGGAGAAAGGTAGGCCCAACACCATCCTATGGAGATGAGGCTTTAGTTAAACATGTCATTGACTGCCTTCACCCAAATTATGCATCCCGTTTGAAGGGTTGTAACATCAAAAGCGTCGAGGACCTATCAACAGAAATTTCTCGCATCGATGAAATCATTAAAGGAGGCTCAACATCTGCGACCCCTCCCGAAAATAAAACCTTCCGCATTACCGATGTTAAATATGTGGAGCCTTCGCCAGAAAGAGCCACACACCCGCAAAGACAATTTTCAGACTTGGGCATGCCTTATGCCATTGCTTTTAAAGTGCTTGTCTCTGAATGACTAATCCAACCGATTGGCCCCACTCCAGATCTTACACCCAATAAAAGAGGCCGGTTTTGGGACGGTTCCCAATATTGCCTATTCCATAGGGGTAATGGGCACAACATATAGATGTGGTGAATGCTCAAACATATCATCCAAAACATGCTCGATGGTGGCAGGTTGTCTTTATCAACCCTGAATCGTTTAATGGAAAAGAATGGTCCCTATGGACGCCTTACTCCTCAAAAACAGGACAACTTTCTAGGATCTGATCCTTCCGGCGTCCCCAACAACGAGAGTGAAGTACTCAAGTGGGTCAATGCTCAAGACCAGACATCCAAGCTGCCGGATGCTGCTAAAGAGACCTTCGGGAAGGAACATGATGATTAGGAGTTCGTATCTACGATTGAGTCTGAGTCCGAGTCCGAGTCCTAGGCTTTCAGATCTATCCTAGTGTCTGTCCTTTTATTCCTAAATGACAACTGGGGGTTGTCCCCATGAGTCACACGTATTCATCGAGTCTGTGCTAACATCTTATTTATCTAAATAAAAGCACGATTTCCATCTATCATATATTCTCCCCTTTACCATTTCCCGTTGACAACGAGAATTGATTAGAGAATTTATTTAAAACAAACAATATGTTCCAATCTAATGTGAGTACACTCGAGTGAAGTTCCGTACCGAATAAGCAGAGGACTCGAAACTCCATGTCCATTTTTTTTACCTATTTCATGTCCGGCAATAAAAACCTTTCATTAGCACCCGATTTCGAACGAGCTCTTATTAAAGGGCTTTTACGACGAACACAGATAGCAAACTAGAACATCTCCTTGTTCATGATCAATGACGGAAGGCAAGCCCATTCCCCACAAAAACATCCCATCACCAAATATCAACCTCTCACCAAAAGGTACATCCCCGTCTGCATCTCTACCTTTCTCGAACGAAGGACGGTAAAAACCAATATATCCAAAGCAAAACCAAAACGAAAGGCCAAAATCAAAGGCCCAAGCCAATAGCCATTCATCCAAAGCCAAAGCGAAAGGCCAAAACCAAAGGCCCAAGCTAATATCCATTCACCCAAAGCCAAAACGAAGGCAAAAATCAAAGGCCCAAGCCAGTATCCATTCACTCAAAGCCAAAGCGAAGGCCAAAATCAAAGGCCCAAGCCAATAGCCATTCATCCAAAGTCAAAGCGAAAAGCCAAAATCAAAGGCCTAAGCCAATATCCATTCACCCAAAGCCAAAGCGAAAGGCCAAAATCAAAGGCCCAAGCCAATATCCATTCACCCAAAGCCAAAGCAAAAGGCCTAAATCAAAGGCCCAAGCCAATAGCCATTCACCCGAAGCCAAAGCAAAAGGCCAAAATCAAAGGCCCAAGCCAATAGCCATTCACCCAAAGTCAAAGTGAAAGGCCAAAATCAAAGGCCCAAGCCAATACCCATTCCCCAAAGTCAAAGCGAAGGGCCAAAATCAAAAGCCCAAGCCAATACCCATTCCCCAAGCCAAAATCAAAACAAAATAAGATTGAAACCCTTTTCTCAAAAAGGCCAAAATCCAAACAAAACATCCAACACACAAAATCTCGAACCAGTAAGTCCAAAACACCAAGTCCAGGACCAACGAGCCCAAAGCCCAGGACCAACGAGTCCAACACACCAAATCCCAGATCGACAAGTCCAAAACACCAAACAAGTCAGTCTAAAACACCAACTCCAAGACCAACATGTCCAAATCCCATGACCAACGCTTCTTCCCTCCAAACTCCGGGATCAACAAGTGAAAAACACAAAAATACCAAAACCTGATGTCAAAGAGCTGAAATGATAGCTCAAGACTCGTCAACTAACAACAAACCCAACCTTTCTTCACCCTTAAGTCCTTCCAGAGACTGCTACAGGGAAACCTATCTAGAATCTTGGGGATTTCCCGCAAGGTCATAACCAACACTGCTCAACCCCTAAGTCCTTCTAGGGACTGCTATAGGGAGACATATCTAGGCTTTTGAGGATTCCCCTCAAGCTCGTAATATCACACCTTAACCTTTAAGGTCCAGACATGGGATCGTGATCCCACATTTGTTTACCAACCATTTCGTGCTCAGGCCACATCAAGCCTGAGACCCCATTCCGCACCACATTACAAGCTGTAACCCATCGGCCTAAACACCACAAAATACAAACTCCAGATTTTTATCTGTCAAACAAACCTATTATTACCGAGCTTCACATTCCATAATGCCGAAGCCATTTTCGCCCCGACCCCGATACGGAGTCCTCGAATGCTTTGCTACCGAGAACGGGACGTACCTAATCTACCTTCAGGGTCCACTTTTTAGTGTGGTCACATGATAAGGAACATCTTTACAAATTACACCTCTTCGATTCATGATCGAGGGGAATTATCTCAAATCAATTTCTCGAGTTACCAAACGGAGTTTACCGTCGTGACCCTCACACTTTAAGGTCCTAACATCTCGCTTAGGCAAACACACATTCAGAACTACGATCTGGTTTGATTTCACTTCATGTGAATACGTAGGCAGTCCTTCAAGGACACAACCATACACCTCACACTTTAAGGTCCTAACAACTCGCTTAGGCACACACATTCAGAACTACGATATGGTTTGATTTCACATCACGTGATTACGTAGGCAGTCCTTCAAGGACACAACCATACACCTCAAAATCACATTAAGGTCCTAACAACTCGCTTAGGCGCACACATTCAGAACTATGACGAGGATATGTAGGTAGTCCTATTACGAGGATACAACCACACCCCCACACACATTAAATTTTCACACCTTTAATTTGCAACCCATTGCACACACAGCTCAGAACTACGATCTGGTTTGATTTCGCAAATACGCGAATACGTAGGCAGTCCTATTAGAAGGGCACAACCACATACCCCTTTCACAACATTTCCGATTTTCAATCCTCAATAACCAGCTCAGAACTACGATCCGGTTTGATTTCTCAAACACGCGAATACGTAGGCAGTCCCCCAACGAGGACACAACCGCACACCTATTTCAATGTCAACCATCAACATCAATCCTCAAAAGCAGCCCACCCTGCTGCAAAATTAATCTTATACTTCTTTACTGGGGGCTTCTTCCTTAAGACATCGCCCATTCCTCCTTTTATCAAAATTCCCACCTTCTAACTCTGGGGGGCTTCTCTTTCAAGACGCTACCCGTCCTTTGTCCTCAAACATCTTTTGATTCTCAACTACAGTCTAAAATAAAACCGCCCAAAGCCTAATGCTCGGTTCGGACGATGATAAGATCTTGGTTCCGCTCTCTGAATCATCACACCTCGAGAAGGGATCTCAGACAAGTAAACGGAGGCATAGATGTCTGAAGAAGATAATCAATTCATGTTCCCCAGCCGAGTGGACCTTCTACTCCAAGGA
Organism: Silene latifolia; assembly: GCF_048544455.1. Taxonomy (NCBI): domain Eukaryota; kingdom Viridiplantae; phylum Streptophyta; class Magnoliopsida; order Caryophyllales; family Caryophyllaceae; genus Silene; species Silene latifolia. The sequence goes on along the minus strand of NC_133538.1, from coordinate 484,193,146 downwards.
TTTGATACGCGTTGTCACCCTTTCTTGGTTAGGAGTTGCTCTTACATGTGCAAAGTCAGTCAGAGTCACCCCGTGTCGTGTCAACACCAACTTTGTATCACATTCACGACCGTCTCCTTGTCATTTTGTCAGTATGCGTCTGTTTGAGTCAATGTCCCAAACAGTCACACGTCTCCAATCCATCCAATCACAGATCTACGAGTAACAAGACTCGTCTTTAAGCTTCACAACATTCAAAACTCCTATCTCCCTTCGCGTGAGATATTACATGCTAGTTGCCTATATGCTAATTGCTCACATGCTTATGTGCTTACGTTCTTAGGTGCTAGTTGCTTATGTGCTTACGCGCTTATATTCTTGCATTCAATGTGCTTGTCTATGCGACTGCGGATTTGTGTGGTCACTAACCATGCAGATAATCTTGAGAAGACAAACTCACTCCAACGGAGTACTAGGTTCTTCCCAACAAACAGTGACCCATCAAGTCCAAGAGATTTAACCCCACCGATTACATGGCGGACGCTACCTCCTAACGAGCAGCAACTCACATCCCCGGCGAGTCGTGAGAAGTTTCTAACTCCCCAGCGAGTGCCCATTTTTTAAATGGATGTCACACATGCTATTTTCCACAGTCGATCATTCGGCCATCGATGGCTGGCGAGCCTCAAAACGTACCATTAACATAGCTGGCGAGCCTTTGCACGCAAACGAGAAGCAATTTAAGGACATAGCCCGAAGATGCCTCAGGTATGACTCCTTCCTATGGTTGGCGAGCCTTACAACGCACCATGGCTGGCGAGCCTCACAACGCACTGCGGCTGGCGAGCCCTCTTCATATCCGCATCACAGCAAGCGAGCCTTTGTCCGCAAATAAGACACAACTCGAGGACGTATCCCGAAGATGCCTTGGGCACGACTCCTCCACACAGCTGGCGAGCCTTGGGCCGCAAACGAGTTACAACTCTAAACTGTTCCCGACGGCAGGTCCTTGACTCAAATCCCCGAGTTGCCTTTGCGTCGCCCTTCCCGACGGCAGGTCTTTGGCTCAAACCCTTTTAAGTCGCCTCGACGTCGCGATGGTCTTCAGGTTGTAATATTCGATTGACCTGGAGATCATACTTTGACTTTCGCCCTGTCCAAGCCTCAGTCAAAGTGGGGCTCAGAGATACCCAAGATTCGCACCTTCCAAAAACCACCCGATGACGATCGGAATATAACGTGTTTTTGATATGCGTACGTGGATTGGCTATACATGAAACGGTTTAATGCACTACTTGGATATGAAAAATGATTCCATAAAAATTTCCTAACTTCATTTGCATTAAAATAACACTATTTAGAGTTAAAACCGTCTTCGGACCCAAAACCGACTCAGAAACCCGCAACTCGAGTCAAACTGAGTCAACCCGAGTCAACCAAATCTCGAATGTCAAAAATAATTCCATAAATGTCTGCATCATGTCATTTCCACCAAAACGACCCTAAATAGAGTCAAAACCAACACCGAGCCAAAAACCGACTCGAAATTCAAATCCCGACTCACACGGGTCAAACCCGAGTCAAGCACACAAAACACCTTCCCCGAGTAACACCAAAATCATCATATTAAATGCCCATATTGTTACACGACATCTTATATGAATACCACATATCAACAATGGATGGAGAATAGGCCACGTCCAAATTGAAAGGGACAACACACCCCTTTCCATCACGAGGTAGCCCGCGCCTAAAGCAGGTGTCTACTTAGCCTCTAAGAAAACACAACTGACCTATCACCCCACATTTCTCTATAAATACCCATCATCATGCACCATAAAACTTACGCGAGTGTCCGCCCCCTCACCTCTCTCTTAAACTTCTAGACCCGAATTCCTAAGTCACAAAATCGACACGTGTTTACGACCTACCGATCGTAAACACAAGCCTTACACATTTTGTTTGGTACCGTCGCCGTGCATTCGACCGACCCATTTGACCAACTCAATTCATCAATCAACATGTTTTAATTAACATATTTTCAACATATTTTCAAAACAAATCCTTTTTTAAGGCTCTCTTTTTAATCTTCTTTGATCGCGAGTAGTCACAACGAGAAAACCGTCTCTAAAGTCGTATACCATGCAAACATTAAAATACGTATGTTTGAGGGTGTAAACAACTCATTTATTCCATGTATTTACTGTTTTTATTAGTTTATATGTAAGAACAATGCATAACATGATTCAAATATAGGTTAGACGAGCCAAAACCGAGTTTTGGCCTGAGACAGGAACTCCTCGCTATGCAGGGAGGCTCGCGCCTCTTGTAGGTGTCCAGGTCAGACTCATCCGTGTTTGTACTCGTTTTTCCTCTTTATTTTATTTCTTATTTGTAATCGGTTTTTTACCATTTTAATTCATTTTTATGCCAAACTTTTTAACCATAAATCATAATCGCCCTTGGTTCCTAATACCATGACAGTTTAATCAGTGACTCGGTGGTATTATTTGGTTAATTACATTTTAAAGAAAATTCTTTTCTCTTATTTACCATTTTAATTCATTTTTATAATAAACATATTTTGACCATTCCAAAAATAATCCTTGGTTATTTATACCATGACGGTTTATTCCGTGATTCGATGATTTTATGGTTAATTACATTTTAATGGGTATTTTAACACCCTTTTATTTTATTTACCATTTTTCTCATTTGTTTACATTTGTAAATATATTAGTCATAATTCATAATCATCCTTGGTTGTTTATACCATGCCGGTTTAATCCGGGTATGATGATTAACTTGACTAATTGCAAAGAAATGAACTTAACATGATTAGTTCAAATCAAACATTTTACATTTTTATTTCTAAACTATACTTTTCAAACATGCAAATCCGACAACGAATGTTACTGACACAATAGTAATTATTCCGAGTCATGCAAATAGCATTTGCAAATCTTTCATCAAAAATACGGCTTTAAATAACCCTTTCAAGAAACAGGAGACGCCCCCTTAGGTCGGCTCATGGCTCGCGCCCCAAGCGGCCTTCTGTTTCCATCTTTCAAAACCAGGGCAGAGCCCTTTATCTCGCCAATAGGCTCGCGTCTTAACAGGGCTGTCTGGCACTGTTCTGTCCCATTTTGGTACTTGTCTAGGACGATCCCGATTACGGTTTATCCGAATACGTGACGGACCAGATGGACAACTTTACGTTTTTTTACACTTTGTCATTTGACACCCTTTTTCAATAAATGGATCGTGTTAAGCATCATAACCCGAACTTGGTAAATGGATGTTAAATTTCCATTTTCACATGTAAATAAATCTAAATATAACTTGACATTTTATGCTTGATATTTGGATTAACAAACCGACTTAGAAATCTCACATGTTAGGTTAATACTTTTGGATGTGCATTCATACATTTACACTGTTTTATCAACTTTTGCACTTAAACAACCACGATCGATCAGTAGAGGCCACTAACGCGGCCGGGATTGGGTGTCTGATTAAAGGGCTTCCAAATACGTACCCTCACCCCTTACTCAGAACCTTTGGATAGTGGATGGCCTTATCCAGGGCGCACGAGAGTCATTTTAGGCATAGAATGCTAAAAGGGGGACGAGTCCTTATCATTAGTACCTATGTCAAACACTACTTTGTGCTTCGTTTGACCGAGTTATAAAGTGGATTTCGAACAGGTTCCAAGCATCCCACAAATTCTTGGTGGCGACTTCGAACATCTCTAATCGTTTCGAGACCTTTACCAAGACGAAGCTGGCCGATCTAAAATGATCCGGTCGAAAACATTTTACGTCACCGAGCGTGGCTTTCTAGACCACTGCATGTCCACAGATTAGCTTGGCGTGCAGGTGGCCCGTGACCGCAGATCGGTAGGTGGCCCAAATCCACAGACTGGCATGTGGCCCATGTCCACAATAACCTGATTAATTATGGTCTGGATGTTTATGATAGTTGCTTACTGTGTGAGCAGGCTACTGAAAGCATAGATCATCTGCTGTGTGAATGTGTATACAGTAGGAGAGTCATACAGGCCATCAGTCAGAAGACGCAGATTAGCTTTCCTGTCACTGATATGATTGGTTGCTGTACTCAGAGAACAGGTACGTAATTACAGCAAGGGATACAGGTAGCTTTACTATGGGGAGTGGTGTATAATATTTGGCAGCAGAGGGATAAAAGAAAGATGGAAGGGGTGCTGCTAAGGCCTGAGAGATTTGTAGACCAAGTCATTGAGGAGGTGAAAGCTAGGCTACGAGGAAGGGACTACAAAGTCATCACTAAGGCGGATTTAGATGGGCTATAGCATAAGAAATTATATGTAATGGATGATTAGTGATGTTTGATCACCATATGTACCTATATTTTTGATCTATAATATATATACTCACAATTTACCAATATATATATATATATATATATATATATATATATATATATATATGTATATATATAGCATTGAAAATTATCAATATAGCACGACCACACGCAATAATATTGTTCGTTATTTATACCATATTAATACTCATCTTATGATATTAAAATTACAAATTAATTTAAAGTAGTCTAAATCTACATGCATGCAAAAGAATGTATAAAAGATGGTATTAAACCATCTTAAGACAAAAGTTCTTTACATTGTATAAGGCAAGTTTTGGGCACAACTCAAGGACTCCTTCCTTGATGTTGTTCTTGAGTTATGAAAATGGATGATCCTCTAAGACAAAAAAAACCACCAAAAAGATGGTCTCCTAAGGATACACCCAAGAATCAACCCAAAATACTACTACAATACTAACTAGATATATGTAGTAGTAAACCTTGTTTAATTGTATATATGATGTACTAATAAATATTATTACTTTGATAATATTATTAGTTAATATTTATATATGTTTTTGATATATAGTTGTTGCACCACGCTCTATCGGGCGCGGTGCCCCAATTGGGCTAAATCGTAAGGGCCGTAACTTCAAAATATAGAGATAGAATACCATTACAAATCATGTCTAATGTGATGTAATAAAAAAATATCATTTGGCTAATAGTAAACAGAACAAAGCTGCAACGAAGGTGTAGAGCACGCAAAATTGTCTTCACAGAGTTGTTGTAGATGGAAGTGAACAAGTGAAAAGACACATAATTTTTATACATTTCACAAAGAAAGTGAAGCAGCCATCACGATCGATATAAAAAAACAAATGTGTATTGCTTTTGAACGGAACACCTAGCTTAGTGTTCTCAAAACACTACAGTTGCCTTATATTACATACATGTGACCTTGTTGATGACATTACGATTATGGTGAAGTTCTTGGACCTGCAGAACCGCTTGGCATATGCTTTGCAACGGTGTACTCTAACGCTTCTGGTGCAGGGTTCTGTGACACCATGAACAGGTTGTAAGGCCACTAACTTTGCCAGTAAAATAGCTAAAGTATCCTTTCAGTTTCATCGGACTAACATCCAAACTATCCCTTCATTTTCATCGGACTAACATCCAGTCCAAAATCTCCTCCTTTTTCTCCTCCTCCTTCCCTATTTCTGCTCGTTCCCCTCCGCATCCTGTAATTCTTCTTCCTCCTCCTCCTCCTCCGCCGCTTCCTCCTCCTCCGCGACAAATTGTCTTAGTATAAGGGATATGACTGTATCTTTACTTTTGTCATTATTAGTACATCTTTACAAAGCTCACGAATTCGATAATGCCTTGGACAAAAAAAATAATGGAACGCTTGTGAAATAAGCATAAACTCGTTCACAGACTTTTAACTCAACAAGTGAAATAAAAGTCATAAAATAATCACTTGAAGACAAAAGAAAAGCGTTGTTGCAGAAAGTGCTTACCATCATCAAATCTTGTTCTCGAATTTTGTTCTGAAGCAAAACCGACCTACAATCACAATTAAAGATTCAACTTAATAAACAAAGAAATTAAATCCTCATGCAACAATAACGCTCTCTTTTTACAAAGTGAATAATTAATGTAGAACTGCGAGTCTGTCTCGATGGCATCAAATTTACATGTAACAGAGTTACTGTGAAGCATCCTCATTCTAAATAAAAAAACATAGAAGTACGATATTCATGATCAACTGATTGCTAGACACAATCACAAAGCATGATTAATCAATTGAACCTATAATTAAGCCAGTGTTTCAGCTTCGCAACAATTAGGATGAGAGTGGGAGACTTTTCTATCCTTTAATGTAGGTCTTGTAAAAATTCCAAAATTAAGAAATTTCCCAATAAGACAGTAGCTTTATTATCAGACAAACTTAAATACTCGTTGAATCAATCGACTTTTAAATTGTGTTAAGACATACTACTCCATTTAATTACACTCTACCTATTTGTGTTTTGCACAAATATTACGAAGGGTGAGGTTGGGTGGAAAATATTGTAAATAAGTAATGGGGTATGATGTAAATAAGTTGGGTATGAGTGGAAAAGGGTGGAGTTTTATGTAGAAGTAGTGGGGTATGAGTGGCAAATATTGTAAATAAGTAATGGGGTATGAGGACAAAATGGTCCTTTGGCATTTCTTTTTAGGAAATAGGTAGAGTGGAGTTGAATGGATAAAAAGGGAAATATGGTAGAGTGGAGTTGAATGGAGGAAGTATTAGGCTTTGATTTAACAATAAGTTTTTTCAATAATAACACTAACGACATCTCGATGGCGTGCAATTTGAAATCACTACTTTTAAGTCTTGTATGAGGTGTTAAGTTTAAAAAGTTATTAATGTACTCTTCATCTAGTTATACGATTAACAGATTGGTCTCATATAAAATTATAGAAGACCGTTGTAAGAAATTTGTGTGCACCACCATTACCTCGACCATACCTTCTCCCGGAATAATTTTCGGCATTTAGTGAGCATCACCTATAGGCTCTCTGAGTTCACCAACTAAGGTCTCATTTCCGACAGCAACTAATTCATGTTTAAATCGCTAGACCTAAGCATCAAAGAGAGTATTGAACGGAATTAATTGAGATATAATCATGAGGATTATGTGCTAGGAAAAGGAAATAATAGCATGTGATGATATCATGGTAGTCTATATGTTAATAGGTAGATACCTGAGCTGCTAGAAGAGTAGCATTTGAACCAGCAGCAAGAGCAAAAATTGTTCCCACAACCTGAAAAGAACAACATAGACGTACCACGTAGGTATGCACTTATATCCCGTGTTAGTGAAATGCATCTAACAATTGTTATTCCCTGATATGGAGTAAAAACAAGTGAAATTAGTTGTTGAGTGATTTTACTTATTATATCATAATCCAATACCAAATATTAGTGAGTCATGCTTAGGATACTTTCAAATTTCACCTATGCCCACTAAAAATATTACGGATCACCTGGGTACCAGTAGAACCAGTAGACCCAACTATGGATATAGGCTTCGGACCAAACCAAGGCTTTGGACCAGTCTCCGCTACTGCAAGTCCAGGTAAAGCCGGAGGTGGTGCCTGAGCTGAACAACATATCCTTCCATTAAATGTTTGTTTAGTGTCCTTCACTTTCCATGAAAACCCACCTACGATGCATATACGTAAGATGATACGTTCAGCAAGTCAAGTTTGGCTGGCAAGGGCACATCAAAGTAAAAGGTATTTGAAAACTTGGAGGGTAAAAGACAAAGGCAATTTAAGATTCCCGAATGTTTAATAAACTACTGCCTGATTGGAAATCCTAGCTCTATTAGGATTCTCACTCTATAACCTCACCAAATGCTTGAAATAACTACAAAGCACCCACTTCCGCACAATTTCTACTGTTTTCTTCCCACCCTAAACTAAACTCCTTCCGCCCGGACCATTTGTTTACCTTTGATTAAAATACTCCTCACAAAGAATAATAAAAGGTAAACAAATGATTAAAAGGACATATTTTTGTCATTTTGTTCAATAAGCCTCATCTGTTATTCTCTCTGCGACGGATTTTGAGTCGTAGAGCTCATTGACTGAAATATAGGGGCTAGATAAGAACCAGTACCTTGAACTTAGAAGGGTTTCGAATTTTCGGTACATCAAAAAAATAAAAATTCTTGGAACACAAAACAAAATTGAACCTATATTAGAGGGGAGACGAACTTGTCTAAGTTTTAGCTCTTTCTCAGTGACCATAATTTGGTCAATCATTTAGACGACCCAATTAACAAGTGTCATAGTAAGAGTGGACATTGCGATTTACGTCTCCTAAGATCTAGATAGAAGACGTAAGTACTATACCACGTACAATATGCAAACAAACGAATTAATAGTATTGTAAACGAACAAGCCATGATTTGGTGCGTCAAAGTTCTGAACTTCCGGAGTATATCAGTATAGTTATCAGAGTTGAAGGTGCGACAAAGGGACAACCAACATCGGCGATAAAGAGATTGTATCATCTGACCGCAAGCTTGCAATATGTTCACAATTTCTTCATTTTCTCTCTCTTTTTGCTTGTTTTATTATCATGACTTTCACGTTTTAATGTCGGTATTTGTATGGTAAAGTTCAGATATTTTAGTTTACAGGCTTACATATGTGTGTATGTTGTTAGATTCTGCATTTTGATTTCGGGTTTTTTTACTTGGTCTTTGGAGCAAGAAAGTTGCAAGTGTCTCTGGCTTTGCTTCATAAGCTAAAATGTTGCCCCCAGAATATATTTGCACTAACCATGGCCCATTGTTTTACATCGTTGAAGACAATAATGAGTAACTGATGCCTACATCTAAATGGTAGCCTTGGAGAAGAGTCTTGAAAATACTTCAACCTCAGTAATGTTAAAAATACACAAGGTCTAAAGAACTACAAAACACTAACAACTTCAGACCATAAACATCACCAAAAATGACAATAAATTGGTATGACGGATGAAGCTAAATGATGGTATATTGAAGAAAATGATCAAACAATTACTGGGAAAATCTAAACCATCCATTATAAGCGCACTTCCGACGATCAATCTCCCTGCTCCCGTGCTGTATACCCCTTATCCAGATTAGTACAAACCTAACGAAGATGACCGAACATCAATATATTGAACAGAAAACATCATAAAATAGTCATGTGTATATGGCAAATTGAGTGGCGACAGACCATATTTCATAAGATAGTAGCTTTCTTGCGCAGTCTTCTTGTTTTGATCATATCTAAACTTCTACAACATATATGTATGCATAAATTTACATGTCACATGTTACTAACATCCCAATGTTTTTATTGACTCAAAATCATAAGATTTGAGCGAGTTAATGCGAGAAATAAATTTTTGAAGTCATATTATCTCCCAAAGAGTTACAAACATTGCTATTTTTTTGCTAATAACTTCACTTGCACCTTGAATGGTGATGAGACCATAAAGAAAGAACTCAAAATTCTAGTGCATATGTTGAAATGCAGTTTTGATTTTTATTTCCTTCCATTTTTGCTATATAGAAATGCGTAATATGTTCTATCAGTAAAAATTATCAATGTGACCTATAAATATATACGAGAATGAGATAAGTGTTTTACTTCGAATATATGTGATAAACACTGTATCCAGGCGGCATGGCCTGAGCACGGATGGCGGGCTTTCGTGCCGTGCGTTCTTGGCTCGCTAACCAAAATTGTGCGGCGCACGACGGTCCGTGAGATAACGTTCCCAATGCGACTTGGCAACGCTCCAACGCTCAACTTGACGCAAATCCTCCTAGTAGGCGAAGGTTCAATCTCTTGAAAATAACTACAAAGAAAACAACAATAAGATGGCACAAATCACATTAATGAAACCAAAAAAAATGGCAAACTCGAAAAATTTGAGAAACCAATTTTTGAAATCAACAACCATTTAGTGGGTTTCGTTCAATATTTGGCCAACTGACCTCCTTTGTTTCATTTCCTTGATCACATGAGCGCGGGTCTGAACAAAACAATTGAACCTCATCATACTGGAGATATAAACACCATAAAACAATCAAACTATGTCAAGAAAGTTCATAAACAAGCTAAACAATGTAAGAAAGATACGTTAGCTTGAGTTGGCTTAAACATAAACTTTGAAAGAGATTCAACTATTCACGTCATGTCTTCTTAGATTCGATACGTGACAATCAGTCATTAAAGCGGTTGTCAGAAGCACAATCAACAACCCTATAGGCGTAAATGAATAAAAAGGCAATGAGAAGAGCCAAATTTCAAAGAACACATAGATGCACATTGCATAGCAGGAGAAACTACATCAGGTCCAATGACATATTTGTGTTTCTCCTATTTGAAAACTCTCCTTAATTGCCAAAGAGTAAGGGACTATAAAACCAATTTATCTTCAAGAAATATATATTACCGAATTCACCAAAGCTTCTTAAGACCGTCTTAACATAAGATGACTCTCACACCCGATTAAAATAAAGCTGGAAATAAAAAACAGTCGATAAAGGTCTTAACTTAAGACGGGTCTTAAGCAAGGCCAACTTTGTACTGAAATTAGTTTATCCATTATTACCACTAACCCTCATCCTTTCCTCCACCACAACTCCTATCCCACTCCAAACCCGAAACTGCTCACCATACAAGCACCGAAAAAAGATAACACCTGCAAAAACGTTTGCAAAACTCGATGCTTTTCCAAAGCCGATTTAAGCTTAGACCCAAGAGATGATTGATTCCGACTAATTAACAGATTTTGTTATATAGTCATACAATTCCTGATCAGCCAACTGGCCATTAGGAAGCGAATTGACCCAGGCATGTCGATATAGCTACGAATATAGAGCAAATGTCCCTCCTTCACCATTAGCATCAGCTCTAAGTACGATAAACACATATTTAAACAAAGGGATAAAAGTAAGAGTCCAAAAAGTGAAGCTTAACACCCCAAAAATCTCTTCATTTGTCTTAGAATGCTCAATATCTTCTCTAAATGCACTGTTATGAACATATGATGGAGTTTTGGTATGCCAACGTCACAACTTGCTTACATGATTCCCCCTGAATTATTACAGAACACAATAACAACTTTGTTCTACTCTTTATAAAGCATAGTACTCCTATTCCCATGTCTCGTTGATTTGTTTACCTTTTTTATTCTTTTTGAGACGTATATTAATCAAGGGGACCAAATATTGCAACGGGGGAAATTAGTGAAACATGCAAATAATGCAATCAAGATTCAATTTATACTCCACGAAAATGACACTATGACAAAAGCCCAATTTCAGGCGGTTTGGACCCGTTAAACAAGTTTGCGCTAAAATCTAAGACAGTAAGCTTTGAGAGATTACCAATGCTAAGAGGGATTTCACCTATAAGATAGTTTGTACTAAGAATGAAGCTTGTGAGATTGTAAAATGCACTGAAATTGAACTTGGTCAATGTTCCTTTGATACCATGATCAGTAAGGTTGATCGCAACGACGGAACTGTGACCATCACAGACAATGCCATTCCAGTTACAAAGTTATCAGCCTTGGAAAGACTCCATGATGTAAGAGGATCAGGTTCAGACAGGGAGTTTTTCCACTGAATAATTGCTGGTGTTGCTTCTAGTTCTCTTGCGGCTAATGAAAAAGTAATCATTTGTGTCATACTTAAGAAACCCATCATTAATTTTTGTGCCATAACTTTAGATTTTGAAGATTTTTTTTGCCAGGGTTTGAAGTAGCAAATAAACTTTATCTTTCTGTATTAACCAATGACAATTTATTGGCATGGTGTATTGTGTGTGTATCAAGGAGGAATCAAAGCTCTCTTAAAAAAAATTGAAAATCAGTCATCTTCACATTTTGGTTGACTCCTGAAATTCTGGTGGCTGACTAAAAACAACTTGTTTTGCCAAGTATGGCCAATTGACGGCTATAATCGATTGTATATGTAATTCACCCCACGCTCTTGTTTAAGATCGTCTCAAGTTAAGAGATTCTCACAATCGATTTAAACAATGTTAAAAATGAAAGAAGAGTTGTAAGAGGTTTTAACTTAAGACAGTTTTAACAAAACCTATTTGTAATTCAGCTAGTTTTTAGAAATAAAGTTTGAGTTTTTAAAATCAAAATCCGTCTTTAAGAAAGACTAATTGTTCTATAATGAACTTGCCGCTAAAATATAGGTTTGAGAGTTAATTTCCCGAAATTAGGGTATACCTCCCGGAAATTGCGAGGTAAGTGGGTTCGGATATAGACAAGCTTAACCTTGTCATTATAGTCATAGTAATAACAACAATGAACAAATTAGAAATGATGATCTAATCTATAATTAAAAATATTAAGATTAAAGAACTAACCTTTACTTGATTTTGATTTTGATAAAAGCCACACTCAGGATCCATCATAAACTCCCTGAAAAATCCCAGTGTCATTTTTTTGCTGCCAATTTAAGAGATCTAAGTAAAAAATGAAACAAAAGTATAACATTATCGAACATCCAAATAAGTAAAAGCCAATAATTCAAGTTATTAAAGCATAAAAGCGGCTATAAAACTTAGCTTAGGGCTTGATCAGATGTACCACAACTGCTGGTAATTTATATTGGACAACCTTCTCCACTGCGCCCTAACAAAAAGGAAGGGAGCATAATCAAGATTAATCGATGTTATTTTTAGTATGAACCAACGAAGAAGCTCTGAAATTGCAAGTTCTAACATATTTAGCAATGACACGATCATCCGCCTACAGTAACGCACCCAAAATAACCCAGAAATTTTAATTGGAATAATAGCATCCCAACATGCAAATGGAAAAATAGGAAGACAAACAACATAGCGGCCCTATAGACACATCAATTTGACGAAACAATGAAAATCTTCATCAAAATTGTAGTTGCATAGACGGAATCTATACTTGCATGTAACTATCTCATACTTCTCAATAACCAAAATCAGATACAAATAAACATCAATCTTCATCACAAGTTCAAAATAAAACAAACAAATTAACAAATAAATTACCTTGTTCACTTGTTGGGTTGGTTTCTTCTATAAAAATGTGGCTTTGATTATCATGTAACAAACAGATCGTAAATGGCGTGGATGTTGTCGCTAAGAGGGAGGAGACATGGTAGGGATTTAGAGCTGAAAAGAGGGGAAAATGGGCTTTACGCAGGAAAATAGAATAAAAATAGGCAGAATAATAAGGAAGGGTAAAATGGGCAGAAATAGCCAAAGTTACTGTTCTGGGAACAGTAACACGACTTTGAACTTTTTAAAGAGTTAGGAAAAGATGAACAAAATAAGAAGAAAAATTTGGTCTTTAAGTAGTGTATATAAAACTAGACCAATTTTTCTTCAAATTTTTCCAACTAGAGAAATGGTGGAGTTTCAATGGTATTTATAGGCAATTTGAGGGGACAATTATAAGTGGAAAAATCCACCTAAAAGACACTTGTGATGTCCTCAAAAAACCAGTATATGTGGACTACTTTTGGTCCATTTCGGTTTTAGATATTTGCCCCACAAATGCTTATAAGTCGTATATTTAATTATCTTACATAATTAAATAATAATTTAATTTATTTAACACTTAAATAATATAAATTAACTACCAATGACTACTTAACTATTAAGTAATCATAAGACCATTTTATCAACATACAATGTGTCAATATTAACCCATTTAGCTAATTTTACAACCTCTTGTAAAATTTAATAGCTAATTAATTCCACCTCAAAACATATACACATATCGTATAAAATTAATTAATTAACAATTAATTAATAAATTCTAATCATTTATTATTTAAATATCTCATAATTAAATAATAAATCTCTTTGTCCCGAGTTCGTAACCCGTCATCAAATAATACATTTATGTGACTAACTAAGAGTCAAATAATACAAGGAATTAATTATCTCGTATCTCATACAAACAATTAATTTATTCTATTTGGGCGTCATCCTATAGGTGTGACCTAAAGGGATCAGCTGATCACCGCCGTCACACGACAGTAATATCAAACTCTAGTAAGCCAATCATTACCGATTAACGACGATCAGCTGACAAATAAATAAATAAATCCCTGATATTCCTTTTACGAGATTTAATATGTAAACGCACTCATTGTGGAGGACACTACTCCAACAATCTCCCACTTGTCAGACACAAGTGTGCGTTACCAATTCTCTTGTCCAATAATATCTCCCACTCAATGCAAGATGTCTTTCAGGTCGTTCTTGCACGTGATCATATCATAAAGTGGTTTCCTCGATCGGAGAATGACTGCCTCGGATAATCTACTATAGATCGCATCCGAGCGTGGCCACGCATTCACAGTCATCTCTCCTCGAGTGGCCTTGAGATAAAATATGGCTTAAAAGGACAATCCCGTTGACCTATTTTCTTCCTTCGATCACATCACAATGACCCGAATCGCTCATCGGCCTCCTTTTACGGTGCGACCTAGAACAAAAACCAAAGCCACCGGAAAACCGTACCAACTCAGACAAATAGTCACCAGTCTAAAGAATTGACTCGAAGGAATAAATAGAAATCCTCGCCACGACCTAGCAATAAAAGGACTTTATAAACGGTCACTGTCCGACAAATTGCCTCACAATATGCCTATGTAATCGACCAGTCATCACTATGACCATATGACAGTCGAACCTGTCATCTATCGCCTTACAATCTAGTTACTCCGAGACGTCACCTCATTTAGTAACTAGGGACAAAATACAATGTTAATCCAGTTTACTTAATAGGGTTCGACATTGTCTTTACAACCTATTTGGAGAAAACAAAGTATATAAATTCAGACATAAAACTGAATATAACGATAAATGCAACTTATCATATATGAAATAATAAATACAATATTTTGATTATTACATATCATATGATTTACAACAATTCTGGCATTCATCTCAACCCCATCGAAACTACATGACTATCATGTTTAGCTTGAGACAATGGCTTGGTTAAAGGATCAGCGATGTTGTCAGCTGTCCCAACCTTACAAACTGTAATTTATTTTTTTTCGATTAAATCTATAATTATATGAAATTTCCTAAGTACATGCCTAGACTTGTTACTAGACTTGGGCTCTTTTGCTTGAAAAATAGCCCCACTGTTATCACAATACAAAGTGATAGGATCCTCGGCGGTTGGAACTACTTTCAGTCCCTCTAAAAATTGCCTAATCCAAACAGCTTCCTTTGCAGCTTCAAAGGCCGCAATGTACTCACTTCCATTGTAGAATCAAGCATCACAGAGACTCTTTGAAACTTCTCCAAAGAAACCGCCCCTCCGTTCAGCAAAAAGACAAAACCAGCCTGGGATTTCAAATCATCCCTATCGGTTTGGAAACTGGCATCCGTATAACCTCTTATACGTAATTCAGATTCTCCTCCAAACACTAAGAATGAATCTTTAGTCCTTCTCAAGTACTTCAGAATATTCTTGACGGCTATCCAGTGACTCTCACATGGAGTTTTCTGAAAACGACTCGTCATACTCAAAGCATACGAGACATCAGGACGAGAACACATCATAGCATACATGATCGATCCAAAAACGGAAGCATAGGGAATCGATTTCATGCGTTCAATATCCTTAGGCTCAGCAGGACACTGTGACTTACTCAAAGTGATCCCACTTCCCATAGGTAGAAAACCTCTTATGGAGTTTTTCATATTTAATCAGTCAAGAATCTTATCGATATAGGCTTCTTGACTCAATGCTAATATCCTTTTGGATCTATCCCTATAGATCCGGATACCCAAGATGCGCTGAGCTTCTGCCAAATCTTTCATTTGGAAGTGATTTCCGAACCACTTCTTAAAAGAAGCAAGCATATCAACATCATTCCCAATGAGTAATATGTCGTCCACATAAATAAGTAAGAAAACAACTTTACTCCCACTAAACTTCATGTATAAACATGGTTCCTCAACACTTCGAGAAAAACCATTCTGTTTAATAACATGATCAAAACGATGATTCCAACTCCTTGACGCTTGCTTAAGACCATAAATGGATCTCTTAAGTTTGCATACTTTGTTAGGATTTTTAGGATCCACAAAACCCTCAGGTTGTGTCATGAACACTTCCTCTTCCAGAAACCCGTTCAGGAAAGCGGTTTTGACATCCATTTGCCATATCTCATAATTATGAAATGCAGCAATCGCTAACATTATCTGAACAGATCTAAGCATAGCAACTGGTGCAAAAGTTTCATCATAGTGTAAACGATGAACCTGAGTGAAACCTTTTGCAACCAATCTAGCTTTGTAGATATCTTTTTGTCCATCCATGCCGATTTTAATATTGAATATCCACTTACACTGAAGAGGTCGAACATCTTTAGTTAAGTCAACCAGGTCCCATATCTGATTATCGTACATGGAATCCATTTCGGATTGCATGGCTTCGAGCCATAGCTTAGAGTCAGAACTCATAATAGCTGCTTTATAGGTCTTGGGTTCATCACTTTCTAAAATTAAAACCTCATAGCCACCATCTTCCTCGATAATTCCAAGGTATCTATCAGGCTGGCGACTAACCCTTTCTGACCTCCTAGGTTCAAGGAACAATAACCGATTTAGACGTAGAAGGAACATCTTCCTGTATTGTCATATTAGTTTGTGGCTCTTGAACTTCGTCAAGTTCAAATTTTCTCCCACTCTGTCTTCTAGAAATAAATTCTTTTTCTAGAAAGACAGCTTCACGAGCCACAAACACTTTGTTCTCGTTACTATTGTAGAAGTAATATCCACAAGTTTCCTTAGGGTAGCCTACAAAAATACACTTTTCAGAACGAGGTGCAAGCTTATCGTCAGACTTACTCTTGACATAAGCATCACAACCCCATACTTTCATGTATCGCAGATTCGGGACTTTCCCTTTCCATATCTCATATGGAGTTTATCAGTTGCTTTAGTGGGACTTTTATTAAGTGATTGTACAGCAGATAAAATGGCAAAACCCCAGAATGGCTTAGGTAACTCTGTTTGACTCATCATCGATCGAACCATATCTAATAAAGTTCGATTCCTCGTTTCAGCCACACCATTTAATTGTGGTGTGCCAGGAGGAGTTAACTGAGATACAATACCACAGTTTATAAGGTGATCTTTAAAGTCATTGCTTAAATATTCCCCACCACGATCTGATCGTAATGCTTTAATCTTCTTATTTAACTGGTTTTCTAATTCATTCTGAAACTCTTTGAACTTATCAAAAGCTTCACTTTTATAACTCATTAAGTAGATATACCCATATCTACTCATGTCATCGGTAAAATTAATGAAATAGTCATAATTACCTCTAGCGTTGGATCATTGGGCCACAAACATCGGTATGTATTAAACCCAATAACTCACTAGCTCGAGATCCTTTTCCTAGAAAAGGTGAATGAGTCATCTTGCCAAGAAGACAAGATTCACATGTACCAAATGATTCGAAATCAAAAGGTTTAATTACACCAGTCGACACTAGTCTTTTAATGCGCTTCTCGTTAATGTGTCCTAAGCAACAATGCCATAAATAAGATTGATCGGAATCACCTGTTTTGAGTCTTTTATTATCTAAATGATAAACATCGTTGCAAGTATCTAGAATATAAATATCATTGATTGAAATAGCTTGACTATTTACAATCCCATTAAGGGAAAAGTACAACACTTGTCTTTAATTACAAAGGAAAACCCTTCTGTGTCTAACACAGATACGGATATTATATTTCTAGATAGCGTTGGTACAAAATAACAATTATTAAGATGTAACTCCAACCCCGAAGCTAAACTAAGTACATAAGTTCCTACAGAGACGGCAGCTACTTTAGACCTGTTTCCCATTCGGAGATCGACATCACCCTTGTTTAGCTTTCTTATGCTTTTTAGGCTCTGCAAATGATTGCACAAGTGAGAACCACAACCAATATCTAATACCCAGGTTGTATTTGAAGCATAATTTATGTCTATCATAAAAGATTCAGTTGAGAAATTACATGTCGGCTTCACAATGCCAGCTTTTATGTCATCCAGGTACTTTGTACAATTACATCTCCAATGTCCCTTGTTATTAAAATAATTACAAGTATCTTTAAGAGGATTACCCTTTATAGGTTTTTGCTTGGTAGAGCAATTCGCAATTGCTTTACCTTTGCCCTCCTCCTGAACGGGCTTCTTACCTGCGTTCCTCTTAGACTGCTTCTTCCCCTTCACGTTAATCGCTAGCACATCTTTCCTCGTACTCCCACTCAATCCCATGTCCTTCTCTGCTTGCACAAGCATAGAATGGGGCTCATGTAAACTCTTTCTCATGTTTGTCATATTGTAATTTACCCTAAATTGGGTAAATCCCTTGACGTGCGAGAGAGAGTGGAGCACTCGGTTCACCACAAGTTCGTCGGGGATCTGGCATCCCAACCCCTCTAAAGTTTCCACGTACTCAATCATTTTAAGTACGTGTGAACTTACAGGTTGACCATCTTTGAGGTTAGCCCCAAAGAAACGAACAACGGTGTCATACTGAATTATTCTCGGGGCTTGAGAAAACATAGTGGAAAGCCTCGAGAATACTTCATGTGCATCACGAAACTTGACACATTGCCTTTGTAAAGCAGGATCCATTGAAAAAATCAAACATTTTTTATTGCAGCGGATTCTTTTTGATAATTTGAAAAAGCCTCCCTTACATCGGCAGTGGCCCTAGTACCTAGGCGAAGGGGGAGAGGGATCGACAAGGTAGCGTAATTTGCCATCACCTGCGGCAGCTAATCGAAGTTGTTCTTCCCAATCTTTAAAATTACTACCGTCGGCTTTTAATACATATTTGTCCATAAAAGAACGTAGGCATGAATCTCTAGCTATAGTGGCGGTTTCACTAGTAGAAGTCATCGTGATTACTACAAAGGAAATAAAGGAAAGATTAACATTTATCGTCTAGAAATATTTAACTTGTGAAACTATTTAACAAGTTGCCATTTATATAATGATCTCCCACTGAATTATATAAATGATTCCAAGATCCAACTTTATATAAACACGGGCACGGTGGACCGATTCAACCCATATTTATATAAATTTGGTGAGTCAACGTTTTGAATGATTCTACTACTAGAACTCTTGGTTGACGGTTTTTCTTAAAATCTATCTTTTAGCCAGAATAAATATGGGCACAGTGGACCGATTCAACCCATATTTATCCCGTTGAGTCCAACCAATTTTCACACGTAATAACTTTTATTACCCTACTTACCCAAAGTAAAAAGAGTGTACCTCGGTGATCCGAACCTACCTCTAATGAAGAAGGGATTCATAGGTGCTATTATTTGGTAAGGCTTAATCTCAATTTTAAACAAATGTGAGAGATCTTATCAATTTAATTGTCTATCACTTTTAAGTGAACAAAACTAGTGCATGCTAGACGATTAAATCGATAACAAAAAAAAAAAAAAAAACATGTAGTGACGATTTGGCATGAATGCATAGAAGAATTAAAACAAACAAGTCCTAATATGGCCACCTAGTTAATCTAATTAACTAAAATTATTACACTTCGGAAACCAACTCCTTGGTCCCTTGAGTCATCATAAATTGGCCTCCTTCTTTAGGATTTCGGAACGCCTTTCCGAAAACACCGTCTTCATGAAAACTCCGTCTTTAGAAGCTTCATATAATTACTAATAATTAAATTACATAACAATACCCTATTATACAATTTGTAATAAAATTAAAATAAAACTATTAATTAATTACAAATTAGACGATGCGAAATCGCAATTAATTACAAAACAAGTCGATATTCCCTTACATTTCGGGAAATCCCAACTTCTACCTATGGCCATATTAGGAAAAAAAATTACATAATTATAATTCTAAAAACCATTCATCTAAATGAATAATAAAATGCATTATGAAAATGACATGCCAAATCGTCTAACTTACCAACAACGATCATTTGAGCTTGCCTTGACGGAATTGTTTACCAATAAAAAAATTCATAATCAATTCTTAAAACACTTTTAAGACTTACTCATCATTCTAAACTGGTCTAATATCAAAATAATTATTCTCAACAATTATCTTGAATTTATATGCGAATTAAAACATAATTGTGACAAAAAAGATATAATAATTCACAATTATCATACAAAAATTCCATTTAATATAAAAATTTATGGAAAAATAAATTTCAAAACCAAGAATATTCTGGTCTTACACCAAAAATGTCATGCAAGTGAAAATTTTTGTTTTTAAAATTTATTTAAAAAGATTTCACAATTTAATCGGTAAAACGATAATTTTTACGATTTAATTCTAAATCCAACCATAAAAATTGAAATGACTTAAAATAAAAAATTTTACATTTTGGAACAATTTCCAAGAGCTAAAAATTCAGAAATTTCGAGCCTAAAGTTAAATCAATATTTATTCACAAAATAACCATTATTTACCCATTTTTATCAAATAAAAATTAATTAACAATCTAAATTAATCACATTAATTTAAAGTATATACTTATCTCATAAATAGAACATGCAAGTGGTTATTTCTAAATAAATATGCATAAAATTAACATGCAATCAATTTTAAATTAACTCTTAATTAATTTTAATGCATTTTTACTCAATTTTATGCCAATTTAAGTTATAAAAAGTGAAAAAATTTAACAAAAATCAAATTTTCGTCCCATATCATCCTAAGACCAGATTATTTACATGCAAGACTATATTATGTGATAAAACGAATTTTAGTAACATAATATCAATTTCATTAATTTATCTCATAAATTACTAAAATCGTCTTAAGACAACATGCATGTATTTAACAATGCTCTGGTACCACTTGTTAGTTATTTATTAATACTCATCTTATGATATTAAAATTATAAATTAATTTAAAGTGGTCTTAATCTACACGCATGCAAAAGAATGTATAAAAGATGGTATTAAACCATCTTAAGACAAAAGTTCCTTACATTGAATAAAGCAAGTTTTGGGCACAACTCAATGACTCTTTCTTTGATGTTGTTCTTGAGCTATGAAAATTAATGATCCTCCAAGACAACAAACCACCAAAAAGATGGTCTCCTAAGGATACACCCAAGAATCAACCCAAAATACTACTACAATACTAACTAGATATATGTAGTAGTAAACCTTGTTTAATTGTATATATGATGTACTAATAAATACTATTACTTTGATAATATTATTAGTTAATATTTATATATGTTTTTGATATAAAAGATGAACAAAATAAGAAGAAAAATTTGGTCTTTAAGTAGTGTATATGAACCTAGACCAATTTTTCTTCAAATTTTTCCAACTAGAGAAATGGTGGAGTTTCAATGGTATTTATAGGCAATTTGAGGGGACAATTATAAGTGGAAAAATCCACCTAAAAGACACTCGTGATGTCCTCAAAAAACCAGTATATGTGGACTACTTTTGGTCCATTTCGGTTTTCGATATTTGCCCCAGAAATGCTTATAAGTCGTATATTTAATTATCTTACATAATTAAATATTAATTTAATTAATTTAATACTTAAATAATATAAATTAACTACCAATGACTACTTAACTATTAAGTAATCATAAGACCATTTTATCAACATGCAATGTGTCAATATTAACCCATTTAGCTAATTTTACAACCTCTTGTAAAATTTAATAGTTAATTAATTCCACCTCAAAACATATACACATATCGTATAAAATTAATTAATTAACAATTAATTAATAAATTCTAATCATTTATTATTTAAATATCTCATATTTAAATAATAAATCTCTTTGTCCCGAGTTCGTAACCCGTCATCAAATAATACATTTATGTGACTAACTAAGATTCAAATAATACAAGGAATTAATTATCTCGTATCTCATACAAACAATTAATTTATTCTATTTGGGCGTCATCCTATAGGTGTGACCTAAAGGGATCAGCTGATCACCGCCGTCACACGACTGTAATGTCAAACTCTAGTAAGCCAATCATTACCGATTAACGACGATTAGCTGACAAATAAATAAATAAATCCCTGATATTCCTTTTACGAGATTTAATATGTAAACGCACTCATTGTGGAGGACACTACTCCAACAAATATAACCATCGGTGAAGCAAAGCGATGATACTAAACACCCACAACAAGGATTCATATCATAACAACCAAAGATATGATGTTTCACCCAAGTCTCAATCCGAAAAGTTCCTGTAACAGTGACACTCGATCGAGCTGACTTTACTAGATCGAGTTCATCAGCTACTCGATCGAGTAAGCCGAGATCGAATACCCCCCCCCACCAAGTCACACCCGCAGCTGCTCGATCGAGTAGCCACAGGTCGATAAAGCTTCTTTAAGGCCAAGTATAAACCAAGCAATCATAAAACACGAGTCGGGACGCCTCCCCGACTCCAATATCCTGCACATACTGTCTAAAGTACTCAAAATACGGCCTTATGGCCAACGTATAAACCAAAGTCTAAGAAAATACCAACCAAACAAGTACTAACAACTACAAATCCATGAATCGATATAAAAGAAAGAAAAGGAGTTTCATCACTCCGCATCCTGCTCATCCATAACCTCATCACCACCACCACCACCAGATGTGCCTGCTCTAGCTGCGTCATGTCTTGCCACACCACCAGCACGAGAATCTACACCCATACGCCAAGGGGCCAAGCAACCATAGAGATATGGCTGGGAATCTCCCCAAGCAGACCTCTCCACGACGAAAGAATGAAAAACTCAACTGTCATCCCCAAAACCCCTCCACCACACAGGCTGCGCTACCTCGGTCCCAATGCCCTGCACATATGCCATCTCATGGAGGTTCCGGAGTGTCAAGGTCGCATACATCCTTTCTGTGAGCTCGCTCACTCTCATCTCAGGGCTATATAAAGGAGGATAACCGGGGTACTGGTACTATGGAGGTACAGGATGCTCTCGCTGAGTCTCAGCCGCCCTCTCCCTCACTCACCGTGGTCCCCTCCCCACTCTAGGCTGACCATCCTTAGGTCTCACCTGGTCTCCCTTCCTCGGCTCGGGCATCACCTCCAGGATGTCTGGGTCAATGAGGTAAAGCTGCCTATGGGAGCCTCCTCCTCCTCCTTGTCAGAATCGGCAGCTACCACTGCCGACAATAAGGGCTCATTGGCAGGAAGGTGCTCAGGAGCAGGTATACGCATCCAACTCATACCCCACACTCTCCATGCCAATCCACCATCCCCCAAAGTTCTCAACCATTTCTGGTCGAGGAAGTACGCTATGTTCAAGGTAGCCACAATAGGGGTCAACGGGGTATAGGCCGGGGAGGCCTCAAAGGTAGTTAGCCTCTCTGCCAACCGAGTGGCAATGGCACCACAACTCAGAAATCAGGTATCGGACGAGGCTATCAGGGCTAAAATGGCACACACTATGGCAGGGGCACTAAAGGTCACTCGCTCAGATCAGGTGGGGTTAAGGTACGCCAACAACAACATAGCCTCGTGTGAGTTAAGCTTACTCACATCCTTTCTCTTATAAAGCAAACTGGTCAGGGCACGGAGGAAGATCTTCAGGGGGACATGTTGCACATCGTTAATCAACATGTTACTCGAAGTGGGAGCTGGTTTACCAGTAAAGCAAGGCATGAGGCGACTAACCCTACACTCAGACGGATTGTCCCTGAGAGCTCCCTTGGCGGGTTTAGCAATGCCAAGGTGGGTAGCAAACATATCCATGGTAAGGAAGAAACTGGTGTTCATCAGGCGGAACTCAACGGTCTGCTCCACCGCATCATACTTAAGAGAACTAATAAACTCAAGGGTCAAGAAAGCATAAGAATGTTTCCGGAGACGGTATAACCTAGTCATCCCCAAAGTCTCGAAGATATGCCTAACATCGGTCCCAATCCCCAAGTCAGTCAAAAGAGTTTTGTCTATACAACGGGTGGGTCTCATCTTTCGTCTCTGTAAGGCAACAAAATTATCCCTTTGTTTAAAGTCCACAAATACGACAGACGGGTACTCGGGTACTGCTGGGACCGTAGGTCGACTCCCCTCTCCTACCTCGGGCTCAGAAGCCCTTCCCCTCTTGCTCTGACGGGTTCCCACAGTTGGCCTCGGCATCTGTTTTCAACATATAACTTAAATATACCAACCACATATACTTGAAAACATAGAAAACGTTCATGTATGATCATGGAAAAGAGCTACTAAGTACACACTTTCACCAACAATCCAGAAATTATAAGCATAAACTCTCAAATTTACTATTAGACGATCTCACAGCTGTAAAAATTTTGACAAGTATAGCATCAATTAACATCACTACTACCACTTTTGAAAATTAAACCTTCAAAATAACTTCATAAATCAACTAGTTTCAAAATAATGGAGGACGAATTTCAGTTTGGGGCACTTTTAAGACGTAGTTTTAAGGCAAAATTTTGAGTGAAAACCCATCAAAATCAACTCTAAACATGATATATACAACATACATTACTCAATTTTATCCCATTTATATACAAAAGACAACCAAAACTCAATTCAAAATCTCAAATCCCTAAAATTTCGAGCCACATAAACCCCCTTTTTTATTCAGTTTTTGTATAACTAGCAACAGTAATCAACAAATTGAAGCAACTAGATCATATGACAATAATTACAATCAAGATTTTATGCATATAAACCGGATTTCTCAACAAACACAAACTCTTATACATGCTTTTAATCAATTAAAATATAAAAAAGAAGAAGATTAATTTCATTACCTTGAGGAATTAACAAGTAAAAATAACGGATTAAGCAAGAGAAGCACAAGAATCAAGCACCAAAATCACAAGGCAAGAGCACTTTGAGAGAGTTTTAGGAATTTTAGGGTTAGGATGAATGAAAGAATAGAAAATAAGGGTTATGAATCACGCGAAATCCCGGGTACTGTTCACTTACTCGATCGAGTAAGTAGGTTACTCGATCGAGTGGCCTCTACACGATTGAGTTTCCACTGGCATATCCAACTTTTCCGACGTTATAACATCCTAACTAGATCGAATGAGGTCTACTCGATGGGGTAGGCACTCCTACTCGGCCGAGCAAGAACAAGAACGAGGTCAAAAGTTATGTAATTAAGGAACGATTCCTGCAAAACAACAACTCGTGTCGATTCCAAAATAAATTCGGAAATCTGCACCGATTATTACGCTCATTCATGACATATTACCACTATACTAATGCAACATATCGATCTAACAATCATATTACTTTATTCAACTCTTTTTACTTCATTCTACGATAAATATTACGCAACCAATTGCCTACACTATTAGCTTTCCCACGCATATATTCAATACGTTTCTTTACATCTAATCATACCATTGCAACTTCAACATTATAACTTCTAGTCATATCACTTTAAGCATTCATTTAATATTTCATTATCCTTTATCATCCAAGCTTGCCACCAATTTAACCATATCACAACAGTTATCAACTGGCTTACCCAACTTAACAATAACATAACACGAAAGCATTCAACCACTCATCCATCACGCCTAACAAATACTACCTTGACAGACGTTACAACTAATTCAAAACTTAATACTTATCATCATTACCACATACAAGACTCACCATTTCTCTTATAGCTAATGCACATAGAACGATTTAAAAAGCATTACTATCACCATATCACACCACAGTGTCACGAATTATAAGCATTCCACCACTTCCATTACTTCCTTACACATTTCTACTCAACCATAGACTTTCACAGCTTCTCATCACAATTACACATGCTAGCATCAACAGAGACTTCATCACAGACATTTCTAACTTAACCATTATACATACTAAGCACATTGTCTTCCGACACAACATTCCCATACCTGGTGACTGGCTTAAGCATAATGGGGCCATGATTTTTAAATGAGGGAGCCTACTCACCCAAAATCTAGCATCAGCTGGGGCTCCCAATAGACATACACCATGTTCATTTTATTAGACTAACTACGTTCATTAGGCTCATTTGTTACAGGTTCCAAAATCGTCGCTCTGATACCACTTTGTGACACCCCCATATACCAAGGAGCCTTAACAAGACCTTCCCTAGAAGGTAAGGGCTTCACCATCTCGGTTGCCCGAGGACAGTAATAATCAAATGTCGATAAAAGAACAATTAAGTTACATTATAGCTATGTGGACTACTTCTGTTGTAATTCCTGAAAGACTCATCCCGCCAAGCACCTAGCTAACATCCAGATCACAACCTGCAAAGTATGACTGCTCACCATAAGGGATCACAGCAGACACAACAGAAACAAACAACAAGACAAACCACACAAGGTTAGTAACTGCAGAAACACACCAACAACGGCACAACATAACATACACACAACACATCTCCTCCAACCAATCTCCGTCACCGACTGTCCACTGGACTAGCCCTGCCAGTGGAGGACCGCAGTCATACCCACCAAATCCCCGCTCATCATATCGAGCGATAAACCCATGTCCAATAATGTGCACATCCACTCCCGTGGCGGGTTCCACGGAGGGCGAACTACGGGCGTTAAGCCACTCCCGCAAGTGACTCTACTCAGCCGAGGACACACCTCGACAACCAGAGCTAAACAAACACAATCAGTTGTACCACAACAACGACAGCGAAACAGCACAATACAAACCAAATATCACAATCAGACATCCACACCGACACTACAACAACCAAACAACATCAAAAGACACTCTAGACAATCAACAATACTGAGTAGGCGAACTTACCTTTAGCCAACCGCAGCGATCCCACGACCGATCACATGATACCAATCAACCAAGCAATACACCTATACAAACAGTATCATCATCTATTACTATTATTACAACCCTAATTGAAAATACAACGACACTGATGATGACGATGACATACCTACGCATAACAATCCGGTGTCAAGACCGCTACCCAACTCAAATAACCCATCCCCATGGCATAAGCATCTTCTAGGACCTCAAAGTAAGGAACTATGGTGAAGGGAAGACGAAGAGACGACATCTAAGTTTAGGGAAGAGAGGCGGAAATGATTTGCTGTTTTTCGAAACACGATTTATAATTCTCCGTTGCAAACCCGTTACTCGATCGAGTGACCCCTACTCGATCGACCTCCCAATCTACTCGTGTTGGAGCTTGTGTCCTCCACAATTAGTGTGATAACATTTATAAATATCTTATAGGTTCACAAGGGTATACTTAGTATTTTATCAGTTGATTAACGATTACTTAATAACGGTTGGCTTGCTAGAAAGTTTGACGTTATTATCATACTGATGGCGGTGATCAACTGGTCCCTAAAAGTCACACCTAAAGGATGTGTTTGAGAGATGTGATTATGGAAATATAATCACATTGATGCCTTATAAGACTAAAAGGTTAGTCCATGTATTTGACTAAACAGTTAGTCAATGTGATGATGAGACGATTATTTAATACAATTAAATAATAGCAAAATTTAGACAATTAATCATTAAATTCGTAAATTGAATATAAACTGTTATATTTAATAAATGTATATAATGTTAGCTTAAACGAATTAAGATGTTAATTCGTAATTAAATGTAACCAGTTATATTTAATTAGCAAATTATAAATATGTGATATTTATAGTTAAATGTATATATTATGCGGAGTTGTCATAATAAAATGTTAACAAACCGGTATTAATAAATCGACTACAAACTGTTGTGTGTAGACTTATTAATACATGTCGACAAAAATATGACAATTGATATAAAATACACATTTTATACATTTATAGAATAACCAAAAATAAGAAGATTTCTCTCCTTATTTTGGGTTGGTGAAACCGAAATAAAGAGAGAAAAGAGAAAGAATAAAATCTTCCCCTTTAGACTCTTATTTGTCACGGTTACAAGAGGGCAAAAGATGAGATCATTTCTTCTCATTCCAACTTGACCTAAACTCTTTCACCAAAACCGTAAACCCTAAAAATTAATCATCAATTTTTGGGGATCTCATTCTAGCAATTTGAGGGGCATTTCTCATAGCATCTTGGGTGCAACAATTAGGAGAATATCAATTCGATATTGTTCTTAGGCCTAGTTTGCTAGGACCAAAGGTTGATTCTTAATCTCTACTATTTTGTTTATGCAATTTCATTTATGACTCGTTTTCATTATCGTAATTTCGTTATAATCCGTATAATTTTAGAGAAGTATACCGATAATTCCTACAAGTGGTATCAGAGCCAAGGTCACGAAATTATTTTTGATGATTTTCATAAATGATGTAAACACACAAAAAAAAGAAAGGTTTCGAAAAAATTAGGGTTTCGGCCGTTTAAAAAAAAAAAAAATTTTGCCGAATCATTTTTTTCAGCCAAGATGGTTTATGTTTTTTTGATGTTTGTATTTCCATTTTGATTCATTCATATTGTTGTTTTAATTAGTTAAGATGATAATATGATAATTTGTAGATGTTTTGATTTAATGAAAATTAAATTGAAATGTAAATGGAAATCGTTTTTGTTTGTTGATGATTTGTTTTTGCTATATAGTTTTTGGCATACAAGTTAATTTAACAAATGTTCAAATCAATTGTGATAATCGGTTTAATCATGATTTAGATATTCATTTTAATAGGTTAAATTGAATCATCTAGTTTGAATATATGTTTAAATTAAAAATATGATTATGCCAATATTGTTATAATAGCAACATTAAACAATTGTTCATAACAAATGAGTTGTTTTAATTAAAAAAAAATACTGTTTTTCTTCATTTGGGCATGAATGCCGAGAGTGAGAAAAGAAAAAAAATTGTTTTTTCGGTTTTAGGGCAGAAATGCCGCAACAATAAAAAAAAATTGTTTTTTTTCGTTTTTATGGATATGCCGAAAGAATAAGAAAAAAAATCTATTTTTTTTCCCGTTTTGCCGAACTGAAAAAAATAAAAAAAAAATCAGTTTTTTTTCTTTTTCCCTGTTTTACCGAGAGCAATCAAAAAGAAAAAAATATTTTCGGTTTTTGTTTTGTTAGTTTTTGGCCAATAATGATTATACATTAAATTTATAATGTATGATTAATTGTTGTGAAAAGGTTCACAAATTAAAGATACCTAATTATTTTAAAGAGGTTTAAAATAATGTTAGATTAATTCATATTACAAGATAAATATGTATTAAGATTAAAATTATTGTGAGTAATTGTGGAATTGTCACATAATTTGATCATTTAAATAGGTGGTTTGGATAAATTACTCTACATAATTAAGGAATTATGTCTTGAATGTTTAATTTATAGTTGATGCATTTTTATTTAGTTGAATGTTTTGTTGAATGGTTTAATTTACGTATTTTTGCAATCGGTTGTAATTTGTAATACCTATCGTGGCCTTAGTTAATTATGTTTTCGTAATGATGGAAACATAATATTTATGTAATTTTGAGATCTAGTATCTCCTTTTGGTTTTCTTTAAGTTTTATGGTTTTGAAATTAGAATGTAAATAGGTTTATTATATAATTTTAAATTGTAATTTTTGAGAAGACTAAAGATGGATATTGGATTGCTCACTCCCGCTACATGGACCAAGATGGAACATCAAGACAAGCTTCTCGGGTCCAAGGATGGATTCCAAAGTTGTATTTATGTTCATTTTGGTAGATAGGCCACACTAGCACTTTATTTTGTTTTACGTTTTTTATTCTCGTTTCTTTTCATTCACATGATAGTTAGTGCATCATTTTCCGCCTAAACCAAACCACCTACTAAAATGCATGAAAATTGACTCAGATAGTTTGGATGTTAGTTTTCATTGACATACAGATGTCACACTTTTTAAGCCATCACCTTAGTTTATTCATTCTCGCATGCTAGATATTAGTTCACTTAAAATTAATTAAAATAAACTTGATGGGATCTTCCTCTAAAACTGAAATTGAGTCTAGTCTTTATAGGCCAAACAACTATGAATCCCTTCTTCGTCGGTAGGCATATAGGACCTTACTCTCCATATGACCCCTTCTACGTTGGGTAAGTAGTTTGTGTTGACTTAGTTTACCTCAACATTATAATCCGAAGAGTTTCTCGTGATTATGGTGGACTAAAGATAGAATTTACAAAAATTTATCGACCAAGAATTCTACAAGTAGAATTAGCCAAGAGGTTGGCTTATCAATTTACAGATAATTGAGTCTTAGGATCATTATTTATATAATTCTTGAGGGAGGTCAATTGTATAAATGCTTGAGTCTTCGCGTTATAACAGTATTGCATTAGACTTAAATCATAACGATGAGTATGCTTATTATATTTTTTCTTCTTTTCGCAGTGTAGAATTCGTTTATATTGATAATACTGTTACAACAAATGGCTGGAAATAACGAAATCCCTATGCCAAGTGCCACACTTGGACGCGAGTCCTGGCTAAAAGCTTTCATGGACCACATGAATCAGTTCACTCGACTGAAAAATGGCGGGTCCAACTTTGCGGACTGGGGGGCATCATTGCGGAATGCTGCCATTGCTGACAGTCAGCTCATGTACTTAACTGAGCCAATACCGATAAACCCAGGCACCAATGCAGGAGTTAACGAGTCACTTGCTTATAGTGACTTCGTCATGTAAGCGGGTGCGATAAAGAACGTACTCATTTTTGCAATGGAAACCAATTTGCAAAGACGCTTCATTGCCCAAGGTGCAAACAAGATTTTCACCACGCTCACTAATGAGTTCTCAAAAGCACCGAGAATCGTTATTTATGAGCATACCTGTCGCTTCTTTGATGCGAAACTCCAGAAGGGCCAACCGGTTAGCCCACACATTCTTAACATGATTGAGAATGTCGAGAAATTGGAGGCACTTGATTGCAAAATCAGTGAGAGCATAGTCATTGACCGTATGTGTAATACCCCGTATTTTTATATAATAAATTAAATGGATATTATTATAAATTAATTATTATACAATTTATATTACTAATTATGTCGGGTTAAATGTTAGTCGATAATTACGTTAAGCTATCGTGAGTTAATTGAGACGGGTTTATAAGAAATACGAATTGTGAGCTGACCCATTTAAGTTGGCCCAATATATGTTCAGCCCATTAAACCCTAAAGCCCATTTAACCCTTAACCCTAAACCCTAACCCTAATAGTGCCCTAACCCTAACCCTAACAGTCCCCTAACCCGCCTCCCTCATCTCACACTCCCTCAACCCGCCTCCCTCTTTTCTTCAGCTTAGATCTCAGCCTTTCACGCAAAACGAGAGAGAGAGAGAGAGCGTGAGTGTTGATGGCACAGCAGGGAGGAGCTAGGGACTATTGTCGACGGTCGTGGGTGGCCGTGGTGGCTGTTGTGGTGGCGGCAAGGTGACGGATTCGTGAAGGATCGATAATCAGATTCGTTGCTTTATTTCTGGATTGCTTAACTGCTTAATTGAAATTGCTGGCACTTTGAGGTAGGGAAATACACTTGTCCTATTATCGTCGTTGTTGAATTGTGTTAACTTGATCCCTGGTTGTTGATATACGTGATCATTTATATTCGGGAAGGCGATTGACTGATTTGATCGTATTGAGTATGATATCACAACATCGGGTAACCGGCATGATTTTATGATTTATCAGTTCATTATATATATATATATATATTGTGTTGCATTCATTTCTTTTGAGCATTCATATGCATTGGAGATGGAGGATGTTGTGGTGATGTGGTGCGGTGATGATGATGTTGTGATAAGGCCCAGGCGGGTTCTGCAGACTTGCCCTGGTGTCCTCACCGTGAGTGCGGATCGACTACGGTCGATATATATAGTCTACCGGGGATCGGTATGGCTGGGCGTTCCGGGGTATGAGATGTGTGTGATGAGTTGAGATGGAGATGGAGGTGACGGAGTATCATGCATATCATATTTTATTGTTTTATTGTTTTATTGTTTTCCCTACACAACCTCGTGGTTGACCCTGTGTATTCGTGAACACCTGTGATGAACCTTTTAATGGGGAGCAGACTTGACAGGTTTAAGAGATAGGACGGGAGCTTGATGGGCGTGAGACACTGGATCAGACGACTTAGTGGCTAGATCATCATCTAGAAGACTTTCACTTTTATTTATGTCAGTTCTTGTAATTTGAGTTGAAAAGAGGATTTGTAATAATTAAGTTAAAATATTATATAAATTGCCTTGGAGTTTAATTTGTTATTCACTACCTCGGGAAACCGAGATGGTAACAGTCCGTTTTATTAGAGAATGTCTTGACGAAGACTTCTTTTATAAACCGGGGTGTTACAGTATGCTTCATTCACTTCATGATGGTTTTGCCCTCTTCAGGGCAAATTACTACATGAATGACATGAAGAAGAGTCCTCATGAGCTACACTCACTTCTCGTACAGACCGAGAAGGATATGAAATTGAGTGGGAGCAAGAAGCAAGATGTTCTCATGATTTCCAACAAAAATAAGGGTAAGGGCCAAGCTCCCGGCGACCTAACTGTAGGAAAGCCAAAGTTTAAGAATCCAGGAAATGGTAAGAGTGGGCCTGGTGAGACTAGTGGCTCACAAGGCAAGACAAAGAGCAAGGACGGTGACATTGAGTGCCACCATTGTCACAAGACTGGACATTGGAGGAGGAACAGTCCCGTGTACCGTGAGGACATAAAAGCAGGCCGCGTCACTCCTGTTGGTATGTTATCTTATATAGATATGATTGACTTTAACCATGCAAGTTTCGGAACTTGGGTACTTGATACTGGTTGTGGTTCTCATCCCTGTAATCATTTGCAGGGCCTAAAAACATCACACCTCTCGAAAAGGGTGATGTGGACCTGCGAGTCGGGAATGGAGCTAGAGTTGCTGCAATCTCAAAGGGAACATACGTAATCAAACTCCCAAGTGGTTTTGAGTTATATTTATATAACTGTTACTATATACCCAGTTTATCTAAGAACATTATTTCTGTTTCCGTACTTGATAAAGACGGTTTTTCATTTTCAATAAAGGATAATAGCTGTATTTTCTCTTTTAATGAAATGGTTTATGGCAAAGCAGTTTCTATGAATGGAATTTACATCTTAGATCAAACCACGGATATATTACACGTGAATAATAAAAAATTAAAGGTTGGTGACAAAGATCAAACATATCTATGGCATTGTCGAATGGGACAAATAAATGAAAAACGTGTAAAGAAGCTCGTCGAGAATGGGACTATTCCCGCATTCGATTTTTCTACATTTGGCACGTGTGAATCATGTCTCATCGGCAAAATGACTCGAATTTCCTTTAAAGGTGTTGGAATGCGGTCTAGTGACCTATTAGGACTCACACATACTGATGTATGTGGGCCTATATCAATTACCGCTAGAGATGGCTATAGATATTTTATCACTTTCACGGACGATTTGAGTAGATACGGATATGTCTATTTAATGAAGCATAAAAGTGAGTCCTTTGAAAAATTCAAGGAATACAAGAATAAGGTTGAGAACCAACTAGGAAGAAAGGTTAAAGCACCACCTTCGGATCGGGGTGGCGAATATCTTTCAAATGAGTTTGATCAACACCTTAAAGACTGTGGAATCGTTTTACAGTTAACTCCACCTGGAACACCTCAATTAAATGGTGTGTTCGAACGGAGTAATCGAACACTACTTGATATGGTTTGATCCATGATGAGTCACACGGTAGTACCTTATTCATTATGGGGTTTTTCTCTTTTGTCAGCTGCTCTTATACTTAACCGAAGTCCGTTTAAAGCTGTCGACAAGACTCCATATGAAATGGGGAAGGGAACGGTCCCTAACTTGTCCTTTATTCGGGTTTAGGGCTGTGAGGCTTATGTCAAGTGGAGACACGAGGATAAGCTCGGCCCGCGATCGGTCAAGACATACTTTATTGGTTATCCAAAAGGAATGTTTGGTCATTAATTCTATTCGCCTACCGAACATCGAGTTTTTGTTGCGGCTAGTGCGACATTCTTAGCGAAAGAATTTCTCGAGAACAAGTCAAGTAATAGAACCTTCGAGCTGTCGGAGATTCAAGAACCAACAATCGAGGAACAGATGGAGGAAGTTGTTCCTTCAACTGATGATACGGTTAATATTCCTCAGGAACCTAGGAGGTCGGGTAGAGTCTCTAATCCTCCAGACAGATACATTTGTATGGTCAAGGAGAATGACGTTTTGCTCCAAGAGAGTAATGAACCCGCTACCTATAAAGGTGCTATGACCTGTTCCGACTCAAAGCCATGGCTTGAAGCCATGCAATCCGAGATGGACTCCATGTATGAGAATAACGTATGGGATCTTGTTGATTTACCTAATAAGGTAAAACCTCTACCGTGCAAATGGCTTTACAAAATAAAGCATTCTGTAGACGAGCAACCAGATACCTATAAGGCACGACTAGTGGCAAAAGGTTTCACTCAAGTGCACGGATTGCATTATGATGAAAGTTTTGCACCCGTCGTTATGCTACGTTCCATTCGGATAATCTTAGCGATTGCCGCTTTTCATGACAATGAAATTTGGCAAATGGATGTGAAAACCGCCTTCTTAAACGGTTATTTGGAGGAAGAGTTGTACATGGTACAACCCGAAGGTTTCATACATCCTGAAAATCCTAAGAAAGTGTGCAAGCTTAAGCGTTCCATTTATGGACTTAAGCAAGCTTCTCGGAGTTGGAATCATCGTTTCGACCAGGTGATAAAAGAGTATGGTTTTACTCGATCGGTCGAGGAACCATGCTTATATATCAAGTCGAGTGGGAGCAAGATTGTTTTCTTGATATTGTATGTCGATGACATACTCTTGATTGGGAATGACATTCTTCTCTTATCTTCGGTTAAAGGATGGTTGAAGAACCATTTCCAGATGAAAGATCTGGGTGAGGCACAACGCATATTGGGAATCCGTATCTACCGATATAGATCACGACGGATGTTATCACTGAGTGAGGAGTCGTATTTGGATAAGATTCTTGAAAGGTTCAGCATGACCAACTCCAAGAAGGGGAACCTTCAAATGACTTCTGGGATGCATTTGAGCAAGTCTCAGTCACCCACGACGCCTGAAGGGATTGAGCGCATGAGTCGTGTTCCTTATGCATCAGCCATAGGATCAATCATATATGCCATGATATGTACACGTCCAGACGTGGAATATGCATTGAGTATGACGAGTCGGTACCAAAAGAATCCAGGTGAAACACACTGGATAGCTGTTAAAAACATCCTTAAGTACCTACGGAGGACTAAAGATTGGGTATTGACTTATGGAGGAGATACTAAGCTATGCGCAATCGGTTACACAGATGCTAGCTTCCAAACAGACCGAGATGATTCGAAACCTCAGTCTGGATTCGTCTTTACTCTTAATGGTGCTGCGGTCAGCTGGAAGAGTTCCAAACAGGATGTTGTAGCAGATTCTACTACTAAATCCGAGTACTATGCCGCTTCGGAAGCAGCAAAGGAAGTTATATGGATGCATCAATTTTTACAAGGACTTACGATAGTTCCTAGTTCGAATGACCCGATCACCATCTATTGTGACAATAGAGGTGCCATCTTCCAGGCTAAGGAGCCAAAGTCTAGCAACAAGTCTAGACATGTACATCTAAGGCTCACCTGATCCGTGATTACGTGGAGCAAGAGGAGATAGTGATTGACAAGATAGCTTCGGATGACAACATCGCGGATCCTCTCACTAAACCGTTGAATTATGATAAGCATGAAGGGCACATTATTTCCATGGGAATTAAACGTGTTCCTGAGTTGTAGTAGTTGATTATGGATTCGATACATTATCTTTTTCATATACTATTTATAACTTCATCGTTTTATTATAATATTTTGTTTTTCATGTGGATTGTACTGACAACATTGAACGCCACAAAGTGAACTGAATTACATTATATTTGTTTTGGTCCGTAATCGCCTACATGAGCTGATAACTCTGGCTATTATTTTGTGAAGTTGATTGATGGTGGGTTCTACGAGCCATAAGTCAAACAGTTGGCTGATCGATCACAGATGCGAGTTATAACGATACCTCGTAGGACAAATTGTGACAACGTAATGGAGTCCTAAATGTTTAAATAATTTAGTGCCAGGTCGTGGATTGGACGTCCATTGTGTTCCTAGAGTCGATTCTTTTGACTATCGACTGTCTCTTGAGATTAAGGCAGTATTTGGGTGACTTTAGTTTCTTTCTCATGGTCTGCCATAACAGGAGGCTAAGCAGATTGTCACTGGGTCATTTCATACTGTGCTTATATCTGCAGGATTCGAGTTGAAGAAAATATCCAACCTTTATCAGGTTTAGTTATATCTCAGGGCCACTCGAGGAGTTGTAAATGAAATGCATGGCCATGCTCGAATGATGATTCGTTTATCAGTTAAGTTACTCTCTAGTCGGGAAAACCACTCTTGATATTGATCACTTGTAAAATACGACCTTTGTGAATACGGATTTTGCAAATTGTTTTACATTGAGTGGGAGAAATTTTAGGATATGAGAATCGGTTATCGCACATACAATTGTGAGGACAAGTGGGAGATTGTTGGAGCTGGTGTCCTCCACAATTACTGTGATAACATTTATAAATCTCTTATAAATTCACAAGGGTATACTTAGTATTTTATCAGTTGATTAACGATTACTTAATAACGGTTGGCTTGCTAGAAAGTTTGACGTTATTATCATACTGATGGCGGTGATCAACTGGTCCCTAAAAGTCACACCTAAAGGATGTGTTTGAGAGATGTGATTATAG
Organism: Silene latifolia; assembly: GCF_048544455.1. Lineage (NCBI taxonomy): Eukaryota > Viridiplantae > Streptophyta > Magnoliopsida > Caryophyllales > Caryophyllaceae > Silene > Silene latifolia. The sequence goes on along the minus strand of NC_133538.1, from coordinate 484,156,461 downwards.
AAATATAATCACATTGACGCCTTATATGACTAAAAGGTTAGTCCATGTATTTGACTAAATAGTTAGTCAATGTGATGATAAGACGATTATTTAATACAATTAAATAATACCAGCTGAGACGAATTAACTGTTAAATTCGTAAATTGAATATAAACTGTTATATTTAATAAATGTATATTATGTTAGCTTAAACGAATTAAGATGTTACTTCCTAATTATATGTAACCAGTTATATTTAATTAGCAAAATATAAATATGCGATTTTTATAGTTAAATGTATATATTATGCGGAATTGTCATAATAAAATGTTGACAGACCGGTATTAATAAATTGACTACAAATTGTTGTGTGTTGACTTATTAATACATGTCGACATAAATATGATAATTGATATAAAATACACATTTTATTCATTTATAATATAACCAAAAATAAGAAGATTTCTCTCCTTATTTTGGGTTGGTGAAACTGAAATAAAGAGACAAAAGAGGAAGAATAAAATCTTCCCCTTTGGACTCTTATTTGACACGGTTACAAGAGGGAAAAAGATGAGATCATTTCTTCTCATTCCAATTTGAGCTAAACTCTCTCACCAAAACACAAAACCCTAAAAATTAATCATCAATTTTTGGGGATCTCATTCTAGCAATTTGAGGGGCATTTCTCATAGCATCTTGGGTGCAACAATTAGGAGAATATCAATTCGATATTTTTCTTTGGCCTAATTTGCTAGGACCAAAGGTTGATTCTTAATCTCCACTTTTTTGTTTATGCAATTTCATTTATGACTCGTTTTCATTCTCATAATTTCATTATAATCCGTATAATTTTAGAGGAAGTATACCGATATTTCCTAAAACTCGATTAAGTAGCCTCAGCTAGATCGAGTCTCACACAAACCCACGTTCATACCGTGACAAGGCATCGCTCATAATGTTTCTGTAGGTCAAGACATGCATCTAAGGTCGGTCAACGTCAGTCGCGGGTCCCTAAAAGGAGGGGTATTACATTGAGTAGGTTGTTCGTATCGATGAAAGTGGAATTACTATGATAGAGTCATAGTCATTCACTAAACCTAAATAAGTTGTTGATCACATGAAATCAATTTCTAATGCTTCCGCCATTAGAACGATTATGTATGCCATTAAACGCACACGCCGTGAGGAATCATATGCTTGAAGCATAATAAGTCAATAACAAGTTAATTCGAATAAAGGTCTTTTTAATGCCTTAAAGAACATCCTTTAAGATTCTTGAGAAGAATTGAGGATTCATTCTTGTGTTTGGATGATATACTAAGTTGTGTGTTGAAGGGTTACACAATACTTAGTTTCCAAACCTATAAGGATTTATCGAAATCCTATGATGATTTTATTGACTTAGGAGTAAGAAACTAGAGAAATGTTTTAGTTTCAACCATTGCAAGTTCTACAAACAGAATCTAAGTACATTGTGATAAGATGGTCAATAAAGGGACTAAGAGTAGATCCCTCTACCATAGACTTTATCACAGGTTATATGATAATAGTGGGAGCATCCTCCAAGTATAAGAGCCCAAGTCTAGTAAGAAGCCTAGACATATACTTAGATAAATTCATGTCATTAGAAATAACATTGAATAGAAGGAAATAGCAATTCATAAAGTTTGAATGAATGGATACATGGTATATCTACTTACCAAGCTTTTATTACATTTTAACTAATGTAAAAGATACACTATAGATTATATGATATGAAGTAGTAATAGTGTGTTGACTATTCATATATGATAATCGCATTTATCGTTTGAGTTTGAGTTTGAGTTTCTTTAAACTCATCCATTACTTTGTTATATCCAAATGGGTTGTTGAGACAATATTGGACCCCATTGAAGTGAACTGGATTGACATAGTAAGCGCCCCTGGTTACTTATAGGAGGTGACGTCTCGAAGTGACTAGAGTGTGATGCGATTGATGGCAAGTTCAAGTGTCATAGGGTCATATGGGATGACTAGTCGATCAGATAGATACACTGCATGAGACACTATGTAAAGCAGTGACCGCTAATAGAGTTCTGGAAATTCATAAAGCCAGATCGTGGCAAGAGCTACTATAGTGTTCTTATGAGTCGATTCTTTTGACTAGAGATAATTCGCCCAAGTTGGCACAAGTTTCTGATTGGCTTTGATTTATACTCTACGACAATCGTAACTGAAGTCAAATGACTATATTTTGGGTCATAATGATTTGTGGCTAAACGAAGGGAATAGTGCGATAGGAATTGTCCACCCCCTTGTCAGGGTTGTTTGAAATCGCTGGGCCACTCGAGGAGTAGTGAACTGAAAATGCGTGGCCACGCTCGGAAGGTATCTACAGTAGATAATTCCGGTCAGACAGTTACTCTCCAGATCGAGGAAACCACTCAAGATATGATCAAATGTAAGTACGACCTGCAAGACACCTTGCATTGAGTGGGAGATTGTAATAGGATAAGAGAATTGGTAACGCACACTTGTCTCGAACAAGTGGGAGATTATTGGAGTTTGTGTCCTCAACAATAGTGCGATCATATAATTAAATCTCATAATAAGAATACGGAAGGAAGATAAATTATATAGTCAACTGATCAATATTAATCACTAATGATTGGCTAACTAGAGTTTAACATTACTATCGTTTAACGATGGTGATCAGTTGATCCCTTAAGGTCACACCTACAAGACGATTCCCAAACTGAAAAGTTAATTAATCGTATATTGATACGGATTAATTAAATCCTTAAATTGAATAAATTTATTTTAAAAGAGAGAGTTATATATCTTATTGTAATGTGATTAAATAAGATTCAATTTAGTAATTAATTTGTTATATTACTAAAATTGATTAATGTTTATGAAACATTTGAGATAAGAGTAATTAGTTAATTATAATTACAAGATGTTGTAGATTATATTAACTAGACTTGATGTGGTCCATTTTATATACATGTAATTGTGAATTACTTGTTAATTTGTTAAATATAATTTATTTAATTTAAAATCATTTTTAATTAGTTAAATATGCATTAAAAATAATTAGGACATATAACATGTTACATGACCTACCAAATTACATTTTACAATCGACAAAGTTAAAATGGAGGTCACCTACTATGATGTAAAACCGGTTAAGGGTTGTTATGGTGGGTGTTGTTTTGTCAATTATTTTATTAACATGCTTAAGGACATATTGATGTGTCTTTTGCATATAACAAGAACAACACCCTACCCTATACTTTGATAAGACAAAAAAGGGGGTCTTGAAAACAAAAATGTTCTCCCCCATTTACCACAAAACCGGCACCCCCTCCCTTCATCAGAACATTGGTTCTCATTTATCCAGTGTAGAAAATCTCTCATGATTATCTCTCTCTTATTCTCTCCTTCTCTCATAAATTGTTTATGTTCAATAAGATTTGTTCTAAAATCCAATATTGACACAAGATAACTAGTTGTATTATTATTATTATTATTATTAGATCTAAAATTTAAGGTTAGTAATACATATTATCTAGTTAGTAATAGTATTAGTGTTTGGGTTAGTCTTGGGTGCAACTAAGAGCAATGTCTCTATATTTGAGCCTTGAAGATCTTGGAGGATCATCCATCACATTTAAGCTCAAGAACAAATAAGGAAGGGGTCCTTATATGTGCCCAAATTTCGAGCCATATTGTATGTAAGAAAAAGATTGTCTCCTTATATTTTGTTCTTTTTGTTATGCATGCAACGAGATCCACATAAATATAAATTATGAGTAATTTATAAAATGATTAGATGAGTCTAATACGTGTTTATGAACCTAATATATGATACTTCAGTACATCACGGTAGACGGGTCGTAGATTCTTCACAAACTTGTCTACTACTTCCGTTTCTTCGGATTTTCTGGCTATCTTCACGCTTTCTGCGCGCCATTGGGCCTAGAAATAAGTGAACCCTTCCTTTTCATTTTGGGTCATAGCATCCAGAGTCCTTATTGTGGTTTGGATCTCTGAGTTATCAGCATAATGTTTGCAAAACTCTACGGTGATGTCCTCAAATGTAGGGTAGTTATTCAATTCAAGGTTATAAAACCAGGCCCTTGGGTGTTCCCACAAAGACTGAGCAAAGATGGCAGAGAGCATATTTACAGGTACACCTTTCAGGGCAAGTGTTCTTTTTAGGACTGAATATGTTGGAGAGGGTCCTCCATTCATTTAAACTTTGGGATGTCAGTTAGTACAAAGTTCTTAGGGAGTTCATCTTGGACCGGAGCATAAGTCCTGGAGTTCTCACAATGGAAGCTCTCTCCCTGAGAGAGCTTCAGTTGATATTCAATAAGTTTGAACCATTTTTCTAGTTCAGTCATTTCTTTTGGGGTAGTCACAATGTTTTCCCAATTGATTCTAGCCTCAATGGCGCCCAAACGAGTCATCATCAATTCCAAAGGCTCACCCAGCTTAGTGACGGTAGCTTCCATTGATGTAACACTCCCATTTATTAAGGAGACTTTAGCAAGACATCCCTAAATAAATAATACTGTTACTATCCCGGTTTCTCGAGGTAGTGAATAACAAAGTACAACAAACCAAAGTACTTTAAATACAATTTAGCGATTACATGTTTATTACAACTTATCCCAATTAAAAATTTATATAAAATTTAATACAACTGGCAGCGGAAATAAACTAGTGATTAATTAGCTAAATGGTCTAGACTTCTAGGTAACTAGATGAGTCCTCACGCATCCCCATAAGCTCTTAAATCAGCTAATCTTAAGCACCTGTAAGTCTGCTCCCTATTTATGGTTCATCACAGGTGTTCACGAATACACTGTCAACCTCGCGGTTGAGTAGAATAACCACCACAACAGAAGTAAAATGAACATAATGAATATGCATGATAAGAAATGTCAATGCCAATATAATTAATCTCATCACCTGAAACACCCATTCATCCCGCCAATCCCTGGCCCGGGGCAGCCTCAACCCGAAGTTGAGTAACCAGGATAAACCTGAGGACACCCAGAGACAAGTCTTCAAAACCAGCCTCGGGCCTTACACCACCACGAAGGTAAATAAACGGTGTCAGCCTGAATAAATCTGAAATACGTCACCCAAAGGCTCTTACCACGACGTCTGCTAAGTAAACCAGAATAACAAATGCAATGCTATACCAAAGTATGAAACCTCAATAATAATCTACATCACCACGAAGGGATGTCTGCCAGTATTAAACTGAATAACCAATGCAATAACAATAATCATCCGTCATAAATAAACCAAATAGCCAAAGGCTTAAATCCATCCAACATATATTCCAGCACAAAATGCAATACAACTAACAGATATAAAATAAAGCATTCAGTTGAGTAGTTATCCTACATGGCAAGCAATTCCACTCAAGCAATCCAAATAATGCTGCTAGAAGTACTCCTCCACAAACTCGTCACCTAGCATATTAAATACTTATAATTACCAACTATTTATTTCACTTTCATAATAAAAATATTTATATTTAATTACATTAATTATTTAGCTTATACTATAAGGTCACAGTCTTAAACCCGTCTTATAATAACCACCCCAAATGTACACAATCCCATGAGAGCAGTCATACACCAAATTCCCCCACGACACACAAACATTAGTTAACGAATTATAAAACGATTACACGATTTAGTAATTACAAACTCGTCTTAAATAATTATAATAATTATAATTACTAACTAATTAATTATGTAACATAATTAAATTAATTATAAATTAATTATATTAATAATATTACTACGTAAAATATTAATTTAATAACCCGTCTCAAACCAGCTCAAATCCCGACCCATAACTAAACTTAACCTAATTATAAGACGATAAGTAAATAATTAGTTAGACCCATCTTAACTAACACCCAACATCCCATACCCACGTTAAACCCACGCAAAATCCCCAAACACCCCATAAAAACCCGTGTACCATCACCAAACCCGTTAACCATATCACCAACAACCACACCCAACGTGAGCCACCACTGCCCACAACCCAGCCATGGTTCTGCCACCGACAACCTCCCCCAAACATGGACTCATCGTCACGCCCTAACCCCGCAACAACAACATACATACGAGACCGACGTAACTTAAACAACTCACGTTTATAGCACTATTCACGACCACCACCACCCTTTTCCACCACCACATCCACCACCCATAAACCCGCCTGAAAAGCCCCTTTACCGAGGTCCCTGGTGGTCAAAGGTGAGTTCTAGCTACTCTCTGGTGGTCCATGGTCATGGTCATGGTCACGACTAGTCTTACAATGGTCTAGAAAGCGAGTTATAAAGGCTATAAAATCAATGCTCTAAGTAATAAGACGGTCTTACCTCGAGGCGATAATTAAATATAATTCTCCTTCTTCTCTCTTCTATATCTCCTCCTTTATAAATTACTCTGATTTTTATGAAGAATAAGGTCTATAGTGTATGTTCCCATCTATTTATATAGGTAGGTTAAGGCTATAAGTATCTAATTAGGAAATATGTAATTTACTATATTATTAATATTATTCAATTACTCTTATTATTATTATTATTATTATTATTATTATTATTATTATACAATTACACATACTATTATAATTATCATTATTATTATTGTTACTAGCAACCCGAGCACACAACCCAAAGCATCCACACGACCCAATTAACTAATCCCGACTCATTTATTATTTTATTATATTATTCCGTCTTATTGCAATTATTATTATAAGTGCGATTATTATTATTAATCAATTGTTTGAGTTACATAAATTATTTACATAAGTACTTATAAAATTATGGGGTATTACAGTCTTCCCCCATTAACATGAACTTAGTCCCGAAGTTCACCCAGAAATGCTTAACAAGCCCACCACTACTAACAAAAGACCTTACCAATCATATAGAACTCGTAACACAATGCTATCATTTCAACTCATCATTAATTGCAACATGTTCATCAAGTTATCAAAATGTATCACAAAATAAACTTAAAACATGAAGTGTCACACTCTAGCCTCCTAAAAATAAACTTCGTCCCGAAGTTTCGGAACTACTACTATTTTATTAGAACCACTAACAACTTAAATACTTATATAACTAATAAGACTCTAATCTTCTCAATAAATACTAGTTACCCTTCTCCCCATTCCCTTGTACTATACTAGCTGTTCCAAATGTCTTCCCACCATTACTCTGATCACCTCCATTGCCTTGCCTATTGTTGTAGCTCCTCTGGGTACTCCATTGCCCTCCATTTCTATTGCCGCCTATACTCTGTACTGGAGTTTGGTAGTTCGTTAGGTTTTTATTCCCATAACCTCCATTTTCATTGCCACTCCCTTGCTTGCCCAAATTTATCCTACACTCAAACCTCTTATGTCTCGGCTTCCCACACCTGAAACAATTCACATTACTAGCTCCATTGACACTAGCCCGTCCACCGTTCCCACGGCTAACACCTCCCGAAGCCACCCCATTAGAGAAATAAGATTGAAACTGGTTGGTATTCTTCTTCTTGCTCCCTACCGCACCTTCACTGGCATTCTCATTCCTCCTTTTCTCTCCCTTTTCCTTCTTCTCTTCCTTTTCGTTATTCTCTTCCTTAAGCATATCTGCAATCCTCTCTGATGGCCAGCTCGCTGAAAAATATCATCCATGGTACTTGGGTGACCAACTGCAAGCCTCTTCTTAATAGTTGTTGTTAACCCCTTCTCAAATCTTAATGCTAGCATCTCCTCACTGAAGTTCAAATCAAACACATATTCTGCCAATTCCATAAACCTATTGTGATAGCTTTCAACCGTCGTCTCATCAGTAATCTTTAAAGAATCAAATTCAGCTATCATCTTACTCCTAATATGTTATGGTACAAATACAGCTCTTATATTCTTCTTGAAACCCTTCCAAGTGATAAAAGGTTTACCACTCTCCCTCCAAGCTTCCCTTATACCCTCCTTACTAAGATTTCACCACAAACCCGCTTTTCCCCTCAAATAGTAAGTAGCTTGATCTACTTGCAGTTCCGCATGACATCCTAGCAAATCAAAAAGGTTATCAAACTCCCTATGCCAATCTTCTAGTAAAGATGGTTCACCTTATCCGTCATACATCGTCGGGTTGTGTCTGGCGATGTTAGCACTCACCTTTGATGGATCCTGAACTGACCCTTTAGCCTTCAGTGCCACAGTCAAAGCCTCATTCATGAATATCAAATGGTCAATCTGTTCTTGGGACATGGTAGAGGGTGTAGGTGTAGATCTCTTTTGAGGCATGGTTCTAAAAAGTAAAATAAGACAATATAATTTTTTACCCGAGGAAAGATGGCTTAACATTTTTAAATATTCTATACCTACAAAACAAGGTGTGATCAATTCTGTCCTTTCTTACCCCTCCTTAGGTCCTCCTATCATCACTCCTACCTCATAACTATCATAGTTTAAGAATTAATAAAGCATTTATATTGAACTTTCGTAAAACTCGCATTTTCAGAAATCAAAATCAAGATGTAACTTTCAAAAAAGAAAATCACCATTAAATAACCGTTACATTCTACGTAGAATTTTTATACTTTCCAGAAAATATAAAGAGTTTTCAAAACATGAGAAAAGAATCGAAATCAAATCTAGAACACCCATTTTATAAAGAATTTTATAATCCAGTTGGTCCAAACAGAAACTGATCTTCAATTTGTCAAAAACTTGGGTCAACTTGTAAAAATCACAATTAAATATCAAAATATTATCTTGCAACATGGCTTATCAATTTAAAAACATATATGAATATTTAAACAGTGGAGTTGGAATTAGGCAAAACACTTAAGTACAAATTAAATGAGAAATTTTAGAAAATCGTTTGTCAAGAACTTAACTGTACAGGAATATTCCGACCACTGTCCACTAAAATATTTATTTCTCCCAAACTGTAGAACTTTTAACCATGAGACTAACGACATTAGAAAGCTAACTCAGTGGGTTATCACTCATAAAAATTTAACCTTAGACGATTAACAGAGGTCAAACGGCAACTAAATCAAGTAGGGGTGAGATATGATAAATAAGGTTCAGCTTCTACATTCCTTTTTACTAGATTATAAACCCCTATTAACACCCTCCTATACTTGTAGTAACACAACTTGGTCATCATAATCCACACACGACTAGCATCTACTCTAAAGCATTCCTATGACAAGTTTAATCATTTCATAATATTGTAAATAGCATGGTTTCGGAATTCACATAACCGCATATCGCTAGACATGAAACTATTATCACACAACGTCCAGTCATATAATCAATATTTATTTCCAATTACTTTCATGCTCATGATCAAAACAATTAAACATCAAATCCTCATTTCATCCATTCCATTGTCCTTAAAATTAAGGTTACGTCCCGTAACCTCGGTCATCAACGAAAACAATATACATCCAAGGCAACAATGACTCCTAAGGAAATAAACAAAATTCATTTTAAATTACCCTACTCTTCATTATCTCTCAAGGTAACCGGTTCGAAACTGGCACTACAATAAATTGTGACTTGCGCCACGAATTATGCCACGGGAATTTATAATCGTGGCTAAATTATGCTGAGCCACAGGAAGAACTTATTCATTACTTTGGAAAAAATTTTATGCCACGGGATAATTTTTTCAGTGGCAAAAAGTCATTTGGGCCACGAATTAGGCTACGCCCGTGGCAAATAATCATTTTAGCCACGAGCTATGTCACACCCGTGGCAAAGTTTTATTTAGCCACGATTTGTCCCGTGGCAAGAACAATTTTTAGCCACGAACAAACAAACACCCGTGGCGAGTATCTCTTCCGACTTAAGTTAGGATACTTTCATGTTAAGGCAAACCTAAAAATTGCTTGATTATAAAAAAAATAGAAAGTCTGAACGAAATTTAATCAAATATAAATAATATGAAAATACATTTAAATATAATTTTTTGGAAACACTTTGATTAATTTAATTAGTATTTTTTATTGTTTTTAATTTAATAAGAAATTTAAAAAATTTATAAACCTATATGTAAGTAATGAAAAGTTTATCGTCTAAATTTTATGATTTTTTTTTTACAAATCACAATTGTGTTTTGTAGTTTTTTAAAAACATTGATAATTTAATAAATTGGTTTTAATATATAATTTTGTTTAATAAAGTCGTAAATTTCTTTTACTTTTTAAATTTAAACTTTATAATCTTGAATAACAATCTTAAATGATCGTATCACATTTAAAGACATAGCATATCAAATTAAATAAATAAGTTATTTACCATATATTTTAGAGAAATCAAAAATTAATATATTCTCAAACCGTTTCATTCAAAATTAGATTTACAACTTTATTTGTCAGATATTTATAGAGAAATTTGTGTTTGATATAAAATTTAACTTGGTAAGGGAAAAATTTGGGAAATACTTTTTAGGAGTGAAAAAGAAACAAAAATTAGTTTAAAAAATTGACTAAATAAAATAAGTGCGCTAAAAAATAGAAGTAAATAAAAATGATCTCCCACAAATCAATTAAAAAAAACATATTGGAAAAATTATCAATATAAAAATTCAATATGGTAAATTGTTTTCATTCAAAATGAGCGCATAACAAGGACAATATAGAAATTATAATAATTTAAAGTCATAAGTGTAAATAATGTGAAATTTTTGAGAAAAGAAACGATAAATTAAAACAAAGAGAAATCAGTTTAGGAAAATAAGTGATTTTGTTGTACAACAGTCTTTTTCGTGTTTTTTGGGTAAAAAGTGAATACTTTTTGGTTAATAGTGACCACTTTGGGGGAAAAAGAACATTCCTTATAAAAAGGGGTCATTATTTTACAAAAAAAAATTGTCACATTTTTCATATCGCAGGTACGAGAGTCATACTAAAGAATTTGCATAGAACAATATATGAAAAAATGAGTACACGAGAAATAAAAACAAGAATGTTGATAAACTAAAGAAATAAAAAAATGTTAGGGAAACAAGATTAAGTTTACTTTTTTGAGAAAACGGTGTTGCTGACTTCAGCAAAAAAAATGGCGTCAAAATTAAAGTCGGGAGGTTAAAATCAAAAATTTGATTGTGTTGGCCAAAATAATGTTTTTCTCGCAAAAATTTGTAAATCATGTAACATTTTTGTAATTAAATAGTATTAAATGTATATTTTGAAAGAAAAAAATAAACTTAAAAAGATTCAAAGCGCTAATTATATCAACACAGTTAACTTTTAATTTCGGTAGCAGATCAAAAGAACTCTATGGTTAAGCGTGTTTAGGTGAGAGTAGTGTTTGGATGGGTGACCTCCTAGGATGCCTCTCTGATGCGCACAGATGCATGATTGGTGAAAACATGTTAACGTTCAAATGAATCAAGTTAGCTAGCAAAACAAGTACCTAGATTGCCACGGTTCCATATATGATAAAATATCTATTGTGAAAAAAAAAACAAATTATTTTACGTTTTGTTTATTTAATTTTCATATACATTGTTTGCCACGGGAAATATTTTTAGCCCTGGGAGTTATTAGCTACGAGAGAATCCGTGGCCAGAAATTCAATAATAGCCACGTTCTTGTTTTTCCCGTGGCTATCTCTTTGCCACGGCCACTTGTGTCACATTCGGTATTTCCGTGGCAAAATGATTTAGCCACGGAAATTTAGCATCTGCGCCACGAATTTAGTCGTGGCCCAAGTGCTCATTTGTAGTAGTATGGAAGGGTCGGGGTTCGGAGTGAGGGTACCTTCTCATCCTAAGCCAAAAGGGCTCCTAACAGTTTCTACCCGGGTTCATTTTATTGGATACATAATAAATTCATTATTATATTCATTGGTTAGGCCTGAGGATCGTTTTGCTCTGATACCACTTTCTAACACCCCCATTTATTAAGGAGCCTTTAGCAAGACATCCCCAAATAAATAGGACTGTTACCATCTCGGTTTACCGAGGTAGTGAATAACAAAGTACAACAAACCAAAGTACTTTAAAAACAATTTAGCGATTACATGTTTATTAAAACTTATGCCAATTAAAATTTAATACAACTCGCAGCGGAAATAAACAAGTGATTAATTAGCTAAAGGGTCTAGACTTCTAGGTAACTGGTCGAGTCTGCACGTATCCCTAGAAGCTCCCAAATCAGCTAATCTTAAGCACCTGCAAGTCTGCTCCCCATTTAGGGTTCATCACAGGTGTTCACGAATACACTGTCAACCTCGCGGTTGAGTTGAATAACCACCCAACAGAGTAAGATGAACACAATGAATATGCATGATAAGAAATGTCAATGCCAATATAATTAATCTCATCACCCGAAACACCCATTCATCCCACCAATCCTTACCCCAGGGCAGCCTCAACGCGAAGTTGAGTAACCAGGATAAACCTGAGGACACCCAGAGATAAGTCTGCAAAACCAGCATGGGGCCTTCCACCACCACGAAGGTATATAAACGGTGTCAGCTAGAATAAATCTGAAATACGTCACCTGAAGGCTCTTAACACGATGTTTGCCAAGATAACCAGAATAACCAATGCAATGTTATGCCAAAGTATGAAACTTGAGTAATAATCTACATCACCACGAAGGGTTGTTTACCAGTATTAAACTGAATAACCAATGCAATAACAATAATCATCCATCATAAATAAACCAACCAGCCAAAGTCTTAAATCCATCAAACATATATTCAAGCACAAAATGCCATACAAATAACAGATATACAATAAAGCATTCAGTTGAGTAGTCATCCTACCTGGCAAGCAATTCCACTCAAGCAATCCAAATAATGCAGCTAGAAGTACTCCTCCACAAACTCGTCACCTAGCATAGTAAATACTTATAATCACCAACTATTTATTTCACTTTCATAATTAAAAAATTTATATTTAATTACATTAATTATTTAACTTATACTATAAGGTCACGGTCTTAAACCCGTCTTATAATAACCACCCCAAATGTAGACAATCCCACGAGAGCACCTATACACCAAATTCCCCCACGATACACAAATATTAATTAACGAATTATAAAACGATTACACGATTTAATAACTACAAACCCCTCTTAAACAATTTTAATAATTATAATTACTAACTAATTAATTATGTAACACAATTAAACTAATTATAAATTAATTATATGAATTATATTACTACGTAAAATATTAATTTAATAACCCGTCTCAAACCAATTCAAATCCCGACCCATAACTAAAGTTAGTATAATTATATGACGATAAGACGACAAGTAAATAATTAATTGGACCCATCTTAACTAATACCCAACATCCCATACCCACGATAAACCCACGCAAAAACCCCAAACACCCGACAAAAACCCGTGTACCATCACCAAACCCGTTAACCAACATCACCAATAACCACACCCAGCGTGAGCCACCACTGCCCACAACCCAGCCTTAGTCCTGCCACTGACAACCACCCCCAAACATGGCTTCACCATCACACCCTAACCCACATCAACAACATACAAACGAAATTGACGCAACTTATACAACTCACGTTTATAGCACTATTCACGACCACCACCACCCTTTTCCACCACCACATCAACCACCCATAAACCCGCCTGAAAAGCCCCTTTACCGAGGTCCTTGGTTGTCAACGGTTGGTTCTGGCTACTCCATGGTGGTCCATGGTCATGGTCACGGACACGACTAGTCTTACGGTGGTCTAGAAAGCGAGTTATAAAGGTTAGAAAATCAATACATTAAGATATAAGACGATCTTACCTCGAGGCGATAATTAAATTAATTCTCCTTCTTCTCTCTTCTATATCTCCTCCTTTATAAATTAATCATATTTTCACGAAGATTAAGGTATATAATTGTATGTTCCCATCTATTTATATAGGTAGGTTAAGGTATAAGAATCTAATTAGGAAATATGTAATTTACTATATTAATAATATGATACAATTACTCTGATTATTATTATTATTATACAATTACACATACTATTATAATTATCATATTTATTATTGCTACCCGAGGATCTCGAGCACACAACCGAAAGAATCTACACCACCCAATTAACTAATCCCGACTCATTCATTATTTTATTATATTATTCCGTCTTATTGCAATTATTATTATAAGTGCGATTATTATCAATTAATTATTTGAGTTACATAAATTATTCACATAGCTACTTATAAAATTACGGGGTATTACAATTGATTTCTTTCGGGTTTGAGGTAGCCTTTCTACAAGAAAAACCCCGAACCAATCAATTCTTGAATTAAAATCCCCTGCACAAACAAGGACTCAACTCACATACTTGACCTTTGACTCAAACTTGACTTAAAGAGAGAACCAAACCCATGAAATGAGCTAAGTGGCTTACTAGTAAATGGGTCACAAGGGAAAGCGGTCTAGACCTAACAAGGACTATGACTCGACTAAAATAACTTCTTGACTTAGACATAACATCGACTCGGTGTGACTAACCCGTGATTGAACCAAACGTGGCTCATGGACTCGTGGAAAACGTCGTAAGTTGTCTAAATTGAACGTTTTGTGGTTTGACTTTGACCAAATGGTCGACACACTTGAATTGGACCCAAGAGGTGGCTTGGGCAACCCACTAGGGTTGTGTTCTTGACATGATTCACTTGAACCCAAGACATGACTAGACTTGACTCGAAACATATTCTATGTTCGGGAAAGGTGAGAAATCATTTCTGAATTGATTTGAAAATGAGATTTTAAATGGGCAGCATGCCGGCTATAAAAAGCTCATTTTGGTCAAAAACCTATATCTATTTCGGCAATATTCCTAGTTTGAAAACATGCTTTATTTGAAGACGATTTTAGAAAAAACGGTTTTGACAAAAACAGTTCAAATTTTCGAAAAACATGGAGGATGATCATGTAGCACATAAGCATTCACATATTAGCCGTGCATGAACCTAGACTCTTATAAGTCTCGGCCGGTGCTCTAATTGCGTCTATGCCAATGATCCACCTTATCAAAGAAAGTTAAGCCTCCCATAAGCAGAAGTGTGCAATATGATAAGAGCAAGTACTTAGAGATCTCGGCGGTACCATCTTGATACTTAAATCAGCATAGTGGACATCATCTCCTAACCATTGAAATCGACCTAATGGGTGAGGTGGTCCTACTAAACTCTCGAATGGGTGATACATGTATGCTAAACGAATCATAGTGTTAGTCCTATTAGCCATCATTTTGATCCTAACATGTGAGATTGGTTTCTAATCGTTTAATGCATCTAATCTAATTTGTCCAAGTGATTTAGCATGTAAGGTTGGTTTGAACTATTCAACAAGCATTCACAAACATGGCTTAGATAGGAATGGCGGAGCCGTTGGGGAACTAACTATTATAACCCAGACGGTTCTCGTCGACTCGATTTGCAAACAATTAAATTAACGATATAACTCGATCTAAATACAATTGTTAAAACATTCACAAAACATTCACTATTCAATAAGCATTCACAAAATTGTTTTGTTTTCGAAATTGATTTTGTTAAATTGTTTTGAAATTTCTTTTACTATCGTCGAAGACGCGCTTTCTAAGCAAAACATGCATACAGGATCCCGAGTGCTGTCCAAATTTACATGTAAGTTGAGAGTGCAATAACAATTCTTCTCGCGTAAAAGGAACCTCGTGCAGCGATTTTCAAACAAAGATTGTGACTTCGTTTCTTGCTCAAATTTGAATCCGAAAAATGTTCTGGAATCCTTAGACTCCAAAGATTCGACCTTTTGCAACAAACAGAAGTAAAAAGCAATTTAGAATGATTAAAAATGAGTGAGAACAGATGCAGTTCACACGAGTTTAAAAATGCGATTTTGTAGTACTTCGTACAACGATTTTCAAACGAAGATTGTGGCTTCGTTTCTAGGTCAAATATAAATCCGAAATATGTTTTAGAATCCTTAGACTCCAAAGATTCCAAATTTAGTAATAAACAGAAGTAAAAAGCGGTTTTAAATTAAAGAGAAATGGGCGAGAACTGTGGCTGACCAAAACGCGGGAAGACACGAACAAGAGAGCAAATTGATGCTCTAATGTTCGTCTAATCCTTTGCATGAACCTTGTACTTTGTTTCTTGGTAGCATAGGAGTTTAGGGTTGCTTTTGAACGTGATATTGATGGTTGTTTGCCTAGTGGTTCGAGCTCTTAAAATCGTATGCTTTTTCTCTTTATTTTCGTCCTGGTTTTTGGAGTGTGGGAGTTGGTTTATATATGAAACGAGGTAGGGGAGCTAGGATTAGGTCATTAGGCTGGTATAGGTTAGTGAGACGGAGTTAGCGGCATTTGTAGATGTATTATTATATAGTTAGTGTCGAGAGGCTATGCTATAGTTAATACGGTATCGTGAACCGCGTTGTGGAGGTAGGCATAGTTGGTGGAGTTAGTGTTAGGTGTACATATATTATAGGTTGGGTTTGAACTTCGGGGACGAAGTTTATTTTTAAGAAGGAAAGACTGTAATACCTCGGGTATTCTGGTCTTAGGGTACTCTATCAAGTAAGTTGTATGTGGGTTCTGGAGTACGTTCTGATATGAGTGTACTCGATTGAGTAGGGTGTAATCAATCGAGTACGTGACTTACTCGATCGAGTGTCGGTTAATTTACGGAATTTTGACGTGGTTTGATCATTAAAGTGGAGGAGGTATTTATTAGAGATGAGGGTCGGAACGTCGCCTATTCTTTCTATCAAACTCTATTTATAATCTCAACAAACTACTCTTAGTAAAGTAGTAAGTAAGGATCGGATCCCAAGAGACGAGTATTGTATAGATTTATCGGTTGTAGATGTAATCCTCTACAAAATCTAGTGCAAAACAGTGGCGAAAACACTGTTGAATGAGATTAAATCACAATGACAAACTAAAAACTAAAACTCGGATTAAGATAAATATAATCCAAGGGAACATTTCCAAAACAGTAAGTCAATGGAAATGCCACTTTTGCCAAAAAGGGCTAAAATTAAAACTTCAAAAGTGTAACAAATCCAACATAAATAAAATAAAAGAGTAGGATCTACTACTCGCTAGCTCTCATTTGAACCTCGGCAAAAAACCAACACTTGTCATGTTATATACATAACAACCACAATCAGAGGGGTGTAACTCAGGCGTTCTCCTAGCCACATTTCATCAATTTGAATAAGCAATGCTAATATATCAAAGTATTATAAAATGAAAACAATGATATATTAACATAAGTTAAAACATAAATAAGTTATAAATATTCCAAACTCAATAATCAAAAGGTAGAGCAAGCAGAGTGAAACAACATCCCAATACTTCCTGTGGAAATTAGCTTCGAAAACTAAGAGTTTGCAAATAAATCCAAGTACTTGGCTCAGATGCTACCTTTAAAGCATGTCCAAGACACAACACACAAGTATCCGGCTCAGAGGCTACCCTTAAAGCATGTCCAAGACACAACAACACACAAGTATCCTGCTGAGAGGCTACCTTTTAAGCATGTCCACGACACAACAAATAAGTATCCGGCTCAGAGGCTACTTTTAAAGCATATCCAAGATACCTAAGTTTATTATTCTAAACCTGGCACCTACTTATTCCATAAGTTATTCAAATTCAAATCAAATGGTATACATTAATCAAATTCTTTAAAAGGGAACTTTCCTAAAAAGGCAACTTTCTAAACATGAAAATTTCCAAAAATAGTAACTGCCCTATATAGTAACTTTGAAAAACTGGAAAATTCTTAAAATAAAAAATCCATAAAAAATAGTAATTATTCGAAATAGTAAACCGTTAAACTAAGTACTATATCAAAATAGTTATTTATTTTGAGACATATATCATAATTTATTATTTGAAAGTCCTAATCATCTATTAGGAGATGCTGAAAATAGGAATCCAAATTTCTAGTAAGGAAGAAATTTGGTGGGAGAAACCTAAAAATGGGTTTCTAAAGCTAGATTTTGACGAATCAAAAATAGGTGGTAATAAAGCTGCTCTAGGATATGCTATAAGAGATTATAATGGGAAAGTCGTTTTGCTAGGAGCAGAAAAGTGCGGATCTAATAGTATTCTTGTTGCTGAAGCTCTTGCGTTAAAAGAAGTCATTTTAGCAGCTAAATAGTTAGGAATCTCGAAGTTAATTGTAGAAGGTGATAATTTATGTGTTATCAACTCAATCCGTAGTGCTTGGCAAATTCCTTGGGAAATTGCTAGTATTATCAAGGATGTAAAATTAGATCTTCGGTTTTTTGATTAAGTGATAATTAAACATTGCTTTTGTGAAGCTACTAAAGTTGCCGACTTATGGCTTCTATTGGACACTCATCTCCAACTCTTTCGAGGTGGTTTGAAAGCCGGTGGCTTCAACTTACCTCTATCATTCGAAAGAATGAGATAGGTTGGTCCTACCTTAGAGGATCAATCTAGTTTTATTAACTTATAAAAAAAAATCAAATGGAAAGGCCTAGGCCGAAATGATCAAAAACCTTATCAAATAAAACTCACAGATTTTCTAAAATAGAACAGTCCTGATATAAAAATCATAACTAATTATAGAGACATCGAACTGATGCAAGGCCAATTGGGTTGGATTTCTAAGATACTTAGCTACAATATTTGTGAAATAATCATTTTCAAAATGATGACCTTATGAGGGGTTTTGAAGCTGATCTTTAAAGTCTGACAGAGATCGTCGCACAAAATGTATCGGTTTATAAAATGGGTTTAACAAATCATTTTTGAGTAAAATAAAATTCTAACATCATCTATACTCTTCAATGTATATTTTAAAAAATAACAATAATAGTTTCAAAGGATAAAATAGGTTTTAGAAAATATATTTGAGCTACTGTCCGTTTCGCGAGTATTTCAGCGCGCTTTTCATAAATATTTTATTGTGCACAAACAACATGTACAAAAATTTCGAAATTTTACAGGTAGAATATAGACTTGAAATAAACATGAGCCTCTTTTCAATATTTTTGAAGACGAACACTTTATAAAGGAGAAATAAATTTGACAAGTCAAAGGACAGATTTAAAAAGTTGCTGAAACTTTGTTTAAGATATTAACATGAGCAACAACTAAAATTTTGACACAAGTATTATTAATAGTCTCGACCAATAATAACTTTTATGAAAATACGATTATCATAATAAACTAATAACATAATAAATTGCAACTTTTAAACATTTTCATAATTGATTTATAAAAAAACAAATCTAATAGGTCGAAACAATAATGAATAAAACAACCACATAACGGTTTCAATTTTAACAAACTTGAACATGATAAATATAGTAAAATCACATGTTATGAATTATAAATAAAAACCATAATATAACATATCATTTATCCATAATTTCAAAATATACAAAGTCATTAAAACCATATAAAAACATTAAAACAAATACAATACATGCAACTACTCAATTCACTTAATGAAATATGGAATCAGCCATCATGTGTTACCTCTAACTGCAATCCGAGTCAATTAGATAGTCGTCTTTTTAGAGATATCATTTGTAACCTACATATAGAATATAAGTATATGGTGAAAGCCATATAAAAAGTTAATTAAAGAGAGGGATTAAAGAATAATAGTCTTACCCTTGAAATAGGATGTTGAAATAGGATGAATAGAAGATGAATTAAGCAAGAAGACTGATGAACAATAATTAGGTTTTCTTGAATAAATGTCACGGCTCAGGGAACAAAGAACAAATGAAGAATATTCTTATTTTTTGTAAAGTGACAAATGAATAAAGAAAGGATGATGTGAAAGGGAAATTAATAAATCAAGCTATTATGGCATGGTTTGACTACACCAATCTTACGGTGTGAATGAACCAAATGAGAGGATATTTCCTCATTAGAAAAGATCATATTGTATGTAAAAGAAGAAGTAAGAAGTGTTTGCCTAAAATACAAAGTGCAAGAGATAAAGAAAAGAAGTGATTAATATCATACAATTCATACGCATAAGATTTAGGCGTCAAGCTAAGGTTACGAAAACTGATTAGAAATAAATATTATTGTGAAATAAAGACAGAAATAGATGTAGGGAAAAGTTAGAGAGAATATAGGGAGAGACAGAACTGTATTCTTATTCCATTATGAAAGTATATATATTCAATATAATGGGGAAATATTTCCATAAGACAATATATTATAAAATATTCAAAGATATGGACATCCATATAATAATATTTCATAACACTCCCCCTTGGATGTCCATTACTGAAGAAGAAGCCTCGTTAAAAACCTTACTAGAAAAACCCTAGAAAGGAAAAGACTACAATAATCTTCAAACACGCATAATAATAGCTGCCTCGTTAAAACCTTTCCATGGAAAACCCAGTGGGACAAAACCATGGATAAGGAAAAAGAGAACAATGCGTGTTTACTCCCCCTGATGATTACATAACTTGATGTATCTTAAAATGATCCATGCTTTGACATTGCTTCTTGATGATCGTTGAAATAGTACCCGTTGTGGTTGATAAACTTAAATCTTCACTCAATAGAAATCCATGACAGCTTCGATAGCAAATTTCTTTGAGAACTCACAGTCTGGATATAATCATTTCATAATAACTCTTGGATCTTCATTTCAAAATAATACTTCCGTAATAGTGATATAGGATCTCATCAATAAACAACATAACATTATATATCTAAAACAATTTGTCATCTCATTCAATCATGATGACATGACTACACTATAGCGTAATAATGCGCTTATAGTACAATGCTACCTTGTTAAAAACCTTGCTAGGAAAAAAGCGTTTGGGACAAAAAACCTAGTCGAAGGAAAAAGAGTGTAGCCATCATTCTTTAATCCTTGTCTTAAGGAGAACCAATTCGATAATTATTGAATAAATCATCCAATACCTTTGAGCAGTTTTCTTTGGTAAACCATATATGTATGGATTGACATTATCATTGTAGACTTTGACTACATTTAATCGTTATGTTACTTCTGAGCCATAAACTAATTTCACATGTTTAGCAAAAAGCTCATTCAATACGCTCAAACTTCAAATTGAGACAATAACTTTTAAAATAAACTCTATAGGAGTTATGTAATATAAAAAGCCCTAATGGAGAGCCCTAATGAGCGATTAAGAGGCGATTAAGAAAACTCCTTTCTTCATCGTTCTTAAGCCAATTTTAACCTGAATATGGCTCGAAATTCTGCAAAAAAGCTTCAGAAGAAGAGATCTACTAGTCCTATACAATCTAAGTCCCAAAAAAAGGGTAGTAAAAGCCACAGTCATGATAAGAAAACTGGTCCAGGAGAAGAAGATGTTTCACGTACTAAAGCCATGTATGAGGTTAATCCTATTCAGGGATTATCTTTTGAGGATGAAGAGGACCCTAGTGCAAATGTCAAATGGGTAACACAGCGTGGGAAGAAGCAGAACGTGGTGAATACTGAAAAAGTAATGGTGAATGAGAATAAAGATAAAACTGATAACCTAATTCAGTTGACTGATGAAGACACGTAGGATGAGGTTAACTATTGGAAACATGCAGTGTACTGTTTTGTTCTAGGTGCAAATCCTCCATGAGAAGTCCTTAATTGTTATATCCATAAGATATGGGGAAAGTATGAATGGAAACCCATATTGTGTGAAAAATGTAAAAG
Source organism: Silene latifolia (assembly GCF_048544455.1). Classification (NCBI taxonomy): domain Eukaryota; kingdom Viridiplantae; phylum Streptophyta; class Magnoliopsida; order Caryophyllales; family Caryophyllaceae; genus Silene; species Silene latifolia. The sequence continues at coordinate 484,134,778 of NC_133538.1, read as the reverse complement.
TCTTGGTCATGATGGTAAGAGTTGCAGACGGGTTGCTCAGAATCAGAAAGGAGCGCCTCCTAAGAAAGTGTGGAGGCCAATTGTTCCTGTTAGCACCACCATCTCAGATGTTGAATTCCCAGCTCTTCAAAGTCAGTCCACTCCTGTAAGGCAGGCTAGGATTACAGTGGTGCAGTAAGAAAACATTGCTACTCCTCTACAAATTACTTCAGGTACTGATGCAGCTATTCAGAATGGGACAAAGGATACTACAGTTCAGGTGAAAGATATTGGTGACCCTCCTAACACTTTGAATAATGAATAATATAGGCTTTTGGAATGTTAGAGGGCTCAATAATGTAAATAAACAAAAGATAGTTAAGCAATTCATTCAGAATAATGAGATTTTTTTGTTTGGTCTTTTAGAAACAAAAATTAATGGTGAAAATGTGCATAATATTTCCAATAAAATGTTAGAAGGGTGGTGTGTGACAACAAATTGTAACTTGCATAAAGGGGGCAGAGTTTGGCTACTATGGCAACCTAGCATATTTGATGTGTGAGTCCTGCAATATGATCCCCAGTTTATTCATATTAAGGTGACTGTAAAAATTACTCAGAAATCCTTCTTCCTGAGCATGATTTATGCTTATAATGAGGGTGTGGAAAGGAAAGATCTTTGGGCAAAACTGGAGAGAATTGCATCTATGTCCAATGGTCCTTGGGTTATGGCAGGTGATTTCAATACAGTTATCTCTACTGATGAATAGATGGGTGGTAATACTAAGCAAGAGGATATGGATGATTTTATTGACTGCATTACCACTTGTGGAATGACTGATATTCATGCCACTGGAGCTTATTTTACTTGGACGAATAAACAGGATGCTGCTCATAGGAAGTTTAGTAGGTTGGACAGGTTTATGGTTAACCAAGAATGGATGAATAATTTCCCTAAGATGGCTGCTCATTTTCACCAGAGGGACTCCTTGATCATAATCCTTGTTTTGTCAGGAATACAAAACTGGGAGGTAGGAAGAATACAAGTTTTAAGTACTTCAACATGTGGAGAACAACTCCTGATTTTCTAGCTAAAGTTCAGCAAGCTTGGTCTATTCCAATAGAGGGGAATATGATGTTTAGAGTAGCCAAACGTCTGAAGAACTTGAAAGGGGTACTCAAAGGCCTGAACAAGGACTGCTACTCTGATATTGAAAACAAGGCTAGTCAGGCTTGTCATGAGTTAGAAAGAATTTAATTGTTACTTAAAGATGATATTGCCAATGCTGATTTGATAACTCAGGAAATCACTGCTGCTGCTAGTGTCAGATTTTGACAGCTGCCAGGGATAGTTTTCTGCAACAAAAGGCCAAGTCCAAGTGGCTAGAGGAAGGGGACACCAACTCTGCTTACTTTCACAATGCTATTAAAAAGAGATGCTTGCAGAATAAAATCATTCAAATTAAAAATATGCAGGGCCAACTTTGTACTGATAGAGAGACTATCCAACAAGCTTTCATAGACTACTATACTGACCTACTTGCCAGCAAGAAGTCTACTGAGGATGTGAGGCAAGAAGTCCTTCAGCAGGGTCAATTCTACACTGATGCACATTCAGCTCTTTTAAATACACTAGTGACAGATAAGGAAATCAAGCAAGTTGTATTTGCCATTCCTAAGGACAAGCCCCCTGGACCTGATGGCTACACCAGTGGGTTTTTTAAAGATACTTGGGACACCACTGCACCTGATATTTGCTTTGCTATTAAGGAATTCTTTAGGAATGGTCAGTTGATATCTCAGATTAATGCTACTAATATAACTCTTATTCCCAAATGTGAAAGACCTACCACAGTCAAGCACTTTAGACCTATTGCCTGCTGTAACCTGATTTACAAGGTCATCTCCAAACTGCTTTGCAATAGGCTAGCTTTGGTACTTCCTGACATTATACATGAAAATCAGGGAGCTTTCATCAAAGGTCGTTCCATTATTGAAAATGTCCTAATTTGTCAGGATATAGTTCACATGTATGCAAGGAAAAGTGCCTCCCCCAAATGTCTGTTTAAAATTGACCTGCAGAAGGCTTATGACACAGTTGAGTGGGATTATGTAGAACAACTGCTATATGGTTTACATTTTCCTGCACATTTTGTCCACCTGGTGATGAGTTGTATCAGGACCCCCTCTTATACCTTGTCCCTCAATGGAAATTTATTTGGCTACTTTAAGGGACAGAGGGGTCTCAGACAGGGTGATCCCATCTCTCCCCTCTTGTTCACTATATGTATGGACTACCTCACTAGGATCATCAAGTTTGCTATTGCTAGATGGCCATTTCATTATCATCCAAGCTGCAAACCCCTCAAGATTACCCACCTGATGTTTGCAGATGATCTGCTTCTATTTTGCAAGGGAGATACTCCTTCTATCATGCTGCTTATGAAAGCTTACACCTCATTTTCTAATGCCTCTGGACTGAGTATGAATAATGCTAAATCTGAGATTTTCTTTAATGGGATGCAAGAGGATATCAAATAAGGTATCAAATCAGTGACTGGTTTTACTGAGGGAGTCATGCCTTTTAGGTACTTAGGGGTGCCTATTCAGACTGGATAGATATCCAAGAAAGACTGCACTTCTCTGACTGAAAAAATGGTCTCAAGGATAAGGGGTTTGGGAGCAAAGAAGTTATCTTATGCTGGTAGGATCACCTTAATCAATTTGGTGCTCAATACTTTGTATAACTATTGGGCTCAAATGTTTATCATACCTCAAAGTGTCATTAAACGTATTGAAGCAATATGTAGGAACTACCTATGGGATGGAAGCCCTGATTTTCATAGGGTTCCTTTGGTAGCATGGGACAAAGTCACTGCTTCAAAAAAGGAGGGTGGACTAGGGATCAAAAAAGCAGACATTTGGAACATTGCCACTGTTGGTAAACTTGTAAACTGGATCCATTCCAAGGCTGATAGATTGTGGATCAAATGGGTCAATGCTATTTACATTAAAGATCAGAATTGGCAGGAATACACTCCTCCTGCTGACAGTACTTGGGTTTGGAAGAGCATCTGCAAAGTGAAAGAGAAGTTCAAGGATGGGTTTGTGAATGGCAGCTGGGAACATCATCCTAAGGGTTGTACAATAAGGAGTGGCTATGATTGGTTGTGTTCTGAACAACCTGCAACAGTCTGGTCACCTGCGGTTTAGAACAATTGGAATGTCCCTAAGCATTCCATAATTACCTGGTTGATGATGCATAATGGGATGAATATCAAGGAAAAATTATTCAAATTTTCCTGATGCGCTGATGATTTATGTATGTTGTGTGAGGCCCAAACTGAGACTGTGAATCATGTGTTTTCTGACTGTATGTACAGCTGCAGAATTAAGGATCAGCTGTCTCAGTGGTTTGGAGTAAATGTCCCTGATACGATGCATCTAGCTACTGTGTATCATAAATCAGTCCATTGGAAAGCTAGAGCTGCTTGTCTTACTGCCTACCATTATCATGTGTGGTATCAAAGAAATAATGCAAGAATCAACAGTTATTTGTTGCGTCCAGAGCTGGTAGCCAGGAAAATTGAGGAAGAAGTTACTAGGAGGATTAAAACTAAGCTTGGAGGAGCCAATGTGAGCATTGATTGGCTTTGCATTCAGTCGAGTTAAAATAGGCTTATTTTTGTCGTAGTGGGGGTTTGAACTATGCTTGTTTGTAACTATTGCATATTTCTTTGATATTTATATATATATATATTAACATTTTTACCAAAAAAAAAACTCTATAGGAGTTTTGATGTTCCATTTTGAACAAATCACGATCTCTTTTAATCGTATTGTAGAGGTTTATATATTTCATCAAGAGTTTTCAGTAACTCAATTGATCAACCATTAACAATTGGTGATCATTTATAAGAGGCTCCTACAAGGAGTTATCCTCAAAGGACTATATCATAATATATTTCTCCTTTCCAACATTATCCATCCAAAATTATATTATGAAACATGTGCATGCATATGATATGAAACTAAGTTCTAAATAACATATCCTAAAATAATCCAATAATAATCTATATAGTAAAACTAAATGCGATGATGAACTTACTATCTATATGCACATGATAATGACTCGATAATGTAAACTATACAGTTTCCTTTTCCAATATTCATAATTTAAATTGACCTCAAGTAAATAATGGGACATCTAGTCCATGAGTTCATTTATAATCATAGATTATATGTCGACAATCAAAATGGACTTAAATTTACGATCCCCATTTATAAAGTTCATAAAATATCGCGCGCAAATGTATGTAGGTTCCATAAATGTATCGATATAATTTCAACATTATCTCTTGATAATATCAGTACTGTTTAAATATATCTGAATCTGAATATGTATGTGGTACCATTATATTCATTTAAGCCATCTATTATCCTTCAGGTATCATGTCACTTCAGCGACACATCAAATATAGCAACTATATGTCATACCAACTGCTTGAACTTGCTATTTCACATTTATTCATTGGAACCATCAATTCATCTTGACTTTCCGTATACTATACTTCATGCGTACTTGTATTATTTTCTGGTAAAACATTTTTTTATATCAAATTCAAAAAACCTCTACTCAATGAATTTAATGTATAACATTTATCTGAACTTCTGGTTCAGTATGGAATCATATTTGTTTTTACCAGCTTTTAACTCACATTTCTCCCCTTAAGGTGGTAAAAACTATAACCAATTTATAGTCCAAAATTTATCATAACACCTTAGATGTAAATTTCTCATATCATCGATGAGAATTTATATGGGCATCTTTGTACAATAACAAAATATTTTTGGAAGAAATGTGTAATGTAGTTGGATTTTTAATGTGCTGATTTACAATGCCCAATTTAAGAGATAAACGATTTTATATAAAAATGAAAATGTGATTTTTAATCACGGGGACTACTCAGAAAAAACATTATGTGATTACACTCAGTATAATGTCAATCCATACACGAACATTTAAGTTCTTTATTGAATATCGAGTAGTGCTTAGATCTCCAACATCATACATACTCAATCTCAATGTAGTATCTTGCCTTTAATAAAATTTCTACATAAGATAATTTCAGCACTTATCTTTTATTGAAGATAAACTCAACCTTTATCAAAACATGTATGGTAAGAACCCGGATGGCTTTAATTTATCACATCTGAATCATTTAATGTCAACTTTCTTAGTTTGCAAAAAATACAAGTCAATCTTTAATGAGAGTTGGATTTATCTCAATAATTTCACTTATCACATGCTATAGTTAAGTTGACTATATTCATCATGCATGCTAATCTTCTAGCAATGCATGTATCAATAAATCTCAAATTAAAATTTTATATTCGGCCAGATAAATGATGTGACATCTGACATAGGACACAATAAGTGTCTCATATATGTAAGCAAGACTCATCAATATTTCAATAGTGAATATATTACTCTTTGAGTATTTTCATTTGACCAACAATTATAATCGTCAACATATACAATGATGACATATGCATGCTTATCACAATGCATGTTTCAAAGTGCTATATAGCATGATAATACATGTAAGTTGATAATTCAACTTATGAATCAATTATTCCCTTCAAGCATCAGAGATGATTCAACAACTTTCAAATTAGTTGTATCTTTCGACCAATTACTTCATAATATATTATATGTTGTTCACATTATCACTCTTGTTTCAAATGTGAAGCAATGTCCACTTCTAGTGGGAATACCAGTGTTTTAAAATAAACACATAAATCATAAAAATATCCATATCCTCATACTTAATCACTTCTTGTGGTATACTTTCATACTTTTATTAGATGAGTAAAACAATGCCATATTATTCTCGGGGAATAATGGCCTATAATCAAATTTATTATGTAATATGTCAATAGGACTACATTACTTATATGAAAGATAAAATAATTTCATCCTCAAAACATGATATCTCATTCGCTTCAGGGAATGTTTTGAATCGGTTTGATATGATTCTGAATTTTTCAAAATTGTCACATAATTTGCAGACATTCATGTATGAATACCGAGTTCATTCTTAATATTGATACTCAAAATAATACTCACTATATGAAATGTGAGAATTTATAAACACTATAAACTTCAAGTCACAGTTTCAATAGCTGCAAACAGTATGAACACCAGGTCATAATTTAGTATATGTAAACTCTATGAACTTTGGTCATAGTATGAATATCAAAATTTCAGCGCGTATATCATTTTTTCTTTTCTCATATCAAACTCTTGCATATACAAGTCTAATATTATCACATGACTTTTCATGAGATATTCGCTTTCATGAGATATTTCGTTTCTTTCAATGAACAAATTTGGCTCAATAAGGCCACGTCATCACTATTAGAGATAAGGCGATTGACATCGGCACAATGGCATCGGTTCTACTAATAACCGATGCCAATTGTTGTTAAAAGTGATATTGGCATCGGTTATGACAAAGGAACCGATGTCAATAGTGTATTTTGAGTAATTGCCATCGGTTGTTGATTTGAACCGATGCCAATCGTATTAGGGTAAAATTTTAGCTGCTGTTAAATGAGGCGTTTCCACAAACACAAATAAAACATAGAAAGCTTAGATCTATACTGAATACTTCATCCTCTCACTTGACAACCTCTCAACACTTGATCCACCACCACAGGTTGTTTTGCTCTTATCCTCACACCCACCACCACAAGCGACATCCATATACCGATATCAACCCTCCCGCATACTCCTATATTCCTCCGTCGCATAGCCTCATCCCATCCCATCCCATGTCGGATTCTATTTCTTCATTCTCGATATAATAGGTATAATCTCCTTTTTGTATAATTCCAATAAATTTTGTTTATGAGTCACTTTTGGAATTTCATTTTATGCTAAATCAACTATATTTAATCATTATATGATATTGTTATTATTATTGTTGTTTCTTTGTTTCTATTTCAAGTATTTGGATTAGATGAATTGCCTGTTAGAGATATTTTTTCCTGAAAATGACCGTGGTTACGGTGTTCCTAGCAGTTTCAATTTAGTACCAATTTTATACTTAATGAGGGTTACTTTCTTAATAAATAATCTTATTTTTCTGCCAAATCGAATAGGTGATGGGGTCGACGAACGGGTTTCCAATTCACATAATTGGAGATGGATATTAGTAGGTAGTAGAAAACCTCTTTGATTGATTAATTTTATCTCACACATTTTTTTAGTGTAGCTGTTGTGGTTGCGTTGTTGTCTCATTATTTATAGTTGTTATTTCGTTGTTCACATATATGACTGATTCCCAAAGGGTTTATAATGCTTTGATGGTGCATGAAAAAAAGAGGTTGCCTTGATTTCACCCTATGCTCATGAAACACTACATACTCTTTTCTAGTTTGTTTTCCTATGTGAAAGCTCTATCTAATCCGAAGTATTGGATTAGATTTAACGAATATTCTGCTTGTTGATGAGTATTTTAATGAAAGTAAACAAATAATTGGGATGGAGGGAGTACTACTCATAACACATTTACTAAAATGAATGAACTCGTAATGATGTTCATTTAGATAGTTGGTAAAGAAGTACTCTGATTGAGTAGCTTTGTTGTTGTTAATTAGTTAGGAGAACTAGTTGTAATAAATGTTTAGTAAAATTGTATATATTTTCATCACACATTTGACTTGAGATATTCTAATTGAGTGTTATCTCATGGATCATTCAGTGGGTTCAATTATGGGGATACTAGTCATGTTACGAGATTATGTCCATGACAGATTTGAATGTACATAGTGTTAAGTTAGATGATGATAAGGCGAATGTAGTAATCCTTGTCTTTTTGATAAATTATCATGGCTCTCGAAGTATTGCGTCAGTTACATGGCTATGAAGATTAATAGGTTGGAGTAGTTCTTGTCTTCTTGATACTTTATCACGGCTGTCCAGTAGTTCGTTAGTTATATGGTTATGAAGATTTGGCGGTACAAGCAGAGTTGTAGTAAGCTTATATATCTTGACAAAAGTCTTTTGTTCTTTTTTATGCAGAATTCTCAGGAACTTCAACAAGCTGATTTCAGACCTGAACAATGCCACCCTGAAGGCATTACATAATTTGATTGAGGCGTATGTATCATTCTTTAATACTGTTTTTGCACCATATTGTGTAGGTCTATTGATTCACTAGATCCTTAAATCTATGCAGAAATTAGAACTAGAAGCTCGAACACAATTCAGATAACTCGTATTTGAAGCGGGTTTAAGCAATGGTTTGATTTACTCTTCCAGTTAAGGTAACAGGATTCCATCAGCCTGGCGATTATTAGTAGAGGTCTGACTGTTTGAGGACCGTTTTGTTTGAACTTTGCAGTAGAGTTTACATGCCTTTTTTTAATCACATGTATTTTCAACTTAACAGATGATATGTTTGTTAGAAGGGAAGGAGAAAATGGATTCTGTCAATTCCATTATATCTTCATTTCTTGACGAGACCCCTTGATTATATAAAGAATGGATTTTCAATCCTTTCCTCCTTTCCTCTGATATCCCTTGATCTCAATAATAATATAGTAATGTGCTTATCTACTAGCATTATTCTGAAAATGCTTGTGTTAGCTAACATGAACTTATTTGGAAGTGTGTCTATGAGAGGTTAAATAATGAAAAGAGAAGGTAATAAGAATGTGGAAATAGGAACCCAATAACAATGCAGTCAAAATTAGTAAAATCGATAAAAGTTGTAAAAATGCTCCTAATGCATTTAGCGCATTGTACTTTTGTGTGAAATTATGGGGATAAGGCTATGTTGACTCAGTTTCTTGGTGCATGCTTTTACTTATTGTTATTAACTGTTGTCTCAATTGAACTGTCTTGGGATACATCTTTTTACTTGGTCTTTCGAAGAATCCTTTTTTCCCTCCTCTAGTATTCTGCTGAGTTTACATGTATGCTTATATCATATGATGCTTCATCTGGTTATTTTATCTACTTTAAGTGTCCCATAGACAGTTCCAAATTTCCAATGAAGATTGTTACATTTGTATTTATAATTGTTATCAATATCAAATTACAGGTTGCTATTTTCGTTGTCTTGGCTATGGTTTTAAGACATAAGCCACTGAGGGAGAATTCCAAGTACCAAGGACAAGATAAGCTACCACGGATCATTTGGATGATATGCCAGGTATATTTTTTTAGCAGTAAATCATATTCAAAGTAGCTTTTGCGAAATTCTTCTTCCTTTTTCTGATTCCATTGAACCAAATTAACATTAGCCCATGTACACTTTAGGTCTCACAAGGAGATTTGGCAGTTGGCTAGTATGTATGCATTGGCTTATAATCTCCTGCCCTTACTCAACAGCAAATCAACTAACAATCCACTTAACATGGATTTGATTTTTACAACTAAATAATGATGAGTGTGCTTACTGTGTCTGAAATGTAGTCTCAAAAGACAACTTAGAGAAGGTATTTTAATTCATCTCTCATTATAAATTATTTTAAGTTGTACTTTCTCTTTCCCAATCATTTGTTTGCCCTTGATTAAAATACTCGTCATAAAAAAATGCAAGAAATTATTTGATAGATGGAGTAGTTTGATATTGTTCTTCTGTATACAGTGTCTCTGGTTTAACAGTTACGATTGAAGAAATGAACAAGGTTGAGGAGCTTCGGGATCTACAGTATATTGTATAAAAAGATAACATGTAGTGAACGAACGATTGTAAAAAAAAGACGTGTATGTGCTTATGTTGTTAGACGTGGTTTTTTAATAGTTGTATTTTATTTGAATTTGTTGGTATCGAAATTGATTTTGCGGGTTGTTAAAATTTGATTGTTTAATTTAAAGAGAGAGATTGCTGATTTTTTAATAGCTTTTATGAAATAAATTTCAAGGTGTGTAATTTATAATTGTGCACTGAATTAAAAAAAAAAAACAAAAATAATGCAGGTATGTTTGTCGAATTTCTATGGCCAATAACTTATTTATTGGCTAGGCACAATTTTTTTTATTGTTGTAATTGATGATTGACATCGGTTCCCAAGTTCCAACCGATGCCAATAATGCAAAAATTGGCATCGGTTTTTGTGGTACAACCGATGCCAATATGTGTAAATTGCCATTGGTTAGAACCGATGCCAATTGAACAACAACCGATGCCAATATGTCAAAAAATGTCATTGGCATCGCCCGCATTGGCATCGGTTAAGAACCGATGCCAATCACTGTTTATAACCGATGCCAATTTCATTAATTGTACTAGTGCATTAAGCTCAATTAAGGCTTCTTTACTTGGCTCATCAAATGCCACATTATTTGGGCTCAATTAAGGCTACAATGTTAGGCTTATCATAACGCCATATTCTCGATCTCTGTTACAGACAGAGTCTTTATGAGATGTCACATTCACTTGAATGCATCAAATTTCATATCTCATTATACTGTTCAACTTCAGGTGAACCAGAATCAAGTCTCAAATAAATTTGCCTTTTATAAAGACCGCTTTAAATTGAACAGCGGCTCATATACTCATAGATGTGGACTTTTGGCCACTTACACTTATACAATATTAATATATTGTACTGATGAGACGGTGTTAAATAATTACACACCTTTTAAAACTTGGAACTTCAGGTCAAAGTCATTACGTGGATATATCTATTCATCTTTATAATATAAATATTTGGAACAACATGTCCAAATTATATGATATTTCTCTTTTGAAAACTTGTTCACCACATTAATGAAACTTCAGGTCCAATAATAATTATATGCATAACTTGGTGATGAATGCTTATGGCCACTTATGCAATATATACACACGGTGAATCACATACAATATATTTATCAAATTCCTTTAAACTCAGACAATTAATTCATTACATTATATGCACATTATTAAGTTCTAAGTAAGACTTACGAATCGAAAATTGACCCTGAAACAAGTGAATCAATCAAGAAGCAATATGCTATGTGTTTACAAAGTAGAACTTGGTCTTATACGTCAATACGTGTTCAATTAATTTTTAAGGAAACTAATGTCCATAGTTTCTAACTTATGTCACGTGGCCATGTTACATCTACCAGGTTCTTAGTGTACTCATCAGATATGATTTGTGCAATTCAAAAACAATTTTTTTAGATTTTTTAAAACACATGGGTTCCTTAAAAATTCAAGCCAAAACCACAAACTTAGACAATATTACCTCAAACAACCACTCATACCCTTGCACCAAATTTGAACACGTGTAAAACAACTTAGGAACAATAGTTGATACTTGTTGCACTTTTATACGGAGTACAATATATTACGATTGGTAATTTTCGGAGATGTTTGTAAATCGATTACAAGACACAAGGGCCATAATTATTGTTTGTGAGGTAGATGTGATTAAACCTTTTAATTTTTTTTTAATCTATCAATGCATAGGTAAATAAGCGCTAATAAGTTATCAGTGATTAAAAATTTGTTTTACGGATTCTATATTTCGTATCATCATGCAATGATTAGATGTTTAGATCATACTTATGTATATTTCAATAAACATAAACAGTGTACATCGAGTATAAAGAAAACGTACCTTGAAAAGCTGAATGTAATAATAGATCTGATATGAACCTCCTGATTATCAGATCTATATAATATATGAACAAATTAGGACAATTAATTTTTCTCGCTCAGTCGGCTAAGACTCGTGCTGATAATGTGTTGTGAAATAAAGACAGAAAGAGATGTAGAGAAAAGTTAGAGAGAATATAGGGAGAGACAGAACTGTATTCTTATTCCATTATGAAAGGTATATATATACAATACAATGGGGAAATGTTTCCATAAGATAATATACTATATAATATTTTAAGATATAGACATCCATATAATAATATTTCTAACAAATAAGATCTTTTTTAATGAGTACAAAAAAAAAATCGGTCCATTTACGAAATCGGACTAATATCAACTTAGGACTAATTTAGTTAAAGAAATAAATCAAAACCATGAATAAAAAAAATAAAATATCATAAAAAAAAAAAAATATATATGGGATTAGGAATTAACAAGCATAAAAAGAGTTTCAAGAAATAAAATCCGAAGTCCAACGACTTAGCTTGAAATACAATTAGAATACGAATTAAATGATTAAATAAGACGAAGCTGAAATAATTAGAAATAACAATAAGTCTTGGAACCAACGAAATATTCGAGACATAAGAGAACTTAAGAATTCAAAGGAATAAAAGAAACTACTCGGGAATAAATTCCAAGTCATACAAATTAAAACGTAATCGGAATAAAATAAGGTTACGAAAACTGATTAGAAAAATTGCGGGTGTTACAGTAGAAAGCTATGTCTTTGGTGTCACAATTTGAGTTGAGGTTGAGATTCGCAATCTATAATACTTAACAAAGGATATGTAAACAAATAAAAGTAAAGCAAAGCAAGCAAAAGGGATTGTAAATAATTGATTAAAGCACTAGAGTGTCATGGGTTCATAAGGGAATCATGGTGAGATCACATAAACAAGTTTCATAGATGCAAGCAATTTATCGTTGTAATGGAATCGGGTTAGTTTATATCTTACAATTCCTATGAAGTTTTGGATGTCGGAGCCGAGTCGGTAGAGACTTTACAACACCTAAAAGTCGACTTAATTCTTCCTATTCACCTATATGCATGGTCTAACAAGCCCTGAGTTGGTTTATGTCTTACAAGTCATGTTGAATGTATAAGAGATTCATGTTAGGTTGTCAATCAAGCATAACAAGTACATAAGTTGAAAATACAACAAGCAAGCATTCATATGAACTTATTAAGTAAAGATCTTCCCCATGATTAACTCTTGTAATCCCCCATTAACGCTAGTTAGGAGACTACTCACTCATGATCATAAAAAACATACTAATAATGGTGTCAATCATATTAACAAGTCTAAACGTGATGAAAGAATAAAACAATAAACAAGGATTAAGTAAAGAGTGGAGAAATTGTACCAACTTAGGATGATTAAATAGAAAGCAAAGAATAATAGGAAAAAACTTGATGAATGATGAAGAGTTGTCAATTCTCCAATAAACCCAAATATTCTTCAAATTACCCAACTAAATCTAAGAACACTTGAATAATTAAGGAAGAATTAAAGTGTGATTGAGATTGAATTGGATGATTGGATTGTATTAATAACTTGGATTAATCTAAGATAACCTTCTAATAAAACTTGATTAAAACTAATAAAGCTTGATTAAAACTTGATGATAATCTCCTATTACAATGGAGTATTTGTGCTAAGTATAAGTATTAGGGTAACTAAGGGCTTAAATGACGATTAAGTCCCTTAAATGAAGATGAACATCTTGCAAGTCCTTCATGAAGATGCCCGACCTGCCTTTGTTGGACGCTCATGCGGAAAGGAAAAACGCCCGTCCTCCTCAAGGGATGCTCGGGCTGAGCTTGAGGACGTCCATCCTTCTCTTCGGGACGCACGGGTCGATCTTGGGACGCCCGTGTCAAGGGTTAGGTTTTATTATTCTTCATTTGGTTGTATCATGAACCGTGGGGATAATTGAGGAGTCTTAGAGGTCCTTCATTATTGCCCAAATACTTGTTTTATTGACTTAGGCCTTTAATATTAGTATCCTCTTTGTTGCTTGGTCTTTATATGCGATCCATTTAACTCCATTTTGCTCCATATAAGCAAGGTTAGAATTCCTCTCCTACCAAGGACACAAAACCTCATAGAATATGCAAAGTAGGAAGCTAAAGATAAGAAACAACCCTAATGCATGCAAGAAAGCATAGGAACGAGGCTAGTTAGGGGACTAAATGTGTGTAAATACGAGTCACATCAAATATTCACAAACCGAATCTTTGCTCGTCCCGAGTAAATAGGTGACTAAAACTATGACCTTTATTTATAACCTTGCCGATGTGAGATAATTAGCTGGTCTCACTCCGCCCCTTCAACTTACAACAAGACATCTATGACGTAAGATGCCTTCTTACAAGGCAAGGTGGGGCTTGCTAAAATTGCGATGCATCCAAACATTTAAACACACAAAAACAAGTAAAATGATGCATCTACAAAGAATAGCCACTTTCGTCATCTAAGTGACGGAAATAATCTACAAGGGAAGCAATTTAAGGGTACACAATCCACCATAGATATTATTTCTCCTAGTTACTAAGTCCAAGTGGAATTAAACAAGTCACCTCCAAGTTGTGTTAAACTAGGTTATTTTCGTCCAGAATTGCTAAATGCTTTTGTGAAGGGCGATCGGATGGGGGTGGAAGGATGATCCATATGACGTTAGTTGCATATAACATGACAAATATCGGATTCTCTACAAGAGTAAAAGCCAAGGATCGTCCCAAGCTCAACAAGGTGGCATAACGAAAATGATTTTTGGGAATGAAGTGCTCAAGTCAATTAGAACAAAAATAGTGGATTTGACTAACATTTAAAACTTGACCTCAAGTGAAATTCCGAATTTCACATTTCAAAACATTGAGATGAGGTTTGTCCCTCATTTGATAGTGCCTTTTGCTTTCGCCAATCGCTTATTAGGTAACCGGTTAACCTCTAGACAATAGCTCTTGGGGTGATAGTCACTTTGTCTTTGGGCGGCCGAATTCACAACCGTATGGGGGCCCAATTCAATGGATCCCGCACCAAAGCACATTGAAGTGGTACTCCTCCATCAAATTTCTCGGCATTTCAATAATTCAAAACATTTGAGATTTCCTTGACAATTAAAACGATCTCACATCACAAAACTTTTGAAATGGGCACCTTCAAACTTATTGATGAAAAATATCTTTGGGTTGCCAAACCACCAAGTCAATCAAGGTCACCTAGATAAGTGGATCAAGTCCATATCACATCATATGTTTGGATAAATAACACACATGGAAACCCTTGACTAGGCCTTAGACCATGGGTGTAACACCCCACGGTAATTGAAGAGGTCCATCGATAGGCTTAAATAATTAGTGCTTAAAGGCATTGAAAGTACTACTCATATCAACAAAGTGCACTTTCTTTTAAGGTCATCCATGCGAAAGAACTCCAAAGTTAAGCGTGCTTGGCTGGGAGTAGTCTAAGGATGGGTGACCTCCTAGGAAGGTTCCCGGGATGCGCATGAGTGAGGACAAAATGCGCTATAAAGGACCCGTCTTGATCTGCGGGCCATGTATACAGCCTGGTGAGCTATTATAAGTAACCGCTCCCGACCCGGTTTGGGCCGGGGTGTTACAATGGGACAAAAGATACTAGTACGACACATCCTAGGGTGTCTTAAGTGTGTTCTAGCAAACAAAGTCACAAGGAAAAAAATCATCTACAAGGGCCTTATATATACTTGTCAAGCTTCCCAAATAAGTCAAAAAAATCTTACTATGCAAACTACATGCCATGATGCAACTAACATATATACAAATCTAATGCATATGCTTTTCTCAACTAATATTCCATATAAACTAAATGCAAATTCATAACAACACGTAGGTTCACACCGCATCAATCAAAATGTAGCCACGTTGTCATTAACATATAAGAAGGAGGAAGGAGATTTGGAAAGATCATATCATGCGGTCTTCTATATCCTTCATGCCTCGAATGTGGCGTAATCATCCCAAAGTGATAAGAGTAACAAACAAAAAAATATATAAAGTTCTATACTACAAAGGAAAGAACATGTTTTTGGTTTTTTAAATTTTTAAATTTTTTATCATTTTTGAAATAAGAGTTAGATGTTAGAATGTTAGATGTTAGAATATCCCATTGAAATAAGGGTTAGATGTTAGAATGTTAGATCTTAGAATTTCCCATCCCCACACTAGTATGGATATTGTCCTTAATGGACAAAACGATAGGAATTATGCAAGTGCAAATGCATGATATTAAATGAAATGCATGATTTTTTACTGATGTGATCAATATTTGAGCATATTTAGTCTCCGAATTAGCCTCGTTCCTATGCTTTTTAGTGCATATTTGGGTCATTTACTATCTTTAGTCCTTTGTTTTTCATATTCTTTAAGGTTTTGTTTCCTTGGTAGGATAGGAGTGCAAACCTTGCATTTTCATGGCAAAATAGAGCTAAATTAATCGAATCTAATGACCAAGCATCAAAGAGAATACAAGACTAGAAGGCCTTTGTACATAATGTAGTAGATGGGCAATGATGAAGAAGATCCTTGCATCTCCGACAAAATCCCGGAGAATTGTTGGAAGAAGAGAAGAAAAGAAGAAATGGCATGCTGGACTAGGATCTGAGCGTCTCACCTATCGGGACGCCCGTCCAGAAGCTCCACAATCCGAGCGTCCAAGCTGCCAGGCCGCTCGTTCAATGCCTACACAATCCGCTCGTCCCGACCTTCTGGACGCTCGGATTGTCCTCGGGATCAACACGTCCTCTTCCTTCTCCATTCGAGATGCGCATATTTTTGAAAGACTAGCTAAAAGGAGACCCTCATCTTTTCTTGAGAGGAGCGATTCCTCAAGGACTTAATCGTCATTTAAGCCCTTAGTAACCCTAATTTGTGCACCTAATCCCCACTATAAATACCCAATTAGTCTAATTAGATTATCATGTTCTTCTTATCAATCTTTAGTGTAGTTTATATTATTCTAATTTCTCTTTAATCTTGTAATCAACTTTTAATCAAGTATTAATAAAAATCTCATTTCCTTAATTTCTCTATTGTTCATCTTTTATTTTGGGTAATTGAAGATTATTTAGGTTTATTGGAAGATTGACAACCTTCCATCAATCATCTAGTACTTCTATTATTCTTTGCATTATTATTTTGGAATCATCATTAGGTATAAATCTCTTAATCCCTTTTTAATTATTGTTAATCATCTTCATTTATTCATCATGTTTTGCTTTGTTAATATGATTGACAACCTTGTTAACATGATAAACTTGATAATGAGTGAGTAGTTTCCTTTACTAGGGTTAATGGGGAATTAGGGGAAACCAACATGGGGGATGATTCATGCTTAATCTAATATGCTCACATAATTTATTTGCTTGCTTATTGTGATCTCAACTTATGCACATGTTAAGTTTGATGAAATGCGAGCCTATGAATCCTTGCATTTTTTACCCATCACTTACCTTTTCAATGAGACTTGTATGACATAAACCAACTCCACTCTCATTAGACCATGAATATAGTTGAGTAGGGAGGATTAAGTCGACTTGTAGGTGTTTTACAATCTAATTGATTCGGCTCCGGGACCCAAACCTTCTTAGGATTGTAAGATATAAACCAACTCGATCCTATCGCAACAATAATTGCTTCCTTATAATTTGAGAATATGTTTGTATGATCAATACCCAAGAATCACATATGAACCCATGACACCCTAGTGCTTTTAATCAATTGTTTACATCTCATTTTAGTCATCTTGCTTGTTTACTTATATTGTTATTTAGTTTAGTGATCTTCTTATCTCAACCCAAATTGTGAAACCCTTAGACACCACTACTTGCAATCGAAAATCTTACATCAATACCTTTTCCTTGAGATCCAACCTTTACTTGCCTCTTTACTAGTGATGTGGAGTGATGTCATCGGGTCACATCCAATCAAACACATTTATAAAACTCAACATACAACTAGTTCGCGGTAAGTCGAGGTCAATCCATGGGATGGTGTGCTTTGGGTTCTAAGTCTATCTATCTCGATTTATGCTAGTGTCACAATTTGTTTGGGTTTGTAGTTGTGTTTTTAGACTAATAAAAGCAATAAAGTGAAATAAGCAATAAAAGGAAAGATGTAAACAAATGATTAAAAGTGCTAGGATATCATGGGATCATAGGGGATTCATGGTGTTGATCATACAAACATGTTTACAAAGTTGTAAGCAATTAATGTTGTGGAGGAACCGAGTTGGTTTATGTCTTACGGTTCATAGGAAGAGTTGGGTCCCGGAGCCGAATCGATTAGATTGTACAACACCTACAAGTCGACTTACTTTCCTCCTATTCAACTTCTATGCATGGTCTAACAAGACTCGAGTTGGTTTATGTTTTACAAGTCAAGTTGAGTAGATAAGAGATGGTTGTAAATGCAAGGATTCATAGGCTTAGCATTTCATCAAACATAACATGTGCATAAAGTTGACATCACAACAAGCAAGAAATTTAATCATGTGAACATATTAGATTAAGCATGAATCAATCCCATGTTGGTTTCCCTTAATTACCCACTAACCCTAGCTAAGTAACTAGTCACTCATTATCATGGGAAACATGTCATTAATGGTGTCAATCATCACAACAAGTATAAACATGATAATGGAATGAAGAAATGAAAAATAAAGATAAAAGGGTAGAGGAATTATACCAAACTTGAGATGATCCAAACAATAAAGCAAAGGATAATAGAAGAAACTTGATTGTTGATGGAAGGTTGTGAATCTCCTAATAAACCCAATAATCTTCAATTACCCAATAATAAACTTGAATAATAAACTTGAACAATAATTATGGAAAGATTAATGTGTAATTTGTGGAAGATTAAAGAGTAATCTATTCTAATCTACTCCTAATTTAATCTAAGGAAAGAGTTTTCTAGCTAAAAAGATGTAAAAAAGGATCCCCCTTTGATTATTTACAAGTGGGGTATTTATAGTGGAAATTAGGTGGATGCATTAGGGTTAACTAAGGGCTAAACTAGTAATTACACTTTTTAGTTTAGAGCAGGGAGACGCCGGTATTTTTCGAACGAAGGGCTTCTTTCTTTGAAGCTTGAAGAAGACAAAATTGTGCTGGACTGAAATCCGTGCGTATTAGGCACGGGACGGGCGGATTCCACGGTCTGGGCACGGGCGTCTTCAAGGGAATCCGGGCGTCTTCTAGGCTTACTACCCGGGCGTCTTTGAAGGGAGATGCACGGATTGTGCTGTGGAGGACGGGCGGATTCAGGGCAATCCGGGCGGATTGCTGCTCAGCTTTGTTCCTTCCTCTTTTCTTCCCTTTTCTTCATAAAATCCTTGGGGATTTCCTCGGGGATGCAAGGATTCTTTCTCGTCATTGCCCAACTACTATAATATGTACAAAGGCCTTCTAATATAGTCTCTCCTTGATGCTTGGTCATTGAATTCAGTCAATTTAGTCTCGTTTTGCCATGAAAATGCAAGATTCTTACTCCTTTCCTACCAAGGGATCAAAATCTCAAAGAATATGCAAAACAAAGAACTAAAGACAATAAATGACCCAAATATGCACTAAAAAGCATGGGAACAAGGCTAATTCGGGGGCTAAATATGCGCTAATTATGGTCACATCAAATATCCCCAAACCGAACCTTTGCTCGTCCCGAGTAAAGAGGTGACAAAGACTAGGACCATTATTTAAACTAACCTAATAACATATCCAATATGAGACAATTAGCGGGTCTCACTCCGCCCCTTCAACTCACAACAAGACAACCATGAGGTAGGATGTCTTCTTGCAAGGCAAGGTGGGTCTTGCCAAAATGGCGACACATCCAAACATTAAGCACACAAAATCAAATAATGGATGCATCTACAAAAGGAATAGCCACTACCTCATCAAGTGGCGGAGGCAACTAAAAAGGAACACATTTAAGAGCATATAATCCTCCACAAATACTAGTTCAACAAATTACTAAGGCTAAGAGGATGACACTAAATCACCTCCAAATGGTGTTAAACTAGACTACTTTCGTCCTCAATTTCCAAATGCTTTCGTCAAGAGCGATCGGATGGTGGTGGAATGATGATCCCTATGATGCTAGTAGCATATGACATGACAAGTCTCGAATTCTCTACAAAAGTAAAGGTCATGGATCGTCCCAAGCTCGACAAAGTGGCTTGACAAAAAGGCTTTTTGGGAATGAAATGCTCAAATCGTTATAACCAAAGGGTGGATATGACTAGTATTCAAAAATTGACCTCATTTAACTTTCACATTTCAAAAATTTAAGATGGGGTTTGTCCCTTCCGGGCTAGTGTCCTTTGCTTTCGCCAATCGCTTATTAGGCAACCGTTGAACCTCTAGACAATAGCTTTTCGGGGTGATAGTCACTATAACAACCCGACCCGCCACCATCGTAACACAACCCCAATAAGATGGGTGTGCACTTTTGGGCCCATTAATTGTCCTCACTTAAGCCCAAAAGCACAAGGCCTTGTTACTAAATGGTGAGTGGAATCCCTTATAAACATATCACAACCTCCTCAATTTCCCGATGTGGGACAACCTTACTCTCAACAACTTGGGGTGTTACAGTCACTCTGTCTCTGGGCGGTCGAATTCACAACTGTGTGGGGGCCCAATTCAATGGATCCTTCTCCAAAGCACAACGAAGTGGTACGCCTCCATCAAAACAACTAATTTTCTCAACATTTCAACATTTCATAATATTTGAGGTTTCCTTAGCAATAAATTACTTCCACATAACAAAATTTTCGAAATGAGCACTTCAAACTTATTGATAGAAAGTATTTTTTGGTTGCCTTACCACAAGGCCAATCAAGGTCACCTAGACAAGTTAACCAAGTCCACATTACATCACGGGGTTGGAATAGGTGACTCACATGCAAACCCTTGACTAGGCTTTGGGTCATGGGTCAAAAGACACTAGTATGACACAATCTAGGGTGTTTTACAACCATTCTAGTAGGCAAAGTCTTAAGTTGAAAAAGTATTTGTAATGGCTTAGTTGCTCTTGTCAAAGTTCTCAATTAGGCACTTTTCAAAATATTTTGTCTAAATGCAACTACATGCCATGATGCAACTAATTTATATATCCTAATGCAGGTGATTGTACCAACTAATATGACATATAGACTAAATGCAAGCCCTAAGTTCACATTGTTATACCGCATCAATCAAAATAAAGCCACATAGTCATTAACATAAAGAGGAAAACGGAGATTGGAAAGATCATACCACGCGGTCTTCATGATCCTCATGTCTCGGATGTGGCGTAGTCAATCAATGTGAATAAGGGTAAAACAAACGCAATATATACAACAATATATACATGACTACACTACAAAGGAAAATGAACTTGTTTTTGGTTTTTTCAATTTTTTTCAAATTTTTATGGTTTTTGTTTTTATGAAATTAAAAGACATATTTTTGTATTTTTCGAAAATTTTCAATTTTTATGCATTTTGGAATATAAATTCCCATCCCCCACTTTATTTTGGACATTGTCCTCAATGTACATGCAGGAGTAGGAATAAAAAGGAAATACATGTTTTTGGATTTTTTATTTTTTGAAATAAAGTAGAAATGCAATGATATGGTATGAATGAATGCATGCTCTAACTAAATGCAATTCTATATGGGATATATAACAAATGAATGTAATCTAAACTATACTATGTGATGCATGATCTATAGTAAACTATGGTCACTTATGATCAAACCTCCCCAAACCGATTTAAACACTATTTCTAGTGTAGAAAAGGAATAGGTTTGGTCATTAGCAACTATGCATGAATTCTAATCTATATGTAACTATCTACATGAATCATGTGAGATAAATACAATGCAAACTATACTATATGAACTAACTAATGCAAACGAAATATGATACAAATGCATGCGAAAACTACACTAAATGCAATGTATATACAAAAGAGAGAGGGAGAGATGGGTATCATACACATGGAGGTGGTGAGGTAGGCCTCTTTTACTCGTCATCCTCATCTTGATCATAGCCATAACGATGAGAACTCCCGGCTTGGTCATACCTGCTTGCTTGACCCCAATACCCTCCTTGGTCAAATTCTCCCCCTTGACCCGAGTACCCTCCACCTTGGCTAGAATGCCCTCCGCCGTCGCGATCCCAAGCTTGGTTCCCTTAATTAGGGAACAAGAGCTCCGGTTTTGCCCAAGAGGGCTTAGGACCATTGGGGTCGACGTACCCTTGTTGAGCCATGTTATAATATTGGGGGTAAAGGGCCAAGTAGTTGTCGACCGTCCCTTCATGTACCCCGAGGTCCACTCTATTCATGAGTGCCATAAAATCATTAATACCCGGGGTATTGGGGATTGCCGACCTAAATTCGGTATATGGGGTAGGGTATGGTGGGATAGGTACATAGGAGGGTGGGCGAATGGGCCTTCCCGGTGCTCCATGAGGTATTTGGCGGTGTGGCTCTTCCCTTTGAGGGGGATTGTTAAGAATTTGGATATCAAGGAGGTAGCTTGGTGGAGGCGAGTATGGGCTCAATCTTGGGTCAATGCCCGGTATCTTCCAACCTTCAAGGATGATTGAAGTGCATCCTTTGGTGTACCACTCTACACTCCCGTCTTGAGTGTAGTTACACCATCGGTGATGGTTGAAGATGGTGTGCTCATCAATCAAAGTCCTCCCCTCAAGAGGAGTATAGGTCCCTCGGGCATTGAACCCGGGACAAAGGTGGTGGGCCAAAATAGTAATTAGACCTCCCATTACGAAGGTCTTGAGTTGAGTGGTTCCTTGAGCAAAATCATTGAACCTAGTAAGTATCTCAAGTGGCGTATTGAAGTTATAACGCCTCACCGCTCAAACATTCAAATAGGATTCAAGAAAAGTTAAATCGATGAGAGTACACCTATCTTGTTCGTACCTCCCGTTGATGATACCGGCCACAAAGCGCTCGGTGAATCGAATCACCGGATGTTGGATGGCGAAGGTATAACATTGCTTTGGATGGGTAAAATCCCTCCCGGAGATAGCCTTCTAAAGAAGGTCCACACCGAAATTATCGGGTTTTCGGTATAGTTGGTGGGCACTTCAAGACCGAAAATGTAGGCGAATTTCTCGAGTGAGAGATGATGGTCTAGGTTGCACAACCTAAACTCCATGCCTGACACGGCTGTCGCAACCCTGTCAAAGATAAAACAAACGGGTCTCAACTAAATGTAGCAGAGGCAGTCGGGTATCGAATCCACAGGGAGATGGGAATCCTATAGTCAACTAGGTCTATCGAAAGTAACCAAATTAGGGGGTTTGTTTGTTTGTTTTCTAAAAACTACGAGTAAAGGAGACAATAAAAGGAACGAGAGAGAAATAAAATAGAGATGAACAAGGGAGAAAGGTACTAGGATTATCGGTTCACCATGGCTTCTAAAGTCCGGACTAAAATATAGATGCCCTAAATCCAAGCTGTGGGTAATAAACGTCACCTTTCGGTCCTTAGTTCGCCCTAGGCAATACTAGTTTAGCTTTCGCCCTAGCTAGCATAAATCCTAATGAAACGCTACAGAACTACTCCTTTTCGAATCTTTCGATCTAGGAGAAGGGGATAACGAGACAGTTAATTGAGTGCGTCGACTCAAACAATTAAGAGATATTAAAGCAGCAGATGCATACAACTAGACTACGGGTGTTCTAATTAATTCGTCCTTCCTACGCCATGGCTACCCTAAATCCTAGCAAAGTGATTAACTATTCATGATCGAGATGAGGAACAATAGTGGCAAAGAAAATAACAATAGATAACATAATAAACGAAACTGAATTGAAATTATGCTACGATAATACCGAATTCAACAGAAGAAAAATTGAGAAATGGCGATGAAAAGTACTTCCGATCCAAAAACTAAAGCAACAGTCTCCGTCCTCCGTCTAGAATGTGATAATTAGGTCTCTAGTATTCCTTGCCTATTTATATGAAAAATAGCTAAGAAATAAAGCGTTATAAAATAACAACACAACCGAACTAAAGCCTATCAGTGCGTGGCCTCTCGATCGAACTCCACAGTTGCTCGATCGAGAGCTTCCCCTAAGTATCTCCCTCGATCGAGAACAGGACATCTCGATCGAGGCCTTCCCCTAAGTATCTCCCTCGATCGAGAACAGGACATCTCGATCGAGGCCTTCACCTAAGTATCTCCCTCGATCGAGAACAGGACATCTCGATCGAGGCCTTCACCTAAGTATCTCCCTCGATCGAGAACAGGACATCTCGATCGAGGGGTTCTTGACTTCTTGTGTGTTCTCCTAATCCTTTGGATGCCTTCACGCATCTCAAGATGGTAAAGTTTCGCGCCAACTCTCTTAAGCAAGCTTAGAGGATCGCAAATAGGCTGATTTCCAGTCATTCCGGTTCTTACCTGCAAATAATGCAAAACAGACCAAAGTAGACTATTCGGGGTATAAAGTGACATAATATCACTCAAATACATAGAAATGCGTGCCAAAAGAGACCGTAAAAGTCTATATAAAATGCACGCATCAATGCCCACATTGGTGTGGGTATTCGTTACAATGCGAAGGCTACTCAAAAATTTAAGGGTGAGACTAAGGTACGTCTCCTCATGGGCATGGAAAAGTTTCCCAATGCCAAGACCATCAAAGAAAATCTCGGTAGGGTACCTTATCTTAAGGATTTCCAACACCCTAGTATCTATGAATTGAGTGGGTTCGTAGTTCTTACCTAGTAATTTGACGAAGTTCTTGCGGTGGTCATCAGATTCAAATAGCACCTCTTGGAAGTAGTCAAGTTGTTCAATTCCTCCCCTCATTATGGGTTGGGAGTTCCTTGGTAGCACTGCCTCGCGTGGAATTGAAGAGGATGATCCCTTGCGTTTCTTTCCGGTGGATTCAACCAATTTCTTAGCCTTTCCCTTGAGGTTCATCAATGGCGCCATTTTGATGTGGGGGGGGGGGGGGGGGGGGAAGTGTTTTTGATGGGGGGTGTGATTTTGAGGATGGAGATGAGTGTTTTAGGGTTTGATAAGGTGAAGAAATGAGGGAGAAAGGGGGGATTATATGGAAGAAAGGGGGAATCCGAGCGGATAAGGGTGGGCCCTGTCGGGTTTATCCGAGAAAAAAGGGACAATCCGGGCGGATTATCTCCGGGACGGGCGTCTCGTGAGAATAGAAGACGGGCATCTTGTGAAGAAACCGGGCGGATTCTGATGCAGGGATTTTTCCAAGTTTGAGAGCAGGAAGAAGACGGGCGTCTTTTGATTCGGGTCGTGCGTCTCGCTCGGGACGGGCGTCTTGGATTAAATCCGCCCGTCTTCTGGTGCAGCGCAAGATCTTATTTTTAGATGACATACGGGACGGGCGTCCCGCGAAGAATACGGACGTCTTTTTCCAGGACGGGAGTCTTCTGAAGAATCCGCCCGTCTTCTGCTACAGCGTCAATCATTCTACTGACGTGGGTCCTGGACGGGCGTCTTCAACTCCCTTTTCTTCCTTTTCTTTTCTTTTCCTTGCAATAACATACCCTTTCACCGATTTTCCATTCCTCCTTATCTTTTCTTGAAATTTGCTCATTAAAAATGTAAGATGACTCTCTCTCTCACCACTCTCATGCAAGAAATTAAATGCAAATGTACAATATTATACAAAGTAAAAGGGTCCAAGAAATATATTACAAATGGTGGTTTGAGATAGGACTCCACCAAACTAGTTCAAATCGTAGAAGTTCTTATCCATAGAGCTCAAGGCTCTTAATAAGAGATCAAAAGCTTGTGAACAAGCTACAAATAAGCATAAATATGGGTTGCTCAACTTGAATATGAAATTTGGCCAAGGAAGCTTGTAGAATGTTCTTTTTCTTGCTTTGTCCTTGGCATTAGAGCTTTCCCAATGCTTCCAACGAACAAGCCCATGATTCTTGTCAACACTAGGCATGAAGTGTGGTTCATTTTCATCCGTAGACTTCCACTTACCAACTTCTTCTTCAATCTCGGTGATGATGATAGCATTTTGATTTTTCAATCCTTCCAACGTGGAAAGATAATTTTCATGGCATTGATGATCGAGTTCCTTAGAAGTTGTCATTGTGAGCGCCAAATCTTCACAAGTGGCTTCACGAGCAATTTTCTCTTTGAGCTTTTTCACCAAGTAGCTCTTGTATGATACTTTGGCCTTTTGAAGAAGATCTACCATATCCTCTTCCATGATCATTGGCTCCATAATAGTTGTCAAGTGGTCTTCATGAGGAATAAAGGAAGGACGTTCTTCTTCATGATAGGGTATCTCAAATGTCTCAAGGATAGGCTCCTCAAGCAAGGTGATATTATGAGTCCATCCGTTAGGCTCATCATCATTGTTGCTATCTTCATACGAATTATAGATGGGGGCTTCATTTAACTCTTTCTCCAATGTCTCAACATTCACTTCAAAAGACACACCCTCATACTCACAAAGGTTAAGAGTATTTGGCTTACTCAACCTCATGTCTTCCTCATCGAACACAACAGTTTCATAGTCACAAGAGCTCAAGGAGATTGGCTCTTCCCATTTCTCATTTTCCATATCAAAAGTTACTACTTCAAATTCGCATTCATGCTCAATGTCCAAGGAACGGTGGTAAGGAGTGATTACTTGGGATTCTTTCAATTGGGCAATTTGCATCTCCAATTCCTCACCCTGGGCAACAATGCCTAGAAGAACATTTTCCCTCTTCTGACTTTCCTCTAGCATTTGTTTGAAGAAGTTTTGTTGATTTCCCATCATTTGGAGAATCACATTTTCAATGGGTTCATCTTCTTGTTGTGGGTAAGTGTGAAAGTGGTTGTATCGTGGCAATTGAAACTCATTATGAAGTGGGTATTGAGTGGGTGGATGTTGTGGATATTGGATGTGGTGATTTAGGTGGGAAAAATTGGGGTAGTGGTTAGGATTTTCATTGTACAAATAATAAGGTAGGTTTGTGTTGACTTGCTTCTCAAACTCCCCATACCCATAGTCATACTCAAAGAATCTACCACATACTCCATGTGTCAAGTCTTGAGCCATCATAGCTAAGACAAGGAAACAACTACAAGCATGGAAACTACACAAAAACGGTAAGAATAATCCTTGAGAAACAAGTTTCTCAAGGTGAAAGCAAAATCAAAATAGACAAACAAGTAAGAACTTAATCACATAGCACCGTCCCCGGCAACGGCGCCATTTTGATGTGGAGTGATGTCGTCGGGTCACATCCAATCAAACACATTTATAAAACTCAACATACAACTAGTTAGCGGTAACTCGAGGTCGATCCATGGGACGGTGTGCTTTGGGTTCTAAGTCTATATATCTCGATTTATGCTAGTGTCACAATTTGTTTGGGTTTGTAGTTGTGTTTTTAGACTAATAAAAGCAATAAAGTGAAATAAGCAATAAAAGGAAAGATGTAAACAAATGATTAAAAGTGCTAGGATATCATGGGATCATAGGGGATTCATGGTGTTGATCATACAAACATGTTTACAAAGTTGTAAGCAATTAATGTTGTGGAGGAACCGAGTTGGTTTATGTCTTACGGTTCATAGGAAGAGTTGGGTCCCGGAGCCGAATCGATTAGATTGTACAACACCTACAAGTCGACTTACTTTCCTCTTATTCAACTTCTATGCATGGTCTAACAAGACTCGAGTTGGTTTATGTCTTACAAGTCAAGTTGAGTAGATAAGAGATGGTTGTAAATGCAAGGATTCATAGGCTTAACATTTCATCAAACATAACATGTGCATAAAGTTGACATCACAACAAGCAAGCAATTTAATCATGTGAACATATTAGATTAAGCATGAATCAATCCCATGTTGGTTTCCCTTAATTACCCACTAACCCTAGCTAAGTAACTAGTCACTCATTATCATGGGAAACATGTCATTAATGGTGTCAATCATCACAACAAGTATAAACATGATAATGGAATGAAGAAATAAACAATAAAGATAAAAGGGTAGAGGAATTATACCAAACTTGAGATGATCCAAACAATAAAGCAAAGGATAATAGAAGAAACTTGATTGTTGATGGAAGGTTGTCAATCTCCCAATAAACCCAATAATCTTCAATTACTCAATAATAAACTTGAATAATAAACTTGAACAATAATTATGGAAAGATTAATGTGTAATTTGTGGAAAGATTAAAGGGTAATCTATTCTAATCTACTCCTAATCTAATCTATGGAAAGATTTTTCTAGCTAAAAAGATGTCAAAAAGGACCCCCCTTTGATTATTTACAAGTGGGGTATTTATAGTGGAAATTAGGTGGATGCATTAGGGTTAACTAAGGGCTAAACTAGTAATTACACTTTTTAGTTTAGAGCAGGGAGACGCCGATATTTTTCGAAGGAAGGGCTTCTTTCTTTGAAGCTTGAAGAAGACGAAATTGTGCTGGACTGAAATTCGTGTGTATTAGGCATGGGACGGGCGGATTCCACGGTCTGGGCACGCGCGTCTACAAGGGAATCCGGGCGTCTTCTGGGCTTGCTGCCCGGGCGTCTTTGAAGGGAGACGCACGGATTGTGCTGTGGAGGACGGGCAGATTGCTGCTCAGCTTTGTTCCTTCTTCTTTTCTTCCCTTTTCATCATAAAATCCTTGGGGATTTCCTCGGGGATGCAAGGATCCTTTCTCGTCATTGCCCAACTACTATAATATGTACAAAGGCCTTCTAATCTTGTCTCTCCTTGATGCTTGGTCATTGAATTCAGTCAATTTAGTCTCGTTTTGCCATGAAAATGCAAGATTCTTACTCCTTTCCTATCAAGGGATCAAAATCTCAAAGAATATGCAAAACAAAGAACTAAAGATAATAAATGACCCAAATATGCACTAAAAAGCATGGGAACAAGGCTAATTAGGGGCTAAATATGCGCTAATTATGGTCACATCAACTAGTAGTAGAGTTGTTTGTGAAGTTATAAATATTGTTTTGGTCCAGGTGCTCCTAACGACAAGTAAACGAAATCTAAGCTCAAAGCGGACCGACCAAAAATGGCGCTGTTGCCGGGGATGGTGTTAACTTGATTTGATTTTCTTTGATTGTTATTAGTTGTGTCTTTCTTTGCCTTAGGGAAGTAAGACTCCTCAAGGTTTGTTCTAATTGTTTTTGAGTTGTTTGGCATTTTGCATGTCTATAAGATCACAAGGTAACTTGTTACCCATTGATCACGAAATTGAAAGGACTTTGACAACCAATAGAAGAATCGCTAGAAATACTTTTAGAGGTATTGGTGAGGTTGTAGATATTCAACCAAATACTATTGAGTTCATCAACCCTTTTGCAAGAGAAGGTGAGGAGAACCCAACAAAAATCAACCACACAATCACCCCAGAATGCCTAAGTTTTCATCACATTCCGTACCAACCGAGGTGAACCTACCCAATGGTACTCCCACACCTCAACACTTAACCAGAAATTTCATTGCAAAATCCGCATTTATCCAATTGGTCGAAAGAAGCCAATTTGGAGGGATGTCTAGAGAAGACCCTCATTCTCACATGGAAACGTTTTGTGACTATTGTGATGCGATTTCACAAACCGGAGTGACTCAAGACCAACTTTGATGGGTCTTATTTCCTTTTTCTCTAATTGGTACCGCGAAACAATGGTTGAAGAGCCTTGATAAGGCCGCTCTTGGAATTGACTTTTGGAAGAAATTGGCTCTAGGTTTCTACAAAAAATTCTACCCTCCGGAAAAGACTAACATGATAAGAGCTCAAATCACGGGTTTTAAGCAAAGGGACGAGGAATCTTTGTATGAAGTTGTGGAGCGATTCAAAGGAACTTGTCGCTTATGTCCTCATCATGGACTTAGCGAGTGGTACTTGGTACAACAATTTTGGAATGGTCTTTATGAAGACTCAAGAAACATTCTCAACATGGGATCAAATTGTATGTTCACTGAAGTTGACGATAATCAAACTTGGAACAAGATTGAGGAAACGGCGGTCCATAATTCACAATATAGTAGACCTCGCAAGGCTACTAGAGGAGGAAAGCATGAAGTGGACTCTATTACTCAATTGGGTGCTCAACTTAGTGCTCATATTGATACCATCAACTTGAAGTTTGAGAAGGCTATGGCTAAGCTTGAAGATGCCTCAAAATAACCAAAGCATCATGTTAATGCCATGGTGGCGTCTTCATCAGTCCCAAGTGGGATATGTGAGAATTGTGGAAGTTTGGGACATGACCAAAGAGAATGTAGGGGAACAAATGAGCAAGTGAATGCTTTTCAAGCATACAAAAGTGGTACCCCTTATTCCAACTATTACAATGAAAACACCAAATTCCACCCAAATCTCTCATACAAAAGCCAAAATGTTCAAAACCCTCAACCAACATACACCCCACCTCACATGAGAAACCAAAATCAAAGACCCTTTTACAACCAAAACCAAGGTTATCAAAATCAAACTCCATACAATCTACAAAATGACCAAGGTTTTGATGTTAAAAAAGCGATCGTCCAAATGCAAAAGAATCAACAAGAATTTTTCACTCAAATACAAAACGATAGCCAAGCAAAAGACATCACCATCAACAACATCCTATCCCACACAAAAATATTGGAAACTCAAATGACCCAACTGGCATCTTCAAGCTCTCAAAGACAAAGGGGGCAATTACCACCTCGAAGTAATCCCCCAAGACATGAAACGGTTAGTGCCATCCACTTGAGGAGTGGTACAAGATATGAAGGGCCAAAGAAGCAAGTTGAGGATGAAGTTGTGGAAGCTAGTGACAAGAAGAGAGTTGTGCAAAACTCTAGGGAAGAAGAACCCACCAATCAAGAAGTTTCAAAGAAAAGTGAAGAAAAGGCCAAAGAGAAGGAGCCCATCGTGATTAAACTTCCATTCCCGAGTCGTCAAGCTAAGCCTAAGTTTGATGACCAACTTGGAAAATTCATGGAAATTGTAAAGAATTTAGATGTCTCGATTCCTTTCAAGGAATTGATCAATCACGTTCCGGCCTATGAAAGTACATGAAGGACATCCTTACGAAGAAGAAATCAATCCGGAAGCTTGAGACTATTGCCTTCACTAAGGTGAGTAGTGCCATTCTTCAAGGGAGTTCACCTCCAAAACTAAAGGATCCGGTAAGTTTCTCCATTCCATGCACTATTGGTGACACTACAATGAACAAAGCTTTATGTGACCTTGGGGCAAGTGTTAGTGTCATGCCATATTCGGTTAGCAAGAGGCTAGGAATGGGAGAACTCAAATGTACCAACATCACGCTATAAATGTCGGATAGATCGACAAAGACACCTTTAGGGGTATGGAAAGATGTTCCCGTGAGAATTGGAAAATTCTTCATCCCGTTGGATTTCGTTATTGTTGACATGGAAGAAGACTCCAACATTCTTATTATCTTAGGAAGACTTTTCTTACACACCGCGGGAGCGGTGATCGATGTGAAGCATGAAGAGCTCACCCTTGAAGTGGGAGATGAAACCATCACTTTCAATCTTGACAAGACCATGAGAGCTCCCCGATTGCATGAACCATGTTTCATGGTTGATCACTATAGCCGGAAGGATGATAGGAAGAAGTTGGAATTTCAATGGAAAAAGAAAGTGGATGATGCTCCATCAAAAGAACAAGGAAATAGCAACAATGAGAGCTTGAAAAGCTCACCCATGACAAGTGAAGAAGATGTCCCCATTGGCCAAGACAAGAAAGAAGGAGAGTTGTCTCTATCAACTCAAGAAATTTTTAGTGATCAAGTAGACGAAGTTTGCGGTCTTTGGGATGATGAGTTTAAAGGGATATTCAATCCCTATATTGGTAATGCTATGAACCGAGACCATCATGGAGAACAACAAGTGCAAAAATCTATTGAGGACCTTTGTCATGATAATGAGCAAGCTTTCGACTACTTCTTCAAAGTGTTGAGTAACATCAACAACACCTTGAACATGCCCCCTTGACATCTCACATTGGATGAGAGTTTGGTGGAGTCCTCCCTAAACCACCATTTGTAAATATTATAACTTCCTAACTTGCATTTCAATTATTATATTGCATTTTTGTCGTTTTTGGATTTATATTTTTGTGCCTTGATCAAGATATTCATCATTTTTTGAGAAGTGAGGGAGGGACTTATGATTTCATTGATGTGTAGTGCTTTACCTTAATTTGGGGATAGCAATTGCCTAGGTTATTCATGCTTTTCTAGTGCCCCTATAATGAAGAACACGAGAATTGAAGAATGAAAATGACACGGGTTACGAAGTACCCACGGATAGACCTGAATCCGTGTGGTCAAGGAAGAATCCGAGCGGCCAAATGAACAATCCGCTCATCCTGAAGAAACCCGAGCGTCCAAGTTACCAAACGCTCATCTGGTAGAGCGGCAGAAATGAAAAATCTAGTCTGACTAAGAATCCGAGCGTCTCAGCTCAGAAACCGCTCGTCTCATTCTGGATGATCGTCCTTCACAAAAGACGCTCGTCTTTTTGCTGCAAAAATTTTGGGATTTTCTCTGTAACGGAATCTGAGCGTCCAGCCAGAAAGACGCTCGTCCCTCCACAAAGAATCCGCTCGTCTTTCCAGAAAGACGCTCGTCCTGTGGCGTCTTTTCCTGAGCCAAATTTTGAAGAATCTGAGCGTCCCGACACCTGGTCCGCTCGTCTTCCTCTGTAGTTTCAAATATAACGGGTCTTTTAAAGACCTCTTCTCCCATTCATTCTCATTTCTTCAACATATAAGAACTACCCAATACCCCAAAACCCCAAAACCCTCATCCTCTCCATCAACAAAATCAAATTTCCTCAACCAAATCAAATCCAAACTTCCTGACAACAAAAATTAATCACTTCTTTTGCAATAACAAGTGATTCAAACACAAAAATTTTCAAGTTTTGTGTCGATTTTCAAGATACAAATCAAGATTCTTTTCATCTTAAATCGATTTGGGTATCACTAAAAATTAAAGATTTCAATCTTTCATTGGTGTAATCAAGCAAAGGAGAATGGCAAGAACAAAAGGAGGCAACAAGGCACCCCAAAAGAAGACACTTTCCAAAAGGCGACTAGCTCTTCAAGCAAAACAATTGTCAAAGGAATTGGTAGTCCATGACGCAAGGTTGGAGGTTCAACAACAAGATCTCCCTATGGAAGCTACAACATCAACGACTCCGGTCATTGAACAATTATCCAATTATCCGGAGGTAATTTTCACTTTTGACTCTCATAGGGAGAAATTCATTCTCTTTGCTAAGAAAACCATCATGCCCAATAAGTTTATTTGTTAAGATACATTGTCAAAGTTGGGTGTTCTTGAACAAACCAAAACCTTCTTTGAGTCTATGGGATTGGGTAAATTGTTTACAATGAAATAATTGACATACCTCTCCCTCACCTTGGAATTTTTAAGTTCTTTGAAAGTCAATAGGGTGGAGACTCGAACCAACATCGAGTTTCGTCTTGAAAATGTTGATAGACGCATAACTTATGGCGAATTGGGTAAGATATTAGGCCTTAGTGATAACCCGAAATATACAAAGACTCCTATCAAGTATGACCCCGCTCCTCTTTGGATGGCAATTTCCGGAAAGAAATTCATACGCTTTCATGATTGTCGTGCTCTCCTATTCCACCATCCGGTCATTAGAGTATGGCATAAGGTCATTGGGAATACTTTGATAGCTAGAAATGTCACAAATCATCTTACCAAAATCGATTGTATTCTTCTTGAGTCGGCCTTGAACATTGGGAGGGAATTTACCAAGCCATACAATGCTCTAACACTTTTGGTTGAATGATGGTTTAATGTCGATTGTGGCAAAGAAGGCACCGCCTTTATTGTCAATGGAGGACTAGTTACCCATTTGGCTAAGCATTTCAACCGGAATTTCAACAACAACAACACTTATGTGCCGGTTAAAGGAGGCCATCTTATTGATATGGACACCATGATTCACAAGTTTAAGTGGGTCAAGCACGACACTCTTGATAATAAATATGGGTGGTTAACAAATGAATGTTCACCGACCGAACTACCTTCTCCCACTCTCCGAAGAGACCGAGTATATCATTCAACAACAAAGGGGCGAAATTGCCGAGCCCTCCTCCTCCATTATCACCCCACCTTACCCATTTGAATACCACGAGTTAAAACCCAAAGATGTCGAAGTAGGAAATGATTACTTGACTCTACTCATGAGGGAAATGCATAAGCAAGCTTACAGTAATAGAGTGGATGCTTACAAGGCCCAATATCCGCCCCTCCTACATCTAGCTAGGCAAGGACTTCTTGATCCGTCTTGTCCTTTGCCTAGTTGGGCGGATAGGGAAGTATTATTTCCTAGCATTCCTAGTGGTGGTAGACAGGGTGGAGAGGAGATGGTTGTTGAAGAGGGTGGTGACCAAGAGGAAGGAGAAGAAGAAGAAGAGGTTCAAGAAGAAGAAGTCCAAGAAGAGGAAGAGGAAAGTGAGGAAGAACAAGCAAGTGAGAGTAAGACAGGACATGATTCCACATCTATGGAGGTTGATGATGCCTCAAGAGAGAAAGATGATGATGATGATGATGATACGATGGGTGAGGATTAGCAAACTTTGGAGGCTCCTACATTCTTACACCTTCCTTATGGTTTGTCTACTTCTCTTGTTTTTTTTTTTTTTTTTTATCTTGATCATTTTATTGGAGTCCTAGCAACATTGGAGGACTAACACCTTGGCTTCATTAAGGTATTCATTATCATTGTTCCCGGCTTGTAAAATCCAAAATAACAATCTTTAGTTTCATGCATTGCATTACATGTGCCCAAAATTCATGACATTAGAAATAATGTCTATTTTTGTTTAGGGAAGTCCATGCATATGCATTGGGAGCTAATTTAAATTATGCTCTCCGCCATAACAAAAATACATGCACCATGTAGTGTAGTTTAGTATAGTTTGCATTTAGTTTAGAAATCATGCATATTCATTGCATAATTTCCAATCGTATTGGCCATTGAGAAGAATGCCCATACTAGTGTGGGGATGGGAAATTCTAACTTGACTTTTATACAAAATCCAAAAAAAATTGTAAAATTGAAAATCCAAAAACAAGTTCATTTCCTTTGTAGCATAGTCTTGTATATATTGTTTATATATATCGTGTGTGTCCATCCTTTTTCACATTGATCGACTATGCCACATCCAAGACATGAGGATATAGAAGACCGCATGGTATGATCTTTCCACTCTCCTTTTTCCTCTTTATGTTAATGACTATGTGGCTTTATTTTGATTGATGCGGTATAAACAATTTGAATTTAGGACTTGCATTTAGATTATTTGGCATACTAGTTGGTAAAGCATATGCATTAGGATGAATATATGTTATTTGCATGGTTAGGAAAAATTTTGTGAAACCGTCCATTTGGGAAGCTTGACAAGTGTACATTGGCCCTACTAGATGCTTTATCTTCTTAAGACTTTTCCTATTAGAATACTTGTAAAACACCCTAGGATGTGTTATGCTAGTATCCTTTGACCCATGGATTAAGGCCTAGTCAAGAGTACCTTGTGGTGTGATAACTCCTTGGCTACCGTTTATTCCAAGGTGACCCTTGAAACCATGCAACCATCATTCATCCATGTTCTACCATACATTTTGTCATCAAAGGGAATGGGCACAAAAATTATTCAAATTTGAGTTCAAGAAATAAAATGAAATGTCAAAAGGTTTGCAAATTGCATCAAAAGAAAAGAGAAGTAACAAAAATGAAAAAACTCATATGCTTCAAATATAAGGCACCCTCGTTAATAATTGGGATGACTTTTAAAATGTTCGAAAAGAAAATGCAAAAAGTTGAAAAGTTGTCAAGTATTGAAATGCCAAACATCAAAAGAAATGGCAAAAAGAAAGTGTTCTCAAATGTCAAATGCCACAAGAAATTGGGGGGAAAAACAACAACAAAAGCAAACTCCCACATGAAACTCAAATATTATTGATCCCTTTATCCATCGTATCCATTTTTGTGCATGGTAGAGAGAGGACGACCCTTCTTCTTGTATAGGCAAGAAGGGGAATTTCGCGATCCTCGAGTGTTTCTAACACCATAGGGAGTGTATTCTTCACAAAAGCATTTAACGATTGAGGACAAAGGTACCCTAGCTTGACACAACTTGGAGGTGATTTATTGGTATCCTTCTAAGCTTAGTAGTTTAAAGAAACCATATCTATGAAGGAGTGTGTACCCTTGAATTGGTTCCCCTGTAGATAATTTCCACCACTTAGATGAGGAAAGTGGCTATTCTTTTTATAGATGCATCCATTACTTGATTTTGTGTGCTTTAATGATTGGAAGTGTCGCCATTACACCTTGCCTTGCAAGAAGACATCCTACCTCATGGTTGTCTTGTTGTGAGTTGAAGGGGCGGAGTGAGACCCGCTAATTGTCTCATATCGGCTATATTAGTAGGTTAGTTTAAATAAGGGTCCGACTGTTTTTCACCTCTCTACTCGGGACGAGCAAAGGTTCGGTTTGGGGATATTTGATGTGATCAATATTTGAGCATATTTAGTCCCCGAATTAGTCTCGTTCCTATGCTTTTTAGTGCATATTTGGGTCATTTACTATCTTTAGTCCTTTGTTTTGCATATTCTTTGAGGTTTTGTTTCCTTAGTAGGAGAGGAGTGCAAACCTTGCATTTTTATGGCAAAATAGAGCTAAATTGATCGAATCTAATGAGCAAGCATCAAAGAGAAGAGAACACTAGATGGCCTTTGTACATAACGTAGTAGATGGGCAATGATGAAGAAGATCCTTGCATCTCCGACAAAATCCTGGAGGATTGTTGGAAGAAGAGAAGAAAAAAAGAAGAAATGGCATGCTGGACTAGGATCCGAGCGTCTCACCCATCGGGACGCCCATCCAGAAGCTCCACAATCCGAGCGTCCAAGCTGGCAGGCCGCTCGTCCAATGCCTACAAAATCTGCTCGTCCCGACCTTCTGTACACTCAGATTGTCCTCCAGAGCAACACGTCTTCTTCCTTCTCCATTCGAGATGCGCATATTTTTGAAAAACTAGCTAAAAGGAGACCCCGCATCTTTTCTTGAGAGGAGCGATTCCTCAAAGACTTAATCGTCATTTAAGCCTTTGGTAACCCTAATTTGTGCACCTAATCCCCACTATAAATACCCCATTAGTCTAATTAGATTATCATGTTCTTCTTATCAATCTTTATTTTAGTTTATATTATTGTAGTCTCTCTTTAATCTTATAATCAACTTTTAATCTAGTATTAATACAAATCTCATTTCCTTAATTTCTCTATTGTTCCTCTTTTATTTTGGCTAATTGAAGATTATTTGGGTTTATTGGGAGATTGACAACCTTCCATCAATCATCTAGTACTTCTATTATTCGTTGCATTATTATTTTGGAATCATCATTAGGTTTAATTCTCTTAATCCCTTTTTAATTATTGTTAATCATCATCATTTATTCATCATGTTTTGCCTTGTTAATATGATTGACAACCTTGTTAACATGTTAAACTTGATAATGAGTGAGTAGTTTCCTTAACTCGGGTTAATAGAGAATTAGGGGAAACCAACATGGGGGATGATTCATGCTTAATCTAATATGTTCACATAATTTATTTGCTTGCTTGTTGTGATCTCAACTTATGCCCATGTTATGTTTGATGAAATGCGAGCCTATGAATCCTTGCATTTTTTACCCATCACTTACCTTTTCAATGAGACTTTTAAGACATATACCAACTCGAGTCTCATTAGACCATGCATATAGTTGAGTAGGGAGGATTAAGTCGACTTGTAGGTGTTGTACAATCTAATCGATTCGGCTCCGGAACCCAAACCTTCCTAGCATTGTAAGATATAAACCAACTCGATCCTATCACAACAATAATTGCTTGCTTATAATTTGAGAATATGTTTGTATGATCAATTCCCATGAATCCCCTATAAACCCATGACACCCTAGTGCTTTTAATCAATTGTTTACATCTCATTTTAGTAATCTTGCTTGTTTACTTTTATTGTTATTTAGTTTAGTGATCTTCTTATCTCAACCCAAATTGTGACACCCCTAGACACCACTACTTGCAATCGAAAATCCTACATCAATACCCGTCCCTTGGGATCCGACCTTTACTTGCCTCTTTACTCATAGTAGAGTTGTTTGTGAAGTTATAATTATTGTTTTGGTCTAGGTGCTCCTAACGACAAGTAACCGGAATCTAAGCTCAAAGCGGACAGACCATTTACACTAAATGCACACTTCATGTGAAATATTTACATATGATGCAAACTAAACTATGCTAAATGATGCATGCTTTTGATTGGTTGAAGAGCTAATTTAAATTAACTCGAGTTGCCTATGAATGAATTTCCCCTGACCAAATAAAACACTATTTCTAATGCAAAAATAGAGAAGAGTATTCACAAGGCATGCAATGTAATGCATGACAAGTCACTTTGTCATTTTGGATTCTTTATGGTGGGAGAAAAAAAAGATAGTCACCACTATGTTGCCGAGGTGTGAGTCCTTTGGTGCTAGGACTCAAAAACTCTTACCCATCAAAGAGTCCAAAATTACTCTATAAATGCTCTAAGCTAAATGTTATACAAGTTATGCAAGTTATTTTAACATGAGATAAAAAAACAAAGTAAAAGGAGGGGTAGGAGACTCACAATGGTATAGGTTGAGATGCTAATCTAAGCCATCTACCCCGCATTTGTGTCGTCCTCCTTCATGCTTTGTCAACAATCAACTTTGACTCATTTCATCATCA
Organism: Silene latifolia; assembly: GCF_048544455.1. Lineage (NCBI taxonomy): Eukaryota > Viridiplantae > Streptophyta > Magnoliopsida > Caryophyllales > Caryophyllaceae > Silene > Silene latifolia. The sequence goes on along the minus strand of NC_133538.1, from coordinate 484,096,280 downwards.
TCATCATCATCATCATCATCATCTTCCTCCATGGACCCGGAGGCATCATCATCATCACTATCTTCTTTACTTGAACTTTGGTCATTGTCATGATAACTTGATTCACTACCTTTCCCATCCTCGTCATCAATATCCTCCTCACTCCTAGTTGCTCGGACATCCCTTTCTTCATCTTGAGAAGCTTGAGGAAAGAACACTTTCATATCCACCCAATCCGGCAAAGAACTCTTAGGATCAAGGAGTCCTTGCCAAGCAAGATGGTAGATGGGTGGATATTAGGCGTAATAAGCATTCACCCGATCTTTGTAAGCTTCTCTATGGATATGCTTCATTAACTTCGTCATATAATCATTGCCCTCCACAACACTAGGATCATTTGTTGTGAATTCTTGGTAGGCAAAGAGATAAGGTGGTGTAACAATGGGGGAGGGCTATTCAATAGGAATTTATTGTTGGTTGATAATGGTCTTTCCAAGCTTGGAGATGGGGATAAGGTAGTTGCTTCGGCGAGTGAAAATTCGGTATATTTTCCCGGGCAAGAAAATTGAATTGGCATCCTTGATCATCCATTTATATCCTTGGACGGAGTTATCATGCTTTACCCAATAGAACTTGTGAATTAATGTGCTCATGTCAAGGAGGTTGCCACCTTTAACCGGTTTATAGGTGTTGTTTTCATTGAATTTCGGGTTAAAGTGCTTGGCCAATCTCTTTATCAAGCCTCCATTTATAATGAAAGCCGCCTTTTCTTTTCCTTCTTTAAAGTGCAACCATCTATCCAATAGAAATTGGAGGATATTATAGTCGTTCTTTGGTTTCTCATGGGCATTCATTTTAGAATCCAAGTAGGTAAGGTCGAGTTCGGTCAAGTGGGTAGCTTCTTTTCTTATGATCAAGGTGTTGAAATGGACCTATGCCAATGCCGTATACCCAAATGGTGGATATAAATGGCATTGCATTCTCTAAATGTAGTCAACTCCCTTCCGGCAATTGCCTTCCAAAGGGGCTTGACATCAAAGTTGTGGGGTTTCTTATAGAAATCCCAAAGGTCACAAAGTCCAAATACCTTTCATAAATCATCCTTAATCATCCTCCTACTTTGGTTTTCAAGCCGAAATTCAACATATTTTCGGGTCTCAATTTTATACTCCCTCAAAGAACTAATGAGTTCCAAGGTGAGTGAGGGGTAAGTAAATTCATTCATCTCAAATAGGGTAGATAACCCCATCAATCCAAAAAATGCCTTGGTTTGGTCAAGCACTCCCAATTTTTCCAAAGTATGTTATCATACAAACTTAGTGGCAATAACTTTCTTCTTAACAAGGGATTTAAGTGCAATTCTATGCTCATTAGAAATACAAGTTACCTTGGGATAATCTTTAAGTTTCTCAATCTCTAGTAAACTAGTAGAAACTTCCTCAATGGCCTCAATGACTTCCCTTGCTTATACCCTAGGTTGTTGCACTACCACTAAAGCATTTCATGCAAGAACTTTTTGTATTTTTGATAGAGTTTGAGATTTTGATGCTTTGGTGTTACTCTTTGTTCTTGCCATGATGAATCTCCTTGCAATTTGTTGTCAACAAACCTTGAATATGCTTGAATGCTCCTCTTTTCTTCCAACTTCAATCAATTTCTCAATCAAATTGGGTTTTTTCGATTTTGCCTAAACCCTAGAATTTTTTGATTGACTTTGATGTTTAATGGTCTTTTTGTTGACAAAGGAGTGGTTTGAATTGAATTTGAGCAACTTTGCAATTGATTTTGATGAATTTGGTTGAGTATTTAGTGATTTTGGATGATGTGGTTGATTGTTGTATTGAGGGAATGTGTTGTGTTTGTGTTTGGGGAAGAATAGAAATGAGGATTTAAAGTTAGAAATTCCGTGTTTATGTCTTCAAGTAGGTAGGGAACGCTCGACCTCAGTTGGGGACGGGCGGATTTTCGAGTAGGTATTCAACTTAAGCTTTGGGGACGCTCGACCTGGCTCGGCTCGAGCGGGCTTAATGTTGGGACGCTCCTCTCGATATCAGCTCAGGCGGTGTCCCTTACAACTCTCTCTTTTTTTCCCTTCTCTGCTCCAGTCCCCACGGGCTCAGGTCTGCTCTTGGGGAGCCCTTTTCCGCGACTTTGCTTCTTCATTTCCTATCCTTTCATCATGGGCTTGCACTACAAAGGCTTGGTTAGCCTAGGCAGTTGCTTCCCCACACTTGATCATCAAACACTACACATTTCAAACACATTAAAATCCCTCCCTCACTTGCTCTCATGCACAAAAATTGTTAGAACAAAGCATATAAGATCAATGCAAAAATTGACTAATGTACAAATTAAATAAAATTCATGTTAAGAGGTTAGAATATTTACCAAAGGTGGTTTAGGAGGACTCCACCAAACTCTCCTTCACTTGAGTTATGTCAAGGGGGTAAAGCAATGGTGTTGTTGATGTTGCTCAACGCCTTGTAGAACTAATCAAAGGTTTGTTCATTGTCATGATAGAGGTCTTGCATTGACCTTGGCACATTTTTGTTACGATTCATGTAGTAGTCCGAGTCAATGTTGTGGTGACAAGGATCTACAAGGTCTTGGTCTAGGGTCATAGCATTTCCAATGTAAGGATTAACAATTCCGTCAAATTCGTCATCCCATAGACCATATACATCCTTTGCTTCTTTCCTCATGTTGGGAGGATCCTGAGTTGGCAAGAGCAACTCTTCTTTGGCCTGAGTTGGCAAGAGCAACTCTTATTTGTCATGGCCAATGAGGCCTTCATTAATACTTGTCAGGATGAGTGAGTTTTGAAAGCTCTCATTCTCGTTATGCAAATTTCCACTCTCTCCGAATAGAGCCACTTCAATATCATCCACATCTTTCTTCTAATTGGGCGGTGTTTCCTTGCCCTCCTTGCTATGTAACACTCCCATCTACCAAGGAGCATTAACAAGACCTTCCCTAGTAGATAAAGGCGTTACCATCTCGGTTACCCGAGGACAGTAATAATCAAATGTCGATAAAAGAACAGTTATATTAACTACAAGTGATTTAAACCAAACAGACGGTACAAAAGAAGATACAACTCAAGACTACTATCAGCTATGTGAAGCTATCTCGGCCATGACTCGTGATAGACTCGTCCCTTCAAGCACCCAGTTATGATCCATACACCAACCTGCTAAAACTGACTGGTCACCATAGTGGATCACGATTACAGCAATACGTACACACCTCCAACCAACCACACATCTCTGACTACCCGAAGGTCCAGTCTTGCCAGTGGGGGACCGGAACCGTTCCCACCTAAGCCCCGCTCATCAATCCGAGCGATAACCCATGTTACTTAATGTGCACATCCCTTCTGTGGCGGGTTCCACAGAAGGCGAATCAAGGGCGTCAAGCCACTCTCGCAAGTGACTCCACTCAGCCGAGGACGCACCTCGAGAACCACAGAGAAACAATCACAACCAGTTGTACAATCAACAATCACCAATTCCTATTCCAATACAATGTTAATCAAATGACCACAACCAACCATCGAACAAAGACACTAAACCAACTGTACAACAACATTAGACCCCTAGACAATCAACAATACTGAGTAGGAAAACCTACCTTTAGCAAACCGCAGCGATTCCGCGTCCGACCACAAGACGACAATCAACCACCAAAACCACCTATAACAACCATCATAACCATCTATTACTACTACCATAACCATAAATGAAATCAAGGGAGACGATGATGATGATGAAAACATACCTATACAAAGCAATCCGCCGTCAAGACCGCTACCCGACTCAAGCATCCCATCTCTATGGTGTAACCACTCTCAAAGGCCTCAAGGAGAGGAACTATGGTGGAGGAGGAGTGAAATGACGGAATTTAGGTTTAGCAAGAAAGTGTTGGGAAATGTGTCCTCAACAATAGTGCGATCACATGATTTAAATATCATTATTAAATCTCATATTAAGAATACGTGAGGGATGATTCTTTATACAGTCAACTGACCGTCATTAATCGGTAATGATTGGCTAACTAGAGTTTCACATTACTGTCGTGTGACGGTGGTGGTCAGTTGATCCCTTTAGGTCACACCTATAGGATGAGGCCCAAATAGATATTTAATTGATTGTATGCGATACAAATTAATTAATTCCTTAATTATGGGAGTGCAATTTTGCGTCTTATTTTAATGTGATTAAATAAGATTAAATTTAGTAATTAAGTGTTATATTACTAAATTAGTTGAGGTATTAATATAAGTTTTGAGGTAGAGGTAATTAGTTATTTAAAGTTACAAGAAGTTGTAATTTTAACTAACTAGTAATTATGGGACTCATTATATGTTGATATAATGGTAGTATACTACTCAAAAAGTGGAGTGTATATTATATTATTAAGTGTAATATTTAAGTGTTAAATGATTACATTAATAATTAAATAAGTAAGATTGTTAAACATAAGACTTATAAGCATTTGTGGGACAAATGACAAAAGGCAAAAATGGACCAAATATAGACCAATATTTCGGCCAACATAAGAGCACATAAGATGCTCTTTTGTCTTATGTAGATGTTGGTTATTGTGTGAAAGAGACCTTACATACTAGCCTTTACATACTACATCTTACACCTAGGCTTCCTACACTCTACCTACACTAAACAATGGACTAAAAACAAAAGCACAAGATTCCCTACATCACTAGAGGCCACCGGTTTTGGCCTTGTATAAGAGAGCATTATTTGCTCAATTTTTCTAGTGTTGGTGCTTGTGTTGTTTTTCTCTCTATTTTTCCTCATAAGCTATTGCAACAAACTCTCAACTATACTAATACTCTCCAATCTATTACTAGAGGTAGTAATACAAGAACATTAGTATTATTAAGGAAATATTTCTACTATATATCTAGTTAATATTAGTAGGAATTTTTGGGATTAATCTTGGGTGCAATTTATTGGAGTGGCTTCTAAACTTGGAGTCTTAGGAGGATCATCCATCATTATAAGCTCAAGAACAAGTGAAGGAAGGTGACCTTACTTGTGCCCTTAATTTCGAACCAACCAACAATGTAAGGAACATTGTTTTTCTTATAAATCTTTCATTTTGTTATGCATGCACTAGATCTAAAGAACAAATAATTAAAAAATTAATTAGTTCACTATTAGAGGAGTCTAATAATAGGTATATGAACCTAATAAGTGGTATCAGAGCATAAGGATGTTGCATGCATAATCGGTTATTGTTTTTCCGAGTTAAAAGGTTAACATATAAAACTTAAAAATTTGTGATTTATAAATATAAGCCACGAATTCACCATGCATGTTATATATTCTGGTCCTAAAATATTTTTAGGTCATTTTTATGATTCATGGAAATTTATTGCTCATTTTAAGGATTTTTGGCCATTTTATTACATTTTTATGACTAAAATGGGAATTAAAATGCTAAAAATAGTTAAATTTCGTTTCTGACCTTGGAAAATTTATATGACCTCACATGCATATTTTACAAGTTGTGTGTAAAAGGACGAGTTAATTTGATTAATATTGCATGATTTATGATTTTTATGAGATAAAGATGGATTAAAAGAGGTAAAATGGTTAAAATTAGCTAAATCTCGAATTAAGCCTTGATATTTTAATATGATGTCACATGAAATATTTAAAGAGAGTATGTAAATTTCTAGATTTAAATATCTTCTTTAGCATGATTTATGTAATTTTGAGTAAAAATGGCATAAATAGTGACTATTTTAGCAAAAATTAGTTAAAACGTATTGCATGGCTTGAGCAAATTATTTTAAGTTGCATTAATATCCCACTAATCAGATCTAAAGTTGTAAAAATTATTGGTTTAATTTTCGTATGCTTTATACATTTTATGAGATAAAAACGATAAAAATGCAACTATATTTTCTCAAAATTAATTGGAAATTTTAACCATTATTTTTGACATTATGAGTGTCATGGATTTATTCCAGAATGTTCAAAAATTTAAAATTCAAATTTTGAAACTTTATGATTTAATTTGGATTTATTTCATAAATATTGTGTTTTTAAGGTAAAAAATGAGCATAAAATTAAATCAAGTTGAATTATTGTCAAAAATTAAGTGATGACTGATTTTTGAGTCCTAAAATGTGTTAGGATAACTAACTTGAGCTTATATGTGATTTAAGTGTTAATTAGTGATTTTAAAAGGTTATTATCACGCATTTCCATGAAACCGGGTTATATGTACGACATAAGTTAAATAGGGCGATTTGGCACATGATTTTGCATGATAGGTTCATATTATAATGCTTCATATTTCAATTGTTGAATGTATTTTATTTATATAATTTTGAATTATGTAATTTTATCTTAGTATGGCCTTAGTTTTAATCGATATTACCCGTAAGGAAAGGGAATATTGATTCGGTTGTAATTTAATGTGATCTCGTATCACATTTATTTTTATTTTTATTTCATTAGTTTTTCCATTTTACAAATGTATAATAGGAATAGTTTTGTATTTTTATTAATATTTGTAATTATGGAGCATCTTCAAAGACGGTGCAATTCGAAAGGTGATCCGACAAAGATGGTGTCTTGGGAGGCGTGCCACTTGAAGATTCAAGGGACCAAAGGAGTTGGTTTCCGAATATGTAATAGATTATTTGATTTTCTATTTTAGGAAGGCCATACTAGGAATTTTATTTATTGCATTGCATTTCTTTTAATATGTTACATGCATTGCCAGATCGCCATAACAACACATGCATATCATATCGAGTCATCGACCATGTCAATTATAATTATCGTAGTTCACCGCTTTAGTTCACTTAAAACGTGATAGATAATAAATTGACAAGACCTCTCACATATTAAAAAATTGAGAAAAAGCCTTACCAAATAGTAGAAACCCACGAAGTACCGATTTCATAAGGGAGTTGAGCTGGCTTTACCGTAATACAAACCTTGTTACGTTGGCGAAGTGGGGTAGTAAAATGTTATTACATCGAAATTTGGATTGAGCTCAACGGAAGTATTGTTGACCGTAGTCTCATGTGTTCCGGGCTAAAGATGAGAATTAGAGTAATTTTTATCGACCGAGAGTTCTAAAAGTAGAATCAATTAAAGAGTTAATCCACCGAGTTATATTAATAAGGGATGACTCGGCTTACCGTACCCGTATTAATATGAATTTGGATCTCGGAATCATTTATGTAGTTGGGTGGAGGTCACTATATAAATGCAATACTTGTAGTTAAATGTACGAGTATTATTAAAACGATAGATGATAATTAATTCCTTCATTTCCTATTTTGTAGTTAATTATTCGCAATGAATTCATCTTATACTCCTACACCCATCACCTTAATTCATAGCTCCTATCATACGATGAAAAATGCTCTGATTATGACAATGATACGATTAGAGAATTACGCGTTGGCTTTAGTAAGGATGGAAATCTTTTTTTTTTTTTTTTTTTTTCACCTCCCACTCACATACTCATGCCTACCTCTCAGGTAAGAGGATCATATGAAGGGAATCTCACAGATTCCAAGATATCCTTGTTTGATGAAACAAGGAGAAATATCATATTAAGTGGGAGTTCTAGCAAGAGTGTCCTTGCAAATGAAAGGAGTATTGGTATTAATAAAGTAAAAGCAAAGAAAGGTAAGAAACCCAAATCCGATTGTGAATTGGAAGTTGATAGTGAGACTACCACAAAACCAAAATGGGTATCCAATCCTACCATGAATATCATTATTTTAATGTCATGGGCCAATGGAAGCATAAATTGTCCCAAGTATTTGGATGATATCAAAGTTAGGCTTGTTACTCCAAGTGGGACTTGGAAATGTGGAAAAGCTAAACAAGTGTGATATGAATTTCCGACAATGAGATGGAGCTCAGGTAGCCGCCACTTTATGAGAAACTTATGTACTTGTTTTTGCTAATAGCTTTGAGTTATAATTTACATAATTGTTATTATGTAACCACTTAGTCTAAATCATTATTTCCATGTGAGACATGAAAGGATCTATATTTTGTCCTCAAAGACAATTGTTGTATTTTATTGAAAATAGACATGGATGTGAGCCATGTCACTTATCTTTATGATACACAAGTTTTAGAAAGTTCCAACTCATGTAAAGATATCTACATAATACGATCCAAAAGACTCATAACTAGTAATCCAAATGATTTGTACATTTGATTTTTCAATTAGGTTACTTAAATGAGAAACGCATTAAACGCTAGTGTCGACTAGAATTATTGGACCATTTGATTTACAATCATATGGAATATGCGAATCTTGTCTCCTTTGCAATATAATTTGTACTTCCTTTAGTTGTAAAGGGACACAAGCAAGTGATTTGTTGAGACTAATACATGCCGATGTATGTGTTTTAATGAGCATCACCGCAAGGGGAATTTATGACTACTTCGTCACTTTTACCAATGAATCAAGTAGATAAGGGTATATTTACTTAATAAAATAAAAGGTGAAGCATTTGAGAGATTTGAGAAATTTCTAAAATGACGTAGAGAACCAATTGAACAAAGTACTAAAGCATTACGATCCAATCGTAGTGGCAAAGATCTAAATAATAAATTTGATTTATTAAAGATGGATTATGACCTAGCGTCACTACCCATAAGATCAAACTAATATGAGTTGGTTTGAGTTGTTGAACTCAATTTTGGGAATTTGCAATCCAAAACGGACAAGTAATTCTAATTGGATGGTCAACCATGAGATACCAAGAATAGAGAGTCTATTAAACCATATTACATGAATTAAGCTGCCATGTTTGGGATGGCCTTTTGAAAGCTAGTACATAATCTAGATAAACACTAATGCTCCGTCAAATATATATATTTGTGACTCACAAAGCTATCTCTCAAGAAGATAGACGTATTTCTGAGAGATAGAGTGGGAGAAGATTGTATCGTCACAAACATCTCTTATAGTTGAAATATTACTTTGTGAAAGTAATAGAATTATAGAGTTGGAGTATAGATGAACTATAGTCTATGAAGATAGATTGGAAGTATAGTTCAGTGGGAGTTTATCGCACATGTCTTATTGTTTAAAAATATTACTTTGTGAAAGTGATAGTATCATGACCTTGTTACATACGAGGCGAAGCATTACAATCCGAAAATTGTTGCTCATGAGTATATTTACTTTAAAGTGAGGGTCTCTTTAATGGTAAATAGAGCTTTAGAGTACACAAATGCATAAGATTTACATGAAGATGTTGATCAAGATAAATTATGTTAGGAATTGCCGCATTTCATTATAATGAAGAATGGCAAATATAAATTCGCTTTTCTAAAATGGGAATTTTGAGAAGGAAGTGTTTGAAACACAAAACCTTAGATGAAGATCTAATAATCCTAACATATTATGCATAGCTATCTTAAGTGATCACAAGATGGTCTTAAGCTAGCATTAAAGGATTATACTTTTCGTTCATGTGATTAGAGTGAATTGTTTCATTCACATGATTGGAGAATCATGATATACATGAAGTTAAGTGGGAGCTAGAATTATTTCTCTATGTCTTGTATATTGATAACATATTACTTATTGAGAATAATGTACCAATGCTCTTTTCTAGTAAGAGTAATTGGGAGACATGAAAAGGGAGGCAAAGTATTCTAGATTTTGAATCTATGTCAGAGAATATTGGCATAGAGTTGAGAGTCTTATGAGGAAGATATTTCACATCTGTTGTACAACAACAAAGTTGAATAGCTTATTCATGATGATGAAAGTGGAATTACTATGATGGAATCATAGTCGTTCACTGAACCCATTAAGTTGTTGATTACATGAAATCGATTACTAATGTTTCCGCCATTAGAACGATTATGTATGCCAACAGACGCACGTGCTGTGATGTACCATATGCTAGGTACATTATAAATCAAATAATAAGTTAATTCATTAGATGGGCTTGTGAAAGCCTTAAAGTGCAATTGATGACTTGTACACATGTTTGGATGATAAACTAAGCTAAGGTGTTGAAGGGTTGCACCAACTTTAGTTTCCAAGCTTAAAAGGATTTGATGAAATCCTAAGCTAATGTTATTGACAAAGGAGTAAGAAACTATGAAATAAGTTTTAGTTTCGCGCATTGCAAATATCTACAAAAGGAATCTAAGTTGTGATAATATAGTCAACGTAGGGATTAAGGGTGAATCCCTCTACAAATGACTTTATCACAAGTTATGCGATAACAGTGGGAGCTTCTTTCAAGTTAAAGTGCTCAGGTCTAGTATGATGTCCAGACATACACTTGGATAAAATTCATGTCATTAGAGATGACATTGAATGTAAGGAAATAACAATTAATTAAGTTGGAATATATGGATATCGGGTATATGAACTTGCCAAGCTTGTATTGCATTTTAACTAGTGTTATAATACACTAAAGATTATAAAATATGAAGTAGTAATAGTGTATTGACTGTTCATATGTGATAATCACATTTATCGTTTGAGTTTTATTAAACTCACCCGCTACCTTGTCGTATCCGAATGGGTTGTAGAGACAAATTGAACGCCATTAAAGTGAACTGCATTGACATGGTATTCGCCCCTAGTTACTTATATGAGGTGACGTCTCCAAGTAACTAGAGTGTGATGCAATTGATGGTAAGTTCAAGTGCCATAGAGTCATATGGGATGACTAGTCGATCACATAGGCAGATTTTATGGGACAATCTGTCGGGCAGTGACCGCTTATAGAGTTCTGGTAATTCATAAAGCCTGGTCGTGGCAAGAGCTACTATAGTATTCTTATGAGTCAATTCTTTTGACTAGAGACTATTCGCCCAAGTTGGCACAACCTCTGATTAGCTTTGATTTATACTCTACGATTTCGTAAATGAGGTCAAACTGGGTATATTTTGGGTTATGATGGACTGTGGCTGAACGAAGGGAATAGGGCGATAGAAATTGTCCACCCCTTGTCAGGGTTGTTTGAAATCTCAAGGCCAATCGAGGAGTAGTTAACTGGAAATGCGTGGCCACGCTCGGAAGGTATCTATGATGGATAAATCCGGTCAGACAATTAATCTCCAGATCGAGAAAACCACTCAAGATATGATCAAATGTAAGTACGACCTGCAAGACACCTTGCATTGAGTGGGAGATTGTAATAGGACAAGAGAATTGGTGACGCACACTTGTCGAGGACAAGTGGGAGATTGTTGGGAAATGTGTCCTCAACAATAGTGCGATTACATGATTTAAATATCATTATTAAATCTCATATTAAGAATACGTGAGGGATGATTCTTTATACAGTCAACTGACCGTCATTAATCGGTAATGATTGGCTAACTAGAGTTTGACATTACTGTCGTGTGACGGTGGTGTTCAGTTGATCCCTTTAGGTCACACCTATAGGATGAGGCCCAAATAGATATTTAATTGATTGTATGCGATACAAATTAATTAATTCCTTAATTATGGGAGTGCAATTTTGCGTCTTATTTTAATGTGATTAAATAAGATTAAATTTAGTAATTAAGTGTTATATTACTAAATTAGTTGAGGTATTAATATAAGTTTTGAGGTAGAGGTAATTAGTTATTTAAAGTTACAAGAAGTTGTAATTTTAACTAACTAGTAATTATGGGACCCATTATATGTTGATATAATGGTAGTATACTACTCAAAAAGTTGAGTGTATATTATATTATTAAGTGTAATATTTAAGTGTTAAATGATTACATTAATAATTAAATAAGTAAGATTGTTAAACATAAGACTTATAAGCATTTGTGGGACAAATGACAAAAGGCAAAAATGGACCAAATATAGACCAATATTTCGGCCAACATAAGAGCACATAAGATGCTCTTTTGTCTTATGTAGATGTTGGTTATTGTGTGAAAGAGACCTTACATACTAGCCTTTACATACTACATCTTACACCTAGGCTTCCTACACTCTACCTACACTAAACAATGGACTAAAAACAAAAGCACAAGATTCCCTACATCACTAGAGGCCACCGGTTTTGGCCTTGTATAAGAGAGCATTATTTGCTCAATTTTTCTAGTGTTGGTGCTTTTGTTGTTTTTCTCTCTATTTTTCCTCATAAGTTATTGCAACAAACTCTCAACTATACTAATACTCTCCAATCTATTACTAGAGGTAGTAATACAAGAACATTAGTATTATTAAGGAAATATTTCTACTATATATCTAGTTAATATTAGTAGGAATTTTTGGGATTAATCTTGGGTGCAATTTATTGGAGTGGCTTCTAAACTTGGAGTATTAGGAGGATCATCCATCATTATAAGCTCAAGAACAAGTGAAGGAAGGTGACCTTACTTGTGCCCTTAATTTCGAACCAACCAACAATGTAAGGAACATTGTTTTTCTTATAAATCTTTCATTTTGTTATGCATGCACTAGATCTAAAGAACAAATAATTAAAAAGTTAATTAGGTTACTATTAGAGGAGTCTAATAATAGGTATATTAACCTAATAGAAAGGTAGAGAAATGATTTCGGTTTCACGATTTATGATTTATAATTTCCTGCTGTAACACCGTTACTTGATTGAGTAGGTAACTTACTCGATCGAGTGGCCTCTACTTGATCGAGTGACTAAGCTACTCGATCGAGTAGCCTCGGCTTGATCGAGTAACACACACTCAAAGGATTACATCGTTACAAGTCATCACACGTAAGGTTTCCGAAGGTCAAAGTAGGTGTCTAAGGTCAGACAACGTTGGTTAACAGGTCTCTAAAAGGACGGGTATTACATTCTTCCCCCCTTAAAAAGAACTTTGTCCCCGAAGTTCGACTCATCCTCCCCCACGACACAAGGTCAAATGAACCAAGGTAAACTACCACTATCCATCCGACACGGGCCAACACAATCGTTCATGTATACCACCCCGATATGAATGTTCATCAACCATCATCATCATCTACCTTAGCACACATTACACGGCACGATTTCCTATCAAATCACCAACTTCCTATTAAATCACCAAGCACACATTGTATACAAGAACAACCAACTCGACTATCACTTGCACTCATCTCATGTTATTGCTCAAATTTAAGCAAACACGATTATCTATCTATTCCTCCATAAACTAGTTGTCAACACTCAGCTATTCATCAAACACCCCAAAGCAACAGGTTATCGATCACTGACACACAACAACATATCATTCATTTACGTTAATTCCTTTAAATCATTTCTATTACCCAATCACGCAACACAAATCAATTATTTAGCAACTACCACTCAATTATATAACAACTTTTTGAATAATTACTTGGAAACTAAATACAACAACATGATAATTTATTCGACAATTGCAAACTACCACCCAATTATACAATAACCACTACTAGCCACCAAAACACCCATCTAAAATACTATAAAATTGTCATAATTATAAAATTATTTTTTTATATACCACATTGACATTACGATCAACTCATGTAATACGTTGAGACTCGCGACGACCATGATACTTCCTTGACATTACCTAGATATGATTCATATATATGAAAACCATCGGAATAGTGAATCACATAATTACACATTTTGTCATCCATTATCATACCTGACATCTATAAATTTTCATGTGACCGTACAAAATATGCAACAAGAATTATAATCATTATACTATATATTACTTAAGGTAAATTGATCTAGCATGCCAAAGTGTACGAATCAAACCCATATTATATATAGCACATCTATATATAACTTCATAAACCATTCTTGACACACGAAAATGTTGTCACCAACCAACCCAAGGGAAAACGTATCCACAAAATTCGGAGGCACGAAGGTTGAAAACAAATTTACTTCGAAATTCACATCCTACAAGGGCACTCGATCGAGCTTGTGATGTGACTCCTATTTGAGCACATCTAGTCCCCAAATTAACCTCGTTCTTATACTTTATAGCACATATTTGGGTCATTTACTATCTTTAGTTTCCTATTTTGCATATTCTTTGAGGTTTTGTCTCCTTGGTAGGATATGATTGCTAACCTTGCATTTATGAGGCGAAATGGAGCTAAATGGATTGCATCTAATGACCAAGCATCAAAGAGAAAACCGACACTAGAGGCCTAAGTAGATAAATAAAGAGAAATGGGCAATGATGAAAAGATCCTGGCATCCCCAACATGATCCTCGCGGATTGTCAAGGATCTAAACAAGAGAAGCACTCTGCCCAAGGATCCGAGCGGCGTGAGCATGATCTGAGCGTATCACACTGCAATGATCCGAGCGGCTGGATCCCAGGATGAGCGAACTGTGCAGCAAGGATCCTTGTGTGGGTTCAAACTCGTCGTCAAAGGCTACCAACCAAAACAATATTTATAACTTTACAAAGTACTCTTAGTAAAGAGGCAAGTAAAGGTCGGATATCAAGGGACGGGTATTAATGTAGGATTCTCAATTGCAAATGGTTGTGTCTTAGGGTGTCACAATTTAGGTTGAGGTAGGAGATACACTAAACTAATCAACAAGATTAAAGTAAAATAATGAAAACAAGCAAGGTAATTAAAAGGGGATGTAAACAATTGATTAAAGCACTAGGGTGTCGTGGGTTCATAGGGGATTCATGGGACTTGATCATACAAACATGTTCTCAATTATATGCAAGCACTTATTGTTGTGATGGGATCGAGTTGGTGTATAAGCTTCCAATCCCTAGGAAGGTTTGGGTCTCGGAGCTGAATCGATTAGATTGTACAACACCTACAAGTCGACTTAATCCATCCTATTCAACTATATGCATGGTTTAATGAGGCTTGAGTTGGTTTATATGCTTACAAGCCTCAATTAAAAGATAGGCGATGGATAAAAAAATGCAGGGATTCATAGGCTCGCATTTCATCAAACATAACATGTGCATAAGTTGAAATCATAACAAGCAAGCAAATAAATTGTGAAAACATATTAGATTCAGCATGAATCATTCCCCATGTTGGTTTTCCCTAATTCCCCATTAACCCTAGCTTGGAGACTACTCACTCATTATCAAGTTCAACATGCTAATAAGATTGTCAATCAAACAAACAAGGCTAAATATGATGAATAAATGAAAGTAATTAACAATAATTAAAAAAAAGGGTTAAGAGAATTATACTTATGAAGATGATTCCAAATAATAATGCAAAGAATAATAGAAGTACTTGATGATTGATGGAAGGTTGTCAATCTCCCAAATAAACTCAAATAATCTTCTAATTACCCAAAATAAATGAACAATAGAGAAATTAAAGAAATATTAAGATGTGATTAATATTGATAAATTGTATTACAACTAAATTAATAGTAGTTTGATGAGATTAAGAATGGATTAAGATATTACTAAGAGAGCATTCAAGGACGATTCTAATCTAGGTAGTAGAAAGGGGTATTTATACCAAAGATTAGGTATAAAGATTAGGGTTACTAATGGCTTAAATGACTATTAAGACCCTAAGAAAAGTTGAGGAAATGCTCCTCTCGAAGGAAATGAGCATTTTCTCGTGCTAGTCCTCCCACGATCCGTGCGTCTTGAGGTAAGGCACAAGCTCTCTGACTTAGTATCCGCTCGGATCCTGGGGAATAATGCTTGGATTATTGGGCTATAAGACGCTCGTCTTAGGCACAAGACGCCCAGATCATGCTGCTGGGAGACGCCCGGATCGTGCCTGATCCGCTCGGATTGCTGAGCAGACAACTTCTCTTCTTTTCCTTCTTAACAATCCGAAAGGATCATCTCGGGGGTACAAGGATCCTTTCATCATTGCCCAATTCACTTTATTATCTACTTAGGCCTCTAGTATTGGTCTTCTCTTTGATGCTTGGTCATCCGATGCGATCAATTTAGCTCCATTTTGCCATGTAAATGCAAGATTTGCCATCCTTTCCTACCAAGGAGACAAAACCTCAACGAATATGCAAAATGGGAAACTAAATATAGTAAATTAAATGACCCAATTATGCACTATAAAGCATGGGAACGAGGTTAATTTGGGGACTAAATGTGCTCAAATATGAGTGACATCAGATCCGAGCGTCCCCTCCCTGGTCTGAGCGGATCATAAGACAGAACAGCCAGTGTCTCAGCACGGGATGAGCGGATCGTGGCAGGACTAGCAACAAGGATCCGCGCAATTCCCTCGGGAGTAGCATTTCCTCAAGTTTTCTTAGGGTCTTATTAGTCATCTAAGCCCTTAGTAACCCTAATCCTTGTACCTAATCTTTAGTATAAATACCTCTTTGTACTACCTAGATTATCATCCAATCTTATCATCTCTTAACCCAATTTTAATCACTCTTAATACTCTCTCAAATTAGTCTTAATTTAGTTGTAATACATTTCTCAATATTAATCACATCTTAATCTTTCCTTAATTTCTCTATTGTTCTTCCTTTTATTTGTGTAATTAGAAGATTATTTGGGTTTATTTTGAGGATAGACACACTTCCATCAATCATCAAGTACTTCTATTATTATTTGCTTTATTATTTGGAATCAACTTCATAGGTATAATTCTTATTTACCCTTGTTTAATTATTGTTAATTACTTTTATTTGTTCATCATGTTTTGCTTTGTTAGGATGATTGACAACTTTATTAGCATGCTAAACTTGATCATGAGTGAGTAGTTCTTTAGCTAGGATTAATGGGGAATTAGGGGAAACAAACATGAGGATTGATCTATGCATAATCTAATATGTTTTCATAATTAATTTGCTTGCTTGTTGTGATTTCAACTTATGCACATGTTATGTTTGATGAAATGCGAGCCTATGAATCCTTGCATTTTTTACCCATCTCTTATCTCTTCAATGAGGCTTGTAAGATATAAACCAACTCGAACCTCATTAGACCATGCATAGAGTTGAATAGGAAGGATTAAGTCGACTTGTAGGTGTTGTACAGTCTAGACGACTCGGCTCCGGGACCCAAACCTTCTTAGGGATAGTAAGATATACACTAACTCGATCCCATCACAACAATAAGTGTATGAATCTAGTGGAGAACATGTTGGTATGAACTACTCCCATGAATCCCCTATGAACCCATGACACCGTAGTGCCTTTAATCAATTGTTTACAAACTCCCTTTAATTGCCTTGCTTTATTTTCATTACTTTACTTTCATTTTATTGATTAGTTTAGATTACACATCACCTCAACCCATATTATGACACCCTAAGACATAGCTTTTTACAATTGAGAATCCTACATCAATACCCGTCCTTTGGGATCCGACCTTTACTTACCTCTTTACTAAGAGTAGTTTGTGAAGTTATAAATATTGTTTTGGTTAGTAGCTTTTGACGACGACTTGAATCCACACCAAAGTGGCGCCGTTGCCGGGGACGGTGTTAAATTGATTTGATTTTCATTAATTGTTTTTAGTTGTGCCTTTGTTTACCTTGGAGAAGTCAATCTCCTCAAGGTTGTTCTAATTGTTTTCGAGTTGTTTGATATTTTGCATGACTAGGAGATCACAAGGTAATTTATTACCTATTGATCTTGAAATTGAAAGAACCTTAACCAACAATAGAAGAGTTACTACAGGTACTTTAAGAGTTGTAGGTATTGGAGCGATTGTGGACATTCAACCAAATAACATTGAGTTCACCAACCCTTTTGCAAGAGAAGGAGAGGATAACCCAATACAAAACCCACCACAAAATCAACCCACTGCCTAAATGTTCATCACATTCCGTACCAACCGAGGAATACCTACCAAATGGTACTCCTACACCACCACATTTAACCGGTAATTTCATTGCGCATTCATACAATTAGTTGAGAGAAGTCAATTTGAAGGGATGCCTAGCGAAGACTCTCATTCACATATGGAGATTTTTTGTGTAACACCCCCATTTATCTAGAAGCCTTTAGGAAGACATTCCCAATAAATAGGACTGTTACCATCTCGGATGCCCGAGGTAAATGATACAAATTAAAACAAATCAAAGTATTTCAATATATTTAACTAAAATAACGGTTTTATTACAATGCCAACCGATTAAATTTAAACCTTACATTACAATTTAGTCCGCAACGGAAATTACTTAAATAAGATTGTATAAGTCACTAAGTGATCTAGACAGCAACTATGGTCTAAGTCGAGCTCACATCCCAATGCTCCTAAGTCAGCTAATCTTTAGTACCTGTCAAATCTGCTCCCTATTATGGTTCATCATAGGTGTTCACGAATACACTATCAACCACGAGGTTGAGTAGAAAACTAAACAATGAATGAGAATACAGCAACCTGCAAATAGATTCCACGATCACATTTCGTCCACTTCCCACCACGGCACACACCCACTTCTAGACACACAGTCATACTCAACTTCTAGACACACAGTCATACTCCAGGACACACAGTCCAATGGACACACAGTCCCGCCTCAGTCACACAGTCTGGTTATACTGGACACACAGTCTGGATACACACAAATTCATCCTCCAACTCCAATAACAATCAATAATAATGATAGTCTCAGTAATATAACCAAACCAACGTGATATAAAATAATGGCATAAGACAGAAAATCCAACAAGATAATAATATCGTTGTAAACAGTTATACACATCCTTCACCAATCCTCCACAATATACAATTAATCCATCCTTTAGTAATAACATAAATAAGTCAAGATTGAGTAGTTTCCTACCTCAAAAGCAAGCACTCCAATCACGCGATCCAATAAATAGATATCCAAATAAAGCTTCTCAACAATACCGTCACCTAATCATAAATTATTATAATTCAATTATTCATTTGTTATTCCAAATATTATATTAATTATTCAATTATATTTTAATTATATTAACTATATTAATTAATTCCCGTGTAAATTATTATTACGTAAAAACCCGATTCCAAAACAACCCGATTCACCCAAGAAAATCATCACAACATTGAATAAGTCAAAATCCCACTACCCATGCAACCCACGAAATCCCCTATTAACCCGTGTTACCCATCACCAACACCTCCTTTTACAGCCACTATTCCCGACACCACCTACCACCTAGCGACACCAGTCACCCAACCGTCACCACACTGCAACATGATGCACCCCATCAACCTCCAACCACCAGCCACACCGTCTCCACAACCCTCAACAATCACGCCCTAGCAACAACAATCACGAACATGACTAATTGCCGAAAACCCGACATCGACAACACCGTGTAAAGAACCCTTCGCCACTACCACCACAGGCACCAATACCGTCTATAGCAACCATATATAGAACCACTGTCCCACGGTGACTCCATAGGTGATCCCCTTTCCCCGGTACCGTCGCAAAAACAACCACGGTATCCATCTTACTACAGCTACGACAACACCCCTGTTTTACCGCCACCTCCGTCACCAACCGCCACCTGCCGCCACTCCTACACCACCAATATGGTCGATCCCTCCGCCATATTCCATCCCCACCATACTCAGGTCAATTCAACGAATATTAAAGAGTTCTTTTGTGTTTAAACGACAATTATTCCCTAGCTCATAATTCCGGCCATTACCTACGCAAACCACCACTCCAGAACACCCTGTAGCTACCACTAAACTCGCCATACCACCACGAGTCCAACCATACCAGATTCGAGTCTAAGTCGA
The DNA here is from genome assembly GCF_048544455.1 of Silene latifolia. Classification (NCBI taxonomy): domain Eukaryota; kingdom Viridiplantae; phylum Streptophyta; class Magnoliopsida; order Caryophyllales; family Caryophyllaceae; genus Silene; species Silene latifolia. Next base: position 484,076,637 of record NC_133538.1, on the reverse strand, counting down.
GTCACAAAAGAGGTTAACCCATGTTTTATACGAATTAAACAACCATATAACCACCCACGAAAAACCGTCTGAAACACCCTCCTCCCGCCGGTCAATGTTGGTCAACGGTGGGTCTGGTCAATCCCTGGTATCCACTACTACAAATGAGCACTTGGGCCACGACTAAATTCGTGGTGCAAGTGTTAAATTTCCGTGGCTAAATCATTTGGCCACGGGAATACCTTCCGTGGCGCAAGTGGCCGTGGCAAAGAGATAGCCACGGGAAAAACAAGAACGTGGCCATTATTAAATTTTTGGCCACGGATTCTCTCGTGACTAATAACTCTCGTGGCCAAAAAAATTTTCCGTGGCGAAAAACTAATTCCCGTGGCAAACAATATATATGAAAATTAAATAAATAAAATGTAAAAATTTTTTTTTTACACGATCGATATTTTATCATATATGGAACCGTGACAATCTCGGTACTGGGCACGCTTAACTCGATTCATTTGAACGTTCTTTGGTTTCAGCAGTCATGCATTCGCGCGCATCACAGAGGCTTCCCAGGAGGTCACCCATCCCAACACTACTCTCACCTGAGCACGCTTAACTGTAGAATTTTTTTTGATGTGCTACTGAAATTGAAAGTTAACTTTGTTGATATAATTAGCACTTTGACTTTCAAAATTTACCTTTAGTACTATTTAATTAAACAAATGTTACATGATTAACGAATTTTTGCGGGGAAAACATTATTTTGGCCAAAACAATCAAATTTTCGATGTTATCCTTCCGACTAATGATTTTGACGTCATTTTTTTGCCCAAGTTAGCAAAACCATTTTCGATGTTACCCTTCCTAACATTTTTTTATTTCTTTAGTTTATCGACATTCTAATTTTCAATTCTCTTGTACTCATTTTTTCGTATATTTTTTTACGCAAATTCTACTGTATGACCGTGGTACCTACGATATGAAAAATTTAATCATTTTTTGGTAAAATAATGACCACTTTTTAAAACTAAAGGTATTTTTTTCCCCCAATGTGGTTACTATTAACCAAAACTTGTCACTTTTTACCCAAAAAACACGAAAAATACTGGCGTAAAACTAAATCGCTTATTTTCTTAAACTGGATTCTCTTTGTTATGATTTATCGTTTCTTTTCTCAAAATTTTCACATTATTTGCACATGTGACATTAATTATTATAATTTCTATATTTTCCCTGTGATGCGCTCATTTTCAATGAAAAAAGTTTCTCCATATTGAATTTTGGGTAAATTGATAAATACTACCAACATTAGTCATTTTTTTCATAATCAATACCAACATAATCAATAATTAGTAATATACCAAAATATTAACTTTTTTCTATGATAATTACCAAGTCGCCTTCTTACTCTAATTTTTTTCCTACTTTAAAGGCGTTTTCATCTAAGAGAGGGATTTTGAAAGTGGGTGAGTGGTGATTTGTACTTGAATGATGGTTTTTTGGACTTTTTCAAGTATGTTGAGATTAGATTTTCAGGCGACTTAGTACCTAATGTCAAAAAAAGTTAATATTTTGGTATGGATTATTAATTATTGATTTTGCTGGTACTCATTATGAACAAGGGTCCTTATATTGGTATTGTTTATCAATTAACCCTTGAATTTTTTGTATTGATAGTTTTTTCAATATGTTTTTTTCTTAATTTATTTGTGGGAGCATTTTTTTACTTTTATTTCTTATCGCACTCATTATATTAAATCAATTTTGTAATCTAATTTTCGTTTATTTTTCACTTCCAAAAATAATTTTCCCAAAATTTTTTTCGCCAAGTTAAATTTTATATCAAATTCAAATTTTTCTATGATTATCTTACAAATAAAGTTGCAAATGAAATTTGGATTGAAAAAGTTTGGCAATATGTTAATTTTAGATTTATCTAAGATAGATGATACATAGCTTTTTTATTTAATTTTATATGTTATGTCTTTAAATGTGATACGATTATTTGAGATTGTTTTTAAAGATTATAATATTTTAATTAAAAAATAAAAAGAAATTAAGGACTTTAATAAACAGAATTATTTATTAAAACAAATTTCTTAAATTAGCAATGTTTTGAAAAACCTGCAAAACGTTATTGTGATTTGTATTAAAAAGAAAAAATTTAAACGATAAACTTTTCTTTATTTGCATATAAGTTTATAAAATTTTAAAATTTCTTAGTAAAGTAAATAATACAATAAAAAAATATTAATTAAATTAATCAAAGTGTTTACAAAATTTTATATTTAAATGTATTTTCATATTATTTATATTTGATTAAATTTCATTCAGATTTTATATTTATTTTAAACAAACAATTTTTAGGTTTGCCTTAACATGAAAATATCTTAATTTAAGTCGGACAAGATACTTGCCACGGGTGTTCTTTAGTTCGTGGCTAAAATTTTTTTAGCCATGGAACAATTCGTGGCTAAATAAAATTTCGCCACGGTTGTGACATAGTTCGTGGCTAAAATGATTATTTGCCACGGGTGTAGCCTAATTCGTGGCACAAGTGACTTTTTGCCACGGGAAAAGTAACCCCGTGGCATAATGTTTTTTCCAAAATAATGAATAAATTTTTCCCGTGGGTAACCATAATTTAGCCACGAATTATAAATTCTCGTGGCATAATTCGTGGCGCAAGTGACAATTTGTTGTAGTGATCCCACGTCCACGGTCATGGTCTTAGTTAGTCATACGGTCGTCTAGTTTACGAGTTATAAGGAAGCAAAGGTGTATACATAAGACGGTCTTAGAATATTACCTTGAGTCAATTGTTGATCTGAGTTTCTTGTCACGTTTCCCGAGATCCCCAATTCTCTCTTTAAATTCCAGATTTATTATGATAATTTAGATGTATTATTTTCCCTTTTATAAGACAATTTAAGCTAATACCTTTTCAATTTAGGAAATCCGTATTTAAGGCAAGTATTACTATTATAATTATGAAATACCATTCCTACTATTATTATTATTCAACATGGGCTATACAACTACTACACAAGCTTGGCCCATTTACACTTTCAATTTACTCGGCCCATCTCCTTTCCCGACCCATTTTTTATTCTATTACTCTATTATTTATTTACCATCTTATTCCCAATTATAAATTATAAACTTATTATAATTAATTATTTAAAATGTGTTAATTATCAATATAAATTCTTGTCAAATTACGGGTATTACAGTCTTTCCCCCTTAAAATGAACTTCGTCCCGAAGTTAATCCAAAAATGCTACAAAAGCCTCATAAAACCATGCACACATCTGAATGCCATTTCAACTCACTATCATTGCAACACAATTAACTTCCTCAATCATAATTATTATCATACTTATCAAAATGTATCACAAATTTAACTCAAAACACGAAAATGTATCACAAAAAAAATATAAAATATGAGGTGTCACATTCTACCCCCCTTAACAATAAACTTCGTCTCGAAGTTCGGAAGTACTACCATTTTATTAAAACAACTAACAACTTTAAGTAATTAAGTAAATGATAAGACTCTAATCCTCTCAATGAATCCTAGTTACCCTTCTCCCCATTCCCTTGTACTGTACTAGCTATCCCAAATGTTTTTCCACCATTACCCTGATCACCTCCATTGCCTTGTCTATTGTTATAACTTTTCTGGGTACTCCATTGCTCTGGATTCCTATTGCTCCCAATACTCGGTAACGGGGTTTGATAGTTCCTTTGGTTTCTATTTCTATAGCCTCCATTTCCATTATTATACCTTGTTGATGTTCTGCATTCCCTTGCCTTGTGTCCGTACTTGGCACATGTGTAACATACTTGCTTTCCTGCAATACCGCCTCTACTGCCAGCTCCCATGCTCCCATCATACCCATATCCACCATATGTCCTTTTTCTTCCCTCATAACTCACAGCCTCAGTCTTCCTTTTCTCCCCCTTTTCTTTGTTCCCTTCCTTCTCCTCCTTCTCTTCCTTTAACATATCTGCAATCCTCTCCGCATGCCCAGCTCTCTGGTAAACATCATCCATGGTACTTGGCTGACCAGCTGCAAGCGTCTTCTTAATAGTGGTGGTTAATCCCTTTTCAAATCTAAGTGCCAACATCTCATCACTAAAATTCAAATCAGCTACATATTCTGACAATTCCATAAACCTGTTATAATAAGTCTCTATTGTCATCTCATTAGTCATCCTAAAAGAATCAAATTCAGCTCTCATCTTACTCCTAATATGTTCTGGCACAAATACAGCTCTCATAGCCTCCTTAAAACTTTTCCAAGTGATAAAATGTTCATCACTCTCCCTCCAAGCTTCCCTCAAGACCTCCTTACTACGATTCCACCACAAACCCGCTTTTCCCCTCAAATAGTAAGCAGCTTGGTCTACTTGCAGCTCCGCAGGACATCCTAGCAACTCAAAAAGGTTATCAAACTCCCTATGCCAATCTCCTAGTAAGGATGGTTCACCTAATCCGTCATACTTCGTCGGGTTATGTCTTGCAATATTAGCACTCATCTTTGCTGGATCCTGGACTGACCCCTTAGCCTTCAGTGCTGCAGTCAAAGTCTCATTCATGGATATCAAACGGTCAATATCCTCTTGGGACATGTTAGAGGGTGTAGGTGTAGATCTCTTTGGAGGCATGGTTCTATAAAAGTAAAACAAGACAACATAAGTTTCTACCCGAGGAAAGATGGCTCAATATTTTTAAATATTCTATACTTACAAAACAATGTGTGGTCAATTCTATCCTTTCTTACCCCTATTTAGGTCCTCCAATCATCACTCATACCTCCCAATTATCATAGGTTAAGAATTGACAAAACACTTATATTAAACTTTTGGTAAAACTCCCGTTTTCGAAAATCAAAGTCAAGCTGTAAATTTCAAAAATCACCATTAAATAACCGTTACATTCCACGTTGAGTTTTTATATTTTCCAGAGAATATAAAGAGTTTTTAAAGCAAGAGAAAAATAATCAAGTATAAATCTCGAATAATCAATTTATAAAGATTTTTACAATTCAGTGGGTCGAAACAAAACTGATCAGCAAAAAGTCAAAAAATGTAGGTCAATTTGTAAAAATCACTATTAATTGTTAAACATTCACCTTACAACGTGGCTTATCAATTTGAAAACATATTGGAGTCCTTTAAATATTGGAGTTGGAATTAGGTAAAATTATTAGGTACAAATTAAATGAGTGATTTTACAAAATCGTTTGTCGAAAACTTCACTGTACAGAAACTTTCTGTCCACTGTCTACTAAATTATTTATTTCTCCCAACCCATAAAACTTTTAAACATGAGACCAACGGCATTGGTAAGCTAACTCACTGGGTTATCACTCATAAAAATATCAACTTTGTATGATAAACGGAGGTGAAATGGAAACTAAATAAAATAGGGGTAAAACTTGACAAAATAAAGTTCAGCTCTAGGTTCCTTTTTACTAGGTCACAAGCCCTTATTAACACCCTCCTACTTCTATATCAACACAACTTGGTCAATAAACTTTCACACACGAATAGTATATACTCTAAAGCATTCATATCACAAGCTTAATTATTTTATAATATATTTTAAATAACATGGCTTTGGGATTCACACAACCGCATATCACTAGACATGATACTACTATCACACAACATCCAACCACATAATCAATATCAATTTGTAATAACTTTCATGCTTATGATCAAAACAATTCAACATCACATCTTTATTTTATCCATCCCGTCCTCCTTAAAATCAAGGTTACGTCCCGTAACATTGATCATCAACAATACACATCCAATTAATAAAAACAATACACCTTCAAGTCAACAATGACTCCTAAGAAAATAAATAACATTCATTTTAAATTTACCTAACTCTTCAATATCTCTCAAGGGTAACCGGTTCAAAACTGGAAGGGTCAGGGTTCGGAGTGAGGGTACCTTCTCATCCTAAGCCAAAATGGGCTCCTAACAATTTCTACCCGGTTTCATTTTATTAAACACATTCTAAGTTCATTATTAGATTCATTCGTTAGGCCTGAGGATCGTTTTGCTCTGATACCACTTTGTAACACCCCCATTTATCTAGAAGCCTTTAGCAAGACATTCCCAATAAATAGGACTGTGACCATCTCGGTTGCCCGAGGTAAATGATACAAATTAAAACAAACCAAAGTACTTTAATAACTTTAACTGAAATAACGGTTTTATTACATTGCCAACCGATTAAATTTAAACCTTACATTACAATTTAGTCCGCAGCGGAAATTACTTAAATAAGATTGTATAAGTAACTAAGTGATCTAGACAACAACTATGGTCCAAGTCGAGCTTAAATCCCAATGCTCCCAAGTCAGCTAATCTTTAGTACCTGTTAAATATGCTCCCCATTATGGTTCATCACAGGTGTTCACGAATAAACTGTCAACCACGAGGTTGAGTAAAAAACTAAACAATGAATGAGAACACAGCAATCTGCAAATACATTCCACAATCACATTTCGTCCACTTCCCACCACAGCACACACCCACTTCTAGACACACAGTCATACTCAACTTCTAGACACACAGTCATACTCCAGGACACACAGTCCAATGGACACACAGTCCCGCCTCAGTCACACAGTCTGGTTATACTGGACACACAGTCTGGATACACACAAATTCATCCTCCAACTCCAACAACAATCAATAATAATGATAGTCTCAGTAATATAACCAAACCAACGTGATATAAAATAATGGCATAAGACAGAAAATCCAACAAGATAATAATATCGTTGTAAACAGTTATACACATCCTTCACCAATCCTCCACAATATACAATTAATCCATCCTTTAGTAATAACATAAATAAGTCAAGATTGAGTAGTTTCCTACCTCAAAAGCAAGCACTCCAATCACGCGATCCAATAAATAGATATCCAAATAAAGCTTCTCAACAATACCGTCACCTAATCATAAATTATTATAATTCAATTATTCATTTGTTATTCCAAATATTATATTAATTATTCAATTATATTTTAATTATATTAATTTATTCCCGTGTAAATTATTGTTACGTAAAAACTCGATTCCAAAACAACCCGATTCACCCAAGAAAATCGTCACAACATTCAATAAGTTAAAATCCCACTACCCATGCAACCCACGAAATTCCCTACTAACCCGTGTTACCCATCACCAACACCTCCTTTTACAGCCACTATTCCCGACACCATCTACCACCTAGCGACACCAGTCACCTAACCGTCACCACCCTGCAACATGATGCACCCCATCAACCTCCAACCACCAGCCACACCGTCTCCACAACCCTCAACAATCACGCCCTAGCAACAACAATCACGAACATGACTAATTGCCGAAAACCCAACATCGACAACACCGTGTAAAGAACCCTTCGCCACTTCCACCACAGGCACCAATACCGTCTATAGCCACCATATTTAGAACCACTATCCCACGGTGACTCCATAGGTGATCTCCTTTCCCCAGTACCGTCGCAAAAACAACCACGGTGGCCGTCTTAATACAGCTACGGCAACACCCCTATTTTCCCCTGTTTTACCGCCACCTCCGTCACCAACCACCACCTACTGCCACTCCTACACCACCAATATGGTCGATCACTCCGTCATATTCCATCCCCACCATACTCAGGTTAATTCAACGAATATTAAAGGGTTCCAATGTGTTTAAACGACAATTATGCCCTAGCTCGTAATTCCGGCCACTACCTACGCAAACCACCATCCTAGACACCCATATAGCTACCACTAAACTCGCCCTACCACCACGAGTCCAACCATACCATATTCAAGTCTAAGTCGAGTCACAAAAAAGGTTAACCCGTGTTTTATCCGAACTAAACAACCATATAACCACCCACGAAAATCCGTCTGAAACACCCTCCTCCCGCTGGTCAATGTTGGTCAACAGTGGGTCTGGTCAATCCCTGGTATCCCACGTCCACGGTCATGGTCTTAGTTAGTCATACGGTCGTCTAGTTTACGAGTTATAAGGAAGCAAAGGTGTATACATAAGACGGTCTTAGAATATTACCTTGAGTCAATTGTTGATTTGATTTCTTGTCACGTTTCCTGAGATCCCCAATTCTCTCTTCAAATTCCAGATTTATTATGATAATTTAGATGTATTATTTTCCCTTTTATAAGACAATTTAAGCTAATACCTTTTCAATTTAGGAAATCTGTCTTTAAGGCAAGTATTACTATTATAATTATGAAATACCATTCCTACTATTATTATTATTCTACATGGGCTATACAACTAGTACACAAGCTTGGCCCATTTTCATATCAATTTACTCGGCCCATCTCCTTTCCCGACCCATTTATTATTCTATTACTCTATTATTTATTTACCATCTTATTCCCAATTATAAATTATAAACTTATTATAATTAATTATTTAAAATGTGTTAATTATCAATATAAATTCTTGTCAAATTACGGGTATTACAGTCTTCCCCCCATAAAATGAACTTCGTCCCGAAGTTCACCCAAAAATGCTACGAAAGCCTCATAAAACCATCCACACATCTGAATGCCATTTCAACTCACTATCATTGCAACACAATTAACTTCCTCAATCATAATCATTATCATACTTATCAAAATGTATCACAAAATTAACTCAAAACACGAAATGTATCACAAAATAAACTGAAAACATGAGGTGTCACATTTTGTGACTATTGTGATGCGATTTCTCAAACCGGATTTACTTAAGACCAAATCCGATGGGTATTATTTCCTTTTTCTTTGATCGGTACCGCAAATCAATGGTTAACGAGCCTAGACAAGCCTACCCTTGGTTTTGATTTATGGAAGAAGTTAGCACTTGCTTTTTACCAGAAATTCTACACTCTCAAGAAGACCAATATGTTGAGAGTCCAAATCACCGGGTGAAGAAAAGGTATGAAGAATCATTGTATGAAGCATGAGAGAGATTTAAGGACACTTGTCGTTCTTGTCCACACCATGGGCTTAGTAAGTTGTTTCTTGTGCAACAATTTTGGAACGGTCTATATGAAGATTCCCGCAATATCCTCAATATGGGAGAATTGACCTACCATTCATTGACCATGGAGTTTGTAAGCTCCTTAAAGGTGTCTAAGGTAGAGGCTCAAAAATTTGTTGAATTCCGCCTAGAGAACAAGAGTAGAAGAATGACTTTGAGTGAGTTTAGTGAAGTGTTTGGTCTTGTACAACATTATCATTATGAGAATAAACCTTTAAAATATGATGCCACACCCCTTTGGAAAGCGATTACCGGGCCAAAATTTGACTCTTTTCGGGAGTGCCATGTTCTACATGTCCACCATCCGGGCATAAGGGTATGGCACAAGTTTGTTGACAATACTTTGATTGCAAGAAAAGGCACCAATCACTTTAACGAGCTTGATTTTGTCTACCTTGAGTCTACCATGAATATGAATGGAAACTTCACCAAAGAATACAACATCCTTTAACTTTTAATTGAACGGTGGCTTGAAATTGATAATGGGAAAGAAGGAGCGACTTTCATTGTGAATAGAGGCTTAGTAACATGGTTAGCCAAGCATTTCAACTCGGATTTCATCAAAGATAAAATTTACAAACCGGTTAAAGGAGGCAACCTTCTAGATATGGCCACTATGATCAACAAATTCCATGGGGTCAAGAATGATAACCTTGACAACAAGTATGAGTGGCTCATTAAAGAAGATATGTCCTTCATCTTGCTTAGAAAAATATGTCGAATCGCCGTCCGTAGCCCAAACTACCTTCTACCCGTCTCCGAGGAAGCCGAAATGATCATGAATCAACATAGGGAATCAAATCCCAAGCCCTCCTCCTGCTCCATTTTGACTCCACCATATCCATTTGCCTACCAAGAATTCAAACCAATTGGCTCTAATGTAATGGTAGGCAACGACTACTTGACTAATGCAACATATGCATAAGGAAGCTCATGAAGATCGGGTCAATGCTTACCGTGCTTAATATCCGCCCCTCCTACATTTAGCTAGGCAAGGACTACTTGATCCATCATGTCCTTTGCCTAGTTGGGCGGATAGGGAGGTATTCTTCCCAAGTGCTTCTAGAGATGCCCACATGGATAGTCGAGTTGCTTGGGGGAAGGAGATTGTTGTTGATGCCGGGGATGGTTGTGAGACTTGTCAATAAGAAGAAGAGGATGAAGGACAAAGTTCAAGTGATAATGAAGATGGTGAAGCGTGATCGGTCCGTTTTGTGTTCACAATTAAAGGTGTGGTCGTTGGGTCACGTCCGAATCAAAACACAATTTATAGCTTCACAAACAACTCTACAATTAGTAAAGAGGCAAGTAAAGGTCGGATCCCAAGGGACGGGTATTGAAATGAGATTTCTATTGCAACTAGTGGTGTCTTAGGGGTGTCACAATTTGGGTTGATGTAGAAGGTCACTAACTAAAATAGCAATGAAAATAAACAAGCAAGATGAATAAAAAGGGGTGTAAACAATTGATTAAAAAGCACTAGGGTGTCATGGGATCATAGGGGAATCATGGGAATTGATCATACAAACATGTTCTCAAATTATAAGCAAGCAATTATTGTTGTGATGGATTGAGTTGGGTTATATCTTACAATCCTAGGAAAGTTTGGGTCCCGGAGCCGAATCAATTAGATTGTACAACACCTACAAGTCGACTTAATTTTCCCTACTCAACAACATGCATGGTCTAATGAGACTCGAGTTGGGTTATGTCTTACAAGTCTCATTGAAAAGATAGTAGATGGTGGTAAATGCAAGGATTCATAGGCTTAGCATTTCATCAAATATAACATGTGCATGAGTTGAGATCAAAATAAACAAGCAAATAAAACATGAAAGCATATTAATTTAAGCATGAATCATTCCCCATGTTGGTTTCCCCTAATCACCCATTAACCCTAGCTAAGAGACTACTCACTCATTATCATGCTGATCATGCTAGCAAGGTTGTCAATCATACCAACAAAATGGAACATGATGAATAAATGAAAGTAATTAACAATAATTAAAAAGAGATGAAGAGAATTATACCTACTAATGATTTCAATAATAAAGCAAAGATAAAAGAAGTACTTGATGCTTGATTGAGAGGTTGTCAATCTCCCAATAATAACCCAAATAATCTTCAATTACCCAAAATAAAGGATGAACAAAAGAGAGATTAAGGAAATAAAACTTGTATTAGAACTTGATTAAATGTTGATTACAAAACTAAAGAGAGATTTGATTGATATTAACTACTCTAAATATTGATAAGAAGAACATGCTCTTCTAATTAGACTAATGGGGTATTTATAGTGAAAATTAGGGGGATGCATTAGGGTTAACTAAGGGCTAAACTAGTAATTACACTTTTTAGATTGAGCAGGGAGGAGCCGGTATTTTCCGAAGGAAGGGCTTCTTTCTTTGTAGCTTGGAGAAGACGAAAATGCGCTGTAGAGGAATCCGAGCAGATTAGGGTCAGGACGGGCGGATTCTGGCGATGGAACCCGAGCGGATTCGAGAGAATCCGGGCGGATTGTGGTGATGGAATCCGAGTGTCTTGGTGGAAAACCGCACGGATTGTGCAGGAGGAGGACGGCCGGATTGTAGACAATCCGCACGGATTGTGCCTTTGCAAGACTTCTTCTTCTTTTCTTCCCTTTTCTTCATAAATTCCTTGGGGATTTCCTTGGGGACTCAAGGATCCTTTCTCAACATTGCTCATCTACTATCATATGTACAAAGGCCTTCTAATCTTGTCTTTCCTTGATGCTTGGTCATTGGATTCGATCAATTTAGTCTCGTTTTGCCATGAAAATGCAAGATTCTTACTCCTTTCCTACCAAGGGATCAAAATCTCAAAGAATATGCAAAACAAAGAACTAAAGATAAGAAATGACCCAAGTATGCACTAAAAAGCATGGGAACAAGGCTAATTCGGGGGCTAAATATGCGCTAATTATGGTCACATCAAATATCCCCAAACCAAACCTTTGCTCGTCCCGAGTAAAGAGGTGACAAAGACTAGGACCATTATTTAAACTAACCTAATAACATAGCCGATATGAGACAATTAGCGGGTCTCACTCCGCCCCTTCAACTCACAACAAGACAACCATGAGGTAGGATGCCTTCTTGCAAGGCAAGGTGGGTCTTGCCAAAATGGCGACACATCCAAACATTAAGCACACAAAATCACATAATGGATGAATCTACAAAAGATTAGCCACTTCCTCATCAAGTGGCGGAGGCACTAAAGAGGAACAAATTTAGGAGCATTTAATCCTTCACAAATACTAGTTCAACAAATTACTAAGGCTAAGAGGATGGCACTAAATCACCTCCAAATGGTGTTAAACTAGACTACTTTCGTCCTCAATTTCCAAACGCTTTCGTCAAGAGCTATCGGATGGTGGTGGAATGATGATCCCTATGATGCTAGTAGCATATGACATGACAAGTCTCGAATTCTCTACAAAAGTTAAGGTCATGGATCGTCCCAAGCTCGACAAAGTGGCTTGACAAAAAGGCTTTTTGGGAATGAAATGCTCAAATCTTTATACACAACGGTGGATATGACTAGTATTCAAAATTGTCCTCATTTCACTTTCACATTTCAAAAATTTAAGATGGGGTTTGTCCCTTCCGGGCTAGTGTCCTTTGCTTTCGCCAATTGCTTATTAGGCAACCGGTTAACCTCTAGACAATAGCTTTTCGGGGTGATAGTCACTCTGTCTCTGGGCGGCCGAATTCACAACCGTGTGGGGGCCCAATTCAATGGATCCCGCTCCAAAGCACATCGAAGTGGTACGCCTCCATCAAAACAATTTAAATTTCTCAACATTCAACAATTCATAACATTTGAGGTTTCCTTGGCATTAAATTACTTCCACATGACAAAATTCCTTGAAATGAGCACTTCAAGCTTATTGATGGAAAATATTTTTGGGTTGCCTTACCACAAGGTCAATCAAGGTCACCTAGACAAGTTAACCAAGTCCACATCGCATCACGGGGTTGGATAGGTGACTCACATGCAAACCCTTGACTAGGCCTTGGGTCATGGGTCAAAAGATACTAGTATGACACTATCTAGGGTGTTTTACAACCATTCTAGTAGGCAAAGTCTTAAGTTGAACAAGTATTTGTAATGGCTTAGTTGCTCTTGTCAAAGTTCCTAATTAGGCATTTTTCAAAACATTTCTAACATGCAACTACATGCCATGATGCAACTAATATAAACATCCTAATGCAAGTGATTCTATCAACTAATATGGCATATAAACTAAATGCAAGTCCTAAGTTCACATTGTTATACCGCATCAATCAAAATAAAGCCACATAGTCATTAACATAAAGAGGAAAAAGAAAGATCATACCATGCGGTCTTCATTATCCTCATGTCTCGGATGTGGCGTAGTCAATCAATGTGAACAAGGATAGAACAAACACAATATATACAAAACAATATATACACAAGACTACAAAAGGAAATAAACATGTTTTTGGATTTTTCAATTTTCAAATTTTTATGATTTTCGAACTTTTTCAATTTTTTTTTGAATTTTTTGAATAAGAGTTAAATGTTAGAATTCCCATCCCCACACTAATATGGGCATTGTCCTCAATGGCCAAAATGATGGAAATTTTGCAAAGATGATGCATGATTTCTACACTAAATGCAATCTACACTAAGCTACACTACATGATGCATGGATTTTTGTTATGACGGAGAGGATAATTTAGATTACCTCCCGTTGTGTATGCATTAACTTCCCCAAACCGAGTGAGACACTATTGCTAATGTCCAAGGATGGGTGTAGTTCATGCACACACTATGTAATGCATGAAACTAATTTGTCATTTTGGATTTTGAAAATGGGAACAATAAAATGAGAACACCTCAATTGTACCGAAGTGTGAGTCCTCTATGGTGCTAGGACTACTCCAACAATGATCAAAATTAATGAAAATACAAGATAACAAGACATAAACTTCACTTCATGAAACTTTGAAAGATAAAGAGGAGAGATGAGAAAACTTCACTTAAACTTAGGTGGGTGCCTCTCGCCCGCTCCAACTAGTGATTAAGTAGTCTTTTAGACATCGGCATCATCTCCCTCTACATCGCTATCCCAAATCTCCTTTTGAAGCATCTCTCAAACTTGGGTCCATGAATTCGTCTTCCTCACTCTCAAGCTCCACCGTGTCACCTCCACAAGAATTGCCACTCCCCTCCTCTTGTCTACCGTTCGCCCCTTCATTAGCTCTCTCCGAGTTGGGGAAGAGCAAATCCATTTGAGCCCATGAGGGGAAAGCTCCTTCCTCACTAATCCGTCCTTTTCGAACCATCTCGTGATATTGAGGATAGAGTGCATAGTAAGTGTCCACGGAGGTCTCGTATTGACGGTAGTGTAGATCTTGTAAGATTCCCGTGACAAAGTCGTCACGGGGGAGGATGGAGGGGTTTGGATGGTTATACGGATGGTAGGGGAAAGGGTAGGGAGGCACTTTTATCTTTTCATTTTGAGTTTGTTGTTCTTGTTGTTGTTGTGGTGGATTTGGAGGTGGTGGTGCTTACCTTGTTTGACTTGGGATGAGGTAGGATGGCATTGGAGACAAGTTTCCTCTTCTTGGGGAGATACGTGGTAGGTCGGCCATTGGAAGATAAATCGGATCGCTTCCTTTTGTCAACCACTTTATCCGCTTATCAACCCCCTCAAGGGTTATCTAATGGTGATGGACGAGAAGCAGATCTTCATTAATTCTCGTGTTTCCCGTAAGTGGAGTGTACTCATTATTCTCATTGAACCTTGGGTTGAAGTGCTTTGCAAGTCTAGTAATGAGCCCTCCATTCACAATGTGCTTCATTCCATCATCGTCCCCATTTCTAAACTTTGCCCATTTCTCTAGCAAAACTAGAGGTGCATTGAAGTGATACCCATTTGTCCCTTGAATGTTGAGGTAGTATTCCATAAAAACAAGGTCTAATTGGTTCACGATGGCCGGATCTCGGCGGGCAAGTAAAGTGCCCGAAAGAAATTGATATGTAAGCCTCAAGATCGGGTTTTGGATATGAAAAGCAAGACATTCCTTGGTATGAATGAAATCCGGGCCCGTCATGGCCCTCCACAAAGGTTCAACACTATACTTTTTGGGTTTCGATGTTCGGGTAGGCGAAACATCAAGTCCAAACACATTTGCGAATTCTACAAGGGTCATCATCCTAGAAACATTCTCCAACCTAAACTCTATGCATATCACTTTGTTCAAGGTTGTAATCTTCAAAAAGCTCAAAAATTCAAGCACAAGGGACCGATAGGTTGGTTCATACATGCGAAAAAGGGTTGAAAAACCGAAAACCTCAAAGAGAGCTTCCACTTGGTGATAAATCCCAAGTTTCCTCAAGGTAGCATGACATAAAAACTTAGTGGGAAGAATATTCTTACTTAGAAGCCGGTGGAAGACTAATCTTTGCACATCATTGAGAAATTCCACATTTGAGAAGTCATCAAGCCTTGTAAGATCTACAATCTCTTCATGTTCCCTTCTTAATGTGTTGAGATAGGAGGTAGAAGAACTTCCCATCATCCTTGGTCTTCCTGCATTCCTAAAAGAGGATCTCCTTGGTGCCATTCTTGATTCTTAAGTTGGATTCCTTTGATTTGTGAAAGGGTAAGGATGTTCCTTGTTGATTGAGTTTTGCCTTTTGGAAACCCTAGAAAATTGGGGCTTTTTGATCTTGTGGGTTAAGAGCATGATTTGGGTATGTATGGTAGTCATAAGGAGGTGGGTTTTATAGTGCAAGTGGAAGGAGTAGTGATGTGTCACTATATGTGTTGTGGGGTGTAATTTAATTAGGGAAAAGTCAGGTCAAAACAGCGTGGGAGGACGAGCGGATTCGAGCTGAAGACACTCGGATTCGTGCTCCTCGGGACGGGCGGATTCTGGGCAATACGCCCGGATTCTGTCACAGCGAAATTCCAAAATTTTGACGCCTCAAAGACGGGCGTCCCGAGCTTAAGACGCTCGGATTCTTTCTTACCGAGACGGGCGTCTCCTTTTGATGACGGACGGATTCCTCTACATAGATTTTCCTTGAAATGCACAGGTAGAAAGACGGGCGTCTTTCTTCGAATCCGGCCGGATTCTTCAAGACGGGCGTTTTTCCTCCTTGGACGCTCGGATTTAACCTCAGTCCAAAAATCTTCAAATTCTCAGCGTAGCTAGACGGACGGATTCTTCTCAGAACGTCCGGACTCCAGCAAGTCGGTCGGATTCCAGGGGATCCGCACGTGTTCGTGAAGGAAATGTAGATTCATATACATACTAACATACTCATATATGTCAAAAATTTGTCAGAAAATTAAAACGGATTTTATGCATGCAAACAAAATATAAATAGAAGAGAAATCACATCCTTACATTGATGTTTCGGTTTTATTGGGCACAAAAGAAATCTCCTTTTCTTTTGTTCTTGAGCTTTCCTTATGGATGAACAAGATCTAAGTATAAGATCTCTCCCTAAGCTTTATACCCAAGGCTTTCTCTTAATCTAATTAATATTATTTTGAGCTAGTATAATATTAATTTAGGTAGAAAATTGAACCAAAAATAAATTGTAACACTTGAATATTTTCGGTTTTTATGAGAGAAGATTAGGAGGATTTATTCTCTCTAGGATTGTTATTTTGGAAGAACAAGTGAATGAATATGATACAATACATTTTGTATATAATTAGGTAAAAATATGAGAAAACCATCATGGTTTTCTCTTCTCAAAAACCGGGTGGTAGGGGGGGCTTTTGGGTGAGCCAATGCATGAAGTTGTTGCTCTTAACAATGTTCATAGGCTTGCATGGCTAGACCATTAGGTAATTATTATGTTTACTTAATAAATTAATCAACACAATATTAACCCAATACCCCATTATTTCGGTACAATCATAATATGGTGTCCATATTATTTTTGTCAATTTCTCAATATGTAACATGTCACATGTAACATAATTTGTTATGTATTTTTAACATATTAAAAATCAACGTATTAATAAAAATACGTCACATACAAAAATCGATTTAGTAATTTCATAATTACTTGTGCCGAAATCTTTTTACCAATTTATAAATCGCATTTACAAAAATTCATTCAATTCCGATTGTTTCCTTAAACAATAATTTCATCCGAGTAATGAAACAATTCGATTACTCGATCAGTATCTCATTTAATCACATTTCAATATGATACGTAAATTTTACTTCCAAAATCGTCCGTCAATTTTCAAGTAATTTAATTAACTCGTAACGTTATACGATTAATTAAATAATCGATTAAGAGTATTGCCCTTTAGGTATGACCTAGAGGGTCAACTGATCACCACCGTCACACGACAGTAATGTCAAACTCTAGTCAGCCAATCATTACCGATATATGTTGACCAGTTGACAGTAACAATATTACTTCCCAATTGCATTCATTTTAATGAGACTTAAACATGTGATCATCATGATCAACAGTCGTGATCGCATTATTGTCGGAGGGCATATATTCCAACAATCTCCCACTTGTCCTCGACAAGTGTGCGTCACCAATTCTCTTGTCCTATTACTATCTCCCACTCAATGCAAGGTGTCTTTCAGGTCGTACTTGCAAGTGATCATATCGAGAGTGGTTTCCTCGATCTGGAGAATAACTGATTGACCGGATTTATCTATCATAAATACTTTCCGAGCGTGGCCACGCATTTCCAGTTCATTACTCCTCGAGTGGCCCTGAGATATTGTTATAACCCTGACTAGGGGTGGACAATTCCTATCGCACTCATTCCCTTCGACTAGCCACAGCCATCATAACCCAAAATATGCCCATTTGACCCCATTTACGAAGGTCGTAGTAACACAAATCAAAGTTAATCTGAAACTGTGCCATCTTAGGAGAATAGTGTTTAGTCAAAAGAATCGACTCATTTGAATACTATAGTAGCTCTCACCACGATCAGGCTATATAAATTTGCCAGAACTCTATAAGCGGTCATAAGGCCCGACAAAATGTTCCTAACATCACCTATGTGATCGACTAGTCATCTCATATGACTCTATGGCACTTGAACTTGCCATCAATCGCCTCACACTCTAGTCACTTCAAGACGTCACCTCATACAAGTGACTATGGGCAAATACTATGTTAATCCGTGTTCACTTTAACGGGGTTCAATTGTCTCTACAACCCGTTTGGATGTAACAAAGTATAAATTAAAGATAAAAGACAAATGTGATTATGAACATGAACAAAAACAACACTTTTATTTCATTTCAAAATCTAACAAAAATTTGGTACACGTTTAAGTCCCATGGACGTAACATGTCCATCATGCTTAGCTGCGATAAAGGCTTGGTGAGCGGATCGGCTATGTTGTCATCCGTCCCAACCTTACAAATCGCAATTTCCTTTCTTTCAATGAAATCTCTTATTACATGATACTTTCTAAGTACATGTCTAGATCTATTACTAGACTTTGGCTCCTTAGCTTGGAAGATCGTCCCACTATTATCACAATAGAGAGTGATGGGATCATCGGCGGTAGGTACTACTTTTAGACCTTCCGTGAATTGCTTGATCCACATAGCTTCCTTGGCGGCTTCGATGCTTTGCTATGTACTCACCTCCGTTGTTGAATCCGCGATTCTGACTTCCTTGAAGCTTCTCCAAAACTACGGCACCACCATTGAGCATGAAAACAAAACCAGCTTGTGATTTCATGTCATCTCTATCTGTTTGAAAACTTGAGTCCGTGTATCCTGTAACACGCAACTCAGTGTCTCCTCCAAACACAAGGATAGAGTCCTTAGTTCTTCTCAAGTACTTAAGGATGTTCTTGACAGCAATCCAGTGACTCTCACCTGGATTTCCTTGATATCTACTCGTCATGCTCAAGGCATACGAGACATCAGGACGTGTGCATATCATGGCATACATGATTGATCCAACAGCGGAAGCGTAAGGGATCAACTTCATGCGTTCAACATCATGGGGTTTGGAGGGACATTGAGTCTTGCTCAATATCGTTCCGGTTACCATAGGTACCAAACCTCTTTTGGATTTGTCCATGCTGAATCGTCGAAGAATCTTATCAACATAAGACTCTTGACTTAGTGCCAATATCCTCTTGGATCTATCTCTATAGATCCGGATACCTAATATGCGTTGTGTCTCTCCTAAATCCTTCATTTGGAAGTGGTTACCTAACCACTTCTTAACAGAAGACAACATTGGAATATCATTTCCAATGAGTAGTATGTCATCGACATACAAGATTAGGAACACAACATTGCTCCCACTAAATTTCATGTATAAACATGGTTCCTCAACATTTCGAGTGAAACCATTTTCCTTTATCACATCATTGAATCGATGATTCCAACTTCTTGATGCTTGCTTAAGACCATAAATGGATCTCTTAAGTTTGCACACTTTGTTAGGATTTTTAGAATCAACAAAACCTTCGGGTTGTATCATGTACACCTCCTCTTCTAAATGCCCATTTAGAAAAGCGGTTTTGACATCCATTTGCCAAATTTCATAATCATGAAATGCGGCGATCGCTAACAAAATCCGTATGGATCTTAGCATGGCTACGGGGCGAAGGTCTCATCATAATGGAGACCTTGGACTTGGGTAAATCCTTTTGCCACTAGCCTAGCTTTGTAGACATCGTCATGTCCTTCTATGCCATTTTTGACCTTGAATATCCATTTGCATTGGAGGGGTCTTGCCCCTTTAGGCAAATCTACCAAGTCCCAAACTTGGTTTTCAAGCATAGAATCCATTTCGGACTTCATGGCTTCAAGCCATAAGGTGGAATTAGGACTAGAGATTGCGGCCTTGTAGGTGGCGGGCTCGTCACTTTCCATAAGCAACACATCGAGCGTTCCATCTTCTTCGATAAGTCCCACATATCGATCAGGATGGCGAATAACTCGGCCCGTTCTTCTAAGAGGAGTAGGAACGACCGTGTTAGATGAAGAAGGAACTTCTTCTTGCGCCTCTATTTCGGTTTGTGGCTCTTGAACTTCATCAAGTTCAAAATTTCTCCCACTTTGTTTTTAGAATAAATACACTAAACATTCAAAGATAGCATATGAGACACAAATTAATGATGTTGAAATATAAGGAGGACTACCTCATAGGTTGACTAATTGATTTTATATGAGTACTTGGTGATTGACATACCTTTAAGAGAGTTCATAGACTCAAAATCACTTTATAAATGATCATACACACGCCTTAAGCATGTGGACATATAATGAAACCCGTCATTATATTTGTCTATTAGATCACCTTAAGTGACTAATCTTATGTTTCAAAACGCAAGCATTTAAAGATGAATTTTTAGAACATAAAGGATAAATGATAAAACGGGTGACTTGGGTTGCAAACCAAGTCACCATCATCCAAAATACAAACCATTATCCAAAATACCTTTCCATGTCGAACATGAAAATTTAAAGTTCTAAAATTCAAAACATTACTTAAAATAAGACAATGAAAAACAAAGCTCCATAAAAGCTATCCTTAGCTTCTCCATGGTTTCTCATGCTTGTTTTTCTTTTCCCTTGTCTTTGCTTGGTGGAGGCCCTATTTACAATAAAAAGGGAAGATACATTATCACAACTTTGCATCATAATACCATAGTTGAATTAGAAACATAAAAGAAGGTTAGTCATTTACCTACTGGAGTGATCTTTCCAGCTTTGATATCACCAAGGTATTTGGAACAATTTCTTTTCCAATGTCCCATGCCATTACAATAATGGCATTTGTCAAGAGGACCCTTCTTGACTTTTGAGGTGCTAGCTTCACAAGACTTAGCTTTGGTGAATGTGGGAGCTTGCTTTTTACCCTTTCTTCCACTCTTCTTGAACTTCCCCTTACTCTTTGTGCTTATATTAAGCACATCCTTAGAAGGGTTCACATTTAACCCCATGTCCCTCTCGGCTTGCACAAGTAACTTGTGCAACTCCTCAAGAGACACATCCTTGTCTTGCATGTTGAAATTCACCCGGAATTGCACATATGCCTTGACTTTAGACAAGGAGTGTAGAATCCTATCTACGATGAGTTCTTTGGGGATTTTAACCTTTTGAATTTTCAAGGTCTCGACAAGCTCCATGAGTTTGAGCACATGAGGGCTAACCTTTTGGCCCTCGTTGAAGTCGAGATCAAAGAATGCCGCGGCCGCCTCATATTGGACGATCCGCGGAGTTTGTGAAAACATGGTCACAAGTTTGGAGTAAATCTCATTAGCATTGCCCATTTTAAAGGCTCTCCTTTGGAGGTCCGCCTCCATCGCAAATATCAAGACATTTTTCATTGCGGCGGACTCCTTTTGGTAAGCCTCATAGGCTTCCCTAGTGGCCGCGCGGTGGACCTAGTGGAGGGTTCGGGTGGAGAGGCCTCAGTAAGGTAACGAAGCTTGTCGTCACCTTTATCGGCTAATTTGAGTTGGGCATCCCAATCGGAGAAATTTGACCCATTCTTTTCAAGTTTACATCGATCCATAAAAGATCGGAGCCAAGATGAAGTAGCGAGTGGTGTAGCATTAGGAGTTGGTGTTGCCATTGTTATGAAAAAGAAGAGGTCTACAAAACAAAATATAAGGAGTAAAACAATTGTCGTTTTAATAATACTCGTAAAAATGCATGATTTAAACAAGTTTTATGCATTTTTCTAGTGAGCTCTACCCAACTAGATAAATGATACCAAGATCCAAATTCATATTAACTTAAGGCACGGTGTGCCGAAATACCCTTTATTAACATAACTCGGTGGATTAACCTTTTAATCGATTCTACTTTTAGAACTCTTGGTCGATGACGTTTACATTAATGTTCATCTCTAGCCCGAAACACATCCGGAAATCATCGTGAATACTTTCGTTGAGTACAACCCAAATTTAGAATAAATGTGTCCATAATCCAAACCCATATCAATTTAGGGCACGGTGTGCCGAAATACCCTTCATTAACATGAACTTGGTGGATAAACATTCATCACCCACTTCCCCTACATAACAAGGTTTGTACCCCGGTGTGGCCGAGTGCACTCCCTCGCGAAATAGGTTTTCATGGTTTCTACTATTTGGTAAGGCTATGTCTCAATTGATTGTTTTAGCGAGAGGTCATGTCAAATTATTATCTATCACGTTTTAAGTGAACTAAAGCGGTGAACTACGATAATTATATTTGACACGGTCGATAAACTCGATAAAATAAGGATGCATGTTTTAGTTATGGCGATTTAGCGATGCATGTGACATAAATAAAATGCAAGCATAAAGATAAATAAATCCTAGTATGGCCTTCCTAAAATAGAAAACTATTTAACTATTACATATTCGGTTGTGGCACGCATCTCGAGGTAACACCGTCTTTATGTATCGCCATTCTTGAAGAAATCCGTCTTTTGGAACTCCGGAATGAATAAAATTACATAATAAATTACATAATTTCCTATTATACATTTGTAACTAAAATAAAATAAATCTATTAAATTACAAAACGGTGATACGAGATCACAATAAAAATTACAACGGAATCGATATTCCCATACATTTCGGGAAATACCAATTAAAATCTAAGGCCATACCAAGTAAAATTACATAATTCAAAATTACATAAATTAAAATTATGACAATCATAAATAAAATGCAGCATTATAATATGTAAGAACATGCTCAATTTTATGCTAAATCGCCTTTAATTAGCCAATATCGTATATTACTTGTTTTTTTTTCGGATTTGCGTGATTTCAACATTTTATAATCACAAAAATACATAAACTCATATTTATGCATAAGTTAATTACCCTAACCTCTTATGACTCAAAATATAGTCTTCACTAATAATTTGACCATAATTAACTTTTATTTACAAAATTGTTCATAAATGGACCAAAAATTACAAAAATAAGCTATTAGACTTCAAATAAATCCAAAAATTTCAAATAAATCCAAAAATTTCAAATAAATTCAAAATTCAAAATTTAAATTCATGAACATTCTGGAAAAATTCCATGACACTCATAATGTTCAAAATCTTAGGTTAAAAATTTCGAAAATTTTCCGGAAAAACAATGTTGCGGTTTATCGATTTTAATAAAATAATCATAAAAACATGGAAATATTATTTTCATTAAATTTTCAATTTTAGATCTGAAAAATATAACAAAATGCAACATTTGACGTTTTTCCTAAGTCATAGATTATGTTTTATTAATTTTCCACTAATAATGTCACTATTTATGCTATTTTTCTTCAAAAATTCATAAATCATGCAAAAAGACTTCTTTATAGCCAATTATTTTACACACATCTTGTAAAATTTCATGTGACAACATATTAATTTTCTATGACCATATTCGAAATTTAACTCATATTAACCTATTTTTCACTTAAATCCGAATTTAATAATGAGAAATTCATTTTTCGAGCATAACAAGTCCAAAAATTATGAAACTTTACAGGTTATCTCAAAATAATATATGTGACAACATATCCAAAAATCAACTTAAAATTCGAAGTATAGCTAATTTTCGACCAAAAATGACATTTTTACTCATAAAATCACATTTAAATGCCATTATTGTAAAATATGAACAATAAAAATCCGAAAAATTAACCAAAATATCCTAAAACATTTTAGGACCAGAAATATATGGTGTCCATATTATTTTTGTCAATTTCTCAATATGTAACATGTCACATGTAACATAATTTGTTATGTATTTTTAACATATTAAAAATCAACGTATTAATAAAAATACGTCACATACAAAAATCGATTTAGTAATTTCATAATTACTTGTGCCGAAATCTTTTTACCAATTTATAAATCGCATTTACAAAAATTCATTCAATTCCGATTGTTTCCTTAAACAATAATTTCATCCGAGTAATGAAACAATTCGATTACTCAGACCGTATCTCATTTAATCACATTTCAATATGATACGTAAATTTTACTTCCAAAATCGTCTGTCAATTTTCAAGTAATTTAAT
Source organism: Silene latifolia (assembly GCF_048544455.1). Lineage (NCBI taxonomy): Eukaryota > Viridiplantae > Streptophyta > Magnoliopsida > Caryophyllales > Caryophyllaceae > Silene > Silene latifolia. The sequence goes on along the minus strand of NC_133538.1, from coordinate 484,052,548 downwards.
TAACTCGTAACGTTATACGATTAATTAAATAATCGATTAAGAGTATTGCCCTTTAGGTATGACCTAGGGGGTCAACTGATCACCACCGTCACACAACAGTAATGTCAAACTCTAGTCAGCCAATCATTACCGATATATGTTGACCAGTTGACAGTAACAATATTACTTCCCAATTGCATTCATTTTAATGAGACTTAAACATGTGATCATCATGATCAACAGTCGTGATCGCATTATTGTCGGAGGACATATATTCCAACAGTTCGGGCTGTGAATTCTTCCTTTGACTTTTTCTCCTCTCTTAGATGCGTCCCCACACTCGAGAATTCGTTCCTTCCTTCATTCAAAATTCATTAGTAACCCTCCCTCACTTACGCTCATGAAAAGAGTTCACGCTTTTTATTAAAACAAATGCAATAAAACAATAAATACAAGTTAGAGGGTTAGTATATTTACAAGTGGTGGTTTAGGGAGGACTCCACCAAACCCTCCCTTAGACGGTCCTTTCAAGGGTGAGGAGGTCCGAGGTAGGTGACCTCGACCTCTCCAACAAACGCTCCTTCATAGTATGGCTTCAACCTTTGACCATTTACCTTGAACTTGCTTCCATCTTCCGCCTTGAGTTCGAAATCTCCATATTTTCCAACTTCGGTTATCACATAGGGACCCATCCATCTAGAGTTCAATTTTCCAGGAAAAATTCGGTAGCGGGAATTGAATAGAAGGACTTTGTCTCCCTTGTGCAAGGCCTTTTGTCTAATTCTCTTATCATGAAGCAATTTCGTTCTTTCTTTGTAAATCTTTGCATTCTCATAGGATTGTAGTCGGAACTCCTCCAACTCTTGGATTTGAATTATCCTCCTTTGACCGCTCAATTTGAGATCAAGATTAAGTGCTCGGATTGCCCAATAAGCTTTGTACTCCAATTCGATTGGCAAATGACATGCTTTTCTATAGACAAGCTTGTAAGGGGAGGCTCCTATGGGAGTCTTATAGGCCGTCCTATAAGCCCAAAGAGCATCATCAAGCTTTGTGCTCCAATCTTTCTGAGTCTTGTTCACAACTTTCTCAAGGATTTTCTTGATCTCTCTATTTGAAATCTCAACTTGACCGCTTGTTTGAGGATGATATCCCAAGCCGGTTCTATGTTGGACACCATATTTGGTCAAAAGGGATGCAAGCTTCTTCTCATGGAAATGCGTTCCTCCATCACTAATGATCGCTCTAGGAAATCCAAATCTTGGGAAAATTATCTTCTTGAAAAGCTTGGTGACCGTTTTTGCATCATCATTTGGGGTGGCAATTGCCTCCACCCACTTTGAGACATAATCTACGGCCACAAGGATGTACTTATTCCCATTGGATGTCACAAAGGGCCCTTGGTAGTCGATTCCCCAAACATCGAAGATCTCCACCTCTAGAATGCCCCTTTGTGGCATTTCGTTCCTCCACGAGATATTTCCCGTTCTTTGACAAGCGTAGCAATGAATGATGAATTCTCTTGTATCTTGAAACATTGTAGGCCAATAGAAGCCCGATTGGAGAATCTTTGCAACGGTTCTCCTTGCTCCATGGTGCCCACCGTAGGGTGATGAATGACATCCTTCCAAGATTCCTTGGATTTCCCATTGAGGGATGCATCTCCGGTAGAGCCCATCACTACAGTCCTTGTAGAGGTTTGGGTCATCCCAAAAGTACCTCTTCACTTCGAATAGGAATCTCTTCCTTTGGTTGTGGTTCAAATTTGGAGGGAGTACCTTTCCAACAATATAATTGGCATAATCGGAAAACCGTGGGGTGATGTGCCTTTCAAGTTGTGTTTGAATGGCCATCAAAATATCGTCGGGGAATGAGTCATTGATCGGGGTTTCTCCATTTTTATCATGAAACCGGATCCTTGACAAGTGATCCGCCACTACATTCTCGGCTCCTTTCTTGTCTCTTATTTCCAAGTCAAATTCTTGAAGAAGCAAAATCCATCTCAACAATCTTGGTTTTGCCTCCTTCTTTATCAAGAGATGTCGGAGAGCGCGATGATCCGAAAATACAATCACCTTGGATCCAAGCAAGTAGGAACGTAATTTATCCAAAGCATATACAATGGCAAGAAGCTCCTTTTCGGTTGTGTCATAATTCACTTGGGAGGGGTTGAGGGTCTTGCTTATGTAATAGATGGCGTGAAGAGCTCTCCCTACCCGTTGGCCGAGAACCGCTCCAACGGCGTAGTTGCTAGCGTCACACATAATCTCGAAAGGTAACTCCCAATTCGGGGGTTGGATGATTGGTGCCGAGATTAGTGCTTCTTTGATTCTATTAAAAGCTTCAACACACTCATCGGTGAATTGGAATTGGGCATCTTTAAGCAAAAGTTGAGTGGGGGGTTTTGCTATATTTGAAAAATCCTTTATTAAACGACGATAAAAACCCGCGTGACCGAGAAAACTTCTCACCCCTCTAACATTCACGGGAGGTGGGAGTTTCTCTATCACCTCAACTTTAGCTTTATCGACCTCGATGCCCTTTTCCGAAATCAAATGACCCAAAACAATTCCTTCATTGACCATGAAGTGACACTTTTCCCAATTTAAAACAAGACTAACATCTTCACACTTTTGCAACACAAGAGAAAGATTATGCAAACATGAGTCAAAGTCCTTTCCATAAACACTAAAATCATCCATAAAAACTTCCATTATGGTCTCTAAGTAATCGGAGAAGACACTCATCATGCATCTTTGGAAAGTGGCGGGGGCATTACATAAACAAAAAGGCATCCTCCTATATGCAAAAGTGCCATAAGGGCATGTGAAAGTGGTCTTATGTTGGTCATCCGGGTGTATAGGGATTTGGAAGAATCCCGAATACCCGTCAAGGTAACAAAAGAATTTGTTGGAGGCTAACCTCTCCAGCATTTGGTCAATGAATGGTAAGGGGAAGTGATCCTTTCTTGTTGCGGAGTTTAATTTACGATAGTCAATGCACATACGCCAACCGGTGATCATTCTTGTGGGTATTAGTTCATTCTTTTCATTTGTCACTACCGTAGTACCTCCTTTCTTAGGTACCACTTGGACGGGACTAACCCACAAAGAATCCGATATGGGATATATGATTCCCGCATCAAGTAATTTCATGACTTCTCCGTTGACAACTTTTTGCATGTGGGGGTTCAATCTTCTTTGGGGTTGAATGGTAGGTCTATGGTCTTCCTCTAGATGAATTCTATGCATGCAAAAGTTAGGACTTATCCTCTTAAGGTCATCTAGACTATAACCTATAGCCTTCTCATGTTGTTTCAACACATCAAGCAATTTTCCCAATTGGTCATCATCAAGTCTATCATTAACAATCATGGGTTTGGTCTTTGATTCATCAAGGTAAGCATATTTCAACTTTGGGGGAAGGGGTTTCAAAGTAGGAGTTTGTACCTCACTTTCCTCCTTCGGAGTTTCATTGATAATTTGCTCCATCTCCATTAGACATTCCATTCTCATAGCATACTCAACTTCATTTTCATCAACCTCATCATATTCAAATTCCATGATGGGTTCCTCTTGCTCTTGAGCTTGTAAAATATCTTCTAGGATGGATTGCTCATTCTCTATGGGTTGACATGCTTCCACTAGAATGTTATGCACTAATTCGGATTGTGCACGAGTAAGTTCCTTGTTAGCTAGAGCGGCCTCAAAAAGATCCACCTCTAATTCCCAATACATATTTTTAGCCTCACTTGCTTCCAAGGCTTCCAATGCTTGCATGGGATCCTTGAAGAAAGGTATACTCAAGTGGTCCTCTACAAAACAATCTATAAAATCCATCTCGCAAAATATCGAACAACTTGAAAAATGATTAGGACAAAACTTGAGGAGTTTTACTTCCCCAAGGCGAAGAAAGACACAACTAATAACAATGTAAAGAAATCTAAATTAAACAAACACCGTCCTCGGCAACGGCGCCATTTTTTGATCGGTCCGTTTCGTGTTCACAATTAAAGGTGTGGTCGTTGGGTCACGTCCGAATCAAAACACAATTTATAGCTTCACAAACAACTCTACAATTAGTAAAGAGGCAAGTAAAGGTCGGATCCCAAGGGACGGGTATTGAAATGAGATTTCTATTGCAACTAGTGGTGTCTTAGGGTGTCACAATTTGGGTTGATGTAGAAGGTCACTAACTAAAATAGCAATGAAAATAAACAAGCAAGATGAATAAAAAGGGGTGTAAAAAATCGATTAAAAAGCACTAGGGTGTCATGGGATCATAGGGGAATCATGGGAATTGATCATACAAACATTTTCTAAAATTATAAGCAAGCAATTATTGTTGTGATGGATTGAGTTGGGTTATATCTTACAATCCTAGGAAAGTTTGGGTCCCGGAGCCGAATCGATTAGATTGTACAACACCTACAAGTCGACTTAATCTTCCCTACTCAACAACATGCATGGTCTAATGAGACTCGAGTTGGGTTATGTCTTACAAGTCTCATTGAAAAGATAGGAGATGGTGGTAAATGCAAGGATTCATAGGCTTAGCATTTCATCCAATATAACATATGCATGAGTTGAGATCAAAACAAGCAAGCAAATAAAACATGAAAGTATATTAATTTAAGCATGAATCATTCCCCATGTTGGTTTCCCCTAATCACCTATTAACCCTAGCTAAGAGACTACTCACTCATTATCATGTTGATCATGCTAGCAAGGTTGTTAATCATACCAACAAAATGGAACATGATGAATAAATGAAAGTAATTAACAATAATTAAAAAGGGATTAAGAGAATTATACCTACTAATGATTCCAATAATAAAGCAAAGATAAAATAAGTACTTGATGCTTGATTGAGAGGTTGTCAATCTCTCAATAATAACCCAAATAATCTTCAATTACCCAAAATAAAGGATGAACAAAAGAGAGATTAAGGAAATAAAACTTGTATTAGAACTTGATTAAATGTTGATTGCAAAACTAAAGAGAGATTTGATTGATATTAACTACTCTAAATATTGATAAGAAGAACATGCTCTTCTAATTAGACTAATGAGGTATTTATAGTGGAAATTAGGGGGATGCATTAGGGTTAACTAAGGGCTAAACTAGTAATTACACTTTTTAGATTGAGCAGGGAGGAGCCGGTATTTTCCGAAGGAATGGCTTCTTTCTTTGTAGCTTGGAGAAGACGAAAATGCGCTGTAGAGGAATCCGAGCGGATTAGAGTCGGGACGGGCGGATTCTGGCGATGGAACCCGAGCGGATTCGAGAGAATCCGGGCGGATTGTGGTGATGGAATCCTAGCGTCTTGGTGGAAAACCGCACGGATTGTGCAGGTGGAGGACAGCCGGATTGTAGACAATCCGCACGGATTGTGCCTCAGCAAGACTTCTTCTTCTTTTCTTCATTTTTCTTCATAAATTCCTTGGGGATTTCCATGGGGACTCAAGGATCCTTTCTCTACATTGCTCATCTACTATCATATGTACAAAGGCCTTCTAATCTTGTCTTTCCTTGATGCTTGGTCATTGAATTCGATCAATTTAGTCTCGTTTTGCCATGAAAATGCAAGATTCTTACTCCTTTCCTACCAAGGGATCAAAATCTCAAAGAATATGCAAAACAAAGAACTAAAGATAATAAATGACCCAAATATGCACTAAAAAGCATGGGAACAAGGCTAATTCGGGGGGCTAAAAATGCGCTAATTATGGTCATATCAAAGCGTCTGGGTCAATGGAGGTAGATGATGAGGATAGTGAAGAAGAGGTTGATGATAGTGATGAGGATGTCACAATGAGCGACAATTGTGGATTGACAAGCTTTTGGAGGATACCACAATTGCGGGGTTGATTACTTAACTTCAACCTATTCCATTGTGAGTTTCCTACACCTCCTCTAGCTTTGTTTATATCTCTTGTTATCAAATTTTTAATATTGATCTTTGTTTTTAAGTCCTAGCAACACTCAAAGGACTCCCACCTCGGTTCCATTGAGGTGTCTCATTTTGTTCCCACTTTTGAAAATCCAAAATGACAATTAGTTTCAAGACTTGCATACTTGTGCATGAACTTCCCTATTCTTACACTAGAAATAGTGTCTTACTCGGTTTGGGGAAGTTCAAACACAAGGAATGGGAGGTAATCTAATTAGCTCTCCAACCAATAAAATCATGCATTATATAGAGTCGAATAGATTGCATCATTTGTATATATGTCATTATAACTTGCATATTAGTGTAGAAATCATGCATTCTCATTTAGCTTGCATAATTTCCTATCGTATTGACCATTCAGGACAATGCCCATACTAGTGTGGGGATGGGAAATTCTAACTTATCTTCTAAAATTAAAAATTATAAAAATTAATAATTTTTGAAAAATATAAAAATATGTTCTTTCATTTTATAAAAACAAAAACCATAAAAATTTGAAAGATTGAAATAAATCCAAAAACATGTTCATTTCCTTTGTAGTGTAGAATTTTATATTTTGTATATACTTGTGTTTGTTTGTTTGACCTCCTATTACATTGGATCGACTAAGCCACATCTGAGGCATGAGGATTATGAAGACCGCATGGTATGATCTTTCCAATCTCCTTTTTCCTCTCCATGTTCATGACTATGTGGCTTTATTTTGACTGATGCGATACAAACCAATGTGATTGTAGGAGTTACATTTAGTTTATATGGCATACTAGTTGATAGAAGCATTTGCATTAGGTTGTATAAATGTTAGTTGCATCATGGCATGTTCAGAAAATTTTTGTGAAAACATCTATTTGGGAAACTTGACAAGTGTATATAAGGCCCTTGTTGATACTTTTTCTTCTTAAGACTTTTCTCATTAGAATGCTTCTAAAACACCCTAGGATGTGTCATGCTAGTATCGTTTGACCCATGGATTAAAGCCTAGTCAAGAGTACCTTGTGGTGTGATAGCTCCTTGGCTACCGTTTATTCCAAGGTGACCTTTGAAGCCATGCAACCATCCTCCACATCTATCACATTTTATCAACAAAAAAGGAATGGGCACAAAAATTTATCAATTTGAGTTCAAGCATTGAAATGAAAATCAAAAAGTTTGTAAAATGCATCGAAGAAAAGAATAGCAAAAATAGACTCCTATGCTTCAAATATAAGCACCCTCCTTACAAATTAGGGTGACTTTGAAAATGTTTAAAAATGCAAAAAATTGAAAATTGTCATGCATCAAATGCCAAACATCAAGAAATTGCAAAAAGAAATTATTCTCAAATGTCAAATGCCACAAGAAATTGGGGGGAATAACAACAAGAACAAAAGCAAACTCCCATCATGAAACTCAAAATACATTGATCCCTTTTTTCCATTGAACCCAATTTTGTGCATGTTGGATGATGCATGTGCTTTATATAAGGTTTTTACCTCATTTTTACACGCATTCCTGAACTATTTTATGTAGCATCTAGCTACAAATACCCCCGAATAGTCTACTTTGGTTTGTCTTGTGTAAATTGCAGGTACGGACCGGAAAGAAGATACATCGAGTCCAAACTCGCCCCATTTGCATACATTTATGGAGAATAAGGAATCAGATCTTGGAACCAATCACTTTGAGGATGCGTGAGCTGATTTCGGAAGGTGTCCAATTGCCTTATGTGCTAAAATAGCTCGATCGACCACTTTTCTAGTCGATCGAATGCTTTATAACATGAATATCACTCGATCGAGTAGTTCTCATACTCGTTCGAGAAGGCCATTAAAGGGAGTTACTCGATCGAACGGTTCTTTCATTCGATCGAGTGGAATTTCTGCAAAGTTGCTCGATCGAGTAGTTTATTTCTACTCGATCGAGAGGTTTCATCATTTAGTTATGTTTTTCCGCCTATTTTCGTATGGGCTTTTGTAATTAGGCTTTTGGATTAGGTTTAGGGGGATTTCGTGTGCTACTTTAGAGAGTAGACTGCGTAACTCTTCTGAACTTCATCTTTCTCACTTCCTCTTTTTCCTGACTTCTTCTCTTCCTTTTACTCTTGGTTACTCTTTTCTACCCGGGTTCGGAACTTGTAATCGTTATTATTATTCCTTTTTATTTCTTAATCGTAATTTCTATTTTAATTCTTTCCTTCTCTTATGTCTTTTTATTATTACTTTATTCAATCTCTATTAGCATTATTGTCATGTTTAATTCCGATTATCTATGCATTGTTGTTGTTGATTCAATAATGGTACGTAGCTAATTCGGCTTTGCTAAGACTAAGGAATCCATGATTATGAAGGAATAGTGTTTGATTTATTAGGTTTAATGCTTGTGTAGTCTTTGTTGTTAATCGCTACAATTAATTGTCTCTATCTATTTGAGTCGACGCAATTAGGCATTTAATAATAGTAAACCTTGACCTGGACCGGAAGGTTGGAAAGGGTGAGACTCGTAGCGAACATTAGAGCACCTTAGTGAGGGCAGAAGCTAAGCTATTTGTGCTTTAGGGCGAATTGAGACCGGAAGGAGATATTCACTGCCCCATAGACTATACTTGCATTGCCCTGAGACCTAGATTGCTTGACTGAATGATCGTGGTGAACCGACTGTCTTAGCTGCTTTCTCCTTATTTGCTTAATTTTCATTCTCTTACCTTTTTCTCTTCCTTTACCTCTCTTAGTTTAGAAATCAAATTCAAACCCCCAAATTGGCTACCGTGACGAACTTAGACAAAGCTGACATTTTCCCATCTCCCTGTGGAGATCGACCCGACTTCCCTAGCTATATTAGTTAGAGCCAGTTGGTTATTTTTGATATGTATACGACTAGCCTGTCAAATTTTGGCGCCATTGCCGGGGAGGTGGCGCAATTTTGTTGCTTTATTTAAGTTTATCTCTCGTCTCAAGGAATTTATTCCTTGAGTCTGATCTCAATTTTTTGCAAAGTTTTTGATTAGTTTGCAGGATATCTGTTCTAGGAAGAGAACATTTTCATACCTGCTCCAGTCTGTAAATTCTATCTGCCAGGATGCCGAATATAGCTAGCCATTCAAAGCCAACGGTGGATTCCCTTCCAAAAGGTTTCTTACTATCCACTACTGAATCGGGAAATTTTGGAATCCACCTATCCTACATACAGCTGGTCGAGAGAAATCTTTTCAGGGGGGTACCTGAAGAAGATCCGTGCAAGCACATAGAGTTATTTACGGAATACTGTTCCACCATTCCTCTTGCTGGTGGGGTGACACAAGACAGAGTGAAGGGAGTTCTCTTTCCCTTCTCTTTAGCTAATGATGCCCGGGAATGGTTGAGAGATTTAGGAAGGGAAGCAGCCGGTGTAACTGACTGGAATTCCCTTGCCTTGGCCTTTTACAGGCGATATTTTCCACCACAGCGCACTAATGCGTTGAGAGCTCAGATTACTGCATTTGAGCAATTATCCACTGAAGACTTGAATGGGGCTTGGACTAGGTTCAATAAGCTCGTCCGTTCTGTGCCTCATTACGGTTTAAAGCGCTGGTTCCTATGCACCCAATTCTACAACGAGTTATATCCAGACCAGAGAGTTATCCTTGATAATGTAGCTAAGGGGAGATTCACGAAGAATGTAGAGGATGATCAAGGGTGGCGTCTTATTGAGGAGATGGCCATCCATGTTGCCGAATATGGAAATCCCCGAGGAAGTGGGCAAGTTAGCGAGTTGGTAACAGCTGGGTAGAGAGTCCTAGCAAAAGTCTAGGTAGAGCGGAGATTACGGAGACTATGGGTGAGCATGCACAAGTTTGTACTATTACTGAGCATGTGGAGATATGCGGTAGATGCGGTATTGAGGGGCATGACCCCATTGGTTGTATGACGAGAATAGAGCCCGACCTTGTATAGAAATACAAGCAAGGAGTCCCTTTTTCTCAATTATATGAAGAGATGACGAGTGTTTGGTCGGACTCTGGAGGAGGTTTAGTTTTCGGTACTTGTCGTTAGGAGCACCTAGACCAAAACACAATTTATAACTTCACAAACAACTCTACAATTAGTAAAGAGGCAAGTAAAGGTCGGATCCCAAGGGACGGGAATTGAGATGAGATTTTCTATTGCAACTAGTGGTGTCTAATGGTGTCATAATTTGGGGGTTTGAAGTATAAGATCACTAAACTAAATAGCAATAAAAGTAAACAAGCAAGATGAATTGAAAGGGATGTAAACAATTGATAAAAGGCACTAGGGTGTCATGGGGTCATAGGGGATTCATGGGAATTGATAATACAAACATATTCTCAAATAATAAGCAAGCAATTATTGTTGTGATGGATCGAGTTGGTTTATATCTTACAATCCTAGGAAAATTTGGGTCCCGGAGCCGAATCGATTAGATTGTACAGCACCTACAAGTCGACTTAATCATCCCTACTCAACTATATGCATGGTCTAATGAGACTCGAGTTGGTTTATGTCTTACAAGTCTCATTGAAAAGATAGGTGATGGGTAAAAAATGCAAGGATTCATAGGCTCGCATTTCATCAAACATAACATGTGCATAAGTTGAGATCACAACATGCAAGCAAATAAACTATGAAAACATATTAATTTAAGCATGAATCATCCCCCATGTTGGTTTCCCCTAATTATTCATTAACCCTAGCTAAGGAAACTACTCACTCATTATCTTGTTGAACATGCTAGCAAGGTTGTCATTCATACCAACAAAGTAAAACATGATGAATAAATGAAAGCGATTAACAATAATTAAAAAGGGATTAAGAGAATTATACGTACTAATGATTACAATAATAAAGCAAAGAATAATAGAAATACTTTATGATAGATTGGAAGGTTGTCAATCTCCCAATAATAACCCAAATAGTCTTTAATTACCCAAAACAAACGATGAACAAGAGATAGATTAAGGAAATGAAACTTGTATTAAAACTTGATTAAATGTTGATTACAAGATTAAAGAGAGATTTGATTGATATTAACTACACTAAAGATTGCTAAGAAGAACATGCTCTTCTAATTAGACTAATGGGGTATTTTTAGTGGGGATTAGTTACATAAATTAGGGTTTACTAAGGGCTTAAATGACGATTAAGTCCTTGAGGAATCGCCGGTCTCTAGGGAGACTCGGGTCTCCTTTTCGCCGGTCTTAGAAAAATATGCGCATCCTTCCTTGATGCTTCTAGAAGACGAAAAGGCTGTAAGGGAATCCGGGAGTCCAGGGCACGGGACAGGCGGATTTGGGTGATTCTGGACGGGCGTTCATAGGGGGAAGAGGGGCGGATTCTGGGTGTTTTGGACGGGCGTCCATAGGGGGAAGACCCTCGGATTGTGGGTGCTGGACGGGCGTCTTGTGGACAATCCGCTCGGATTGTCTTACAGCTTCTTTCCTTCTTCTTTTCTTCCATTTTATTCATAAAATCCTTGGGGATTTCCTCGGGGATGCAAGGATCTTTTCTCATCATTGCCCATCTACTATAGTATGTACAAAGGCCTTCTAATCTTGTCTTCTCTTTGATGCTTGGTCAATGAATTCAATCAATTTAGCTTCATTTTGCCATGAAAATGCAAGGTTTCCACTCCTTTGCTACCAAGGACACAAAACCTCAAAAAATATGCAAAACAAAGGACTAAAGACAATAAATGACCCAAATATGCACTAAAAGCATGGGAACAAGGCTAATTTCGGGACTAAATATGCTCTAATTATGGTCACATAAAATATCTCCAAACCGAACCTTTGCTCGTCCCGAGTAAAGAGGTGACAAAGACTAGGACCATTATTTCAACTAACCTAATAGCATAGCCGATATGAGACAATTAGCGGGTCTCACTCCACCCCTTTAACTCACAATAAGACAACCATTAGGTAGGATGCCTTCTTGCAAGGCAAGGTGGGTGTTGCCAAAATGGCGACACATCCAAACATTAAGCACACAAAGTCAAATAATGGATGCATCTACAAAATAATAGCCACTTTCCTCATCTAAGTGGCGGAAATTATCTACTAGGGAAGCAATTCAAGGGTACACACTCCTTCATAGATGCAATTTCTTCAAACTACTAAGCCTAGAAGGATACCAACAAATCACCTCCAAATTGTGTCAAGCTAGGGTACCTTTGTCCTCAATCGTTAAATGCTTTTGTTAAGAATAGACTCCTTATGGTGTTAGAAACACTGGAGGATCGCGGAATTCCCCCTCTTGCCTAGACAAGAAGAAGGGTCGTCCCCTCTCTACCATGCACAAAAATGGATACGATGGATAAAGGGATTGATAGTATTTGAGTTTCACTTTGAGAGTTTGCTTTGTTTATGTTTTTTCCCCCAATTTCTTGTGGCATATAACATTTGAGAACACTTTCTTGCCATTTCTTTCGATATTCGGCAATTCAATACTTGACAACTTTTCAACTTTTTTCATTTTCTTTTTGAACATTTTCAAAGTCACCCCATATGTAGTGAGGGTGCCTTATATTTGAAGTTTTAGGAGTCTATTTTTGCTCCTCTTTTCATTTGATGCATTTTGTAAACTTTTTTTCACTTTTCATTTCATTGAACTCAAATTGATTTCTTTTTGTACCCATTCCCTTTGATGACAAAAATGTGGTAGAACATGGATGAATGATGCATGGTTTCAAGGGTCACTTTGGAATAACGGTAGCCAAGGAGTTATCACACCATAAGGTACTCTTGACTAGGCCTTAAATCATGGGTCAAAGGATACTAGCAAGACACATCTTAGGGTGTTTTACAAACATTCTAACAAGCAAAGTCTTAAGAAGAAAAAGCATCTACTAGGGCCTATATACACTTGTCAAGTTTCCCAAGTAGACGGTTTCGCAAAATTTTCTAACATGCAACTACATGCCATGATGCAACTACATGCCATGATGCAACTAGCATGCATATATCCTAATGCAAATGATTCTACCAATTAATATGCCAAATAAACTAGATGCAAATCCTAAATTCACATTGTTATACCGCATCCATCAAAATAAAGCCACATAGTCATTAACATAAAGAGGAAAAAGGAGATTAGAAAGATCATATCATGCGGTCTTCAATATCCTCATGTCTCAGATGTGGCGTAGTCATTCAATGTGAACAAGGATAAATCAAACACAATATATACAACAATATATACAATTCTACACTACGAAAGAAATGAACATGTTTTTGGATTTTCAAATTTTTTCAAATTTTTAATTTTTTCGAAACTTTTTGATTTTTTTTGGGTTTTTGAATAAAAGTTAAGTTAGAATTCCCCATCCCCACACTAATATGGGCATTGTCCTTAATGGCCAAAATGATGGGAAACTATGCAAGCATGATGCATGAATTCTACTCTAAATGCAAGCTACACTAATCTACACTACATGATGCATGTTTTTTTTTTGTTTATGACGGAGAGCGTAATTTAGATTGTCTCCCGTTGTGTATGCATGTATTTCTCCAAAACGAGATAGACATTATTTCTAATGTCCTAAAAGTTGGGGTAGTTCATGCACACAAGATGTAATGCATGAAACTAAATTTGTCATTTTAGATTTTCAAAAGTGGGAACAATGAAATAAGAACACCTCAATGGGGCCGAGGTGTTAGTCCTCTATGTTGCTAGGACTCTCCAACTATGATCAAGATAAAAATAAATAAAACAAAGAAAGAAGTGGACAAACCTCAAGAGGGTAGGAGCCTCCAAAACTTGCTAGTCTTCCACCATATCATCATTGTCATCATCTTCCTCAATAGAAGTGGACTCATCACCACATCCCTCTTCACTTCCTTGCTCACTTCCTTCATCATCCTCTTCTTCTTCATTTACCTCTTCAACAATGCCCTCATCATTAACAACCTCATCACCGACAACCTCATCGTCACCCGTTTCACCCGTAGATGCACTTGGAAAGAAAACATCCCTATCCGCCCAACTAGGCAAAGGACATGAAGGATCAATTAGTCCTTGCCTAGCTAAATGAAGGAGGGGTGGATATTGGGCCAAGTGTGCATCTTCCCGATCCTTATAAGCTTGTTTGTGCATCTCTTGCATAAGTAGAGTGATGTAGTCATTGCCCCCTTCAACACCTTCGGGTTTGAACTGTTGATATTTGAATGGATAGGGTGGTGTGACAATGGAGGAGGAGGGCATTTCAATTTCACCCCTTTGTCGACGGATGATGTATTCGGCTTCCTTTGAGAGGGGAAGAAGGTAGTTCGTTCGATGGACACTCAAACGACATATCTTGGAAGGCAAAGTAAAAGATCTAGCATCATTGATGAGCCACCCATATTTGGTGTCAAGAGGATTATGCTTGACCCACTTGTACTTGTTAATCATGGCATCCATGTCAATCAGATGACCCCTTCTTTTCGCCACATACTTGCTATCCTTATTGAAATTCGGATCAAAGTACCTGGCCAAGAGAGTTACTAGACCTCCATTTACGATAAAAGCGGTGCCTTCCTTTCCACAATCAACATTGAGTCATCTTTCCACCAAAAGCCTTAGAGCATTGTAAGGCTTGGTGAATTCCCTTCCAATATTTAAGGCCAACTCATGTAGAACACACGAGCTTGGTAAAGTGGTTAGTGTCTTTTCTTGCAATGATAGTATTCCCGATGACCTTGTGCCACACTCTAATGCCCGGATGGTGGACTAAAAGAGCGCGACAAGCATGGTAGTTCTCAAATTTCTTCCCGGAAATCGCCTCCAAAGAGGAGCGGGGTCATATTTTTCGGGCTTCTTGTAATAACGAGGTTTATCACTAAGACCTAATGCTTTACTCAAAACATCAAAGGTGATGCGCCTATTCACATTGGCAAGGCGAAACTCGATGTATTCTCTAGTCTCTACCTTAGTCACTTTCAATGAACTCAAGAATTCCAAGGTAAGGGAGGGGTATGTCAGTTCTCTTGTAGTAAACAATTTTCCCAACCCCATGGCTTCAAAGAAGACTTTTGTTTACTCAAGGACGCCCAATTTGTTCAAGGCATCTTCACATATGAATTTGGTGGGTAGAAAGGATTTCCTAGCATACTTGGCAAAATGTATCCCTATGGGAGTTAGAAATGAAAATTACCTCCTGATAGTTTGATAATTGAGCAATTTCCGTAGTTGTTGTTGTTGCTTCCAAGGGAGGATTTTGTTGTTGTTTAACTTCCAAGTGTGCACTAGAAACCACCATAGCCAATGAGGCTTTCTTTGCTTGAAGGCATTGTTGCCTTGTCGAGAGTGCCTTTGCCTTAAGTGCCTTTATTGATCCTTTTGTTCTTGCCATTGATGATTATACCAAGAAAATATTGAAAATCTTCAATTTTCAATTATACCCAAATCGATTTTAAGATGAAAGGCTTTGTCTTTGTATTTCAAAAATCGACTCAAAGGTTGAAGATTTTGGTGCTTGGATTGATTATTGTTGGAAAAGGAGTGATTACTTGTTGTTGAAAGGAAGTTTGGATTTGATTTTGTTGAATTTGGTTGAGGAACTCTTGTTTTTGTGATGGAGAGGATGAGGGTTTTGGGGTTTTGGTAGTGTTTTGAATGTATGATTGAAGGAATGAATGTGGGAGGGGTATTTAAAATCACCCGAAAATTTCGAATTGTATGGGGAAGACGAGCGTTTTTCCTTCAGGACGCTCGGATTCTGCTCGTTCTAGGTTCAGGAATTCTCACCTAAAGACGAGTGTCTTTCAGCTGGGACGCTCGGATTCTTCGACTGCAGGACGAGCGGATTCTTTCAAAGACGGGCGGATTTTGTTACAGCAGGTTTTCTTATTTTGCACTGACAAAAAGACGGGCGTCTTTCTGCAAAGACGAGCGGATTCATTAAGACGAGTGTCTTCTCTGCTGGGACGCCCGGATTCTTCAACAGTCCCAAATTTTCAACTTTTCAGTTCAATTGGACGGACGGATTCTGCAAAAGACGCTCGAATTCCCTAAAGACGAGCGGATTCCCCTTAAGGACGCTCGGATTCCTCCTAGTCTACCCGGATTCAGTTCCATCCGTGCACTTGCATATCCCGTGTCATTTTCATTCTTCAAGTCCCATGTTCTTCATTGTAGGGCCACTACTAAGGCATGAATAGCCAAGGCAATTGCTATCCCCACACTAAGCTAAAGCACTACACATCAATTAAATCATTAGTCCCTCCCTCACTTCTCTCAAAAATGATAATTATTTTGATCAAAGCATAAAATTCCAAAAATGACAAAAAAAAATACAATGTAGGAATTAAAATGCGAGTTAGGGAGTTAGAAATATTTACAAATGGTGCTTTAGGGAGGACTCCACCAAACTCTCATCCTTAGTGAGATGTCATGGGGGCATGTCCAAGCTGCTGTTGATGTTTCTCAACACCTTGAAAAAGTAGTCAAAAGCTTGTTCATTATCATGATAAAGATCTTCAATAGATCTTTGCACTTGTTATCCTTCATGTTGGTCTTTATCGATAGCATTGCCAATGTAGGGATTGAAAATCCCTTCAAACTCATCGTCCCAAAGACCACAAACTTGATCTACTTGGTCACTAAAGATATCTTGATTTGATAGAGACAACTCTCCCACTTCCTTGTCTTGGCCAATGAGGCCATCCTCTTCGTTGCTTGACTTTGGTGAGCTTTTCAAGCTCTCTTTGTTACAATTCACTTGCTCTTTGAATGGAGCATCATCAACTTTCTTCTTCCATTGGAATTCCGACATCTTTCCTATCATCCTTCCGGCTATAATGATCAACCATAAAACATGGTTCATGCAAACGGGGAGCTCTTATGGTCTTGTCAAGATTGAAAGTTATGCTTTCATCTCCCACTTCTAGAGTGAGCTCTCCATGCTACACATTAATCACCGTACCCGCGGTGTGCAAGAAAGGTCTTCCTAGAATGATCGGAATATTGGAGTCTTCTTCCATGTCAACAGTGACAAAGTCCACCGGGATGAAAAATTTCCCAACTCTTACGGGAACATTTTCCCATATCCCTAATGGTGTCTTCGTCGATCTATCGGCCATTTGGAGTGTGATATTGGTGCATTTAAGCTCTCCCATCCATAACCTTTTACTCACCGAGTACGGCATAACAATCACACTAGCCCCTAGATCCCTTAAGGCTTTGTTGATCGTGGTGGCGCCAATGGTACACGGTATTGAGAAGCTTCCCCGATCTTTGAGTTTTGGAGGTGAACTCCCTTGAAGTATTGCACTACTCACCTTAGTGAAGGTGATAGTCTCAAGCTTCCGGATCGACTTCTTCTTTGTAAGGATGTCTTTCATGTATTTTGCATGGGCCGGCACGTGATTGATTAATTCCGTGAAAGGAATCGAGACTTCTAAATTCTTCACAATCTCCATAAACTTTCCAAGTTGGTCATCAGATTTGGGCTTGGCTTGACGACTCAGAAAAGGAAGTTTAATCACAATGGGCTCCTTCTCCTTGGCCTTGTCTTCATTTTTCTTTGAAACTTCTTCTTTTGATGGTTCTCCATCCTTGGAGTTTTGCACAATTTCTTCTTTGTCACTAGCTTCCACAACTTCATCCTCAACTTGCTCCTTTGGTTCTTCATATCTTGTACCACTTCTTAAGTGAATGGCATTAACCGTTTCATGTCTTGGGGGATTACTTTGAGGTGGTAATTGTCCCTTTTCTCTTTGTGAGTTTGAAGATGCAAGTTGAGTCAATTGGGTTTCCAACATTTTGGTGTGGGCTAGGATGTTGTTGATGGTGATTTCCTTTGCTTGACTATCCTTTTGCATTTGAGTGAAAAATTCGTGTTGATTCTTTTGCATTTGGAGGACCGCTTTTTGAACATCAAAACCTTGGTCATTTTGTTGATTGTATGGAGTTTGATTTTGGTAACCTTGGTTTTGGTTGTAAAAGGGTCTTTGATTTTGGTTTCTCATGGGAGGTGGGGTGTATGTTGGTTGAGGGTTTTGAACATTTTGGCTTTTGTATGAGAGATTTGGGTGAAATTTGGTGTTCTTATTGTAATAGTTGGAATAAGGGGTACCACTCTTGTATGCTTGAAAAGCATTCACTTGTTCATTTGTTCCCCTACATTCACTTTGGTCATGTCCCAAAGTTCCACAATTCTCACATATCCCACTTGGGATTGATGAAGATGCCGTCATGGCATTAACATGATACTTTTGTGATTTTGAGGCTTCTTCAAGTCTAGGCATAGCTTTTTCAAACTTTAAATTGATGGTATCAATGTGAGCACTAAGTTGAGCACCTAATTGAGTAATGGAGTCCACTTCATGCTTTCCTCCTCTAGTAGCCTTACTAGGTCTACTATATTGTGAGTTATGGACCGCCATTTCCTCAATTTTGTTCCAAGTTTGATTGTCATCAACTTCGGTGAACATTCCATTTGATCCCATGTTGAGAATGTTCCTTGAGTCTTCATAAAGACCGTTCCAAAATTGCTGTACCAAGAACCACTCGCTAAGTCCATGGTGAGGACATGAGCGGCAAATTCCTTTGAATCGCTCCCAAGCTTCATACAAAGATTCTTCATCTTTTTGCTTAAAGACCGTAATTTGAGCTCTTAGCATGTTAGTATTTTCCGATGGATAGAACTTTTTGTAGAAAGCTAGAGCCAATTTCTTCCAAGAATCAATTCCGAGAGTAGCCTTATCAAGGCCTTTCAACCATTGTTTCGCGGTGCCAATTAGAGAAAAAGGAAATAAGACCCATCGAATTTGGTCTTGAGTTACACTGGTTTGAGCTATCGCATCACAATAGTCGCAAAAAGTCTCTATATGAGAGTGAGGATCTTCACTAGGCATCCCCCCAAATTGGCTTCTTTTGACTAATTGGATAAATGCGGATTTGGAAATGAAATTTCCAGTAAAGTGTTCTGGTGTGGGAGTACCATTGGGTAGGTTCTCCTCGGCTGGTACGGAATGTGAAGAAAACTTAGGCATTGTGGGTTGACTTGGTGTAGGATTTTGTGTTGGGTTCTCCTCACCTTCTCTTGCAAAAGGGTTGATGAACTCAATAGTATTTGGTTGAATATCTACAACCTCACCAATATCTCTCAAAGTACTCCTAGAAAGTCTTCTATTGGTTGTCAAAGTCCTTTCAATTTCGTGACCAAAGGGTAACAAGTTACCTTGTGATCTTTTAGACATGCAAAATATCAAACAACTCGAAAACAATTAGAACAAACGTTGAGGGGTTTTACTTCCCCAAGGCAAATAAAGACACAACTAATAACAATATAAGGAAATCTAAATCAAGTTAACACCGTCCCCGGCAACGGCGCCATTTTTGGTCGGACTCTCGAGGAGGTTTAGTTTTCGGTACTTGTCGTTAGGAGCACCTAGACCAAAACACAATTTATAACTTCACAAACAACTCTACAATAAGTTAAGAGGCAAGTAAAGGTTGGATCCCAAGGGACGGGAATTGAGATGAAATTTTCTATTGCAACTAGTGGTGTCTAATGGTGTCACAATTTGGAGGTTTGAAGTAGAAGATCACTAAACTAAATAGCAATAAAAGTAAACAAGCAAGATGAATTGAAAGGGATGTAAAAAATTGATAAAATTCACTAGGGTGTCATGGGGTCATAGGGGATTCATGGGAATTGATCATACAAACATATTCTCAAATTATAAGCAAGCAATTATTGTTGTGATGGATCGAGTTGGTTTATATCTTACAATCCTAGGAAAGTTTGGGTCCCGGAGCCGAAACGATTAGATTGTACAACACCTACAAGTCGACTTAATCTTCCCTACTCAACTATATGCATGGTCTAATGAGACTCGAGTTGGTTTATGTCTTACAAGTCTCATTGAAAAGATAGGTGATGGGTAAAAAATGCAAGGATTCATAGGCTCGCATTTCATCAAACATAACATGTGCATAAGTTGAGATCACAACATGCAAGCAAATAAACTATGAAAACATATTAATTTAAGCATAAATCATCCCCCATGTTGGTTTCCCCTAATTATCCATTTACCCTAGCTAAGGAAACTACTCACTCATTATCATGTTGAACATGCTAGCAAGGTTGTCAATCATACCAACAAAGTAAAACATGATGAATAAATGAAAGTGATTAACAATAATTAAAAAGGGATTAAGAGAATTATACCTACTAATGATTCCAATAATAAAGCAAAGAATAATAGAAGTACTTGATGATAGATTGGAAGGTTGTCAATCTCTCAATAATAACCCAAATAGTCTTCAATTACCCAAAACAAACGATGAACAAGAGAGAGATTAAGGAAATGAAACTTGTATTAAAACTTGATTAAATGTTGATGACAAGATTAAAGAGAGATTTGATTGATATTAACTACACTAAAGATTGCTAAGAAGAACATGCTCTTCTAATTAGACTAGTGGGGTATTTTTAGTGGGGATTAGTTACATAAATTAGGGTTTACTAAGGGCTTAAATGACGATTAAGTCCTTGAGGAATCGCCGGTCTCTAGGGAGACTCGGGTCTCCTTTTCGCCGGTCTTAGAAAAATATGTGCATCCTTCCTTGATGCTTGTAGAAGACGAAAAGGCTGAAAGGGAATCCGGGCGTCCAGGGCACGGGACAGGCGGATTTGGGTGATTCTGGATGGGCGTTCATAGGGGGAAGACGGGCGGATTCTGGGTGTTTTGGACGGGCGTCCATAGGGGGAAGACGCTCGGATTGTGGGTGCTGGACGGGCGTCTTGTGGACAATCCGCTCGGATTGTCTTACAGCTTCTTTCCTTCTTATTTTCTTCCATTTTCTTCATAAAATCCTTGGGGATTTCCTCGGGGATGCAAGGATCTTTTCTCATCATTGCCCATCTACTATAGTATCTACAAAGGCCTTCTAATCTTGTCTTCTCTTTGATGCTTGGTCATTGAATTCAATCAATTTAGCCTCATTTTGCCATGAAAATGCAAGGTTTGCACTCCTTTCCTACCAAGGACACAAAACCTCAAAGAATATGCAAAACAAAGGACTAAAGACAATAAATGACCCAAATATGCACTAAAAAGCATGGGAACAAGGCTAATTTTGGGACTAAATATGCTCTAATTATGGTCAAATCAATGTTTCTACTCTCTCTAGGCAAATACCGCAACCAAACCCCTCTGCTACAAATGGGGAGATCGCCGAACTGAAATCCTTAGTTTTGAACTTAACACAACAGTTTGGGGAGAAATGCAACAAGTATGATACCGCCAATGTGGAGTTAAGAGAACAAGTCGTGCAGTTAAAACTGGTGAAAAATCAAGCTAGCCATCCACCGACGTGCAACCCAGTCAATGCCATAAATCTCCGGAGTGGCCTTACTTATGAGGGGCCAAAAGTTTTAGAAGACGGGGTTGTGACAGCTGATGATACCCCGGATGACGATTTGGAAGAGTTCACAGACGATATCCCTGCTGCATATTGTCCAGGCACTCGATCGAGTGAAATTTTACCTCGATCGAGTGAAATTATCCATCAAGATGGTCGATCTAGAATAAATACTACTCGATCGAGAGGTACAGAATTAGAAGAACTCGATCGACCAATAAATTCCTCTCGATTGAACGTTCTGACAGAAGAAGTCACTCGATCGAGTGAAAATTGTACTCGATCGAGTGAAACAGAATTAGAAGAGCTCGATCGAGTTACTCAAACATCTCGATCGAGTAAATCCCAAGACAAAACCACTCGATCGAGTGCCAGAACTAGCGGAGACCCTATTTTTACTTCTAATTCCGCTACCGTGTCATCTTCCCCTGCTGTGAAGACGTCACACAATGATAAAGGTAAAGAGAAAGTCACGGGTCCACTCATTACTACCAGAGTACCCTTTCCAGGACGTCTGAAGGACGCAAAGGTTGTGCGACAGTACGGTAAGTTTGTGGACGTTGTCAAGAACCTCAAGATAACTGCCCCTTTTATCGATCTTATTACCCAGGTACCTACTTACGCTAAATTCATGAAAGATATTGTTACGCGTAAGAGAGAGCTAAGTGAATTTGAGACCATTTCTTTTTTGAAAGAGTCTAGTAATTTAATTTTAAATAAGGCTCTACCTAAAATGAAGGACCCGGGTAGTTTCTCTATTACCTGTGTTATAGGCAATGAAATAATTGATAAGGCTCTTTGTGATTTAGGAGCCAGCGTCAGTGTCATGCCCATATCTATCTGCAAGAAATTAAATATGGTTCACCTTAAATTGACTAACATTACCCTACAGATGGCTGATAGATCTGTTAGGCGACCCTTGAATGTCTTAGAGGACGTGCCTGTGAAAATAGGCAAGTTCTTTATACTAGTAGATTTTATTGTTTTAGACATAGCTGAGGACACCCGGACCCCAATTATATTAGGAGAACCGTTCCTTTGTACAGCGGGGGCCATTATCGATGTCAAACAAGGGCGTTTGACTCTTGCAGTAGGTGATGACGCGATTAATTTCAGTCTGCCTAGCACTTTGGCTCGGCCAATGATAGAGGACACATGTTATGCTGTTGATATTGTTGACGAGTCTATTTATGATTTCTGGGTAGGTTCTTTTATAAAGGACCCACTAGAGGCTCTTATGATTTTGGATGAGTGTGCAGATAACCCAGATGACAATGACGCTGTGTTGGATTTGCTTAAAGATGATTTATATGAGCGTGAACTCACCGAAACTGAGGGAGAGCAAGTAAAACAGATGATCAGTACCCTTTGCTCCATTGAGGTAAAGGTACCTGAGCGTAAGCCTCTTCCCTCTCATCTAAAATATGTTTTCTTAGACGATACTGAGCAATATCCAGTCATTGTTAGTGCTAAGCTTGATAATGATCAGCTGACTGCTTTGTTAGCTGTGCTTAAGAAAAACAGGAAAGCTTTGGGTTATTCCTTGGACGATATCAAGGGGATTAGTCCCGATATTTGCATGCACATGATAGAGCTGGAGGAAGATCACAAGCCTTGCAGACAGGGTTAGCGCCGGCTGAACCAAAAGATGCAAGATGTTATGATGGCTGAGGTAATGAAGCTGCTTGATGCAGGTATTATCTATTCTGTTGGTCATTCTAAATGGGTGAGTCTAGTTCAGGTAGTCCCTAAGAAAGGAGGGACTAACGTGGTTAGAAATGACAAAAATGAGTTAATACCTACTAGAGTAGTGACTGGTTGGCGGATGTGCATAGACTACAGACAGCTCAATGCCGCCACCAAGAAAGATCACTTTCCTCTTCCGTTTATTGATCAGATGGTAGAAAGGTTAGCTTCTCATAAGTTTTTCTGCTATTTAGACGCGTATTCAGGGTTCTTTCAGATCCCTATTCACCCGAATGATCAAGCGAAGACTACTTTTACTTGTCTTCAGGGCGTTTTTCCTTATCGCAGGATGCCTTTTGGTTTATGTAATGCCCCAGCTACCTTTCAAAGGTGCATGATGGGGATATTTTCAGAGTATATTGAGTCTATTATGGAAGTTTTCATGGACGATTTTTTTGTTTATGGAAGTGATTTTTCTAACTGTCTGTCTAAACTTGATAAAGTGTTGCAGCGCTGCATTGAGGTTAACCTTGTGCTTAACTGGGAGAAGTGCCATTTCATGCTCAACGAGGGAGTTGTCTTAGGGCACTTAGTTTCTGATAGGGGAATAGAAGTTGATAAAGCAAAAGTGGAAGTGATTCAGCAATTACCTCCTCCTGTTAGTGTTAAAGGAGTGAGGAGTTTCCTTGGTCACGCCGCCTTTTATCGCCGGTTTATTAAGGATTTTTCAAAAATTGCTAAACCACTTACATAGCTGCTACTTAAGGATGCCCCTTTTGTATTTACTGATGAATGTCTTTCTACTTTTAACACGTTAAAGCAGGCTTTGGTATCTGCGCCGATCATACAGCCTCCCGACTGGGATTTGCCGTTCGAGATAATGTGTGATGCCAGTGATTATGCACTAGGAGCGGTGCTAGGCCAAAGGAAGGTCAAAGCTTTAAATGCAATTTACTATGCGAGCCGAACTCTGCTTGAGGCTCAAGTGAAGTACACCACCACTGAAAAAGAGCTGTTAGCTGTAGTTTATGCCTTAGAGAAATTTTGTTCTTATTTGATTGTTTCAGAAGTTACAGTTTTTACTGACCATGCAGCTTTGAGGCATCTCCTTGCTAAGAAGGAGGTTAAACTACGGCTATTGAGATGAATACTCCTTCTCCAGGAGTTTGATTTGCAAATAAAAGATAAGAAAGGAGCTGAGAACGTTGTAGCTGATCATCTGTCGCGACTCTCATGGCAAGAGGGAGAAGATTCTTTACCTATTGATGAGTCTTTTCCTGATGATTCTTTATTTGCCGTATTGTCTTTATTGTTAACCAAGATCCTTTGTATGCAGATATAGCTAATTACGTTGTCAGTGGCAAGCTGCCGCCTGACCTTTCTCATCAGCAGAGGAAGCGCTTTCTGTATAACGCTAAGCAGTATTTCTAATATGATCCTTATTTGTTTAAGGAATATGTAGACGGTCTCTACAGACGGTGTATTCTGCAGTAGGAGACCAAAGTATTCCTGGAAGCCTGTCACTCATCCTTCTATGGTGGTCACCACGGTCCGCACACCGTGGCTAAGGTACTTTAGTCTGGTTTTTACTGGCCTTCTTTGTTTGCTGATGCAAAGTCTTTTGTTTTAGCTTGTGATGCCTGCCAACGATCAGGGAATATTTCAAAGAAACATGAGATGCCACAAAATGGTATTTTAGAGGTCGAGGTTTTCGATGTCTGGGGCATTGATTTCCAAGGACCGTTCCCATCTAATAAAGGTAACAGGTATATTTTAGTAGATGTCGATTATGTGTCGAAGTGGGTTGAGGCAATTGCCTCACCTCATTGTGATGCCAGGACTGTGATAAAAATGTTAAAAAAGGTTATATTTCCCCGATTTGGTGTCCCTAGGGTCGTATTATTGATGGGGGAATGCACTTTAAAGAAAAAAAACTAACTTCCATTCTGTCTAAGGTTGGTGTTCAACACCGGCGTGGTTTAGGTTATCATCCCCAAACTATTGGTCAGGTTGAGGTCTCTAATCGCGAGATTAAAGAGATCTTGTCTAAGGTAGTTTCTAAATCATGGAAGGACTGGAGTCTTAAATTGGAAGACACATTATGGGCTTACAGAACTGCCTTTAAGACAACGATTGGTGCATCACCTTATCGATTAGTTTATGGGAAATCGTGTTATTTACCTGTTGAGTTGGAATGCAAGGCTTGGTGGGCAATTCGTGAACTTAACTTTGATCCTAAGTTGTGTGGTCAGAATCGTCTTTTGCAGCTAGATGAATTGGAGGAGTTTAAGCTCAACGCATATGATACCTCGCGCATTTACAAGGAAAAGACGAAGAGATGGCATGACAAAAGAATTTTACCTCGAAAATTTCATGTCGGGCAGAAGGTGTTGCTGTTTAACGCCCGACTGCGATTGTTTCCTGGCAAGCTGAAGTCCAGGTGGAGTGGTCCATATACGGTGACAGCTGTTACTAAATTTAGATCCGTTGAGCTAGAAGGTCCCGAGGGAAATCGGTTAAAGGTGAATGGGCAATATGTGAAGCGTTATCACGAAGCAAATGAAGCAGACAATCCTGTTGAAGTCTTGTACTTCGACGAGCTTGACGCACCAGTAAATTGATGCCAGAAAGGTCGTGCGGGACCTCTTAAACCTGCGCTTTCCGGGAGGCAACCCGGACTGTCTTATTGTATTTTTGTTGAACTATTTCTTTTCCTTTAGCCTTTTGTTGAACTTTAAACGCTGAACTATGTGTCTTTTGTATTTCCTCTCCTCCTTATTCCTGTTCTGCAGGTGCAGCTACTCGATCGAATAGTTTTTCTACTCGATCGAGCTTATTTGCCTTGCTAACCACTCGATCAAGTAACTGCTATACTCGTTCGATAAGCTGCAGATTCACGATCACTCGATCGAGTTGTTACAAGTCGCTCGATCGAGCATTTTTTATACGAAACCACTTGATCAAGCTGTCCTAAGTCACTCGATCGAACCATTCCGTCTTCCAGCTGCTAGTTTTCATCTGTTGAGCTGCTGTGTGACTACCTATGACCTCCCATGCGCATGGTCGGTTTAGGGAGGTCCCTCTTCATGATGTCTTGTAAGTATTCCGACTCCAGTTATCCTTTTCTCCTTAGTTTGCATTTCTTCCCCTATTTTTGGTACAATGAGGGCATTGTACGGTTTGGTTTCGGGAGGTATGCATCCATATCTATGTCTGCATGTTTTCTTGCATTTTCAGTTTGCACGTTTACTTATTTCCGCTTGCATTGTCATTTTTAAATTCAAAAAAAAAAAAATTCAAAAAATCACATAAAATTAAAAAATTTGCACGTTTAATGTGAGTCGGAACGTTTGAACTTTGACGCTACATTAAATCCTTACCTCTGCCCTGCATATTCTTGACATATTGTTGGCATGATAATGTGCATAATATGCAAGTTTTTATTTCTCTCTTATCTGAACAAATAGACCTGACTCATATATTAGCAAGTTACTTTACATTCTGAGGTTAGAGCTTTATAAACTGGTGACATTCATGACCGGTTTCGTTTAGGATGTGAGTAGTACTCTCTGTAAGGCGTGTAACATCAATTTGCATAAGCATGAGTCTAGTCTTCTTAATACATGTATGCATTCGGTCTGTGGATGGTGACACATGTTAGGAGAGGCAGTTCCCTTTTATTTCATTCTACCCATGAGCTTCACATAGCCAAATTTCCTTTTTGTCCTATTAGCTACATTCTATAATTTTGCCTACCCTAGCCGAGCTAGTGATGAGTAGCTGTTTGGAATGCTTTATTGCAGTTTGGTTATATATCTGATTTCAGAAGTCGGTGGAAGAGTTGGAAGGAATGAAAAGAAAAATGTTGTGAAAAAAAAAATATAAAGAAAAAGAATTGAAAAAGAAAAATGAACAAAAAAAGAGGAAGAAAATTCATATGCGGAAAAAATAGAAAATTGTATAGATGATTTTTACTCCCATGTCTTATTTATATCTTTTGGGGAGTTGACAAGTTTATGGAGTATCGTGAGTTGAGTCCATCGAATTTGCACCGTTCTGTATTATTATATTGAGTATGAAGTTGGGATGCAGTTTCATAATTTGGATCCGTGTTGCTAGTTTGGCTATTAACTCCACATTTCCAAATTCATCTTAGCCCCTTCTTACCCATTACCTTACTTACCCAAATGTAAGTCCTCGGCATGTGTCTTGGTCATTAGTTTGGTTGGAATGTGTATGTACGGTTGTAGAGACTTTATTCATGTTAACTGCATGCATGTTCTTATAGGTCGATTTCGGCGAGTGTCTTTACTTATTTCTATCTTTCACTCATATACTCACCCCTTGACTATATTTGAGTGATGAGCGACCCGTGAGAGTCCGATATCTCTGAGTCTTGTAAGGTCGACGGTTCAGTAAGTTTGAAACATTGATTTAATTCGTTTACACTGATCACTTGCCACTTTGTTAGTTGTTGCATTAAACTGGTTTTGGCGGATGCGTTGGTCCCGTTCCACTGTGTATTCTTAGTTGCATTCATCATTTGCTTGGGGACAAGAAAAGGTTTGGTTTGGGGAGATTTGATGCGTGTGTTTTATATAAGGTTTTTACCTCATTTTTACACGCATTTCTGCACTATTTTATGTAGCATCTAGCTACAAATACTCCCGAATAGTCTACTTTGGTTTGTCTTGTGTAAATTGCAGGTACGGACCGGAAAGAAGATAAATCGAGCCCACACTCGCCCCATTTGCATACATTTATGGAGAATAAGGAATCGGATCTTGGAACCTATCACGTTGAGGATGCGTGAGCTGATTTCGGAAGGTGTCGAAGTGCCTTATGTGCTAAAATAGCTCGATCGACCACTTTTCTAGTCGATCGAATGCTTTATACCATGAATATCACTCGATCGAGT
Source organism: Silene latifolia (assembly GCF_048544455.1). NCBI lineage: Eukaryota > Viridiplantae > Streptophyta > Magnoliopsida > Caryophyllales > Caryophyllaceae > Silene > Silene latifolia. The sequence goes on along the minus strand of NC_133538.1, from coordinate 484,024,693 downwards.
AGTTCTCATACTCGATCGATAAGGCCATTAAAGGGAGTTACTCGATCGAACAGTTCTTTCACTCGATCGAGTGGAATTTCAGCAAATTGCTCGATCGAGTAGTTTATTTCTACTCGATCGAGAGGTTTCATCATTTAGTTATGTTTTTCCGCCTATTTTCGTATGTTCTTTTGTAATTAGGCTTTTGGATTAGGTTTAGGGGGGATTTCGTGTGCAACTTTAAAGAGTAGACTGCGTAACACTTCTCAACTTCATCTTTCTCACTTCCTCTTTTTCATGACTTCTTCTCTTCCTTTTACTCTTGGCTACTCTTTTCTACCCGGATTTGGAACTTGTAATCGGTATTATTATTCCTTTTTATTTCTTAATCGTAATTGCTATTTTAATTCTTTCCTTCTATTATTGCTTTTCATTATTACTTTATTCAATCTCTATTAGCATTATTGTCATGTTTAATTCCGATTATCTATGCATTGTTGTTGTTGATTCAATAATGGTACCTAGCTAATTCCCCTTTGCTAAGACTAGGGAATCCATGATTATGAAGGAATAGTGGTTGATTTATTAGGTTTAATGCTTGTGTAGTCTTTGTTGTTAATCGCTACAATTAATTGTCACTGTCTATTTGAGTCGACGCAATTAGGCATTTAATCATAGTAAACCTTGACCTGGACCGGAAGGTCGGAAAGGGTGAGACTTGTAGCGAACATTAGGGCAACATAGTGAGGGCGGAAGCTAAGCTATTTGTGCTCACTACTACAAATGAGCACTTGGGCCACGGCTAAATACGTGGCGCAAGCACTAAATTTCCGTGGCTAAATCATTTTGCCACGGGAATACTTTCCGTAGCGCAAGTGGCCGTGGCAAAGGGATAGCCACGGGAAAAACAAGAACGTGGCTATTATTGAATTTTTGGCCACGGATTCTCTCGTGGCTAATAACTCCCGTGGCCAAAGAAATTTCCCGTGGCGAAAAAATAATTCACGTGGCAAATAATATATATGAAAATTAAATAAATAAAACGTAAAATAATTTATTTATTTTTCACAATGGGTATTTTATCATATACGGAACCGTGACAATCTAGGTAATTGTTTCGCTAGTTAACTTGATTCATTTGAACGTTATTTCGTTTCACGAGTCATGCATTTGTGAGCATCGGAGAGGCTTCCCAGGAGGTAACCCATCCCAACACTACTCTCACCTGAGCACGCTTAACCGTAGAGTTATTTTGATGTGCCACCGAAATTAAATGTTACCTTTGTTTATATAATTAGAACTTTGAATCCTTTTAAGTTTATTTTTTTTCTTTCAAATCTTACCTTTAGTATTATTTAATTACATAAATGTTACATGTTTTACAATTTTTGCGGGAAAAACATTATTTTGGTCGAAACAATTAAATTTTCGACATTAACCTCTTGATTAATGATTTTGACATCATTTTTTTTGCCCAAGTTAGTAAACCATTTTCTCCAAAAAGTAAAATTAATTGTGTTTTCCTAACATTTTTTTATTTCTTTTGTTTATCGACATACTTATTTTCATTTCCCATGTACTCATTTTTTCGCATATTTTTCTTCGCAAATTCTATTGTATAACCGTTGTACCTGCGATATGAAAAATGAGACCATTTTTTGGTAAAATAATGACTGCTTTTTATAATTAAAGGTCTTTTTTCCCCAAAGTGATCACTATTAACCAAAAAATAGTCACTTTTTTACCCAAAAACCACGAAAAAGATTATTGTACAAAAGAATCGCTTATTTTCCTAAAGTGATTTCTCTTTGTTATGATTTATTGTTTCTTTTCTAAAATTTTCACATTATTTGCACATGTGACATTAAATTATTATAATTTATATATTTTATCGTGTGATGCGCTCATTTTCAATGAAAAAAATTTCCCAATTTTTTTCTCAAAGAAGTTAAATTTTACGTAAATTTTTCACTTCACCCTCGAATTTTGACAGATTACATATGGTACCCTTTTTTTAAAGTTTTTACATATGGTACCCCTATATTTACGTTTTTCAGTCTCAGAATACCTTTTGACAAACTTCCGTCATAACGCCGCTACTCATATGCCTTGTGACGCCTTTTTTTTGTTATCTAATATAGGGCTGAGCATCGGTCCAAGACCGGACCGGACCAAACCGGACCGGACCGAAGACCGAAAATAAAATTTTTGTGGACCGAAGACCGGAGCTAAAACTTTCGGTCTTGGACCGCACCAAACCCGAAATATTCGGTCTGGTCCGGTCTTAGACCGAAATGGACCTAGAACTAATTCTTTCACTATTTCGTGTATGATAATTACATTTAAGTTTCACTAAATTAAGTGTCGATGAATAATTAGACGATTGTTTTCGAGAAAAAAATACTCAATATTAATTTATAATGTCTTGTGAAGATAAAATGGTAATTTAGTTTATAATATTCTAATGATTGTCTTTAGAAACATAAAATTCGGTCCATTTGGTCCGGACCTAAAATATCCGGGTTTGGTCCGGACCAGACCGAAGACCGAAAACTCAAAAAATGAGGACCGAGGACCGGACCTAAAAAATTCGGTCCGGGTTTGGTCCAGACCAAATGGTCCGGTCCGGTCCATTTTTCCGGTCCGGACCTAAACTTGCTCACCCCTATCTAATACACTATCAATTCATCATCTAATAATACCTAAATCCTTATTTTGTCTAATAAACTAACATTTATTACCTAAATAATATAACAATAACAACATAACATACACAATTACTCATCAAATTACTTATAGGAGCAACGACGTTATGACAAAATTTCCCCAAAGAATATTCTGGGAATGAAAAAGGTAAACACAAGGGCAACATATGTAGAAACTTAAAATAAGGGGTACCATGCGTAATCTGGCAAAGTTCGAGGGTACCATGGGAAATTTCCGTAAATTTTATATCAAATTCAAATTTTTCTATAAATATCCTACGAATAAAGTTGGAAATAAAATTTTGAATGAAATAGTTTAACAATATATTAATTTTGGATTTTCAAAGATAGATGGTAAATAATCTTTTTATTCAATTTGATATGCTATATCTTTAAATGTGATACGATCATTTAAGATTGTTCTTCAAGATTATAAAGTTTAATTTAAAAAAGTAAAAGAAATTCATGACTTTAATAAACATAGTATATATTAAAACAATTTTTTTAAATTATTAATATTTTGAAAAACCTACAAAACATAAATGTGATCTGTAAAAAATCAAAAAATTAGACGATAAACTTTTCTTTGCTTGCATATAAGTTTATAAAATTTTAAAATTTCTTATTAAAGTAAATAAAACAATAAAAAAATATTAATTAAATTAATCAAAGTGTTTCTAAATTTTTAAATTCAAATTTATTTTCATATTATTATATTTGATTAAATTTCATTCAGATTTAAGTCGGAAAAGATACTCGCCACGGGTGTTTGTTTGTTCGTGGCTAAAAAAATATTTGCCACGGAACAATTCGTGACTAAATAAAATTTCACCACGGGTGTGACATAGGCCGTGGCTAAATGATTATTTACCATGGGTGTAGCCTAATTCGTGGCGGAAGTGACTTTTTGCCACGGGAAAAGTTATCCCGTGACATAAATTTTTTTCCAAAATAATGAATAAGTTTTTCCCGTGGCTAAGCAAAATTTAGCCACGAATTATGAGTTCTCGTGGCATAATTCGTGGCGCAAGTGATGATTTGTTGTAGTGGCTTTAGGGCGAATTGAGACCAGAAGGAGATATTCACTGCCCCATAGACTATACTTGCATTGACCTGAGACCTAGATTACTTGACTGAATGATCGTGGTGAACCGACTGTCTTAGTTGCTTTCTCCTTATTTGCTTAATCTTCATTCTCTTACCTTTTTCTCTTCCTTTACCTCTCTTAGTTTAGAAATCAAATTCAAAACCCCAAATTGGCTACCGTGACGAACTTAGACAAAACTGACAATTTCCCATCTCCCTGTGGAGATCGACCGGACTTCCCTAGCTATATTAGTTAGAGCCAGTTGGTTACTTTTGATAGGTATACGACTAGCCTGTCAGCGGGGAGGGGACGACCCTTCTTCTTGTCTAGGCAAGAAGGGGAATTCCGCAATCCTACAGTGTTTCTAACACCATAAGGAGCCTGCTCTTGACGAAAGCATTTTAACGATTAAGGACAAAGGTACCCTAGCTTAACACAACTTGGAGGTGATTTATTGGTATCCTCCTAGGCCTAGTACTTTGAAGAAACCGTATCTATGATTTAGTGTGTACCGTTAGATTGTTTCCCTTTTAGATAATTTCCGCCACCTAGATGAAGAAAATGGCTATTTATTTGTGTAGATCCATCCATTGCTTGCTTTTGTGTGCTTAATGATTGGAGGTATCGCCATTTTGGCAAGCCCCACCTTGCCTTCCAAGAAGGCATCCTACCTCATGGTTGTGTTGTTGTAAGTTGAAGGGGCGGAGTGAGACCAGCTAATTGTCTCATATCGGCTATATTAGTAGTTTAGTTTAAATAAAGGTCCTAGTTTTAGTCATCTCTTTACTCGGGATGAGCAAAGGTTCGGTTTGGTGATGTTTGATGTGGCTTATATTTGAGCACATTTAGTCCCCCAATTAACCTCGTTCCTATGCTTTATAGCACATATTTGGGTCATTTACTATCTTTAGTTTCCCATTTTGCATATTCTTTGAGGTTTTGTCTCCTTGGTAGGAAAGGATTCCTAATCTTGTATTTATGTGGCAAAATGGAGCTAAATGGATCGCATCTAATGACCAAGTATCAAAGAGAAGACCGAAACTAGAGGCCTAAGTAGATAAATAAAGTCAAATGGGCAATGATGAAAAGATCCTTGCATCCCCAACATGATCCTCGCGGATTGTTAAGGAGCTAAACAAGAGAATCACTTTGCCTAAGGATCCGAGCGGCCCGAGCATGTTCCGAGCGTGCCAGACTGCAAGGATCCGAGCGGCTTAATACCAGGACGAGCGGACTGTGCAGAAAGGATCCGAGCATCCCCTCCCTGATCCGAGCGGATCACAAGACAGAACAGCCCCTGCCTCAGCACGGGACGAGCGGATCGTGGCTGGACTAGCAACAAGGATCCGCGCATTTCCCTCGGGAGTAGCATTTCCTCAAGTTTTATTAGGGTATTAATAGTCATTTAAGCCCTTAGTAACCCTAATCCTTATACCTAATCTTTAGTATAAATACCCCTTTGTACTACCTAGATTATCATCCAATGTTATCATCTCTTAATCCAATTTTAATCACTCTTAATACTCTCTCAAATTAGTCTTAATTTAATTGAAATAATTTCACAATATTAATCACATCTTAATCTTTCATTAATTTCTCTATTGTTCTTCCTTTTATTTGGGTAATTAGAAGATTATTTGGGTTTATTTGGAGGATTGACAACCTTCCATCAATCATCAAGTACTTCTATTATTCTTTGCTTTATTATTTGGAATCATCTTCATAGGTATAATTCCTCTTTACCCTTGTTTAATTATTGTTAATTACATTCATTTATTCATCATGTTTTGCTTTGTTAGTATGATTGACAACCTTATTAGCATGCTAAACTTGATCATGAATGAGTAGTTCTTTAGCTAGGGTTAATGGAGAATTAGGGGAAACAAACATGGGGATTGATCTATTGGTCGGGACAAGAGTTGGTCGTCACACATCCAATCAAACACATTTATAATACTCAACAAACAACTAGTTAGTGGTAAGTCGAGGTCGATACATGGGACGGTGTGCTTTGGGTTCGAAGCCTATCTATCTCAATTTATGCTAGTGTCACAATTTGTTTGGGTTTGTATTTGTGTTCTAGACTAATGCAAGCAATAAAGTATAACAAGCAATGAAATGAAGGATGTAAACAAATGATTAAAAGTGTTAGGATATCATGGGTTCCTGGGGGATTCATGGGAGTTGATCATACAAACATGTTCACAAAGTTGCAAGCAATTAATGTTGTAGAGGAACCGAGTTGGTTTATGTCTTACGGTTCTTAGGACGAGTTGGGTCGTGGAGCCGAATCGATTAGATTGTACAACACTTACAAGTCGACTTACTTTCATCCTAATCACTTCTATGCATGGTCTAACAAGACTCAATTTGCTTTATATCTTACAAGTGAAGTTGAGTAGATAAGAGATGGTTGTAAATGCCAGGATTCATAGGCTTAGCATTTCATCAATCATAACATGTGCTTAGGTTGACATCACAACAAGCAAGAAAATTAATTATGAAAACATATTAGATTTAGAATGATTATTCCCATGTTTTTCTCCCTTAATTACCCACTAATCCTAGCTAAAGGACTACTCACTCTTTATCATGGGAAACATGTCATTAATGGTGCCAATCATTATATCAAGTAAAAACATGATAAAAGCTTAAGGAAATAAACAATAAAGAGTAAAGAGTAACGGAATTATACCAAATTTGAGATGATCAAAATAATAAAGCAAGAATAAAAGAAGAGAACTTGATTGATTGATGAAGGGTTGTCAATCATCCAATAATAACCCAATAATCTTCAATTACCCAAAAGTAATAAACTTGAACAATAATTAAGGAGAGATTAATGTGATATTTGTGGAAAGATTAAAGAGTAATCTAATCTAATCTAATCCTAATCTATTCTAAGAGGAATTTCTAATGAGGAAGCCCCCTTTGATTATCATCAAACGGGGTATATATAGTAGTGCCTCATGAGGTTGACTAAGGCTAAATTAGTAATTAACAATTCTAAGTTCTAAGTAGGGAAATGCAATTATTTTGGAGACATGAGCATCCTTGCTGAAGACGCCATGGTCCGCTCGTACACAAGGGTGGGACGCTCGGATTCTGGGCAGGGTAGATCGAGCGGCTGAAGGTCGGGACGCTCGGATTGTTGGGGCATAGGACGAGCGTCTTGAAGCTTTTGAACGCTCGGATTGCTGTTCAGAGTGCTTCATCTCGCATATTTCTTATTCTTGCAATGTTGGTCTTTAGTTCTTACCTCTTCTTCCACACTCGTTCAACCAAGATCGTCAATGTCCTTCCCAATAAGCTCAAGAGACGGGAATTTCCGCCTAATTGTCTCCTTTCCTACAAAACAAGCACAAGGCGATAGGAAAGCAAAATAGAAAGCATTTGACGGATAAAATGGCTATGGAATGTTATAAAAGTATGCAAAATGGGCTCAATTAGGGGACTAAATGTGCGCAAATATGAGTCACATCAAATATCCCCAAACCGAACCTTTACTCGTCCCGAGTAAAGAGGTGACAAAAACTAGACCTTTATTTAAACTATCCTAATAATATAACCGATATGAGACAATTAGCGGGTCTCACTTCGCCCCTTCAACTCACAACAAGACAACCATGAGGTAGGATTCCTTCTTGTAAGGCAAGGTGGGGTTTGCCAAAATGGCGACACATCCAAGCATCAAAGCACAAAATCAAGTAAAGGATGCATCTACAAAAAGAATAGCCACTTTCCTCATCTAAGTGGCGGAAATTATCTAAAGGGGAAGCAATTCAAGGATAAACACTCATTTATAGGTATGGTTTCTTTAAACTACTAAGCCTAGAAGGATACCAATAAATCACCTCCAAGTTGTGTCAAGCTAGGGTACCTTTGTCCTCAATCGTTAAATGCTTTCGTCAAGAATACTCCCTATGGTGTTAGAAACATTGGAGGATCGCGGAATTCCCCTTCTTGCCTAGACAAGAAAAAGGGTCATCCCCTTTCTACCATGCACAAAAATGGATACGATGGAAAAGGGATCAATAGTATTTGAGTTTCATATGGGAGCTTGCTTTTTGTTGTTTGTTTTCCCCCCCAATTTCTTGTGGCATTTGACCATTGAGAACACTTTATTTTTGCCATTTCTTTTGATGTTTGGCATTTCAACACTTGACAATTTTCAACTTTTGCATTTTATTTTGAACATTTTCAACGTCACCCCATTTGTGGGGAGGGTGCTTATATTTAAAGCTTTAGGAGTTTATTTGTGCTCCTCTTTTCATTTGCTGCATTTTGCAAACTTTTTTCACTTTTCATTTCATTTCTTGAACTAAAATTTTGAACAATTTTTGTGTCCATTCCCTTTTTTTTTATGACAAAATGTGGTAGAACATGAATGATGGATGGTTTCATGGTTTCAAGGGGCACCTTCGAATAAACGGTAGCCAAGAAGTTATCACACCACAAGGTACTCTTGACTAGGCCTTAATCCATGAGTCAAAGGATACTAGCATGACACATCCTAGGGTGTTTTACAAGTATTCTAACAAGCAAAGTCTTAAGAAGAAAAAGTATCTACAAGGGCCTTATATACACTTGTCAAGTTTCCCAAATAGACGGTTTCACAAAAAATTTCCTAACATGCAACTACATGCCATGATGCAACTAACATATATACATCCTAATGCATATGCTTCTACCAACTAGTATGCCAAATAATCTAAATGTAATCCTATAATCACATTTTTTATACCGCATCAATCAAAATAAAGCCACATAGTCATTAACATAAAGAGGAAAAGGGAGATTGGAAAGATCATACCATACGGTCTTCAATATCCTCATGTCTCGGATGTGACGTAGTCAATCAATGTGAAAAAGGATAAACAAACAAACAAGTATATACAATACTTCACTATAAAGGAAATGAACATGTTTTTGGATTTTTCAAATTTTTATGGGTTTTATGTTTATGAAACAAAAAAAAAATGTTTTTGTATTTTTCAAAAATTTTTAGTTTTTATGCATTTTTGGAATATAAAATCTCATTCCCCACTTTATTTTGGACATTGTCCTCAATGTACATGTAGGAGTAGGAATAAAAAGGAAATACATGTTTTTGGATTTTTGATTTTTTTGAAATAATGCACAAATGCACTGATATGATATAAATACATGCTCTAACTAAATGCAATTCTACATGACATATATAACAAATGAATGCATTCCAAACTATATTTTATGATGCATGATTTCTAGTAAACTATGGTAACCTATGATCAAACGTCCCCAAACTGATTTAAACACTATTTCTAGTGTAAAAAAGAATAGGATTCGTCATTAGTGACTATGCATGAATTATATTCTATATGCGACTATCTACATGAATCATGTGAGATATATTACAATACAACTATACTATATGAACTAACTAATGTAAATGCAATATGAAATATAATACAGATGCAAGTGAAGACTAGACTAAATGCAATGTACTATACAAAAAGGGAGAGGGAGAGAAGAGTATCATACAAATGGAGGTGGTGAGGTAGGCATCTATCACTCGTCATCATCATCCTGGTGGTAGCCATACCTACTAGAACTTCCTCCTTGGTCATACCCTCCTCCTTGACCAAAGTATCCTCCACCTTGACCATCAAAGTTCCCGGCTTGGTTCCCTTGATTAGGGAACAAAAGGTGTGGTTGAGCCCAAGATGGTCGAGGGCCATTAGGGTCGATATACCCTTGTTGTACCATTTGGTAGTATTGAGGATACAAGGCCAAGTATTTATCGACCCGCCCATCGTGTACTACAAGATCAACCTTCTTCATAAGATCCATCAAATCATTCATATCCGGAGCATCGGGGACTTGCGGTTGGAACGGCCTATGAGGATTAGGGTATGGTGGGATAGGCACATAGGACGGCGGGGCAATGGGCCTTACCGGTATCCCGCGAGGCTGTGGAGGATGGCGAGGTATTTCTTCTCTTTGAGGGAGGTTGGGGTGGATTTGGATGTCGAGAAGGTAGCTCGGCGTAGGTGAATACGGGCTCAACCTTGGATCGGTACCGGGTATATTCCACCCCAAAAGAATAATAGAGGAAACTTCTATTGTGAACCATTCTACACCCCCGCCTTGGGTGTAGGCACACCACCGGTGGTGGTTAAAGACGGCGTCCTCATAAATCAAAGTACTACCCTCAAAAGGTGCATAAGTCCCATGGGTGTTGAAGCCGGGACAAAGGTAGTTAGCCAAGATAGTAATTAGACCTCCCATCGCGAAGGTCTTAAGTTGGGAGTTCCCTTGAGAGAAATCGTAGAATCTCGTAAGCATCTCAAGGGGGGTATTGAAGTTGTATCGCCTTGTCCCCCAAACATTTAGATAAGACTCAAGGAATGTCAAATCGAGGAGAGTTCACCTATCTTGCTCATATCTCCCATTAATGGTGCCGGCCACGAAATGTTCGGTGATCCGTATCACCGGGTGTTGAATAGAAAAGGTGTAGCATTTGTTTTGGTGAATGAAATCCCTCTCGGCAATAGCCTTCCAAACTAGGTCCACATCAAAGTCGGAGGGTTTGTTGATGTTGCTTGTTGGTACAACAAGACCAAAAATATGAGCTAATTGGTCAAGTGATAGGCTATGGTCGAGGTTGCATAACCGGAACTCCATACCAATGTTGGTTTATGTGTTCGAAACAATGCGGAGGCTACTCAAAATTCCAAGGTAAGGCCAAGGTATGTCTCCTCATGGGCATGGAATAATTTCCCAATCCCCAAACCATCAAAGAACATTTCGGTTTGGTACCTTATACCTCATAGTTCTAACACCCTAGTGTCAATAAATTGAGTCGGTTCGTAATGCTTACCTAGCAAGTTGACGAACTTAGCGCGGTGGTCATCGGATGTGAAGAGTACCTCCGGAAAGTACTCAAGTTGCTCCACCCCTCCTCTTATCACGGGATGGAAGTTTCTTGGCGGCATCCTTTCTTGAAGGGATGAAGAAGATGAGCCCTTGCGTTTCTTGGTGGCGGCTTCAACGAGCTTCTTGGCTTTTCCCTTGAGATTCATCATTTTTGATTTGGGAAAGTTAGGGTTTGGTTGGTTTTTTTTGTGAAGAGAGTGTTTGGAGATGAAGATAAGTGGATTAGGTCTAGATAAGATGGGGAAATGAGGGATAGTGGGAGTGTTTTTATAAAAAAGTGGGGTGGGACGAGCGGCTGAGGGTCGGGCTCGGGCGGATTATTCGAGGTAAGTGCAGGAATCCGAGCGTCTTTATGGTCGAGACGAGCGTCTTCCTGCAGGTGGTGCGAGCGTCTTAGCAAAAATCCGCTCGGATTTCATTCCAGGGATTCTGCTTCAGCTGGGGTGGACAAAAGACGAGCGTACCGAGCTTGGGACGAACGGCTGAACTGAGACGAGCGTCTTCTTCATAATCCGCTTGGATTCAAGTCTAGTGCGAAATTTTTCTTCAGGTGTCCTACAGGACGAGCGTCCAACTGATAATACGGGCGTCTTTTTCTAGACGAGCATCTTGCGCCGTAATCCGCTCGGATTTCAGGTCAGCGCCAAACAGTACCCTGATGAAGGCTGAGGACGAGCGTCCCTCGTTGCTTTTCAAACTTTTCTTTCTTTTCTTTGCTAGATCGTACCCTTGCACCCTTTTGTCATTCCTCCTTATCTCTTTTCTGAAATTTTGCTCAGTAAAAAAAATGTAAGAAAACTCTCTCTCACTACTCTCATGCAAGAAATAAAAGTGGGAAAATGTACAATATTATACAAGGCAAAGGTTCGAGAAATATCTTACAAATGGTGGTTTGAGATAGGACTCCACCAAACTAGTTCACATTGTAAAATTTCTTTGTCCATAGAGCTCAAGACTCTTAGAAGAAGATCGAAAGCTTGTGAACAAGCTCCAAATAAGCATGAGTATGGTTTTCTTAACTTCAAGACGAAGCTTGGCCAAGGAAGTTTGTCATTCATTCTTGTTTTCTTCCTTTACTTGGCACTTGAATATTTGCGATTCTTCAAACCGATTAGCCCATGATTCTTGTTAGCGTAAGGTAGGAAGTATGGTTCATGGTTGTCCGAAGACTTCCACTCACTACCTTTTTCTTCAACTTTGGTGATGATGATAGCATTTGAATTTAGCAATCCTACATGAGTAGAAGGAGAATTCTCATGACCTTGATGATCGAGTTCTTTAGAAGTTGACATTGTGGATGCCAAATTTCCACAAGTAGCTTCATGTGCAAGTTTCTTTTTGAGCTTTTCCACCAAGTACCCCTTGTATGATGTCTTGACCTTTTGGAGGACATCCACCATATCATCGTCAATAATCATAGGTTCCATAGTGAGTGTGATGTAGTCTTCATTGGCAATAGGGAAGGGACATTATTCTTCATGATAAGATATCTCAAATTTCTCAAGAATAGGCTCCTCAAGGAGAGCAACCTCACAAACTTCCGCTTCCTTACCCCACGAGTTCTTGCGAAACACGATTTTATCATCATAGATATCTTCATAAGAATCATAGATGGGCGCTTCGTTCTTCTTCAATAATTCTTCCCCCACCATCTCAATATTCACATCAAAAGACACACCTTCATACTCACAAAGGCTAAGAGTATTTGGCTTACTCAACCTCATATCTTCCTTGTTGAATACAATACTTTTATAATCGCAATCAAGAGCTCAAAGAAATTGGCTCTTGCCACTTCTCTTCTTTCATATCAAAGGTTACTACTTCAAATTCACATTCATGATCAATGTCCAAGGAATGGTGGGGAGTGATTGCTTGGGATTCTTCCATTTGCGCAATTTGAATCTCCAATTCCTCACCTTGGGCAACAATGCCTTGAAGAACATTGTCCCTTTTTTGGCTCTCCTCTAGCATTTGGTTGAAGAAGTTTTGTTGATCTCTCATCATTTGGAGAATCATATTTTGAATGGGTTCATCTTCTTGTTGTGGGTATGTGTAAAAGTGGTTGTATTGTGGCAATTGAAACTCATTATGAAGTGGGTATTGGGTGGGTGTTGTTGTTGATATTGGATGTGGGGATTTTGGTGTGAAAACTTGGGGTAGTAGTTAGGATTTTCATTGTATGAATAGTAAGGTAGGTTTGTGTTGACTTGCTCCTCAAACTCCCCATACCTATAGTCATACTCAAAGAATCTACCACATACTCCATATGTCAAGTCTTGAGCCATCATAGCTAAGACAAGGAAACAACTACAAGCATGAAAACTACACAAAAACGGTAAGAACAATCCTTGAGGAACAAGTTCCTCAAGGTGAAAGCAAAATCAAAATAGACAAACAGGTAACCATCCCCGGCAACGGCGCCATTTTTGTTGGATAAAGAGTTGGTCGTCACACATCAAATCAAACACATTTATAATACTCAACAAACAACTAGTTAGTGGTAAGTCGAGGTCGATCCATGGGACGGTGTGCTTTGGGTTCTAAGTCTATCTATCTCAATTTATGCTAGAGTCACAATTTGTTTGGGTTTATAGTTGTGTTCTAGACTAATGCAAGCAATAAAGTATAACAAGCAATGAAATGAAGGATGTAAACAAATGATTAAAAGTGCTAGGATATCATGGGTTCATGGGGGATTCATGGGAGTTGATCTTACAAACATGTTCACAAAGTTGCAAGCAATTAATGTTTTAGAGGAACCGAGTTGGTTATGTCTTACGGTTCTTAGGAGGAGTTGGGTCCCGGAGCCGAATCGATTTGATTGTACAACACCTACAAGTCGACTTACTTTCCTCCTAATCACTTCTATGCATGGTCTAACAAGACTCGAGTTGGTTTATAAATTACAAGTAAAGTTGAGTATATAAGAGATGGTTGTAAATGCAAGGATTCAGAGGCTTAGCATTTCATCAAACATAACATGTGCTTAGGTTGACATCACAACAAGCAAGCAAATTAATTATGAAAATATAATAGATTAAGCATGATTATTCCCCATGTTTTTCTACCTTAATTATCCACTAATCCTAGCTAAAGGACTACTCACTCTTTATCATGGGAAACATGTCATTAATGGTGTCAATCATTATAACAAGTATAAACATGATAAAAGCTTAAGGAAATAAACAATAATGAGTAATGTAGAAAAGAATTATACCAAACTTGAGATGATCTAAATAATAAAGCAAGAATAAAAGAAGAAAACTTGATTGGTTTTTGAAGGGTTGTCAATCCTCCAATAATAACCCAATAAATTCAATTACCCAAAAGTAATAAACTTGAACAATAATTAAGGGGAAATTGTGAAATTTGTGGAAAGATTAAAGAGTAATCTAATCTAATCTAATCCTAATCTATTCTAAGAGGAATTTCTAATGAGCAAGCCTCCTTTGATTATTACCAAACGGGGTATATATAGTAGTGCCTCATTAGGTTAACTAAGGCTAAATTAGTAATTAACAATTCTAAGTTCTAAGTAGGGAAATGCAAGTATTTTTGGAGAGATGAGCATCCTTCCTGAAGACGCCATGGTCCGCTCGTACACAAGGGTAGGACGCTCGGAATCTGTACAGGGTAGAATGAGCGGCTGAAGGTTTGGACGCTCGGATTGTTGGGGCATAGGACGAGCGTCTTGAAGCTTTGGACGCTCGGATTGTTGTTCAGAGTGCTTCATCTCGCATAGTTCTTATTATTGCAATGCTGGTCTTTATTTCTTGCCTCTTCTTCCACACTCGTTCAACCAAGATCGTCATTGTCCTTCCAAATAAGCTCAAGAGACGGGAATTTCCGCCTATTTGTCTCCTTTCCTACAAAACAAGCACAAGGCACTAGGAAAGCAAAATAGAAAGCATTTGATGGATAAAATGGCTATGGAATGTTATAATAGTATGCAAAATAGGCTCAATTAGGGGACTAAATGTGCGCAAATATGAGTCACATTATCTATGCTTAATCTAATATGTTTTCATAATTAATTTGCTTGCTTGTTGTGATTTTAACTTATGCACAAGTTATATTTGATGAAATGCGAGCCTATGAATCCTTGCATGTTTTACCCATCTGTTATCTCTTCAATGAGGCTTGTAAGATATAAACCAACTCGAGCCTCATTAAACCATGCATAGAGTTGAATAGGAAGGATTAAGTCACCTTGTAGTTGTTGTACATTCTAGGTGACTCGGCTCCGGGACCCAAACCTTCTTAGCGATTGTAAGATATACACTAACTCGATCCCATCACAACAATAAGTTCTTACATCTAGTTGAGAACAGGTTTGTATGATCTACTCCCATGAATCCCCTATGAACCCCTGACACCCTAGTGCCTTTAATCAATTGTTTAGAAACTCCCTTTAATTGCCTTGCTTTATTTTCATTACTTTACTTTCATTATATTGATTAGTTTAGATTACACATCACCTCAACCAAAATTATGACACCCTAAGACATAGCTTTTTACAATTGAGAATCCTACATTAATACCCGTCCCTTGGGATCCGACCTTTACTTACCTCTTTACTAAGAGTAGTTTGTGAAGTTATAATTATTGTTTTCGTTGGTAGCTTTTACGACGAGTTGAATCCACACCAGCTTGTAAGGCACTCGATCGAGTTTACGTTACTCGACCGAGTTCATCAGCTACTCGATCGAGTACGTCGAGATCAGGATGCCTCTATAAATTACTCCTGCAGTGCACTCGATCGAGTAGCCACAAGTCGATATTCCCAAATTTATCACTTTACCAAAACCTTGAGAATATATACGAGTCGGAATTTCATTTCCATGCCAACTACCTGCATAAAAGTACGAAAATCATCCAAAATACGGCCTTATGGCCAACATACAAACCAAAGTCTGACGAAAGTACAAACAAACCAAATACCAACAAACCAACCAATCAACAACCAAGTACCAACTATGACAAATCCATAGGAACGAGTATATATAAAACAAGACCAAAGTCACAAGCATCACTCCACGACCTGTTCCACTGTCTCCTCATCGCCACCACCGCCTCCGGATGTGCCCGCTCTAGATGTACCCTTACCCACAACATCACCAGTACCAGAATTTCCTCCCACTCACCATGGTGCCAAGCAACCGTTTGGTTACTCTGAGTCTCTCCCCAAGTAGTCCGATCTACGCCAAAGGAGTGAAAGACCCCGCTGTCATCTCTAATACCCCTTCACCACACCGGCTGGGCCGCCTTGGTCCCAATGCCCTGAACATAAGCCATCTCATTGAGGTTTTGGAGTGTTAAAGTGGCAGACACCCTCTCCGTGAGCTCACTCACTCTCATCTAAGGACTGAAGAATGAAGGTTAGCTGGTAAACTAATGTTGTGGTGACACGTGCTATCCTCGATCTCCTCTCCACAATAAGTTGCCTATCCTCGGGTCTAGTCTACTCCTTTTTAGTCGGCTCTTGCATTACCTCCAAAAGGTGTTAATCAATGAGGTAATACTACCGCGCATGAACCTCCTCCTCATCATCGAAGTCCGCTGCCACAACCATCGCTGCCAAGGGCTCAGTCACAGGAAGGTGCTCGGGGTTAGGTATCTTCATCCAGCTCATTCCCCAAACTCTCCAAGCCAAACCACCAACCTCCAAAGTTCTTAGCCATTTCTGGTAGAGAAAGTACTCACAGTCCAAGGTAGGCACAGACGGGGCCAAAGGTGTAAGGGCCGAAGAGGCCTCAAAAGTGGCCAACCACTTCGCCAAACGTGTGGTTATGGCACCACAACTCTAGAGAAGGCAACAAGTCCAGGCACGAAGGTGGTCAACTGCTCCGCTAAACGGGTCTTAGAAGTGGCCATCAAAGCTAAGCTAGCATAGACTATGGCCGAGGCATTGTAAGAAACTCTCGGGGCTCGGGTGGGGTTAAGGTAGGGAACAAGCAACATCACCTCATATGAGTTAAGCTTACTCACATCCTTCCGGTCATGGAGAAGGCAAGTCAAGGAAAGAAGGGATATCTTCAAAGTAATATGTTGCACATCATTTATCAACATGTTGCTAGAGGAGGGGGCGTGCTTACTGGTAAAGCAAGCTAATACTACTGGCTCCACACTCGGTCGGGATATCCCTAAGGGCTACTTACTCCGGTCGGGCAAGGCCATGGTGGCTAGAAAATAAGTCCATGGTCAAGATAAAACTAGTGTTCATGTGGCGAAACTAAATGATCTTAGCCGCCGCATCATAAAGAAAAGAACTCATGAACTCCAAAGTCAAGAAGGCATAGGAATGTTTCCTAAGACGGTATAAACCGGTCAAACCCAAAGTCTCAAATATATGCCTCACATCCATTTTTACCTTAAGGTCCTCTAATACGATGGTGTCGATACACCGGGTTGGTTTTATGCGACGTTTCTGTAACTAGACAAAAGCATCTCTTTGCTTGAAATCAACAAAGACGATGGTAGGGTACTGAGGTAAGGGTGGGACCGTGGGTCCCTAACTCCCCTCACCAACCTCAGGCTCAGTAGCCTTCCCCCTCTTACTTTGACGGGTACCAAATGCAGGTCTCGGCATATGTTTCAACATACATTTTAGGCACACAAACGAACACTTACTTGAAGATACATAAACTTTCATGTATACTCATAGAAGAAGAAACAACTAAGTACACACTTTCACCAAAACAATCAAAAGTTTCAAACATACTACTTCCAAAACTCATATCAGAAGGTCTTTATAGCTATCAAAGTTTGGAATTTATAACATCATTTAACGAGCCAACTAACAAATTAAAGTATTAATGTTTTCAAAATATCTTCACAAATAGACATGCCTCATAACGAATTAAGGCGAATTTTAGTTCGGGGCACCTTTAAGACGGAGTTTTAAGACAAAATATTGGGCAAAACTAATCAAAATCAACACTAAACATGATACCCATAACATACATTGCTCAATTTTCCAGCTTTCATATGCAAAAGAGAACCAAAAATTCAATTTGAATCCCAAACCCGAGAAATTTCGGTTCACATAAACTCTATATTGATTCGATTTTTCTACTTCCAGCATCAAAAATCAACAATCTAGAACAATTATACCATGTTACAATGATCATAAGCAAGAATTCATGTATATAAATCGAAATATCAGAAAAATACAACACTTTATATGGTTCTAATTGATGAAAAACAATGAAGTGGATGAACATTCTTACCTTGAATGATTAGCAAGTGGAAAGGACGAATTAAACAAGAAGAAAACCAAATAAATAATCACAAAATCACCAAGTTTGGAGAGCAATAGAGAGATTAGAGGAGAACTCTGGTTTAGTGATATGAAGAAATACGAAGGAAGAAATTGGGAAAGGTATATGAATCCCGTATAAACCCGTGTACTGTAGCACTTACTCGATCGAGTAAGTAGGGTACTCGATCGAGTGGCCTCTACTCGATCGAGCTGGAGCTACTTGATCGAGTTTTCGCTGGCAGTTCCAACTTTTTCGACCTAATAACTCTATAACTAGATCGTGTAAGGTCTACTCGGTCGAGTAGGTACTCGTACCCGGTCAAGTAAGGCTAGGTACACAGTCAAAAGTTACAACGTTAGTTCATGATTCCTGCAAAACAACAGCTCATGTCGATTCCAAAGTACATTTGGAAATCGTCGCAGATTATTTCCTCCAATCACGACACATTATTACTACTCAAATGTAAGTCAAATATTTCATCCGATCAATACACATATCATTCCATCCTATAATAAAAATTATGCAAGACAATTCGCTATACTATCAACTTACTCACATCTACAATCAACACATTACTTCACATTTACTTACGCATTTGGAAATTCAACTATCCAACCTATTTATACACTACACTAAGCATACACCTATCAATAAACCATCATATATTTCTCAAGTTTGCAAAAATTCCAATCATGTCACAACAATTCATCAACCAAATATCCGACTTAGTTATGCCATATCACAAAAGTACTCAACAAATTCATCCATTGCAATTCCAATTACTACTTGACAAACACTATCAACAAGTACAAGACTTACAACTCATTATTATCGTCATATACACAGACTTACAATTCCTTTATAAACTAGTACGCATACAAAGACTTACAACTCATTATTATCATCACATTATCCAATACGATCATGCAACTATCAGTGCTTTCACAATCTTTACCACATCCCCACACTTCCACTCAACCACAAACCTTCAGAGTTCATCATCTCGAATTACACGCACTAAACATTACCATAGACTCCATCACCGCTATTTCTAACTTATTATCATACATACTTATGCACATAATTCCCGACTCAATATCCCCACACTCGGTGACTAGCTTAAGCATAATGGGGTCGTGATTTTGAAATGAGGGCACCTACTCACCCAAAATCAAGCATCAGCTCGGGCTCCCAACATACATACACTAGGTTCATTTTATTAGACTCGCTACGTTCATTGCGCTCATTAGTTTCAGGTTCCAAAATCGTCGCTCTGATACCACATTGTAACACCCCATCTACCAAGGAGCCTTAATAAGACCTTCCCTAGTAGATAAAGGCGTTACCATCTCGGTTGCCCGAGGATAGTAATAATCAAATGTCGATAAAAGAACAGTTATATTAATCACAAGTGATTTAAACCAAACAGACGATATAAAAGAAGATACAACTCAAGACTACTATCAGATATGTGAAGCTATCTCGGCCATGACTCATGATAGACTCGTCCCTCCAAGCACCCAGCTATGATCCATACACCAACCTGCTAAAACTGACTGCTCACCATAGTGGATCACAACAGACACAACACAAAAAGACAAAACAACAAAACCACACAAGGCCAGTAACTGTGGTAACAAGTACAAAAGCAGACACAACACAATTACAATAATACATACACACCACCTCCTCTAACCAACCACACATCTCTGACTGCCCGAAGGTCCAGTCCTGCCAGTGTGGGACCGTAGCCGTTCCCACCAAAGCCCCGCTCATCAATACGAGAGATAACCCATGTTCCTTAATATGCACATCCCTTTTATGGCGGGTTCCATGGAAGGCAAATTAAGGGCTCACCTCGAGAACCACAGATAAACAATCACAACCAGCTGTACAATCAACAATCACCAATTCTTATTCCAATACAATGTTAATAAAATGACCACAACCAACCACCCAACAAAGACACTAAACCAACTGTACAACAATAATAGACCCTCTAGAAAATAAACAATACTGAGTAGGAAACCATACCTTTAGCAAACCGCAGCGATTCCGCGTTTGACCACAAGACGACAATCAACCACCAAAACCACCTATAATAACTATCATAACCATCTATTACTACTAACATAACCATAACTGAAATCAAGGGAGACGATGATGATGATGACAACATATCTACACAAAGCAATCCGGCGTCAATACCGCTACCCGACTCAAGCATCCCATCCGTATGGTGTAACCACTCTCAAAGGCCTCAAGGAGAGGAATTATAGTGAAGGAGGAGTGAAATGACGATATTTAGGCTTAGGAAGAAAGGTAGACAAATGATTTGGGTTTCACGATTTATGATTTATAATTCCCCGCTGTAACCCCGTTACTCGATCAAGTAGGCAACTTACTCGATCGAGTGGCCTCAAATCGATCGAGTGACTAAGCTACTCGATCCGCTAGATCGAGTAACACGCACTCAAAGGCATACATCATCACAAGTCATCAATCATACGGTTTTCGAAGGTCAAAGTAGGTGCCTAAGGTCAGTCAACGTTGGTCAACGGGTCTCTAAAAGGACGGGTATTACATGCTACGATTTCCATCTTTGACTTGACCTTTGAATGATGATTACACATTCTTCTTATCACCTTCCCGACATAGTGATCAACCATAAAGCATGGCTCAAGGAAGTTGGGAGCTCTCATAGTCTTATCAAGATTAAAGGTGATTGTTTCATCACCAACTTCAAGTGTGAGCATCCCGTGCTTTACAATAATTACCGCTCCGGTGGTGTGTAGGAATTGTCTTCCTAGAATGATTGGAATACTGGAATCTTCCTCCATATCAACAATAATAAAGTCCGCCGGTATGAAAAAGATTCCTATTCTCACGGGCACATCTTCCGATCCAAAATGGTTTCTTTGTTGTTCGGCCCGCCATTTGTAGAGTCAGGTTAGTTCATTTGAGTTCTCCCACTCCTAGCCTTTCATATACCGAATATGACATGATACTCACACTTGCACCTAGATCACATAGTGCTTTGTTGATTGGGGTATCAGCAATGGTACATGAAATGGAGAAGTTTCTCATATCTTTGAGATTAGGTGGGGAATTCCCTTGAACTATAGCACTACTTTTCTTTTTGGATGCGATTGTGTCAAACTTCCTAATGGACTTTTTCTTGGTAAGGATATCTCTCATATATTTTGCATAGGCCGGAACATGGTTGATCAACTCCGTGAATGGTATGGAAATCTATAGGTTCTTGACAATCTCCATGAACTTTCCAAGTTGTTCATCAAGCTTGGGCTTGGTTTTGCGAGTTGAAAATAAAAGTCTAATCACAAATAGTTATTTTTCAACCTCTTTGGCCTTCTGTTCATTTCTCTTATTTAATGAATCATTTGTAGTTTGCTCCACTACCTTAGGATTTGTCCTCAATGGTTCCATCTCATCTCTTGTCCTGACACTTTCAACAACATCCTCTTCAATTGGCTCCTTAGATCCCTCATATCGTGTACCACTCCTCAAGTGGATTGCATTGATAGTTTCATGTCTTGTAGGAGGATTACCTTGAGGAGGTAATTGTCCTTTTTGTCTTTGGGAACTTGAAGAGGCCAATTGGGACATTTGTGCTTTCAAAATCTTTGTATGAGCAAGGATATTGTTGATGGTAATGTCTTTGGCTGGGTTATCTATTTGCATTTGAGCAAAGAAATAATGTTGGCTCTTTTGCATTTGAAGGACCACTTTTTTAACATCAAAATCTTGGTCATTGGATTGATTGTAAGAAGGTTGGTTTTGGAATCCTTGGTTTTGGTTGAAATTGGGTCTTTGAGTACGATTTCTCATTGGAGGTGGGGTGTATGTTGGTTGAGGATTTTGGACATTTTGGCTTTTGTATGAGAATTTTGGGTGAAATTTGGTGTTTTCATTGTAAAAGTTGGAGTAAGGGATGCCATTCTTGTATGCTTGGAAAGCATTCAGTTGCTCATTTGTGCCCCTACACTCTTGTTGATCATGTCCCAAAGTTCCACAATTCTCATATACTCCATTTGGGATAGAAGATGTTGCCACCATGACATTTATATGTTGCATGGGTTATTGAGAAGGTTCATTCATCTTGGCTATGGCCTTGTCAAATTTCAAGTTCATTATGTCTATGTGAGAGCATAGTTGGGCACCCAAATCGGTACTCAATTGTGTGACGGAGTTAACTTCATGTCTACCTCCCGTAGTAGCTTTTCTTGGTCTACTATATTGAGAGTTGTGAACCACCATCTCCTCTATCTTTGCCCAAGTTTGGTTGTCATCTACCTCGGCGAATCTTCCATTAGAAACCATGTTGAGAACATTTCTTGCATCTTCATACAACCAATTCCAAAATTGTTGGACTAGAAACCCTTCGCTTAGTTCATGATGAGGACAAGAGCAACATGTATCTTTGAATATTTACCATGACTCATATAGAGACTTTTCATCTCTTTGCTTGAACCCAATGATTTGGGATCTTAACATGTTGGTCTTCTCCGGAGGGTAGAACTTCTTGTAAAAGGCAAGTGCTAAATGTTGGAGAATGTGTCCTCAACAATCGTGCGATCACATGTTTAAATCTCAAGACAAGAATACGTATGGGATGATTCATTCATATAGTCAATTGATCAACATTAATCAGTAATGATTCGCTAACTAGAGTTTGACATTACTGTCGTTTGACGGTGGTGATCAGTTGATCCCTTAAGGTCACCCCTACAGGACAATTCCCTTAATAGATAAGTTGATTAATTGTATGTCGATACAAATTAATCAATTCCTTAAGTTTGAACAATTCATTTATGAGTGAGAATATTTGTATCTTACTGTAATTTGATTAACTAAGATTTATTTTAGTAACTAAAAGATTTAATTACTAAAATTCATTATTGTTTGTGAAACAATTAAATTAAGAATGATTGAATAATTATAATTACAAAATGTTGTGAATTATATTTAGACGACCCATTTTAAATACTTGTAATCATGTATTACTAGTTAAATTGTCACAAGTAATTTATTTGTTGTAAATGGTATTTAAGGGGTTAAATAAGCATTAAAATATGTGTGTGAAATATGACCTACCTATTTACATTTGACAAAATACAAATATAAAATGGAATCCATTTTATCTAAAATGGCCGTAAAAGTGTAGGGTATAAGAAGTTAGTGGATCTTTTATTTTAAAAGATAAAATAGACATCATGATTTCCTACTTAAGTAGACATGCAAACCTACATTTTAGAGAAGACAAAAAGCAAAAGGGATAAGGCCATGCATTGGCCTTCTAGACCCCCAAAACCGGCTCCCTCCTTCAAATATAGAGAAAATTGTTCTCAATTATTCATTCATGCAACTTTTATCATTCTTATTCACTTCTCCCTCTTCTCTCTAAAATAGTTTTAGATCTCATAAAAATTATTTAAATAATTCTAATATTACAACATAATATTACTAGTGTAGTAATACAATTATTATTAGAATTATTAAGGATATCTTAATATTAATCTAGTTCATTAGTATATAAGCTTTAAGGGTTTTGTTTTGGGTGCAACAAGAGGAGAATCTCAATACTTGGGATTTAGGAGGATCATCCATAATATTTCAATTGAAGAACAAATAAGGAAGGTGTCCTTATTTGTGCCCAATTTTTGAACCATATATAATGTAAGGAACATTATTTTTCTTTCATCTCTTATTTAGTTATGCATACACAAGATCTTAATGAACTTTTGTTACAATATTAATTAGTTCACCATAAGAAATGTCTTATAAGAGGTACATAAACCTAACAATTGGTATCAGAGCATAGGATGTTGCATGCATAATCGATTTATAGTTTTTTCGAGTTATAAGTAACTTAATTAAAACTAAAAATTTGTGATTTATTATATAATGTCACGAAATCATATTGCATGTTGCATATTCTGGTCCTAAAAGGTATTTAGGTCATTTTGATGATTTATGGTATTTTATTGCTTGTTTTTAATGATTTTTAGTAATTTTATTATATTTTAATGATTAAAATGGTATTTAAAATGCTAAAAGTAGTTAGACATAGTTTATGACCTTGAAATTTTTATATGACTTCACATACATATTTTACTTATTATTTGTAAAATTTTGTATAAATTTGATTTATTTTGCATGATTTATGATTTTTATGAGATAAAAATGGATTAAATGGAGGTAAAATAGTTAAAAATAAACAGGCCATGAAATTTTAATATGTTGTCACATGCACTGTTTAATCACTGTGTGTAAAATTTAAGATACACTTGATTCCTTTTACATGATTTATGAATTTTTAGTGTAAAAATGACATAAATATTGACTATTTTAGCAAAAATAGCTAAAACAAATTACATGGTAAGAGAAAATTAGTTTAGGTTGCATTTTTCCCACTTATCATATCTAAAGTATAAAAATTTATTATATTAATTTTTATATGCTTTAGATGTTTTATTTGATAAAACCGATAAATCGCAACTACATTTTTCTCGAAATAAATTCGAAAATTTTAACCATTATTTTTGACATTATGAGTGTCATGGATATATTAAATAATGTTCAAAAAATTTAAATTCAAATTTTAAAATTATTGTAATTAAATTTGAATTTATTTCATAAAAGTTATGATTTTAGGGTCAAAATGAGCATAAATATTATATCAAGTTGAATTATTATCAAAAATTGAGTAATGACTAAATTTTTGAGCCCTAGAAGAGTTAGGATAATTAACTTGGACTAAAATTAGATTTAAGTATTATTTTGCGATTTTAACAAGTTAAAAATCGTGAATTTCCATAAAACCGGGTTATATGATCGATATAAGTTAAATAGGGCGATTTGGCACATAATTTGGCATGATAGATACATATTATAATGCTGCATATTTCATTGTTGAATGTCATATTTTATTTATGTAATTTTGAATTATGTAATTTTATCTTAGTATGGCCTTAGTTTTAATCGATATTACCCGTAATGTAAGGGGATATTGATTCGGTTGTAATTTAATGTGACCTCGTATCACTTTTATTTTTACTAGGTTTTTATATTACCAATGTATAATAAGAATAGCTATGTATTTTATTATTATTTGTAATTTCGGAGTTTCTTCAAGACAGTGCCATTTGGAAAGGCGTTCCGACGAAGACGGCGTTCTTGGGAGGCGTGCCACTTGAAGATTCAAAGGACCAAAGGAGTTGGTTTCCTAATTTGTAATAGATTATTTGATTTTCTATTTTAGGAAGGCCATACTAGGATTTTTTTTTCTTTGCATTTCTTTTAATATGTTGCATGCATTGCCAAATCGCCATAACTACACATGCATATCATATCGAGTCTTCGACCGTGTCAATTATAATTATCGATAATTCGACTTTTAGCTCACTTAAAATTGATAGATAATAAATTGACAAGACCTTTACTTTTAAAAATATTTAGACTTGGCCTTACCAAATAGTAGGAGCCCATAAATCTCACTTTCATAAGGGGTACAATACGATTTTTCGGGGTGCTTCAATTGACGTTGGGTAAGTGGGGGTAATAAATAGTTATTACACTTCGAAAATTTGGTTGATCTCAACGAAAGTATTTGCGACCCTAGCCGCAATACGTTCGGTCTAAAGATGAACTTAACGTAAATTCATCGACCGAGAGTTCTAATTGTAGAATCGGTTAAAAGGGTTAACCCACCAAGTTATATTAGTAAAGGTGTAGTGGGCCCGTTGCCTCACATCCAAGTTAATATGAATTTTGGATCTCGGAATCATTTATTATAGTCGGGTAAAGGTCACTATATAAATGCTATACTTGTCTTCATGTTTACAAGTATTATAACGATAAATGTTTATAATTCCTTCATCTGTTTTTGTAGTTATTTTTCCTGCAATGGATTCATCTAATTCTCTTACACCGATCACCATTGATTCGTGACTCCAATTATTCAATGATAAATTCTCCCTATATGACAATAATACAACTAGAGAACTACGCTTTGGCATTGGTGAGGATGGAAATCTTTGCTACCTTACCACTTCTTCACCTCCCACTTCCATATTCATGCCCACCTCTTTGGTAAGAGAATCTTGTGAAGATAATCTGACTGATTATGTGGCATCCTTGTTTGTAGAAGCAAGGAGAAATATGAATTTGATTAGGAGTTCTAGCAAGAATGTCCTTGCAATTGAAAGAAGTAATAGTATTTTTAAAGGAAAGGCAAAGAAGGGTAAGAAACCCAAACCCAATTATGGAATGGAAGTGGATAGTAGGACTACCACAACCAAGACCAAAAAGGGTGCCCAATCCTACGATAAATGTCATTATTATAATGCTATGGGTCATTGGAAGCGAAATTGCCCCAAGTATTTGGGTGATATCAAAGCTGGACTTATTACCCCGGTCGAGGTTAAGAAGTGTGGAAGCACTTAGCAAGGATGACGTGGATTTCCGATTAGGAAATGGATCTAGAGTTGCCGCCATTTCAAAGGGAACATATGTGATTGCCTTAGCTAAGTAATTTTAAACTGCATCTACATAATTGTTATTATGTACCCACTTTGTCTAAAAACATTATTTCCTTTTCTATGTTAGACATGGAAGGATTTTCTTTCGCCATTAAAACGCAATCATTGTAATTTTTTTTGGTGAAATGTGAGTATGTATATCATATATCAAAAACCGTAACAATTACAGCATACAGGGAAGAGTTCAAAAAGCAGCTACCAAGTTACCATATTAAAACGCAACACAAAGAATAAAATTCTTAAAAATTTCAACCAATCAACTCTAGCTTGATCCAAATCCTGACCAAGCTTGAGTTTGATTCTACCTCTGGTAATTTCTTCAATCTGTTTCACTACTCCCCCAGGTCTGAGAAGACAGTAGACAATTGTTGTATTTTGTCTAAAATGACTTGGCCGTGAGCCAAGCCACTTCTATTAATGATATTTATGTTTTAGACACTTCCAACTCAAATAAATATCTATAACATACAATTCATAAGACTCATAATAAGTGATCCAAATGAATCATACATTTGGCATTGTCGATTAGGTCACATAAATGAGAAACGCATCATAAGGCTAGTGTCGACTGGAATTATTGGACCATTTGATTTTCAATCATATGGAATGTGCGAATCTTGCCTCATTGGAAAAATGATTTGTGCTCCCTTTAGTGGTAAAGGGACACGAGCAAGTAATTTATTGGGAGTAATACATACCGATGTATATGGTCCAATGAGTATCACCGCTAGGGGAAATTATGACTATTTCATCACTTTTACCGATGATTTAAGTAGATATAGATATGTTTACTTAATAAAATATAAAAGTGAAGCATTTGAGAAATTTAAAGAATTTCAAAAGGAATTAGAGAACCAATTGAATAAGAAGATTAAAGGACTACGATTCGATCGTGGTGGAGAATATCTTAGCAATGAATTCGATTCTTACTTAAAAGATTGTGATATTGTATCACAACTCACTCCACCTGGCATGCCTCAACTCAATGGTGTTGCCGAAAGGAGGAATCGAACCCTACTAGATATGGTTCGATCTATGATGAGTCAAACGGATCTGCCAGATTCGTTTTGGGGTTTTGCAATTCTAACGGCCATAAAATCATTAAACCAATGTCCAACCAAAGCTGCAGATAAGACTCCATATGAGATATGGAAGGGAAAAGTCCCAAACTTGTCAAATGTGAAAATTTGTGGTTGTGATCCTTGTGTCAAGAACAAGTCTACCGATAAGCTAGCACCTAAATCTGACAAGTGTTACATTGTAGGCTATCCAAAGAACACTCGTAGATATTACTTCTACAACTGTCACGAGAACAAAGTGTTTGTGGTTTATGAGGCTGTCTTTCTAGAATTGAATTACATTTCTAGAAGGCAGAGTGGGAGAAAATTTGAACATAACGAAGTTCAAGAACCACAAACTAGAGAAGAGGTGCAAGAAGATGTTTCTTCATCGTGTAATCAAGTTATTGTTCCTTCCAAACCTAGGAGGTCAGGTAGAATTAGTCGCCAACCAGATCGATACATAGGTATAATTGAGATGGATGGCGAATTCGATGTCTTACTTTTGGAAAGTGACGAACCCGCAACCTACAAAGCTGCAATTTCTAGTCCAAATTCAACTATATGGCAAGACGCCATGCAATCCGAAATAAATTCTATACATGAGAACCAAGTATGGGACTTGGTTGATTTGCCTAAAGGTGTGAGACCCCTTCAATACAAATGGATCTTTAAGGTAAAGAATGGTATAGAAGGGCACGATGGTGTCTACAAAGCGAGGCTAGTTGCGAAAGGTTTCACCCAAATTCCTAGTTTACACTATGACGAAACCTTTTCCCCTGTGGCCATGCTTAGATCTATTCGAATTATGTTAGAGATTGCCGCATTTCATTATTATGAAATATGGAAAATGGATGTCAAAACCGCCTTCCTTAATGGGTATTTATAGAAGGAAGTGTTTATGACACAACCTAAGGGTTTTGTACATCCTAACAATCCTAACATAGTATGCAAACTTAAGAGATCCATCTATGGTCTTATGCAATAATCAAGAAGTTGGAATCATCATTTTAATCATGTAATAAAGAAAATGGTTTCACTCGAGTTGTCGAGAACCATCTGTATACATAGATTTGAGTGGGAGTCAAATTGCCAAGTTTAGACATGAAGTTCAGTGGGAGAAATTGTCTTCCATGTTAATGTCATATTACTCATTGAGGATGATATACTAACCCTTCCATCTATAAAGGAGTGTTTTGGTTTTAAATTCTCAATTAAAGAAGACATTATGCATTCCGAAATTCCAAATCTATTATGACAAAGGGAATTTTAGATTGGCACTTAGATAAGTATCTTGTATTGATGAGATTCTTTATCTGTTTAATATCCACAAGGGTGAGTAAGTTATTCATATTGATGAAAGTGGAACTACTATGATAGACTCATAGTCATTCACTGAACCTAATGAGTTGTTGATCACATGAAATCGATTGCTAATTGTTTTAGCAGGGATTTCACGAACAAAAACGTTTTGCCAGGGGAATTAAGGAGGGGTGATCTAACTCAAGTAGTTTGCCTAACTAGTATTGCTAAGAAAATAAATAAGTAAAACGTAAAGACACAAAGATTTTATACGTGGAAAAACCCTGGGAATAAGGAAAAAAACCACGGGCACCAAGCAGGAGAGATTGTTACTATGATTTTGAGTAGCTTGACAGAGTATTTGTGTATCAGGCGTGACAGGTAAAGGATATTGCTTTAATATATTTTGAATACAAGAATGAGAGTGATAGTATGAGTATATAAGTGTTTGTTCCAATGTCCCTTCTGTTTTTATCTTCTCTTCTATTTATATTAGCCTCCAAAAGTAGCTTCCTCTCGTCTAATTAGGGTTTCGTTGTAAATAGGACTCGTGCCCTATTTACCCGGAAGTAGTTAATTGACTGTAGCAGCATTTCAGCCGTTGCTTTTGACTCTTGCTTCCATCTTCTTCTTTTGAATTGGTCTTCCTTGTTTGTAGGGACCTTACTTATATGGCCTGGTCGCGTTTTTCTTGTAGCCTGTCAGCTTGGATAATGTTTCTCTTGTGCCTGATGTTGTTTCCTTTCAGGTCGGGCTTAGTAGTTGCATATCCTGTGCTTCTCTCCTGCTTGGTGCATGTCTGTATACTCTTAATTCCTGACTTGGAGTATTTCCTACTCAGCTCTTGGCTTTGAACATTGCCTGGTCTTTGTCACGCAAGGCGGAATAATTCTGGGCCCAACAATTGCCCATTATCTGCTTATTCCTTTATTGGGTCTGGCCAGGAATGAGGAGATAAAAATTTGGGCCAGGCAAAAATTATGTAGGAATCTTTAACGGATTAGGAGTTGAGTTAGATTCAGCTTCTGTAACGGCTATATTGCCATAAATAGGGTAGATTCACAAAACCCTAGGAGAGTCATGATTAAGCTCAACCACTTGTTTTCTTGCCCGTTTAATTTTGCGGCAATAAATACCTTGCCTTGTTTATTTTGCTTCCACATTCCAATCGTCTAGTTTCTTCTTTCTCTTTCTAGAATTCTCTTCTGCAAAAAATTAATCTTTATCAAAACAATAAAATATGGATGGAGGTAGGAGAAAGACGGCTGCTTCTAAGGCCCCTGCCGAGGTTGAGAAGGTTCCTTCTAAAGTCGAGAAGGTTCCTGCTGTTGTCGATGTCCCAGATATCATCCCTGAGGATGAAGTGGTGGAGGTGGTTGCTGCCTCAGAAATTTTATCCATGTCATATAAACGGGTTGAATATACTTCTATTAAGGCTTTGGCTGCTTCTTTCCACGAAGCTAATCAGTTAAAACCAACCTTTGAGCATTATCTGATAGGCAGGGGTCCCATTCCGGCTGAGGCTAAGGTTTGGATCCCTGAGAGTGGTCCAGTCTGGTTCTGTATTTTTGAATGGGCATTTAATGGTGGATGTCAGCTTCCCCTTTCTCCTTTTATGGCTGAAGTGATCAGGGCTATTAGGGTCCCTCCATTCCAACTCATGCCAATGGTTTGGAAAATTGTTCTATCAGTTGAGCAGTTATGTTCCAAACATAAGCTGGTCATCACCCTGGAAGATTTCAAGAATGTCTACCACTTAAAAAGTCATTCCACTGGCCGGTTCAACCTTCGAGTCAGATCAAATATGGCTCATCTGATTACTAACTTTGATTCAGGGGATGATAAGGGATGGGCTCAGACTTATATGTTCATCAGGGATGGTTCTATTGCCCTTGACCTGGATTACCTTAATTATCCGGCTGCTGAAGGAGGTAATTTTTTTTATTTTTTTTTGCATTGTATCTTGATTGGAGATGATATATGTTGGGAAGTAAACTTACTTGCTTTTGTATTTATAGTAAATGATTGGGTGAATAATCCTAATGCTGAGGGGTCGGCTGATCGGATTGCAGCTTTTATGGCGTTGCCTGAGGAGGAGAGGACATGGCCTGCGTACCTGGGGCAGGCACCTATGCCTCGTTTCAAAAAGGCTAAATTAAGTACTTATAAACCGGTGAAGAGTGCTAAGGCTTCAGGGGCTTCCTCATCAGGGAGTAAGTTTTGTTTATTTTTATTTTGACGATTTTGGACATGTGTTTATATTGCTGATGTAGAACCTCGTCATGCAGCCACCAGGGCCTCTGCCAGGATAGCTAGTTTTGGTCTGTCCTTGGTGAAGGCAGATGTTTCTCAAATGACAAGGGAGAAGTCTAAGTGTAGTGAGGCCACAAGGAGTGACAGTGCTGTGCAAATTCAGGAACCTATGTAATAGGTACAGTTAGCATCCCCTGAGAACGTTGTGGATGAGGGTGGTCGTCCTGAGAAGAGAAAAAGGGTAGATGAATCATCAGGAGAGGTTCTTGAGGTCAGGGGGGTTAGTACTCGGTTGGATGAGGTTCAGTTTGCTAAGGAACAAGTCCAGGCTTAAGCTTTTATGGTACATGACCCTTATTACCAGTATCAGGCAGAGGATTCTTCTGCACGTGCCTTGGCTGCCATGTATCGTACCAGGGATTATGCTGCCAACCTGATCACCATGCTTTAGGAGGTATTTTCTTTTTATCTAATTTTGTGTGGGTATTTATGTGTGGTTTTTTTGGTTTTTTTGTTTTGTGGCTTAAATGGGTATGTTTTCTTTGCCAGAATGTCAATGATATGCTGAGGGGTGCCTGTCAAGTGGATTATGTCCATAGCCATAAAGATACCCTGGATTGGGAGGTGCAGATTTTGAAGAAGGATGCTGTAAAGTTTAAGGCTGAATTGGAAGCGTCAAAGGCTGAGAATCATTCTTTAAAGGAGGATAATGAGGCAGGGAAAGCTCGGTTGGTGGTGGAGTCTTCTAAGCTGAAATCTGCTCAGGATGCCCTGAAAGCTCTTTAGGCTAAATTTAATACTGTTCATGAAGAGTTGAAGGCTGAGAAGCAGGCTATGCAGGAGCAGCTGAAATTAAATGAGGATCTGGCTGTTGAAATAAATCTGGTGCAGGGCAGGTATAAGGATGTTGCTACCTATTTCTTTGGCAGGGGTCGTGTGGATGCAATGAAGGAGCCTGTCGAGGTTAGGCCTTTTTGGAATCCTGACCAGGAGTTGGCCAACCTCAACACTACTTACGCTGAGCTTTGTAAACTGCACGCTGATGAGGAAGTGGACTCTCCACCATCCAAGGAGAAAAGTGGCGAAGCAGGGGAAGGGGGAGATAATGAAGGGGAGTATAAAGAAAGAGAGGAGCATGTTGATGAGGGGATCAGTTATGCTACAGCTTCCAAGGCAGGCTGATTTATTTCTTGTTTTGTTGTATTTTGATTTGCTTGGTTTGGCCCATCCAGGGGGGATGTTCCCTGTACAAACATTTTTTTCTTTTTGGTTTTCTACAGTTTGTTTTGTCTTACCCCAGGAGGGATGTTTCCCTGGGCAATTTCAATATTTTGGAATCATCTCCTTTTCCTTTGACTTCTTTGAATGGCTTAAATTGTACCTGTAAATCATACATTTTGCGTTTTTGTTAGAATAATGCCTGTCAGGAGGGCTTATGGACCTCATTCCGTTTTTAGGAAATGATGGCTCTGTTGCCTATCAGGAGGGCTTTTCTGAGAGGAGGGTGGTTGCTAGTCAGGAGGGCTTATGGCCCTCGGCCTGTCAGATGGGCTTATTTAGACAAGTAGTCTGGTCTATTTCACCATTGTACTTGTTTTTTATGTACTGAGCTTAGTTTAGTTTTTAGGTTGGGCAGGCAGGTGCCAAATTTATTGTTCAGCATTTCAGGAATGCTTTTCAGGTTGGGTGGAGTGGCCCTCAATCCTGAATATTTGTTTAAGCCTAAGTGCAGTATGTAACTAATGAGAAGAAGGCATAAAACAAGTTTTCAGGATTCAATATAATAGGATTCAAATAAGCAGACTAGGCAGAGCTAAAAATAACAGGCATGTTTTCAGGCAAATTGGCAGATAGCAGGAAGACATTTTTTGTAGGGGTTTGCTATAAGATTTTAGTTAAATGTAAGGAGTTAATAGTTTTACCTGTTTCTGGTTTAGACATGAAATAACTTTAAGTGGGAAATGTTCCAGGAACTGGGGATCATTTCTCCGTCCAAAGTTTGTAGCCTGTAAGCTCCTTGTCCTACTATTGAATCAATTAGGTATGGTCCTTCCCATGTGGGAGTAAGCTTGCCTTCATTTTTCTCTCTGGTGTAGGGATGACTTCTCATAGGGACTAGGTCTCCTTCCTTGAATACCCTGATGTTGACATTCTTGTTGTAACTTCTGGCTACTGTTTGTTGGTAGGAGGCTATCCTGACTTTGGATGCATCCCTCAGTTCTTCAGTTAGGATCAGGCTATCTTGCAATAGTGGTCTGTTTTCCTCTATGGTATTCAGGCTGCTTCTGGTGGTTGGTACATGAATTTTTGCTGGGATTAGTGCTTCACAGCCATAGACCAGGGAATAGGAGGTCTGGCTTGTGGCTGTTTTAGGTGTAGTTCTGTCAGCCCATAGGACTAAGGGGAGTTCTTCATCCCATCTTCCTTTTCTCCTTTTTAACTTTTTCTTCAGGCAGCTAATTACTACTTTGTTACTGGATTATGCCTGACCGTTGGCTTTTGGGTAGCCTGGTGTGGATGTGACCAAGTTAATATTCCATTGTGCGCAGAAATTTGCTGTCCTTTTTCCCAGAAATTGTGTACCATTGTCACAGACTATTTCTGAAGGTATTCCATATCTACATATGATATTTCGTTTGATGAATGATATGACATCCTTCTCTTTGACTTGCCTGTATGAATCTGCCTCTATCCATTTGGAAAAGTAATCAGTCATTTCCAGCGTGAAAACTTTCTGTCCAGGTGCTTGAGGTAACTTGCCTACTATATCCATGCCCCATTTCATGAATGGTCAGGGGGTTGAGATGGAGTGTAGTAGCTCTAATGGTTGGCGGATATAAGGGGAGTGAACTTAACAGGCTTCACATTTAGAGTTGTATGCTATGCAGTCAGCTCTCAGGGTTGGCCAAAAGTAACCTGTCCTGAGAACTTTACTGGCCAGGCTTCTGCCATCTTTGTGATTTCCACAGTATCCATCATATATATCTTCTATAACCTGTTTAGCTTCGTGTGGTTCCAGGCAATGTAGGTGATGTGACCATAATTAGAGCATATTTAGTCCCCGAATTAGCCTTGTTCCCATGCTTTTTAGTGCATATTTGGGTCATTTATTGTTTTTAGTTCTTTGTTTTGCATTTTCTTTGAGGTTTTGTGTCCTTGGTAGGAAAGGAGTGCAAACCTTGCATTTTCATGGCAAAACGAGACTAAATTGATTGAAGTCAATGACCAAGCATCAAGGAGAGACAAGATTAGAAGGCCTTTGTACATACTATAGTAGATGGGCAATGATGAGAAAAGATCCTTGCATCCCCGAGGAAATCCCCAATGATTTTATGAAGAAAAGGGAAGAAAAGAAGAAGAAATGTGACTGTCCAACAATCCGTGCGGATTGTCCTGAAGACGCCCGTCCTCCACCTTTACAATCCGTGCGTCTTCACTCCAAGACGCCCGGGCAGCAACCCCAGAAGAGGCCCGTCTTCACTCCAAGACGCCCGGGCAGAGACTCTCGAATCCGGCCGTCGCGACCCTAAGACGCCCGGATTCCAAGGCAGCACAACTTCGTTTCTTCAAGCTTCAAAGAAAGATGCCCATCCTTCTAAAAATACCGGCGTTTCCTTAAGTAGGGACTTAATCGTCATTTAAGCCCTTAGTTAACCCTAATTCCTACACCTAATCCCCACTATAAATACCCCATTAGTCTAATTAGAAGAGCATGTTCTTCTTAGCAATCTTTAGTATAGTTCATATCAATCAAATCTCTCTTTAATATTGTAATCAACAATTAATCAAGTTTTAATACAAGTTTTATTTCCTTAATCTCTCTTTTGTTCATCCTTTATTTTGGGTAATTGAAGATTATTTGGGTTATTATTGGGAGATTGACAACCTCTCAATCAAGCATCAAGTACTTCTTTTATTCTTTGCTTCATTATTGGAATCATTAGTAGGTATAATTCTCTTAATTCCTTTTTAATTATTGCTAATTACTTTCATTTATTCATCATGTTTCACTTTATTGGTATGATTGACAACCTTGCTAGCATGTTCAACATTATAATGAGTCAGTAGTTCCATAGCTAGGGTTAATGGGTAATTAGGGGAAACCAACATGGGCAATGATTCATGCTTAAATTAATATGCTTTCATGGTTAATTTGCTTGCTTGTTATGATCTCAACTCATGCACATGTTATGTTTGATGAAATGCGAGCCTATGAATCCTTGTATTTTTTACCCATCACCTATCTTTTCAATGAGACTTGTAAGATATAAACCAACTCGAGTCTCATTAGACCATGCATGTTGTTGAGTAGGGAAGACTAAGTTGACTTTTAGGTGTTGTACAATCTAATCGATTCGGCTGCGGGACCCAAACTTTCCTAGGATTGTAAGATATAACCCAACTCAATCCATCACAACAATAAGTGCTTGCTTATAATTTGAGAACATGTTTGTATGATCAATTCCCATGAATCCCCTATGACCCCATGATACCCTAATGATTTTTATCAATTGTTTACAACCCTTTTTAATTCATCTTGCTTGTTTACTTTTATTGCTATTTAGTTTAGTGACCTTCTACATCAACCCAAATTGTGACACCCCTACGACACCGCTAGTTGCAATAGAAATCTCATCTCAATTCCCGTCCCTTAGGATCCGACCTTTACATGCCTCTTTACTAATTGTAGAGTTGTTTGTGAAGCTATAAATTGTGTTTTGGTCTAGGTGCTCCCAGCGACAAGTTACCGAAAAGATTTAGTCCGACCAAAAATGGCGCCGTTGCCGGGGATGGTGTTAACTTGATTTAGATTTTCTTATATTGTTATTAGTTGTGTCTTTCTTTGCCTTGGGGAAGTAAAACTCCTCAAGGTTTGTTCTAATTATTTTCGAGTTGTTTGATATTTTGCATGTCTAGAAGGTCACAAGGTGACTTGTTACCTTTTGATCGTGAAATTGAAAGAACTTTGACAAACAATAGAAGACTTGCTAGGAGAAATTTGAGAGATATTGGTGAGGTTGTAGATACTCAACCAACTATTGAGTTCATCAACCCTTTTTCAAGAGAAGGTGAGGAGAACATAACACAAAATACAACACAAAATCAACCCACAATGCCTAAGTTTTCATCACATTCCGTACCCACCGAGGAGAACCTACCCAATGGTACTCCCACACCACAACATCTAACCGGGAATTTCATTGACAAATCCGCATTTATTCAATTAGTCGAAAGAAGCCAATTTGGGGGGATGCCTAATGAAGATCCTCACTCTCATATGGAGGATTCTTGCGATTATTGTGATGCGATTTCTCTAACCGGTGTTACTCAAGACCAAATTCGATGGGTCTTATTTCCTTTTTCTCTAATTGGCACCGCGAAACAATGGTTGAAGGGTCTTGATAAGGCCACTCTCGGAATTGATTCTTGGAAGAAGTTGGCTCTAGCTTTCTACAAAAAATTCTATCCACCGGAAAAGACTAACATGCTAAGAGCTCAAATTACGGCTTTTAAGCAAAGGGATGAAGAATCTTTGTATGAAGCTTGGGAGCGGTTCAAAGGAATTTGTCGCTCATGTTCTCACCATGAAATTATCGAGTGGTTCTTGGTACAACAATTTTGGACGGTCTATATGAAGATTCAAGGAACATTCTCAACATGGGATCAAATGGAATGTTCACCGAAGTTGATGACAATCAAACTTCGAACAAAATTGAGGACATGGCGGTCCATAACTCACAATATAGTAGACCTCGCAAGGCTACTAGAGGAGGAAAGCATGAAGTGGACTCAGTTACTCAATTGGGTGCTCAACTTAGTGCTCACATTGATACCATCAATTTGAAGTTTGAAAAGGCCATGGCTAGACTTGAAGAAGCCTCAAAATCACCAAAGCATCATGTTAATGCCATGACGGCATCTTCATCAATCCCAGGTGGGATATGTGAGAATTGTGGAACTTTGGGACATGACCCAAGTGAATGTAGGGGAACAAATGAACAAGTGAATGCTTTCCAAGCATACAAGAGTGGTACCCCTTATTCCAACTATTACAATGAAAACACCATCTTCCATCCAAATCTCTCATACAAAAGCCAAAATGTTCAAAACCCTCAAACAACGTACACCCCACCTCCGATGAGAAACCAAAATCAAAGACCCTTTTACAACCAAAACCAAGGTTATCAAAATCAATCTCCATACAATCAACAAAATGACCAAAGTTTTGATGTTCAAAAAGCTGTCCTTCAGTTGCAAAAGAATCAACAAGAGTTTTTCACTCAAATGCAAAAGGATAGTCAAGCAAAGGAAACCACCATCAACAACACCCTAGCTCACACCAAAATGTTGGAAACCCAATTGACTCAACTAGCATCTTCAAGCTCACAAAGACAAAAGGGGCAATTACCACCTCAAAGTAATCCCTCAAGACATGAAATGGTTAGTGCCATTCACTTGAGAAGTGGTACAAGGTATGAAGCACTGAAGAAGCAAGTTGAGGATGAAGTTGTGGAAGCTAGTGACAAGGAAGAAATTGTGAAAAACTCCAATGATGGAGAACCATCAAAAGAAGAAATTTCAAAGAAAAATGAAGACAAGGTCAAGGAGAAGGAACCCATTGTGAATAGACTTCCTTTTCCAAGTCGTCAAGCCAAGCCCAAATTTGATGACCAACTTGGAAAATTTATGGAAATTGTGAAGAATTTGGAAGTCTCAATTCCTTTCACGGAATTAATCAATCACGTGCCGGCCTATGCGAAATACATGAAAGACATCCTCACAAAGAAGAAGTCGATCCAGAAGCTTGAGACTATCACCGTCACTAAGGTGAGTAGTGCAATACTTCAAGGGAGTTCACCTCCAAAACTCAAGGATCCGGGAAGCTTCTCCATACCGTGTACCATTGGCGACACCATGATCAACAAAGCCTTATGTGATCAAGGGGCTAGTGTGAGTGTTATGCCGTACTCGATGAGTAAAAGGTTGGGAATGGGAGAGCTTAAATGCACCAATATCACACTCCAAATGGCCGATAGATCAACGAAGACACCATTAGGGATATAGGAAGATGTTCCCGTACGAATTGGGAAATTTTTCATCCCGGTGGACTTTGTCATTGTTGATATGGAAGAAGACTCCAACATTCCAATCATTCTAGGAAGACCTTTCTTACACACCGCGGGTGCGGTGATTGATGTAAAACATGGAGAGCTCACTCTAGAAGTGGGAGATGAGAGTATAACTTTTAATCTTGACAACACCATGAGAGCTCCCCGCTTGCATGAACCATGTTTTATGATTGATCATTATAGCCGGAAGGATGATAGGAAGAAGTCGAAACTCCAATGGAAGAAGAAAATTGAAGATGCTCCATTCAAAGAGCAAGTGAATTGTAACAAAGAGAGCTTGAAAAGCTCACCAAAGTCAAGCAATGAAGAAGATGGCCTCATTGGCCAAGAAATGAAAATGGGAGAGTTGTCTCTATCAACTCAAGAGATCTTTAGTGATCAAGTAGATGAAGTTTGTGGTCTTTGGGATGATGAATTTGAAGGGATTTTCAATCCCTATATTGGTAATGCTATCGATCAAGACCGACAACAAGGGCAAAGATCTATTGAAGATCTTTATCATGACAATGAACAAGCTTTTGATTACTTCCTCAAGGTGTTGAGCAACATCAACAACACCTTGGACATGCCCCCATGACATCTCACTAAGGATGAGAGTTTGGTGGAGTCCTCCCTAAACCACCATTTGTAAATATTTCTAACTCCTAACTCGCATTTTAATTCTCATATTGCATTTTTGTCATTTTTGGATTTTTATGCCTTGATCAAGATAATTATCATAGTTAAGAGAAGTTAGGGAGGGACTAATGATTTCAATTGATGTGTAGTGCTTTGGCTTAGTGTGGGGATAGCAATTGCCTAGGCTATCCATGCCTTAGTAGTGCCCCCACAATGAAGAACACGAGATTTTGAAGAATGAAAAATGACAAGGGATATGCAAGAACACGGATGGAACTGAATCCGGGTAAAAGGGGTAGAATCCGAGCGTTTTCAAGAGAATCCGCCCGTTTTCCGGCAACCCGGGCGTCTTGGTCAGAATCCGCCCGTCCTTCATGAGCTAAATTTTTAAAATTTTGGGACTGTTAGCAAATCCGGGCGTCCTGCAAAAGAATCCGCTCGTCCTCAGAAAGACGCCCGTCCTGTAAGAGAACACACCCGTCTTTTTAGCTGAGAAAAACAAGAAAAATTCCTGGAAAGGAATCCGCCCGTCTTCACTGAAAGACGCCCGTCCCGCAGCTGAACAATCCGAGCGTCTAAGTGAACACATTAGCGTCAATTTAAATCGTTGGTAAAAGAAAAATGATCAACCTATTATGAATCAATGATTTATAACCTCGATCTCCTTTTCAACTAAAAGGCACGAGACATCTTGCTTTGAATACAAGATACGCATATACCATTAGATCTAATGGTTTCAAGAGTACTCGATAACTCTTTGCGTTCATCATTCCAGAATCTTAGGTTTGATCTTGGGTTACCAATTTGAGTCTTGCATCATCTTCATGATATATCATTCTAGTTTCGTTTAGAATATAATCACCTTGATAATGGGCTAGCCATACATCAAATCGTGGTGTATAAGGTCACAAAAGTGTAACCTCTTTTGTATCGTAATAAGTATATATTCTTATGTAGAGTTTATGTACTTAATAGACATACTTAAGTACAACTATAGACCCAAAACTAGATTGATTACATAATGACTCTATCTCTCGATATTATTGTTGCTAGTCGTCATATTCTAATCATCTTATGTGTCGAATACAATGATGAAAACCTCCACTGGTTTCTAATATTGACGAAGTGGTACTAGCAAAATTTATGTTGAATCAAATAAACATTTAAAGAAGAAGGTCCCATTAGATGTCCCACAACTAACTTGTTGATTCTTCAATAATTTGGGGTAGTTTCCTTTCTAGTGTCCAACATTTAAGACAATGGAAACTTTATCGGTCGGGATTGATAGGTTTAGTATCGTCATTCTCAACAACTTTACCTTTAACATTACCTTGTATCAATTCCATTATAATCCTTACTTCTTGAACCTCGTCTTCATTTTAACGGTTTAAGAGAATGCTCCCACTCATTTCAATGAGTCTTTGCTTTGAGAAGCAAAATTGAATTCATGAAGATTACTCTTCATTTGTTCGTTTTAGTCTTAAAACTTTCATTGAAGTGGTTGCGTTATTTTGGCCAATTACGAATTCTGACAAATCTAATTACCAAAACAATTTATCGCTTCAAGGTACTTAATTCAATTAAGTATATGAATAACAATCCATTGTAAGTAGATGTGTTAGTCAAGAATCAAAAACCTGTTTGATAATGAATAACCTTTATCTATACTCTTTAAAAGAGATCCTTAGCAATGGTTCATTTGAGGTTTTAGAAGCAAATTCATATTTGTCTTTAGTTACGATGTTTTAATGGAGGTTTTGAAAAAACGAAATGATATCGTATATGAATTGTGGTAAAGAAATAGAGCAATATAATAACGGAATAGTGGAAAACTTAACATTTATCGTTTTAATAATACTTGTAAATAACAAGTAAAGCATTTACATAGTGACCTCTACCCAACTATGATAAATGATTCCAAGATCCAAATTCATATTAACTTGGGCACGGGATAGCCGATGGAACCCTTATCAATATAACTCGGTGGACTAACTCTTTAATCGATTCTACTTTTAGAACTCTCGGTCGATAAAATTACTCTAATATTTATCTATAGCCCGGAACACATGCGATTACGGTTACGAATACTTCCGTTGAGCTCAATCCAAATTTCGAATAAATGTGTCCTTGATCCAAACCCACATTAACTTGGGCACGGGATAGCCGATGAAACCCTCATCAACATGAATTCGGTGGATAGACATTTATCACCCACTTTCCCTACGTAACAAGGTTTGTACCCCGGTGTGGCCGAGTGCACTCCCTCATGAAATAGGTTTTCATGGTTTCTACTTTTTGGTAAGGCTATGTCTCAATTGTTTATTTTTAGCGAGAGGTCATGTCAATTTATTATCTATCATATTTTAAGTGAACTAAAGCGGTGAACTACGATAATTCTAATTGACACAGTCGATAAACTCGATTAAAAGATTATGCATGTTTTAGTTATGGCGATTTAGCGATGCATGCAACATATAAATAAAATGCAAAGCATAAAATAAATCCTAGTATGGCCTTCCTGAAATAGAAAATCTAATTAACTATTACATATTCGGAAACCAACTCCATTGGTCCCTTGAACTTCGGTTCTTGGCACGCATCTCGAGGTAACATCGTCTCTATGTATCGCCTTCTTGAGTGACACCGTCTTCAAGGAACTCCGAAATAAATAAATTACATAATTTCCTATTATACATTTGTAATTAAAATAAAAATAAATCTATTAAATTACAAAACGGTGATACGAGATCACAATAAATTACAACCGAATCGATATTCCCATACATTTCAGGTAATACCAATTAAAAACTAAGGTCATACTAAGTAAAATTACATAATTCAAAATTACATAAAATAAAATTATGACAATCATAAATAAAATACAGCATTATAATATGTATGAACATGCCCGATTTTATGCCAAATCGCCTTTAAAGAGCCAATATCGTATATTACACGGTTTTTACGGATTTGCGTGATTCAACGTTTTATAATCACAAAAATTACATAAATTCATATTTATGCACAAGTTGATTACCCTAACTTTTTAGGACTCAAAATTAGTGTTCACTAACTATTTGACTATAATTAACTTATATTACTTAAAATTGTTCATTAATGGACTCAAAAATTACAATAAAATGCTATAAACTTCAAATAAATCACAAAAATTTCAAATATATTTGAAATTTGAAATTTAAACTCATGAATATTCTGGAAAAATACCATGACACTCATAATATTCAAAAACTTAGGTTAAAAATTTCGAAAGTTATCGGGAAAAACAATGTTGCGGTTTATCGGATTTATCAATAAAAATCATAAAAACATGAGAAAAATTATATTCATCAACTTTTCAATTTTAGATCTGAAAAAGATAATAAAATGCAACATGTGACATTTTTCCTTAGTCATGAAGTATGTTTTAGCAATTATTCACTAATTAAGTCACTATTTATGCTATTTTTCATCAAAAATCCATAAATCATGCATGAAGACTTCATTATAGCCTATTATTTTACACACATCTTGTAACATTTCATGTGACAACATACTAAAGTTCTATGACCAGATTCGAAATATTTCTCATATTAACCTATTTTTCATTTAAATTCGATTTTAAACATGAAAAATCCATATTTCGAGCATAATAACTCATAAAATTATGAAAATTTCCAGATCATCTAAAAATAATATATGTGAAAACATATCCAGAAACCACTGGAAAATTCGAAGTTTAGCTAATTTTCGTCCAAAAATGACATTTTTATCATAAAAATCACATTTTAATGCCAATATTATATAAAATGAACAATAAAATCCATAAATTTATCAAAATATCCTAAAAACATTTTAGGACCAGAAACTTTAACATGCATAAAGTTATTTCGTGATATATCATAATAACACAAATTTACAAGTTTTATACGTTAATCGTATAACTCGGAAAAACAATAACCGATTTGCATGCGAACAACCTTGTGTTCTTGATACCGCTTGTTAGAAATCTATATCTCTTTATATAACATATTCATATATGTTTCAAATTTATTTAGTCATAAAATAAATTCTAGATCTTATGCATGCAAACTAAAAAGGTAAGAGAAGAAATCATGTTCCTTACTATTATAATTTCGGTCATATTGGGCACCAACAAGATCTCCTTCTTGTTAGTTCTTCAGCTTTCCATTAATGGATGAACATTCTTGACTTCAAATTAGAAGCCCTCCAATTAGTAGCACCCAAAACTATCCCTTAATACCACAAACTAACATGTACTAGATGTTTGTCATGTAGTTTACCTTAATATCTATTACTAATACTCATATACTACTTCTAGTATTATTAGTGTTTGATTTAAACTAATTGATTCACAAAAATGAATTTTTATGAAGAACAAGAGAGAGAAGTAGTTGTTTTTCAATAAAACATGAGAGAATAATAAAAATGAGGAAAAATCCTCTTACAATTCCATCTACAAAACCGGTGGCCTTGGTGGGTATTAGGACCATTTTCTTTTTCTTTTTGTCTTCACAAGACAAATGGTGTAAGGCTTTGTCATTGTCAAGTCACTATCAAGTGTCATGGACAAATGAATAAGACAAATGAATAAGACTAAAACCCACTAAAACTCCCACCTAATTTCGGTTTACATGTTGTAATATGGAGTCCATTTTATTTTTGTCAATTGTACAATTGCATGTAATATGACATGTGACATGTCTTATGTCATGTTTTAATTTAAAATACATATTTAACAAATTAAATATCATTTACAAATTAATTAAATCATATTTAATAAATTGACTAGTAATTTAAAATTACTTTCTCATAAAATGGTCATTTAATTACTAGTTAGTATAATTCACAATATCTTGTAATTATAACTAACATATCATTCTCATCTCGCGTGTTTCGCAAACACCGATTAATTTTAGAAATATAACTTCTTAAATTACTAAATAAGATCTCATTTAATCACATTATAATAAGATGTCATTTTCTCTCTTATGATAATAATTTGTTCAATTTTAAGGAATTAATTAATCTGTATCGGCATACAACCAATTAATCTTTTCAATTAAGGGAATCATCCTTTAGGTGTGACCTCAAGGGATCAACTGATCACCACCGTCGCACGACAGTAATGTCAAACTCTAGCCAGCCAATCATTACCGATATGTGTGGACCAGTTGACTATATATGTAATGTATCATCCCTTTCGTATTCTTGGTATGAGATTTAATAATGATATTTAAATCATGTGATCGCACTATTGTTGAGGACACATTTCCCAACATGGAACTCCAGGAATCTTTTCAAATCTGTCATGGAGTTTTTGGATTTCCTGGAGCATAGCCTTCATGATTGCTATGTTGGTTTGATCTGGTGGGGTTTCTTCATTTTGGATTTACTTTGGCTCTGTTTCTTCGCCAACTATGGATTTTGGTGGAGTACGAGTGCCAAAGTTGGAGAAATCAATGTTCCTGATAATTCAGGAAAATGGTGTGCCTGGTTGAACTTTCAACATTGATCCTGAAGTGTTCTCTCCTCGCCTTAGTTTCAGGCTGGAGTCTGATTCCTTTAATTTTGCAACTTCAGCTTCAGCTTGTGCGGCAGCCAGTTGTTGTTCAATGCTATCTCCTGTCATTTCTCAAGTTTTTGTGTTGTTTGGTTTTGGGTTTTTGATTATTTTTGAGGTAGATGCCCCACGGTGGGCGCCAATTATTTTGGCAGGGATTTCACTGAAGATAAA
This sequence comes from Silene latifolia, assembly GCF_048544455.1. Lineage (NCBI taxonomy): Eukaryota > Viridiplantae > Streptophyta > Magnoliopsida > Caryophyllales > Caryophyllaceae > Silene > Silene latifolia. The sequence continues at coordinate 483,980,065 of NC_133538.1, read as the reverse complement.
CGTCCTACCAGGGGGATTAAGGAGGGGTGATCTAAATCAAGTAGTTTGCCTGACTAGTATTGCTAAGTAAATAAATAAGTAAAAAGTAAAGACATAAAGATTTTATACGTGGAAAAACCCTGGGAATAAGGGAAAAAACCACGGGCACCAAGCCAAGAGAGATTGTTACTATGATTTTGAGTAGCCTGACATAGTATTTGTGTATCAGGCGTGACAGGTAAAGGATATTGCTTTAATATATTTTGAATACAATAATGAGAGTGATAGTATGAGTATATCAGTGTATGTTCCAATGTCCCTTCTGTTTTTATCTTCTCTTCTATTTATATTAGCCTCCAAAAGTAGCTTCCTCTAGTCTGTTTAGGGTTTCCTGTTAAATAGGACTCGTGCCCTATTTACTCGGAAGTAGTTAATTGACTGAAGCAGCATTTCAGCCGTTGCTTTTGATTCATTCTTCCATCTTCTTCTTTTGAATTGGTCTTCATTGTTTGTAGGGACCTTACTTATATGGCCTGGTCGCGTCTTTCTTGTAGCCTGTCAGCTTGGATAATGTTTCTCTTGTTCCTGATGTAGTTTCCTTTCAGGTCAGGCTTAGTAGTTGCCTGACCTATGCTTCTCTCCTGCTTGGTGCCTATCTGTATACTCTTAATGCCTGACTTGGAGTATTTCTTGCTCAGGTCTTGGCTTTGAACATTGCCTGGCCTTTGTCAGGCAAGACAGGATAATTATGGTCCCAACACTAATGTTTCCGCCATTAGAACGATCATGTATGCCATTATATGCACATGCCTTGATGAATCATATGCTTGGAGCATGATAAGTCAATAACAAGTTAATTTGAATGAAGGTCATTTGAAAGCCTTTAAGAACATCCATTGAAATTCTTGAGGAGAATTGAGGATTTGTTCTTATGTTTGGATCACATACTAAGTTGTGTATTGAAGGGTTACACAAACTCTAGCTTCCAAACCTATAAGGATTTATTAAAATCCTAGGGTGATTTTATTGACTTAGGAGTAAGTGACTAGAAAATGTTTTAGTTTCAACCATTGCAAGTTCTACAAACAGAATCTAAGTATACTGTGATAAGATGGTCAACATAGGGAGTCAGAGTAGATCCCTCTACCAAAGACTTTATCACAAGTTATATGATAATAGTGGGAGCATCTTCCAAATTTAAGAGCCCAAGTCTAGTAAGAAGACTAGACATCTACTTAGATAAATTCATGTCATTAGAAATACCATTGAATAGAAGGAAATAGCTATTCATAAAGTTGGACTGTATGGATACATGGTATATCCACTTACCAAGCATTTATTGCAACTTTACTAGTGTAAAGTGTACACTAAATATTATAGGATATGAAATAGTAATAAGGTATTGACTAATCGTATGATAGTCGCATTTATCGTTCGAGTTTCTTTAAACTCATTCACTACTTTGTTATATTTACGGGTGAGAGTGTCTTCGGGTCTCCCAATCAAACACATTTATATTCTCAACAAACAACTAGTTAGTGGTTAAGTCGAGGTCGATCCATGAGACGGTGTGCTTTGGGTTCTAAGTCTATCTATCTCAATTTATGCTAGTGTCCAAATTGATTTGGGTTTGTAGTTGGTGAGTCTAAACTAATGCAAGCAATGAAGTAAAACAATCAATAAATTAAGAGATGTAAACAAATGACTAAAAGTGCTAGGATATCATAGGTTCATAGGGTATTTATGGGAGTTGATCATACAAACATGTTCTCTACTAGATGCATGCACTTATTGTTGTGATGGGATCGAGTTAGTGTATATCATACAATCCCTAAGAAGGTTTGAGTCCCGGAGTCGAATCGATTAGATTGTACAACACCTAAAAGTCGACTTAATCGTTCCTATTCAACTATATGCATGGTCTAATGAGCGAGTTGGTTTATGTCTTACAAGTCTCATTGAAAAGATAAGTGATGGGTAAGAATTTCAAGGATTCATAGGCTTAGCATTTCATCAAACATAACATGTGCATAAGTTTAAATCACCACATGCAAGCAAATAAATTATGTGAACAATTTTAGATTAAGTATGAATCAATCCCCATGTTTGTTTCCCCTAATTACGCATTAACCCTAAGTAAGGAAACTACTCACTCATGATCAAGTTTAACATGTTAATAAGGTTGTCAATCATACTAACAAAGCAAAACATGATGAATAAACGAAAGTGATTAATAATAATTAAATAAGGGTAAAGAGAATTATACCTATGAAGATGATTCCAAATAATAAAGCAAATAATAAGAGAAGAAAACTTGATTGATTGATGAAGAGTTGTCAACTCTCCAATAATAGCCCAATAGTCTTCAATTACCAAATAATAATAAACTTGAACAATGATTAAGGAAAGATTAATGTGTAATTTTGTGGAAAGATTAAAGGATAATCTATTCTAATCTACTCCTAATCTAATCGGAGTAAAGTTGGTTCTATGAGGGCTTGATTTAATCTAAGAAAACTTGATCCTTTGATTATTCAAATGGATTATATATAGTGGTACATCATTAGGTTAAGCAAGGGTAGATTAGTAAATAGCATTGCTAAGTGTTGAGTAGGGAAATGCTCCTCTCGAAGGAGATGCGCATATCACGTTGCTAGTCCTGCCATAATATACTCGTCCCGCACGTCTGGAATCTTGGCCAGAGGTCTTGTCTCGGGATCCGAGCTGATCGTGGAGGAGACGCTCGGACTGTCTGGCTGCAAGACGGGCACCTTGCCTGCGGGACGCTCGGATATTAGGAAAGGAAGACGAGTGTCTTGAAGGGGAGACACTCGTCTTGGGTCTGGGGACGAGCGTCTTGAGTCTCGGGACGCGTGGATTGGCGGACAGCTTGTCTATTTGAGCTCGGATCGTAAAACGGACGTCATATCCTCATCCGGACTCCTATTGGAGTGATTCAAAAGCCTAGACCACTAAAATTTTTCGACGCCGTTTCATCTAGCATACTTTCAGAGCCAAAGGAGCAACTCTTAGTTTGGGTTCCGAGCAATTTCTTTATGTAATGGCTTCCTTCTCGTCATCCTTGCTTTTAAGCCTATGATCCTTCTATATACTCTTTATTCCTACATCCTTGGTCATCATTCTTGCCTCCTCTTCATACTAGTCCATCCAATATCGTCAAAAAGCTTCAAAATATGCATGGGAGACGGGAATTTTCGCCTAATTATCTTCTTTTCTACAAAACATACGAAATGCACTAGGAAAGCAAAATAGAAAGAATTTGACGGATAAAATGGCTATGGAATGTTATAATAGTATACAAAATGGGCTCAATTAGGGGACTAAATGTGCGTAACTATGAGTCATATCAAATATCCCCAAAACGAACCTTTACTCGTCCCAAGTAAGGAGGTGACTAAAACTAGACCTTTATTTAAACTATCCTAATAATATAACCCATGTGAGATAATTAGCGGGTCTCACTCCGCCCCTTTAACTCACAACAAGACAACCATGAGGTAGGATGCCTTCTTACAAGGCAAGGTGGGGCTTGCCAAAATGGCGATACATCCAAGCATTAAAGCACAAAAAACAAGTAATGGATGCATCTACAAAAATGTATAGCCACTTTCGTCATCTAAGTGGCAGAAATTATCTACAAGGGAAGCAATCTAAGGGTACACATTCCATCATAGATATGGTTTCTTCAAACTACTAAGCCTAGAAGGATACCAATAAATCACCTCCAAGTTGTGTCAATCTAGGGTATATTTGCCCTCAATTTTTAAATGCTTTCGTCAAGAGTAGACTCCCTATGGTGTTAGAAAAACTGGAGGATCGCAGAATTCACATTCTTGCCCAAACAAAAAGAAGGGTCGTCCCCTCTCTACCATGCACAAAAGTGGATACGATGAAAAAGGGATCAATATATTTTTGAGTTTCATATGGGAGTTTGCTTTTTGTTGTTGTTCCCCCCCCCCAATTTGAGGCATTTGACATTTTAAGAACTTTTCTTTTTGCCATTTCGGTGATGTTTGCCATTTTCAATACTTGACAACTTTCAACTTTTTGCATTTTCTTTGGAACATTTTCAAAGTCACCCCAATTAGTAACGAGGGTGCCTTATATTTGAAGCTTAGGAGTTCTTATTTTTGGACTCCTCTTTTCTTTTGATTCTTGAACTCAAATTTTGATAATTTTTGTGCCCATTCCCTTTGATGACAAAATGTGGTAGAATATGGAAGATGGTTGCATGGTTTCAAGGGTCACCCTGGAATCAACGGTAGCCAAGGATTTATCACACCACAAGGTACTCTTGACTAGGCCTTAATCCATGGGTCAAAGGATACTAGCATGACACACTCTAGGGTGTTTTACAAGTATTCTAACAAGCAACGTCTTAAGAAGAAAAAGTATCTACAAGGGCCTATATACACTTGTCAAGCTTCCCAAATAGATGCTTTCACAAAATATTTTCCTAAATGCAACTATATGCCATGATGCAACTAACATTTATACATCCTAATGCATATGCTTCTACCAACTAGTATGCCATATATTCTAAATGCAATCCAAAATCACATTGTTTATACCGCATCAATAAAAATAAAGCCACATAGTCATTAACATAAAGAGGAAAAAGGAGATTGGAAAGATCATACCATGCGGTCTTCAATATCCTCATGTCTCGGATGTGGCGTAGTCGATAAATGGCTAAAAGGATAGACAAACAAGCAAACAAGTATATACAATATATACAATTCTACACTAAAAAGGAATGAACATGTTTTTAGGTTTTTCAATTTTTCAAATTTTTATGGTTTTTAATTTTATGAAATAAAAAGACATGTTTTTGTGTTTTTCAATTTTTTTTTTTTTTTTTTTTGCATTTTAAAATATAAATTCCCATCCCCCACTTTATTTTGGACATTGTCCTCAATGTACATGTAGGAGTAGAAATGAAAAAGAAATATATGTTTTTGGATTTTTAAAGTTTTATTGAAGTGCAAATACAATGATATGATATGATAATGCATGCTCTAACTAAATGCAATTCTATATGACATATATAACAAATGAATGCAATCTAAACTATATTATATAATGCATGATTTCTAGTAAACTATGGTCACCTATGATCAAACCTCCCCAAACCGATTTAAGCACTATTTCCAGTGTAGAAAAGAATAAGATTGGTCATTAGTGTCTATGCATTAATTCTAGTCTATATGCAACTATCTAGATGATCATGTGAGATATATTACAATGCAATTATACTATATGAACTAACTAATGTAAATGAAATATGAAATATAATACAAATGCAAGCTAAATGTATATGTAACTAAATGCAAGTGTAAATGTAATGCAAAGTCAAAGGAAAGAGTATCTTACAAATGGTAGTTTGAGGGAGGACTCCACCAAACTAATTCCTTGTTGCCATATTTATTGATGTTGTCCATGTTGCTCAATGCTCTCAATAACCGGTCAAAGGCTTGAGCACAATCCTCAAATAAGCATGAATACGGTTTGTTCCAACTCAATAGGAAGCTTGGCCAAGGGAGCTTGACACTTACTCTCTCATTCACCTTGCCCTTGGCACTTGAGTCTTTGCAATGCTTCAAACCAACAAGCCTATGATTCTCGTCAACATAAGGTATGCAGTATGGCTCATATTCGTCCGGAGACTTCCACTCACCAACTTCTTCTTCAATTTTGGTGATGATGATAGCACTTTTATTATTCAATCCTTCCAAGGTAGAAGGAGAATTATCATGGCATTGATGACGAGGTACCATTGGAGTTGAAATTGTGGGTGCCAAATCTCCACAAGTAAGTCCATTTGCAAGTTTGTTCTTGAGCTTTTCCACCAAGTACCCTTTATATGATGATTTGACTTTTTGGAGAAGGTCCACCATATCATCTCCAACAATCATAGGTTACATGGTGGGTGCGAAAGGGTTTTCATGGTCAATAGGAAAGAGACATTCATCTTCCTCATGGAAGCATACCTCAAACTTCTCAAGGATGAGGTCCTCAAGTGAGGCAATATAACAACTCCATTCCTCTTCTTCATTCCATAAGTCCTTGCAAGACACATATTCCACATAAGCTCCTTCCTTACGCTTGTCATCATTGCTATCTTCATACGAATCATAGATAGGGGCTTCCCTCTTCTTCAATAATTCTTCCTCGACTATCTCAATATTCATATCAAAAGACACACCCTCATACTCACAAAGGCTAAGAGTATTTAGCTTACTCAACCTCATGTCTTCTTCATCAATACCACACTTTCATACTCACAATAGCTCAAGGAGATTGGCTCTTCCCATTTCTCATCAAAGGTAACTCCTTCAAACTCGCGTTCATGATCAATGTCTAAGGAATGGTGAGGGGTAGTTATTTGGGCTTACTTCATTTGGGCAATTTCAATCTCCAACTCCTCCCCTTGGGTAACAATGCCTTGAAGAACATTGTCTCTACTTTCGCTCTCCTCTAGCATTTGTTTCAAGAAGTTTTGTTGGTCTCCCATCATTTGGAGAATCATATCTTGAATGTCAAAGTTGGGCTCATCTTTTTGTTGTGGGTGGGTGTGAAAGTGGTTGTATTGTGGCAATTGAAATCCATTATAAAGTGGGTATTGGGTAGCGGATTGTTGTGGATATTGGATGTGGGGATTTTGGTGGGAAAATTTGGGCTAGTAGTTAGGATTTTCATTGTATGAATTGTAAAGTTGGTTTGTGTTGACTTGCTCCTCAAACTCCCCATACCCATAGTCATACTCAAAATATCCACCATATACTTAATATGTCATGTCTTGAGCCATCGTAGCTAAGACAAAGAAACAACTACAACTAAGGAAACTATACAAAAATGGTAAGAACGATCCTTGAGGAACAAGTTTCTTAAGGTTAGAGCAAAATTAAAATAGACAAACAAGTAAGAACTTAATCACATAACACTGTCCCCGGCAACGACGCCATTTTAACGGGTGAGATTGTCTTCGGGTCTCCCAATCAAACACATTTATATTCTCAACAAACAACTAGTTAGTGGTTAAGTCGAGGTCGATCCATGGGACGGTGTGATTTGAGTTCTAAGTCTATCTATCTCAATTTATGCTAGTGTCCCAATTGATTTTGGTTTGTAGTTGGTGAGTCTAAACTAATGCAAGCAATGAAGTAAAACAATCAATAAATTAAGAGAGGTAAACAAATTACTAAAAGTACTAGGATATCATAGGGTCATAGGGGATTTATGGGAGTTCATCATACAAACATTTTCTCTACTAGATTCAAGCACTTATTGTTGTGATGGGATCGAGTTAGTGTATATCTTACAATCCCTAAGAATGTTTGTGTAATACCCTAAATATTTTTGTATTTATTAATTTTATTTTGATATAAGTATTATATTATGAGCTCCATATTCACGACTCCTTTTTAGTGTGCAAAACAAAAGATCTTTTTGTAATATTTTTATAAATATATTTATCCTATTATTCTAATATTTTTTTTATACTACTTATCAACTTGTAAACGCTATTTAAGAGACAATATGTATAAAACTAGGTAAAAGAAACAGGAATCATCTTGTTAGCCATCTCCTTTGCCCATCAATTACAGTCTTACGACAAACCTTTTTCACCCAACTCCAATTATTTTGTTTTCCCTTCTTTTGGCGACTTGGCTCCGTAATTCGAACTACTTGCCTGTGAACCTCTTCCCTTTATTATTGATCTATTAGTTCCCGGAGCATGTGTGAGAAATTAATGAGGGCGAATTTGCTGTCGAATATTATTGAGCATCTGTCCATTTGACTGCAGTACTGAGGTAGGGAAATACACTTGACTTATTATCGTTGATGTTGAATTGTGTTGACTTGTTTGTGTTTCATATGACCAAACTGTGAACGTTGACTTGATTCGTGGTTGTTGATTTATGTTATGATTCATATACTGGAAGGTGATTGACTGAATCGATGGTATTGAGTATGTTATCGCAATATTTGGTAACCGGCATGATTTTATGATTGATCAGTTCAATGATATATATATTGTGTTGCATTAATTTCTTTTGAGCATTCATATGCATTGGAGATGGAGGATGTTGTGGTGATGTGGTGTGGTGAAGATGACGTTATGATAAGGCCCAGGCGGGTTCTGCAGGACTTGCCCTGGTGTCCTCAACAGCGAAATGTGGCAGATCGGCTACGGTCGATATATAGTCTACCGGGGATCGGTATGGCTGGGTGTTCCGGGTTATGAGATATGAGTTGAAATGGAGATGGAGGTGACGGAGGATCATGCATATCATATTTTGACGTTTCATTGTATTCCCTACTCAACCTCGTGGTTAACCCTGTGTATTCGTGAACACCTGTGATGATCCAAATATTGGGGAGCAGATTTGACAGGTTTATGAGATAGGATGGGAGCTTGATGGGCGTGAGACACTGGATCAGAAGACTTAGTAGCTAGATCATCATTTAGAAGACTTGCACTTTTAATTATATTAGTTCTTTGTAATTTGATGTAAAAGAGGTTTTGTAATAATTAAGTTAAAGTAATTATATAATTTGCCTTGGAGTTTAATTTGTTATTCACTACCTCAGGAAACCGAGATGGTAACAGTCCGGTTTATTAGGGAATGTCTTGCTAAAGGCTCCTTCATAAATCGGGGTGTGACAAAGTGGTATCAGAGAGAACGATCCTCAGGCCTAAAAACAAATGAACAAAAATAATGAACATAGGAAGAGTCAAATAAAATGAACCCAGGCTAGTAACTGTTAGGAGCCCCAGGATTGGAATGAGTTAGGGGCCCCCTCAAACCAAGCCACTGGCCCTTTCAGTCTAACCTGGTAACCCTTGAGTGATGCAAAGAGTGGGTAGTAACAAAATAAAGGATCAGACCTTGCCTATATTATACTAACAGTTTTGCAGGAGCGGAATGAGGTAAGTAATGATGTGATACATGGTTAAAGATGTGCAATGAAAGAATATGGTTGGTATTGGCATGCTGACTTATTTGAATAATTGAGTGAAATTTTAGTGTATGGATGACATGAGTTGTGAATTAAGAATTATATGATGATATGCATGCGGCTTTCTGATCCCTGAACCCTTAGGTAGAAATATAATATAATGATATGTTTAATGAGGTTATCATAGAGGCACTTTAAGCTATAGCTACCTAAGAGGTTAGATGTAGGAGGGATATGACCATGATTGACTGGAATGGTTAGTAGAGCCAACCAGGCTATGTTGTTACAGGATGAAGAATCAAGTTAAGTCCTATGTGTAAAGCTAGTAGACCGAAACGGGGGTCGTGTCCGTTGATAATTGTTTTGCTGTTATTCTAAGTGTGTATATACTTCTTGTTGAATGTCTTATTCTTTGCAAGAGTTTACTGTTTTGCTTACTAGGCAAATGTGATCGAATTTTGAGATTTATGATTGTTATTATTTTACTAATTGCCTTTGCAATCTATGTCTAGTGGTATGTGGAATGTGTTGCCCTAAGCCATGAATGTTATATAGTTGTGTGTTGAAATTTCATGCCATTTTTTTTTTACGTCTAATTATATACATTTAATTTAGTTATAAGGTTAGTATTCAATAAGTGACACCTTAGTGATTTCTAGGATATATTTTCGTATTTAAATAAGTTGTGATTGTTACGATGAGAAACTAATGTATTGTCTATACATACATGATTATTGAGTTATTTAGTTGATTTTATTTTCGGTTTCGCAATCTTTACCGTTTTCTAGATGGCAATTACATGTATATGGTGCAACGTGATTTCTATGCTTTAAATGATATGTAACTGTAGGGTAAAATCCGTATAATACCCTTAAATTATAGGACTATAACGTAAATTTAATATGCAATTAATTGTCATAAACGAAAAACAATGAAAAACGATAAAGCACAAGAATTAACCTTCGGTCCTAGTGCAATTCGGCAATGAGAGATCAAAGTAGACCTCCTCCTAATTGTTGCACCCAAGATCGTCTGAGAATATGCCCTTGTGCTAGAAATTTGTTCTCTAATTGCCTTGCAATATTGAGAGAACTTGATGTGAGTTTTCTTTAGATGTGAGATCTGAATTTAGAGAGGAAAAATGTCTCTCAAAACCCTAATTATTTTTCACAATTGAATGATTAGGGCAAAAGGAGAGAAAGCTCTCCTTTTGTGCTTGGGTTCGGCCGTGAGCTTCAAAATGGGGAGAGTGGGCTTTCCACTTTCTCTTATTTTTAACTCGTGGTACGACCCAAAATTCGCTAAATGTATATGACACGGTTTTATTATAAATCGTCATCGGTTATCGGTTATTAAAGCATCAACTAATAACACGGATTAGCTGAAATATTAATACATGTCCGACACAGACGATATTGTATAATTAATTCAATATACATTAATTAAATAAAATCATTTATATTTAATTTACGAATTAACTGCTTAATTCGCCTTAGCCCATTTTATTTAATCCGTATTTAAATAAAATATCTCAACATCGCATTTTGACTAACTACTAGTCAAATAACCCCGGACTAATCGCTTAGTCAATTACGCATCAACATGACGTATTTTCATACCGTCACATCTCTCAAACGTATCCTATAGGTGTGACTTTTAGGGACCAGTTGATCACCGCCATCTGTATGACAATAACGTCAAACTTATCTAGCAAGCCAACCGTTATTGATAAACGTGGATCAACTGATTATAATACAAAAGTATACCCTTTGATCCTTTTAGAGATTTATAAGTCCTTGCACTAATCAGAAAAGGACACCAGCCCAACAAGCTCCCACTTGTCCGTACAAGTGTATGTGCAATGACGTTATCCGCACTAACTGGAGGACACAGCCTCAACAAACTCCCACTTGTCCGTACAAGTGTATGTGCGATAACCGATTCTCATATTCATTTAAAATTTCTCCCACTCAATGTAAAACAATTTGCAGATCTGGATCCGCAAAGGTCGTATTTTACAATCGATCTGTATCTAGAGTGGTTTCCCCGACTAGAGAGTAACTCAACTGATAAAACGAATTCGTATTCGAGCATGGCCATGCATTTCGATTCTGACTCCTCGAGTGGCCCCGAGAAATATCGAGTACCTGATAAAGGCTGAATATTTCCTTCAACTCGACTCCTTCCAATCTAAGCACAACATGAAATGACCCAGAAAAAATCTACTTGGCCCCCTGTTACGGATGACCGTGAGAAAGAAACCAAAGTCACCCAAAATCTGCTTTAGTCTCAAGAGACAGTCGATAGTCAAAAGAATCGACTCTTAGGATCACCATGGAGGTCCTATCCACGACCGGGCACCGAATTTTATAAAACATTTAGGACTCCACGTCGATGTCACAATTGTGTCCTACGAAATATCCGTATAAATCGCCTCTGTGATTGGTCAGTCAACCTTTTGACTTATGGCTCGTTGAACCCACCATCAACCAACGTCACAAAATAATTACCTTGAGTTATCAGCTCACGTGGGCAATCAAGGACCAAAAATATAATGTTTGTTCAGTTCACTTTGTGGTGTTCAAAATTGTCGTACAAAACCACATGAAAAACAAAATATATATAAATATCAGAACGATGATGTCGTATAGAGTACATAAGGGAATGAATCTAATCCATAAAAGAGTACTACAACTTAGGAACACGTTTAATTCCCATGGAATTAACATGCCCTTCATGCTTATCTTGTCGTAATGGTTTAGTGAGAGGATCTGCTATGTTATCATCTGTAGCAATCTTTTCTATCACTACTTCCTTTTGCTCCACGTAATCTCGGATTAGATGAGCTTTCCGTTGTACATGTCTAGACTTGTTGCTAGACTTTGGCTCCTTAGCTTGGAAGATGGCACCTCTATTGTCGCAATAGATGGTGATCGGGTCATTCGAACTAGGCACTACAGATAGTCCTTGTAAGAATTGACGCATCCATATCGCTTCCTTTGCGGCCTTCGACGCGGCATAGTAGTCGGACTCAGTCGTAGAATCTGCTGTAACACTTTGTTTGGAACTCTTACAGCTGACTGCAGCGCCATTAAGAGTAAAAACGAATCCAGACTGAGATTTGGAGTCATCTCGATCCGTTTGGAATCTAGCATCTGCGTAACCGGTTGCGCATAGCTTTTGATCGCCTCCATAAGTTAATGCCCAATCCTTAGTCCTCCGTAGGTACTTGAGAATGTTCTTGACAGCCATCCAATGTGATTCACCCGGATGCTGTTGGAATCGACTTGTCATACTCAATGCATATGCCATGTCCGGACGTGTGCATATCATGGCATACATGATTGATCCTATAGCCGAGGCATAAGGAATCCGTGTCATGCGCTCTTTCTCTTCCGGTGTCTCTGGTGCCTGAGACTTGCTCAAATGCACCCCTGGAGCCATAGGAAGAATCCCTTCTTGGAGTTAGTCATGCTGAATCTCTCTAGGACTTTGTCTATGTAAGACTCTGATCGAGAGATAACATCCGTCGTGATCTATCTCGATAGATACGGATGCCCAGAATTCTTTGTGCCTCACCCAGATCTTTCATCTGGAAATGGTTTTTCAACCATACTTTCACGAAAGTTAAGAGAGGTATGTCATTCCCAATCAGGAGTATGTCATCGACATACAATATTAGGAAGACAATCTTGCTCCCACTCGACTTGATATAAAGACATGGTTCCTCGACCGATCGAGTAAATCCATTTTCTTTAATTACTTGGTCGAAGCGATGATTCCAACTCCGAGATGCTTGCTTAAGTCCATAAATGGAACGCTTAAGCTTGCATACTTTCTTAGGATGTTCTGGATCGATGAAACCTTCGGGTTGTACCATGTACAACTCTTCCTCCAAAAAGCCGTTTAAGAAGGCGGTTTTCACATCCATTTGCCAAATTTCATAGTCATGAAAAGCGGCAATCGCTAAGATAATCCGAATGGAACGCAAAGATGACTACGGGTGCAAAATTTCATCGTAGTGCGGACTGGCACTTGGGTGAAACCTTTAGCAACTAGTCGTGCTTTATAGATATCTTGTTGACCTTCCACAGAATGCTTTATCTTGTAAAGCCATTTGCATTGAAGGGGACGAACCTTAGCAGGTAAGTCAACAAGATCCCATACGTTGTTCTCATACATAGAGTCCATCTCGGATTGCATGGCCTCAAGCCATAGCTTTGAGTCGGAACTAGTCATGGCACCTTTATAGGTTGCGGGTTCACTACTCGTTAAGAGTAGAACGTCATCTATGTCATGTTCCTCGACCATACCAATGTATCTGCCGGAGGAATAGAGACTCTTCTCGACCTCCTAGGTTCCTCAGAATATTAATCTGCAGTGGGATTGAGGGAACTAGTTCCTCCAATAGTTGCTCGGTATTTGGTTTTGGAATCTCCGACAGGTCGAAGGTTCTATCACTCTTTGCATTCTCGAGAAATTCCTTCTCCAAGAATGTCGCACTAGCCGCAACAAAAACACGTTGTTCGGTTGGCGAATAAAAGTAATGACCAAGTGTTCCTTTAGGATAACCTATAAAGTATGTCTTGACCAATCGCGGCCGAGCTTATCCTCGTGTCTCCACTTGACATAAGCCTCGCAGCCCCAAACCCGTATAAAGGACAAGTTGGGGACCGTTCCCTTCCATAGTTCATATGGAGTCTTGTCAACACTTTAGACGGACTTCGGTTAAGTATTAGAGCAAATTGTACAGAAGAGCATAACCCCATAATGAGTCGGGCAACACGGTGTGACTCATCATGGATCGAACCATATCAAGTAGTGTTCGATTTCTCCGTTCGGACACACCATTCAATTGAGGTGTTCCAGTGGAGTTAATCGTAGGACAATCCCACAGTCCTTAAGGTGTTGATCAAACTCGTGAGAAAGATACTCGCCACCACGGTCCGAGCGCAGATGTTTTAATCTTTCTGCCCGAGTTCTGTACCCTATTCCGGTATTCCTTGAATTTCTCAAAGGATTCACTTTTGTGTTTCATTAAGTAGACATAGCCATATCTACTTAAATCATCCGTGAAAGTGATGAAATACCTATAGCCTTCTCGTGCGGTGATTGACATAGGTCCACATACATCCGTATGTATGAGTCCTAATAGGTCAGCAGCGCGCATTCCAACACCTTTGAAGGAAATTCGAGTCATCTTACCGATGAGACATGATTCACACGTGCCAAATGATTGAAAATCAAAGGCCGAGATAGCTCCATTCTTTATGAGCTGTTTTACGCGTTTCTCATTAATGTGTCCCATACGGCAGTGCCATAGATACGTTTGATCTTTGTCACCAACCTTTAACTTTTTATTCATTACGTGTAATATTTCTGATACCGATCTAAAACATAAATTCCGTTCATGGAGTCTGCCTTGCCATAAATCATATTGTGTAAAGAGAAAATGCAGGAATTATTCTCTATTACAAATGAAAAACCAAGTTTGTCAAGTGCGGAAACCGAAATAATGTTTTTCGAAAGATCAAGTACATAATAGCGATTATATAAAAATAACTCAAATCCGCTAGGAAGCTGGATCACGTATGTTCCCCTTGAGACGGCAGCCACTCGTGCTCCATTCCCAACACGCAGGTCCCCCTCACCCTTTACGAGGGGTTCGATGTTTCGGAGCCCCTGCACATGATTACACAGATGAGAACCACAACCAGTATCTAGTACCCAAGTTCCGTAACTTGCGTGGTTAATCTCAATCATATGAATAAAAGTAGAAGAGGATGAAGACATACCAACAGGTTTAACACGACCTGCCTTTAAGTCCTCATGATAGACAGGACATGTACGCCTCCAATGCCCAGTCTTGTGGCAATGATGGCATTCCATATTTTCATTCTTGCTCTTTGTCGCGCCTGATGAGGTGCTCGACTCACCAGGTCCACTCTTCCCTGTCCCTGACTTCTTGAACTCCGGTTTACCTCTTTGCTAGGTTTGCTTGAGCTTTGCCCTTACCCTTGCCCTTGTTTGACACAACGAGAACATCCTGTTTCAAGCTCCCACTGAACTTCATATCCTTCTCGGTGCATACGAGAAGGGAGTGCGATTCATGGGGACTTTTATTCAAATCATTCATATAGTAATTCGCTCTAAAGAGCGCAAAACCATCGTGGAGTGAATGAAGCATGCGGTCAATCACAATGTTCTCGCTGATTTTACAATCAAGCGCCTCCAGTCTCTCGACATTCTCAATCATGCTGAGAATGTGTGGGCTAACCTAGTTGGCCCTTTCGAGTCTCGCATCAAAGAAGCGAGTGGTATGCTCATAGGTCACGATTCTCGGCGCTTTCGAGAATTCCTTAGTGAGCGTGGTGAAAATCTTATTTGCACCTTGGGCTATGAAGCGTTTCTGCAAATTGGATTCCATTGCAAAAATGAGTACGTTTTTAATCGCACCCGCTTCCATGACGAAGTCGCTATACGTGGAGACCTCGTTAACTCGAGCCGTGGGGCCTGGGGTTGGCGGGAGGGGCTCAGTCAGATACTTGAGCTTCCCGTCAGCAGTGGCAGCATTCCGTAATGCCGCCTCCCATTCCGCGAAGTTTGATCCATCATTCTTCAGTCTAGTAGACTGATTCATCTGATTCATGAAGATCCGAAGCCAGGACTCACGGTCCAATGTGGCACTTGGCATTGGGTCATCGAGGATGCCAGCCATTATGTTATTAGCAGTTTAAAATACGTGTTCTACACTGAAAAAGAAAGAAAACAAAAAACGAAATAAGCAACTCATCGAGGTGATTTAAGTCTATTAAAAATTCATTTTAATCGTGTAGACTCAATGCACTTGCATAATTGATCTCCCTCAAGAATAAACAAGTGATCCCAAGACTCAATTTCTGTAAATTGATAAGCCAACTGTTTAGCTAGTTTTTCCGTAAAAACTCTTGGTCGATAGATTTCCGTAAATCCTATCTATAGTCCACCATAATCACAGGATCGTACGAGTGACCATAGTGTTGAGATAAAATAGGTCAATCGGTTCCAACTTACCCGACGTAAAAGGGGTCATATTATGCCTACCGACGAAGAAGGGACTCATTGGAGTTTGACCTATAAAGACCATTCTCAATTTTGGTTTATACGAGGAAGATCCCATCAACTAAGTTTAGATTCATTTTAAGTGAACGAATAACTAGCAACTGCGTGAATGAATTAATTTATATGATGGCTTTAAATCGTGTGACATATAAATGTCATAGAAACCTAACGCGTGACCTCTATATGAGTCAGTTTTCATGCAATTATTAGGTGGTTTCGTTTTAGGCGGAATATGATGCACTCTATCGTTACGATAAAATAAATAAATGAATGCAATACGTAAATAAAAATTCCTAGTGTGGCCTATCCTAGTAAAAAGAACATAATACAACTTTGGAATCCACCGTTGGACCCGAGAAGCTTGTCTTGATGTTCCATCTTTGTCCATGCAGCGGGAGTGAGCATCCGATCTCCATCTTTAGTCTTCTCAAAATTACAATTAAAATTTACAAAATATAAACCTATTTACATTCTAAATAAAAACTGTAAAAAGAAATAAAAAGGGAGATACGAGATCTCAAAATACAACCAAGACCGTGTTCCATCATTACGGTAACACGTTCTACTAAGGCCACACTAAGTTACAACCGATTGCAAAATAAATAAATACGTAATGAAAAGCATTCAAAACAATCAAAATAACGATAAATAAAATGCATCAACTAAATTAAATTTATTCGTGACATAATTCCGTAATTATGTTAAATTTATCCAAACCACCTTTTAACAATTAAAATTATGTGACAAAACCGCTTTAGTCAAGTTAATTTTAATCCGTGATAATCCGTTACTTTAAATCGTTTTAAAGTAACTAAATTGTACGTGGGTGAACCGTTTCACTATCAAGCGAATGCATAAATCCGTATTATGCAAAATTGGCCGAAAAAAAAAAACAAAACAATTTTTTTTTTTTCTTCTTCAGGTCAGACGTGAACAGTACCAGGGAAATTTTTTTTTTTTTTATTTTTCTGCTGAAATGCCGAGAGCAACAAAAGAACAACAAAAAAAAAAAAAAATTTCTCGGCTCAAAAAACGTGAGCATCAAATAACAAAACAAAACGATTTGTTAAAACCCAATTGCAATTTAATCTAATCCGTATAGAATTGAAACTACAATTGATACATCTTTAACATATTGCAATAATTATCGATTAAAATTACAATATGCAAAGAACAAAAGGAAAACAAAAGATCGTCTGATCTAGCAGAAACGTGTGGCACGCAAATCAAGGCAAAAAAACAGAAAACAGGCCAAGAAGGCCGCACGGTTTTCCAAAAAAAAAATGGCCGAGACAAAAACATTTGTGCCGCACGAAATTTTATACAAACAATTTGATAGATCTTTAACATATTGCAATGAATATCGATTACAAAACAATATGCAAAGATCAAATCGAAAACAAGACAAACAACAACCACCACCGTGTAAACTTGACACGGTTCCCAAGACAGAAAAAAACGCAACATAAAAAAAATCTGCCGAGAGGAAAAAAAAGGCTGCCGCGCGAATTTTTAAGCAAAAACTCATCGATTCAAAATTCGTTTGATGAAAATCACATAGAAAAATTTACGTGGCCTCGCTCTGATACCACTTGTAGGGTAAAATCCGTATAATACCCTTAAATTATAGGACTATAACGTAAATTTAATATGCAATTAATTGTCATAAACGAAAAACAATGAAAAACGATAAAGCACAAGAATTAACCTTCGGTCCTAGTGCAATTCGGCAATGAGAGATCAAAGTAGACCTCCTCCTAATTGTTGCACCCAAGATCGTCTGAGAATATGCCCTTGTGCTAGAAATGTGTTCTCTAATTGCCTTGCAATATTGAGAGAACTTGATGTGAGTTTTCTTTAGATGTGAGATCTGAATTTAGAGAGGAAAAATGTCTCTCAAAACCCTAATTATTTTTCACAAATGAATGATTAGGGCAAAAGGAGAGAAAGCTCTCCTTTTGTGCTTGGGTTCGGCCGTGAGCTTCAAAATGGGGAGAGTGGGCTTTCCACTTTCTCTTATTTTTAACTCGTGGTACGACCCGAAATTCGCTAAATGTATATGACACGGTTTTATTATAAATCGTCATCGGTTATCGGTTATTAAAGCATCAACTAATAACACGGATTAGCTGAAATATTAATACATGTCCGACACAGAAGATATTGTATAATTAATTCAATATACATTAATTAAATATAATCGTTTATATTTAATTTACGAATTAACTGCTTAATTCGCCTTAGCCCATTTTATTTAATCCGTATTTAAATAAAATATCTCAACATCGCATTTTGACTAACTACTAGTCAAATAACCCAGACTAACTGCTTAGTCAATTCTGGCATTAACATGACTGTATTTTCATACCGTCACATCTCTCAAACGTATCCTATAGGTGTGACTTTTAGGGACCAGTTGATCACCGCCATCTGTATGACAATAACGTCAAACTTATCTAGCAAGCCAACCGTTATTGAAAAACGTGGATCAACTGATTATAATACAAAAGTATACCCTTTGATCCTTTTAGAGATTTATAAGTCCTTGCACTAACTGTAAAGGAAACCAGCCCCAACAGTAACATGTGTTGGAGGAAGAATGGTTGTGTGATAATGTGAAGTAATTTAAAGGAACCAAAAATTCTAATAAATTCCAGAATGTTACCTTGTTTGTACAGGCTGCCATTTAAAATGTGTTCTCTATATGATGGTGAAAATTTTATGTGTGATAACTTTCTGATTTAGCTTTTCAATGCTTTTAGTTTCATGCTAATATGAATTATATTTTGAGAGAAATAAATATTTTAGTTGACAGTGGTCAGATTGTATATGCACAGTTCTGTTTCGACCCATGTTTTTGAAAAAAAAAAACCATTTAAAACGTGTTTATTGTTTATGCATAATTCCAACTCCACTGTTTAGAATATTCATTCACGTTTTCAAAATGATAAGCCACGTAAAATCTTAACGAGTCGTTATTTAATAGTGATTTTTGCAAGTTGCCCAATTTTCTGTCTAATTGCTGTAAAGTTTTTGTTCCGACCAACTGAGTTGTAAAATTTGTTATAAATAAATTCCTTAAGCCTTGCAATTGATTCTCTTTCCTATGATTTGTCAATTCATTATATTTCCTAAAAACGATAATAGCTCGCAAAATAGCTAAGCGGTTATTTAATTATGAATTTTGAAAGTTGTAGCATGATGTTTGATTGTTGAAATTGTAAGTTATGTGGGTTTCATATAAAAGTTTAATCAAATATGAATTATGTGATGTAACCATGTAATACTCTGATATGAATTCTGTAGCATGAACGGTAGGTATATGATATGAGTATGAACCTTGTTATATGATAATATAATCTTATTTGTTCGGTGAGTTTTATGTAAAGTAGTCTCAATTATACAAACGCTATTACATTGCTTGAATTTTGCCTAGTGTCTTTCTCTAAACCTGATTTGCAGAAATATGGATTTTACTTCTATGATATGATTACTGATCTGAAATATTTTAACTCGTCATGTATGAACTATGAGTTAGTTGATTGTCTACATTGATGTAAATGTGTTAATTTGGTGTCAAAGCATTCAAGTATTTGTTACCTTGATTTTGTGTAATGCGTAGCATGAAATTGACAAGTGTGTTTTGTTGCTTGAAAAGTCGGATGCTAGTTGCCAGTATAGAGTAATTAGCTTATCAGATGATTTGTGTCTATTGTTTCAGTAATCTTCTTGAACATTGGATGTGGAATTTTATAATGGGGTTACGGGGACGTAACCATGTTTTAAGGAGGATAGGATTGTAAAATCTTGATTGTTTACGATCTGGCTAAGTGGTATGTCATGATTGGTTGACTGAGAATTGACCATGCATGGAGTCTGCTGTTTTAATTTGTTATTATTCGGTCAATGTTGTGACTCTTTAAGTGCCACATACTTCTGTCGTATGTTCAACTTTGGGGACAAAGTTTCTTAAGGGGGATAGAATATAACACTTCGCGTTTTAGAGCTTATGTATATTTACTACTTGTGTTGTCTTATGCTTGTGGGTGTTTGGTTATCGTTACGGGGTGGCGAACTTCGGGACGAAGTTCATTTTAAGGAGGGTAGATTGTAATACCCTAAATATTTTTGTATTTATTAATTTTATTTTGATATAATTATTATATTATGAGCTCCATATTCACGATTCCTTTTTAGTGTGCAAAACAAAAGATCTTTTTGTAATATTTTTATAAATATATTTATCCTATTATTCTAATATTTTTTTTATACTACTTATCAACTTGTAAAAGCTATTTAAGAGACAATATGTATAAAACTAGGTAAAAGAAACAGGAATCATCTTGTTAGCCATCTCCTTTGCCCATCAATTACAGTCTTACGACAAACCTTTTTCACCCAACTCCAATTATTTTGTTTTCCCTTCTTTTGGCGACTTGGCTCCGTAATTCGAACTACTTGCCTGTTAACCTCTTCCCTTTATTATCGATCTATTAGTTCCCGGAGCATGTGTGAGAAATTAAAGAGGGCGAATTTGCTGTGGAATATTATTGAGCATCTGTCCATTTGACTGCAGTACTGAGGTAGGGAAATACACTTGACTTATTATCGTTGATGTTGAATTGTGTTGACTTGTTTGTGTTTCATATGACCAAACTGTGAACGTTGACTTGATTCGTGGTTGTTGATTTATGTTATGATTCATATACTGGAAGGTGATTGACTGAATCGATCGTATTGAGTATGTTATCGCAATATTTGGTAACCGGCATGATTTTATGATTGATCAGTTCAATGATATATATATTGTGTTGCATTAATTTCTTTTGAGCATTCATATGCATTGGAGATGGAGGATGTTGTGGTGATGTGGTGTGGTGAAGATGATGTTGTGATAAGGCCCAGGCGGGTTCTGCAGGACTTGCCCTGGTGTCCTCAACAAGCGAGTGGGCGATCGGCTACGGTCGATATATAGTCTACCGGGGATCGGTATGGCTGGGTGTTCCGGGTTATGAGATATGAGTTGAGATGGAGATGGAGGTGACGGAGGATCATGCATATCATATTTTGACGTTTCATTGTATTCCCTACTCAACCTCGTGGTTGACCCTGTGTATTCGTGAACACCTGTGATGATCCAAATATTGGGGAGCAGATTTGACAGGTTTATGAGATAGGATGGGAGCTTGATGGGCGTGAGACACTGGATCAGAAGACTTAGTAGCTAGATCATCATTTAGAAGACTTTCACTTTTAATTATGTTAGTTCTTTGTAATTTGATGTAAAAGAGGTTTTGTAATAATTAAGTTAAAGTAATTATATAATTTGCCTTGGAGTTTAATTTGTTATTCACTACCTCGGGAAACCGAGATGGTAACAGTCCGGTTTATTAGGGAATGTCTTGCTAAAGGCTCCTTCATAAATCGGGGTGTTACAGTTTGGGTCCCGGAGCCGAATCGATTAGATTGTACAACACCTACAAGTCGACTTAGTCCTCCCTATTCAACTATATGCATGGTCTAATGAGGCTTGAGTTGGTTTATGTCTTACAAGTCTCATTGAAAAGATAAGTGATGGGTAAGAAATGCAAGGATTCATTGGCTTAGCATTTCATCAAACATAACATGTGCATAAGTTGAAATCACCACAAGCAAGAAAATAAATTGTGTGAACATATTAGATTAAGCATGAATCAATCCCCATGTTGGATTCCCCTAATTACCCATTAACCCCACCTAAGGAAACTACTCACTCATAATCAAGTTTAACATGTTAATAAGGTTGTCAATCATACTAACAAAGCAAAACATGATGAATAAAGGAAAGTGATTAAAAATAATTAAACAAAGTTAAAGAGAATTATAACTATGAAGATGATTCCAAATAATAAAGCAAATAATAAGAGAAGAAAACATGAGTGATTGATGAAGAGTTGTTAATTCTCCAATAATAACCCAATAATCTTCAATTACCCAATAATAATAAACTTGAACAATGATTAAAGAGAGATTAATGTGTAATTTTGTAGAAAGATTAAAAGATAATCTATTCTAATCTACTGCTAATCTAATCTAAGGAAAGTTGGTTCTAAGAGGGCTTGATTTAATCAAAGAAAACTTGATCCTTTGATTATTACAAATGGAGTATATATAGTGGTACATCACTAGGTTAAGCAAGGGTAGATTAATAAATAGCATTGCTAAGTGTTGAGTAGGGAAATGCTCCTATCGAAGAAATGCACATATCACGTTGCTAGTCCCGCCATAATATGCTCGTCTCGCACGTCTGGAATCTTGGCCAGAGGTCCTGTCTCGGCATCCGAGCGGATCGTGGAGGACACGCTCGGATTGTCTGGCTGTAAGACGGGCGTCTTGGATGCGGGACGATCGGATATTAGGAAAGGAAGACGAGCGTCTTGAAGGGGAGATGCTCGTCTTGGGTCTGGGGACGAGCGTCTTGAGTCTCGGGACGCGCAGATTGGCGGACAGCTTGTCTATTTGAGCTCGGATCGTAAAACGGACGTCATTTCCTCATCCGGACTCCTATTTGAGTGATTCAAAAGCCTAGACCACTTGATTTTTCAACGCTGTTTCATCTAGCATACTTTCAGAGCCAAAGGAGCAACTGTTGGTTTTGGTTCCGAGCAATTTCTTTATGTAATGGCTTCATTCTCGTCATCCTTGCTTTTAAGCCTATGATCCTTCTATATACTCTTTATTCCTACATCCTTGGTCATCATTATTGCCTCCTGTTCATACTAGTCCATCCAATATCATCAAAAAGCTTCCAAATATGCACGGGAGATGGAAATTTTCGCCTAATTATCTTCTTTCCTACAAAATATACGAAATGCACTAGGAAAGCAAAATAGAAAGCATTTGACGGATAAAATGGCTATGGAATGTTATAATAGTATGGAAAATGGGCTCAATTAGGGGACTAAATGAGCACAATTATGAGTCACATCATATATCCAAATGGGTTATTGAGACAATATTGAACCCCATTGAAGTGAACTGGATTGACATAGTATGCGCCCCTGGTTACATATAAGAGGTGACGTCTTGAAGTGACTAGATTGTGATGCGATTGATGACAGGTTCAAGTACCATAGGGTCATATGGGATGACTATTCGATCACATTGACATACTCTAGGTGACACTCTGTCGGGCAGTCACCGCTAATAGAGTTCTGGAAATTCATAAAACCTGGTCGTGGCATGAGATACTATAGTATTCTTATGAGTCAATTCTTTTGACTAGAGAGAATTCGCCCAAGTTGGCACAAGTTTCTGATTGGCTTTGATTTATACTCTACGACCGTTGTAACTGAAGTCAAATGGGTATATTTTGGGTTATGATGAACTGTGGCTATATGAAAGGAATAGTGTGATAGGAATTGTCCACCCCCTTGTCAGGGTTATTTGAGATCTCAGGGCCACTCGAGGAGTAGTGAACTGAAAATGCGTGGCCACGCTAGGAAGGTATTTACGGTAGATAATTCCGGCCAGACAGTTACTCTCCAGATCGAGGAAACTTCTCAAGATATGATCAAATACAAGTACGACATGCAAGACACCTTGCATTGAGTGGGAGATTGTAATAGGATAAGAGAATTGGTGACGCACACTTGTCTCGGACAAGTGAGAGATTGTTGGAGTATGTGTCCTCAACAATAGTGCGATCACATGTTTAAATCTCAAGATAAGAATACGTAAGGGATGAATCATTTATATAGTCAACTGATCAACATTAATCGGTAATGATTGCCTAACTATAGTTTGACATTACTGTCATTTGACGGTTGCGATCAGTTGATCCCTTAAGGTCACACCAATAGGACAATTCCGTTAATAGATAAATTGATTATTTGTATGTCGATACAAGTTAATCAATTCCATAAATTTGAACAATTCATTTGTGAGTTAGATTATTTGTATCTTAATGTAATTTGATTAAATAATATTTATTTTTGTAATTAAAAGATTTTATTTCTAAACTTCATTATTGTTTGTGAAACAATTAAATTAAAAATAACTGAATAATTATAATTGCAAAATGTTGTGAATTATATTTAGATGACCCATTTTAAATACTTGTAATCATATATTACTAGTTAAATTGTCACAAGTAATTTATTTGTTGTAAAATGATATTTAAGGGGTTGAATATGCATTAGAATACATATGGTCATGGTGTGTGACACATAACCTACCTGTTTACATTTGACAAAATACAAACATAAAATGGAGTCCATTTTATCTAAAATAGCCGAAAAATGGAGGGTATAAGGAGTTAGTGGATGTTTTATTTTAAAAGATAAAACATCATGATTTCCTACTCTAACTAGCCATGGAAACCTACATTTTAGAGAAGAGAAAAAGTAAAAGGGAGAAGGCCATGCATTGGCCTTCTAGACCCCCACAACCAGCTCCCCCCTTCAAGTATAGAGAAAATTGTTCCCTATTATTCATTCATGCAACTTTTATCATTCTTATTCACTTCTCCTTCTTCTCTCTAAAATAGTTTTAGATCTCATAAAAATTGTTCAAATAATTCTAATATTACAACATAATATTACTAGTGTAGTAATACAATTATTATTAGATTTGTTAAGAATATCTTATATATTAATCTAGTTAATTAGTATATAAGCTTTAAGGGTTTTGTTTTGGGTACAACAAGAGGAGAATCTCAATACTTGGGATTTAGGAGGATCATCCATAATATTTAAGCTCAAGAACAAATAAGGAAGGTGTCCTTATTTGTGCCCAAATTTCGAACCATATATAATGTAAGGAACATTATTTTTCTTTCATCTCTTATTTAGTTATGCATGCACTAGATCTTAATGAACTTTTGTTAAAATGTTAATTAGTTCACCATAAGAAATGTCTTATAAGAGGTACATAAACCTGACACTAACTTATTCCATGAATCAATTCCAAGAGTGGTCTTGTCTAGGATCTTCAACCATTGTTTTGCCGTTCCAATCAAGGAAAAGGGAAACAATACCCATTAAATTTGGTCCTGAGTTACCCCTGTTTGGGAAATTGTATCACAATAGTCACAAAAATTCTCCATGTGTAGATGAGGATCCTCACTGGGCATCCCTCCAAATTGACTTCTCTCAACTAAGTGTATGAATGCGGATTTGGCAATGAAATTACCGGTCAAGTGGGGTGGTATTGGAGTAACATTAGGTAGGTTCTCCTTGGTTTGTACGGAATGAGATGGAAATTTAGGCATTTTAGGTTGATTTCGTGGTTGGTTTGGAATTGGGTTCTCCTCTCCTTGTCTTGCAAAAGGGTTGGTAAACTCAACACTAACCGATTGGATGATACCAATGTCCACAAGTTCTCCAATACCCACAATTGTCGAAGTACCTCTAACGATTCTTCTAATATTTGTCAAAGTTTTTTCTCGGGATCAATAGGCAAAGGTTTGCCTTGTGATCTCCTAGACATGAAAAAATCAAACAACTAGAAAACAGTTAAAACTACTGACACGTCAGTCGTATACCTGTCAAAAATACCAACTGGCTCTAACTAATATAGCTAGGGAAGTCGGGTCAATCTCCACAGGGAGATGGGAAGATGTGAGCTTTGTCTAAGTTCGTCTCGGTAACCAAAATGGGGGGTTTTAAATGATTGTTTCTAAACTAATGAGAGTAAGGAAGAGAAATAAGGTGGAAAAAATAAGGAGGGAAAACAGGGTCAGATAAAAGAGAGAAATATGCTAGGAGTCGGTCTACCGTGGCAATTAAACTATCGGATCAACTGAGTCGATTAAATTATTGACAATAAGAGCGAGGTCGTCACCTTTCGGTCCTTAAACCTACGATTATACCCTTTCGGTCTCTAATCGCCCTAGGGTCTTCCTAACTTAGCTTTCGCCCTAATTAGGTGTCACCTATTATAATTAAGCAAGCCTTCCCTTCCAATCTTTCGATCCAGGTCGGGGGTAACTAATTAATCGGTCTCTTGCATGCATTCATTCAACCTAAACACAATTATATTGCTTAATACAATTTTTGTCGCAAAGCTAACCTACTCATATCGATCCTAACATGTTTCTATCACGATTTCCCTAATCCTAACATATTAAAGGAATTAGCTACGGCTCATCATCGAATCAACAAAAACAACATAGATTAACAGTAAACATTAAAGCGAACTAATAAAGATTGAATAAGGTAGAGATAGGGAAAATAACAACACAATAGCAATAGTAATTATAATTAAAAGATAAAAGAGGGATGATAGTACCAATCGTAATCCAATTCCGAGTAGAAAAGTATAGAGTAAAAATGTATGAGAGAACCCAAAAATGTCGAAGAGAAGGGGAAGAGAAGAGAGAGCAGTTACGTTCTTCACTACTTAGTCTTATACGAAAAATCCACTCTAAACCTAATCTATGGACTAATTACAAAAGCCCATACGAAATTAGGCGGAAAATAAACAAAAGCAGGACAAACCACTCGATCGAGTGGAATTAACCCACTCGATCGAGCAACTGAGCACAAAACCTCTCGATCGAGTGGAATTAAACCACTCGATCGAGTACTTCTCGCAATGCCTTATCTTGTATAAACTTGGACTGCTCGATCGAGCAGTTTGGAGCATATAAAGCATTCGATCGAGTAATAAATCACTCGATCGAGCTGTTTAAGCACATTAACCCTTGAAATACTTCCCGAATCCAGCTCACGCGTCTTCCAAATGTTAGATTTTCAAGCTCCGGCTTCTCGTTCTCCACAAATGCTTGCAAATGGGACGAATTAAGGCTCGATTTAGCTCCTCTTCGGTTAATTCCTGCAAATTACATAAAACGAACCAAAGTAGAATATTCGGGGGTATTTGTAGCTAGATGCTACATAAAAAGTACAGAAATGCATGTAAAAATGAGGTAAAAACCTTATATAAAAGACACGCATAAAATCTCCCCAAACCAAACCTTTGCTTGTCCCCAAGCAAATATGAATGCAACTAAGAATAAACAGTGGAACGGGACCAACGCATCAGCTACAAATCACCCACTAGAACCAATTTAATCTAACAAAATGACAAAGTGGCAAATGAGAAATGCAAACGAGTTAAACGAATGTTCCAAACTTACTGAACCGTCGACCTTGCAAGATTCAAAAGATTATCGGACTCT
Source organism: Silene latifolia (assembly GCF_048544455.1). NCBI lineage: Eukaryota > Viridiplantae > Streptophyta > Magnoliopsida > Caryophyllales > Caryophyllaceae > Silene > Silene latifolia. The sequence continues at coordinate 483,952,839 of NC_133538.1, read as the reverse complement.
CACGGGTCGCTCGTCACTCAAAATTAGGCACAAGGTGAGTATGTATGTGAAAGATAGACAGAAGTAAAGAAACTCACCTAACTCGACCTATAAGAACATGCATGCAGTTAACATGAATAAAGTCTCTACAACCATACATATGCATTCCAACCATACTAGTGACCAAGACACATGCTGAGGACTTACATTTGGGTAAGTGAGGTAATGGGTAAGAAGGGGCTAAAATGAATTTGGATATGTGGGTTAATAGCCAAGCTAGCAACAACGAATCCAAATATAACTGCATCCCATCTTCATACTAAATATAACAAAATGAAACAGTGCAAATTCCATGCACTAAACTCACTAAACGCCAATACTTGTCAACTCCCCATAAAGTATAGATGAAACATGGGAGTAGGAATTGTTCATACAATTTCTCGTTCTTTTTCACATGACTTGTTTTCTTTCTTTTCTTCTTTTCATTTTTTCGTTTCCCTTTTTTTTTTCTTCCAACAATTCTTTTTCTTTCATTCTCTTCAATTCTTCCACCATCTTCTGAAATCAGATAGAATAACCATATTGCAATAAAACATTCCAACAACTACTCGTCACTAGCTCGGCTAGGGTAGGAAGTATTATAGAAAGTAGCTGATATGACAAAAAGGCAATTTGGCTATGTGGGGCTCGTGGGTAGAATGAAATAAAGGGGACTGCCTCTCCTAACATGTGTCACCATCCACAGACTGAATGCATACAGGTATTAAGAAGACTAGACTCATGCTTATGCAAATTGATGTTACATGCCTTAAAGAGAGTACTACTCACATCCTAAATGAAACCGGTCATGAATGTCACCAGTTTATAAAGCTCTAACCTCATAATGTAATGTAGCTTGTCGATATGATGAATCAAGTCTATTCGTTCAGATAAGAGAGAAACAAAAACTCGTAGATCATGCACATAATCATGCCAACTAAATGTCAGGAATATGCAAGGCTCAAGTAAAGATTCAATGTAGCGTCAAAGCTCAAACGTTCCGACTCAAATTAAACATGAAAATTTTTTGATTTTTGAAATTTTTCTAATTTTTTTTTTAATTTTATGATTTTTTCGAACTAATTTATACAATAATGCATTCGAAATTAGTTAAACGTGCAAGCGAAAATGCAAGAAAACATGCAGACAGACATAGATATGGATGCATACCTCCCCAAACCAAACCGTACAATGCCCTCATTGTACCCAAATCAGGGAAAGAAATGCAAACTAAAGAGAAAAAGGGGAAGTGGAGTCTGAAAACTTACAAAATGTCATAAGGAGGGACCTCCCCAAACCGACCATGAACATGGGCGGTCAAAGAAAGTCAAGCAGTAGCTCCATAGACGTAAAATAGCTACTGGAAGACGAACCCACTCGATCGAGTAACTTGGAACCGCTCGATCGAGTGAATCTAATAAATGGAAGGGCTCGATCGAGTAGAAAACTGCTCGATCGAGTAAACGTGGTTTTGGCTTTGGTCGATCGAGGACAAATATCACTCGATCGAGTGAAAATGACCCCAAAAAGCGCTCGATCGAGTAGAAAACTACTTGATCGAGTGAAGTAACCTGCAAAACACGCATTTCAAAGCAAGAAAGGCATAAAGAGTTCGTAAAACAGTGTCCAAAGTTCAACAAAAAGCTAAAGAAGAATAAAAAGTTCAATAAAGTTCAATAAAACAGTCCGGGCTGCCTCTCTGGCATCAATTAACTGGCACGTCTAGCTCGTCAAAGTACAAGACTTCAATACGCTTGTCTGCTTCATTCGCTTCGTGATAATGCTTCACATATTGGCCATTCACTTTGAACCTATGACATTCGGAATCCTCGAGCTCCACGGATCCAAATTTGGTAACAGCTGTCACCGTATAAGGACCACTCAACCTGGACTTCAGCTTTCCAGGAAACAATCTCAATCGGGCATTAAACAGCAGCACCTTTTGCCCAACGTGGAACTCCTGAGGTAGAATTCTCTTGTCATGCCATCTCTTCGTCTTTTCTTTATAAATGCGCGAGCTATCATATGCATTAAGCCTAAATTCTTCCAACTCTTCTAGCTGCAAAAGACGATTCTGACCACACAACTTAGAATCAAAGTTAAGCTCACGAATTGCCCACCAAGGCTTACTTTCCAATTCAACAGGTAAGTGACATGATTTCCCATAAACTAACCTATAAGGTGATGCACCAATTGGTGTCTTAAAGGCAGTTCTGTAAGCCCATAATGTGTCCTCTAACTTAAGACTCCAATCCTTCCGTGATTTAGAAACTACCATAGAGAAGATCTCTTTCAACTCGCGGTTAGAGACCTCAACCTGACCACTAGTTTGGGGATGATACCCCAAACCTCGCCGGTGTTGGACACCAACTTTAGACAGAATAGAAGTTAGTTTCTTTTCCTTAAAGTGCATTCCCCCATCACTAATGACGACCCTAGGGACACCAAATCGGGGGAATATGACCTTTTTGAACATTTTTATCACGGTCTTGGCATCACAATGGGGTGAAGCAATTGCCTCAACCCATTTGGACACATAATCTCTGACCACTAAGATGTACTGTTACCTTTACTAGACGGGAACGGTCCTTGGAAATCAATGCCCCAGACATTGAAAACCTCAACCTCTAAGATGCCGTTTTGTGGCATCTCATGTCTCTTTGAAATGTTCCCTGATCGTTGGCAAGCATCACAAGCTGAAATAAAAGACTTAGCATCAGCAAACAAAGATGGCCAGAAAAAACCAGACTGAAGTACCTTAGCCACGGTGCGCGATGGACCGTGGTGACCACCATAGGAAGAGGAGTGACAGCCTTCTAGGACTACTTTGGCCTCCCACTGCGGAATACACCGTCTGTAGAAACGGTCTACACATTCCTTAAACAAATAGGGATCATCCTAGAAATACTGCTTAGCGTTATACAGAAAACGCTTCCTCTGCTAATGAGAAAGGTCAGGCGCCAGCTTGCCACTGACAACGAAATTTGCTATATCTGCATACCAAGGTTCTTGGTCAACAATAGACGATATAAGAGCAATTAAAGTATCGTTAGGGAAAGAGTCATCAATAGGTAAATAATCTTCCCCTTATTGTCGCATCAGTCGCGACAAGTGATCAGCTACAACGTTCTCAGCTCCTTTCTTATCCTTGATCTGCAAATCAAACTCCTGAAGAAGGAGTATCCATCTCAATAGCCGTGGTTTAACCTCTTTCTTAGCAAGAAGATGCCTCAAAGCTGTATGGTCAGTAAAAACAGTAACTTCTAACCCAACTAAATAAGAACGAAACTTCTCTAAGGCATAAACTACAGCTAGCAGCTCCCTTTCAGTGGTAGTGTACTTCACTTGAGCGTCATCTAGAGTTCGTCTCGCATAGTAAATCGCGTTCAAACCTTTGTCTTTCCTCTGGCCTAGCACCGCTCCTAGTGCATAGTCACTGGCATCGCACATTATCTCAAACGGCATGTCCCAGTCGGGAGGCTGTATGATCGGCGCAGAGACTAAAGCCTGCTTTAACCTGTGAAAAGCAGAAAGACACTCATCAGTAAACACAAAAGGGGCATCTTTAAGTAGCAGTTGTGTAAGTGGTTTAGCAATTTTTGAGAAGTCCTTGATAAACCGGCGATAAAAGCCGGCGTGACCAAGGAAACTCCTCACCCCCTTAACATTAACAGGAGGTGGTAATTGCTGAATCACTTCCACCTTTGCTTTATCAACTTCTATTCCCCTATTAGAAACTAAGTGCCCTAAGACAACTCCCTCGTTGACCATGAATTGGCACTTCTCCCAGTTAAGCACAAGATTAACCTTAATGCAGCGCTGCAACACTTTATTAAGGTTAGACAGACAGTTAGAAAAATCACTTCCATAAACACTGAAATCGTCCATGAAAACTTCCATAATAGACTCAATATACTCTGAAAATATTCCCATCATACACCTTTGAAAGGTGGCAGGGGCATTACATAAACCAAAAGGCATCCTGCGATAAGCAAACACGCCCTGAGGACAAGTAAATGTAGTCTTAGCTTGATCGTCTGGGTGAATAAGGATCTGAAAGAACCCTGAATACCCGTCTAAATAGCAGAAAAATTTATGAGATGTTAACCTTTCTACCATTTGATCAATAAAAGGAAGGGGAAAGTGATCTTTCTTGGTGGCGGCATTGAGCTGTCTGTAATCTATACACATCCGCCAACCAGTCACTACTCGAGTAGGTATTAATGCATCCTTATCATTCTTAACTACAGTTGTCCCTCCTTTCTTCGGGACTACCTGTACTGGACTCACCCATTTAGAATTGCCAACAGAATAAATAATACCTGCGTCTAGCAGCTTCATTACCTCAGCCATCACAACATCCTGCATCTTCTGGTTCAGCCGGCGCTGACGCTGTCTGCAAGGTTTGTGATCTTCCTCCACCTCTATCCTATGCATACAGATATCGGGACTAATCCTCTTGATATCATCCAGTGAATAACCCATTGCTTTCCTATTTTTCTTAAGTACAGCTAACAAAGAAGTCAGCTGATCATCATCAAGCTTAGCACTAACAATGACTGGATATTGCTCAGTATCGTCTAAGAAAACGTATTTCAGATGAGAAGGAAGAGGCTTACGTTCCGGTACCTTTACCTCAATGGAGCAAAGAGTGCTAATCATCCGTTCCACTTGCTCTCCCTCACGTTCATCTAAATCATCAACAAGCAATTCCAACACAGCGTCACTGTCGTCTGGGCTATCTGCACACTCATAAAAAAGCATAAGGGCTTCTAGTGGGTCCTTCATAAAAGAACCCGACCAGAAGTCATAAATAGACTCGACAATAATATCAACCGAATAGCAAGTATCCTCTATCATTGGTCGAGCCAGAGTACTAGGCAAACTGAAAGTGGTCGCGTCATCCCCTACTGCAAGAGTCAAACGCCCTTGTCTGACATCAATAACAGCCCCAGCTGTAAAAAGGAAAGGTTTTCCTAAGATAATTGGGGTCCGGGTGTCCTCAGCTATATCTAAAACAATGAAATCCACTGGGATAAAGAGCTTGCCTATTTTCACAGGCACGTCCTCTAAGACACCTAAGGGCTTCCTAACAGATCTATCAGCCACCTGTAGGGTAATGTTAGTCACTTTAAAGTAACTCATGTTCAGTTTCTTGCAGACAGGAAGGGGCATGACACTAACACCGGCTCCTAAATCACAAATGTAAATTATCAATGACCACGTTGCCTATAATACAGGTAAGAGAAAAGCTGCCCGGGTCTTTCATTTTAGGAGGAGCCTTATTTAAAAGCAAATTACTGGACTCTTCCATAAATGAAATCGTCTCAAACTCACTTAAATTTCTCTTACGCATCACAATATCTTTCATAAACTTAGCGTAAGTAGGTACCTGAGTGACAAGTTCGGAAAAAGGGACAGTTACTTGGAGGTTCTTCACAACGTCCACAAACTTACTGTACTGTCGCTCGATCTTTACGTCCTTCAAACGACCTGGGAAGGGCACTCTAGTAGCAATGAGTGGACCCGCAACTTTCTCTTTACCTTTTTCAATGCGTGACATCTCCGCAGCTGGTGAAGATGACAAGGTAGCGGAATTAGATAGTATAATAGGATCTCCGCCGCTTCTGGTACTCGATCGAGTACTTTTATCACTCGATCGAGTGATTTCACATAAGGAAATACTCGATCGACCACTTCCATCACTCGATCGATCATTCTCCTTTTTTGACTTACTCGATCGAGCACTTTCATCAGTCGATCGAGTGATTTCTTCAGCAAATTCAGTCGATCGAGTAAGAAGATCACTCGATCGACCATCTTCAATTTCTGCAACGCTCGATCGACCATAATTATCACTCGATCGATCGAGTGATGGGATGAATAAATTCACTCGATCGAGTTGATTTTTCACTCGATCGAGTGCCAGCATTACACGCGGCGAGTAATTCTTCCAAAAACTCGTCTATATCATCCTCCGGGGTATCGTCAGCTATCAAGACCCCGTCTTCTGGTTCTTTTGGCCCTTCATGAATGAGGTCAACTTGGAGATTCGTCGCATTGGCTAAATTGCATATCGGTAGAGGCTTGACTTGGTCTTTCGCGAGTGTTAACTGCGCGACTTGTTCTCTTAATTCAGCTATGACCGCTTCTTTCCTATCGCACTTCTCATCAAATTGTTGTGATATGCTCAACATAAATGATTTTAATTCAGCAATTTCTTCATTTGCAGAAGGAGAAACTGGTTGCGGCGCTGGCGTAGAAGGAGTAGAGACATTCCTTATTTCTTCATAAAGCTGAGAAAAGGGAACTCCTTGCTTGTATTTCTGATATGCAAGGACGCGCTCTACATTCGCCAGGCACCCAATAGGGTCATGCCCTTCCATCCCACATCTACCACATGGCTCTATATGCTCAGTAACCGAACAAACCTGTAGTTTAGGCATTCTTGCAAATAGATTCACAAAGCAAACGAATAACCTGCAAAACTAATCAAAACTTTGCAGAAATAAGATCAGCCTCAAGGAATAAATTCCCTGAGACGAGAAACAAACTTAATTAAAGCAACAAAATTACACCACCTCCCCAGCAACGGCGCCAAAATTTGACACGTCAGTCGTATACCTATCAAAAATACCAACTGGCTCTAACTAATATAGCTAGGGATGTCGGGTCGATCTCCACAGGGAGATGGGAAGATGTCAGCTTTGTCTAAGTTCGTCTCGGTAACCAAAATGGGGGGTTTTAAATGATTGTTTCTAAACTAATGAGAGTAAGGAAGAGAAATAAGGTGGAGAAAATAAGGAGGGAAAACAGGGGCAAATCAGATAAAAGAGAGAAATATGCTAGGAGTCGGTCTACCGTGGCAGTTACACTATCGGATCAACTGAGTCGATTAAATTATTGACAAGAAGAGCGAGGTCGTCACCTTTCGGTCCTTAAACCTACGATTATACCCTTTCGGTTTCTAATCGCCCTAGGGTCTTCCTAACTTAGCTTTCGCCCTAATTAGGTGTCACCTATTGTAATTAAGCAAGCCTTCCCTTCCAATCTTTCGATCCAGGATGGGGGTAACTAATTAATCGGTCTCCTGCATGCATTCATTCAACCTAAACACAATTATATTGCTTAATACAATTCTTGTCGCAAAGCTAACCTACTCATATCGATCCTAACATGTTTCTACCACGGTTTCCCTAATCCTAACATATTAAAGGAATTAGCTATGCCTCATCATCGAATCAACAAAAACAACATATAAATGATTAACAGTAAACATTAAAGCGAACTAATAAAGATTTAATAACGTAGAAATAGGGAAAATAACGACACAATAGAAATAATAATTATAATTAAAAGATAAAAGAGGGATGATAGTACCAATCGTAATCCAATTCCGAGTAGAAAAGAATAGAGTAAAAATGTATGAGCGAACCCAAAAATGTCGAAGAGAAGGGGAAGAGAAGAGAGAGCAGTTACGTTCTTCACTACTCAGTATTATACGAAAAATCCACTCTAAACCTAATCTATGGACTAATTACAAAAGCTCATACGAAATTAGGCGGAAAATAAACAAAAGCAGGACAAACCACTCGATCGAGTGGAATTAAACCACTCGATCGAGCAACTGAGCACAAAACCTCTCGATCGAGTGGAATTAAACCACTCGATCGAGTACTTCTCGCAATGCCTTATCTTGTATAAACTTGGACTGCTCGATCGAGCAGTTTGGAGCATATAAAGCATTCGATCGAGTAATAAATCACTCGATCGAGCTGTTTAAGCACGTTAACCCTTGAAATACTTCCCGAATCCAACTCACGCGTCTTCCAAATGTTAGATTTTCAAGCTCCGGTTTCTCATTCTCCACAAATGCATGCAAATGGGATGAATTAAGGCTCGATTTAGCTCCTCTTCGGTTAATTCCTGCAAATTACATAAAACGAACCAAAGTAGAATATTCGAGGGTATTTGTAGCTAGATGCTACATAAAAAGTACAAAAATTCGTGTAAAAATGAAGTAAAAACCTTATATAAAAGACACGCATCAACTACCTTGAGGAGTTTGACTTCCCCAAGTTTAAGAAAGACACAACTTTAAACAACAAATGATAACAATTCAATTGAACACCGTCGCCGTTAACGACGCCATTGATGAGGGTTGGAACGTTGTCTATTCTCCCTATCAAACCCTATTTATAATCTCAACAAACAACTCTTAGTAGTGGGGTAAGTAAAGGTCAGATCCCAAGGGACGGGTATTGTATTTATTTATCGGTTGTAGAAAGCTATGTGTTTGGTGTCACAATTTGGGTTGAGGTTGAGATTTGAAATCTAAACTACTTAACAAAGGAAATGTAAATAAATGAAAGTAAAGCACTAGGAAATCATGGGTTCATAACGGAATCATGGCGAGATCACATAAACAACCTTCATAGATGCATGCAATTTATCGTTGTAGTGGAATCGAGTTAGTTTATATCTTACAATTCCTACGAAGTTTTGGGTCTCGGAGCCTAGTCGGTCAAGACTTTACAACACCTACAAGTCGACTTAATTCTTCCTATTCAACGATATGCATGGTCTTAAAAGTCTTGTTGAATGGATAAGAGATTCATGCTTGGTTGTCAATCAGGCATTTCATCAAGCATAACTTTTTCATAAGTTGAAACTACATCAAACAACCATTCATATGCACTTATAAAGTAAAGATCTACCCCATGATTAACTCCCCTTATCCCCCATTAATCCTAGTTAGGAGACTACTCACTCATGATCATGGAAAACATGCTAATAATGGTGTCAATCATATTAACAAGTCTAAATATGATGAAAGAGTAAAACAATAAACAAGGATTAAGTAAAGAGTAGAGAAATTGTACCAACTTAGGATGATCAAATAGAAAGCAAAGTATAATAGAAGAAAACTTGATGAATGATGAACCATTGTCAATTCTCCAATAAACCCAAATAGTCTTCAAATTACCCAACTAAATATAAGAACACTTGAATAATTAAGGAAGGACTAAGATATGATTAAGATTGAATTGTATGATTGGATTGTATTAATAACTTGGATTCATCTAAGATAACCTTCTAATAAAACTTGATTAACACTAATAAAACTTTTTTAAAACTTGATGATAATATCCTATTAAAATGGGGTATTTATACTAAGTACAAGTATTAGGGTAACTAACAGCTTAAATGACGATTAAGTTGCTTAAATGAATATTAACGCCTTGCAAGTCCTTTGTGGAGACACTCAACCTGCCCTTGTTGGACGCTCATGCTGTAAGGAAAAACGCCCGTCCTGCTCAAGGGACGCTCGGGCTGAGCTTAAGGACACCCACCCCTCTCTTTGGGACGCTCGGGCCGAGCTTGGAATGCCCGTCTCAAGGGTCGGCTTTTCTTCTTCTTCATTTGGTTGTCTTAGGATCCGTGGGAATCATTGAGGAGCCGTGGGGTCCTTCATCATTGCGCAAATACTTCTTTTTTTGACTTAGGCCTTTATTATTGGTCTCCTGTTTGTTGCTTGCTCGTTCGATGCGGTCTATTTAGCTCCGTTTTGCTCCATATAAGCAAGGTTAGAATTCCTCTCCTACCAAGGACACAAAACCTCATAGAATATGCAAAGTAGGAAGCTAAAGATATGAAACGAGCCTAATGCATGCAAGAAAGTATAGGAACGAGGCTAGTTAGGGGACTTAATGTGTGTAAAAACGAGTCACATCAGTTAGTTATTTCATCAGTTCTTTTCATTTTTCTTCTATTCTCAAAAGGACTTTCATCAACTTCAAACGACGTTCAGTCCTCTCCATATTTTACAATCAAATGTAAGGCTAGGGTTCATAGGTTTTGGGTATTTGTATATCCTTACGATACTCGGATTTTGGGTAAGATCTCTATGTTGTTCTTTTATTAATTTGCTAATTTTGTTTAAACCCTAATTTGGGTGATTTGGGGTTTTTGGATACAAATCAGAATATGATATGTAGTTTTTGATTATTGTTGTACGTGACGATGTGGTACTCTTGTTGAATTGTATGTTTGGCTGCAGTTATAGCGAATTGCGAAAACGATAGGGTTTCCCTACTTAGTTTACTTTGTAATTAAGTTTAATACGATGTTGTGTGCTGTACTGACATGATTATTAGATTTTTGAGATTGTTTAAATTGGAATTGGCTTGTTATATTAGTATTGCTATTTTGGCTATTTTTGTCTATGTTCGCGAGGTGCGCCCTCGGCTGAGTGGAGACATCATCAGGAATGGCTTCACGCCCTTGATTCTCCCCTTGTGTTTCCCATCATAAGGGGGATATGCACATTAATGGACATGGGTTATTCGCTCTTGTTGTTGAGCGGGGATTAGGTGGTAAGGCTGTGGTTCCTACTGGCGGTGTGGATTACCTATTGCGATGGGTAATCTGGCAGGCTACACCCTTTAGTGTGTAGTAAGTGATTGGTGATGAATTGGAGGTTAGAGGAATGTGAATGGTTGATTTGGATGCTTATTGTTGTTTTGTTATCTTGGTTATTCAGTAGCTGACCCCGGGTAAATGTTTTGAAAACTGTGGTGATCCATTCGGGGATGGTGAGCAGTAGTTTAGCAGGTAACCATATGGATAGCTCACGGGATTTGGCTGGGATGGAGTCATCACTAGTCTTGAGTTTAGTCTTCCTCTGTAGTCTTATGACATTTTTTATTTCAGTTTGGATATCAGTTGGAGACGGCTATATTTTATATTTCCATTTTTGGTTTAGGTTGTACCCACATTAAACTTTTAAACTTAAAGTATGTTTCTTTATGGTCTTCTTTGATTACTATACCTCGGGTAACCGAGATGGTAGCGTCTATATGCGCTAGGCTCGTCTTAGTAAGGCACCTTTGTGTATGAGGATGTTACAGTCTTGCTAAAGGCTCTTTTGTAAATGGAGGTGTTACATCCTTGAACAACCAATTTTACTTTGTTTCACACAATAAGTCCCTTGTCATCCAACGTGTTTCTAAACACCCATCTTATACCAATTACAGTTTAATCCTTTCATACTGTTGTAGGTCTTCTTGCATAGCTATTTTCCAATCTGGTTCTGAAAGAGGTTCTTTAATATTGGTAGGTTCAATGGTCAAATAAAGGAATAAAATGAACAAAGGTTGTTCAAACATCTTCGAGTTTGAACTCATTTCTTCAGATTTCGAAGAATGTTATCCATTGGATGTGAACCTTTGTATTTTCATTTCATAGAAACTTGAGGCATTCCATCATCATTAGAACTTGAGTTACCTACTTCAAATGATTAGAATCAAGAGTTTTTCCCATGTATTCAATATTGGGGTTGTAGTAGAATCAGGTATAACTCTGGATTTTATGTTTTGATTTGTTTTCAAAGTTGTAACATCATCAGCTATAACTTCAGTTTCTAAATTCTTGTTTTGAGAGGAGGTTGTAGTATCATCTACTACTGTCTTAACTCTTTTCCCTTTATCATTTGAAGATTTTTTTAGTTCATCTTTTGTGCCCTCAATTTCCTTTTCTTCCTCAACCAACTCTAGAGGATCATCCCCGGATAGTCGAAAATCTGGTTCATTTTCATCTTATTCTTCATCCTTTATAGTCTTATCAAAAGAAGCATTTTCATAAAAGATTACATGGATACTTTCCTAAATGTGTAATGTTCTTTTATTAAACACCTTATACATCTTTCTATGATTAGAATAACCAATAAAAATAGCTTCATCACTCATATAGTAAAACTTACTCAACCTAATACTGTCATTATTATATAGAAAGTATTTACTCCCAAAGCAACGCAGATGGGATATAGTAGGTTTACGACCTCTAAGGAGTTCCTAGGGAGTTTTCTTCAAAATAGGACTGATCATTGCACAGTTGTGTATATAGCACGAAGTACTAATAGCCTCAACCTAGAAATTACGAGGTAGTCCACTACATAGAAGCATAGTACGAGACATATCCTCTAAGGTTCTATTCATACATTTAATAACACCATTTTATTTGGAGTTCGTGGTGCATAAAATTTATGCCTTACACCATTCACTCTACAATATTCTATAAATGCTTGATTATCAAGTTCGGTGCCATAATCAGTACGAGTAGAAACAAGATTAGACTTATACGTATTTTGGATGAGTTTCATAAGACATGCAAAATCATCAAAAATCTTATCTTTGGAATGCAAGAATATAGGCCATACATTTCTTGAATAATCATCGACAAGAACGAAAACATACCTGGATCCACATCTACTTCTTCCCTTCATTGGGGCACATATATATATATCCATATGTATGTGTTCTAGAGCCTGATTTGTGCTTACAACTCTTTGCGGCTTGAAAGACGATCTTATATGTTTGCAACAAGCACACGTGTCACACATATTCTCTTGATCAAACATGATTTTAGGCAAACCTTCAACCAAGTACCATCTTTTGAGCTTATTCAGAATAGGGGAGCTAATGTGACCAAATATTTCCTGCCATAAACATAGATCGTCTAACGTCGCTTTCATACACGTAAAAGGATTTAGTAGGAACAACATTTAGATCTACCTTATAAACCTTTCTCTTTCGTTGACTTTCAAGAATAACACTACTTTTTACTCAATTATTATGCGACAAGTATCAGAATGAAAAACAACTTTGTTCCCTTTATCACATAATTGAGAAATACTCAGAAGATTATGCTTTAGTCCTCTCACAAGATAGACATCACTAGTAGCATGAGAGGAGGATACACCAACCTCGCCGATACCAATAACTTTTGTTGGAGCTTGTGTCCTCCACAAATTAGTGTGATAACATTTGTAAATCTCTTACATGTTCACAAGGGTATACCTCGTAATTTATCAGTTGATTAACGATTACCTAATAACAGTTGGCTTGCTAGAAAGTTTGACGTTATTATCATACAGATGGCGGTCATCAACTGGTCCCTAAAGGTCACACCTATAGGATGTGTTTGAGAGATGTGGTTATGGAAATGTAATCACATTGATGCCTTATATGACTAAATAGTTAGTCAATGTGTTGATGAGACAATTATTTATTGAAGATTAAATAATATTAGTTGAGACAATTAATCACAATTAAGTAAATTGAATATAATAAGTTATATTTAATTAAATGTATGTAATGTTAGCTTAGACGAATTAATATGTTAATTCGTTCTTAAATGTAATCAGTTATATTTAATCAACAAGATGAATGTGTCATAGTGGTAATAGTGAGGGTACTCAAACCAAGAGGTTGTGGGATCGATCCTCACTATGATGACAATTTATATTTAACACATTTTATACATTTTTGGAAACCGAAAATATGGAATTAAAACTCCTTATTATCGCGGTATATGGGCCGAAATTAGGAGATGAGAAATCTCCCTATGGACTTCTCTTTTTCGGTTATAAGAAGAGGAGAAGGGAGAATTTTTCTAACCTAATATTCTTTTTCCCAATTCTTGCCTCCTCTCATCGGAAAAACACAAAAACAACCTAAAATTAATCTGTTGATTTGGGGATCGATTCTAGCAAAAGAACAAGTGCATATCTCATATCATCTTGGGTGCAACTGATAGGAGAATATCATTGCGATATTGTTCATAGGCCATATAAGCTAGGACCGAAGGTTATTTCGTCATCTCTTTACCCCCTTTTGTTTATGCAATTTAATTTATGTCATGCTTTCATCATGATAAATTTGTTATAGTCCTTAAATTTAAAGGGATGCATACAGATAAATCCCACAAGTGGTATCAGAGCCAAGGCCACGAATTTATTATGATGATTTTCATAAAAATTGGATGTTAACAACATTAGGGTTTCGAAAATAAGAAAAAAAAGGTGCGGCTGGAAAAACGATTTGCCGAGTGAAAAAATTTTTGCCGTTTATTTTTTCTATTTTTTTTTACTTTTTCTTGTTTTATTTCCATTTGATTCATACATATTGTTGTTTTAATCAGTTAAGATGATAATAAAATGAATTTGTAGATGTTTTGATTTAATTCAGATTAAATTAAATTGTAAATGGAATCGTCATGTTGATGATATAAAATTCGTTTTTGCTATATAGTTTTTAGCATATACGGTTAATCATGTTTCATTAATTCATATGCTAATCGTGTTCTAATAGCAACTATAAACGATTTTCCTTCATCTTTATGTTTTTGATATTTAGGGCATAATGCCGATTTTAAAAATATTGGGATGGCTGTTTTAATTTTTAGCCATTGAAATTTTTTTCTGTTCGGTTACTGTTCACTGTGAGTAGTTCATAAAAAAAAAAAATTGATGTGTTTCGGTTTTTAAAGGTAAAAACCGAGTTTAAAAGAAAGTAACAGGCTGTTTTTTTTGCTTTGCTATTTTGCCGAGAAAAAAAAAATTCTGTTACTGTTACTGTTCACGTTGGGCAGAAATAAAAAAAAAAAATTGTATTTTTCCTTTCGTTTTTGCTGAAAAACCGAGAGAAAAGTTTTTTTAATGGGTTGTTTCGGTTTTCACCGATATAATTGTTAAAGAATTTTTTTCATTGTTTTTGGCCTATTAATTATTGTGAAGCGGTTCATAATTCATAGATACCTAATTATTTTAAAGCAGTTTAAAATATTGATGGATTAAATTCATATTATAGGTTTAATATGAATTAAGATTGAAATTAATGTGATTAATTGAGGAATTGTCACTTAATTTGATAATTTAAATAGGTGGTTTGGATAAATTAATCAACATAATTAAGGAATTGTGTCATGTATGTTTAATTTATTTTTAGTTGATGCGTTTTATTTTTGTTGAATGAATCGTTGTATGAATTTATTTACGTATTTTTTTTGCAATCGATTGTAATTTGTAATACTTAGTGTGGCCTTAGTCAAATTATGTTTTCGTAATGAAGGAAACATAATTTTTTATGTAATTATGAGATCTCGAATCTCTTTTATTTTCCTTTAGTTTTGGGTTTTGAAATTAGAATGTAATAAATAGGTTTATTATGTAAATTTATTTATTGTAATTTTCGAAAAAGACTAAAGATGGAGATTGGAGCTCACTCCCGCTACATGGATCAAGATCGAACATCGAGACAAGCATCTCGGGTCCAAGGATGGATTCCCAATTTGTATTTAATGTTCATTTTGATAGGATATGCCACACTAGGACTTTTTATTGTTTTTACGTTTTTCATTCCTATTGCTTTTCATTCACATGATAGTTTTTGCATCATATTCCGCCTAAAACCAAACGACCTACTAAAATGCATGAAAATTGAAACATATAAGTTGTATGTTAGTTTTCATAGACATACAAATGTCACATGTTTATTAAGCCATCATCTTAGTTTATTCATTCACGAATGCTAGATATTAGTTCACTTAAAATGAATTAAAATAAAGTTGATGGGATCTTCCTCTAAAACGGAAATTGAGATTAGTCTTTATAAGGGCAAACAACTATGAATCCCTTCTTCATCGGTAGGCATAATATGACCCCTTCTACGTTGGGTAAGTAGTTTGTGTTGACTTAGTTTATCTCAACATTATAGTCCGAAGAGTTTCTCGTGATTATGATGGACTAAAGATAGAATTTACAGAAATTTATCGACCAAGAATTCTAACAGTAGAATTAGCCAATAGGTTGGCTTATCAATTTACAGATAATTGAGTCTTGGGATCATTTATATAATTCTTGAGAAAGGTCAATTGTATAAATGTTTTGAATCTTCGCGTTATGACACTAGTTCATTAGACTTAAATTAAAATCGATGCACATGCTCATTATTTATTCTTCTTTTCGCAGTGTAGAACACGTTTATTTTACTGTTACAACAAATGGCTGGAAATAACGAAATCCCAATGCCAAGTGCCACACTTGGACACGAGTCCTGGTTGAATGTTTTTATGGACAACATGAATCAGTACACGCAACTGAAGAATGATGGGTCCAACTTTACGGGCTGGGAGGCAGCACTATGGAATGCTGCCATTGCTGACGGTAAGCTCAAGTACTTAACTAAGCCAATACCGGTAAACCCAGGCCCCAATGCGGGAGTTAACGAGTCACTTGCTTATAGTGATTTCGTTATGGAAGCGGGTGCGATAAAGAACGTACTCATCTTTGCAATGGAAACCAATTTGCTGAGACGCTTCATTGCCCAAGGTGCGAACAAGATTTTCACCACGCTCACTAACGAGTTCTCAAAAGCACCGAGGATCGTTACTTATGAGTATACCTGTCGCTTCTTTGATGCGAAACTCCAAAAGGGCCAACCGGTTAGCCCACACATTCTTAACATGATTGAGAATGTCGAGAAGTTGGAGGCACTTGATTGCAAAATCAGTGAGAGCATTGTCATTGACCGAATGCTTCATTCTCTTCACGATGGTTTTGCCCTTTTCAGGGCGAACTACTACATGAATGACTTGAAAAAGAGTCCTCGTAAGCTACACTCCCTTCTCGTACAGACCGAGAAGGATATGAAATTGAGTGGGAGCATGAAGCAGGATGTTCTCACGATTTCCAACAAGGGTAAAGGTAAGGGCAAAGCTCCAGGCGACCTAACTGTAGGTAAGCAAAAATTCAAGAAGCCAGGAAACGGTAAGAGTGGGCCCGGTGAGACTAGTGGCTAACAGGGTAAGGCAAATAGCAAGGGCGGTGACATTGAGTGCCACCATTGTCACAAGTCTGGACATTGGAGGATGAATTGTCCCGTCTACCGTGAGGACATCAAAGCAGGCCGCGTCGTTCCTGTTGGTATGTCATCTTATATTCATATGATTGAGATTAACCATGCAAGTTTCGGAACATGGGTACTTGATACTGGTTGTGGTTCTCATCTGTGTAATCATTTGCAGGGCCTAAAGAACATCATACCTCTCGAAAAAGGTGATGTGGACCTGCGAGTCGGGAATGGAGCACGAGTTGCTGCTGTCTCGAAGGGAACATATGCAATCCAACTCCCTAGTGGTTTTGAGTTATTTTTAAATAACTGTTACTATGTACCCAGTTTGTCTAAGAACATTATTTCTGTTTTCGTACTTGCTAAAGACGGTTTTGCATTTTTAATGAAGGATAATAGCTGTATTTTCTCTTTCAATGAAATGATTTATGGCAAAGCAGTTTCCATGAATGGAATTTACATCTTAGATCAAACCACGGAAGTATTACACATGAATAATAAGAAATTAAAGGTTGGTGACAAAGATCAAACCTATCTATGGCATTGTCGAATGGGACACATAAATGATAAACGCGCAAAGAAACTTGTCGATAATGGGACTATTCCCGCATTCGATTTTTCTACATATAGCACGTGTGAATCATGTATCATTGGCAAAATGACTCGAATTTCCTTCAAAGGTGTTGGAGTGCGCGCTAGTGACCTATTAGGACTCATACATACTGATGTTTGTGGACCTATGTCAATTACCGCTAGAGATGGCAATAGATATTTCATCACTTTCTCGGACGATTTGAGTAGATACGGGTATGTCTACTTAATGAAGCATAAAAGTGAGTCCTTCTAGAAATTCAAGGAATACCGGAATAGGGTTGAGAACCAACTGGGTAGAAAGGTTAAAGCACTCCGTTTAGATCGGGGTGGCGAATATCTTTCAAATGAGTTTGATCAACACCTTAAAGACTGTGGAATCGTTCTAGAGTTAACTCCACCTGCAACACCTCAATTAAATGAGGTGTCCGAACGGAGAAATCGAACCTTACTTGATATGGTTCGATCCATGATGAGTCACACGGTAGTGCCTTATTCATTATGGGGTTTTGCTCTTTTGTCAGCTGCTCTTATACTTAACCTAGGTCCGACTAAAGCTGTCGACAAGACCCCATATGAAATGTGGAAGGGAACGGTCCCTAACTTATCCTTTATTTGGGTTTGGGGCTGTGAGGCGTATGTCAAGTGGAGACACGAGGATAAGCTCGGCCCACGATTGGTCAAAAAATACTTTATAGGTTATCCAAATGGAACATTTGGTCATTACTTCTATTCGCCTACCGAACATCGAGTATTTGTTGCGGCTAGTGCGACGTTCTTAGAGAAAGAATTTCTCGAGTACAAGATGAGTAATAGAACCTTCGAGCTGTCGGAGATTCCAGAACCAACAACCGAGGAACGGATAGAGGAAGTTGTTCCTCCAACTGATGACACGGTTAATATTCCCGAGGAACCTAGGAGGTTGGGTAGAGTCTCTCATCCGCCGGACAGATAAATTGGTATGGTCGATGAGAATGACGTTTTACTCCTAGAGAGTAATGAACCCGCTACCTATAAAGGTGCTATGGCCTCTTCCGACTCAAAGCTATGGCTCGAAGCCATGCAATCCGAGATGGACTCCATGTATGAGAATGACGTATGGGATCTAGTTGATTTACCTAATAAGGTAAAACCTCTACAGTGCAAATGGCTTTACAAAATAAAGCGTTCTGTAGACGCGCAACCAGATACCTATAAGGCACGACTTATGGCAAAAGGTTTCACTCAAGTGCACGGATTGCATTATGATGAAATTTTTGCACCTGTAGTCATGTTACGTTCCATTCGGATAATCTTAGCGATTGCCGCATTTCATGATTATGAAATTTGGCAAATGGATGTGAAAACCGCCTTCTTAAACGGTTATTTGGAGGAAGAGTTGTACATGGTGCAACCCGAAGGTTTCATAGATCCTGAACATCCTAAGAAAGTATGCAGTCTTAAGCGTTCCATTTATGGACTTAAGCAAGCTTCTCGGAGTTGGAATCATCGTTTCGACCAGGTGATAAAAGAGTATGGTTTCACTCGATCGGTCGAGGAACCATGCTTACATATCAAATCGAGTGGGAGCAAGATTTTATTCTTGATATTGTATGTCGATGACATACTCTTGAATGGGAATGACATTCCTCTCCTATCTTCGGCTAAAGAATGGTTGAAGAACCATTTCCAGATGAAAGATCTGGGAGAGGCACAACGCATATTGGGAATCCGTATCTACCGAGATAGATCACGACGGACGTTATAACTTAGTCAAGAGTCTTATTTGGATAAGATTCTTGATAAGTTCAGCATGACCAACTCCAAGAAGGGGAACCTTCCAATGACGTCTGAGATGCAGTTGAGCAAGTCTCAGTCACCCACGACGACTGAAGGGGTTGAGCGCATGAGTCGTGTTTCTTATGCATTAGCTATAGGATCAATCATGTATGTCATGATATGCACACGTCCATACGTGGCATATGCATTGAGTATGACGAGTCGGTACCAAAAGAATCCATGTACCTACGGAGGACAAAGGATTGGGTATTGACTTATGGAGGAGATACTAAGCTATGCGCAACCGGTTACGCAGATGCTAGCTTCCAAACGGATCGAGATTATTAGAAATCTCACTCTTGATTCGTTCTTACTCTTAATGGTGCAGCGGTCAGCTGGAATAGTTCCAAACAGGAGGTTGTAGCAGATTATACTACTGAGCCATTGAAGTATGATAAGCATGGAGGGCACGTTATTTCCATGAGAATTAAACGTGTTCCTGAGTTTTAGTAGTTGATTATGAATTCGATACATTATCTTTTTCATATACTATTTATAACTTCATCGTTTTAATATAATATTTTGTTTTTCATGTGGATTGTACTGAAAACTTTGAACGCCACAAAGTGAACTAAATTACATTATATTTTGTTTTGTTCCGTAATCGCCTACAAGAGCTGATAACTCTGGCTATTATATTGTGCAGTCGATTGATGGGGGTTCAACGAGCCATAAGTCAAACTTTTGACTGATCGATCACAAATGCGAGATTATAACGATACCTCGTAGGACAAATTTTTGTGACAACGTAATGCAGTCCTAAATGTTTAAAAACATTCGGTGCCAGGTCGTGGATAGGACATCCATTGTGTTCCTAGAGTCGATTCTTTTGACTATCGGCTGTCTCTTGAGATTAAGGCAGTTTTTGGGTGACTTTGGTTTCTTTCTCACAGTCTGTCGTAACTGGAGGCTAAGTAGATTTTTTCTGGGTCATTTCATACTGTGCTTACATCTGCAGGATTCGAGTTGAGGAAAATATCCAACCTTTATCCGGTATAGTTATTTCTCACGGCAACTCGAGGAGTAGTAACTGAAATGCATGGCCATGATCGAATGTTGATTCGTTTATCAGTTAAGTTACTCTCTAGTCGGGGAAACCACTCTTGATAATGATCGCTTGTAAAATACGACCTTTGTGAATACGGATTTGCAAATTGTTTTACATTGAGTGGGAGAAATTTTAGGATATGAGAATCGGTTATCGCACATACACTTGTGAGGACAAGTGGGAGTTTTTTGGAGCTTGTGTCCTCCACAAATTAGTGTGATAACATTTGTAAATCTCTTACAGGTTCACAAGGGTATACTTCGTATTTTATCAGTTGATTAACGATTACCTAATATCGGTTGGCTTGCTAGAAAGTTTGACGTTATTATCATACAGATGGCGGTGATCAACTGGTCCCTAAAGGTCAACACTATAGGATGTGTTTGAGAGATGTGGTTATGGAAATGTAATCACATTGATGCCTTATATGACTAAACAAGTAGTCAATGTGTTGATGAGACAATTATTTAATGAAGATTAAATAATATTAGTTGAGACGAATTAACTGTCAATTCGTAAATTGAATATAATAAGTTATATTTAATTAAATGTATGTAATGTTGTGGACAAGGCCCTCGGGAACTGCGTCCGCGGGATCCACACCAGGCATAATCGACTCGAGGTTCTTTCGAATCGAATTAAGACATATTAGAGTCGCTACCAAGTTTTTTGGGAACTTGGAACCGTTCAAGTCAACTTTACACCTTTCATCGAAAAGCATAAAGCCAATCGACTACGAGTGATTAAAGATAAAGACTTGTACCCTATATCACTCGATTTGAATGACTCTCGTAATCCAATGGTATTTAGACGGATCCACAAACCATAGATCTTGAGTAAGGGGTGAGGGTACGTGTTGGGAAGCCCATAAGGACACCCAACCCCGCCCGTCAATAACGGCCTCTACTAAGTCAAGTGTCGGAGTTCAAACAAGGTCATAGCTACTACGATATATGAAATGCAAACGTTGTTTTAACCCTAACATGTGACAACAATTTCTATGTCGTTTTAGATGCAACTAAACTAACTTTGTCAAAGTTGTAATTTAGCATGTGGGTTGATTGATCTAACAACATGTAAAGCAAACAAACAAGGCTTAAGGGGGAATGGGGGAGCCGTTGGGATCTACCTATTACAAACCAGGCATTTCATGCCGACACAACGATAAATGAATTACAACTCGATCTAATTACAATTGCTACATACAACTCAAAACACGACACAAAACACACGGCCATTGGGCCTTGAAAACCGTGCACATGAGGGTGGCCCACGGCTCACATGACCCACGGTCCTTGGGTCACTCCTTGTAATGCGTGCTCGCGCTTAATCTCATCGAATTAGACATAAGGCTACGCACCAAAGCATGCATTAGCATAAACCGGGCCATGTTGCTTCAAACAACATGCGGTTTACTACGCTCCTACAAGCATTGGGGAACAACCGTCTAACCAAACAAGACCAAGGGTTTTGAAAAGGTTTTGACTCAATAAAAGAAAGCTAACTTGAAAAAAATACAACTCGATAACAAACGATAAATTACAAACAATGAAACAACGAGGAAACAAACGGTATAAAAACAAAACGAGAAAGGTAAATAAAACGGCCACCCCACGGCCCAAACCGACGGCCACCCTCACGGCCAAGACGAGGCCAACCTAGTTCCTAAGTTAGATTCATTGGTTAGATCGAATGATTGCGAAAAGGGATAGGAAACAAGTTAGAAAACGAGTTAAAAACGATGTTGATTGATTGTCGCATGAGGGTGCATTCTACACGGCCTAAAGGGTCTAATTAGGTCAAATTCGCTAATTAAATTAACTCATCGAGTGTCAATAAGAAGGTGCTAATCACGCACTTTTATACTAGCGAGAAATTAGGTGAAAGAGAGAGATGCATTCAATTATTTACAGAATCGTCGATTGATTTTATAACTTACGTCGAAGCCACCTATCGTGTCTAATTAGGTTATTAAATTAAATTAATGTTATCTAAACATGTCATAGGTTAACAATCAGAGGTTAAACTAACATACAACGGGTCCTAGGGTATGTCGATTTGGCCGAAACAAAAGGGGGTCGAAAACGAAGAACAAAGTTAGATAACTGTTTTATTTATGCCCTACTTTGAACACGAGGATATGTAAATGAGACGGGGGTGTACGACCGACAGATGTAGCGGTTTCTTTTCCCATCTCAAGTCAACGCGGGTGTTCATAGTGGTACTTTAACTCATACTCGGACTAACTAGTTTCATAGTTAATTTAAAACAATCGATAAACAAAACGAAAACAAACAAAAACAAACTATAAAAAAGGCATAAAAAAAAACGAAATAAAAAGAGGAAAGAGAAGGGGATTTGATGCACCCTCAACCTACATGTATCGTTGACACCGTCTTGGGTCGTAATCGATGGTAGATTTTATCTCGAGAGGCCGTCGTCGACGAAGAATAAAGCAAACACGCGTTTTGGAAAGTTTCTGGACAGCGATTTTAAAACAGTGATATCTCCCTCGTTTCACGACGAAAATTCGATTCGAAAGATGTTTTGGAAACTAGAAAGAGAGGAGAACAAGGATCTTAAAGCAACCCCTACTCGATTTGGGTTAATGGGCACGAAAAACGAGCACAAACAGAACTGGACAGACAAGAAGAAACCGCGAAAACAGAGTGTTATTTCACTCTGTTTTTCGAGGGATTTCGTGTACTCTCAAGGGCAATTTGGCTCGTAATTCTTTGTCTAATGTGTATATGGATGTTATGTGGTTAATTAGGAACAAGAAACTCGAATTTTTATGGAGTTTTGATGGAGGAACGAATGGGTTTTCGAAGAGGACACACAAACAGTTTCAGTTTGTGTGTCGGTTTTGTTTAGGGTTTTTGAAGGATGTTTAGGGTTTGTTTCTGAGGTTTAAAGCTTGTATGTGATGCTTGGATGTATGGAGGACTTAGAGGAATGAATGTATGGTGAAGGGGTTGTATTTATAAGGAGTTAAAATAGGTTAAAAGAGAGGGGAGGCAAATCGGGCTAGCTGAACATAGCTGCTGTCCAGCAGCTTTTGGGGGGGTTTCTAGGGTTCGTTTTTGGGGGTTTTCTTGGTGATTAAGCTAGTATAATATGGGTAGGATACTAGGGTATGGATTAGGGTTAATGGGTACGGGTCTTGGTAGTGTTTGGAGCGGGTTTGGGCTCGCGAATTGACACGCAAAAACAGGGGACTGCATTGGTGTTTTGCGGGGTGCTTGTGGCCTGTTTGGGATGAGAATTTGGGCTGCTTGTGAGGGGGTTCGAACAAGGGTGAATGGGTATTGGTCTAGGTGGGTTAGTGTACTCGAGATTCGTGCCAATTCGTAAAGGAAACGGGCTCAAAAACCGAGCTAAAATCGAGCTCAAAAACAAGTGTTCAAAACGAGTTTTCTTCGCTTTTCAAATCGATTTTTCAAATCAATTAATAAATTGAAATAAATGACTTTTCAAATCAAATATACTCATAAAATGATTTTTCAAAACAAATATTTATTTTATTTTCAATAAAATAAATTTAAGAAAATAAATTCAAAATAAAATAAAATAAATTGAATTTACCTAAAAAACCATATTTTAAATATCATTTAAAATAACAAAATGAACTCACTAAAAAACATTAATTTAAATATCATTTAAAATAATAAAAATGAATTCACTTAAAAAAACATTAATTTAAATATCATTTAAATTAATAGAATACTTCATCGACGGCGCCCATTCTACCTCGTAAACGAGCTCCAAATAATGACAATGACAACTAAAGAATACATGTGTCCAATCATCATCGGGTGTTTGTCGGGTTCTCTATAAATTCCAATATCGACGGATACGGGTATCTCTGAGCCCCACTTTGACCGAGGCTTGGACAAGGCGAAAGTCAAAGTATACCCCAGGTCCCTTTCGACCTGAGGATTCTGCGGGTCGTTTATAGTCCATTAGACTTGCGTATATAAGCTCGCCAGCCATAAGAAGAGATCATACCTGAAACTTCGTCGGGGATTAACTCTTGCTTGTTGTGTCGAAATATCATCGTTGGTCATCGACCCATAAATTGCATAAATGGTGGGTTGAGCCTTATCCTTAGGCGCCTACGTATCCGTTTCTGACGGAATCAAACCCGCGTCGTAGTTCCCAAGACGCTGCGACACTTGCCCAAAGTTTATCATCTGCTGGCGTTCGTCCAAATTCATCATCTGTTGACATTTGCCCAAAATTTATCATCTGCTGGCGCTTGTCCGAATGGGACGGGACTTTCCAAGGAGGTTGCCGCCACTTTCATCATTTGCTTTCAGCTACGGAATTCTTCCATTTCTTACTCTTGTAATTGAATTCTTGGTGGATGTCATCCTTTACATCTTGATAATGGTCTCCGGAGCCGACGGCTTGAGCCCCGATTCTGAATGGCTCTAAAGTCGAAGACTTTAGAGCCCCCAGTTGAAGCATATCCTGCTACATTTGAAACATAGAAAATGTACGAGCAATAATCATCACATAAGCACATTTGGATCATCGATCTTGAAATTGGATCATTTTGAAGTCTTGGGTCATCGACCGAAAGTTGAATTTGAAAATTTTGAATGATTGGGTCATCGACCCGAAAATTGAATTTGAAAATTTTGAATGATTGGGTCATCGACCTGAAAATTGAATTTGAAAGACTGGGTCATCGACCCAAATTTTGAATTTGAAATGAATCACTTGGATGCTGGGTCGTCGACCCAAAAAGTTTTTGAAATTTTGAAAGTTTTTGAAATTTTGAAATTTTGAAATCGAACTTTGATGGGTGAGCATGAAATGCGACTCAGACACTCTGGATGACTTGTAAACCACGTGGGCGTAGCCCGCTACCGTAAAATAAAAAAAGAAAATAAAACCGCAAGTGTGCCTGGGTTTTAGTTCAAATATTGACTCGTTGAGGGTAGAAAATGTAAATTGGCCAATCCGGCGCACCAAAATGGCAAATGGGAATCACAAGGTCGTCGACTTGGGATGTAGATATCGTATGTCATGGGCGTGCTCCCGAGGGCACATGGGAATCAAGATCGCTTGGCATTGACAAGGAGGATTAAACTCACAGAGCAACAACGTTGGCTTCGCCTAGACACTAAACACAGACTGATTTTATGAGAACAGTTGGACATCACACATCACTCTTGTCGGGAACATTCTGTCACTCTTCTCCTCGCCTCCTTTCTTTTCAGCGAGTTTCATCATTTCTTGCCACCGCCTTCTTTCTTTTCAGCGGGCTTTTACTATTTTTCTTCCACGCCTTCTTTCTTTTCAGCGGGTTTTTCATATTTTCTGTTCCTAACACAAACCCACATCTATGTGACTCAGCATCTTTGCCTAAACTGTTAGATAAAGCTTATTCTGAGACTTGATACTATTCATCCGAACCTATATCCTTATCCTAGCTTACATCGAGTGCTAAGACCGACTCAAACAAAGGTGGCTTCATTTGGACTTGGTTAGGACCCGTAAGAAACCGACAAGATGGCAACTTGGTTGACGAGTGGATTGAATCCCTTATTCTGAAGGACTGCCTACGTATTCGCGTGGAGCGAAATCAAATCCGACGTAGTTCGATCAAGGTGCATAAACTTGGCATATTGATTGTGTGTACACACTCGAAGGTTTCACCTAAGGTATCATGTCGTATCCCATTCTAGCCTGTAAGGTACCGTTAAATCTCGTGTCTAGGGTTGGTACAAAAGGCTTGGATCTTTTGGGATGTGGAGCTTGGTAATAACAAGTTGGAATGGTTAACCATCATTCTGAAGGTTTGTTTTGTGGTGCTAAGGCCAAGGGCTATGGCTGCTGATGTGGTTGGAATGTGTGTCTCGGGTTTGATGAACCACGAGTGCAAATGGGTTGGAAAACAATGTGGGTTCAAATCTCCATATCTGGACCCTAAAGGTTGGTGTAACAAGGACAAGCGGAATGATTCTCAAAATTCCCGACTATCCCCTTGAATCGTCTCGGGAAGGACTTAGGGGTAAAGAGGTTACTACTTAAGCTTTTGGGCTTCGCCCATTGAACTTCAACTATGGGTACTTGACTTGACTTCTGGCTTCCGTAACTTCGACATTCAACCAAAAGCATTCTGCAATAACTTCAACATCTTTTTTTCCTTTTTTTCTTTTTCTTTCATCACTTTTCTTTTTTCATTTTTCTTTTCTTTCATCCGTTTTTTTCATCTTTTCATCTTTTCATTCTTTTTCATCTTTTTCTCTCTTTGAAAATGATCTTCTATCCATTCTCTTAGTCATAAATGGATACACCTTGAAAACCTGGCTTCGCCAACTAAATTGGGTTAGAACTAACAATTCATTCTTAGAACGGGTTGATCTCTTCTCTCTTCGAGATGGGATGATTTTGTTGGGGAAAAGGCTTCCCTTCCGTCATCGATATTGGAAACAAGGAGCTAGTCCGGGTTTGTCATAGAATCATCTAAAAGCTTGTCACAAACATCGGTTCAGATGGAGGTTCTCTACCACCAGACATGGAATAGGTAAAGGAATCAAACACGGGATTCTAGTGTACCTTACATTTTGAAACGGGGCATATTTCTACCCCAGGGATGCCTTTGAGTGTGTTGTGCATTTTATCATGTTTCAGAATGACTGAGGATTAGAAACAAGACATATTTGGAAACGAAATTGCAACTTTTATTGGAATGAGAAATGCTTAACAGACTCGAAGGAACGATTCCTAGGACACATCCTAGGTCATCGCGGAACAAACGACTCAAATTCAAGAAAAGAAAGTTCTAGACTCGACTTGACTAAGATAAAAAAACAGATCCCGACTCATAATTTCAAATCTGGTCATGAGCTTTCCCTTGTTCACCGTCGGCTTAGATGCTCGCTCTGGTCCTTGATCCCTTTGATGGTCCCGCTCCATCCCGAGGTAGTCCTCGAGGATCTACGCCCGATGATAAAGGTTGGTGAACCGAATTGTCTTTTATTAACTTCGTTAATGAGAGGAGTACATTCTAGAGCAAGACTCCCGACTTGAATTTCATTCTTCGGGTTTGGCAAGAATTCAAAGCAATCCACAAATATCTTCCCGATAAACACCCCTTTCAAGTGACATGGGCGGATAAGATGGGAAAAATCGACATTGTCTTCGACAGAAACAAAGTTGGCGTGATCGCCAAATGGATTGGTGATGTTATTGGGTTTAACAGTTGGGATCGGGAGTGTTCCATTCTCGATCATGTCTTGTATTTCGTGCTTCAGTCGATAGCACCTTTCAGTATCATGGCCTTTCCCTTGGTGAAAGGCACAGTAGGCATTTGGTTTATACCATTTACCTTATTGATCAGCGGGAGGGTCCGGAGTTGGACCAATAGGCTTCAACTTTCCTTGGGCTATGAGCCTTTGGAGAGCATATGTATAAGTGCATCCGATATCGGTGAATGCCCTAGGTGTTTGGCGCTGCGACTTCTTCGGTTGCCCTTCTAAGAGATTGATGGCTTCATCAATATGGGTCGTTGATGGGGCCTTGCCCTTAGACGATGAGGCCCCTTGGTACCCTTTCGGCTTTTCAGCCTCTGCCCTTATGACATCATCTTCTACCTTTATCCCGATTCTTATCAATTCTTTGAAAGAGCCAAAATTCTGGTATTTCAGAGCATTGCGATAAATAGGTCGTAGATTCTTTACGAACTTATCTACCATTTCAACTTCGTCAGGCTTCTTGACTAATTTCACGCTTTCAGCGCGCCATCTTGCAAGGAATTCAGTAAAACCTTCTTTGTCTTTCTGTGTCATCACCTCCAATGTTCTTATGTTGGTTTGAATCTCGACGTTGTCAGCATAGTGCTTACAAAACTCCACCGTAATATCTTCGAAAGTGGGGAAGTTCTTAAGGTCAAGATTATAGAACCACGCCTTCGGGTGTTCATCCAAAGATTGGGCAAAAATTTCAGAGAGCATGTCAGCAGGTACTCCCTTCAGTGCTAAGTACCCCTTATAGGCCTTAACATGGTGGACTGGATCTTCTGTGCCCTTAAACTTTGGGATGTCAGTGAGTACCATGTTTGTGGGCAACTTATCCTGAACTGAGGCATAGGCCCTAGCATTTTCGTAGTGGATGTTCTTCCCCTGGGAGAGTTTTAGACGGTCTTCAATGAATTTGAACCGTTTCTCCAGATCAGTCAGAGGTGGGGTAGATGAAGAGGAATCTTCACCCAGCTTAGATTCGATTGCATCCATTCTGGTCATCATGAGGTTCACAGCCTCAGTGAGTTTGTTAACAGCATCTTCCATTGCTTGACGTCGGGTTTTTGGCGGCCTTTCTACAAGAAAACCCGTCGAGTCAATATTTAAAGTAAGAGCCCCTGCACACTTAAGGACACGACCCCAACTTGACTCAAACAAAGACTCGACTTGAGACTGACTAACCAAAGGTTCGACTCACGGTTGGATTTAGACCTTGGTTCATTTGGACTCGACAAAACGACATGACTCAAACTGTCATAAATCGGTTATAAACCGGACTCGGTGTGGCCAAACCCGTGATTGGACTAACATAGCCCATAGGTTCGTATGAAACGTCCACAATGGCCTAGCTTGGACGTTTCTGTGGACTATCCTAGACCAAATGGTCGACCAACATGACTCAAAGCCCAAGAGGTGAGCTTGGGTGACCCAACAGGGTCATGTTCTAGACTCTTAGAACGAAACACACCTGGCCTAACACGGCCATGACCCGGACACGACTTGACGCATTTCATGCTTGGTTGAGGTTCGAGAAATATTTTGGATTGAATTTGAAAAACGAAAGATTGATTCGAAAATGAGATTTGAAATGGGCGATGCATGGCTATAAAAGCTCATTTTGGGCCGAAAATTCTAGTCCTATTTGGGCAGCATTCCGCGTTTTTAAAACCATGCTATTTTGAAAGTAAGTTTTTCAAAAGTTCGGTTTTGAGAAGGACATGGGAAATTTCGAAAAAAACTTGGGAAAACAAATTGCACATTGTCATTCTCATGTTATAAGGATGTATGCTCCTAGACATCTCTAAGTCTCGGCAAGTCTTCTATAAGAAGGTCTATGCCCTCCATCCTTTTGCGGTCTTATAGAGCAAGGTGTCTTAAGGTAAAGTACCTAGAAGATCGTCCCCACCCTCAAGAACCACGCGAGGCGAAGTGGAAGCGAGCAATGTGCTGCTTCCCGGCATAGTGGGACGTCGCCCCCCACGCATCACGAAGAAACGCTGGGACGGCCCGGGCAAGTCCTTAAGGGTTTATGCATGAATCGTAGCACTATGAGTAATGTTTTACTTTCCAACACTTTCTTTTCAAGTTTCACCTCGGAGGAAAAGACCCTAGAAACAAAGTGTAACTAGTCCTCTTTTCCCCAGTGAGTCGCCAAACCGTGGACAAGGCCCTCGGGAATCGTCGCGGGATCCACACCAAGCATAATCGACTCGAGGTTCTTTCGAATCGAATTAAGACATATTAGAGTCGCCACCAAGTTTTTTGGGAACTTGGAACCGTTCAAGTCAACTTTACACCTTTCATCGAAAAGCATAAAGCCAATCGACTACAAGTGATTAAAGATAAAGACTTGTACCCTATATCACTCGATTTGAATGACTCTCGTAATCCAATGGTATTTAGACGGATCCACAAACCATAGATCTTGAGTAAGGGGTGAGGGTACGTGTTGGGAAGCCCATAAGGACACCCAACCCCGCCCGTCAATAACGGCCTCTACTAAGTCAAGTGTCGGAGTTCAAACAAGGTCATAGCTACTACGATATATGAAATGCAAACGTTGTTTTAACCCTAACATGTGACAACAATTTCTATGTCGTTTTAGATGCAACTAAACTAACTTTGTCAAAGTTGTAATTTAGCATGTGGGTTGATTGATCTAACAACATGTAAAGCAAACAAACAAGGCTTAAGGGGGAATGGGGGAGCCGTTGGGATCTACCTATTACAAACCAGGCATTTCATGCCGACACAACGATAAATGAATTACAACTCGATCTAATTACAATTGCTACATACAACTCAAAACACGACACAAAACACACGGCCATTGGGCCTTGAAAACCGTGCACATGAGGGTGGCCCACGGCTCACATGACCCACGGTCCTTGGGTCACTCCTCGTAATGCGTGCTCGCGCTTAATCTCATCGAATTAGACATAAGGCTACGCACCAAAGCATGCATTAGCATAAACCGGGCCATGTTGCTTCAAACAACATGCGGTTTACTACGTTCCTACAAGCATTGGGGAACAACCGTCTAACCAAACAAGACCAAGGGTTTTGAAAAGGTTTTGACTCAATAAAAGAAAGCTAACTTGAAAAAAATACAACTCGATAACAAACGATAAATTACAAACAATGAAACAACGAGGAAACAAACGGTATAAAAACAAAACAAGAAAGGTAAATAAAACGGCCACCCCACGGCCCAAACCGACGGCCACCCTCACGGCCAAGACGAGGCCAACCTAGTTCCTAAGTTAGATTCATTGGTTAGATCGAATGATTGCGAAAAGGGATAGGAAACAAGTTAGAAAACGAGTTAAAAACGATGTTGATTGATTGTCGCA
This sequence comes from Silene latifolia, assembly GCF_048544455.1. Taxonomy (NCBI): domain Eukaryota; kingdom Viridiplantae; phylum Streptophyta; class Magnoliopsida; order Caryophyllales; family Caryophyllaceae; genus Silene; species Silene latifolia. The sequence goes on along the minus strand of NC_133538.1, from coordinate 483,922,070 downwards.
TGAGGGTGCATTCTACACGGCCTAAAGGGTCTAATTAGGTCAAATTCGCTAATTAAATTAACTCATCGAGTGTCAATAAGAAGGTGCTAATCACGCACTCTTATACTAGCGAGAAATTAGGTGAAAGAGAGAGATGCATTCAATTATTTACAGAATCGTCGATTGATTTTATAACTTACGTCGAAGCCACCTATCGTGTCTAATTAGGTTATTAAATTAAATTAATGTTATCTAAACATGTCATAGGTTAACAATCAGAGGTTAAACTAACATACAACGGGTCCTAGGGTATGTCGATTTGGCCGAAACAAAAGGGGGTCGAAAACGAAGAACAAAGTTAGATAACTGTTTTATTTATGCCCTACTTTGAACACGAGGATATGTAAATGAGACGGGGGTGTACGACCGACAGATGTAGCGGTTTCTTTTCCCATCTCAAGTCAACGCGGGTGTTCATAGTGGTACTTTAACTCATACTCGGACTAACTAGTTTCATAGTTAATTTAAAACAATCGATAAACAAAACGAAAACAAACAAAAACAAACTATAAAAAAGGCATAAAAAAAAACGAAATAAAAAGAGGAAAGAGAAGGGGATTTGATGCACCCTCAACCTACATGTATCGTTGACACCGTCTTGGGTCGTAATCGATGGTAGATTTTATCTCGAGAGGCCGTCGTCGACGAAGAATAAAGCAAACACGCGTTTTGGAAAGTTTCTGGACAGCGATTTTAAAACAGTGATATCTCCCTCGTTTCACGACGAAAATTCGATTCGAAAGATGTTTTGGAAACTAGAACGAGAGGAGAACAAGGATCTTAAAGCAACCCCTACTCGATTTGGGTTAATGGGCACGAAAAACGAGCACAAACAGAACTGGACAGACAAGAAGAAACCGCGAAAACAGAGTGTTATTTCACTCTGTTTTTCGAGGGATTTCGTGTACTCTCAAGGGCAATTTGGCTCGTAATTCTTTGTCTAATGTGTATATGGATGTTATGTGGTTAATTAGGAACAAGAAACTCGAATTTTTATGGAGTTTTGATGGAGGAACGAATGGGTTTTCGAAGAGGACACACAAACAGTTTCAGTTTGTGTGTCGGTTTTGTTTAGGGTTTTTGAAGGATGTTTAGGGTTTGTTTCTGAGGTTTAAAGCTTGTATGTGATGCTTGGATGTATGGAGGACTTAGAGGAATGAATGTATGGTGAAGGGGTTGTATTTATAAGGAGTTAAAATAGGTTAAAAGAGAGGGGAGGCAAATCGGGCTAGCTGAACATAGCTGCAGTCCAGCAGCTTTTGGGGGGGTTTCTAGGGTTCGTTTTTGGGGGTTTTCTTGGTGATTAAGCTAGGATAATATGGGTAGGATACTAGGGTATGGATTAGGGTTAATGGGTACGGGTCTTGGTAGTGTTTGGAGCGGGTTTGGGCTCGCGAATTGACACGCAAAAACAGGGGACTGCATTGGTGTTTTGCGGGCTGCTTGTGGCCTGTTTGGGATGAGAATTTGGGCTGCTTGTGAGGGGGTTCGAACAAGGGTGAATGGGTATTGGTCTAGGTGGGTTAGTGTACTCGAGATTCGTGCCAATTCGTAAAGGAAACGGGCTCAAAAACCGAGCTAAAATCGAGCTCAAAAACAAGTGTTCAAAACGAGTTTTCTTCGCTTTTCAAATCGATTTTTCAAATCAATTAATAAATTGAAATAAATGACTTTTCAAATCAAATATACTCATAAAATGATTTTTCAAAACAAATATTTATTTTATTTTCAATAAAATAAATTTAAGAAAATAAATTCAAAATAAAATAAAATAAATTGAATTTACCTAAAAAACCATATTTTAAATATCATTTAAAATAACAAAATGAACTCACTAAAAAACATTAATTTAAATATCATTTAAAATAATAAAAATGAATTCACTTAAAAAAACATTAATTTAAATATCATTTAAATTAATAGAATACTTCATCGACGGCGCCCATTCTACCTCGTAAACGAGCTCCAAATAATGACAATGACAACTAAAGAATACATGTGTCCTATCATCATCGGATGTTTGTCGGGTTCTCTATAAATTCCAATATCGACGGATACGGGTATCTACAAATGTTAGCTTGGATGAATTAATATGTTAATTCGTACTTAAATGTAATCAGTTATATTTAATCAACAAGATGAATGTGTCATAGTGGTAATAGTGAGGGTACTCAAACCAAGAGATTGTAGGATTGATCCTCACTAGATGACAATTTATATTTAACACATTTTATACATTTTTGGAAACCGAAAATAATTAATTAAAACTCCTTATTATCTCGGTATATGGGCCGAAATTAGAAGATGAGAAATCTCCTTATGGACTTCTCTTTTTCGGTTATAAGAAGAGGAGAAGGGGGAATTTTTCTGACCTAATATTCTTTTTCCCAATTCTTGCCTCCTCTCATCGGAAAAACACAAAAAAAAACCTAAAATTAATCTGTTGATTTGGGGATCGATTCTAGCAAAAGAACAAGTGCATATCTCATATCATCTTGATAGGAGAATATCATTGCGATATTGTTCATAGGCCATATAAGCTAGGACCGAAAGTTATTTCGTCATCTCTTTATCCCCTTTTGTTTATGTAATTTAATTTATGACATGATTTCATCATGATAGATTCGTTATAGTCCTTAAATTTAAAGGGATGCATACAGATAAATCCCACAACTTTACCTTTCTTGTTTTCTCCAATGGTAACCTTACCCCCATCAAAGTGTTCAAGAGAAAGAAACAAATTCTTATCTCTAGTCATGTCCCTTGAACATCTGTTACCAAGGTATCATAGCTTGTTTCTTTTTACTAAAACTTGCAAGACAATTTAGAGACAGTTTTTAGGTACCCAAGCTAGGTTGGGTCCATTATGGTTAGACATTCTAAACACCATATCCTTCCTTACCCAGACTTGTCTTACTATTTTCCTTTTGTTAGAAGGGTAGGGTTATCTTAGAGGCACCATTGATTTATGTGAGTCTCTGCATCTATATCAGGTTAAGGTCTTTTGAGGGTGTGGTTCTTTGGATTGGGGTTTCCTAGGTTGTTTAGGAGGTTGATTCCTTTTTGGTTCATTAGTTTTCTTGGTATTAACAAACCCCATATCATAGAACCATCGAAAATCATTATTTCTCACTTCTTCATGATTTGGTTCATGTGTAGACTCAATATCGTCATCTATTTGTGTGTCAGAAGCTTTAAATAACTTGATGCATTTATCAAAATCTTTCATATGTTTGACACAGTTTTCTAAGAGATGACCCGCATGACCATAATAATTGCAAATCAAGTATTCAGGTACATCAACATATTTTCTTTTTCTGAAATCACGATCAGAAGGAGTGGATTTGCATTTAGAGCGATCTCTACGACCATAACACTTAGGTCCTAAACCCATTTTCAAATTGTTGTCAGATTGCTCAGTTAAGAAGTCTAGAACATTTGTCCTACCTTCCCATGTGTCATGAACCTTTCTAGCATGTAAAAGATGTTCTTTTAAGGACTTTATTTCTCCATGACATTTAGAATGGTCAACGTCATGTTTCTTTTTAAAATTGTCACGGAAGTTTTGAATTTTTTTATTAATAATGAACACTACATATGAATGTTATTTTTTATTATCAGTTATTTATGTTTTAGATTCTTTCAATTGGTCAGACAGAGAATTAATTTCCTTTTGTTGATCTAAAACTGCAGCTTCTCTAGCTGTTGCCTCAAATTTCAGAAGTTCATTAACCTTCCTCATTTCTAAGGTTATAGCTTCATTGGCTAGAACCTTGGCTTAGAGATGTTTAATGTTGAGTTTTAGATATGCATTTATATCTTCATTAGCTACAACTTTAGACTCAAGAGCTATTTTCCCAGCCTTTGCAGATTCTGAAGTTGTAGCCGTATTAACCATAACTTTTGAATTCAGCTTGTTTGTTTTGGGGTTCAAAACATGATTCTCTTCACCAATATCAAGAATTTGTTCTTTAGATCTTTCAACTCAAGAATTTGTTCGTGATTTTTATCAAGAGTTTGTTCAAAATAATCTATTAAAGCACTTTTGGACGGTTTCTTAACATGCTTTTTATGACGAATGAAGTTTACCTCTTCGTCTTCATCATCCAAATCTGATTCGCCTAATAAGTATAAGTCGAATCCTGAGCTATCAACGTCACTGTCTAAAATCAGGTCAAGGCTAATGTTGCTCATGTATAGATTAGTGACCTCTTCCCCTCATTATCATCATTGTCAAGTTCTCTCCAACAGGATGCCAACATAATTTTTTTGAACTCGTTCATGGATTTCTCTGTTTTGGATTTTTCTTTAATTTTCAACCATGTCGGACAATCCATGATCATATGACCGGATTCTCCACACTTGAAGCATCCTCTAATTGCAAATGATGATTTAGGCTCATTGGCCTTCTTATTGAATGACTTGTCGTCATTAAACTTTGATTGCTTGCCTTTGAAAAGGGCTTTCTTAATTCGTCTAGCAAACAACATTGTCTCATCTTTGATGTCAGGTTCATTGTCACTGAATAAAGTTTGCAAGGCCATGATCTTCACTTTCACTGGCTCATCTGAAGAAAATGTAGATTCATATACATACTAACATACTCATATATGTCGAAAATAATTTGTCATAAAATTAAAAGTGGATTTTATGCATGCAAACAAGATAAAAATAGAGGAGAAATCATGTCCTTACATTGAAGATTTCGGTTATATTGGGCACAAGAGAGATCACCTTTCTCTCTTGTTCTTGAGCTTTCCCTTATGGAAGAACAAAGATCCAAGTGTAGGATCTCTCCCTAAGCTTTATACCCAAGGCTTTCTCTTAATTTAATTAATATTACAAGAACTAGTATAATATTAATTAGGTAGAAAATTGAGCCAAAATATTTATAAAACACTTATATATTTCGGTTTTTGGGGAGGAAGAAGATGGGAGTTTTTATCTCTCTAAAACTCTTATTTTTAGATTGTGAAAAGAATGAATGATACACACATAACATTATAGTATATTAGTAAAAATAAGAGGAAAAACCAAGTGGTTTTTCCTCTCTAAAAAACCGGCCAAGAGGAGGTGGAGAGGAGCCAATGCATGGACTCATTTGTCTTCACAATGCACCATAGGGTTGCAGGGCTAGATTAATAGGTAATCATTGTGTTTACCATTAACTTAATAAAACACAATATTATCCTAATCCACCTCCTTATTTCGGCACAATGGGATAATATGGAATCCATATTATTTTTGTCAATTGTCAATATGTCACATGTCTTATGTCACATAAATTTGTTATGTAATTTTTAACATATTAAAAATCAACGTATTAATAAAAATACGTCACATACAAAAATCGACTTAGTAATTTCACAATTACTTGTGCCAAAATATTTTACCAATTTATAAATCACAACAGATTGTATTTATAATAATTCATTCAATTTTGATTGTTTCTTTAAACAATAATTTCATCCGAGTAATGATACAATTCAATTACTCATACCGTATCTCATTTAATCACATTTCAATTTGATACGTAAATTTTTCTTCCAAAAATCGTCCGTCAATTTTCAAGTAATTTAATTAACTCGTAACATTATACGATTAATTAAATAATCATTTAAGAGTGTTGCCCTATAGGTATGACCTAGGGGTCAATCGATCACCACCGTCGCACGACAGAATGTCAAACTCTAGTCAGCCAATCATTACCGATATATGTTGACCAGTTGACAGTAACAAAATTACTTCCCAATTGTATTCTTTATAATGAGATTTAAACATGTGATCATCATGATCAACAGTCGTGATCGCATTATTGTCGGAGGACACATATTCCAACAATCTCCCACTTGTCCTCGACAAGTGTGCGTCACCAATTCTCTTGTCCTATTACTATCTCCCACTCAATGCAAGGTGTCTTTCAGGTCGTACTTGCAAGTGATCATATTGAGAGTGGTTTCCTCGATCTGGAGAATAACTGATTGACCGGACTTATCTATCAAAGATACTTTCCGAGCGTGGCCACGCATTTCCAGTTCATTACTCCTCGAGTGGCCCTTAGATATTGTTATAACCCTGACTAGGGGTGGACAATTCCTATCGCACTCATTCCCTTCGACTAGCCACAACCATCATAACCCAAAATATGCCCATTTGACCCCATTTACGAAGGTCGTAGTAACACAAATCAAAGTTAATCAGAATCGTGCCATCTTAGGCGAATAGTCTTTAGTCAAAAGAATCGACTCATTTGAATACTATAGCAGCTCTCGCCACGACCAGGCTATATAAATTTGCCAGAACTCTATAAGCGGTCATTAGGCCCGACAAAATGTTCCTAACAGTCTGCCTATGTGATCGACTAGTCATCTCACATGACTCTATGGCACTTGAACTTGCCATCAATCACATCACACTCTAGTCACTTCGAGACGTCACCTCATATAAGTAACTATGGGCAATTACAATGTTAATCCATGTTCACTTTAACGGGGTTCAATTGTCTCTACAACCCGTTTGGATATAACAATGTACAAGGTGAGTTAATAATAACTCAAACGACAAATGTCGACATCACACTCGGGTAGTCAATATCATATTACAACCTTGTGATGTATATCATAAGTGTAAACACTTATTGATTGCAATAGAAGTTTAACATCCCATGTGTCCATGTGTTCAAACTTATTACACTTGCAATCTCCTTCACATTCATGTTCTCTCTCATAGCATGAATCTTACCAAGTACACATCAAGGTTCCCGACCTTGGTTTCGGTTATTTAATCTTGAAAGAACTTTCTTATCGACTATCACATAGCGAACGAATTTGTGATGAATGATATAACTTGTACTGATCAAGTACTCCATCCACACACAATGCACTAGGTATATGTTTTGTAGAATCTTGTAACAATTGACAAGATTATTTAGCTTAGCACTTCTCACAAGTCCTAGCTTGACTAGGAAAGATTGATTTTTGAATAACTTCTTATTCAAACAAGCATTTTTCCAAAACTTCTCATTTCTCTTTCTAGGCTTGAAAGAATTTGTGATTCCCATAAATCCTCATATGTGTTCGGATTTCCTACAATATGTGCAACCTCTTAACACACAATGGAACATTCCGTCAAACACTGAAATCGCTCATCGGATTCTACTTGAGAATTCATGACGTTTCTATTATGGCTCACAAATCAATCATCATGCTCTTATGCATATGATTCATAATTGGACATGTACATGATTATTCTAATGGCGGAAACATTAGTTACAAATAATCATGAGATCAACCATTCATAGATTCAATGAATGACCATGACTGCTAATGGCAATTCCATTTTCATCTACATGAATAACCTATGTGAATGTTGACACGATGTGTATCTCTTAATACTAACCCAACATCCCTTGATGTAATTGGATTCATCATTGTCCATTTTCATCCAGAATTGAAAACTCAAATGCTTCTTTTATGAAAGAAGGTATTAGCTCGTCATTCTTTAATGAGTGATGAGTTGTAAACATTCAAAGGATGATAGCTCCCACTAAATTCCATGTCTTCACATGAGAATTTCTCGACTGCCACTCAATTCTACACATTTCGAAATTGACTTCTTAATCGAAATTTATCAAGAATTGAAATATAAATTGCATTGCCAAGTTATTAGGATAAAACCATATATGTTCCCATCATATCCTTTCAAAATACCTATTTTGAAGAGGTCTCATCTTAACCTTACGGAAAGAGATTTTAAATCTCCAACACACTCATGTCATAATGATGTGTAGTAATGTCATTATTCAAATATAAACAATATCTAGAATACGTCCTTCACAATTACCCTTTTGGAAGGAGGTTTAACCATTTCATAGGGAGGTTTAAGAAATGACATTTGCGTGGTTAAAACTTTGGCCATTGAAGATATCGGTATATCAATATTTGCAACTCGATCATAACTAGTATGTTACTTTGATTCATTTAGGCTCTTAAGTAAATCTCAAGGTTGAAACTATTGGTCAAATATTTCATAAACTAAGTCAAAAACTTGTTAAGACTTTACATTAGTCATTTTTCTTCCAAAACTTTCTTTTGGTCTCCTCGTGTAGTTATCTTGAGAATAATCTCTTATGATAACTGCACTTGGTCTCTTTAGTCATATCGAACTAACTTGAGACCATAGATCTCATCTATTCGGCATACTATTTAGATAGATATACCTTCATTCAAATCATTTTCTCTTGCGAAGATCTTCACTTACACAAGTACACAATTTTACACAATTTTATCTTGTCTTGTGTGTTGTGTCCTCATATTTCTCCCACTCTATCTTTAGAATAAATACACTATATATTCAAAGATAGCATATGAGACACAAATTAATGATGTTGAAGTATAAGGAAAACTATCTCATAGATAGACTAATAGTTATTGATATCATATGTGTACTTGGTGATTGACATTCCTTTATGAGAGTTCATAGACTCAAAATCGCTTTATAAATGATCATACACAAGCCTTAAGCATGTGGACATATAATGAAACCCGTCATTATATTTGTCTATTAGATCACTTTAAGTGACTAATGTTATGTTTCAAAGTGCAGACATTTAAAGATGAAAATTTAGAACATAAAGGATAAATGATAAAACGGGTGACTCGGGTTGCAAACCAAGTCACCATCATCCAAAATACAAACCATTATCCAAAATACGTTTCCATGTCAAACACGGAAACTTAAAGTTCTAAAAATCCAAAACATAACTTTAAATAAGACAATGAAAAGCAAAGCTCCATAAAAGCTATCCATAGCTTCTTGATGGTTTATCATGCTTGCTTTTCCTTTCCCTTGTCTTTGCTTGGTGGAGGCCCTATTTACAATAAAAAGGGAGATACATTATCACAACTTTGCATCATATTACCATAGTTGAATTAGAAACATAAAAGAAGGATAGTCATTTACCTACTGGAGTGATCTTTCCAGCTTTGATATCACCAAGGTATTTGGAACAATTTCTTTTCCAATGTCCCATGCCATTACAATAATGGCACTTATCAAGAGGACCCTTCTTGACTTTGGAGGTGCTAGCTTCACAAGACTTAGCTTTGGTGAATGTGGGAGCTTGCTTCTTCCCCTTTCTCCCATTCTTCTTGAACTTCCCCTTACTCTTAGTGCTTATGTTAAGCACATCCTTGGGAGGGTTCACATTTAACCCCATGTCCCTCTCGGCTTGCACAAGTAGCTTGTGCAACTCCTCAAGAGACACATCCTTGTCTTGCATGTTGAAATTCACCCGGAATTGCACATATGCCTTGACTTTAGACAAGGAGTGTAGAATCCTATCTACGATGAGTTCTTTGGGGATTTCAACCTTTTGAATTTTCAAGGTCTCGACAAGCTCCATAAGTTTGAGCACATGAGGGCTAACCTTTTGGCCCTCTTTGAAGTCGAGATCAAAGAATGCCGTGGCCGCCTCATATTGGACGATCCGCGGAGTTTGTGAAAACATGGTCACAAGTTTGGATTAAATCTCATTAGCATTGCCCATTTTAAAGGCTCTCCTTTGGAGGTCCGCCTCCATCGCAAATATTAAGACATTTTTCATTGCGGCGGACTCCTTTTGGTAAGCCTCATATGCTTCCCTAGTGGCCGCGGTGGACCTAGTGGAGGGTTCGGGTGGAGAGGCCTCGGTAAGGTAACGAAGCTTGTCGTCACCTTCGGCGGCTAATTTGAGTTGGGCATCCCATTCGGAGAAATTTGACCCATTCTTTTCAAGTTTACATCGATCCATAAAGGATCGGAGCCAAGACGAACTAGCGAGTGGTGTAGCATTAGGAGTTGGTGTTGATGTTGCCATTTGTTATGAAAAAGAAGTGGTCTACGAAACAAAAATATATAAGGAGTAAAACAAATGTCGTTTTAATAATACTTGTAAAATGTATGATTTAAACAAGTTTTATGCATTTTTCTAATGACCTCTACCCAACTAGATAAATGATTCCAAGACCCAAATTCATATCGACTTAGGCACGGTATGGCCGATGAAACCTTTATCAATATAACTCGGTGGATTAACGTTTTAATCGATTCTACTTCTAGAACTCTTGGTCGATAAAATTACTCTAATAATTATCTATAGCCCGGAACACATGCAACTACGGTCGCGAATACTTCCGTTGAGCTCAATCCAAATTTCGAATAAATGTGTCCATTATCCAAATCCACATCAACTTGGGCACGGTATGGCCGATGAAACCCTCATTAACATGAACTCGGTGGATTAACACTCATCACCCACTTCCCCTACGTAACAAGGTTTGTACCCCGGTAGGGCCGAGTGCACTCCCTCACGAAATAGGTTTTCATGGTTTCTACTATTTGGTAAGGCTATGTCTCAATTGTTTGTTTTAGAGAGAGGTCATGTCAATTTATTATCTATCACGTTTTAAGTGAACTAAAGCGGTGAACTACGATAATTCTAATTGACACGGTCGATAAACTCGATAAAATAACAATGCATGTTTAGTTATGGCGATTTAGCGATGCATGTGACATAAAATAAAATGAAATAAAATGCAAGCATAAAAATGAATAAATCCTAGTATGGCCTTCCTAAAATAGAAAAACTATTTAACTATCACATATTCGGAAAACAACTCCATCGGTCCCTTGAACTTCGGTTGTGGCACGCATCTCGAGGTAACACCGTCTTTATGTATCGCCATCTTGAAGAAATCCGTCTTTGGGAACTCCGAGATAAATAAAATTACATAATAAATTACATAATTTCCTATTATACATTTGTAACTAAAATAAAATAAATCTATTAAATTACAAAACGGTGATACGAGATCACAATAAAAAATTACAACCGAATCGATATTCCCATACATTTCGGGAAATACCAATTAAAATCTAAGGCGATACTAAGTAAAATTACATAATTCAAAATTACATAAATTAAAATTATGACAATCATAAAGAAAATGCAGCATTATAATATGTATGAACATGCTCAATTTTAATGCTAAATCGCCTTTAAATAGCCAATATCGTATATTACTCGGTTTTTACGGATTTGCGTGATTTCAACATTTTATAATCACAAAAATACTTAAACTCAAATTTATGCATAAGTTAATTACCCTAACCTCTTAGGACTCAAATTTTAGTCTTCACTAATAATTTGACCATAATTAACCCTTATTTTATAAAATTGTTCATAAATGGACCAAAAATTACAAAAATAAGCCATATACTTCAAATAAATTACAAAATTTCAAATAAATTCAAAATTTGAAATTTAAACTCATGAACATTCTGGAAAAATTCCATGACACTCATAATGTTCAAAATCTTAGGTTAAAAATTTCGAAAATTTTCCGGAAAACAATGTTGCTGTTTATCGATTTTTAATAAAATAATCATAAAAACATGGAAAAATTATTTTCATTAAGTTTTAAATTTTAGATCTGAAAATGATAATAAAATGCAACATTAGACGTTTTCCCTAAGTCATAGATTATGTTTTATTAATTTTCCACTAATAATGTCACTATTTATGCTATTTTTCTTCAAAAATCCATAAATCATGCAAAAAGACGTCTTTATAGCCAATTATTTTACACACATCTTGTAAAATTGCATGTGACAACATATTAATTTTATATGACCAGATTCGAAATTTAACTCATATTAACCTATTTTTCACCTAAATCCGAATTTAATAATGAAAAATTCATTTTTCGAGCATAACAAGTCCAAAAATTATGAAAATTTACAGGTTATCTCAAAATAATATATGTGACAACATATCCAAAAACCAACTGAAAATTCGAAGTATAGCTAATTTTAGACCAAAAATGACATTTTTACTCATAAAATCATATTTAAATGCCATTATAGTGAAATATGAACAATAAAAATCCGTAAAATTAACCAAAATATCCTAAAACATTTTAGGACCAGAAATATTAACATGCATGGATTAATTTCGTGATATCTCATAATAACACAAATTTTACAAGTTTTATTTGTTATTCTTATAACTCGGAAAAACTTTTAACCGATTTGCATGCAAACAACCGTGGCTCTGATACCAATTGAAGGAAATGTAGATTCATATACATAATAACATACTCATATATGTCAAAAATAATTTGTCATAAAATTAAAAGTGGATTTTATGCATGCAAACAAGATAAAAATAGAGGAGAAATCATGTCCTTACATTGAAGATTTCGGTTATATTGGACACAAGAGAGATCACCTTTCTCTCTTGTTCTTGAGCTTTCCCTTATGGAAGAACAAAGATCCAAGTGTAGGATCTCTCCCTAAGCTTTATACCCAAGGCTTTCTCTTAATTTAATTAATATTACAAGAACTAGTATAATATTAATTAGGTAGAAAATTGAGCCAAAATATTTATAAAACACTTATATATTTCGGTTTTTGGGGAGGAAGAAGATGGGAGTTTTTATCTCTCTAAAACTCTTATTTTTAGATTGTGAAAAGAATGAATGATACACACATAACATTATAGTGTATTAGTAAAAATAAGAGGAAAAACCAAGTGGTTTTTCCTCTCTAAAAAACCGGCCAAGAGGAGGTGGAGAGGAGCCAATGCATGGACTCATTTGTCTTCACAATGCACCATAGGGTTGCATGGCTAGATTAATAGGTAATCATTGTGTTTACCATTAACTTAATAAAACACAATATTATCCTAATCCACCTCCTTATTTCGGCACAATGGGATAATATGGAATCCATATTATTTTTGTCAATTGTCAATATGTCACATGTCTTATGTCACATAAATTTGTTATGTAATTTTTAACATATTAAAAATCAACGTATTAATAAAAATACGTCACATACAAAAATCGACTTAGTAATTTCACAATTACTTGTGCCAAAATATTTTACCAATTTATAAATCACAACAGATTGTATTTATAATAATTCATTCAATTTTGATTGTTTCTTTAAACAATAATTTCATCCGAGTAATGATACAATTCAATTACTCAGACCGTATCTCATTTAATCACATTTCAATTTGATACGTAAATTTTACTTCCAAAATCGTCCATCAATTTTCAAGTAATTTAATTAACTCGTAACATTATACGATTAATTAAATAATCAATTAAGAGTGTTGCCCTATAGGTATGACCTAGGGGGTCAACTGATCACTACCGTCGCACGACAGTAATGTTAAACATTTAGTCAGCCAATCATTACCGATATATGTTGACCAGTTGACAGTAACAAAATTACTTCCCAATTGTATTCTTTATAATGAGATTTAAACAGGTGATCATCATGATCAACAGTCGTGATCGCATTATTGTCGGAGGACACATATTCCAACATCATCATCAACGTTGTTAAGGATAAGCTCATTTTCTATGAGCGATCCAATTAGCTCGTGATAAGTGAGCAAGGTAAGATCTCTTGCTTCTTCAATCGCAGTGACCTTAGGCTGCCATTTTTTTAGCGAGGCTTCTAATAATTTTCCTGACGATGTCCTAAGAATCGAACTTCCTACCAAAGTTTCATAGTTCATTTATAATAATAGAGAAACGTGCGGACATGCTATCGATTGATTCATTTTGCTCCATTTTAAAGAGCTTATAAGGTTGAATCAGCAAGTCGATTATGTATTTCTTGACTAACGAGGTACCTTCGTAGGCCAACTCCAAACTATCCCATATATTTCCTTGGCTGAATTACAAGATGAAAAACCTTCGAATTCAGTCGAAACCATACCGTTTTACAACAGGCTCATGGCTATCAAATTTTTCTCTGCTTTCTTGTAATCAACCTCAACATAGTCGTCCACGTTTTTTCATAGGTCGGAATGCCTTCAGAAGTGGCGACCAAAATTTTATTTCGTCCCTTCTGAATGATTTTCCAACATTCCCAATCATGTCCTTCTGACGGGACATTTGAGATATTTGGAATCCATTTAACACGTGATATGCAGCGGAAAAAAAAATAATAAACAACGGATCAGCCTCTTTGCTGATAGGCAATCAAGAGCACGAGGCTCTGATACTAATTGAAGAGTCTATTGATAAAAAATACTCAAGAGAAGGGCGGGGAGGGGGGGGGGGGAATTGAGTTTTGAAAGTTGTACCCAACTTTTTCGATTTAATTGATTGTATGAGCGTGGCAATCAAGAGCACGAGGCTCTGATAGTAATTGAATAGTGCAAATTGTAAATAACTAAAAGTAAACGAAACAGGAATGCACGAGACACGACGGTTTTTTAAAGTGGTTCAGTTTCATAAGTTGAAACCTACGCTCACTATTCTCAATTAATTATTTAGTACCTTTGTACGGATTACAAAATAACTAACACACTCGTACAACTAACTCTGGTTTTAACTCAAATGAGTATTGTAAAATACTCGACTTAATCATACGTTAATAAGAAAGTGTTTGATTGTTCTTTCGATGTTCACACAATTGAACGTATAAAAAACGAATCTAAGCACTATTATCCTATAACATATCTTAAGAAGTGATTGCAATATAGAACAGAACTTTTCAAAATAATTTTCGAAATGCACAACACAAATGCTTACTCGATTAAGATATAAAGTATTGACTCAATTTATTTAAACGGAATTTTTATTACTCGAAAAGTTAATCGAGATGAAAGATAAAACATAATTCCTTTTATTCCCAATAAACTTCCCCTTTCATTTTGACACAAAAATTAAGAAAACACACTAACCCACCGTATAAATAAATTTGGACCAGATAAATACACTACCCCACCATACAATTAGATTTGGACCACACAAACACTTACCAAAAAAGGAAATAAGGAAGTTATTGTGAATACGGAAATGGAAATAGGGAAGTTTATAGTGAATAGGTATGAGTAGTATTTATAGTAGATAAGGAGATCAAGGTCTCATACAAAACCCTAGAGTGCCGTCACATTTCTTGTGAAATGTTGAACAAGAAAGCAATCTTTATCTTCTATTTTTGCAACAATAATATTCTATAAGATTAGAAAGAATATATCTTAATAATACAAAAGAAATTAACAAATCTCTACTTAAATATTATTCAGTATTTAATATAATGCCAAACTTGTACAAGGGTTTATCGTGTGGGAGGCAACGGCTCATATGCCCAAGATCCACAATAACTGAAACCTTATGTTAGAATATTAGGTTGCTTCTGATAGATTAGGGTTTAGACAAATAGTTTAGAAAACCCTAGATAGCGTTTTGTAACAACTCATCAGTTGTTTTTGCTAACCAATAGGGAAATCATAAACTCAATTGATCTAATGAGGATCAAGGATCTCATTCCATTATAAATATTTTTTCTTTGAAGATTTAAACTTGAAACACGAAAAATTGATTTTTAAAACCCAAAAATGGTGTTTTACATTGCAGCTCAAAGTTATAGAAAAATCACCTATAACATTGAGTCTCGCAGGCAAGGTTATAGCTGAAACGACTATTTCATTATTTACAAAAATCAATTCCTAAAATAAATCTAAGGAAAGACGATTAATAGTATCTAATCTTCCTCGGGATCTTCAGTATGCGGTTTATCTCTTCACTTTTATTATAAGCTCTTCATCTTCAGCTTTATCTTGAGCTTCTTAATATTTACTCTTGTAAATTATTATTAGCTTGAACGACCATTAAGATTGTAGCTAAAGCAACTCCAATATTACTTCTGAAGTTTTCAAAGTTATAACTGTAGATACCCGGTATTTGTAGAGTCCCCAACAAACACCCGATGATTATAGGACTACAACATGTTTCGAAAATCGCTACGTTTGATCGACGGTTTGTATAACTACATGTCGGAAAGCTCAGAAAATGGTTTCGAAAATGAAAACATTTTAAAAATTTAAAAAATACATGTAGTGTTTTATGCACGACGACGAGGTTGCAATGACAATAACTAGAGTCAAAACTGACACCGGACAAAAACTACCCGAAATTCAAATTCCACCTCCAACAACGAGTCAAACACAAGTCAAACACAACAAACTAACCCCACATAACACCCACATACTAAGTATACACAGAATAATTAGTGAGCAAGCACAAATCATATCCTAACAAAGCCTAGGATAGAGCAAAATACAAATTCCAAACTTCCGAAAAGGACCGGACGTCCCATTATCTCGCCTATGTGCTCGCGCCTCTTTGGGTGGCTAGCATACCCATGTCGCCCAAAATGCACAACACCACACATTCCTCAATAAATACCCCTCAAGAACCCCCATTTACAATCGTGCGAGGGTCCGCTCTTTCTTTCTCCTTTAAGATTCTGGGCCGCGACTTCTAATATAAAAAATCGACACCTGTTGTAAACTTAACGATTGAAAAAACAAGACTTACACATTGTTTGGTACCGTCATCGTGCATTAAAATCGCTTGGCTTACCACTTCGACCAACTACACTCAAGAGTTTTACCCTTTGTCGATTTCTCGTCAAGCAGCCGAACATGTAAGTATGAGGGTGTAATTAATCATCTTCTTTCATGTTATTTTACCGTTCCATAACTTTAATATCATAAAACATGCATAATACGATTCAAATATTGGAAAGAGCGAGCCGAAACCCAGTTTTGGCCTGAGATAGAAGCCTGATGCCTCACCGACGGGCTCACGCCTGTATGGCTTCTCAAGTCAGAACTCAGCGTGTTTGAGTTCATCTTTCCTCAATGTTTTGTTTCTTTTTATTCCTTCCTAAAAACGGTTTTTACTATTTCAAATCATTTTTATGATAAATATTTTTAACCATAAATTACAATTACCCTTGGTTCTTTATGCCATGATGGTTAATTCTGAGTTTCAGTGATATTATTTGGTTAATTACATTTTAAAGGGTAGTATTTTAACACCCTTTTCCTCATTTTAACAATTTTCCTCTATCAAGCACAGTTGTCGGCACTTTAGTCATATTTATAATCATCCTTGGTTCGACATACCATGTCGATTTTATCCCGAGTACGATGATAAATATTGACTAATTACAAAGCAATGAACTTAAATAATTAGTTCATATCAAGCACTTTCCATTTTATTTCATTTTATTTTTCACTTTGTCTTAACCATATTGCATGTTACCCTTTGTTAACATATGTGCCATGTCGATTTAATTTGAGTTCGGGGATAAAAAAGTTGAACAAATACATTTTACATGTTTATTTACAAAATTATTCATGTCAAGCTTGCAAATCCAAACCTGACAACGAATATCATCAACATAATGATGGATACTCAGAGTCGTATTTTGTATATACAATCGCTGTCTTAACGACCTTTTCTAGAAAAGCGGTTTTAACAACCTTTTTGCAGAATTAGAGGGTTAACTTGGGCTACTGTCTCACCCGCGCCCCAATGCCCTTATGTTCTTTACGTTTTACCAATGCAGGGGCAGCCCCTCACACCGCCTATAGGCTCGCGCCTCAATCGCTGCCCGACTCTGTTTCTGCCCTATTTTTATCACTTGTCAAGGACTATCTCGATTTCGGTTAACCCGAATACATAACGGATCAGATTGACGAATTTATATTTTACACTTCATGTTTTAAACACACCCTTTTTATAGAAATGGATCGTGTTAAGCACCGTAAATCTAACTTGGTAAATGGATGTTTAATTACCGTCTTTGCATGCAAATAAACTCTTAAATCCAACTCGACATCAATTACATGATACTTGGATAAACAACCGACAAATTTTATATGTTAGGTTTAAACTTATGGATGCACATTCATGCATTTTACCCGTCTTATTAACTTGTGCACTTAATCACCAAGATCAATCTGTAGAGGCCGCTACCGCGGGCGGGATTGGGGGTCCTATTAAAGGGCTTCCTAATACGTACGCTCAACTCATATTCAGAACCTTTGGATAGTGGATGACTTTATCTAGGGCGCACGAGAATCATTCTAGCGATAGGATGCTAAAAGAGGGACGAGTCCTTATCTTTAGTACCGATGTCAAACACTGTTTTGTGCTTCATTTGATCGAGGTATAAATTTGATTTCGAACGGTTTACAGGCATCCTGTAATTATTTGGTGGCGACTCCGAACATCTCTGCACTATTTTTGAGGATTTCATCGAGACGAAACTGACCAATCAAAAGCGATACAGTCAAAAGCATTTCTACGTCACCGAACTTGGCTTTCAGACCGCTACATGTTTGTAGGTCGACGTGCAGGTGGCTCATGTCCACAGATTGGCGACTCGGCTGGGGAAACCTAGGACACTTGCGTATTTGTGATTCCTAGATGATGAAAATCGAATGAAGTCTTGGTTGTAGTGTATCATTTGATATTACGCTCATAAGTCGGGTTCCTTGTTTGGATCCACAACCTATCCTTTATCGACCAATAGGCTCGTCTCATCGGTGTGAGTTTTCTCATCCCCGCATTTCTAATCCTGCTTGCGTCAAGCATACCATTGATGTCACATATTTCTATTTCATCAAAGAGCAATCACTTCCTACGTGAATGAGGCTACGACACCAACCTTGCAAATTTTGATTGGAATTGCATCCCTCTCGAAAATCAGGGGTTGATCGCTTGGTGTGTAACGAACCTTTTAAGCCAAAACAAGTGTCCGCATTATATATAATGAATTGTGAGTGCTTATGTGCTATGTGATCATAAGTCCTTCTATGTCATTTCCAAACTTTGCAAAAACCCTTTTCGCGTCGTTATAATGGCCATTACAAAGCTCGGTGCTTTGCCGACCGTTGCAAATCACCCATTTTACGCCATCGTAATGACAATTTCAAAACTTTTTTTTTATCACAAGCACTTCAAAGAAACCTTTCATGCCATCGTAATGAAGATTTCAAAACTTGGCTCTTTACAACTACTTCAAAGCAACTTTTCATGCCGTCGTAAAGACGATTTCAATACTTACTTCTTTACAACCATTTTAAAACAACCTTTCACACCATCGTAATAATGATTTCAAAAGCCGGTTATTCAATACCGTTTCAAAAGCACTTTCGCGTTGACATAATGTACATTTGCGCCGACATAATCGCCTTTCCGAAACCCGAAAACAACGCACTCTATTCGAGACCCCAACAACTTCAAATATTTTCAAGCATCGATTTTAAAAACTTTTCCTCTTTGAATTTGAAAATATGTCTTCGGAAACGAAACAGCGTTTTCAAGGTCGTCACAACTTTATCTCAAATCGTATATTGAAAACATACCTAAGACGATCTTTTCAATCTTAACTAGCCAGTTTTTGAAGATCCCTATTTTCGGAAACCGTCTATAAAGCAACAAATGTATTTTTGAAAATTCCTATTCTCGAAAATTTTAATCCGCTATTCCGGTTTAGCCTCGTGTCTATTGAGTCAAAAGAAACGTATTTATGGATCATTATTTATGAGTCGTCTCACCACCGAGACCCGTTAAACGGAGTCACACCACCGATTTGAAACCGAGTCAAGATCTTAGTCAACACCATCGCACCATCAATCGAGTCATCACCGAGGCACCACACATGGTCGCCCTCGTTCCGTTGTGTGCGGAATGGTTTTTCCGCTCGTGTGATTTTTATGTCTAGTCGTTAACCCGTGTCGTATTGCGTTGTAACATGAGCCATTTTATGCCTCAGACGATGGTCCCGTATTCAGCTTCGTCCAACCACAATGATGATAACAACAGAGATATCACAACTGCTCAGCTAGCCAGTCTGCTCACAGCTCTCAATGTTACTCTACATCGTGTCGTGACCCATATCTACATTTATGAGAACAACGAGCCCAGAGAACATAACCCTTCACCCCTAACCAAAACTGAGAAAGGCTTAAGCTCTTGGAAGAGCAACTCCTAGCCCGTGGGAACAACATCCACATTGAGAATAAACGAAGGTTCGACCCCGTCGGGGATCAACTACCTGACAACTTCACCTTAACCGATGTACCCAAATTCAAGGGAGTGTAGGATCTTTCCGTCATCACTGAACCGATTCCCCGCCAATGGAACTATTGCCTTTACCTAAAGAGCATCACCACCTAGGACGAGGCTACTGTTGAGTTCGCTAAGAAATATGCCGACAATGTCTAAAGTCAAGCCAATACCCGTAGCCTTGAGGTCCTAACCCAAAATGATAAGGAGGGGTTCACCGAATTCCTAACCCGCTGGAGAAGGGTGAGCACCTAATTAGTGAGAAAATAGAGTGAATCAACCCTGGTGGAGAAATTCGTCATAAACCTCCATCCGGTATATGCAAATCTTCTAAGATACCAGAACATCAAGACCATTCAAAATCATCAAGTCCTTCGTACCCGCGTTAAGGATGACCTGCGCCAGGGCGTGTTGGCCAAAACCATAGGCAGAGGCTATCAAGGGTCTACATCAAGATCGAGGAGGTCAACCTCCTAGAAACAACTGCAAAGAAAGCCGAACGTCCTCAAAGGACGTTCAGCAATTTAGGGTCGATATATTTGAGCACCCTGAAGAGGCTCCAAGAACAAGGGAATTTGTAACTGATCAGGCGCACTTCAGATCTGCCTGAGGCGAAGAAAACTCGATTCTGCAACCCGAACGCTAATTGCCAATATCACCAAGGCAAAGACCATGACACTGAAACCTGCTTCAAGCTCAAACACGCCATTTATGATATGATCGAGAAGGGCGAACTGCCCCTTCCTCCACCTACTAAACCAAACAACAAAACAAACCCTTTGGGAATCCATGCCGTTTCAGAAGATGATCCAACTCTGGATTGCTCGGACCTTATCTTGCCCGTTGAGGGCAAAATTAATGTTTTGAAAAATGACACCCCGGACTGCATGTTCGTATTCAGCGTCGCCTCCATGCTTGCCATGTTTCATGGAGTCGAGAAGACCACTCCCAGTCTCTCCGAGAGGACCACCCGGCTTAATGATGCTTATCACACACATATCTTCATACCACCAAGCACCCAAAACCCCCAATTCCATGTTTGGCCACCTCCGCCAGTATTCTGGCGTGCACCCTCAGACACAACTTACAACTATCACCACCATAAAAATCACCTTCACAAAAATAATCCCCACAAAAATTACCCACCGAGAAACACTCCTTTCAGGTTTGCTCGTGATCCCGAAATCGACGGCATTTAAAGGGACGACGTAGACGACATTTACATCGTCCGGGGAAAAGGAAAGCAAACCAAGGAAGTCATCACCTCACCCAATCTGGACGTCTCTACCAAAACCAAAATCCCAGGACAAACAACGCCCCGGCACTCAACGACCAAATAAATCCATCCTCAAATAACTACTAAAAGCCCAAAGGCGAAATATCCATTTGGCAACTGATAGCAACATCATTCGAACACGCCAAGCCTTACTCCAAGCACTGGGAGGAATGACAGCACCATCCACATTGTCACCTGGAGAGGCAATAGCTGACATGACAAGAGACATTCCTGAGTTGAGCAACCCCATCATCTTCTCTAACGAGGATATTCATAACTTCGGAAGCAACCACAACCTGGCATTATATATAACTGTCCAATATTTGAAGAAGAAGGTACCCATAGTCCTAGTCTATGACGGTTCCGCTGTGAATGTCAGCCCTCTCAAAACCGCACACAAATTGGGGATTAAAGAACCCGAAGTTGTCCCAACCAACCAAGGAGTCTACACCTATGGTGGTACTCGCCGCAAATTTGTCGGTCAAACTACCTTAACCGTCGCTACCGGACCCCTAGAAAGTTAAGTTAACTTCGAGGTAGTCGACATTGAAACATCCTTTAACTTGCTCTTAGAGCGTCCTTGGATCCAAGCCACTGATGTTGTCACTTTAACCTTGCACCAGAAGATCAGGGTCCGCTTCAACGGAAAAACGATGACCATTCTTGCATCCCTAATCAAAGCTATCATGGAAATGGGGACGGATATGTGAGGTCCACATTCTCCGTCGTGGACCTCTTTGATGACTTTCTTGGCTCTATTGTGGTCAATGCAAAGGAAAAGGATTTCTTGGGGTGTTCTTTTGTGGAGTTGGTTTTGATTTATCACGAATTTTGATACAAGTAAACGGATGACTCTTTGTTCTCTTGGATCATAGTTGGGAAGGAATTCGTTTTTGGTTTTGTAGTTAAGGATGGCTTGGTACCAAGGTTCGGCATGGCCTCCCTCTTCGTTGTTGATTGGGGATGGCTTGGTACCAAGACGGGTCCCGCCCATGCTCCATTTTCTCAACAATGTGAATGAGGGTCATACTACCGTACCATTTAGGTCCCTCCTTCTTCAAGACATTGACAAGAAGATAAGCATGAACTAGGCAAAAGGTAAGGGCCCTTTTTCTAGCAACCTCCGAAACATTAACATCCAACCGATTGGAAAAGATGTTGATAAAGGACAATATATCAACATCATGAGGACCAAGTAGGAAGTTCATTCGGCTTACCAACAAGCCAAGCATGGAGTAGAATGTCTCCTTATAGCACAACCGAGTCCGAGGATGCACCGGAGTACAACCCGACCACCCTCCAGTAGCCACCTACATCTTCGGCAAGCAGGCAAATTCCGCCTTTCGGGAAGACGAAAACATATTGTATCTTTCCTCAAAACGGAGAACATGCATCAAGGAATGAAGATTGAAAGTTATCTTGTCCTTCTCAAGTTGTATTTTCTCCTGACACCAGTTTTTCCCCGCCATAATGCTCACGCCTCTTGTGCCTGGCCTAGGAATTTTTGAGTTTTCTCAGACAACATTTCCTTGGATTCACGTTATACGAAATCCGACACGGTTTTCATGGCTCCGCTTTAATCATACGAGTTTCCTTTTCTTTTTTAAAAGGAGGGAGGGCTAGTCGCCCCGATCCGCCATGGATCGTTTCCTTGACGAATTGTTTTTCGCAAAAGCGATTTTACAAAATCTCGATCTCGCAAATCGCTCTCACACATTCTAGTCTCGGTTTCGCGATTTCGCAAATCAGCTCATTTACAACCTCTCCTTTAATTTTCACTTCGTCTCAAAATCAAGAGACGGTTTGTGTCGAAATTTCGGCATTACAACGACACAAAATAGGCAAAAGTAAAAACGGTTAAAACAAAAATCACCTACAAATACAAAACAACAACAATACCAACAAGGGCAAGCCCGCCTAATCCCATCCAGCAAAAATTCAAAAAAAAAAAAAAGCACAACAAAAATCCACAAAAAACCGACTCACCCTTCTTTTCAAGCAAAAGACGAGTCAAGATAACAACAAAGCAACCAAACCCCCTCAAGCTAACGCAAATCCTACGGAAGCCAAAATACACACCCGTATTCACCGGACACTTCACAAAGCTCAAAAAGGCATTTTTACGCCCAATTAAGCGCTAAAAAATGCCAAAAATTCAAAAGCGGTCACAGCAAAGCAATGTGGTCCGATCACGTCCAAATGTGACCTAGACTGTGTCTAGGGAATATGTCAAAGCAAAACGGCTCAGTTTGAGGCCAAACACGCTCTTATTTCGTTAGCATAAGCCCGTTTGATAAGGGCAAAATGCAAAATTTTCACCCCTCGCATACGACAAGGATTCCACATAGCAAAGACGGTCTTCCATGACTACAATGCAAGTTGGGGCCCATAACTCAAGCAAACAAGCACAACACTGCGAAATGAGACGGTCTCAAGCCGAATTAGCATTTTTCGCACAGAGGAGACGGGAACGGGGACTAAAATGGAAACAAAAAGCATCCCTATACTCCTAAAAAACAGGTTTCTAACCTAATGCAACCATCAATTGCACTCAAAAATAGGCAAATAAAAAACGCCCAATTCAATTTGGGATGAATAGCATGAACCCAAGCAACTAGCAATATGAACATTGGCGATTTTTCAGAGCCTTTGGTGTGATTTTTGTAGAAAAACGATGAATGACGAGAACCAAACTTTCGTGTCTATTTTGAAGAAAATAAGGGGAGCCCCATGTATCGCAAAAGGGCTCGCGTATCTTTGGGGTAACTCTGTCAATTTCAGCCAAGTGTTGGGCTTTGGCCCAAACACATGCACAACCCACCGTTTTTCGCAAATACAAATTTCAAATGACAAAATTAAAAACTGTTATTTCTTTCAAAAAAAAATGACGAAATTCAAATTCGCTATTTTCACAAAATATCAAGTGACGGAATTAAAAACCGTTATTTCCCTCACAAATACAAAATGGTGAAATTCAAATTCGCAATTTTCACAGTCAAACGACGGAACTAAAAACCGTTATTTTCCTCACAATTACAAAATGGCAAAATTCAAATTCTCATAAAATACAAAAACTAGAATTAAAAACCGTTGTTTTCTATATTTTAGAATTGCAATTAACGAAATTCAAACTCGTCATTCTCGCAAAACTCTAGATAGAGGCAATAAAAACCGTCACTGCTCCTCAAGTTCAAAATTACATGTGGCATTAATAGAAGCCGCCATCCATAAGAGCTATAGGCCAGAGTTACAAAGGTCTATCTCTTACAAGCACCGGAAACATCCATTATAAACACAAAAAAATCTCCTGGCGGAACCCCTGGAAGCCTCCACATGGAGTCGTCTCTCAACAAACTTGCAAATCTGCCTGCATAAACAACTACAACCGGGCATCAAACAAAGAAAAATCTAGCGTCGTCCGCCCCCAGCACCATCGACGTTGCTCCCCATTGGGTCGGTTAGACAAACAACCTCTTGAAATAGGCCCGATGATTCAGGCCATTTCCTTGAGTCGATCACTCGACCATCAATGGCCAGCGAGTCTCCAAGCACCCACACAAACAACCTCTTGAAATATGTAATACCCGTAATTTAATAGAAATTTATGAGAATAATTTATGTAATTTAAATAATTAATTAATGGCATTTCTAATAATAATTACAAATACGACGTTAATTAAATAATAAAGTATGTAAGCAAGTCGGGAATTGGACTTAAAGCCAGTTAAGCCCTAGGCCGTGTGATATGGATTAATGAGCTGATTATGTTAGGCCTAGTATGAGTAATAGTCTGGATTTGAAGAGAGATTTAATAATAAAATATTAAGTGTAATAATTAATAGTTATTTCTATAATTATTAGAATAAGGCAATAGTTTCGTAATTGGCATCATATACTCCTTAAACCTATTCTATAAATACATAATAAATCTGAAAAATAAATCACAAATAAAGAAGTAGGAGATTTAAGAGACGGAAGGAGCAATTAGCGATAAAAGGTAAAGATCGTCGTAATTTAAGTTTATATCGTCTTAATGATTTAAGTTATCGTTTATTAACCGTATTGACCGTTGTGAACAGCGATGTTGCCTTAAAAGTTGCCCTTGATCGTAGTGTTTCTAGTGGGACCAACCCTGACCTTTGTCGACCACCGTGGGTAGCATAATTGGAGTCTAAAGGGGCGGTTGTCGCGGATTTAAGACGGAGTTTGTATCTTGTATGGTTGTCGACTTGACCTAGGACTTGGGTAGTTGGTATTGTTGGTAGGGGGCGGTCTTAGTGGTGGTGTCTAGGTGGTTGCAGGTGGTGGTTGGTGCGGTGGTTGTCGGATTGTGGGTTGTTGTTCCAAACCGTGAGTTGTAGGCAAGTTTAACCTTGTGTATGTGACTCGACCGGACCTGGGTTATTATTGGGCCCTGCTTTGGTGGTTCCTGGTGAGTTGAGGAGTGATGGGCAGTTGGTAGTTGTGGTCATGGCGGTGTTAGGTGGTGGAAACCTGAGAGTTACACGGGTTGTATTGTGATATGGTCATGAGTGTTGTTATGGGTAGGACAAGGCCGTTAGGGCGTGGTGGCTGGTTGTGGCAGGGTTGCTGGTGGTTCTGGGTACAGTGGAGGATGATGGTGACATGTAGTGGTGGTGATGGTGGTAGTAAGTGAACCTTGGGTTTGTATATATCGGTTTTCGGTAATTGTGATGTTGTGCTTGTGCTTGCTAGGGCGTGAATTCTTGGCGGTTGAAGGCGGTTGTAGTTGATGTTTGGGGCGTGGTTAGGTGGCTGGAAGTTGAGGCTCACGTAGGGGTAGGCGGCAGAGGTGGTTGTGTCGGGTTTAGGTGTAATAAAACGGGTTGTTTTGAAGTATATGTGTGGGTGTTGGTGATGGGTTTTACACGGGTAATGGGGGCGAGTTTTTCGTGGGTTACATGGGGTATTAGGTTTTGTTTTATTTAATTTTTAAGACGGGTTTTTACGTAATAATATACACGGGAAATAATTAATATCATTAAATTATAATCGAATAAATTACTATAATGAATTGAATAATGAATAAATAATTAAATTATAATATTTATGTTAGGTGACGATTTGTGAAGAAATTATAATCGGGTTCGGATTGTTTTAGTTATTTGGACCGCTTGAGCTGCTTAATTGGAATTGCTTGCCAGGTAGAGATAAATCTTACTCAACTCTTGTTCATTAATGTTTGGTATAATGGACGATTTATATTAAAGTGGAATTGATTATATGTAAGTTGTTCATACGTTGATATTATCGTAATTGTTGGAAGGGAGAATTATATTGCATTGGGTTGGTTGATATTAATAATTGTGATGAGGTGAATTAATTGTTATCCTTGATTGTGAATGTGGAAATCGTGATAAGCTGTGCTACAGTCAGATGTACGTTGTAGAGGGAGTTTGTACTCTAGGGTGATGGTAATATGTACGTTGTGAGGGAGGGGTACTATTACATAATGGTGGTACATTATTATGGGAGGGGTACGAAAACAATTTGAGCACATTGTTAAGGGAGGTGTGCTAAGTAATGAGAAGGAGCATGTTGTTAAGGGAGTAGTGCAATGTGAATTGAATTGGATTTCCTATCTATGTTTTTGTTGTTAGTGTTTATTCCTACTCAACCCCATGGTTGACCGTGTATTCGTGAACGCCTGTACGTGATGAACCATAATGGGGAGCGGTTTTACAGGTACATAAAATTAGCTGACTTGAGAGCTATGGGATGCGTGAGGACTTGGTCGGTCCACCTAGAAGTCTAGACCATATAGATTATTTAATCACTATATTTATTTCCGCTGCGAGTAGTACTTTATTTTATTTTAAGTTTAGTTTGGTTAATTTGTAATAAACATGTAATCGATAAAGTTTTATTTAAAGTACTTTTGTGAGTTGGACTTTGTTATTCACTACCTCGAGAAACCGAGATGGTAACGCTCTCGTTTACTTGTGATGTCTAGCTAAAGACTCCTGATTAAATGGGGGTGTTATAAAGTGGTATCAGAGTAAAACAATTCTCAGGCCTAACTAATGAACAATAATGAATTTAGGATGTGTCTAATAAAATGAACCACGGGTAGAAATTGTTAGGTGCCCCATTAGGCTTCGGATGAGTAGGGCCCTTCACACCAAACTTCTGGGTCTTTCAGTTTTGAACCGGTTACCTTTAGAGTTCTTGTAGTGTGGGGTAATTTAAAATGAATTTTGTTTGTTTTCTCATAGGAGTTTTGTTGCCTTGTTTTAATATTGTTTTCATTGATGACTGCGTTTATGGGGGCGTAACCTTGCTTTTAGGGAGAGGGGATGTGATATGATTTTTAAGCATTGTTATCAGCATGTGTACATGAGAAAAGTATGTGGGAATGTATGCGGGAGGCGTAATTATGATTAACATGTGAAGTATCATGGAAAATGCGTTGAATTGTGAAGAATGTGATTTGGTTGATTTCTCGAAATTTTACCCTTGATTGCTTTGGCTGCCATTTATTGACTGTTTAATATCCTTGCACGAAATTTTTATGTTTGATAGCCTTGTGAGTTATATTTCATATGCCCTGGTGTCATGCTCAAATAAATACGGTTTATGAGAATTAAATATTTTAGTAGACAGTGGTCAGAATATTCCTGTAGAGTTATGTTTTTGTCCCATGTTTTTGTAAAAATCGCCATTTAAAACTTACTTATTGTTTAGGTATGACTCTAACTCCACTGATTAAAAATTTCGTATATGTTTCTAAATTGATAAGTCACGTTACAAGGTAATATTTGGACATTTTATAGTGATTTTTACAAGTTGACCTAAGATTCTGACAAGTTGCTGTAAAATTTCTATTTCGACCCAATAAATTGTAAAATGCATATCAATTGACCTTATAAGTTTTTCACTTGATTCTTTCTGTCATGATTTACTAACTCTCTGTATTTTCTAAAAAGAATACGTGCTCAAGAAGTAATTATGTTATTAATTAATAATGATTTCTGGAAGTCGTAAATGTTTTCCTTATCTTTGAAAATGTAAGTTGTGCTAAAAGTTCTAAGCATTGTTGTTAAACTCCCGGTCCGGATCGTAGGATCTTATGATTCTATGATCCAAAAAGTGGTGACCGATTCCAATCCTAGTTAGGAACTTAATTTTGTAGCATTTTACGATTCAACTTTTTTCAAAATTTTCTAAAGTAGAATCCAAACCCGATCCTAAGATCCTACGATTAGACGACTCGATCCTACATAATTAACATTTGTATTTTTTTGAATAATGAAACTTTGTATATGACTTTAAGATAGAAAATTACTATAAACTGATATAATTTGTTGACACAAGATAAGATTATAGTGTTTTAAAATTTACAAATGATATTTTAACGTAATTTGGTGGCATAATTACGTATTTTAATTAATTTGTAGGATCTTACGATCCTACAATCAGAACATACAATTCCGATCCTAGTAACCTCATCGATCTAAAGTAGGATCCTGATCCTAAGAACATTGGTTCTAAGGAATTGTTGCTTATTTCTTTCACCTAGACATTTTGATGTTGTAAATTATGTGAAATAGAATAACATGTCTAATGATATGCGGAATGTGTTGCCTTAAGCCTATATATATGTTCACATTAATTGCATCCATGTTTAAGTTAGACTTCGCTAGTAAAAAATAAACGCGCAAGTAATAAAAAAAAGAATTATTAATTCGAAAATTGTTGTTATTCTTTTATCCAACAATCAATGCTGTGTTAACAATAATAGTTGTCTTATGTATATTACGTGTTGTTAAGAGGTTGCCATAAATGGTTTGTTTATTCCTGTTGTTTGATATCTCGAACATCGAGGACGAAGTTTATTTGTTGGGGGAAGGAATGTGATACTACAAATGTTTTGAGTTATTATTGTGACATCTTGTGATAGAATTGGTGTAGGTGATAATCGTAAATGGATAGTTGTGTACACATAAGTTGGATTGTTCTTTGGTTGTCTGTATGTTTATAAATGCTATTATAGTAGCTATGGGCGAATTTCCAGACGAAGTTCATTTTAAGGGGGAAAGACTGTAATACCCATAATTTAATAATAGTTTATGTGAATAATTTATGTAATTTAAATAATTAATTAATGGCATTTCTAATAAAAATTACAAATAAGACGTTAATTAAATAATAATGTAAGTAAGCAAGTCGGGAATTAGACTTAAAGCCAGTTAAGCCTTAGGCCGTGTGATATGGATTAATGGGCTGATTATGTTAGGTCTAGTATGAGTAATAGTCTGGATTTGAAGCGGGATTTAATAAGAATATAATAAGTGTAATAATTAATAGTAATTCTTATAATTATTAGAATAAGGCAATAGTGTCCTAATTGGCATCATATACTCCTTAAACCTAGATTATAAATACATAATAAATCTGAAAATTAAATCACAAAGAAAGAAGAAGGAGATTTAAGAGACGGAAGGAGCAATTAGCGATAAAAGGTAAAGATCGTCGTAATTTATGTTTATATCGTCTTAATGATTTAAGTTATCGTTTATTCACCGTATTGACCGCCGTGATTAGTGACATTGACCTTAAAAGTTGCCCTTGATCGTAATGTTTCTAGTGGGACTAACCGTGACCTTCATCGACCAGCGTGGGTGGCAGAATTGGTGTCTAAAGGGGCGGTTGTCGCCGGATTTAAGACGAAGTTTGTACCTTGTACGGTTGTCGACTTGACTTGGGACTTGGGTGGTTGGTATTGTCAGTAGGGGACGGTCTTAGCGGTGGTGTCTAGGTGGTAGCAGGTTGTGGTTGGTGCGGCGGTTGTCGGGTTGTAGGTTGTTGTTTTAAACTGTAAGTTGTAGCCAAGTTTAACCTTGTGTATGTGAATTGACTGGACCTGGTTTCGGGTTATGCCCTGCATTTGTGGTTCTTGTTTAGTTGGGGACTAATGGGAAGTGGGTAGTGGGTTTTGTGGCGGTGTTAGGTGATGGAAAACCGAGAGTTACACGGGTTGTATTGTGATATGGTCATGAGTGTTGTTATGGGTATGACAAGGCAGTTAGGGCATGGTGGCTGGTCGTGGCGGGGTTGCTGGTGGTTCTAGGTACGGTGGAAGATGATGGTGACATGTAGTAGTGGTGATGTTGGTCGTAAGTTAACGTTTCGTTTGTATATGTCGGGTTTTTGGTAATGGTGATGTTGTGCTTTTGGTTGCTAAGGTGTGAGTTTGTGGCGATTTGAGGCGGTTGTAGCTGGTGTTTGGGGCGTGGTTGGGTGGCTGGGTGTAATAAAATGAGTTGTTTGGACGTTTATGTGTAGGTGTTGGTGATGGGTTTTACACTCGATGGGTACTCGATCGAGTATGTGTGACACTCGGTCAAGTAAGTCACTTACTCGATCGAGTAAGTGAGTCATACGAGTTATTTTAGCGGGGTTTTGTTAACAACGCGTGATTAGCATAAAAGGATTCCATCATTCTTTTTAATCACTTTTGCTTTCTAAAAACCTTTCAAGAGAGAAAAGAGTTACGTTGTTCTCATTCTTAGCATTGCTATCAAATCCCAAGGGCTGGCATCGTCGGATTGTCTTGTTCTTTACACTGTTGAGTTCGTCGCGTCAAAGGTAAGATTCTTTTATAATTTGGTGGATTTGGGTATTTTGGGTGTATTATGTTGATTGGGTGATGATTATATGAATATGTGTTATAAGAGGAGGATTCGTAGTGGAACATTACTGATTAGCTGCTGTGACGGTCTTGTGGTTGCTATTTCAGGTAGGGTTTTCCTACTCGGTTATTGTTTACATGTATTGCTAATGGTAGATCATTGTTGTTGGTTTATATCATATCAGAATTGGTAAATAGTAATTGTTGTGGTATAATGTGGTTGTTGTATAATTATCTGTGGTTTGCGATGTGCGTCGTCGACTTAGTGAAGTCACTTGCGGGAGTGGCTTCACGCCCTTGATTCACCCTCTGCGGAACCCGCCACAGAGGGGATGTGCACATTTAGGAACTTGGGTTATCGCTCGGATAAGATGTGCGGGGCTTAGGTTGGAACGGCTGCGGTCCCCCACTGGCGGTGTGGAATACTTGTTTCAATGAGTATTCTGGCACGACTACACACTTTAGTGTGAAGTCAGGTGTGTGGAGTTATGGTGGAGATTGGATGATTATTGTATTGCTTTTGGTTGTATTATTTTCTTGTAAACCGTAACTAACCCCGGTTTATATGTTTTGAAAACTGTGGTGATCCATTCGGGGATGGTGAGTGGTTATTGAGCAGGTATGAGATGATGCGCTTGGGGATAGCTGGGTTGATTTGCCACGAGATGTCTAGAAGTCTTCCGTTAAGTCATAAACATTCTTTTACATTATTTCAGTTGGTTTGACAGTTTTGAGAAACAGTTGTATTTACTTTATCAGTTTTGGTTTTTGGACTTGTATCACTTTAATCATATTTAATTAAGTATGTTTCTTTATTGTCTATTGGATATAAATTGCCTCGGGTAACCGAGATGGTAGCACTTTCATGCTTTAAGTGGTTCTGGTAAGGCACTTGGTGTGTTAGGGTGTTACAAGTTGTATCAGAGCTATTATCTTGGAACCAGTAACTAATGAAACCAATGAACTTAGGGAGTCAAAATAAAATGAACACGGGTAAGAGTTATCAGGACCTAATGCAAAGACTTGGGAGACGTCCTAAAGTCGCGATCTCGCCCTACAACTTTGAACCGGTCACAATGGGGTGTGTCTTGGGATTGCTATGTGTTTATCTAAGTATGTTGCATATTTATTCTGTAATGTATTGTATGAATCGGTGGATGAATGCATGTGGAGGATGGAGAATGTTGTGGAAAAAGATGAGTAGTAACATGAGTATATGTGTTGATATGAATAACGGAATCGCATGATGGTTGTTTTCTAATGTGGCTTATTAGAAACATGTGAAATAGGATGTTGTTTGTTATGTGTGTGTGTGTTTGTGTTTGTGTGTGTGTGTGTGTGTGTGTGTGTGTGTGTGTGTGTGTGTGTGTGTGTGTGTGTGTGTGTGTGTGTGTGTGTGTGTGTGTGTGTGTGTGTGTGTGTGTGTGTGTGTGTGTGTGTGTGTGTGTGTGTGTGTGTATAGGGTTATTTAATGCCAATACTCCAAACTATTAGGGTTATTCTTAAAATACTCTGAACTTTATTTTAACTGTCAATATACCCAACTTTCACATCTATTATCTTCCACTAAAATGGGTGGAGAGGCTACCTGTTGAACCGGTTTCTTTCTATTTTATCCATTCTTTTCTTCATCAATTTTATGAAAACACAATTAATCTTCAGCAATCTCTCTTTTTTTTTCACAGAATACCAAAACCCGGTTAATCTCTTCTTCTCCAAAACACCAAAACCCCATTGATCTCCTCTAATTTACCATCTTCATTTACATAACCAACATCCACCTCAACCTCTTTTGCTCCTCATCATCATCTACCTCCACATTCATCCCCAATTCAAAACCATCATCCCCAAAATTACCAATTGCTTCTCAGACACACTACTCCCCAAATTAAAGAAGCAGCAACAACAAAAAACGTAACAGAATGAGTGGAAATATTCTTCTCATTCGCACTCTCCTTCATCTTTTTCTGCTCGTGTGAATTATCAGAAAGAGCAGCAAAATTAACGACGAAGTTACGGAACAAATTTTAGTGTTTGTTGTATCAGATTTGGTAATTAATTGGAAACATAAGATTTGGTGTTGCAATTTGTATTCTGGGTTCCTAGGGTCATAAATTCAATTAGATTAAATAGGGATTTTCTGCGTTTTTATTGAATTTTTTATAATTTAAAGCTTGATTTTTTGGGTTTTTTGAATTTTTTTTCATAATGGGAGGAGGAAGGAGATTAATATCATCCTCTCCATCAATAATGAGAAAGATGGTGCCTATTTACCTGTTACTACAGGTTAATAAATGGCTATTCTATTTAAAGCTAAGAGGTGCAATAGTTGATTACATTGTTGGTTAAATTACAGTTTGGAGTATTTTAAGAAGCATCCCAATAGTTTGGAGTATTCTCATTATATATATACGTATGCATATCGATATATATATATATATATATATATATATATATATATATATATATATATATATATATATATATATATATATATATATATAGTTGGTTGGAAAGTGTTGAGTTAAGCATGCGGGTAGTATACGAGCCAGCATGACTCGATCGAGTGGGGGCACTCAATCAAGTAGGTGAGGGACTCGATCGAGTGGGTGTGACTCGATCGAGCGAGGTGTTTATCGTTTTTAAACAATGTACTGTTTTTGGGCACTCGATCGAGTAAGATAGGGGACTCGATCGAGTGAGGTCAACTCGATCGAGTAAGTAATGGGCTCGATCGAGTGAGGTTTTTAATGCATTATGGTCAGATTCTGGAGTCGAGGCTCTCGATCGAGTAAGTGGGCAACTCGATCGACTAGGTTGTGTTGCTCGATCGAGTAGGTTCTGCACAGGTCATATACATGTTTGAGTTGGGGGATGTGTGTTTATGTTTCCCTTTTCTCTTATATAGTTCAAAGATGCCGCAAAAGAGAAATGCGTTGTATGCTAGGGCTTAGATGATGAGTATTGATGAGATAGTTAAGATGCTAGAGCATCAAGATGCGCTTACAGAAGCTCTAAAGAAGTTTGGGAAAGATAAAGAGGCTGGGGTGGATTCGCTAAGATGAGCATCAACAGCGCTCGGTTCAACCCAAAAGAGTACATGGGTAGAGGTGCGCCAATCTTGATAATTGGCATAGAGAGATGGAGAATATACTTAATGTGGTTCAGTGCCCTGAGGACTTTAGAGTGGAACAAGCTGTGTTCTACTTGAGGGATGTGGCTGGAGAATTGTGGG
Organism: Silene latifolia; assembly: GCF_048544455.1. NCBI lineage: Eukaryota > Viridiplantae > Streptophyta > Magnoliopsida > Caryophyllales > Caryophyllaceae > Silene > Silene latifolia. Next base: position 483,887,937 of record NC_133538.1, on the reverse strand, counting down.
ATAAGGTTAGAGAAAGTGCTTTAGAACTATATGTGAAACAGGGGATGTCTGCTGTACCTTGGAGTGAGTTCAAGTAAGCTATGAGACGAGAGTTTGTGCCGGAAGATGTGTGTAGTAAGTTGAAATAGGAGTTTGATGATTTTAAAATGACTCCGGATATGACGGTGGCTGAGTACTATCACAAGTTTAATGAGAAGTCTAGGTACGCTGAGGATTTGGGGCTGAGTCAGAAGAATATAGCGTAGAGGTTTGAGAAGGGTTTGACACCTAGGATCATGGAGAAGTTTCCTGTAGGAGTCCTTACTGATGTTAAGGAAGCGTATGAGCGAGCTGGGAGAGTTGAGGGGTTGGTTAAGGTGGCAAAGGAGAATATGGAGAGAGGTTCTGAGAAGAGAAAGGCTGAGAGTGAGGGTGGTGGTCAGTCTAGTTACAAGAGGGGTGGCCCTAACCACGCAAGGACTTATTCGTTGGGGTCGGCCTTTAGTGGTGGAGCTTCTTTTGGGCATGTCCATGGTGGTGGTAGTAGGAGCTGGGAAATATCTTGCTTTAACAGTGGCGGTATGTGCCACAAGAGACGTGAGTGCACCAGTGCTGTGGGCAGGGGTTTCCAGAGACCATCACAAGGGAGTTCCTCTAAGGGTCCGTCTCAGAGTTATGCTAGTTACAGGCCGGCTGGGTCATGGAACAATCAGGGTGGACAGAGTAACAACAGTGGGGCTAACCGCAATGGCGGTAATTCATATCAGAGACTAGCAACGAAAAATAACCAAGGGTCGGGTGCTAAGCCGTCTACTTCTGCAAGTACTGTCCAGGGAGGTGGACAGAAGACTAGTGGCAAGCTTTTCATGATGGAGAAGAAAGCAGCGGAGGATGATGCTCACGTAATCACGGGTACTTTCCCTGTTAATGGTGTCTTTACCTTTGTTTTGTTTGATTCGAGGGCGCCACATTCTTCTGTATCGTCGGGACATGCTAAGCTTCTGGGTTTGAGAGAGTTTGAGTCTGTAAAAGAGGAAGTTTTTATACCGTCGGGTGAGTCTGTATCTTGTGTGAGGTTGTATAAGGGTGTGTCTATGATAGTTGGGCAGGTTGACCTACCAGTGTACTTGTTAGAATTTCCTATCGATGGTTTTGAGATGATAGTTGGCATGGACTTGTTGGGTAAGTATAAAGCTAGAATAGACTGTCACCAAAAGAGAGTCTCTTTGAGAGGTCCTAATGTAGTTGGTGTGTCTTATCGTGGGTTTGTTGTCAAACCCAAAGTCAAAGTGATTGCAACGGTGACATTGAAGTCTTATCTGAGGAAGGGGTGTCCTTTGATCCTATGCCACATGAAAGCTCATAGTATGGCGAGTTCGACAGTTGATCAGATACCAGTACTGGGAGAGTTTACAGATGTCTTTCCGGAGGAGATACCAGGTTTACCACCAAAGAGGGATATATATTTCAGTGTGAAGTGGAAACCAGGGACGGGAACAATCTCCAAGGCCTTGTACCGCATGGGTCCTAAGGAATTGGAGGATCTGAAGAAATAGCTGGATGATTTGATTAATAAGGGATATATTAGACCTAGTGTATCACCGTCGGGAGCACCAGTTCTGGTTGTGAAAAAGAAAGATGGGAGTTTGAGGTTGTGCATCGATTACAGAGAGTTGAACAGGGTTACAGTAAAGAATAAGTATCCTTTGCCAAGGATAGATGATTTGTTTGACCAGTTGAACGAGGCAGCATTCTTTTCTAAGATTGATTTGAGGTCGGGTTACCAACAGGTGAGGATTCGGGATGAGGATATACCGAAGACAGCTTTTACATCAAGGTATGGTCACTATGAGTATGTTGTGATGCCGTTAGGGTTATCTAATGCACCTGCAGTGTTTATGGATTTGATGAACCGAGTCCTCAGTCTGTTTTTGGATCTGTTTGTGGTGGTCTTCATCGATGATATCTTAGTCTATTCTAAGAGTAAGGAGGAGCATGAGGAGCACTTGAGATTGGTGTTGGAGACTTTGCGTGACAATCAGTTGTATGCAAAGTTGTCAAAGTATGAGTTTTGGCTCGAGGAAGTTACCTTTCTGGGGCATGTGATTTCAAAGAAGGGTGTAGCTGTGGATCCGACAAAGATAGAGGCAGTCACTCGGTGGGAAGAACCGAGGAATGCGGCAGAGATTAGGAGTTTCTTGGGTTTCGCAGGGTACTATCATCGGTTTGTGAAAGACTTTTCTATGATAGCCAGACCTATGACAGTGTTGATGAGGAAAGAGAATAAGTTTCGTTGGGATGAATGTTGTGAGATGGTGTTCCAAACATTAAAGGAGCGTTTGACCACAACTCTAGTCTTAGCATTACCTGAAGGGTGTGAGAACTTTGAGGTATATACAGATGTTTCAAAGAATGGTTTGGGATGTGTATTGATGAAGAATGAGAAAGTAATTACCTATGCTTCTAGGAAACTGAAGCCTTATAAGGAGAACTATCCGACACGTGATCTACAGTTGGGTGCAGTTGTGTTTGCTCTCACAATTTGGAGGCACTGTCTTTATGGGGCGACCTTTAAGGTGTTTTCAGATCACAAGAGTCTCAAGTACATCTTCACTCAAAAGGAGCTGAACATGAGAGAGAGGAGGTGGATGAAGCTGATAGGGGATTATGACATGGATATTATATATCATGTAGGGAAGGCGAACGTGGTTGCAAACGCGCTGAGCAGGAAAAATGTGCATTCTCTATGCACAGCTATGTCTTTGATGAGATTGAGTGATGAGGTGGGGAAGATGGGGATACATATGATACAGAAAGGGGATGCTAGAGGAGACTTGACAGTGGAGCCAGATCTTTATGTTGATATTCGCAGGAAGCAGACATTGGATCCTAAGATTCAGGAGTGGAGAGCTGGAGTACAGAAAGGGACAGTGTCTCGATTCTCTATTCCTATAGATGGCAGTGTGAGATTTGATGGCAGTTGGTGTGTTCCTAATGATGAGGATTTGAGGAAAATGATCATGACAGAGGCTCATTGCACACCATATTCGGTAAATCCAACAACTTGTATAAAGATTTGAAGAAGACTTTCTGGTGGCGTGGGATTAAAAAGGAAATAGCTGAGTTTGTGACTTGATGTTTGACATGTCAGAGGGTTAAGGGAGAGCAACGATGACCACAAGGTAAGATTCAGTTTCTCGAGGTACCTGAGTGGAAATGGGAGTCTATCTGTATGGACTTTATAGTGGGTTTACCGAGGAGTCAGTAAGGTAATAACATGATATGGGTTATAGTTGATCGTCTGACCAAGTCAGCTCACTTTGTTCCAATGAAAGATACTTGGACCAAGATACAGTTTGCTTTGGCTTATAGGAAGCATGTTGTTGGTTTGCATGGGGTGCATAAGGATATACTGCCAGATAGAGATGCGAGGTTCATATCACGGTTTTGGAGAGAGTTGCAGGAATTGATAAGAACTACTTTGAAGATGAGTACAACTTTTCATCCTGCGACAGATGGGCAGACAGAGAGGACCGTCAAGATTTTGGAGGACATGTTGAGGGCTTGTGTGGTGGAGTTTGGTGGTAGCTGTGATGATAGATTGGACCTGATTGAGTTTTCTTATAACAACAGTTATCACACGAGTATTGGTATAGCACCGTTTGAGTCTTTGTATGGGAGGAGGTGTAGGTGTCCGATTCGCTGGGATGATAGAGCTGAGGCAGTGGGTTTAGGACCACATATGGTACAGGAGATGATAGAACAGGTTAAGCTGATCAGGCAAAAGATGAAAGCGCCCAGGATCAACAAAAGAGTTATGTGGACATACACTGTTGTGACATAGAGTTTCAGGTTAGGGACAAGGTTCTTTTGAAAGTGTCTCCTATGCATAGGTTATGTGGTTTGGTAAGAAAGGGAAGCTTAGCCAGAAATTTATCAGACCATATGAGATTTTGGATCGTGTAGGTGAGGTTTCTTAGAGGTTAGCGTTACCAACTACTTTGGATAGGGTACATAATGTGTTTCATGTGTCTCAGTTACGGAAGTATGTGAGCGATCCTTCACATGTGTTAGACGTGGAAAACATAGACTTGGATGAGTCCTTGTCTTATCTTGAGGTGCCAAAACAGATCCTTGATCGCAAGGTTCGGAAAACTAGGTATGGAGAAACAGTGTTGCTTAAGGCTCTATGGTCTAACCATGAGGTTTAGGAGGCTACTTGGGAGGCGGAAGACGCTATGAAAGGGAGGTATCCGTCTCTTTTTTATCAGGTATGTGTGGCCACGGGGACGTAACCATGTTTCTTTTCGGAGGGGTAGGAGGTGATTGCATAAGGTTTTGGTATGGTATATGTTGGTTTTGGTAAAAGTTACTAGTTGTTTTGAGTTGGTTTGAGTTTTGGTTGGGAGTTTTGTTTTGAGTTTTAGTTGCGTTGTTGTGTCGTACTTGAGTTAGTATGTTTTGTTTTTGTGTATAGGTTGAACTTCGGGGACGAAGTTCTTTTTATGGAGAGAAGACTGTAATACTACGGTTTTCTATGTCAATGGGTACTCTTTCGAGTGGGGTTTACTCTGTCGAGTAAGTATGTATTTATACGAAACAGTAGGATACCTGATGGGTAATCGATCGAGTCTGGGTAATCGATCGAGTCTGTGTGACACTCGATCGAGTAAGTGAGTCTTACGGGTTATTTTAGCCGGGTTTTGTTAATAACGCGTGCTTAGTATAAAAAGATTTCGTCATTCTTTTTAATCACTTTTGCTTTCTAAAAACCTTTCAAAAGAGTAAAAAGTTACGTTGTTCTCGTTCTTCGCATTGTTAGAAAATCCCAAGGGCTGGGAACGTCGGATTGTCTTGTTCTTTACACCGTTGAGTTCGTTGCGTCAAGGGTAAGATTCTTTTTTAATTTTTATAATGTTTCGTTGAATTTGTTCAAAACCCTAATTGGGTAGATTTGGCGGTTTTGGGTGTATTATGTTGATTGGGTGATGATTATATGAAAATGTGTTATAGGAGGAGGATTCGAAGAGGAACATTACTGATTAGCTGTTGTGACGATCTTGTGGTTGCTATTCTAGGTAGGGTTTCCTACTCGGTTATTGTACACATGTATTGTTGATGGTTAATCATTGTTGTTGGTTTATATCATATCAAAATTGGTAAATAGTAATTGTTGTGGTATAATGTGGTTGCTGTATAATTGTCTGTAGTTTGCGTGGTGCGTCCTCGGATGAGTGGAGTCACTTGCGAGAGTGGCTTCATGCCCTTGATTCGCCCTCTATGGAACCCGCCACAGAGGGGATGTGCACATTTAGTAACTTGGGTTATCGCTCGGATGGGATGAGCAGGGCTTAGGTGGGAACGGCTGCGGTTCCCCACTGGCGGTGTGGAATACTTGTTGGGATGAGTATTCTGGCAGGACTACACACTTTAGTGTGTAGTCAGGTATGTGGAGTTATGGTGGAGATTTGATGATTATTGTATTCCTTTTGGTTGTATTGTTTTATTGTAAACCGTAAATGACCCTGGTTTAAATGTTTTGAAAACTGTGGTGATCCATTCGGGGATGGTGAGCAGTTATTGAGCCGGTATGAGATGATGCGCATGGGGGTAGCTGGGTTGAGTTGCCACGAGATGTCTAGAAGTCTTCCGCTGTGTCATAATCATTCTTTTGCATTATTTCAGTTGGTTTGACAGTTTTGAGAAACAGTTGTATTTACTTTATCAGTTTTGGTTTTTGGACTTGTATCACTTTAAACATATTTAATAAAGTATGTTTCTTTATTATTTATTTGATATACATTACCTCGGGTAACCGAGATGGTAGCACTTTCATGCTTTAAGTGGTCCTAGTAAGGCACTTGGGGTGTGGGGGTGCTACATTAAGTATGGATATACCCCTATGTTTTAGTTCCCCTAATCCCCCATTAACCCTAGCTAGAAGACTACTCACTCATAGTCATGATAAGCATTTTAATAAGGGTGTTAATCATACTAACAAGGTTAAACATGGTGAAAGAGTAAAACAATAACTAATTAAGCAAGGGTAAAAGAGATTATACCAACTTAAGGATGATCCAAATAATAAGCAAAGAATAATAGAAGAATAACTTGAAGGATGATGAAGAATCGTCAAGTCTTCAATAAACCCCAAATAGTATTCAAATTACCTAACTAAATCTAAGAACACTCGAATGGTTAAAGAGAAATTAAGATTTGATTAATATTGAATTGAGTAACTACAACTTGATTAGGATGATCTACTAAACTAATTCGTAAATTAACTTGATTATCAAATGGTTAACCTTGGTTTTTAATCTCCTAAAACAAGGGGGTATTTATACTAAGTACAAGAATTAGGGTAACTAAGGGCTTAAATGACGATTAAGTCCCTAAGAAGAAGATTAGTGCCTTGCAAGTCTCATAAGGAGCCTGCCGACATGACCTTGAAACATGCTCGCGCTGCCCAGGGATCCGCTCGAAATGACTACGGGACGTCCGGATTGTGACGTGGGACGCCCGTCCTGAGCTAAGGTCGCCCGGATCTTTGATCAGCATTTCTTCATCTTCTTTTGACTGCCTAAGGATCCATGGGGATCGTTGAGGGGTCGTGGGGGTCTTCATCATTGCCCATTCTACTTGGTTTATTTACTTAGCCCTTTAGTATTGGTCTCCTCTTAGATGCTTGGTCATTAGATGCACTCTATTTAGCTCCATTTTGCTTCATAAATGCAAGGTTAGAAATCCTCTGCTACCAAGGACACAAAACCTCAAAGGATAAGCAAAGTAGGGAACCGAAGATAAGAAACGACCCTAATAAGCACTAAAAAGCATAGGAACGAGGCTAATTCGGGGACTAAATGTGCATAAATATGAGCCACGTCAATGCACAAAACCACACATTGCTCCATAAATACCCCTCAAGCACCCCTATTTACAACCACGCGAGAGTCCGCCCTTTCTTCTCCCTTGAAATTCTAGACACTTTTTTTCGACCTACCGATTGAAAAACACGAGCCTTACACATTTTTTGGTACCGTCATCATGCATTGAAAACTCTTGGCTTACCACTTCGACTAACTACACTCTCACTAAAACAAAGTAAAATCCCATATTTACAAAACAGTTTTTTTAAAATCGAGTTATTCGACTCACAAGTTTTACACTTTGTCGATTCCTCGTCAAGCAACCGAACATGTACGTATGAGGGTGTAATTAAACCTCTTCTTTCGTGTTCTTTTACTGTTTTCATGACTTTAAGATCATAAAACATGCAAAACACTATTCAAAAATTAGAAAGATCGAGCCAAAACCGAGTTTTGGCATGAGACAGAAACCCATTGCCTCGCCTAAGAGCTCGCGCCCTTATGGTTTCTCGAGTCATGACTCAACCTGTTTGAGTTCATCATTCCTCAATATTTTATTCATTTTTTTTCCTTTCTTAAAACGGTTTTTACCATTTCAAATCATAGGAACCAGGCTAGTTCGGGGACTAAATGTGCAGAAATATGAGTCACATCAAATATTGTTGGAGTATGTGTCCTCAACAATTGTGCGATCACATGATTTAATATCATAATTAAAATCTCGTAATAAGAATACGAAAGGGATGATAAATTATATAGTCAACTTATCAACATTATTCGGTAATGATTGGCTTGCTAGAGTTTGACATTACTGTCGTTGGACGGTGGTGGTCGGTTGAGCCCTTAAGGTAGATGTATTTCTGAGAGATAGAGTGGGCGCAGATTGGATCGTTACAAATATGTCTTGTAGTTAAAGTGTTACTTTGTGAAAGTAATGGAACTATAATCTATAAAGATAGAATGGGAGTATAGCTCAGTGGGAGTTTAGCACACATGTCTTGTTGTTAAAATGTTTCTTTGTGAAAGCAATGGTATTATGAGCTTGTTGCATATGTGCCATAGCCTTACAATACGAAAATTGTTACTCAAGAGTAGATTTACTTTAAGGCGATGGCCTCTTTAAAGTAAATATAGCTTTAGAGTACTTAAATGCATAGATTAACATGAAGATGTTGATCAAGATAAATTATGTTAGGAATTTCCACATTTCATTTTAATGAAGAAGGCAAATGATGATTCGATTTTCTAAAATGGGAATTTAGAGCTGGATGTGTATGGAACACAAAACCTTAGATAAATATCTAAGAGTCCTAATATATTATGCGTAGCTTTCTTAAGTGATCCTAGAATGGTCTTGAGCAAGCATAAAAAGGATTATACTTTTCATTCATCTGATAATTGAGAATGTTTCATTCACATGATTGAAGAATCATGATTATACATGAAGTTAAGTGGGAGCCAGAATTTTTTTTTCCATGTCTTATATGTTAATAACATATTACTTATTGAGATTAATGTGCCAATGCTCTCTTATGTGAAAGAGTAACTGGGAGACTTGGAAAAGGTGCAATGTATTCTAGATTTTTGAATCTATGTGAGAGAATATTGGCATAAATTTGAGAGTCTTATGATGATAAGATTAAACATTGACAAGGTTTGATAGGTTATTCATGTTGATGAAAGCGGAATTACTATGATGGAGTCATAGTCGGTCACTGAACCTATTAAGTTGTTGATTACATGTAATCGATTGCTAATGTTTCCGCCATTAGAACGATCATGTATGCCATTAAATGCACGCCGTGATGAATCATATGCCTGGAGCATAATAAGTCAATAACAAGATAAGTCCCATGATATGGCTTATGAAAGCCTTAAAGAACATCCTTGAGATTCTTGAGAAGAATTAAGGATTCGTTCATAAGTTTGGATGATAAACTAAGTTATGTGTTGAAGGGTTGCACAAACTTTAGTTTCCAAACCGAAAAGGATTTGTTGAAATCCTAGGATGTCTTATTGACTTAGGAGTAAGAGACTAGAAAAGTGTTTTAGTTTTGCGCATTGCAAATTCAAAAAAAGGAATCTAAGTAAATTGTGATAAAATGGTCAACGTAGGGATTAAGGGTGAATCCCTTAACAAATGACATTATCACAAGTTATGGATAACAGTGGGAGAATCTTTCATGTTAAATAGCCCAAGTCTAGTAAGAAGACTAGACAAATACTTAGATAAATTCAAGTTATAAGAAATAACATTCAATAGAAGGAAATATCAATTGATAAATTTGGAATATATGGATGTAGGGTATATCCACTTGCCAATCTTTTATTGCATTTTAACTAGTGTTAAAGATACACTATAGATTACGAGATATGAAGTATTAATAGTGTATTGACTATTCGTATATGATACTTGCATTTATCGTTTGAGCTTTATTAAACTCACCCATTACTTTGTCAAATCCAAATAGGTTGTAGAGACAAATTGAACCCCACTAAAGTGAACTGGATTGACATAGTATTCGCCCCTCGCTACTTATATGAGGTAACGTCTCAAAGTGACTAGAGTGTGACGCGATTGATGGCAAGTTCAAGTGACATAAAGTCATATGGGATGACTAGTCGATCACATAGGGAGACTGTATGGGACACTCTGTCGGGCAGTGACCGCTTATAGAGTTTTGGTAATTCATAAAGCCTGGTCGTGGCAATAGCTGCTATAGTATTCTTATGAGGCAATTCTTTTGACTAGAGACAATTCGCCCAAGTGGGCAGAATTTCTGATTGGCTTTGATTTATGCTCCACGACTGTCGTAAATGAGGTTAAATAAGTATATTTTGGGTTATGATGAACTGTGGCTAAACAAAGGGAATTGTTCGATAGGAATTGTCCACCCCCTTGTCAGGGTTGTTTTAAACCTTAAGGCCACTCGAGGATTAGTGAACTGGAAATGCGTGACCACGCTCGGAACCTATCTATGGTAGATAATCCCGGTCAGACAGTTACTCTCCAGATCGAGGAAACCTCTCAAGATATGATCAAATGCAAGTACGACCTGCAAGACGGTGGTGGTCAGTTGATCCCTTAAGGTCATACCTAAAGGATGATGCCCTTATCAGTAAATTTGATTAATTGTATGAAGATACAAGTTAATCAGTTCCATAAAATTGAACAATTCAATTGTGAGAGAGAATATTTATATCTTATTGTAATATGATTAAATATGATTTATTTTAGTAATTGAAATACTTTATTACTAAAATTGATTATTGTTTGTGAAACAATTGAGATAAGAATGAATGATTAATTATAATTACAAGATGTTGTGAATTATAATTATATGAAACATTTTATTTATGTGATCAAGAATCACTAGTCAATTTGTTGTATGTAATTTAATTAACTTATAAAATGATATTTCTTTGATAAATATGCATTAAATTAATTAATCACATGTAACATACTACATGTGACATATTGTGTGACAAATGACAAATTGACAAAAATAAAATAGTAGTCCATTTTATACATATGGACCGAAATATTGTAGGTTGTAGAGGATAATGGGTGATTTATTTTAATGGTTAAAATTATAATAATCATACCTATTGAAACATAGCCTTACACCTACAATTTTGAGAAGGCAAAAAGCAAAAAGCAAAAAGCAAGATGCCAGTTCTTGGCCTATTTTGCCAATGCTCCCACCGGTTGCCTCCTCTTATGATAAAAGAATTGTTCTCTTATTTTAATTTACACATTCAATCATATACACATCACATGCATTTTTCTCTCTACTCTTTCATCTTTCTCTAAAAACTTGAGAAATGATGATCCAAATTATTCAACAACATTACTAATATTATTAATGTAATATATTAGTACTAGTAATAAATTTTAAGGTAGACTACTAATTAAATATCTAGCAAATATTATTTAATAGTGATAAGGGTTAAATCTTGGATGCAATCAAGAGGAGAATCTCTACATTGGCATTTTGGAGGGTCATCCTAGTACTCATCATAGCTCAAGAACAAGTGAAGGTAGGAGACCTTACTTGTGCCCATAAAACCGAAAATAACAATGTAAGGGACATTGTTTTTCTTATAAATCCTTTATTTTGTTATGCATGCACTAGATCTAAAGAACAAATAATTAAGAAGTTTATTAGTTCACTATTAGGGGAGTCTAATAAGAGGTATATGAACCTAACAAATATCCCCAAACCGAACCTTTGCTCATCCCGACTAAAGAGGTGACTAAAACTATGACCCTTATTATTAATAATAGCCGATGTGAGACAATTAGCGGGTCTCACTCCGCCCCTTCAACTCACAACAAGACACCTATGAGGTAAGATGCCTTCTTGCAAGGCAAGGTGGGGCTTGCCAAAATGGCAATGCATCCTATAATTTAAACACACAGGATCAAGTAAGGGATGCTTCTACAAAAAGAATAGCCACTTTCCTCATCTAAGTGGCAGAAATTATCTAAAGGGGAAGCAATCTAAAGGTACACATTCCATTGTACATATTATTTCTGTTAGGTTCATATACCTGTTATTAGACTCCTCTAATAGTGAACTAATTAACTGGTTAATTATTTGTTCTTTAGATCTAGTGTATGCATAACAAAATGAAGGATTTATAAGAAAAACAATGTTCCTCACATTGATATATGGTTCGAAAATGTGGGCACAAGTAAGGTCACCTTCTTTCACTTGTTCTTGAGCTAAATATGATGGATGATCCTTCTAAGACTCCAAGTATAGAAGACACTCCAATAAGTTGCACCCAAGATTAATCTCAAAAATTCCTACTAATATTAACTAGATATGTAGTACAAATGTTCCCTTAATATTACTAATATTTCTTGTATTACTACCTCTAGTAATAGATGATGAGTATTAGTATTTTAGAGAGTTTTTATGATTTTGCATGTGAGGAAAGTTAAGGCAAAATGAGCAAAAACAAGTAGTGCAAAATGAGCAACAAGTGCTCATATAAAGAGCACCAAAAACCGGTGCCTCTATGCACAAAAGGGGAATCTTTCCCATTTGTTTTCACTTGTTTGTTTATCATGGATATAGTGTAGGAAACATGTTTGTAAGATGTGTCATAGAAGTGTCTCAATCACACTATATTCTAACAAATGAACAAGACAAAAAAGCATCTATTGTTCCCTTCATATGACCGAAATATTGGACCCATTTTGGTCGATTTTTGCCTTTTGTCATTTGTCCCACAAATGCTTATAAGTCATATGTCTAACAATCTAACATAATTAATTATTAATGTAATCATTTAACACTTAAATATTACAATTAATAATATAATATACACTCCACTTTTTGAGTAGTATACTACCATTATATCAAGATATAATGGGTCCCATAATTACTAGTTGGTTAAAATTACAACTTCTTGTAACTTTAAATAACTAATTACCTCTACCTCAAAACTTATATAATACCTTAACTAATTTAGTAATTTAACACTTAATTACTAAATTTAATCTTATTTAATCACATTACAATAAGACGCAAAATTGCACTCCCATAATTTAATGAATTATTTAATCTGTATCGCATACAATTAATTAAATATCTATTTGGGCCTCATCCTATAGGTGTGACCTAAAGGGATCAACTGACCACCCCCGTCACACGACAGTAATGTCAGACTCTAGTTAGCCAATCATTACCGATTAATGACGGTCAGTCGACTATATAAAGAATCATCCCTCACGTATTCTTAGTATGAGATTTAATAATGATATTTAAATCATGTGATCGCACTATTGTTGAGGACACATTTCCCAACAATCTCCCACTTGTCTTCGACAAGTGTGCGTCACCAATGCTCTTGTCCTATTGCAATCTCCCACTCAATGCAAGGTGTCTTGCAGGTCGTGCTTACATTTGATCATATCTTGAGTGGTTTTCTCGATCTGGAGATTAACTGACTGACCGGAATTATCTATCATAGATGCCTTCCGAGCGTGGCCACGCATTTCCAGTTAACTACTCCTCGAGTGGCCTTGAGATTCCAAACAACCCTGACAAGGGGTGGACAATTCCTATCGCCCTATTTCCTTCGTTCAGCCACAGTCCATCATACCCCAAAATATACCCAGTTTGACCTCATTTACGAAATCGTAGAGTATAAATCAAAGCTAATCAGAAGTTGTGCCAACTTGGGCGAATAGTCTCTAGTCGAAAGAATTGACTCATAAGAATACTATAGTAGCTCTTGCCACTACCAGGCTTTATCAATTACCAGAAATCTATAAGCGGTCACTGCCCGACAGATTGTCCCATACAGTCTGCCTATGTGATCGACTAGTCATCCCATATGACTCTATGGGACTTGAACTTGCCATCAATCGCATTACACTCTAGTCACTTCGAGACGTCACCACATATAAGTAACTAGGGGCGAATACCATGTCAATCAAGTTCACTTTAATGGGGTTCAATTTGTCTCTACAACCCATTCGGATACGACAAGGTAGCGGGTGAGTTTAATAAAACTCAAACGATAAATGTGATGATCACATATGAATAGTCAATACACTATTACTACTTCATATTCTATAATCTTTAGTGTATTATTAACACTAGTTAAAATGCAATACAAGCTTGGCAAGTGGATATACCCGATACTCATATGTTCCAACTTTATATATTGCTATTTCCTTCCATTCAATGTCCTCTCTAATGACATGAATTCATTTCTAAGTATTTGTCTAGGCTTATTGCTAGACTTGGGCTCTTTAACTTGAAAGATGCTCCCATTGTTATCGCATAACTTGTGATAAAGTGATTTGTAGAGAGATTAACCCTTAATCCATACGTTGACTATTTTATCACAATTTACTTAGAATCTTTTTGTAGAATTTGCAATGCGCGAAACTAAAACACCTTTCTTAGTCTCTTGCTCCTTAGTAAATAGGTCACCCTAAGATTTCGACAAATCCCTTTTTAGTTTGGAAACTAAAGTTTGTGCAACACTTCAACACCCAACTTAGTTTGTCATCCAAACATATGAACGAATCCTTAATTCTTCTCAAGAATCTCAAGGATGTTCTTTAAGGCTTTCACAAGCCATATTATGGGAATTATCCCTTTTATTGACTTGTTATGCTCTCAGAATATGCCACATCATGGCACGTGCATCTGTTGTCATACATGATCATTCTAATGCCGAAAACATTAGAATTTGATTTCATGTGATCAACAACTTAATAGGTTCATAGAATGAATATGACTCCATCATTATAATTCTACTTCCATCAACATGAATAGCCTGTTTGACTTTGTTGTTGTACAACAGATGTGAAATATCCTATCCTCATAAGACTCTCAACTCTATGCTAATATTCTCTCACATAGATTCAAAATCTAGAATACTTTGCAACCCTTTCCAAGTCTCTCATTTACTCTTGCCAGAAGAGAGCATTAGTACATTATTCTCAATAAGTAATATGTTATCAACATATAAGACATGGAGAAACAATTCTAGCTCCCATTTAACTTCATGTATAATCATGATTCTTCAAGCATGTGAATAAAACCATCCACTATTATCACATGAATGAAAAACATAATCCTTTAATGCTAGCTTAATTCCATCTTGTGATCACTTAAGATAGCTACGCATAATATGTTAGGATTCGTAGATCTTCATCTAAGGTATTGTGTTTCAAACACTTCCTTCTCAAAATTCCCATTTTAGAAAAGCGAATTTTAATCTCATTTGCCATTCTTCATTAAAATGAAATACGACAATTCCTAACATAATTAATTTTGATCAACATCTTTATGTCAATCTATGCTTTTAAGTACTCTAAAGCTCTATCCACTTTAAGGAGACCCTTTCCTTTAAGGTAAATCTACTTCTGAGTAACAATTTTCGGATTGTAATACAATGGCTCGTGTGTAACATGGTCATAATACTATCACTTTCACAAAGTAATATTTTTAAACAATAAGACATGTGTGATAAACTCCCACTAAACTATGCTTCCAATCTATCTTCATAGACAATAGTTCAATACCAAATCCCACTCTATAATTCTATTACTTTCACAATGTAACATTTCAACTATAAGAGATGTTTGTGACGATTCAATCTACTCCCACTCTATCTCTCAGAAATATATCAATATTCATGAGAGATAGCTTTGTGAGTCACAAACATATATATTTAATGGACAATTAGGAGTTCTCCAAGACTATGTATTAGCTTTCAAAAGGCCATCCTAACATGTGTGGGGTAATATCCGTATAAGACCCTTTAAATTTAGGACTATAACGTAAATTTTAACATGTGAAATATGGTCATAAACGAAATACAATAGAAAACGATAAAGATTAAGAATCAACCTCGGGTCCTTTGATGCACGGCGTAAAGAACAGAAATCAACAGAGATTTCCTCCTAATTGTTGCACCCAAGACCGTCTGAGACTATGCCCTTGTGCTAGAAATGCTTTCTAATTGACTTGCAATATTGAGAAAGCTATTGTGAGTTTTTGTCGATGTGAGATCTAGGAATTTCAGAGAGAAATGATCTCCAAAACCCTAGTTTTTCTGTAAATGAAAAATGTCTAGGTCAAAAGGAGAGGGAGTCTCTCCTTTTGTTTGGTTCGGCCAAACCGAGAGCCTAGGGGAGGGAGTGGGCTTTCACTTCCTCCTTCTTTTAACTCGTAGTCCGACCAATTCCGCTAAAATGTATATGACGCGATTTTCATTATAAATCGTCATCGGTTATCGGCTATTAAAATGTCAACTAATAACACGGGTTAGTTGAATTATTAATACATATCCGACAAAGACGATATTGTATAATTTATTCAATATACATTAATTAAATATAATCGTTTATATTTAATTTACGAATTAACTGTTTAATTCGCCTTAGCCCATAATATTTAATCCGTATTAAATATAATATCTCAACATCACATTTTGACTAATTACTAGTCAAATAACTCGACTAACCGGTTAGTCAAAATTGGCATCTACATGACTGTATTTTCATACTGTCACATCTCTCAAACGTATCCTATAGGTGTGACTTTTAGGGACCAGTTGATCACCGCCATCTGTATGACAATAACGTCAAACTTATCTAGCAAGCCAACCGTTATTGATAAACGTGGATCAACTGATAATAATACCAAAAGTATGCCCTTTGATCCTTTTAGAGATTTATAAGTCCTTGCACTAACTGTTAAGGACACCGACCCCAACAAGCTCCCACTTGTCCGTACAAGTGTATGTGCAATGACGTTATCCCACTAACTGGAGGACACAAGCTCCAACAAACTCCCACTTGTCCGTACAAGTGTATGTGCGATAACCGATTCTCATATTCATTTAAAATTTCTCCCACTCAATGTAAAACAATTTGCAGATCCGGATCCGCAAAGGTCGTATTTTACAATCGATCTATATCTAGAGTGGTTTCCCCGACTAGAGAGTAACTTAACTGATAAAACGAATCCGTATCCGAGCATGGCCATGCATTTCGATTCTGACTCCTCGAGTGGCCCTGAGAAATATCGAGTACCCGATAAAGGCTGAATATTTCCTTCAACTCGACTCCTTCCGATCTAAGCACGCATGAAATGACCCGAGAAAAAAATCTACTTGGCCACCTGTTACGGATGACCGTGAGAAAGAAACCAAAGTCACCCAAAATCTGCCTTAGTCTCAAGAGACAGTCGATAGTCAAAAGAATCGACTCTTAGGATCACCATGGAGGTCCTATCCACGACCGGGCACTAAATGTTATAAAACATTTAGGACTCCACGTCGATGTCACAATTGTGTCCTACGAGATATCCGTATAACTCGCCTCTGTGATTGGTCAGTCAACCGGTTGACTTATGGCTCGTTGAACCCACCATCAACCAACGTTACAAAATAATTGCCAGAGTTATCAGCTCATGTGGGCAATTAAGGACTGAAAAAATATAATGTTCGTTCAGTTCACTTTGTGGTGTTCAAAAATTGTCGTACAATTCCACATGAAAAACAGAATATATATAAATATCAAAACGATGATGTTGTATAGAGTACAAAAGGGAATGAATCTAATCCATAAAAGAGTACTACAACTTAGGAACACGTTTAATTCCCATGGAAGTAACGTGCCCTTCATGCTTATCTTGTCGTAATGGTTTAGTGAGAGGATCTCGCTATGTTATCATCTCAGAGCAATCTTTTCTATCACTACTTCCTTTTGCTCCACGTAATCCCGGATTAGATGAGCTTTCCGTTGTACATGTCTAGACTTGTTGCTAGACTTTGGCTCCTTAGCTTGGAAGATGGCACCACTATTGTCGCAATAGATGGTGATCGGGTCATTCGAACTAGGCACTACAGATAGTCCATGTAAGAATTGACGCATCCATATCGCTTCCTTTGTAGCTTCGCGTACGCGGCATAGTACTCGGACTCGATCGTAGAATCTCTAATGTGATTGTTTGGAACTCTTCCAAATGATTGCAGCGCCATTAAGAGTAAAAACGAA
Source organism: Silene latifolia (assembly GCF_048544455.1). Taxonomy (NCBI): domain Eukaryota; kingdom Viridiplantae; phylum Streptophyta; class Magnoliopsida; order Caryophyllales; family Caryophyllaceae; genus Silene; species Silene latifolia. The sequence goes on along the minus strand of NC_133538.1, from coordinate 483,870,555 downwards.
TCCAGACTGAGATTTTGAGTCATCTCGATCCGTTTGGAAGCTAGCATATGCGTAACCGGTTGCGCATAGCTTTTGAGGGCCTCCATAAGTCAATGCCCAATCTTTAGTCCTCCGTAGGTACTTAAGAATATTCTTGACAGCCCCAATGTGATTCACCGGATGCTTTGTTGGAATCGACTTGTCATACTCAATGCATATGCCACGTCCGGACGTGTGCATATCATGGCATACATGATTGATCCTATAGCCGAAGCATAAGGAATCCGTGCCATGCGCTCTTTCTCTTCCGTTGTCTCTGGTGCCTGAGACTTGCTCAAATGCACCCCTGGAGCCATAGGAAGGAACCCCTTCTTGGAGTTAGTCATGCTGAATCTCTCTAGGATTTTGTCTATGTAAGACTCCTGACTGAGAGATAGCATCCGTCGTGATCTATCTCGATAGATACGGATGCCTAGAATTCTTTGTGCCTCTCCCAGATCTTTCATCTGGAAATGGTTTTTCAACCATACTTTCACCGAAGTTAAGAGAGGTATGTCATTCCCAATCAGGAGTATGTCATCGACATACAATATTAGGAAGACAATCTTGCTCCCACTTGACTTGATATAAAGACATGGTTCCTCGACCGATCGAGTAAATCCATTTTCTTTAATCACTTGGTCGAAGCGATGATTCCAACTCCGAGATGCTTGCTTAAGTCCATAAATGGAACGCTTAAGTTTGCATACTTTCTTAGGATGTTGTGGATCGATGAAACCTTCGGGTTGTACCATGTACAACTCTTCCTCCAAAAAGCTGTTTAAGAAGGCGGTTTTCACGTCCATCTGCCAAATTTCATAGTCATGAAAAGCGGCAATCGCTAAGATAATCCGAATGGAACGCAAAGATGACTACGGGTGCAAAAATTTCATCGTAGTGCAAACCTGGCACTTGGGTGAAACCTTTAGCAACTAGTCGTGCTTTATAGATATCTTGTTGACCTTCCACAGAATGCTTTATCTTGTAAAGCCATTTGCATTGAAGGGGACGAACCTTAGCAGGTAAGTCAACAAGATCCCATACGTTGTTCTCATACATAGAGTCCATCTCGGATTGCATGGCCTCAAGCCATAGCTTTGAGTCAGAACTAGTCATGGCACCTCTATAGGTTGCGGGTTCACTACTCGTTAAGAGTAGAACGTCATCTATGTCATGTTCCTCGATCATACCAATGTATCTGTCTGGAGGAATAGAGACTCTTCCCGACCTCCTAGGTTCCTCAGGAATATTCACCGCAGCCGGGGTTGAAGGAATTGGTTCCTCCAATGGTTGCTCGGTATTTGGTTCTGGAATCTCCGACAGGTCGAAGGTTCTATCACTCTTTGCATTCTCGAGAAATTCCTTCTCTAAGAATGTCGCACTAGCCGCAACAAAAACACGTTGTTCGGTTGGCGAGTAGAAGTAATGACCAAGGGTTCCTTTAGGATAACCTATAAAGTATGTCTTGACCGATCGCGGGCCGAGCTTATCCTCGTGTCTCCACTTGACATAAGCCTCGCAGCCCCAAACCCGTATAAAGGACAAGTTAGGGACCGTTCCCTTCCATAGTTCATATGGAGTCTTGTCAACACTTTAGACGGACTTCGGTTAAGTATTAGAGCAAAATGACGAGAAGAGCATAACCCCATAATGAGTCAGGCAACACGGTGTGATTCATCATGGATCGAACCATATCAAGTAATGTTCGATTTCTCCGTTCGGATACACCATTCAGCTGAGGTGTTCCAGGTGGAGTTAACTGTAGGGCAATCCCACAGTCCGTTAGGTGTTGATCAAACTCGTGAGAAAGATACTCGCCACCACGATCTGAACGTAGTGTTTTAATCTTTCTACCTAATAGGTTCTGTACCCTATTTTGGTATTCCTTGAATTTCTCAAAGGATTCACTTTTGTGTTTCATTAAGTAGACATAGCCATATCTACTTAAATCATCCGTGAAAGTGATGAAATACCTATAGCCTTCTCGTGCGGTGATTGACATAGGACCACATACATCCGTGTGTATGAGTCCTAATAGGTCAGCAGCGCGCATTCCAACACCTTTGAAGGAAATACGAGTCATCTTACCGATGAGACATGATTCACACGTGCCAAATGATTGAAAATCAAAGGCCGAGATAGCTCCATTCTTGATGAGCTGTTTAACGCGTTTCTCATTAATGTGTCCCATACGGCAGTGCCATAGATACGTTTGATCTTTGTCACCAACCTTTAACCTTTTATTCATTACGTGTAATATATCGGTGGTCTGATCTAAAACATAAATTCCGTTCATGGAAACTGCCTTGCCATAAATCATATCGTGTAAAGAGAAAATGCAGGTATTATTCTCTATTACAAATGAAAAACCAAGTTTATCAAGTGCAGAAACTGAAATAATGTTTTTCGAAAGATCTGGTACATAATAGCAATTATATAAAAATAACTCAAATCCGCTAGGAAGCTGGATCACATATGTTCCCCTTGAGACGGCAGCCACTCGTGCTCCATTCCCGACACGCAGTCCACCTCACCCTTTACGAGGGGTTCGATGTTTCGAGCCCCGCACATGATTACACAGATGAGAACCACAACCAGTATCAAGTACCCAAGTTCCGTAACTTGCGTGGTTAATCTCAATCATATGAATAAAAGTAGAAGAAGAAGAAGAAGACATACCAACAGGTTTAACACGACCTGCCTTTAAGTCCTCATGATAAACAGGACATGTACGCCTCCAATGCCCAGTCTTGTGGCAATGATGGCATTCCATGTTTTCATTCTTGCTCTTTGTCGCGCCTGATGAGGTGCTCGACTCACCAGGTCCACTCTTACCTGAACCCGACTTCTTGAACTTCGGTTTACCTCTCGCTAGGTTTGCCTGAGCTTTGCCCTTACCTTTCCCCTTGTTTGTCACAACGAGAACATCCAGTTTCAAGCTCCCACTGAACTTCATGTCCTTCTCGGTCTGTACGAGAAGGGAGTGCAGTTCATGGGGACTTTTCTTCAAATCATTCATATAGTAATTCGCTCTAAATTGCGAAAAACCATCGTGGAGTGAGTGAAGCATGCGGTCGATCACAATGTTCTCGCTGATCTTACAATCAAAGGTCTCCAGCTTCTCGACATTCTCAATCATGCTGAGAATGTGTGGGCTAACTGGTTGGCCCTTCTGGAGTCTCGCATCAAAGAAGCGAGTGGTATGCTCATAGGTCACGATTCTCGGTGCTTTCGAGAATTCCTTAGTGAGCGTGGTGAAAATCTTGTTTGCACCATGGGCTATGAAGCGTTTCTGCAAATTGGGTTCCATTGCAAAAATGAGTACGTTTTTAATCGCACCCGCTTCCATACAGAAATCATTAAACTTGGTGATTTCAGCAGCTCTAGCCGTGGGACCTGGGTTTGCCGGGATGGGCTCTAATAGATATTTGAGCTTCCCATCGCAGCGGCAAAGATTCCGTAATGCCGCCTCCCGATCCCGCGAAGTTTGATCCATCATTCTTCGATCCGAGTGGACTGATTCATCCGATTCATGAAGATCCGGCCGTGGACTCACGGTCCAATGTGGCACTTGGCATTGGGTTGTCTGTAGAACCAGCCATTTGTTTTTAGCAGTTTAAAAGTTCGTGATCTACACTGAAAAGAAAGAAAAACAAAAACGAAATAAGCAACTCATCGAGGTGATTTAAGTCTATATAATTTATATTAACGTGTAGGCTCAAGCACTTGCATAATTGATCTCCCTCAAGAACAATACAAGTGATCCCAAGACTCAATTTCTGTAAATTGATAAGCCAACTGTTTAGCTAATTCTTCCGTAAGAACTCTTGGTCGATAGATTTACTAAATCCTATCTATAGTCCACCATGATCACAGGATCGCATTTAGTGACCATAGTGTTGAGATAAAATAGGTCAATCGGTTCTAACTTACCCGACGTAGAAGGGGTCATATAATGCCTACCGACGAAGAAGGGACTCATTGGAGTTTGACCTATAAAGACCGTTCTCAATTTTGGTTTATACGAGGAAGATCCCATCAACTTAATTATAATTCATATTAAGTGAACGAATAACTAGCGTCTGCGTGAATGAATTAATTTAGGTGATGGCTTAGCAAAGATCGTGTGACATGAGAATGTCAATGAAAACTAACTCGAGACCTCTATATGTGTCAGTTTTCATGCAATTATTAGGTGGTTTGGTTTTAGGCGGAATATGATGCAAATTATCGTTACGAAAAATAAATAAAAGAATGCAATACGTAAATAAAATTCCTAGTGTGGCCTATCCTAGTAAAAAGAACATAATACAACTTTGGAATCCACCGTTGGACCCGAAAAGCTTGTCTTGATGTTCCATCTTGATCCATGTAGCGGGAGTGAGCATCCAGTCTCCTTCTTTGGTCTTCTCAAAATTACAATTAAAATTTACAAAATATAAACCTATTTACATTCTAAATAAAAACTGTAATTAAAAGAAATAAAATGGAGATACGAGATCTCAAAATACAACCAAGACCGTGTTCCATCATTACGGTAACACGTTCTACTAAGGCCACACTAAGTTACAACCGTTTGCAAAAAATAAATAAATACGTAATTAAAGGCATTCAAAATAAACAAGAACGATAAATAAAATGCATCAACTAAAACAAATTTATTCGTGACATAATTCCGTAATTATGTTAAATTTATCCAAACCACCTTTTAACGATTAAAATTTATGTGATAAAACTGCTTCTATCAGCTTAATTTTAATCTTTTACAATCCGTTACTTTAAATACGCTTTAAAATAACTCAATGGTACGTGTGTGAACCGTTTCACAATCATAGCGAGTGTACAATATCCGTATGAAGTACATATTAAGGCCAAAAGAAAATTTAAAACAAAAGGAATAAATTTTCAAAGCTGCCAAAACAAAAATCCCTCGATCCAGGGACAAGAGTGCTCGATCGAGGAACAAAAGGGCTCGATCGACTGAACTGCTAGTCGATCGAGAGGTATGCTAATCAGAAAGTACTCGATCGACAGTACTGGAGGTTGATCGAGAGCTTTTATCAGCAAATCTGCTTGATCGAGTACGAGGACATCTCGATCGAGCAGTGGGGTTTTGAAAGTGGTCGATCGAGCACAACAAGGACTCGATCGAGTGAAAACAAAACAGAAAAACCTCTCGATCGATAAAAAACATGCTCGATCGAGAACCAAAATTTCTGAAAAATCAAAACCCTCGTGAAAACAGTTTAGACGAAATAAAAACTAATGCAATTTTGATCAAAAACGCATAAGAACAATTTTACAATCTGACAAAACTTGACATATTGTTATAATCTCCGTATAAAACAACAATATGCACAAAAGCAAATCGAAAATAAGATGAAACAACCGTGTAAAACAAGTCACGGTTTCAAAAATTTCAGCCGTGTAAACAAGGCACGGTTTTCGAGACAAAAAACAACCGTTTCAAAACGTTTTATGAAAAATCACAATGAAAATTTACGTAACCTGTCTCTGATACCACTTGTGGGGTAATATCCGTATAAGACCCTTTAAATTTAGGACTATAACGTAAATTTTAACATGTGAAATATGGTCATAAACGAAATACAATAGAAAACGATAAAGATTAAGAATCAACCTCGGGTCCTTTGATGCACGGCGTAAAAAGAAAATCAACAGAGATTTCCTCCTAATTGTTGCACCCAAGACCGTCTGAGACTATGCCCTTGTGCTAGAAATGCTTTCTAATTGACTTGCAATATTGAGAAAGCTATTGTGAGTTTTTGTCGATGTGAGATCTAGGAATTTCAGAGAGAAATGATCTCCAAAACCCTAGTTTTTCTGTAAATGAAAAATGTCTAGGTCAAAAGGAGAGGGAGTCTCTCCTTTTGTTTGGTTCGGCCAAACCGAGAGCCTAGGGGAGGGAGTGGGCTTTCACTTCCTCCTTCTTTTAACTCGTAGTCCGACCAATTCCGCTAAAATGTATATGACGCGATTTTCATTATAAATCGTCATCGGTTATCGGCTATTAAAATGTCAACTAATAACACGGGTTAGTTGAATTATTAATACATGTCCGACAAAGACGATATTGTATAATTTATTCAATATACATTAATTAAATATAATCGTTTATATTTAATTTACGAATTAACTGTTTAATTCGCCTTAGCCCATAATATTTAATCCGTATTAAATATAATATCTCAACATCACATTTTGACTAATTACTAGTCAAATAACTCGGACTAACTGGTTAGTCAAAATTGGCATCTACATGACTGTATTTTCATACTGTCACATCTCTCAAACGTATCCTATAGGTGTGACTTTTAGGGACCAGTTGATCACCGCCATCTGTATGACAATAACGTCAAACTTATCTAGCAAGCCAACCGTTATTGATAAACGTGGATCAACTGATAATAATACCAAAAGTATGCCCTTTGATCCTTTTAGAGATTTATAAGTCCTTGCACTAACTGTTAAGGACACCAACCCCAACAACATGGCAGCTTGATAATATGCGAGTCTTATCCATGTCATCTGTGTAATAGACTCTCTATTCTAAGTATCTCATGGTTGACCATTCATTTAGAATAATGTGTCCATATGGTATCGTGAATTCCCTACTTGATGAGTTCAAAAACTCATTACAACTTTAATTGATCTTACATAAGTAAGTTGTTACTTTTAGTAATGATGACATAAGGAGAATCAAATTCATAGCTTATGGACATATAATGATCCCATCATCATAATCGTCTATTTGATCAATTTGAATTGTTTATCTAATGTTTCTCTAGGCAAGAAATTTATGATGATGATTATAGAATAAATAACATAATAAAATAAGTGATTTGGGTTGAAAACCAAATCTCCAATATCCAAAATACAACCCGTGTTTAAAGGATACAAACTAATTTCCAAGTCACACAAGGAAATCAAAATAGTTCTAAAAACTTTAAAATACATCATAAAATAAAAGACAAAGCAAATAAAAGCCAAGCTTCCATTGATCCATCACCACGGTTGGCTACTCTAGCTTCCCATATGATCCTCTAGGCTTGCTTCTCCTTGCCCTTGTCCTTGGTAGGAGGCCCTATTTACAATAAAAAGGATAATCATCACAACTTGTATCATCATACCAAAGTTGAGATAGAAACATAATAGATAGGGATAGTTATATACCTACTGGAATAACCTTTCCAGCTTTGATGTCCCCAAGGTATTTGGAACAGTTTCTCTTTCAATGCCCAACACCACAACAATAGTGGCACTTGTCCCCGGTGGGGGCACTGTACTTGGGCTTGGAGGAGCTTTCTTCATAAGTCTTAGCTATATTCCTGTTGGGAGTTCGCTTCTTCCCCATCTTCCCACCTTTCTTGAAGGTTCCCTTGCTCTTATGATTGACATTGAGCACATCTTTTGTGGTGCTAACACTTAGCCCCATGTCCCTTTTGGCTTGCACATGCATTTTGTGCAACTCATCAAGGGAAACTTTCTTATCTTGCATATTAAAATTCACCCGGAATTGAACATATGCTTTGATTTTGTTGAGGGAATGAAGAATTCGATCAATTTCGAGTTCATTGGGAATTTCCACCTTATGCATTTTCAAGGTCTCAACATGCTCAATCAACTTGAGCACATGAGGGCTCACCTTTTGGCCCTCTTTGATGTTAAGATCAAAGAATGCGAAAGCCGCCTCATATTGAATGACCCTAGGAGCTCGTGAAAACATGTTCACAAGCTTCATGTAGATCTCATGAGCGGTGCTAATCTTTATAGCACTTCGTTGGAGTTCGGCCTCCATAGCAAAGATCAATACATTTTTGATCGCGGCCGACTCCTTTTGGTAAACCTCATAGGTTTGCCTAGCGGCGAGGGTGGACATAGTATTAGGTTCGGAGGGAGATGCCTCGGTAAGGTAACGAAGCTTGTCGTCACCTTGCGCGGCCAAGCGAAGTTGCGCGTCCCAATCGGCGAAAATAGACCAATTATTTTCTAACTTACATCGATCCATGAAGGATCGGAGCCATGACACATTGGTAAGCGTGGTGGAACTAGTGGATGCGGAGGTGATTGGAGTTGCCATTGCGGTTGATAAAACAAATTTGACTACAAAATAGGAAATGAAGGAATTAATTTACATCTATCGTTTTAATAATACTCGTAAATTTAACTACAAGTATTGCATTTATAAAGTGACCTCCACCAAACTACATAAATGATTCCGAGATCCAAATTCATATCAACTCGGGCACGGTGTGCCGATTCATCCTTTATTAATATAACTCGGTGGATTAACTCTTTAATCGATTCTACAATGGAAGGCAATGGCTATGGTTTTCAATGTATATCTTTACACAATCTGGCATCAGAGAAACACCACAAGACTCCAACAGTCTGTTGTGAGGCCCGAACTGTTAGCTGCTCAGATTGAGGAGATTGCAGGAAGAAGAGGGTGCAGTAAAGCTGGCCCTGGAATGTCAAACAGCACAAATGGGTGGTTAAGCTGCCTGTAATGCAATGAGCTTGGTTATCTGATTTTTTGTACGGTTTATTTGTTTTCTGAGTTTGCCGGGGTTTGAACCCCTATCCTTGTATATGTAACTTGGTTCTTTGATATAATATATATACTCACATTTCAGCTAAAAAAAAAAAGCGGTGAACTACGATAATTATAATTGACACGGTCGATGACTCACTATGATATGCATGTGTGGTATGGCGATTTGGCAATGCATGTAACATATTAAAAGAAATGCAAAGCAGTAAATAAAATTCCTAGTATGGCCTTTCCTAAAAATAGAAAATCAAATAATCTATTACATATTCGGAAACCAACTCCATTGGTCCCTTGAATCTTCAATTGACACGCCTCCCAAGACACCGTCTTCGTCGGATCACCTTTCCGAATGGCACCGTCTTTGAAGATGCTCCATAATTACAAATAATAATAAAAATACAAAACTATTCCTATTATACATTTGTAAAATGGAAAATCTAATAAAAATAAAATAAAAGTGATACGAGATCACATTAAATTACAACCGAATCAATATTCCCTTTCATTACGGGTAATATTGATTAAACTAAGGCCATACTAAGATAAAATTACATAATTCAAAATTATATAAATAAAAGACATTCAACAATTGAAATATGCAGCGTTATAATATGTACCTATCATGCAAAATCATGTGCCAAATCGCCCTATTTAACTTATGTCGTACATATAACCCGGTTTTATGGAAATGTGTGATAATAACCTTTTAAAATCACTAATTAATACTTAAATCACATCTAAGCTCAAGTTAATTATCCTAACACTTTTTAGGACTCAAAAATTAGTCATCACTAAATTTTTGACAATAACTCAACTTGATTTAATTTTATGCTCATTTTGTACCTTAAAATCATTATTTATATGAAATAAATCCATATTAAATTATAAAAATTCCAAAATTTGAATTTTAAAATTTTTTAACATTCTGGAATAAAACCATGAGACTCATAATGTCAAAAATCATGGTTAAAATGTTCGAATTAATTTTGAGAAAATATAGTTGCATTTTATCGGTTTTATCTCATAAAATAAATAAAGTATCCAAAAATTACTCCAATAATTTTTACAACCTTAGATCTGATTAGTGGTATATTTAATCAACTTAAATAATTTTCTCAAGTCATGCAATACGTTTTAGCTAATTTTGCTAAAATAGTCACTATTTATTCCATTTTTACTATAAAAATCCATAAATCATGCAAAGTAAGATCATTTAATCTAGAAATTGACATACAGTCTGTAAAACTTGCATGTGACATCATATTAAAAGATTATGTCTTAGTTCGAAATTTAACTATTTTTAACCCTTTTACCTCTTTTAATCCATTTTTATCTCATAAAAATCATAAATCATAAAAATGACCTAAAAATATTTTAGGACCAGAATATATAACATGCATGGTGATTTCGTGGCTTATACTTATAAATCACAAATTTTTAGTTTTATATGTTAACCTTTTAACTCGGAAAAACAATAACCGATTATGCATGCAACATCCTTATGCTCTGATACCACTTGTTAGGTTCATATACCTATTATTAGACTCCTCTAATAGTGAACTAATTGACTTGTTAATTATTTGTTCTTTAGATCTAGTGCATGCATAACAAAATGAAGGATTTAAAAGAAAAACAATGTTCCTCACATTGATATATGGTTCGAAAATGTTGGCACAAGTAAGGTCACCTTTCTTCACTTGTTCTTGAGCTAAATATGATGGATGATCCTCCTAAGACTCCAAGTACAGAAGACACTCCAATAAGTTGCACCCAAGATTAATCCCAAAAATTCCTACTAATATTAACTAGATATGTAGTAGAAATGTTCCCTTAATATTACTAATATTTCTTGTATTACTACGTCTAGTAATAGATGATGAGTATTATTATTTTAGAGAGTTATTATGATTTTGCATGTGAGGAAAGTTAAGGCAAAATGAGCAAAAACAAGTAGTGCAAAATTAGCAACAAGTGCTCATATAAAGAGCACCAAAAACCGGTGGCTCTATGCAAAAAGAGGGAATCTTTCCCATTTCTTTTTACTTGTTTGTTTATCATGGGTAGAATGTAGGAAACATGTTTGTAAGATGTGTCATAGAAGTGCCTCAATCACACTATATTCTAACAAATGAACAAGACAAAAAAGCATCTATTGTTCCCTTCATATGACCGAAATATTGGACCTATTTTGGTCCATTTTTTCCTTTTGTCATTTGTCCCACAAATGGTTATAAGTCATATGTTTAACAATCTTACATAATTAATTATTAATGTAATCATTTAACACTTAAATATTACAATTAATAATATAATATACACACCACTTTTTGAGTAGTATACTACCATTATATCAACATATAATGGGTCCCATAATTACTAGTTGGTTAAAATTACAACTTCTTGTAACTTTAAATAACTAATTACCTCTACCTCAAAACTTATATAATACCTCAACTAATTTAGTAATTTAACACTTAATTACTAAATTTAATCTTATTTAATCACATTACAATAAGACGCAAAATTGCACTCCCATAATTTAAGGAATTAATTAATTTGTATCGCATACAATTAATTAAATATCTATTTGGGCCTCATCCTATAGGTGTGACCTAAAGGGATCAACTGACTACCACCGTTACACGACAGCAATGTCTAACTCTAGTTAGCCAATCATTACCGATTAATGACGGTCAGTCGACTATATAAAGAATCATCCCTCACGTATTCTTTGTATGAGATTTAATAATGATATTTAAATCATGTGATCGCACTATTGTTGAGGACACATTTCCCAACAATTTCTCCATGCTACTATATCTAAAAGGTTACCAACAAATCACCTCCATGTTGTGTTACACTAGGGTACTTTCGTCCGCAATCGCTAAATGCTTTTGTCAAGAGTAGACTCCCTATGGTGTTAGAAACATTGTAGGATCGCGGAATTCCCCCTCCTTCCTAGACAAGAAGTGTAACATTTTGTTTTATTGACCTAAATTCATGAGTTACCTACATTAGAAAATCTGTTTTGGTACCCACATCGATGCTTGGAGGTTAATAGATGAGCGAACTTCGGGACGAAGTTCATTTTAAGGGGGGAAAACTGTAATACTCCGTATTTTATATGACTAATTAAGACGGGTTATATCGAGTTATTACGCTAAGCTATCTAATCGTGTTGATATCGTTAGATGGAGTTATTCGTAGACTTGTTGAGACGGGTTTAAGTGAACGAAGTCACGTTAGATAGCCCTTTTACCCAATCACGTTACCCATGACCCATCTACCGTCTAACCTACTTTAACCTAATTTTTACCCTAGCTCTACAAAACACTCCTCTCTCACCCGCCTCCCTCACTTCGACGGCACACATTTTCACAATCACACAAATCGAGAGGGAGAGATTGAACGTGGGTAGTGACGGCGCAGCAGGGAAGAGCATAGGATGGTTGTCGACGCTTTGAGGCGGCCTTAGTAGTGGTTTACGTGGCAGATTAGGTAAGCAGTCACCCTTTCTTTTCCATTTTGTCGTTTGTCGGGTTGTAGTTGTTGTCACCGCGTGTCACAGGGAGGTGACAATGGTGGTTGGTGTTGGGGAAATTGTATTGGGTGGTTTGAGTCGCCCCTATTGGTGGCGGTTAGGGAGGTTTTAGGCGGTGGGAATGGCGGTAAGAGGCGTTATCGAAAGGGACAATCAAACGGGTTTAAACAGGGGTTTTCAGGCGGGTTTAGACGATTAGAATTGGGGTGGCGCCACCGTGGACTCGGGGGAGGTCGAAACGGCGGCGCCACGGCGTCTGTGTGCGTTGATTGACGGCGAGCAGAGTGGTGGTGGTAGCATAGGATGATGTTGACGACGGTGGTGGCTATAGGATTGCAAGGGAGGTCACAGTTGGTGGCGGCAACCCCGATAAAGCGGTGTCAAGGTCAAGGCTGTTGGCGACCACTGTTCGACTCACCGGCGGCAGTCGACCAGGTTAGGGTCGGTTGTCGGCGGTTGGGTCGAACTAGGAAACGGGCCTGGTGGTTGTCGGGGTGGTTCAGGCGGCGCGTGAGGGGTTTGGGCGAGTGTGAAGTCACGGGTTGTGGGAGTCGGGTTGTTAGGGTTGTTCAATGTTTGATTCGGTTTTTCTTAATCGTATAATTCGTTTAATCTTTAATTTATCGTATTAGTTATTTAATTTAATTCCCGAGTCATTTAAATAATTAGAGACGGGTTTTGAGTCGGGTTGGTTAAAATGGAAACTGCTATATCGGGGAAGTTTCCATTGAAGGAAACTTTCCATTTTAGGAAGTTTCTATTTTTAGTAACCTTCTATTTTGGGAAAGGGAATAGTTAAGTAATCATTTATCATTTATTTATCTTTCAGAGGGCAAATTTGTTGTGGAATATTATTGAGCATCTGTCCATTTGACTGCAGTACTGAGGTAGGGGAATACACTGATTGAGTTCTTACGATTATAAAAGAGTTGGCATGTTCGGTGATTATATGACATATCTGTTTACCTTATTTATCTCGTTGAGCATTATTGTTTCATACGTTTTATACATTTCTTAAGCATTGGAGTTGGAGTTGGAGGAGATGAGATTATCGTGATTAGGGCCCAGGCGGGTTCTGCAGGACTTGCCCTGGTGTCCTCAGCTACGAGCTGGTATATCGACGACGGTCGATTTGTATAGTCTGCCGGGGATCGGTATGGCTGGGCGTTCCGGGGATGTGTGTGATGGAGTTGAGATTGGAGGATCATATCATTGCATTCTTTATTATATCGTATTACCTACTCAACCTCGCGGTTGACCCCGTATTCGTGTACGCCCGTGATGATCCATTACTGGGGAGCAGATTGACAGGTTGTTGAGACATATGGAGCTGGCAGGGGAGAGAGCATGGATCACCTGACTTAGAGCTAGCCCACTTTTATTTCAGTTTAGCTATCAAACTTTATTTTCAGTTTTGAGACATGTTCCATTTGAGTTGTAAACATCTATAACTTTCAATTTAAAGTACTGTTTATTTTTCCTTTGTTATCTACTGTCTCGGGTTTCCGAGATGGTAACACCCTTCTTTATCTTAGGAGTCCTAGTCAAGGCCCTTAAATAAATGGGGGTGTTACAAGAAGAAGGGTCGTCCCTTTCCACCATGCAACAAAGAAAGGATCGTCAATTGGATAAAAGGGATCAAAATTCTTTGAGTTTCATAATGGTAGTTTTCTTTTGATTCCCCCCCCCCCCCCCCCCCAATTTCTTTTGGCATTTGACTTTTGAGAACATTTCTTTGCCATTTTTTATGTTTGGCAATTTGATACTTGGCAACTTGACTTGCAAGTTTTGAACATTTTCAAAGTAACCCCATTTTGTAGCAGGGGTACTTTTATTGAAGCATAGGAGTCTATTTTTGCTCCTCTTTTCATCGATACTATTTGCAAACTTTTGGATTTTAACTTTGGAACTTTGAACTCAATTTGGAGATTATTGTGCCCATTACCCATTTTGTTGGCAAAATATGATGATAGAAATGAAAGAGCGATTACATGGCTTCAAAGATCACCTTGGAATAAATGGTAGCCAAGGAGTTATCACAGCACAAGGTACTCTTGTCTAGGCTTTAGTCAATGGGTCAAAAGATATTAGTATGACACATCCTAGGGTGTCTTGAGGGTATTCTAGCAAACAAAGTCTCAATGAGAAAAATTATCTTCAAGGGTCTATATACACTTGCCAAGCTTCCCAACTAGACATTTTCACAAAATTTGTCCTAATATGCAACTACATGCCATGTTGCAGCTAGCATATATACAACCTAATGCATATGCTACTATCACTAGTATGCCAAATAGTCTAAATGCAACTTCTATAATCACATTGGCTTGTACCTTATCAAACAAAAAGAAGCCACATTGTCATTACATATAAGAAGAAAAAGGAGGTTTGGAAAGATCATACCATGCGGTCTTCATATTCCTCATGCCTCGAATGTGGCGTAGTCGGTCAAACGTGATAAGAGTGAAAAACAAACAAATATATACAATATATACATTTCTACACTACAAAAGGGGAGAATATGTTTTTGGATTTTTGAAATATTTGAAATTTTTATGATTTTTGTAATAAGTGTTGGAAAGTAATGGACATTATCCCCATCCCCATCCCCACACTTAAAATGGACATTGTCCCCAATGGACAAAATAATAGGGAATTGTGCAAATGCAACGGAATGATGCATGAATCTATTCTAAATGCAAACTACATGTGAAATATTTACATGTGATAAATATATACAAGTGATGCAAACTAAGATAAACTATATGATGCATGCGTTCTATTGTTCAGAGAGCTAATTTGAATTAACTCGCATTCCCTATGAGTGCACTTCCCCAAACCGGACAAAACACTATTTCTAGTGCAAAAAGAAGGGAAGCTCATTCACAAGGCATGAATGAAAATTATCATTTTGGATTCTTCGTAGTGGGCGCAAAAATATAAACATCTCAATGTGACCTAGGTGGGAGTCATTTGAGTGGTGCTAGGACTCCAAACTCAAAACTACCAAGTGTCCAAAGAGACTGTCTAAATGATACAAGTCATAGAAACATGAGACAAAATTAAAGCAAAAGTTGGGATAGGAGACTCACAATGGAATAGGTCAATACTAGTATAAGCCATCAACCCCGCATTGTGAAGTCCTCCTTCAAGCTTTGTCAACCATCAATTGTCGCTCATCACGACATCATCATCATCTACCTCCATCGAACCAGAGGTTTCACCAACATCTTCTTTACTAGAACAAGAACTTTGCTCTTCCTCATCATCATCATCATGGCAAGACCCACTTCCTTCCCCGCTATCATTATCAACATCCTTCTCTCTTCTTGTTTCCCGATCATCCCTTTCTTCATCTTGAGAAGCATTAGGAAAGAGCACTTTCCTATCCACCCAATTTGGCAAATAACTCGAAGGATCAAGGAGTCCTTGCCTATTAAGAAGTAAAAGAGGTGGATATTGGGCGTAATAGGCAGTCACCCGATCATTGTATGCTTCCTAATGCATATGTTGCATTAATTGTGCCAAATAGTCATTGCCCACGATAACGTCACTCGGTTTGAACTCGTGGTATGCAAAGGGATATGGTGGTGTAACAATGGAGGAGGAGGGTTCTTCACTTTGTTTTTTATGTTGTTTGATGATGCGCTCGACACTTTTGGAAACGGGAATAAGGTATTTGGTTCGGCGGGTGGAGATGCGACAAAGCTTGCTTGGTAGGACAATTGAATTGGCTTCCTTGATGAGCCACTCTGTAACATCCCCATTTATTCAAGAGCCTTTAGCTAGACATCCCAATTAAATGAGAGATTTACCATCTCGGTTTCCCGAGGTAGTGAATAACAAAGTACAACAAACTAAAGTACTTTAGATTAAAATTTAGCGATTACATGTTTATTATAACTTAACCAACTAAACTTAATATAAAATAAGATAAAACTCCCAGCGGAAATAAATAAAGTCGTTAACTAATCTAACTGATCTAGACTTCTAGGTAGACGAGCCAAAACCTCACGCTTTCCCATAAGCTCCAAAGTCAGCTAATCTTTAGTACATGTCAAATATGCTCCCCCATTATGGTTCATCACATGTGTTTACCGAATACAAGTCAACCCAAGGTTGAGTAGGAATAGCCAAACAACAACAATAAATGAATATAAGAACAATATTAAATGCAAATGCAATGTATTCTCATGATCAATCCCCCGACGCTCCCGTTCATCCCGCTAATCCCTGGGCGGGGTAGTCTCATCATCCCAACCGAAGTTGAGGTAGTCTCATCATCCTAGAAACAAGTCCTGCAGAACCAGTTATGAGGTATCCAATGCAAGTGCTCATGATATGAAAATGCAAACAATTGAGCAATACAATTTGTTACCATCTCAGACACGAAGCTAAGGAATACAATAATCAATATAATCATCTCAGTCACGAGTTGAGGTAGTCAATTATTAAATCATCCCAATGCTACCAATCAATAATCATATATCATGCATCACAATTCAAAATAATTCAACCAATACAATCAAATAATATCATTCAAGTAAACATTAAAGTGAATGAGTAGCTATCCTACCTTGATAAAAAATTTCCAAATCAGCAGCTTGACAAGAATCAGAATAATTAAAGCAATCCGAACCCGATTATAATTTCTTCACAATCCGTACCTAACATATTTATAATTCATCCAATTATTAATTATCACATTCTAATTATTATTTCTTATTCAATTTATTTATTTATTAATTATTCAATTATATTTTAATTATATTAATTATTTCCCGTTTAAATTATTATTACATAAAAAACCGTCTTAAAATAACAAGTGAAACCCGAAAACCAAACCCATAAAACTAACGACACACTCCCCTCTTGGCCGTGTTTAACACTCACCCAAAAAGCCCTGAAACCGCCACCAACCCGACACCCATAATTCCACTAAACGCCTCCACCGTCAACTCTCTCCGCCACCAGCACTACCTCACCGCTGCCACCGTCACCAACCACCACACACGATGGCACCAACCTGCCATAACCACCACATAACACAACCTGACTAACCCAACACCTTAGCACACATTCAACACACAACCGCAACGATGCCACTAACAACCACTATGACAGCCACGAATCATGCCCCTGACACGCCACAGACCACCAGCACAAACCCGACCCATCAACAACCTCACACTGGCAGCAACAGGACAAGCATTTCCCTGTTTTGCGAAATTCTGGCCACCATCACCTCAAACCGCCACCATTACCACCCCAACACCCATCAATATGGTCGACTCACTCCTCGGGTCCCAACCTCGCCATGCCCAAATCAAGTCGGATCCAAACAAGGGTCCTTATTGGGGTCGAAGTCCCCTGTTTTAATCCGCATAACCCTCACAATGTAGCCTCAAAAACCCGCCTCCAACCACCACCACGGTGATCAACAACGGTCAACGAAGGGGCATAATCACTCCCTGGTGGTCCATGGTCATAGTCACCATGAGGGCTCGTCCTACGGTGGCCTAGTTTAGGAGTTATAGCAAAGCAAAGTGTATACATAAGACGGTTTAAAGTATTACTTTGAGGCGATAATAAAAGTTATTTTCATTGCTTTTATCTTCCTTAATTCTTTTAGATTTCTTCCTTCTTCTTTTATGAATTATTTTCAGACTTATTATGTATTTATAATCTAAGTTTAAGGAGTATACGATGTCAATTAGGAAACTATTGCCTTATTCCAACTATTATAGGAATTACCATTATTATTATTCTTATTATTTCTTTTATTAAATATTATATTAGTCTTACCATAAGTAGGATTTCCACATACTATCTTTACTAATTTTATTATTGTCATAACACTATTATTATTAGGATAATTATTGATATAATTATTATTAAAGATTCTATCACGGTTGAAATACTCGAGAAAAGGGGGGGGGGGATTGAGTATTTAAAAACTTATGCCCACTTTTTATTTTATAGCTATGTAATTAATTATTTAAAGTTTATTGATTAAACTTTAACTAATTAACTAAACGATTGATGAATGTAATGAAATGAACAGTAAGGAAAATTGCAATGACACACGATATTTGAAGTGGTTCAGCTTCACACGTCGAAGCCTACATCCACTATTCTCGATTAATAGTTTTAGTACCTTTCTCCGGATTACAAAATTATCAACTCAACTAGTATAACTAACTCTAGTTATAATTCTATTTGAATATCACTACATATTTGGTTTTTACTATCTTAAGTTACTAAGAAAGCACTTGATTGTTCTTGTAGGTGTTCACACAATTGAACAAGTAAGATACAATATGAAGTACTATTATATTATAGAGTAATCTTAAGAATAATACGCAATTTAAAGAGCACGACTATTCGTAAAGATTTTCAAATGCAAAAAAAAAAAGAAATACTTAATTAAAATTAAACTCAAATTGTTTGCAAGGAATTTTTATATTTCAAAAAGCTTATTTGAATTAGTGAATATCATGAGTATATATAGTAGAAGAGAAACACTAGGGTTTTGGTCGAAACCCTAGAGGTGCCATGAGGCAAGAAAAATTATTTCACAAGAAACAAATCTTATCTCTTCTTATGTTAAACTTACTAAATATTTTGATTAAATAAATAAGGCAAATCTAATATATTTGATTAGATATGAAAATATCTTATGGCAATATATTATAGATTTGACCTAATAAGATTTACTTACATATGGAATAAGTTCGGCCTCCACACGGCTCATAAGCCCACCTTGGCCGAAACCCTAGGTCAAAATATCAAGGGGTAGATTATGGTTAGGTTGAGATAATTTAGTAAAGCCTAGGTAGGATAACAACTCACAAGTCGTTTTACTAACCCATAGGTTAATTTTAATTATGCATTCTAAACAAACCATATTACATCTCTATCATATATATATATACACATGATTTAGAAACATGTTTGAAGATTTTTATCACTTGAAAAATTATTTTATAACTATTAAAAACGTGCCTTAAAGTGCAACGCATAGTTATATTACAAATGGCTATAACTTTATGTTTGGTAAGTAAAGTTATAGGTGAAATAGCTATAACTTTACCTTCCCAATATTAGTTCTTAAGATACCATTATTAGATGAAATCCTATACTAACTAATATTCCTGGAGATCTTCAGTGATAGGATCTTCTTTTTATCTTGATCATAAGCTCTTCATCTTGAGCTTGTTATAGACTTGATCGAGCCTTTTGCTTAAGTGATCATCATACTTGAAACTTGTTACAGTTACTATGACGCTTTAAGAATCTTCAATGTTATAGCTCAAGCTGCTATATAATTACTTGAATGATGCTTCACAAATCTTCAATGTTATAGCCAAGATTGCTATAACACTACTTGATTAAATTGTAAACTTTAATCAATCTATTAAAGACTAACAAACGATTACGAGCAAGAGTAAATATAATACAAAGCACACAATTGTCATTATCAAAATTAATCATATATCCATATGGTCCAACAAATTCCCCTTTTTGATGATGACAAGTCTCTTACGATTTGTGACTAAGTGTAAGTTCCCCCTCAACATTATACTATAAAGTTATAGTCAGTTGAACGCAAGAACAAACCACTTATATACAAAGTATAGCATCTAAGGAACTTAAGGGATTAAAGGTTCTGACAAGGAGCAAGCTTAGGCAAATACTTAAGTCACGATCATTTCTTCCCCCTCTTGAAATCATCGAAAAGACGAAAAAAGACATAAAAGAACTAGAATAATATAGATCGAGACACGTTTTAATCATGCAAAGAAATATTAGAAAACGAGAAAGTAATCTACGATAACCATGTAAAATATAAAATATGTCTACTACCAACCATGGAGTCTAATGCCTAAGGGCCGAATAGTTAACAAGTTTAATGCCTAATGAACGAATAGAAAAGTAAGCCAAAATGGGCCGAATTTAGACAATTATCCAAAATATAAAGTCTAAAGAAAGAAAAGAGCAAGAAATGGGATTGTAGGACAGGTTTAGGCACAGTCGCATTTCACGACATTAGGGTTAACATAATCGGGACGAGTCCTAAACTCAAGAGAGTCAAGACGATCGAAGCAAGACCGCATATGATTAGCTTGTGCCGTGAGGCACGTCTCCAAATTGAGCACTTTTAACGACAAGGCCTTAGTAGATTCGAAAATAAGTCCCATATTCGTATGCATAACTTCCCTTCACGCCAAATAGCCCCGCCTTGACTAGCCAAGTTAGCCAATGATCCGGAATGACAGACACACTCCTTAGCCGCTTTAGCCGCATGGAGCCATGGTTTCAACACGATCTTCTAACCCATGCAAATAGGCTAGGACCTCGGCATTACCCGAACCATTAGAAACCAGAGCCCCATCTTTTCCTTTTCCCAATCCCGAGACCAACTCCATAAGAAACTTATGTTAAGCATCCAATCTTTCACAAATACTTGTCATGAGCGAATCTAATTTTTGGTCCACGACCATCATCACATCCGGCTTTTCCACCACATTATCCTTGGATAAGAAAATCAAGTCGGGTCCAACCGCGGCTATTTTCATTAATTTGAGATGAGTATCACACATCTCGTCCTTGACCATGACCCTATAGCTAGTAGGACCGACAACCCCTTTGTGTTCCAAAAGCCGAGAAATCCACGTCCCAAAAGGTAAATCCAAAGTAGAATATAATTTTTCCTTGGTGACAGAGATGCTCGTTTGGACAATGCGATGAAAAACTAGTCGGGGAAGACTATCCTTAACACCTTCGAGCCATATGTAGACCAAAACCATCTCATAGCTCGACAACTTATAACTACCTCCACTCCTCGGGATAACCGTATTCAAAAAGAAAATTTAAAAAGAATTTTAACTTAGGGGTAAACGGACCCGCCAACATGTTACTTGACCCCGTAGCACCATCATCAAAAGACCTCTTAATCTGAAGTTTCTCCTACTCCGTCATAGCCCCCCATTCTACACTTGGATTGATTTCTATCCCATCATCAGGAACAGAAAACGGAGTACGAAAATCGTCAAGGGAGATGGTGACTTCGGACTCATTTACCATTGCATGCAACACTTTCTTCTTTATAGAAACCGAAGCACAGAATTAAATTACTTCGATAGGATAGACGAGACCGATTAAGGAGCAAATCTTGGTCCATTCTTAATAAGTAAAGAAATCCTTGAAGAATTTAAAAGCTTCAACCGTAGTATACCACTTTTCGGAATAAGGCCGTCCACCATGAATACCGTATCTCATAACACGGTTTACACGAGTTGTTTCCTCCGCGGTAAATCGAACCTTATCAAGACCTTTCATTGTTGCATTCGGCATATATTCTCGGAACAAGGTTCTTTGAGAATAATTGTAACACCCCCATTTATTTAGGAGCCTTTAGCTAGACATTCCCAAATAAATAAGGCTGTTACCATCTCGCTTTTCCGAGGAAGTGAATAAAAAATTACAATAACACCAAAGTAATTTAATTAAAACTTTGCGATTTCATATTATTACAACTTATTCAATCTAAACATAACATAAAACTTGATTCAACTCGCAGCGGAATAAATAAAGTGATTACTAATTTAAGTGATCTAGACAGCAACTATGGTCCAAGTCAAGCTCACGTCCCTATGATCCCAAGTTAGCTAATCTTAGTACCTGTCAAATCAGTCTGCTCCTCATAAAATGGTTCATCGCAGGTGTTCACGAATACACTGTCAACCACGAGGTTGAGTAGGGACTAACTAAACAATGCCATAACAAATACTAATGGAACATAAAAAGAATATAAATAAATACTGCAGTGTTTGTAGAATAATAATAAATCCAACCCAGTCAAGATAATCGCATGTTATGGTAACACCCATAACCTTC
This sequence comes from Silene latifolia, assembly GCF_048544455.1. Classification (NCBI taxonomy): domain Eukaryota; kingdom Viridiplantae; phylum Streptophyta; class Magnoliopsida; order Caryophyllales; family Caryophyllaceae; genus Silene; species Silene latifolia. The sequence continues at coordinate 483,848,521 of NC_133538.1, read as the reverse complement.
AACCGTCCATGTTATACTCCAATCACCACTACTCCTCCCAAACTCCGTATAAACGCTTCCCCAGCTCCGAATGTGCACATCTCCCTAGTAGTGAGCCTACTAGAGAAGAGACTCAGTGGGGCGGCCAGTGATCAACTGACGCCATAAGGACTAGTGGTTGAGCAGACCGGTCCCTTCAATAATACACAAGGGCTAGCGTTATATCGGTCCCTTTAACAAATAACTCACAAGGACTAGCGGTATATCGGTCACTTCAATCCACTAACAGACAAGGACTAGGAGTTTGGTCCCTTCAAATAAATATCACCATCACCGACTCAACAACATCCAAATTCTCATCATACTCCAACGTCATAATCTCAACTTCATATAATTGCAGTCACAATAATCCAAGAACCATATATTCACAAACAATTACAATTGCACAATTAAATAGTTGAGTAGGATAATCCCTACCTGGCAAGCAAATCCAATCAAGCAGCTCAAAGCGATCCAAATAATAAAACAATCGAAAGCCGATTATAATTTCTACACAATCGTCACCTAATCAAAATATTATGATTCTTCCATCAATTATTATTTATTACTTCCATTATTATTTATAAATTATATTCATTCTTCAAATTAATTATTTATCATAATTATTAAAGGTTTACGATACTTAAAAACCCGATTCAATTATAACCCGAGTCACCCGAATTAATAAATTAAAACCTGTCACAAAAACACCAAACAACACCCAATACACGGTTTAGAAAACGTGACCAACACCCCTCACAAAGCCCACCAAACCCGACACCACAAACCACCACAGCCACCAGCCAACCTGCCTAACTCCTCCAAACAACACGGTCCATCCAAACACACACTCACTCACCACCCTTCAAACCACCACCACCAGCCCAGAAACCCGCGCCTTAATCCCCTTCTGTACCCGACATCCACAACCAACCTACACCCCCACCGTGTATAAAACCCACGACCCCAACCACTACAACCACTCTCATACCCAACGGCCACCACCATTGCCACCCATGGTCCATGGTGGTTCCAACGGTAAACTCCATCCTCACTCACGGTCAGAAACACGGCTATGGTGCGCGTCTTAAGAGAGCCACGACAAATCCCCTGCTTTCCCCTGTTTCTCGCCACCGCCGACACCAACCGCCACCTGCCACCACTCCGACGCCACCAACGTGGTCGACTACCTCCCCCCATCACAACCCCACCTTACCCAGGTGAAGTCTTGGCCGAATAAGGGTTCGACTACTCACCACAATCCCCCACCACCAAACCCGCATAGCCCTAAACCCGGCACTTTAACCGCCCCAAAACCACCCCAAAATGGTCAATGGTGGTCGACAAAAGGTCATGTTAGACTTACGGCAGTCTAGGGTTGCTCTAGGTCCAAATTACGAGTCCTATGGTGGTTGCTAAGGTGATGTACGGTGGTCATATTTTACCACGATTACAAGCTATACAACGAATCAATTACGTTTAAGACGGTTATACCTTTAATCGTTTAATTGCTCTTCCGTATCCAAAAGCTCCTTCTTTTAATTTATGATTTATTCTTCAGATTTAACATGGTATTTATAGTGTAAGATAAGAGAGTATGTGAGATAAATTAGAAAACTTTTATAATTACCTTATTCTCTTTACTATAGGAATTGCCATTATTAGTATTATTATCATTATATTAAAATTATTATTACATATATTAGTCTTACCATAAGTAGGATTCCCTCATACTATCTTACTAATTTTATAATTGCCATACACATTTATTATTAGGATAATTATTGATATAATTATTATTACCTTCACTTATTATTACTTACATATTATATTATTAATACTTCCCGATACAAATCCGGTTCACACTCATACTAGATGAACCATAAATTTCGGTCCAAATAACAATGCCACATGGTCCAACGCTCAATTATTAGCTAAGCCCAATTCCCGACTTGGATACTTAATTTATTATTTAATTAACGTCTTACTTGTAATTATTATTAGAAATGCCTTTAATTAATTATTAAATTAAATAAATTATTCTCGTAAATTACTATCAAAATACAGGGTATTACAACAATCTCGGTTAACCACCACCTAGGTTATTAACCGAACCCTCGAAACAAACATCCTTCTTCTTCCCCTTATTAAGCTTCCGACGCTTTCCCTTGAGATTAGGATCAACCCGGTTATGATCGGGATTAGTAGGTTTAGGATTTGATTGAGGTAAGGGAGTGTCTGTGGTATGTATAGGTTTATTGCATGGTGGTCTGGATGACCGGGTCTTAGTAGTGGACCGAGTTGACGGTGAGTTGAGGCGAGTTGTTGGTGGAGACATTATGATGATGATTGATGGTGAGGTTGAGTGTGGGAGAGAATTAAGAAAATTAAATTTTTAGATAGTTGTGAAGGTGATGGAGACGTGAGAGAGGTGGGGTATTTATGAGTTTAGGAGGAATTTGTGTTATGGTAGGAGTAATATAGGGTGTAAACGGTTATAGGTAAAATTAGGATTCTTTACTCTTTTTTTTATGTCTTATATAATGGATTAGGAAATATTGTTAGGGTAAATCTTTTGGCAAATATGATAAGATAAAATTAGGCAAAATGATAGAATTTTGGAAAAATTTCAGTAATGAAGGGGATATAAAAGATTATTTTGTTACCGAAAATATGGTTCGTAATAAGACAAAAGATATACATGAGTAGTAAACGGAGTATTCTCGTAATATAATATAACATTTAACACAAATAAACTTGTAACGAAAAATACGGACACAGTCACACAATCTCGTCAAATCTAGTCAGTCATATTGAAAATAAAATATTTGTGACAAGTTTAGTTGCCACCAATTGAACCGATTTCCAATCATAAAATCTCAAAACATTCTCTAGCCAATGTTTTGGTAAAAATGTCAGCCCATTATTTTTCTGTACTACAAAATTCCAGTCTTATGTTGCCCTTTTCGACATCGTCACGTAGAAAATGGTGTCTAATGTCTATATGCTTAGTACGCGAGTGCCGCCTACAGTTCTTAGATATAATTATGGCACTCGTGTTATCACATAAAATAGGAATACACCCAACCTTAACACCGTACTCACACAACAGTTGCTTAAGCCATAATAGTTGAGAACATACCAACCCAGTGGCAATATACTCAGCTTCAGCTGTAGATAACGCAATAGAATTTTGCCTCTTTGACCCCCATGTAATAATACACGGTCCAACAAACGTAGCTATGTCGGAATTACTTTTTCTGTCAGGTGAACAACCTGCATAATCTGCATCTGAATACCCTATGAGATCGAAATTACACTCTAGAGGATACCACAAATATAATTTCGATGTACCAATTAAATACTTCAAAAATCTCTTAACTGCAATCGTATGTGATTCTTTAGGGCACGATTGAAATCGAGCACATACGCATTCACTAAACATTATATCAGGACGACTTGTAGTTAAATAAATAAGTGAGCCAATCATACCTCGATAATTTGTCTCATCGATAGACTTACCATCTTCATCCTTTGTCCACTTCTTATCTGTAACCATAGGAGTTGTCTCAGAACTAGAATTTTCCATACCAAGTTTCTTGATTAGATCTTTGATGTATCATAATTCATTCAGTAGTTTGTTAAATTTGAAATCCAAGGAAGAACTTGATTTCTCCCATCATGCTCATCTGAAATTCAGAGGTCATCAATTCTGAAAAATACTTACATAAACGATTATTAGTTAACCAAAAATAATATCGTCAACATAAATTTGTACAACTAATAGATCGGAATTTCAATTTTCAAAAAGGTTTTGTTGACAAATCCTCTTTTATAACAACTTTCAAGAAGATATTTTGATAATCTGTCATACCAAGATATGGGAGCTTGTTTCAAACCATACAATGCTTTATCTAATTTAAAAACATGGTTTTGATACTTGCTATCGAGACCCTAGAGGTTTCTCAACTAAAACCTCCTTATTCAAATAACCGTTAAGAAATGCTGTCTTAACGTCCATTTGAAAAAGTTTAATTCCTTTGTGAGCTGCAAAAGCTATTAATAGCCTTATATCCTCAAATCTGGCTACGGGAGCGAAGGTTTCATCATAGTCAAGCCCTTCTTGTTGATTATACTTTTATACAACCAATGTGGCTTTATTTCGTACAATAACTCTCGTATCGTCCAACTTATTTCTAAAAACCCATCTTTTATGTGAATCGCAAGCGAAGTCTTAATTTGGGCTAACAAACAAACGGAGGATCCGAATGCACTAGGTGAAACCCGATCAATCCGAGTACTTGTAGCGAGAATAACTGAAAGGAATGGATATTTGCTCGATCTAAACCTATAGATCGACCAATGGGTGAATTACTCGATACGCGTCAAGTAATCTAACTCAAACTCGGGATCGCGTCCTTTGTTTGAGGCAAGGTTCAAAACTCGCCGGGCCTTTGGTAGCCCTCTTACTCCTTTAAGCCACACGAAATAAAAAGACATGTTTTTCACACAAGTTAATTTTTTTTATCAAAACTTCATGCTTTACAAATGAGAGAACCGACCCTTATATAGCCAAATGCTCCTTGGCTTCCAAGTCTAGTCTTTATTGTTTACATGAGTTCCTAGGTGCCTAGTTTTTAGCTTTGACTTAGGAATAAAAACTAGGTAATACTTTACAAAGAACTAGGCTAGACTTGGTAGAAAACTAGACAATGCATAAAAACTAGAATTAGGAAAACTAGGTGGTTCCAAGAACCTAGTACACGACCTCCACGGTCCATTGCACCTCCCTTGCGGTTTGTTTCAGTGTAGGGAAGTTCCTGGGGTTATTGAGTGGTGATCATGCAAATTTCCCACCCTTTGTTGGTGCCTAACCACGTTTTATTTGTCAAAGTTGTGGTGCTTAGATTAGAAACATCCTTGATGCCCTTAGACTCTCCCAGTTCGAGTACAACATCGTCTAAGGCATTGATATCCGCATCATCTCCTCCTCCTTTGAAAGGAATTATCCTCTATTCCGCAATCCCATTATCATCGATGTAAGGAGAGAGGTCACCTATGTTGAAGGTGGCTTGAACACCGTAGTCTCCTGGGAGTTCGATCTTGTAGGCATTATCACCGAACTTCGAAATCACTTTATAGGGACCTTCCGCGCGTGGCATTAACTTGTTTTTACGCTTGCTCGAAAACCGCTCTTTTCTCAGGTGAACCCATACCAAATCTCCCTCTTTGAAGACTCTAGGTGGGAGAGTCTTATTGGCCTTTCACTTGTACACTTCATTGATGGACTCAATCCTAGCTCGAACTTGCCTAGGCAGTTTGATGATTGGCTTTAACTATCCCTCCGCATCTTTATGAACTAGTTTGTCTTCTGGTAAAGGAATGGGGCCGAGTGGTAGGTAGGGGTTCACGCCATACACGATTTCAAATGGAGAGTGCTTTGTCGCGTATGTTGGAGATCGGTTGTAGGCGAACTCGGCATGAGCGAGTTTCAAATCCCAATCCTTTTGAGTCTTGCTTACGAGACGGCACAACAATGTGCCAAGAGTACGATTTGTCACCTCCGTTTGACCATGGGTTTGAGGATGGTGAGACGTGCTGAACAATAGCTTAGTTCCCACCTTCCTCCATTGAGTATTCCAAAAATAGCTCAAGAATTTGGAATCACGATCAGAGACTATCGTCTTTGGAATCCCATGAAGACGGAGTATCTCTCAAAAATAAAAATCAACCACGTTGCTAGCGTCATCCGTGTTGTGGCATGCTATGAAATGAGCCATCTTGGAAAAACGATCCACCACTACCATGATCGCGTCTTTACCTCTTTGAGTATGTGGTAAAGCAACAACAATGTCCATGGATACGTCCTCCCATGGCTGGCTAGGTATAGGCAATGGTGTGTATTCTCTGGGCTTGAAGGTACTCTTCGCCACGTGACAAGTGACACATTTCCGGATCACATTTTGTACGTCTCTTTGAATTCGAGTACAGTGGAAATGATCCTTTAAGACCTCCAAAGTCTTATTGACACCGAAGTGTCCACCATGTCCACCTCCATGAGCTTCCCGTATCAATAACTCTCGAACTTGATGTTTAGGCACACAAAGCCTATTTCCTTTGAAAAGAAAATCATTTTTAATGGCAAACTCGCCTTGTGTTCCCGACTTGCATTTTCCGAACAATTCGCCAAATCCAGGAGTGCCAATAAAGGTGCCTCACAAAGCTTTTGGATAATTGTCTGAAAGGCCTTTTGAGCGGCCTCGGTCCACAAAAATGCTCCTTTTTTCAAGCACTCGGTTATATGACTCGTGACGGTGCTGAAATCCCGAATAAACCTTCGATAGAACGAAGCAAGCCCTTGAAATTACCGAACTTCCGTGACAGATTTAGGAGTAGGCCATGATTTGATTGCCTCAATCATTGCTTGATCAACCGAAACTCCATTTTTAGAGACGACATAGCCGAGGCAGATGAGACTTTCGACTAAAAATGAACACTTCTCCTTTTTTCCATATAATTTCAGCCCGCGGAGTGTGTTGAACACCTCTCGAAGGTGTTTAAAATGTTCCTCTTCACTTCGACTGTAAACCAAGATGTCATCAAAATAGACTACCACAAACCTGCCGAAGAATGGTTTAGGTATCTAGTTCATGAGCCGCATAAAAGTACTTGGAGCATTAGTTAACCCGAATTGCATGACGGTCCATTGGTATCACCCATTCTTAGTCTTGAACGCGGTTTTCCATTCGTCTCCTTCCCGCATTCTTATTTGATGAAAACCACTCCTCAAGTCGATGCAACTCATCCGCCAAGTCTTGGAATAGGGAAGCGGTACTTGATAGTTATGTTGTTCACGGCTTGACTATCAATACACATCCGCTAAGTCCTATCCTTCTTTGGGATAAGGAGAGTAAGGATGGCACATGGACTTAGACTTTCACGAACATAACCTCGGTCCATTAACTCCTCTATTTGTCTTTACAACTCATTTGTCTCTGTTGGATTGAATCGATAGGCCGCTTTGTTTGGTAACAAAGCTCCAGGAATGAGATCGATTTTATTTTTGATTCCATGAATAAGGGGCAAACCCGATGGTAAATACTCGGGGGAAAACATCCTCGAATTCTCTTAAGAGTGCGGTTAGTTGGGCATTTTCGACCTCAACACTTGGTACCTCCTTGACCACCATCAAATAGACACAACCACCTTCCTTAATAACCTCACCAACTTCTTGTTCACTAGCAAACATGGTCATGCTAGCAGCCTTTCATTGTGTGGTACCCATAGATCGGACAACACCAGGCTCCATTGGTTTGAGAACAATCTTCTTACCCTTGTAGATCAATTCATAATCATTACTTCAACCATGGTGTATGACATTGCGATCAAATTGCTAAGGACGCCCTAAGAGTACATGGCATGCATCCATCGGCACTACATCACACAAGACCCGATCGGTATAAGTTCCCATAGTCAAAGCCACTTTCACTTGCTTGGTAACCTTCACCTTATTCCCGTCATCAAGCCAATGTCATGCATAGGGCTTGGGATGAGGTGTGGTATCCAACCCCAACTTATCCACCATTCTCTTTGAGGCCACATTAGTACAACTGCCTCCGTTGATGATTAGGCTACACCACTTGTCCTTTACTTGACACTTGGTGTGAAATATTTGGTCTCTTTGTTCCGCCTCAATTGGCGTGGATTGAGTGTGTAAGGATCGAAGAACCAAAGAACAATCGTAGTTAGGAGCGGCGTTAGTCTCGACATCCTCGTCTTCTTCCTCGTCTTCTCTCCCTTTGAGGTTGAACACATCACCCAACCGTTCCTCCTCATTGAATAACTCATCGCGAACGGCAACGGCTTCTCTTAGCGCGATGTTTATTTTATTTGGACACGCATTCTGAAGATGACCAAATCCTTGGCACTTAAAGCACCGCACCTTGGATAGACTTGTTTCCTTAGGAATGGGTATTTTGGGAGTGAAATTAGGAGTAGAAACCGGTTTGGGAGTAGTCTCGACATCACGACTACTCGGACTTCCCCTTAATCCTCCCTCGTTCCTCCAATTTCGGCTACTCTCTCCATAGGTCGATGTGAATTTAGCCTTCCTTTGAGCTTCAACCTTTAGACACAAGTTACACAAAGAATCGAAATCAGTGTAAGATTGTAATTCAATCGAATTGGCTATGTTACGATTTAATCCACGAAGAAATCCAGCGATCTTTAATTCTTCAGTCTCTTCCAACTCTCCCATCAGAGTGAGATTCTTAAACTCGTCGATGTATTCAGAGACACTAAGCCTCCCTTGGTTGAGATCGGCGATCTTACGATAAGTCGTAAGCCTATAAGTTGATGGAACATATCTCTTACGTATTTTGCTCTTGAGGGATTCCCAAGAGGTTATTTTCTCCTTTCCATCTCGCATACGCCTTGCTTTCAGGCCTTCGTACAACGACGAGGCTCCTCGACTAAGCTTTAGAATAGCGTGCTTGCAGCTTTTCTCTTCATCAAGACCTTTGAAATCAAACATACGTTCGATCTTCCGTTCCCATTCAAGGTAATCTTCGGGGTCCGTGCCTCCCACGAATTCAGGCAACTCACTCACCTTGAATTCTTCCATACTTCGTTCACCGCGACGTGATTGCCCACGTGGACTAAACTCTAAAAGATTTTGTAGTGCCTCTTTAAGGTTTTGAAGGAAGTTGGGATCATCAAAATCCATCGTAAATTTTTTTATTTTTTTTTTTTTTTTCACCGTTTCTTCCTCTACTTTTTTTTTTTTTTTTGTGAATAACAAATCAAGACCCTCGGATCGTCTCGAGTAGTGGAAATCAAGAGTTGTAGCTCTGATACCACAATTGATGCGTATCATAAGCGGAAGTCTTAATTTGGGCTAACAAATAAACGAAGGATCCGAATGCACTAGGTGCAACCCGAACAATCCGAGTCCTTGTAGCGAGAATAACTGAAAGGAAAGGATATTTGCTCGATCTAGACCTATAGATAAACCAATGGGTGAATTACTCGATACGTGTCAAGTAATCCAACTCAAACTCGGGATCGCGACCTTCGTTTCAGGAAAGGATTGAAACTCGTCGAGCCTTTGGTAGCCCTCTTACTCGTGTAAGCCACACGAAATAACAAGACAATTTTTTCACACAAGTGAATTTTTTCTCAAAACTTCATGCTTTAAAAATGACAGAACGGGCCCTTATATAGCCAAATTCTCCTTGTCCTCCAAGTCTAGTCTTTATTGTTTACATGAGTTCCTAGGTGCCTAGTTTTTAGCTTTGTCTTAGGAATAAAAACTAGGTAAGACTTTACAAAGAACTAGGCTAGACTTGGTAGAAAACTAGACAATGCATAAAAACTAAAATGTAGGAAAACTAGGTGGTTCCATGAACCTAGTACACGGCCTCCATGGTCTATTGCACCTCCCTTGCAGTTTATTTCGGTATAGGGAAGTTCCTTGGGTTCTTGAGTCGTGATCATGCAAATTTCCCGCCCCTTGTTCGTGCCTAACCATGTTTTATTTGTCAAAGTTGTGATGCTTGGATTCAAAACATCCTTGATGCCCTTAGACTCTCCCAATTGGAGTACGACATCATCTAAGGCATTGATATCCGCATCAATCTTGTACGAATAACAGTTCGGTCTTTAGGTCACGGAACCAAATGCCAAACTTTGTTACGTTCGAACTGTTGAAGCTCTTCTTGCATAACAACGATCCTATCTGGTTCTACAAGTGCTTCTTCGATATTTTTTTGCTCAATAGATGAGTGGAAGGAGTGAAATGAGCAAAAGTTGTTAAGCTTTCCACCAGTTCGAACTCCTTCATTTAAACTACCTAGAATGTTTTCCATTGGATGAGAATCTTTATATCTTCATTTATTAGAAACAGGAGGCACGTCGTCATTAGAACTTGGTTGCCTTTTTTGAATGATCGAGGTTCAAGCCTCGTTCCCCCTGAATCCAATCCCGGGGTTATAACAGAATCAGGTATAACTTTAGATCATGTTCCTTGATTTGGATTCGATGTTATATCATCATCAGCTATAACTTCAGTTTCCACTTGCTTGGATTGAGAAGAGTTTATAGTATCACCAACTATATTCTCAGTTCTCTTTCCTTTACCGTTCGATGGGCTTCCTTGTTCATCATTTGTGCCCTCAATTTCTTTATCATCTTCATCCAATTCTGGAAGATCATCCCCAGAAAGTCGAAAATCAGGTTCGTTCAAATTTTCTTCCTCATCCTGTTTAGCTTTATCAAACACATTATTCTCATAAAAAAAAACATGAACACTTTCTTCGATGCATAAGGTTCTCTTATTGAAAACCTTATATGCTTTGTTATGATTAGAATAGCCGACAAATATAGCTTCATCACTTCTGGGATCGAATTTGATTAATCTATTTTTACCATTATTAAGGACAAAACATTTACTCTCGAAGCAACGTAGATGTGAAATGTTCGGTTTACGTCCCCTATGAAGCTCATAAGCAGTCTTCTTGATAATAGGTCTAATGAAAGCTCGATTATGACCATAGCATGTAGTACTAATAGCTTCGGGCCAAAAATTACGTAGTAGACCACTACATAACAACAAAGTTGTGGACATGGGCCACCCGCGGCGCGCGCGGAAGCGCTTGAATAAGCGTGCATTTGTGAAGTAGCCACCAATTTTTATGGGAAATTAGAGCCGTTCGAATACCTCGTGCCATGTCAAGACACGAAGTAGTGACATGAACACTAAGAACTCGTTATCCTTTGCATTCTATGTCGAGAATGACTCTCGTGGATGCCAATGAACATGGATGTTCACAGAGATCTTGAGTAAGGGGCGAGGGTACGTATTTGGAAGTACTTTTACTGAACACCTAATCCCGCCCGCCTCGATAGCGGCCTCTACTAATGATTAGGGAAATCATTCATAGTTGATATGTCATGGATTATATGCATGAAATGCAACATCCAATAGATTAATCCGAGCATGTGAGATTAGACTATGTCGGTGAACACGTAATTTAGCAAATAATTTAGGTCGAGGTCGAGAGTTAGATTGATTACATGTGAAAGACAGAAAAATAAACCATACAAGAGCAATAAATAAACTGTAAATAAATTACAATAATTAAAATTACAATGATTACAACGGTTATCTGATTTACGTCAAAAATACACTTTTGACGGATTTCGAAGATGAAAGTAAAGGAAAAATAAAAGGTTAGAAATTAAAGTAATAAAATAGGTCAGATTACGGGCGACATTATGATTATTAATTAATTAAACACGTAATTAGAAACTATGTCAAAGCGAAAAAGAGTTCAGGGACAGAAATCATCTCAGAACAGGCGCAGCATCTGCTGCGTCTCTCGGACGGGTCGCAGCTCCGCCTGTGTCTGTTCTTAGGTTGAGTTCTTCTGTTAAGTCAGAACCGCAATCCGTAAATGATCTTTATTAAGTTTATGATTGATTATCTATTGGGAACTCGAGTAAAAGTGATTTAGCAGGTTATGTACATCCGTAACCGTCATAAAAGCGATAAAAAAGGATTAAAACGAATTAAGACGAGATAGAATTATTTACGGCGTCGGAAATAATTTATTTACTAAACTTGGACTTAAGATGATTGGAAAACGAAACAAAACAGAATATAAAAAGGATGTACAAAATACGAATCCCCGAAACTTGATATGGACAAATCGAGTTCCTAAAAATACGGGTTTGATTTAGCGACGAAAACCCGCAAATATTGAGTTATATGAGATTTATGTTTAAATAAAGCGTCATAATTGAAAGGGAATTACTAAAAGATGATTATATACTAAAAGACGAAAGAAAATAAGACGAAAAATAACAAAACAATGGAAACCCGAGGAAGAAGAAGAAGAGTAGGAGCAGCAAGCAGCCTCTGGAAGAGGTGCAGCATGTACTGCGACTCTTCGAAGAGGTGCAGCTCCTGCTGCATTTCTTCTCGAAGTCTGATTTCCGCTGTTTTGTAAAAACAGTTTTACAAAAAAGTTTTATGATTGGTTTTGAGTATACTTTTGACGTAAACCTTACATTAATTTGTACAAAAATAAAAACATAAATTAAAAGTGGGATTTACACCCTCAGACTTATATGTTTGACGGAACGAGATTTAACTAAGTTAACATTAGTGATTGCTCGACTCGAATGTATGTAGAAAGTGTCGTCGTTAGAGGATTTTAGATTAATATTTGATTTATGTGTAGTGGTCAAATTGGTCGGTCATGCATCGTGACTGGTACTCAGTATGATCTGAGCATACGTAGTCGACTGATCAAGCACGTAGGCGTCGAAAGCTTAGAGTAAGGTCTAAAATGCAAAGGGGGAAAGAAGGGCGGACACTCGTGTGAACAATATGGAGACCGGAGGTCTCTATTTATACCAAAAAAATGTGAAGAGTTTTGGAATGATACAAACTTTGGAAAGAAATCACGGAAATATTCCGTAAACAGCCAAAGAGGGCTGAGGAAGAGGCACAGCAGCTGCTGCAGTCCTTTCAAGAAGCGCATCATCTGCTGCAACATTTCCTAGAGGTTTCCTCCTCCGAAAGAAAGATTTCCGCGTTTCTATTATGGAATTGCTGTAGATCTATACTTCCTTATTCCGTAAAATATGATATACGGAAGATATTTTACCAAAAGATATAAAATTTGACTTGGGAACAAATATCTGCAATATTCTAGAACATTCCGACTCGGCATTTTAAACGGTTTTTTAAAAAATGAAACGATTTTTAACCCGGACTCCAAATGAACTCTAATTACTGTCAAAACCACCGTATCGGTACGTAGATGACGACCAAGGGATGGGCTCAAGTGTTTGAGGTATCACCTGATGATAAACTTACGGACTGTCATAAATCATTTCGCGTACCAAAAATACGGCCCAATCATCACTGGGTGGTTGGCGGGAAGTGTGGAAACGAGGTATCTACAGAGCCCCCAGTTTGTCTATAATATTGGATTAACTATAATATTGGATTGGTCTTGGTGATTGTTGATAGTATAATGTTGATTGATTGTGTAATTGTTTGTGATCTTCGGGGTGTGTCCCTGGCTGAGTGCAGTCAGTTGCGGGATTGCCTTCATGCCCTTGATTCTCCTTCTGTGGAACCCGCCACAGAAGGGATGTGCACATTAATGAACATGGGTTTATCGCTCGATGGAGATGAGCGGGGTTAAGGAGGGAACGGCCGCGGTCCCCCACTGGCGGCGAGGAGTACTTGTTGTGATGAATACTCTGGCAGGGCTACACACTTCTGTGTGTAGTCAGATATGTGGAGATAGGGTGGAGTTGTAATGATTGAGTTTGTGTGTTTGAGTTGTTTACGTTGTGGTTTCATATCAGCTGTTGTTTTTATGTAATTAGTACTGACCCCGTTTAAATGTTTTAAAAACTGTGGTGATCCATCCGGGGATGGTGAGCAGTTATTGAGCAGGTATGAGACGATGCGCATGGGTTAGTTGGGATGAGTCACCACGCTGTAGTTTTAGAAGTCTTCCGCTGTGTCGAACCCTTTTTGTTGTTTAGTAGTTGACAGTTTTGAAAACCTTGTATTTTCGTTTAATAGTTTTGGAGTTTGGTTGTATCACTTAAACGTTATTATCATTTAAGTATGTTTCGTTATTGTCTATTTAAGTATCATTGCCTCGGAAAACCGGGTTGGTGGCGTTCTCATACCTTAAGTGGTCCTGGTAAGGCACTTGGAGTATGGGGGTGCCACAACATGGGAGAAGACACCATCAGATCGAGAAACATATCACGCCCCCTGTCCCAAGAATAAAGAAGCAGATCCGCCTAACGAAGGGAGCAACCATGTCCATCAACCAAACTGATATCAACCTCCCTAGCACCAGAGATCCCGACCTATAGCAGATGTCCAATAAGGTGTCGCAACTAGGTTATCCCGATGCTTAACGCCCACAGTACCTGTAAAACCCCCATATACCAAGGAGCCTTAACAAAATCTTCCCTAGCATATAAGGGCGTTACCATCTCGGTTGCCCGAGGACAGTAATAATCAAATGTCGATAAAACAACAATTAAGTTATGCAACAAATGATTAACAAAACTACTGATATAAAAGATACAACTCAAAACCACTATGTGAACTACTTCCGTTGTTACTTGTGAAATACTCATCCCGCCAAGCACCCAGCTAACATCCAGACCACAACCTGCTAAGACTGACTGCTCACCATAAGGGATCACGGCAGACACAACAGAAACAAACAAAAAGACAAAACCACACAAGGTCAGTAACTGAAGAAACACACCAACAACCACAGATACAACACGGGAACAACAAAACATACACACATCACATCTCCTCCAACCAATCACCGTCACCGACTGTCCACTGGACCAGCCCTGCCAGTGGGGGACCGCAGTCGTTCCCACTTAAGCCCTGCTAATCAAACTGAGCAATTAACCCATGTCCATTAATGTGCACATCCCCTCCCATGGCAGGTTCCACGGAGGGCGAACTACGGGCGTGAAGCCACTCCCGCAAGTGACTCCACTCAGCCGAGGACGCACCTCGAGAACCATAGACAAACAATCATAATTAGCTGCACCAAAACAACGATAAACGAAACAACACAACACCAACCAACTATCACAATTAGTCAATCACATCGACACTACAACAGCCAAACCACATCAAAAGACACTCTAGACAACCAAAAGTACTGAGTAGGCGAACCTACCTTTAGCGCACCGCAGCGATCCCGCTTCCGATCACGAGACACCAATCAACCAAGCAACACATCTATAAAAATATTCCAACCATCTATCACTATCGCTACAAGCCTAACACAAAACAACGATGACGATGATGATGACGATAACATACCTAAGCATAGCAATCCGGCGTCAAGACCTCTACCTGACTCAAGCAACCCATCCCCATGGCATAAGCATCTTCAAGGACTCCTATGAAAGGAACTATTGTGAAAGGGAGAAGAAGAGACGTCATCTAGGTTTAGGAAATGAAGTGCGGAAATGATTTGAGGTTTCACGAAACACGATTTATAATTCATCGCTGCAAACCCGTTACTCGATCGAGTAACTGACTTACTCGGTCGAGTGACCTCTACTCGATCGAGCTCCCAAGCTACTCGAACGATCAGCCTTCGCTAGATCGAGTAAATCACAAACTAAGGCTCACACCGTCACCAGTCATCGCTCGTAAAGTTTCCGAAGGTTAAGATATGTGTCTAAGGTCGGTCAACGGGTCCCTAAAAGGGCGGGTATTACAGTTTTCTCCCCTTAAAAGGAACTTCATCCCCGATATTCAACTCATCCTCACCCGTGATACATGACAACAAAACCAAGGTCAACACCACCGTCTACCTGACACAGTTCACATAACTGTTTAGAAATACCATCCCCCTACATATGTTCATCAGACATCATCATCATCGTTCGCCTTAGCACACAACACGCCTCTCAGCTAATCACCCACTTCCTTTTTGCATCACTGAAGACATACTAACCACAATAACGACTAACTCAACTATCCCCTGCACTCACTACATTCTATTATTCAAACGTACACCAACACAATTATCCGACTATACTTTCATTCATCACTCGTCAACAATTACCAATTACAAAACATACAAAACAATGGTCCTACTATAGATTAACAACAATACACAATTCATTCCACCCTATTACTTTAACCACACAACAATTCTACCAAAAATACCACTACTGCTAATAACATCTAATTCTCAAGCCAACATAACGAATAATTACCGAAAATAAAGTTTACAATATGCTATTTTATTCAACAATTATAAACTCTTACTCAATTGCACAATAACCACTATAAAACTATTCAAACAATCATTCACATATTTTAAAATACCACAAAAGTACTGTAAAATTGTTATAATTACGTCATTTTTCCTTTGCGACATTACTCTTCCTCTCTTAAAAGGAACTTCGTCCCCGAAGTTCACCATCAAACAACTTTCCCGTCCCTCAAACCGATACATATTATACCATACTGACATTACTCACAACCACAAGGCAACCTTGACTCATACTTTTGACATTACCCAAATAAACTCGAATAAATTTAAAATCACTGAAATCGTGTCTCACACCACAAGATATACCATTACCAACTAGCACACAAGTCATCTATTTATTGTTATATGATCACACCAATTATGCAACAACATTGAAATCATTGTACACTACTTCTCTAAGGTAGCTTAATATAGAATACAAAATTATAAAAATACCACCGAATGTTGTATAAATTAATCAATATGCATGTTCGACTAATGACAGCCAGGACACTTCCTTGACATCACGTAAACATGACTCACATGAAATATATATACATATACACCTATTATCAATTTGAACAACACCACCGGCAATTTCCACCGACTATCAAACATGGCAAGAATTATTTAGAAGATATATATATGTGTGACCATACCATATTGCAACAAGAGTTACAATCGTCAAATATTACGTTACCTGAATTAATTTAATTTGGCATTTTCAATATGTAGACATAACATGGAAACTCGTATAAATCGCACCACCACATGTAATAATATAACCACCATAGACACTTAAACAATGATATAAGACACCCTCAACAAGAATTGACATAACAATATCCAAAAACATGATGATTATACCAAATTTTAAAATGTAACTAAGCTGTAACAGTGATACTCGATCGAGCTCGTAGGGCACTCGATCGAGCTGCACTTACTCGATCGAGTTCATCAGCTACTTGATTGAGTGGGCTGAGATCAGAACAGTTTTCCTATGCCAGCCCTGCAGTTACTCGATCGAGTGAGGGGCACTCGATCGAGTACCCACATGTCGAAAATTTGCTTAACAAGCCATGTCAAACCAAACAATAAGATAAACATGAGTCGTGACGTCTCCCCTACTCCAAAGTCCTGCATAAACAGTGTAAAAGTACTCAAAATACGGCCTTATGGCCAACGTACATACCAAAGTCTAATAAAGTACCACCAACAAGGACAAATACTATCCACTACAAATCCATGAAACGATAGAAAAAGAAAAGGAGTATCATCACTCCACATCCCACTTATCCATGACCTCGTCACCACCACTAGATATGCCCGCTCCTGCTGCATCATAACCTGTGACACCACCAACACCAGCATCCGCGCCCACACACCATGGGGCCAAGCAACCATAGGTAAATGACTGAGGCACTCCCCAGGTAGATCTCTTCACGCCAAAAGAGTGGAAGACTCCACTGTCGTCCCCAACGCCTCGCCACCACACCGGTTGAGCTCCCTCGGTCCCGATGCCCTGTACAACTGCCATCTCGTGGAGGTTCCAGAGGGTCAAGGTAGAAGACATCCTCTCCGTGAGCTTGCTCACTCTCATCTCAGGCTAAGGTAGGAAGGGTAACCGGGAAATTGGTACTGTGGCGGCACAGGCTGCTCTGGCTGGGTCTCAGCCATCCTCTTTCTCATCCGACGTGGTCCTCTCCCCACTCTATGTTGGGCATCCTCCGGTATAACATGATCCCCTTTCGTCGGCTCGGGCATCACTGATGTGACCATAAATAGAGCATATTTCGTCCCCAAATTAGCCTTGTTCCCATGCTTTTTAGTGCATATTTGGGTCATTTATTGTCTTTAGTTCTTTGTTTTGCATTTTATTTGAGGTTTTGTGTCCTTGGTAGGAAAGGAGTGCAAACCTTGCATTTTCATGGCAAAACGACACTAAATTGATTGAATTCAATGACCAAGCATCAAGGAGAGACAAGATTAGAAGGCCTTTGTACATACTATAGTAGATGGGCAATGATGAGAAAAGATCCTTCCATCCCCGAGGAAATCCCCAAGGATTTTATGAAGAAAAGGGAAGAAAAGAAGAAGAAATGTGACTGTCCAGCAATCCGTGCGGATTGTCCTGAAGACGCCCGTCCTCCACCTCCACAATCCGAGCGTCTTCACTCCAAGACGCCCGGGAAACAACCCAGAAGACGCCCGTCTTCTCCCAAAGACGCTCGGGCAGCAACTCACGAATCCGGCCGTCTCGTGCCTAAGATGCACGGATTCCAAGGCAGCACAATTTCGTTTCTTCAAGCTTCAAGAAAGATGCCCATCTTTCCAAAAATACTGGCGTTTCCCTAAGTAGGGACTTAATCGTCATTTAAGCCCTTAGTTAACCCTAATTCCTACACCTAATCCCCACTATAAATACCCCATTAGTCTAATTAGAAGAGCATGTTCTTCTTAGCAATCTCTAGTATAGTTAATATCAATCAAATCTCTCTTTAATATTGTACTTAACAATTAATCAAGTTTTAGTACAAGTTTTATTTCCTTAGTCTCTCTTTTGTTCATCCTTTATTTTGGGTACTTGAAGATTATTTGGGTTTTTATTGTGATATTGACAACCTCTCAATCAAGCATCAAGTACTTCTCTTATTCTTTGCTTTATTATTGGAATCATTAGTAGGTATAATTCTCTTAATCCTTTTTTAATGATTGCTAATTACTTTCATTTGTTCATCATGTTTCAGTTTCTTGGTATGATTGACAACCTTGCTAGCATGTTCAACATGATAATGAGTGAGTAGTTCCATAGCTAGGGTTAATGGGTAATTAGGGGAAACCAACATGGGGAATGATTCATGCTTAAATTAATATGCTTTCATGGTTTATTTGCTTGCTTGTTATGATCACAACTCATGCACATGTTATGTTTGATGAAATGCGAGCCTATGAATCCTTGCATTTTTTACCCATCACCTATCTTTTCAATGAGACTTGTAAGACACAAAACAACTCGAGTCTCATTAGACCATGCATGTTGTTGAGTAGGGAAGACTAAGTCGACTTGTAGGTGTTGTACAATCTAATCGATTCGGCTCCGGGACCCAAACTCTCCTAGGATTGTAAGATATAACCCAACTTAATCCATCACAACAATAGTTGCTTGCTTATAATTTGAGAACATGTTTGTATGATCAATTCCCATGAATCCCCTATGACCCCATGATACCCTAGTGCTTTTTATCAATTGTTTACAACCCTTTTCAATTCATCTTGCTTGTTTACTTTCATTACTATTTAGTTTAGTGACCTTCTACATCAACCCAAATTGTGACACCCCTAAGACACCACTAGTTGCACTAGAAATCTCATTTCAATTACGTCCCTTGGGATCCGACCTCTACTTGCCTCTTTACTAATTGTAGGGTTGTTTGTGAAGCTATAAATTGTATTTTGGTCTACGTGCTCCTAACGACAAGTTACCGAAAAGATTTAGTCCCGACCAAAAATGGCGATGTTACCGGGGACGGTGTTAACTTGATTTAGATTTTCTTATATTGTTATTAGTTGTGTCTTTCTTTGCCTAGGGGAAATAAAACTCCTCAAGGTTTGTTCTAATTTTTTTCGAGTTGTTTGATATTTTGCATGTCTAGAAGGTCACAAGGTGACTTGTTACCTTTTGATCGTGAAATTGAAAGAACTTTGACAACCAATAGAAGATTTGCTAGGAGAAATTTGAGAGGTATTGGTGAGGTTGTAGATATTCAACCAACTATTGAGTTCATCAACCCTTTTGCAAGAGAAGGTGAGGAGAACCCAACACAAAATACAACCCACAATGCCTAAGTTTTCGTCACATTCCGTACCCACCGAGGAGAACCTACCCAATGGTACTCCCACACCACAACATCTAACCGGAAATTTCATTGACAAATCCGCATTTATCCAATTAGTCGAAAGAAGCCAATTTGGGGGGATGCCTAGTGAAGACCCTCACTCTCATATGGAGGCTTTTTGCGATTATTGTGATGCGATTTCTTAAACCGGTGTAACTCAAGACCAAATTCGATGGGTTTTATTTCCTTTTTCTCTAATTGACACCGCGAAACAATGGTTGAAGAGCCTTGATAAGGCCACTCTCGGAATTGATTCTTGGAAAAAGTTGGCTCTAGCTTTCTACAAAAAGTTCTACCCACCGGAAAAGACTAACATGCTAAGAGCTCAAATTACGGGTTTTAAGCAAAGGGATGAAGAATCTTTGTATGAAGCTTGGGAGCGGTTCAAAGGAATTTGTCGCTCATGTCCTCACCATGGACTTAGCGAGTGGTTCTTGGTACAACAATTTTGGAATGGTCTATATGAAGATTCAAGGAACATTCTCAACATGGGATCAAATGGAATGTTCACCGAAGTTGATGACAATCAAACTTGGAACAAAATTGAGGAAATGGCGGTTCATAACTCACAATATAGTAGACCTCGCAAGGCTACTAGAGGAGGAAAGCATGAAGTGGACTCTGTTACTCAATTGGGTGCTCAACTTAGTGCTCACATTGATACCATCAATTTGAAGTTTGAAAAGGTTATGGCTAGACTTGAAGAAGCCTCAAAATCACCAAAGCATCATGTTAATGCCATGACGGCATCTTCATCAATCCCAAGTGGGATATGTGAGAATTGTGGAACTTTGGGACATGACCCAAGTGAATGTAGGGGAACAAATGAACAAGTGAATGCTTTCCAAGCATACAAGAGTGGTACCCCTTATTCCAACTATTACAATAAAAACACCAAATTCCATCCAAATCTCTCATACAAAAGCCAAAATGTTCAAAACCCTCAAACAACATACACCCCACCTCCCATGAGAAACCAAAATCAAAGACCCTTTTACAACCAAAACCAGGGTTACCAAAATCAATCTCCATACAATCAACAAAATGACCAAGGTTTTGATGTTCAAAAAGCGGTCCTTCAAATGCAAAAGAATCAACAAGAGTTTTTCACTCAAATGCAAAAGGATAGTCAAGCAAAGGAAACCACCATCAACAACATCCTAGCGCACACCAAAATGTTGGAAACCCAATTGACTCAACTAGCATCTTCAAGCTCACAAAGACAAAAGGGGCAATTACCACCTCAAAGTAATCCCCCAAGACATGAAACGGTTAGTGCCATTCACTTGAGAAGTGGTACAAGGTATGAAGCACCGAAGAAGCAAGTTGAGGATAAAGTTGTGGAAGCTAGTGACAAGGAAGAAATTGTGCAAAACTCCAAGGATGGAGAACCATCAAAAGAAAAAATCTCAAGGAAAAATGAAGACAAGGTCAAGGAGAAGGAGCCCATTGTGATTAGACTTCCTTTTCCAAGTCCTCAAGCCAAGCCCAAATTTGATGACCAACTTGGAAAATTTATGGAAATTGTGAAGAATTTGGAAGTCTCAATTCCTTTCACGGAATTAATCAATCACGTGCCGGCCTATGCGAAATACATGAAAGACATCCTCACAAAGAATAAGTCGATCCGGAAGCTTGAGACTATCGCTTTCACTAAGGTGAGTAGTGCAATACTTCAAGGGAGTTCACCTCCAAAACTCAAGGATACGGGAAGCTTCTCAATATCGTGTACCATTGGCGACACCACGATCAACAATGCCTTATGTGATCTAGGGGCTACTGTGAGTGTTATGCCGTACTCGATGAGTAAAAGGTTGGGGATGGGAGAGCTTAAATGCACCAATATCACACTCCAAATGGTCGATAGATCGACGAAGACACCATTAGGGATATGGGAAGATGTTCCCATACGAATTGGGAAATTTTTCATCCCGGTGGACTTTGTCATTGTTGATATGGAAGAAGACTCCAACATTCCAATCATTCTAGGAAGACCTTTCTTACACATCGCGGGTGCGGTGATTGATGTTAAACATGGAGAGCTCACTCTAGAAGTGGGAGATGATAGTATAACTTTCAATCTTGATAAGACCATGAGAGCTCCCCATTTGCATGAACCATGTTTTATGATTGATCATTATAGCTGGAAGGATGATAGGAAGAAGTCGGAACTCAAACGGAAGAAGAAAATTGAAGATGCTCCATTCAAAGAGCAAGTGAATTATAACAAAGAGAGCTTGCAAAGCTCACCAAAGTCAAGCAATGAAGAAGATGGCCCCATTGGCCAAAACGAGATAATGGGAGAGTTGTCTCTATCAACTCAAGAGATCTTTAGTGATCAAGTAGATGAAGTTTGTGGTCTTTGGGACGATGAGTTTGAAGGGATTTTCAATCCCTATATTGGTAATGCTATTGATCAAGACCGACAACAAGGGCAAAGATCTATTGAAGATCTTTATCATGACAATGAACACTACAAGAAAAACGCGGGAAACAGACGGAAAAATAAAGCCCATACTGACGGCATTTCCGTCAGTATTGCAATTTCCTGACGGAAATTCTGTCAGTAATCAGGGTCAGCTTATTTCGTCAGTAAAATACCTGTACTGACGGAATTTCCGTCAGTCTTCCAAAAAACTGACGGATCTTTGACGGAAAATCCGTCTTTATTTATAGCTCAATAGTGACGGAATTTCCGTCAGTGTTTCTCATTACTGACAGATTTTCCGTCAGTGGTGTCTAGACACGTGGCATTCCACGTAAGTTTCTGAAATCAAATTAACAGAGGGTAGTGAGGGATTTTCCGTCAGTATTTTGCTTTTTACTGACGGAAT
The DNA here is from genome assembly GCF_048544455.1 of Silene latifolia. Taxonomy (NCBI): domain Eukaryota; kingdom Viridiplantae; phylum Streptophyta; class Magnoliopsida; order Caryophyllales; family Caryophyllaceae; genus Silene; species Silene latifolia. The sequence continues at coordinate 483,825,937 of NC_133538.1, read as the reverse complement.
TTCCGTCAGTGTGTAGACACGTGGCACATTTCTGTTAATTCTGGAAAAATGATGGAGAAAAACAGTGACGGAAATTCCGTCGGTAAAAAGAAAATACTGACGGAATTTCCGTCATATTTATTAAAAAACAGGAGAGGATACAGCAGCCTGCTGCCCAGCCACGATGCTTTTTTTGCATCGTTTCAAATACAGCCTGCTGCCCAGCCACGATGCCTATTTGCATCGTTTCCAATATAAACAAAACCTGCAAAACACATCCAATCGTCGACCGCCAAGCGGGAATCCATTTCACGTCGACCGCTAATGCGGGAATCAATAGACAACAAAAGAGAAGGGGACGCAAATTGTTTTACATAAAAACATAGTCAAATTTGTACATTGTCTCACTAATTAAACAGAGAATTATTTTACCATGTCTTTCATACTTACTAGACGACAATACTAACTAAACTAAAGTTCTAACCTAAAGGCTCTAACCTAAAGGCTCTAACTTAAAGGCTCTAAGTGTTTATAGGGTCAATAAAACTACCACCAATACCTCCAAACCCGTCATCACCACCCCCAAAGTCATCCCGTCTATGTGGAGTAAATTGTGAACACGTGTTTGGGGGTTGAGATGCTTGCAAATCAGCCCAAGCCTTTCTCATTGCCGCCATTTCTTCACTGTTCACGAACTGTCTTTCAAGAGCAACTCGAGCGGATCGCTCATCATTCATTTGGGTGGAAAGTCAGAAATCATGCTAGGAGCATAAGATAAAGACCGTCGGCCATCTTTGTTAGGAGGAAGATCATACCATATTTGGGCCCCTGTATCTCCCGTCCCAAACATCCGGTTCTTCTCGTCAAAGCCTCCTACAGACCTTGTAGTAGGCCCGAATCTCGTCGGAGACTGTCCAGTGGCAATGGCGACTCATCTCCTCTTGGAAATCACGCTTTGAAAAAAATAGAAAATCGTCGAAATGATATATATATATATATATATATATATATATATATATATATATATATATACCTATCTTTATAAGAAAGAGATTATCGTTCTTTGTAATAAAAATAAATATTAAATTAAATTCAATAATTTACCTCAATATCAGCCGCTCGAGGGTTAACCCACTCGCCCTTCTTATTTTTCTTCGTCTTCATGAACATCTTGTGGGGGGTGGCCTCTTGACCCTGAAATTATTATGGAAACATCAACAACACCTTGAACGTGCCCCCATGACATCTCATTAAGGATGAGAGTTTGGTGGAGTCCTCCCTAAACCACCATTTGTAAATATTTCTAACTCCTAACTCGCATTTTAATTCTCATATTGCATTTTTTGTCATTTTTGGATTTTCATGCCTTGATCAAGATAATTATCATGTTTGAAAGAAGTGAGGGAGGGACTAATGATTTCAATTAATGCGTAGTGCTTTAGCTTAGTGTGGGGATATCAATTGCCTAGGCTATCCATGCCTTAGTAGTGCCCCCACAATGAAGAACACGATATTTTGAAGAATGAAAAATGACGCGGGATATGCAAGTACACGGATGGAACTGAATCCGGGTAAAAGGGGTAGAATCCGAGCGTTTTTAAGAGAACCCACCCGTCTTCAGGCAACCCGGGCGTCTTGGTCAGAATCCGCTCGTCCTTCATGAGCTGAATTTTTGAAATTTTAGGACTGTTAGCAAATCCGGGCGGCCTGCAAAAGAATCCGCCCGTCCTCAAAAAGACGCCCGTCCTGAAAGAGAAGACGCCTGTCTTTTTGGCTGAGAAAAACAAGAAAATCCCTGGAAAGGAATCCGCCCGTCTTCACTTAAAGACGCCCGTCCCGCAGCTGAACAATCCGAGCGTCTTTGCTCAAAGACGCCCGTCTTTAGGCGAGGATTTCTCAACCCAGAATAGACAGAATCCGGGCGTCCCGAAGGAAAGCCGCCCGTCTTCCCCCTGCATTTCAAAATTTTCGGGTCTTTTATAAACCCCCTCCCACATTCATTTCTTCATTCCTTCATTCAAAACACTACCCATAAACCCCAAAACTCAAAACCCTCAACCTCTCCATCACAAAAACAAGATTTCCTCAACCACATTCATCAAAATCAAATCTAAACACCCTTCTAACAAAAATTAATCACTCCTCTTTCAACAAAAATCAAACCAAGCACCAAAATCTTCAACCTTTGAGTCGATTTTTGAATTTATAAAGGCAAAGCCTTTCATCTTAAAATCGATTTGGGTACACTTGGAAATTTAAGATTTTCACTCTTTTCTTGGTTCAAGCATCAATGGCAAGGACAAAAGGAGCAACAAAGGCACCAAAGGCAAAGGCACTCTCAACAAGACAAAAGAGTCTTCAAGCAAAGAAAGCCTCATTGGCTATGGTGGTAGCTAGCTCAAACTTGGAAGTGCAACAAGAACAACCTCCCTTGGAAGCAACAACATCCACTACTCCGGAAATTGCTCAACTTTCGAGCTATCCGGAGGTAATTTTCATTTCCAAATCCCATAGGGAAACTTTTGCCAAGTTTGCTAGAAAATCCTTTCTATCCACCAAGTTTATTTGTGAAGATGCCTTAGATAATTTGGGTGTCCTTGAGCAAACTAGAGCCTTCTTTAAAGCCGTTGGAGAAATTGTTTACAACAAAAGAATTGACATACCCCTCCCTTACCTTAGAATTCTTGAGTTCTTTGAAAGTTACAAAGGTTGAGACTATGGAAAACATCGAGTTCCGACTAGCCAATGTTAGTAGGCGCATCTCCTTTTAGGAAATGAGTAAAGCTTTGGGCCTTGATGATTCACATAGTTATTTCAAGAATGTTGGCAAGTATGATCCCGCTCCTCTTTGGGAGGCGATTTCTGGAAGGAAATTTGAGAACTATCATGCTAGTCGCGCTCTATTAGTCCACCATCCGGGCATTAGAGTGTGGCACAAGGTCATAGGGAACACCATCATTGCAAGAAAAGACACCAACCACTTTACCAAGCTCGATTTTGTTCTTCTTGAGTCGGCCTTAAACATTGGAAGGGAATTCACCAAGCCTTTCAACTCTCTAAGGCTTTTGGTGGATAGACGGCTAAATGTTGATTGTGGGAAGCAAGGCACTACCGTTATTGTGAATGGAGGTCTAGTCACTCTTTTGGCTAAATACTTTGATCCGAACTTCAACAAGGATAGCAAGTATGTAGCGAAAAAGGGTGGTCATCTCATTGATATTGATACTGTGATAAACAAATACAAGTAGGTCTCTCATAACCCTCTTGACACCAAGTATGGGTGGCTCACTAGTGAGGCTAGATCTTTTACTTTGCCTTCGAAGATTTGTCGTTTAAGTGTCCATCGGACCAACTATCTCCGTCCCCTCTCAAAAGAAGCCGAATACATTATCCGACAACAAAGGGATAAAATTGAAATGCCCTCCTCTTCCATTGTCACACCACCCTATCCTTTCAAGTACCAAGAGTTCAAACCCGAAGGTGTTGAAGCAAGCAAAGATTATATGACTCTTCTTATGCAAGAGATGCACAAGCAAGCTTTCAAGGATCGGGAAGATGCTTACTTAGCCCAATATCCACCCCACCTTCATTTAGCTAGGCAAGGACTCCTTGATCCTTCATGTCCTTTGTCTAGTTGGGCGGATAGGGAAGTCTTCTTTCCGAGTGCATCTACGGGACGCCGAGTCGATAGCTAAGCACACTACGATAGGTCCTCCCATTTATAGTCTGGCCCAACCCATAAAGCGGAACCGCACACAACCAAGCAGAAGAGTCAAACCAAGGTAATTATTATTACTATTATTATTATTATTATTATTAATATTATTATTAGGGTTATTTAATTGAAATACTCTAAACTATTCGGGTGCTTCTCAAAATACTCTGAATTGTAATTTAACTACTAATATACCCAACCATTGCACTCTTTTCTTTCCCTAAAATAGGTGGAAGGGCTACCTGTCGAACTGGCCATTACTCATCTTGTTCCCTTTACTTTTACAAAACACAATTGCTCTTCTCCAAACGGCCATTACCCATCTGATTCAAGACACCCTAATTTAACTTTTGCAAAGTATTTTTCCGTATCAGCTATCTAAACTTATTTGATGGCTTTACATGTATTGTCTCACACCATTAGTCCAAACAAAATCTCCCGAATGGAGTTTGCTTCATAACTGGATGAAGAACTGGCTCAAATATATTAAATGGTACAATAAGAAGACCAAAACGTAGCATTCTAAAGAGACATCAAAGTTGACAAAATATAAGTTGTTTCATAAACTATTTTATATGAAATTAAATATATCCCAGAATCGGATTTGCAGCTCAACTGGAAACCAAAAAAATTAAGTTCAAAAACCAGAAAACAAATTTAAATTGGAAATGTCATTAGAAAAAAACTATTTAATTTGCTAAACAACAATATTTGTGGTGATAATGATATGTGTAATGGCTAAGGTTCTAGTCTTAATGGTTAAAGTTTTATTCTTTTTTGAAAAAAAAAAAGTAAGCATATCAAAGTGAAACAATAAGAGTAAAATTTGCAAACAAAAATTTAATAAAGAAACCCCCAATTTAAATTTGAAAAAGAAAACTGGAATTCATTATTCATTACTAGATCCAATATTTGACAACAGCTTGTGAAGAACTGAGTTTAATATCACTCTTTCAAGTAGATATGAAAATTCTTAGCCATTTTTGAGGTTTTTTTAACTGATTTTGTTGTTTATTCGATTATCTGGGTGAAATTGGTGATTTATTATGTAATTAGCTGTTAATTGGGTATTTGTGTGCTTTTTGAATGTTTTTTGGGTAATTTGAATTGGGGTTTTTCTGGGTTTTAGCAAGGAAGCTAATGTTTAGTGCTTTGTATAGGAAGGAAGGAAGATGAAGATCATAGGGAGAAGAGAGGGACCCGTACTTGAATTTACCTGCTATTACAAGTTAATAAAGAGCTAATTCTATTCAAAGCGGAGAGGTGCAATAGTTGAGTATATTGATAGTTAAATTATAGTTTGTAGTATTTTGAGAAGCACCCCAATAGTTTGGAGTATTTTCATTAAATAACCCTTCTTCTTCTTCTTCTTATTATTATTATTATTATTATTATTATTATTATTATTATTATTATTATTATTATTATTATTATTATTATTATTATTATTATTATTATTATTATTATTATTATTATTATTATTATTATTATTATTATTATTATTATTATTATTATTATTATTATTATTATTATTATTATTATTATTATTATTATTATTATTATTATTATTATTATTATTATTATTATTATTATTATTATTATTATTATTATTATTATTATTATTATTATTATTATTATTATTATTATTATTATTATTATTATTATTATTATTATTGTTATTATTATTGTTATTATTATTATTATTATTATTATTATTGTTATTATTATTATTATTATTATTATTGTTATTATTATTATTATTATTGTTATTATTATTATTATTATTATGACTATTATTATTATTGTTATTATTATTATTATTTTATTATTCCGTGTCAGACATAACTCGTATAAATGCAATATAATATAATTTTATAAAGGGTAATTTGATAACTTATACCTTGAATAAGTCACTTTTTCAAATCTTATACCTAAGATAATTTTCTTTAAAATCTTATACCTAAAATAACGTTTTCTTCCAAACTTGATACCAAATCTTAAAAAAATCCCTAAATTAACGATTTTGCCTTTACTAATTTGATGGTTTTTTGTGGTGGTAATGGTGGATGTGTGTGTTAATACTTAATAGATGAGGCAAATGATGACAATGTTTAATTAGCAAGGGTAAGATTGTCAATTCAAGGCTTTTTTTCATATTTGGTATCAAGTTTGGAAGAAAATGTTATTTTAGGTATAAGATTTTAAAGAAAGTTATCTTAAGTATAAGATTTGAAAAAGTGACTTATTTAAGGTATAAGTTATCAAATTACCCTTTTATAAAATATATTTACCCATTTAGGGTTTACTAGCCTTTGATCAAGGTAATAAAATACTGGGTATTGATCTCTCCCCCCCCCCGTAAATGAATTTCATCCCCGAAATTTGCCCCACTCTCTCCTTTACTCAAGTCCCATCACTGATTCTCATGCACTGTCTCCTTTATAAACATCACACTTGTAACAACCCCATTTATCCAAGAGCCTTAACTAGGCCTTCCTAGATAAAAGGAATTGTTACCATCTCGGTTGCCCGAGGTAAATGATACAAATTAAAACAAACCAAAGTACTTTAATAACTTTAACTGAAATAACGGTTTTATTACATTGCCAACCGTTTAAATTTAAATCTTAAGATTACAATTTACTATGCAGCGGAAATTACATAAATAAAGTTGGATAAGTTAACTAAGTGATCTTGACAGAAACTATGATCCAACTCGAGCTCACGTCCCAATGCTCCCAAGTCAGCTAGTCTCAAGCACCTGCAAGTCTGCTCCCTATTTATGGTTCATCACAGGTGTTCACGAATACATTGACAACCACGAGGTTGAGTAGGATAATAACACAACATTATATTAAAATACAACATAACATATGCAATCACGTGGAATAAATACCACCACCAATTCTCCCATCATATTCACCCAAGTCGTCCGGGTCCTTAACCGAGGCTCCACCACACCGTCGTCCCGCCAAATCCTTGCCCGGGGATAAACACAAATGTCGCCCAAGTCCGAGACTGAGGATATCTCATAACTCATATATTGTCATCCCAGTCCGAGGCTGAGGATATCCAATAAAATAATATGTCAATACGAATATTCCCGTCCAATAATAAACAACCACAATAATCCAAAAGTAATAATAATTTACGCATCCATTTATCCATTCAATTACATAAAATAAAACGAGTTGAGTAGTTATCCTACCTCGCAGCAAATATAATCCGATAGCAAATCCAATTAAGCAGCTCAAGCACGACTCAGAAACACTTCACCTCAAAACCGTCACCTAATAGCAATTATAATAATAATTACAATTACTAACTAAACTAATTATAAAATAATTAAACTAATTATAAAATAATTAAACTAATTATAAACTACTTATATTAATTATATTATTACGTAATTTAATAATTATAAACTCGTCTTAAATCAAACCAAACCCGTGAATTCCCGACATCCAAAACCCGTTCTACACTAATTCAACCAACTAATAATAAAATATCTCAAAGTCACATATATCATCCTATACAGACATGTCAACACAGCCACCACCCTAGGCCCCAACGTGAGCCACCTACTAGCACGGCAGCCACCACCCAGCCACGCTATACGGTAACAGCAACCCCAACATGGCCCAGCTAACACCGTGGTCATCACTGACCCCTGGTGGCAACAGAGACACACTAGACCACCACCCATCTCCGGTAAGTCCACCCTAACACCCAACTAGCAACGACATCAACAATAGAGCAAAACACGTTCCCGTATTACCTAACACCACCACGCACCACCATCAGCCACCACCGTGGTCTCCTCCGACCCACGGTGGTCCACCTGCTGCACCCCCGTCCCCTGGTCACGGTCTTAGTCAAGCACGAAGAGTCAGGTTAGCCATACATTCACATGTTACTGTAAACACCAACACAACACTCACCTTTCGAATTTCCGTCCACCACTACGCTACCCACCACTTTTGACAGTCCCCGACTACCCACAGAGGTTAATGCACCACCACGGACCAGCCCCAGCCCAGGTCCGGTCTTAAAGCAGTTGAATAAAGGGTTAAACCGTGTATACTCACACGCCACAACCGACAACCACCAAACGAACACACTAAAATTACACAGCCTTTAGGCCGGTTAACGTCGCTCAAGGGTAAGTCCGGCGAGGCCACGGTGGTCTTGGGTCGAGGTCATGGTCAAGGCAAAACATACGGTGGTCTCGAGTGGCTGTTAAAATAGTTACGAAATTCTATTCAAGTTGAGTTTACCTGCTATTACAAGTTAATAAAGAGCTAATTCTATTCAAAGCGGAGAGGTGCAATAGTTGAGTATATTGATAGTTAAATTATAGTTTGTAGTATTTTGAGAAGCACCCCAATAGTTTGGAGTATTTTCATTAAATAACCCTTATTATTATTATTATTATTATTATTATTATTATTATTATTATTATTATTATTATTATTATTATTATTATTATTATTATTATTATTATTATTATTATTATTATTATAATTATTATTATTATTATTATTATTATTATTATTATTATTATTATTATTATTATTATTATTATTATTATTATTACTATTACTATTATTATTATTATTATTATTATTTTTTTTTTTTTTTGCAAGAAAGGTATTTTCTTATTATATTCCAAAAGAAAGAATACAAGAGAATTAATATTATTATTATTATTGTTATTATTATTATTATTATTATTATTATTATTATTATTATTATTATTATTATTATTATTATTATTATTATTATTATTATTATTATTATTATTATTATTATTATTATTATTATTATTATTATTATTATTATTATTATTATTATTATTATTATTATTATTATTATTATTATTATTATTATTATTATTATTATTATTATTATTATTATTATTATTATTACTATAACTATAATTGTTATATTACTACTCGGAAATCGGAGTATGCATCCCTAGGTCCACATGGCCCATAACACATTTCCGACTTAAATTCTTATTTTATTATATTATTATTCCGTCTTATTCACAGTTATTGATTATAAACGTCATAATTAACTATTAAAAAATGCTCGAACGTAAATACGAATTCTATGAAATTACGAGGTATTACAGTCTTCCCTCCTTAAAAAGAACTTCGTTCCCGACGTTCATCCCAAACTACTCAAAATATTAACTCGGTACATTCCAATAGTAACGTTATCATCACAACTTACATATAAAGACAATCGCACATGTATAATATATAAAGCATCGATAAAAATCGTATAAAACCACATAAGCAAGGTATAGTTGTAAGATTCATTAATCTCTTATTAGACACTTCTAATAACTATTTATGTATTAGTTAAGTCATAAACTAAAAGGATCTTATGCATGCACAACATAAAAATACAAAGTAAGAAGAAATCGATTAATCTTACATTGAGGGTCGAAATGGTTTATACTAATTGGTCTCCTACCAAGTTAGTCTTCTTAAAGAAAAATCCAAATGCCCAACAAAACCCTAGATCCAATGATGGGATCTACTCCTTAAGGATTATACCAAGGTAATCACCCTTAATCAATGTACTAATTTTGATACTAGAAATTAGTATTTGTATCCTTATATTATTACTAATATTATAAGATTACTACTTCTAGTAATAGAGGAATAATATTAGAGATTTGTGAGATTTTTCTAGTGTGTTCACAACCAAAAACTAGAGAGATAAGTTCTTCTCAAGGCAAAAACTTATATAAAATGAATTGTGTGAATTAGAAGAGAAAAACTCTCATAATTCACAACGCTGGCCGGGTAGGTTGGGGGGAAGAGTGCCCAATGCATTTGCAAGTTTCTCTTCTCAAGAGTTTAGGCTTGCAAACCTATCATTAGTAGGTTATCATTATGCCTTCCACTAGTTAAAAGAACAAATCACAATTTATTCTAATACCCTCCATTTACAATGCTAACATAGGTTAAAATGGGTCCATTTTAAGTTTGTCAAACGTCAATTTGTGTAGTGTGACATTTTGGACATGTTACTAGACATGTAATTGAAATAATGCATTTTTAAATCATTAAAAATCATTATATAAATAAAATAAATCACATACAAAAATTAACAAGTAATTCTCAATTACAATTACTTAAAATTGGTCATAGAATTATAAATCACAACAACTTGTATTTATAATAAACCATTCATTCTTATTAAATTGGTTCATAAACAATAAATAAACATTTAGTAATAAAACAATTTAATTACTTAGTACGAATCTTAATTCATCGAATTACAATAAGATACGCATTATTACTCACAAAATCATTTGTTCAAATTTAAGGAATTAATTAACTTGTATCAACATACAATCAATTAATTAACCAATTAAGTGTGTTACCCTAGTGGTATGACCTTAAGACATCAACTGGTCACCACTGTCATACGACAGTAATGTCAAACTCTAGTGAGCCAATCATTGCCGATTAATGTGGATCAGTTGACAATAAAATATTACATTCCCTTTCGCATTCTTAATATGATATTTAAACATGTGATCGCATTATTGTCGAGGACACATATTCCAACAATCTCCAACTTGTCCGCGACAAGTGTGCGTCACCAATTCTCTTGTCCTATTACTATCTCCCACTCAATGCAAGGTGTCTTGTAGGTCCTACTCGCATTTGATCATATCATGAGTGGCTTCCTCGATCTGGAGAATAACTGTCTGACCGGAATTATCTACCATAGATACCTTCCGAGCGTGGCCACGCATTTCAAGTTCATTGCTCCTCGAGTGGCCTTGAGATATAAGATAGCCCCGACGGGGATGGACAATTCATATCGCACTCTTCCCTTCGAATAGCCACAGCTCATCATGACCCAAAACATGCCTATAAGACCCTAATTATGAAGATCGCATAACATAAATCAAAGTCACTCTAAAACTGTGCCATCTTAGGCGGACAATCTTCAGTCAAAGAATCAACTCATAAGAATACCATAGTAGCTCTCGCCACGACCAGGCTATAAAAAATTCAAGAACTCTATAAGCGGTTATAAGCCCGACAAAGTGTCCCTCACAGTCTGCCTATGTCATCGACTAGTCATCTCTCATGACTTTATGGCACTTGAACTTGCCATCAATGGCATCACAGTGTAGTTACTTCGAGATGTCACCTCATATAAGTAACTAGGGGCGAATAATATGTTAATTCAGTTCACTTTAATGGGGTTCAATATTGTCTCAACAACCCATTTGGATGTAACAAAGTACAAGATGAGTTAACGATAACTCAAACAATTAATGTGATTATCACACATGAGTAGTCACTACCATATTGCTACTCTATGTCTTATAGTCATAAGTGTATTTATACACTTGTCTAATGCAATAAAAGTTTAGCTTGTGAACATACCATGTGTCCATGTGTTCAAACTTTGTGAATTGCGATTTCCTTCAATTTCATGTTATCCCTTATAGCATGAATTTTACTAAGTACATGTCTAGACTTCATACTAGATTTAGGTTCTTTAGCTTGAAAGTGTAATAACCCAATTATTTTACACCTTATAAAAAAAAAAAAAATCAAAACATGATTTTTATATTAAAAAGTTGAAAAGGTCAAATAATTTAGTAACCCTTATCGTCTTATTTACATATCCCATAATTTCTCCTTCTTACTAACCCTTGTTTCCCTAATCTCTATCTATTTCCTATTTAGCCGTCTTCTACTCTTCTTCATATACCCACTACAAATATTTTCTCATTGTCTACCTAAAATACTATAGCAACAAGTATTGTTCATAAGATGAGTTCTTCATAAAGCTTCTGTCCTTTTTCCTTTGTTGGCTCACACCTTACTCTTGCTCTTGTTGAACTTCCGCTTATATAATCATCGATCCGGCTTATTTTGTTGAGTTTCGATTTTAATCTGGTTATGCTATTAAAGGTAATACGATTCTACCCAATCTCAATAATTCTATTATTATTGTTCGAGGTTGTATGTGTATGTGTTAACTACTGTGTCGGGGTTTATATATCATGATTTTGCTGTATATGTTGTTTACGTCTTATTATGCATACTACTTAATAATACATATTTCTTCTTATTATTATGTTTGGTTTTTGTGAGATGGGTTGACGCAATTGTTTAAGAGGCTGGTATAAGTTGTGTGAAATATAAGAGTGATGGCTATTGGGCAAGTGTACCATAATGATTACGTTTGCGTGATCAAGATGCATATACATATTGAATTGATGATGAAGTTGGGAGTTCTTTATAACTAGGTTGGAGGATTAATCATATTAGTTAGATGATTTAACTTCGTCGTGCGGTGCGGTATAAGTTCGTATAAGTTGCTGCTAATTCCTCTAGAGTATTGTACGGCGGAACAGTGGTATGATAGAAATAATGGTTATTGGTTAAATTTGAAGGAAATTGGTTAAATTAGAGGAAATAGTATTGTGTTTGATTTGTCGATTTCTTTGATCTTGACACGTGGGTGAGTAGCTTAGAGTCTTACTCTAAGTGTTGAGCAGTTCCTTTAATGGAATATTTGACAATATCGATATTGAAATTGAGATTGAATTGGTTATTGGTATTGAGTTATGAGTTATGGGGCCTTTGAGCTAAGTTGTGTTTTACGATCCAGAGTGATCATGGATACTGTAACACCCCGTAATTTCGGACCGTTATTATATTGCGGAAGTAATTTATTAATCAAGTTGAATTTAATATTAATGTATTTGAAGTAATAATAATTCAATGAAATATAATTCTATTATATTTTGAAGTAAAGTATTTATTTTGATAGTTTCGAAATGTTTAAAAATAGTTTAAACCATGTAAAAACCTTTTATTTCGAAATAAGGGCATATCGGGGAAAATGGCGATTCTTGTGAAAATTGGGCAAACGATTTTGGAAATGGGGCATATGAGTACTCAATCTTCTTGTAAGCTCGTGTTTAAGCACTTTGGCATTGTCGGAATTTGCATTTGTCAAACGGTTCTAATTATCGTCGAAACGAGCCAAAACCGACTAATGAAATTCCGCCACATATCCCGCTCCTTTCTCCCTTTCCACGGCCCACCTTCTTCCCCCTCCTTCCTATTTCTTCCTAAGGCTTCCTTTGCCTCTTGACCGAAATCCACAAAAAAAAAAAAAAAAACAAATAAACTTACAATCGTAATTTCATCATAACTTCTTCGTTTCTAGTCCGATTTTCGCAAAATTTATATTTTCGGAATCCTCTCTTCAAGATCTACATCCTACTATATTTTAATTTCAGTTTTCATTATGTCGATTTAAGATGATTTTGGGGCATAATTTCGGTTTTAGTAATTATTATGGTGTTTTTGTTGTTTTTAATAGGTGAAGATTATGAGGATGATATAGGGGACTCATATATAGTAGAGGATGATGGGTAGCTACTGTTTTTAGGGTTTTCTCAAGGGTTATTTTGCCTTTTTCTAGCTTAAGGTAACATATTTCGAGTTACTCGACGAATAAATGTCACATTCTTTGTTTTTTTTGTATGATTTTGTGATTGTTATTTGAGTAGTTTATTTCACATGAAAATATGTGTTAAATTCATGTCCTTTGTATGTTAAGTTCACATATTATTATGGAAATGAAATGGGAATGATTAATTGATGCTTAAAACGATGTTAAAATGAACAAAAATGGAGAAATGGAGGGTTTGGGGTGGCGGCCCAAGCGGCCCGGCCGTGCGAGGCCACGGCGCCCTGGTTGGCCCGGGTCAGCCCGTTGCTTGTTTTCGCGATTTCTCATGCGTTGTTGTCGTTTCGGGTTTATTAATGTTATATTTAGTATAAGTAACATATGGGTAATCCTTGGAAATGAATCATGTTAGTAGTAGATATAATGTTAATGGTAAAATATTGTTTATATTGGTAGTTGCACATGTTAGGATAGGTTATGATATGAAATTGTAATGAATAGGCTTAAAATGAGTTTATAACGACAATTGTAATGTTTGGATGATTATGCCGAAAACTGAGCCTTAGTCCTTTTGACTGAATCGATGTCAGTCAATTGTGTGATTGGTCAGCCGCGATTGAACCCGTACCTGTCGCAGGGCTGGGGTTGCGGGTAAAAATTCGGTTGGATGAAAATTATTGTGAAAAATGGATAATTGGCCTTATTCTTGTTTTAGGCCATTTATTATGCTTTTAGTTCCCATGTGATGTTGGTTGAATTGAATGGTTTCTTATATTGTAGAAACGGCCTTAGATTCCCTGAAACCTTTAATATTGTTAATATTGCTTGAAATGGAATTGGTATTGAATACTTTTTGCAGGTTGTTGTGTTTGTCATAGATAGGTCTTTATAGTCTTTGACGAGTATATGTTCACTGCTTAATAGCCTTTGTGTTCCTGACTTGGTGGGTTTATATCCAAGTTGGGGCATGACCTCGTTACTTATTTTGAGGGTAAGTGGTCAGCTTAAGTACTAGCCAACCCTTTGGTGGACTCCTTAGGGTACTCACTTTGTTTTTAAAAAAATTGTGGGTCTTGGGTGCGGTGGTGTGTATCCGCATGTCTAGGTCTGCGCAGATTTAGGACTAGGGTTGTGTTGTGTCTTGGCCATGTTTTGATAGAACCTCTGAGCCAAGATACCGGTTCGATTACCTTCCCTACCTCGTGGTATAGACTCGAGTTACAGAGTGACTATTAACGGTGCTAAGAACTTATGCCTGTCTTTGATATATTGCCCTTTCTTGTATGGTGATTTTATGAATTGTAATAGGTGAGATGCAAGCCGGTTACAATTGATAAAATTTGGATTACTGCTTGTTATTTGTTTCACATGATAGTTTAATTTGGTCAGCTTAGTGTTCATATGTTAGAATATTCGATAATTAGTTTATTTATGATGTTGTTTACATGTTACATTAAATATGACATTTCGTGGCTAGGAGGACTCGAAGTTACTCCCCACTGAATTGTGGCTTTCGTGTTTGTATAAAATGCGATTGACAGGTTGATGATGATTAGATGGGGTACACGGACGAGCTAGTGAGCAAAAGAACCTTGGACCTAGTTTGGTTATATTTTGTAGTAAACCTTTAAACATATGGTTATGTTTATTTTTTTGGAGGGACATATGTCTCCCTCTTTTACTTTGGTTTGTATCACTTTATTCTCGCGACTTTAGCATGGTTATGTAAATTAGTTTGTTAGTATCTGCAGGTTTTGGCACTCTTCATTTGGAAATGTTTGTGAATGGTTTAGAAAAGTTTTTAAAATTACAGGTTTTATCTAGTTGAACCAATTACAAACATATCCTGTCAGTTTTTCTGTAGAATTTATGTGTTTATTTAACGTTAAAAATGAGGGTGTCACAGATATTGAGTTATATTATTTGAGTTTGAAATCGATATTGAGATGGAAATATTGTTTCGCGTTTTTTTTATCCGCCAGTTCACTCACCCCTTGTCTTTGTCTTAGAGCCGATGATGAAAATATGATATGTGGTTACTTTGGAATATTATATTATGAGACGGAGAAATGTGTGAGACGGAAAAATGAATGAGATGGAGTAATGAGTTGAGATTGATTGAGTTAATTATTGGGACAAGAGTGTCTATTATATTGTGGAATAGCTTTGAGCTTGAGATTAGTTTATGGGGAGTGTTTTTATTATTCTCTCTGTTAATTTTTATTTTTACGTGTCTGTGTTTCCACGCCATGACCAAAACTAAGCTGCTATATCGGGAAAGTTTCCATTTAAGAAAACTTTCCATTTAAAGAAGTTTCTATTTTTAGTAACTTTCTATTTTGGGAACGGGAATAGTTTAAGTAATTGCTTATCATTTATTTATCTTTCAGAGGGCGAATTTGTTGTGGAATATTACTGAGCACCCGACTATTTGACTGTAGTACTGAGGTAGGGGAATACACTGATTGAGTTCTTACGATTATAAAGAGTTGGCATGTTCGGTGATTATATGACCTATCTGATTATCTTATTTATCTTGTTGAGCATTATTGTTTCATATGTTTCATACATTGCATTTGCATCGGAGTTGGAGTTGGAGGAGATGAGATTATTATGATTAAGGCCCAGCGGGTTCTGCAGACTTGCCCTGGTGTCCTCGGCCATTTAGCCGGTATATCGACGACGGTCGATTGATATAGTCTGCCGGGGGGATCGGTATGGGTGGGCGTTCGGGATGTGTGTGATGGAGTTGAGGTTGGAGGATCATATCATTGCATTCTTTATTATATCGTATTACCTACTCAACCTCGCGGTTGACCCCGTGTATTCGTATACGCCCGTGATGATCCATTATTGGGGAGCATTGACAGTTGTTGAGACATATGGAGT
Source organism: Silene latifolia (assembly GCF_048544455.1). Taxonomy (NCBI): domain Eukaryota; kingdom Viridiplantae; phylum Streptophyta; class Magnoliopsida; order Caryophyllales; family Caryophyllaceae; genus Silene; species Silene latifolia. Next base: position 483,809,883 of record NC_133538.1, on the reverse strand, counting down.
CAAGGGGAGAGAGCATGGATCACCTGACTTAGAGCTAGCCCACTTTTATTTCAGTTTAGCTATCAGACTTTATTTTCAGTTTTGGGGCATGTTCCATTTGAGTTGTAAACATTTATAACTTTCAATTTAATGTACTGTTTATTTTTTCCTTTGTTATCTACTGCCTCGGGTTTCCGAGATGGTAACACCCTTCTTTATCTGAGGAGTCCTAGTCCAGGCCCTTAAATAAATGGGGGTGTTTCAGAAAGAAGCTCTTATAACTTGTGACGTGGGTTTTGGTGGACAACACTACTCGTAGTTTTAAAGCACACCACCTAATCACAATGTACTTAGGTTCATTTCGTAGAATCTTGCAATGGATGACAATAAAATACACTTTTCTACTCTCTTACTCCTTATGTCAATAAACTGCCCAGGATTTTCGCAAATCCAAATGAGTTTGGAAACTTGAGTTTGTGTAACCTCTTAACACACAGCTTGTTATTCTTCCAAACTCTAGAACAGACCATTAGTTCTCCTTGAGAATTCATGACGGTTCCTTAAGGCTTACCAATGACTCTCATATAGGATAGCTTGTTATAGACTCATCATGCTCCAAGCATGTAATTCATCTAGGACATGTGCATTATGGCATACAGGATTATACTAACGGCGGAAACATAAGTAATTGAATTCATGTAGACAATAGTTCTTAGGTTCACTTGAATAATCATAACTCTATAATAATTCAATTTTTCATCAATATGAAAAACCTACTTAACTGGTTGACATTTTCAAGATGAAAGACCATTATCAATATACGATATTTATCTGAATGCCATTTCAACATCCCATGTTATAATAGATTTGCATAATGTCCAATATCATCCAGAATTGAAAACCTAAATACTTCTACGTCATTCTCAATGAGTAATAAGTCATGCAATTCATGAAGGATGATAGCTCCCACTAAAATTCATGTCTAAACATGATAGTCACTTGCTCCCACTCAATTCCATGTGTACACATGTTTCGTTTTCGACAACTCATTCGAAACATAATATGAATTGGAACAATCATTGCTTTTCTAAGTATTACTTAAAACCATACAAATATGTCATTCATATATCCCTTTCAAAATACCCATTTGGAAAGTGGTTTCAATAACTTACTTATTTTCATAATTCGGTATAGCAATGATTTGAATCTTTAGCATAGTTAACAATTAACTTAGCTATTGTGGACATCGACATGCCTTTCTATGCAACTCTTATCATAAATTTCTATTTACTTTGGATTGGTCTCAACAATCCCAAATAAATCTATTTATTTGCATAGATACCATAGCTTCAAAAGGCTCTTATGTAAAATGTCGAATTTTAAAATCTCTAGGTATATTCACTTCATAGATCATAATCCGAATTTTCCAAAGAACGCTTTCTTTTGGTGTCCTCACGTAGTATCCTTAAGAACATCTTATTTTGGTGTCCTCGCGTAGACCCCTTAAGAACATCTTTTTTTGGTCTCTTCACATAGTTCCCTTAAGAACTTCTTCTTTTGGTGTCCTCATGAAGATCCCATCTAGTTAAGGTTTATGACTAAATTTACTCCCACTCTATCTTTAGGAAAAATACACTTTTTCTCCAAAGATAGGTTTTTTTTTAGCCACAAATTGGTGAAGGAGGAAAAACATATCACATATCGACCTTAATAGTGATTTAATCGAGACATTTTAAAAGGATAATATAGACTAGATAGGTATATCAATTAAGGTTCGCAACGTTCCCTTGTGTGAGTTCAACAACTCAATCATAACTTCATAATTGATCTCATATAAATAAGTTGTGACTTTAGTCACAATGGCATAAGGAGAATCAAATTCATAGCTTATGGACATATAATGACTCATTCATTATAATTGTCTTATTTGATCAATTTAAGTCGATAATCTTATGTTTCTTGATGCAAGTACTGTATGATGAAAAATTTTAGAACCATCGATACGATAAAGTAAGTGACTTGGGTTGCAAACCAAGTCACCAATATCCAAAATACAAACTTTATTTAAAGGAAACAACCAAATTTCCAAGTCGAACGAGGAAATCAGAATAGTTCTAAAATTTCAAAATACAACAAGAAAATAAAGACAAAGCAAAATAAAGCCAACCTTCCATTGATCTAGCACCATGGGCGGCTACATCTAGCTTCCCTCAAGATCTTCTAGGATTGCTTTTCTTTGCCCTTGTCCTTGCTTAGATGCCCTAATTACAATAAAAAGGGTAATCATCACAACTTTTATCAAAATAGCAAAGTTGAGATCGAAACATAAAAGATAGGGATAGTTATTTACCTACTGGAACAACCTTTCCAGCCTTTATATCGCCAAGGTACTTTGGACAACTTCTCTTCCAATACACCATTATAATAGTGGCATTTGTCCCCAGACGGGGCACCCTTCTTGGGCTTAGAGGAGTTAGCTTCACAAGCTTTTCTTTTGTTCTTCTAGGGAGTTTGATTCTTTCCCTTATTGCCACCTTTCTTGAAATTCCCTTTGCTCTTTTGATTAATGTTGAGCACATCCTTGGTGGTGCTAGCGTTTAGCCTCATGTCCCTCTCGGCTTTCACAAGCATTTTGTGCAATTCATCGAGGGATACTTTCAATTTTTGCATATTAAAATTCACCCTGAATTGAACATATGCCTTAACCTTGTTCAAGGAATGAAGAATTTGATCAATGATGAGTTCCTCTGGAATCTCTACCTTTTGCAATTTTAGGGCCTCAACATGTAATACTCCGTATTTATAAGTCTCTGGGTACTCTATTGAGTAGGCCTTACTCTGTCGAGTAAGGGTGAGTTGCGTTCTATAAAAGTTTCTGACCTGTTGGGTACTCGATCGAGTAACGTGGGTACTCGATCGAGTAAGGGGGTACTCGATCGAGTACCTTAGATACTCGATCGAGTAGCCGGGTTTTACGGGGAGTTTTCTCGGGTTTTGTTAATTATGCGATTAAGGTATAAAAGCTTTGTCGTCATTATTCTAAATCACTTTTGCAAAACCTAAATTACTGTTTAAGAGAGAAAGCAAGCAAGTTCTTCATCCTAATCGCATTATTAGCAATACCCGGAGTTTGGAAGGTCAGTTCTCGTCGTTGGTTATACCGTTGAGTTCCTTGCGTCGAGGGTAAGATCTATGTACCCTTTTTATTGTCTTTCCTTTAATTTGGTTAAACCCTAATTTAGGGATTTAGGGGTTTTTGTGTAGATTGTGATTCGGTAGTGTTTGTATGTTTGTATGATAGGAGGAGGTTTTGTAGAAGAGCCTTTTTGATACAGTTGTAGAGACCGTCTGTCCAGGTAGGATTTCCTACTCAGTATTAGTCCCATAATGGGATGATTGTTGATGTGTGAGATTGATTGTTTGATATAGTAATTGTATTGTGACGGCTGTGATTGTGATTGTACATGGTTGATAGATTCAGACGGTTGTTGATGTTGTGATTGTGATTGGTTGTCTATGGCTCTCGAGATGCGTTCTCGGCTGAGTGGAGTCACTTGCGGGAGTGGCTTCACGCCCTAGTTTCGCCCTTCGTGGAACCCGCCATGGAAGGGGATGTGCACATTAATGGACAGGGTTATCGCTCACTATGTGGAGCGGGGATTTGGTGGGTACGGCTGCGGTCCCCCACTGGTAGGGCTGGTCTAGTGGACAGTCAGTGATTGGGATGTTTGGATTGGTGTGATTGTGTGCATGTGACGGTTAAGCTGTCTGTTTATCGGATTGTTGATATGTATATAAATTGTGTGATTAGTACGACCCGTTTAAATGTTTTAAAATCTGTGGTGATCCATTCGGGGTGGTGAGCATTTGCTTGCGGTATATCTTGGATACGCGTGGGATCTAGTCTGGGATGGAGTCATCTCATATCAGAGTCTTTAGTCTTCCGCTGTGTTTATTAGGACAGTTCCTTTCAGTTGGTTTATAGTTTGAGAACAGTTGTATTTTGCTTACAGTTGGTTTTATTATGTAATCACTTAAACTTATTCAATAAAGTATGTTTCTTCATTGTCTTATGATTATCATGCCTCGAGTAACCGAGGTGGTAGTATCCTTATACCTGAGTGGTCCTGGTAAGGCACTTGGAGTATGGGGGTGTTACAAATGGTATCAGAGCGACGATCCTGAAACCTGTAACCAATGAATCTAATGAATCTAGGGAGTCAATTAAAATGAACCCGGGGTAAAGGTTGTAGGAGCTAATGCAAAGACTTGGGAGACGTCCTAAAGTCACGAATTCGCCCTACAATTTTGAACCGGTCACAATGGGATATGTGTCGGGATCGTTATGTGCTTATTGTGTGTTGTGTGTATCTATGTAGTAGTATGTTGTATGAATTGATGAATGCATGCATGTGGAGGATGAGGGACCTGAATTGAAAGATGATGATGACGTGAATTGTATGTTGGTTGATTGTAAAGCATGAAAGTATAAGGATTGATACATGTAATTTGACATGTTATAATTATGCAAGGAAAAGTGTTTTGTCTATATATATATAAAGCGATGTGTAAGTATACATGTTGTTGTTGTAGTGTTGAGTAAAAGTACAGAAGGTTGGGAGTGTGAATTGAACATGTTCCGAGTGAATATGTTGAACGAATATGGTGGATGAATATGTGGTATGATGGATGAATTAGTGGAAAAAAAAAAGATGAATCATCGTGGTAGTAACATGTGAATAGGGGACTTGATGTCATGTATTTGTGATTTTGTTTACGAAAAGTGATAGAATAAAAACATGTGGGTAAGTCATAATTGGCAAGTTAGATAAGCTATGTGCATGATGAATGTTGTTGCTTGGCTTTTGAAAATAGTAACATATGATTATGAATACTGGTTTTATGAGTTTTGGACTGGTTTTGTTTGCTTGGTTGTTGTTTAAGCTGTTTGGAAGTAAAAATCAAATAGTTATGTCGTCTGATTACAGCAAAGTTGTCTTTAAACTGTTATAACTTGAGATGCGTAAATGATTTTAATGTGATTCCAATTGGAGGTGATAGCTTGCTCTCTTACGATTCTAACGATAGGTCACACGCCCAAAACGACCAAGAAATGAGTGAGTTATGACTGTTTTACGAAAACTGGACAGTGCTGAGAAATGCGTAGGTACTCGATCGAGTAGCCTTGGTACTCGATCGAGTAGGGGTACTCGATCGAGTACGTCGCTTACTCGATCGAGTGTCCCTGGTAATTTGTTTTACGTGCTTCTGATCTTCACCTACTCGATCGAGTAAGTCCCTTACTCGATCGAGTGGCCTGTACTCGATCTAGTGACCCCTATTTTGGGTCATATGCTTATCTTTTGACATTCGTGCATATTATGTTTAATTCAAAGTTGTTATTCTACTTCTTATTGCATTGTTTTACATGTAAGTTGGTCTTGATTCGTAAGTTACCCAATCATATGGGTGGTGAGTGGCACCTTATGGTGAGTATGAGGTTGGTGGGAGGAGATGAGCTATATGTGGTTGTGCTGAGAAGTGGAAAAAGAAAAAGAATATTGATGAGCTGATTGAGGCATGGTGCAAGTTTTGGTGAGACGTGGTGAGTGATTTATTCGCGAAATTGAGTGATGTAAAAGTAAGTGAAAGTGGGTAAGGGATGATGTGGGTCTAAGGAACGTGAGAATGAAAAGATTGAAAGGAAGGTTTGAATAGTGGCAACTTGAGATGTGTGAAGAATTATGGAGTGAGATGGTTAGGAGTCGTGTGGGTTAAGAATATACACAGTGATTGTTCGTTTTAAAGGGGTTGAGAAGAGTAGTATATAGTGAACTTTATGGAGACATGTTGCGAGGTGGATTTGTAGACAGTGAGTGAGTTTGGAAGATTTGGTTTATTAAGAGGTGAAACTACGTGTGATTTCTTTAGGCATTTAACGGCATGAAATGAAGTTGTTTAAACAGTGAACGTTGATTTTATGGATAGGTTAGTGACAAGTGTGAGCGATAGCATAATAAGAGAAGATCCATGGTAAGAAAGAGTGAGATGATATCGACATGAAATAATGGGATTTGAGCTTTGGCGGAATGAGAAGGTAACCGGAGCATTAAAGAGTTAGATAGAAGTAATAAGGAGTTGAGCTATTAAATGGTATTGTTGAATGTGAAGAGAAAAGAAGTGTAAAAAGTAAGCTAAGGAAAATTTTCACCGGAGTTATGTGATATAAAGGTAAGGAATCATCGAAATGTGTGATATTATCATGAGGATGTTAGTTAATGGTTATATGGGAGCTTCAGGACAACGTGATTAATAATGAGTTTCGAGGAATTAAGGGAGTAAGGGTTGGTGGAGTATTTACACGATATGAGATTTTTGGTGGAAAGTTAGATGACGATACAATTAAGATAGTATTGGGAATAATGTTGAGGTAATTTTGTTGATGGGTTTGATGTTCTTTATTTGGGGATGTTAACCAAAGATAGGAGAAAAACCGTGTTGTTTTGATATGAGTGTAAGAGGTTTGATATACGAGCAGTGGTGGTATTGTGGTGTTGTCACTAGTGGTTAAGGGTGATGATAGATAAGAAACACAGCAGTCCTAGAGAGGTTGATTTTACAAAGGCCGGATTGATATGTATGGTTGTAAGGGAGTATAAGATGTGGTTATATGAGGCGAACGCTAGTGGTTGAATATTAATGGTATGGCATGAGGTGATGGTTATGCGAATGGGAAAATATGTTATGAGGGGCATATGAGTTAAGCTCGGGCGACAGGTAACCTTTATCGAGTGGTAGCTTACGTGATTAGGATTGACTAGTTGGATGTGATTATGGGTCTATGATGTGTATAAATGTTTGTGTGAGGTTCTGACCTCACGAGAAGCGGTATGGTGTGATAGTTATAAAGATGTTATATGAATATTTGTGATATATGTAGGGTACGACAATCTTATGGAATGAGGCTAAAAAGGTAATAATTTGATTGATTTGGCATGGCTAGTTATAATTTTATGTGTATTGATAACACATGCGTATTCCGTGAAATGGTAGAGACGATGTTCAGGAGGTGCTTATCTGTTTATCCATATAATATGTTGCGTTGTGATTTAATAAAGTGGATTTGAGTAAGTTTTTCTTGTCTGAGAGGTTATGCTGAGTCAGTGTTTATGGGTCTGAGTAAGTTGTGATGTCTATCGATGTGGTTGTGGTGCCTCGGGTGGTGATCCGGGCACGATATTTAGTGTTGTGATGCGGGTATTTTCGCACTGCGGTGTGGTTGTTGGTGGCGGTGTTGTGATGCCGTCACCGGTTGTGGTGGAGTAGGCGGGATGATTATGATACGAGTTTTCGAAAGTGCATTCCAGTGATACATAGATTGTTGTTTTGTTTGATGTTGCTCCCTGTGAGTTTCAGTTTGTAGAGATAGACAGTTGTTTTGTTATTGTTATTGATGTTTTGGTATGAAATAGAGTTTTATATGTTTTCGTTGTTGTCATGGTATAGTGATATTCTGTTGATGAGACGCGGTTGTGAGAGGTTGTTACAGTAATTTTGATCTTGTTCTAGATAAGGCTTTAGTGGACATGGTAATGGCAAGTGATTCGTAAAACATGTGTGGTAATGACCTGAAAGATGCAGGTGGTTCATAATCCTTTGTTGAGGCAGTGAGTGTAGGGTGTTGGGGGAAATAGTGTCATGTTAAGTTGTGTATGAGTTTTGCGGTAATGAAGGAAAGAACTTGAGGATCTAGTGTGAGTATACGTAACGAGTGTGGATCGGGAGTTATGCTTCTGGAAGATAAGTGCTTTACATAGCGTGGTATGTTGGTTTGCAGTGATAATGGAGAGTTAGTATGGTGATTTTGCTACGAGCCTTATGGTATAGGTTAGGGGTGTGCAGATGGATTTGAAGTATGAGAACTGTTGAAGTAAGAGAGCCTTGAGAAATAGGAGTGGTTAGGGAAATGAGGTTATAGGCGGTTATCTTTGACATGTGTTGGTGATGAGGATAATGAGATAATATAGCTAAAGATTTAGTATTAGTGAGTTACGAGGACGTAACATTTGTCTTAAGAGGAGTAGGATGCAATAAAAGAGAGTTTCATGGTGGTGCATGCGGTAATATAATTGGAAGTTGAGTGTTAGCGTAGCGTAAAGGAGGGATTTGTTTTGTGGATAATACTTATAAAAGGCCATGGCCGTGCTTGTAGTAGTGTGATGCTTCGGAGTATGAGAATATTTTATATAGTGTTGACAGTTGGAGGATGATGTTATGAGTCTGAGTAAACTTCGAGGACGAAGTTCCTTTTAAGGGTGGTAGAATGTAACATTCCGTTTGATGTCTATGAGTGTCTTGCTATTGGATTTGATAGTGGATAATATTATGGAGCTAGCAGCGTAGAGGATGGTAGTTGGTTATGTATGGAGTTAGTGTCGTGTGAGATATATATATGTGGTAGATACGATATCGTGAGCCATGTTGTGGAGGTAGGAATAGTTAGTGGAGTTGGCGTTACGAGTTCATGTTTGGGTTGGAGTTTCGTTTTGAGTTCTTAGTCACGTTGTTGTGTCTTGATCGAGTTAGTATGTTTGTTTTTAGAGTATGGGTTGAACTTCGGGGACGAAGTTCTTTTTAAGGAGGGAAGACTGTAATACTCCGTATTTATAAGTCTCTGGGTACTCTATCGAGTAGGCCTTACTCTGTCGAGTAAGGGTGAGTTGCGTTCTATAAAAGTTTCTGACCTGTTGGGTACTCGATCGAGTAACGTGGGTACTCGATCGAGTAAGGGGGTACTCGATCGAGTACCTTAGATACTCGATCGAGTAGCCGGGTTTTACGGGGAGTTTTCTCGGGTTTTGTTAATTATGCGATTAAGGTATAAAAGCTTTGTCGTCATTATTCTAAATCACTTTTGCAAAACCTAAATTACTGTTTAAGAGAGAAAGCAAGCAAGTTCTTCATCCTAATCGCATTATTAGCAATACCCGGAGTTTGGAAGGTCAGTTCTCGTCGTTGGTTATACCGTTGAGTTCCTTGCGTCGAGGGTAAGATCTATGTACCCTTTTTATTGTCTTTCCTTTAATTTGGTTAAACCCTAATTTATGGATTTGGGGGTTTTTGTGTAGATTGTGATTCGGTAGTGTTTGTATGTTTGTATGATAGGAGGAGGTTTTGTAGAAGAGCCTTTTTGATACAAACAGTAGAGACCGTCGATAATTATGCTTTCCGGGTAGGATTTCCTACTCGTATTAGTCCCATAATGGGATGATTGTTGATGTGTGAGATTGATTGTTTGATATAGTAATTGTATTGTGACGGCTGTGATTGTGATTGTACATGGTTGATAGATTCAGACGGTTGTTGATGTTGTGATTGTGATTGGTTGTCTATGGCTCTCGAGATGCGTTCTCGGCTGAGTGGAGTCACTTGCGGGAGTGGCTTCACGCCCTAGTTTTGCCCTTCATGGAACCCGCCACGGAAGGGGATGTGCACATTAATGGACAGGGTTATTGCTCACTATGTGGAGCGGGATTTGGTGGGTACACGCTGCGGTCCCCCCACGGCGGTAGTCCGGTCCAAAGGATCGATCGATGGGATGTTTGGATTGGTGTGATTGTGTGCATGTGACGGTTAAGCTGTCTGTTTATCGGATTGTTGATATGTATATAAATTGTGTGATTAGTACTGACCCCGTTTAAATGTTTTAAAGACTGTGGTGATCCATTCGGGGGTGGTGAGCAGTTGCTTGGCAGGTATATCTTGGATACGCGTGGGATCTAGCTGGGGATGGAGTCATCTCATATCATAGTCTTTAGTCTTCCGCTGTGTTTATTAGGACAGTTCCTTTCAGTTGGTTTATAGTTTGAGAACAGTTGTATTTTGCTTACAGTTGGTTTTATTATGTAATCACTTAAACTTATTCAATAAAGTATGTTTCTTCATTGTCTTATGATTATCATGCCTCGGGTAACCGAGATGGTAGTATCCTTATACCTGAGTGGTCCTGGTAAGGCACTTGGAGTATGGGGGTGTTACACAACATGCTCCATCAACTTGAGCACATGAGGGCTAACGTTTTGGCCCTCCTTAATGTTGAGATCGAAGAATGCGGATGCCGCTTCATATTGAATGATCCTCGGAGCTTGTGAAAACATGGTCACAAGCTTCGTATAGATCTCATAGGCGGTGCTGTCTTTATAGCCCTCCTTTGGTGTTCGGCCTCCATAAAGAAGATCAACACATTTTTAATCGCGGCCGACTCCTTTTGGTAAGTCTTATAGGCTTGCCTAGCGGTAGGTGCGGCGGGAGAGGCCTCGGTAAGGTAACGAAGCTTGTCGTCACTCTCCGCTGCCAAGCGAAGTTGAGCGTCCTAATCGGCGAATTTGGACCCATTCTTTTCTAATTTACAGCGATCCATGAAGGATGGGAGCTATGAAACATTGGTGAGAGTGTTCGAGCTAGTGGTTGCGGATGAATTTGGAGCTGCCATTGTAATTGAGAAACAATATTTGACTACAAAATAGGAAGTGAAGGAATTAATAAACATCTATTGTTTTAAGCATACATGAAAACATTTTAAACAAGTTTTAAGCATTTATAGTGACCTCTACCCAACTATTATAAATGATTCCGAGATCCAAATTCATATTAACTCAGGCACGGTGAGCCGATTCATCCCTAATCAATATAACTCGGTGGATTAACTCTTTAATCGATTCTAATTCTAGAATTCTCGGTTGATTAAATTACTTTAATATTTATCTTTAGCCCGGAACACATGTGACTACGGTCACGAATACTTCCGTTGAGCTAAATCCAAATTTCGATGTAATAACAATTTACTACCCACTTACCCAACGTAACAAGTTTAGCACCCCGGTGAGCCGAGCCTACTTCCTTATGAAATTGGGACTCATGGTTCTACTATTTGGTAAGGCTAATTCTCAATTATTATTAGTGAGAGGTCTTGTCAATTTATTATCTAAGTCGTTTTAAGCGAACTAAAGGGGTGAACTACGATAATTATAATTGACACGGTCGATGACTCGAGAAAGTAATATGCATGTGTAGTTTTGGCGATTTGGCTATGCATGTAAACATATAAAACAAATGCAAAGCAAAAACGATAAAATCCTAGTATGGCCTTCCTAAAATAGTAAATCAAATAAACTATTTACAAATTAGGAAACCAACTCATTTGGTCCCTTGAACTTCATTTGGCACCCACTCCAAGGCAACACCGTCTTTGTCGGACCACCTTCTCGAATTGCACCGTCTTCAAGGAACTCCGAAATAAATAAATTACATAACTTTTCTACTTTATACATTATAAAATGAAAAATAAAAGTGATACAAGATCACATTAATTACAACCGAGTGGATATCCCCATTCATTTCAGGAAATACCAATTAAAAACTAAGGCCAGACTAAGTACAAATTACATAATTGAAAATTATATAAAATAAAACATGACAATCATACTAAAAATGCAGTATTAATATATGTATGAAACATGCCATGTGATGTGCCAAATCGCCCTATTTAAGTTAATATCGTATATTTCGTCCGGTTTTATGGATTATTGTGACAATTAACCTTTTACAATCACACAATATTACATAAATCAAATCTATGTCCAAGTTAATTACCCCAACCTTCTTAGGACTCAAAATTTAGTCTTCACTAAACATTTGACAATAATTCAACTTGATATTTTATTATTGCTTTTTAAACATCTATTATTCATAATAATAAAGAAATAATTCCCAACTAAGTCATAAAAATTCGAAAATTTCAAAATCATAATTTTGTATATTCTGGAAAATTCCCAACATTCCAAAATTTTAATAAAATTTTCCCTTCGATTGTTTTAATTTATTTCACAAATAAATCGTAAAAACCATTATTTTAACCCTTTAATTCAAAATTCAACATAAAATTATGCAATAAATCAAAATCAAAATTTTTAATATTCAAAATATGTTTCTTGAACCAGGAAATGACAAATTTTAAGCCCAAAATCGAATTTTTATATTAATGATTATTAAAGTTGCTATTTATCAATTTATATCTCATAAAAATTAATAACCATTTAAATCATACGAAATTTAACATGCAAATTTAGATCTGATGTTCATATCATATATACAATATTGGGGAAAACTTTCCTGCCTTAAAATTCATTTTAGCTATTTTATTAAAATAGTCACTATTTATGTGATTTTTACATCTAAAAATCATAAATCATGCAAAATAAAACTATTTTATCTCAAAATTTACATACAGTGTGTAAATATTGCATGTGACAACATACATAAATTTCATGGGCAGAAACGAAGTCTAACTATTTTTAACAAAATACCTCTATTTAATCAATTTTTACCATGTAAAAATCATAAAACATGCAATATAAAATCATAAAACATACAATATATGCATGTGAGGCCGTGTAAAAATTTCAAGGTCGGAATCATAGTCTAACTAATTTTAGCATTTTAAGTGACATTTTATTCAATAAAATGTAATAGAAATACAAAAAATCATATTAAAGAGCAATAAAATACCATAAATAATCAAAATGACCTAAAATAAATTTAGGACCAGAATGTTTAACATGCAAAAATTTCGTGGCCTTTATCATCATAAATCACGAAATACAAGTTTTATATGTTAAAATTTTAACTCGGAAAAACAAAACCGATTATGTAACACCCCGTATTTTATTAAGTTGGATAAAATTCTTTTAATTGCTATTTTGAATTTAACTACATCATTTAACGATTTATATATATATGCTTAGCTAATTAATTAATTTCATCTTAATTCGATACGTTAATTTTAATAATCATTAATAAGTTTATTTAAAGTTAGTTCGAGTTTATTTATTTAATAATTTCCATTTCTTTACGAGTCCTTATGAAAGTTGTTTTAAGTGAACCCGAGATGGATTTTGGGAACAAAACCGTCCAATTAGCTAGTTTGAGCTTATTTCACTAAATTAGCAATTTTTATTAATATCCGTTAGTTTTGTAAAAATCGCTAATAATTCCGATTCAAGCTGATATTGTATTATTTACGTTAACTAGCTGAGTTTATTTTATTTTCACTCATTAAATTTATTTAATATTGATTCCGTTTTATTACTAAAACTTTTACTAAAACCGATTTTATTAACTCGAGACGGTTTTAAAAACGCGCGAAATTACTTAACGATGAAGAAACGTACGTATAATTATTAGCTAGCTAGCTAGCTGCTCCCTCTTTTTCTCACGCATCCCCTTATTTTTTTTCCCCTTTTCTTCGTTGTTCTATCAGAACAAACAACAACAACAACACCACGCTCAACCTCCATTCCCGTCCCCCTTCAAACTCTGATCCCGACTCCGTTTCTCATCCGTTTTCAATGATTTTTGTTCCATAGCGCTCCTCTCGTCGTTCTCGTCATTCCGATGTAAGTAACATTCATTTTCGTTATGTATTTTTACAAACCCAATTAATATTTTTAGCTTTGTTTATTATAAGACGGTTGTATGTACTAAAATAGACGGTCTGGTAGAAGATTTGTTAGTCATGAAGGACTAGTTCGATCGGAAAAAGGTAACGATAATGGATTACTCGATATTACTGGTAAAATATGTTTATTTCGAATGCTGGTTAGTCTGTTTTATAATTGAGACGGTGTATAATTATATATAGGGATCCTTATTGATATTAATTAGTCAGTTGTATAGTTGAGACGGTGTATACTGATATGTGGAGATGATTGAGAAGGTGTATACTGACCTGTAGGGATCATTTGGGATGCTAGCTAGTAAGTGGTATATTTAAGACGGTGTATGCTGACATGTATGGGTTGTTTTGGGTGCTCATTGGTATCTTTTATAGTTGAGACGGTGTATGCTGACATGTAGGGATTGTTTTGGGATGGTGGAAGGCGGTAGAAATGGCCTGTCCGCAGTCACCATAATAGGTGTTGGTAGGGATGGTTCTTTGGTCGCTTAGCGTGTGGGGAGGAGAGTTGAAGGGGGTGGTGTTGGGTTGGACACGGGGTACCCATACCCCTGTTTTTCCCCTTTCTTCCTTTCCTTTGTTTATTGTTGGGTGGTCCATTAGGTGGAGTAGTAGCTGGTTGTTTGGTGATGGGCGTGGGGCGGTTCAACGACCACTAGGGTCGTGGGTCGAGTTGGTTTTAATTTGGCGCAAGTTTGGTTTATTTGAAATAATTAATTTCCGTCTCTTATTTTATATAACGATAATTCGTTAATATCGTCCTTTCACATAATTATTTTAGGTGCCTCATATGTGGTTGAAGATGAAGAGTAATTTTGGGTTTTAGAAGCTTTCTCAAGTTATTACTTGTCTCTTGCTAGCTTAAGGTAACTATTCCGAGTTACTCGACGAATTAATGTCACATCAGTAGTTGATGTTGTGTTTGTTGGTTGTTAAGTGTTTAGGAGATTGATAATGTGTTACTTTCATTTTTCACATGATTTGGGCCAAAGTAGGCCAAGACTCTGAGCTGGGCCTGTTTAACCGAATGAGTTTGGTCAAACTAGGCTTAAACCGGTCAGCCTCGATTTGACCAATGACCCGTCGCGGGACTAGGGTCGAGGGTTTGTCTTTGAGGTGAGATTGGTTGTTATTGGAAGTTTTATGCTATGCTTGATATTTGTAATTATCATTTCACATGTTGGTTGTTGGATGAATTGGTTGCCTTATACTTGAGTCTTCTTGCCTTGTTGCCATTTTAGCTTGTTCTCATGAATTATGAGATTAACGGTTAGCTGGAATTTGGATTATAATATTGATGGTTAGCTATAATTTGGTTATTGATGACATTGAGGATATGGTTGGATTGTCTGCTGAATAGACATTTATATAGCCTTTCACATGATAGAATGTTAGCATTATGTTTGAAAGTTGGACTCTTTGCCCTCTTATGGTTAATTGGGTGTCCTACTTGTCTTGTGTGGTGTGGGCTAAAGTATTCAAGCTGGGACTAGCTGGGACTAGGTCCTAGGTGAGTATTTCGGCTTTCATCATAGATAGGCCTTTATAGTCTTTGACGAGTATATGTTCACTGCTTAATAGCCTTTGTGTTCCTGACTTGGTGGGATTATATCCAAGTTGGGGCATGACCTCGTTACTTATTTTGAGAGTAAGTGGTCAGCTTAAGTACTAGCCAACCCTTTGGTGGACTCCTTAGGGTACTCACATGGTTTTATAAAATTGTGGGTCTTGGGTGCGGTGGTGTGTATCCGCATGTCTAGGTCTGCGCAGATTTAGGACTAGGGTTGTGTTGTGTCTTGGCCATGTTTTTATAGAACCTCTGAGCCAGGATACCGGTTCGATTACCTTCCCTACCTCGTGGTATAGACTCGAGTTACAGAGTTACTATTGACGGTGCTAAGAACTTATGCCTGTCTTTGATATATTGTCCTTTCTTGTTTGATGATTCTATGAATCATAGAAGGTGAGATGCAAGCCGGCTATGGTTGATAGAGTTTGGATTCCTGCATGTTATGTGATTCACATGATAGTGTAGTACGAGTCGGTCTAGTATTCACATGCTAGGACTATGTGTTGTTATATTGTTATTCACATGGTAAGCACGATTGTCTAGCATCTATATGCTAAGGCATTGTGTGATTCGTATTCATATTTTTATGTTTACATGTTATATTAATTATGACATTTCGTGGCTGGGAGAACTCGGAGTTACTCCCAACTGACTGTGGCTTTCGTATTTGTATAAAATGCGAATGACAGGTAGGTGATGCATATATGGGGTACATGGACGAGCTAGCGAGCAAAGTTACCCTGGAACCTAGATTGGTTTTATTTTATTGTGACCCTTAAACACTTTTTATGTCACATACATTTTAGGGACATATGTCCCCCTCTTTACATTTGGTTGTATAATTTGCTATTCGCGACTTTAGCGATGGTTATGTTATGACACTTCTAGTTAGACCTTGTATGTTTGACACCTTCCAATTTGGATATCTTCATAACAGGTTCATGTTTTAAAAATTACAGGTTCTTACCCAAATGAACCTATTACAAACATATCCATGCAGTTTTATTCTAGAATTACGTGTTTACTTTTCCGCTATATTTGAGGGTGTCACAGTTGGTATCAGAGCATATTTGCTCCCGACGCATGTTTGTGCACCCCAATATAAATAACTTGACCTTGAAATAATAAACTTGAGAGATGGGTAAGATGGGTAGACTTAGGACCTTATGTTGTAGTCTCTTTGTGTTTGCTCTTTGTTAGGTACTAACCTGTTTGTTGATTGTCATTTAATAATTGTTGCGTTCTTGGATCAATGACCGTGAGCTTATCTATAGCTAATGGAGTTATTACCCTAATTATAAAAAAAATTTGAACTAAAGGTTTTGAAAATATTTTAATGTTTTTCACTGGTTTTAACGTCAATTATTGTTAAAGCTTGTTATTGGAGACGTCTGATAATTAGTTTTATCATTTGTTGGTGTAAAAATGTATTTTTATGTCTTTGAATTGGAATATTGATGTTCTTGAGTGATCGCCAAGAGTATCTCCGTTCCATTGAAAGGACACTTATATTTTAAGAAGATCAAGATTTAGTGCCTATTGTTGAGGATTGAAGATTTGTTCAACCTTTGAAGAATGCTTCTACTTCCTTGAAGATGTTTCTCGTTCTTTTTGTATCTCGCCTTATTCTTAATCTCTTGGTGCTTATCCTCCTTCTAAACTCCCTTCTGTTTTACTTTAAAAGCTACGCTTGTACTCCTAACTTGTCCTTTGTTCTTTGCTTATCCTCCCTTAACGCCATTAGATAGTACTCTTTCTTGTGAGGAATGTTGACCTTGGTTGGAAAATTCGACTTTTGAGGAGATTGTTTGTGTCTGACCCTTAACCCTTGTTTTGAGGGGATGTGATGTTAGAAAGACTTAGGTAATGTGATGAGACATACTTAGTGATTCTTATACCTAGTTCCTTGACAAAGTGAGTATAATTGATTGGTAGATTCTTTGTGTTAGGAATGAGTTGCCTATGTCATTAAACTTATAGAACTTGGCATTGTTGTTTATGTTTGGGATTTGAAAGCTTAGTAAGTTGAGCGTCGTCACCTTAGGAGTAAACATAAGATAAGTTTAGAATATGAATTTGGAAGAAAACCCATTTTTAGATGTTAACAATCCCGTATAAATTGGGGATGTGATTTGATGTTAGTTGTTTCTTGAGAACTTTGTTGAGAAGTCTTTGTCAATTGATTCTTTGGTTTTTAAAACATTGAGGTTGTGTCGAGTGCTTGAGATAAAGAGATGCTTTTATACTTGAGTGGTAGATTTGCTTTAGGGAAATCCTAATATGTGATAAGATAGGTGGAAGAAGTATCAAACCGATTTATCACCCCTTAAGCGAGCGTTTATTTTACCTTGACCCTTGTTTGGGATTTGGTCGTTTTGTTATGAAGGTACAATACCCTAATAGACGTGACCTTGTTTGAGAGAACCTTAAGTTTTAGGAAGCGTATGGATTAAGCCTTAAAATCCTCTTTCGTACCATTAATCGTTTTCCTCCCTTTCGTTCATACCTTGGTTGGGTTTGATTCTTAAGTATAAAAGTTCACTCGTTATTTCCTTGTCTTGAATACCTCCCTAATTCTAATATCTCTTACTGGTTGTTAACTAGTTATCTTTATGATTCGACTCTTTTAGTCTCACATCTTGACATGTTCATATATCCCTTTTTAAATTTCCTATCATTTCCTGACCTGGTTATTACCCTTTGTTTCCTTAGTGGAGTGATGACATTGTTGTTGAGATTTGAGTATCTGACATTTCCTTGTTGTCTAATTTCCCTTTATCCTTGACCATAAGCGTTACCGTTCATACCTCATTTCCTCGCTTCATCTTGCTCCTCCTTTAAGTTTGACACTCGTATCTTGTGAAACTCTATCTTTGATATCCTTGTAATTTTGACTTCAATTTCTACCCTATGAAATTCATTATAGCTCTCTTGTTGCTTAAGTTTGAGCTCTCTTAACATACTTTGTTTCTATGCTATCTAAGTTACTTTCCTTTTTGTACAACTTCTAAACTTTCAAGCTACCAGTTTCGATTCATTCTTAAAAGTTTATGTCACTTCTGCAAACCTAACTTATTTTTAAAGATTTGAAAATGAAAATTTGATTTAATTCCATATTTGTTCCTTGAGTATAGACTTCTTTATCATGATTTTAATCGCTAAACTCGAGATTTCTTTAAATTTTATCCAATTTTTGTTAACCTTGATCTATTTATGATTTCTTTGTCAAAGTTTAATGTTACATTGTCAGGGATTTGACCCCCATTTGGGTTTAAAAGTGAAATATTTATTTCTATTTTGGCTTTTTGCAAAAGAAAATTTGAGTAGATTACCTTTCTCTTATTTTGATTTTAACGTTGATCGGATGTTAGAACTCGTTATTAGAAACTTTTAATAACTTGTTCTACTCTTGTCGACGAGTGATTTTCGGTTTTAAATTTGTCTTTGACTTGGAAGGTTAGCGTTCTTGTGTGCACAACAAGAGCAATTTCGTTCTATGAATGAGACTTATACTTTTGAAAACTCTTCATTAATGTTTTCGAAAGTATTTTGATTTTTGATTTATACAAATGATTTGCCTTTGACCTTATCTTGGATTAGGAATGTGATGTTCTTGAATGCGCAACGAGAGCACTTCCGTTCCTTTGATGAGAATCTGGTTCTGTCGGAAAATTTTATTTGAAACTTTTGAAAGAATTTTGATTCTTACAATAAGTGACCTTTTAAATGTTTTGGTTACCGATTCCAATTTCAGTTTTATTTTTATAACCTTTCATTTATACTTTCAAGTTTCGAGGACGAAACTTTTTAAAAGATGGGGTGATTGTAACACCCCGTATTTTATTAAGTTGGATAAAATTCTTTTAATTGCTATTTTGAATTTAATTACATCATTTAACGATTTATATATATATATGCTTAGCTAATTAATTAATTTCATCATAATTCGATACGTTAATTTTAATAATCATTAATAAGTTTATTTAAAGTTAGTTCGAGTTTATTTATTTAATAATTTTCATTTCTTTACGAGTCCTTATGAAAGTTGTTTTAAGTGAACCCGAGATGGATTTTGGGAACAAAACCGTCCAATTGGCTATTTTGAGCTTATTTCACTAAATTAGCAATTTTTATTAATATCCGTTAGTTTTGTAAAAATCGCTAATAATTCCGATTCAAGCTGATATTGTATTATTTACGTTAACTAGCTGAGTTTATTTTATTTTCACTCATTAAATTTATTTATTATTGATTCCGTTTTATTACTGAAACTTTTACTAAAACCGATTTTATTAACTCGAGACGGTTTTAAAAACGAGCGAAATTACTTAACGATGAAGAAACGTACGTATAATTATTAGCTAGCTAGCTAGCTGCTCCCTCTTTTTCTCACGCATCCCCTTATTTTTTTTCCCCTTTTCTTCGTTGTTCTATCAGAACAAACAACAACAACAACAACAACACCACGCTCAACCTCCATTCCCGTCCCCCTTCAAACTCCGATCCCGACTCCGTTTCTCATCCGTTTTCAATGATTTTTGTTCCATAGCGCTCCTCTCGTCGTTCTCGTCATTCCGATGTAAGTAACATTCATTTTCGTTATGTATTTTTACAAACCCAATTTATATTTTTAGCTTTGTTTATTATAAGACGGTTGTATGTACTAAAATAGACGGCCTGGTAGAAGATTTGTTAGTCATGAAGGACTAGTTCGATCGGAAAAAGGTAACGATAATGGATTACTCGATATTACTGGTAAAATATGTTTATTTCGAATCTTTGTTAAGTTAGTCTGTTTTATAATTGAGACGGTGTATAATTATATATAGGGATCCTTATTGATATTAATTAGTCAGTTGTATAGTTGAGACGATGTATACTGATATGTGGAGATGATTGAGAAGGTGTATACTGACCTGTAGGGATCATTTGGGATGCTAGCTAGTAAGTGGTATATTTAAGACGGTGTATGCTGACATGTATGGGTTGTTTTGGGTGCTAATTGGTATCTTTTATAGTTGAGACGGTGTATGCTGACATGTAGGGATTGTTTTGGGATGGTGGAAGGCGGTAGAAATGGCCTGTCTGGTCAGCCATAATAGGTGTTGGTAGGGATGCTTGCTGGCTGCTTAGCAGCCGTGGGGGAGGGAGAGTTGAAGGGGGTGGTGTTAGGTTGGACACGGGGTACCCATACCCCTGTTTTTCCCTTTCTTCCTTTCTTTTGTTTATGGTGGTTGTTTGGTGATGGGCGTGGGGCGGTTCAACGGCCACTAGGGTCGTGGGTCGAGTTGGTTTTGGCGCAAGTTTGGTTTATTTGAAATAATTAATTTCCGTCTCTTATTTTATATAACGATAATTCGTTAATATCGTCCTTTCACATAATTATTTTAGGTGCCTCATATGTGGTTGAAGATGAAGAGTAATTTTGGGTTTTAGAAGCTTTCTCAAGTTATTACTTGTCTCTTGCTAGCTTAAGGTAACTATTCCGAGTTACTCGACGAATTAATGTCACATCAGTAGTTGATGTTGTGTTTGTTGGTTGTTAAGTGTTTAGGAGATTGATAATGTGTTACTTTCATTTTTCACATGATTTGGGCCAAAGTAGGCCAAGACTCGAGTGGGCCGGTTGATTTAATGAGTTTGGTCAAACTAGGTTTAAACCGGTCAGCCTCGATTTGACCAATGACCCGTCGCGGGACTAGGGTCGAGGGTTTGTCTTTGAGGTGAGATTGGTTGTTATTGGAAGTTTTATGCTATGCTTGATATTTGTAATTATCATTTCACATGTTGGTTGTTGGATGAATTGGTTGCCTTATACTTGAGTCTTCTTGCCTTGTTGCCATTTTAGCTTGTTCTCATGAATTATGAGATTAACGGTTAGCTGGAATTTGGATTATAATATTGATGGTTAGCTATAATTTGGTTATTGATGACATTGAGGATATGGTTGGATTGTCTGCTGAATAGACATTTATATAGCCTTTCACATGATAGAATGTTAGCATTATGTTTGAAAGTTGGACTCTTTGCCCTCTTATGGTTAATTGGGTGTCCTACTTGTCTTGTGTGGTGTGGGATAAAGTATTCAAGCTGGGACTAGGTCCTAGGTGAGTATTTCGGCTTTCATCATAGATAGGCCTTTATAGTCTTTGACGAGTATATGTTCACTGCTTAATAGCCTTTGTGTTCCTGACTTGGTGGGATTATATCCAAGTTGGGGGCATGACCTCGTTACTTATTTTGAGAGTAAGTGGTCAGCTTAAGTACTAGCCAACCCTTTGGTGGACTCCTTAGGGTACTCACATGGTTTTATAAAATTGTGGGTCTTGGGTGCGGTGGTGTGTATCCGCATGTCTAGGTCTCATGATTTAGGACTAGGGTTGTGTTGTGTCTTGGCCATGTTTTTATAGAACCTCTGAGCCAGGATACCGGTTCGATTACCTTCCCTACCTCGTGGTATAGACTCGAGTTCTGAGTGACTATTGACGGTGCTAAGAACTTATGCCCGTCTTTGATATATTGTCCTTTCTTGTTTGATGATTCTATGAATCATAGAAGGTGAGATGCAAGCCGGCTATGGTTGATAGAGTTTGGATTCCTGGATGTTATGTGATTCACATGATAGTGTAGTACGAGTCGGTCTAGTATTCACATGCTAGGACTATGTGTTGTTATATTGTTATTCACATGATAAGCACGATTGTCTAGCATCTATATGCTAAGGCATTGTGTGATTCGTATTCATATTTTTATGTTTACATGTTATATTAATTATGACATTTCGTGGCTGGGAGAACTCGGAGTTACTCCCCACTGACTGTGGCTTTCGTATTTGTATAAAATGCGAATGACAGGTAGGTGATGCATATATGGGGTACATGGACGAGCTAGCGAGCAAAGTAACCCTGGAACCTAGATTGGTTTTATTTTATTGTGACCCTGAAACACTTTTTATGTCACATACATTTTAGGGACATATGTCCCCCTCTTTACATTTGGTTGTATAATTTGCTATTCGCGACTTTAGCGATGGTTATGTTATGACACTTCTAGTTAGACCTTGTATGTTTGACACCTTCCAATTTGGATATCTTTATAACAGGTTCAGGTTTTAAAAATTACAGGTTTTTACCCAAATGAACCTATTACAAACATATCCATGCAGTTTTATTCTAGAATTACGTGTTTACTTTTCCGCTATATTTGAGGGTGTCACATATTATGCATGCAACAACTCTTGCTCTGATACCTATTGTAAGATTCATTAATCTCTTATTAGACACTTCTAATAACTATTTATGTATTAGTTAACTCATAAACTAAAAGGATCTTATGCATGCACAACATAAAAATACAAAGTAAGAAGAAATCGATTAATCTTACATTGAGGGCCGAAATGGTATATACTAATTGGTCTCCTACAAAGTTAGACTTCTTAAAGAAAAATCCAAATGCCCAACAAAACCCCAGATCAAATGATTGGATCTACTGCTTAAGGATAGTACCAAGGTAATCACCCTTAATCAAAGTACTGATTTTATACTACAAATTAGTATTTGAATCCTTAAATTGTTACTAATATTATAAGATTACTACTTCTAGTAATAGAGGAATAATATTAGAGATTTGTGAGATTTTTCTAGCGTGTTCACTGTTGGAATATGTGTCCTCCAACAATAATGCGATCACAATTGTTGATCTTAATGATCACATGTTTAAATCTTATTTTAAGAATACATGTGAGATGTAATATTTTACAGTCAACTGGTCCACACATATCGGTAATGATTGGCTGACTAGAGTTTGACATTACTGTCGTGCGACGATGGTGAACAGTTGATCCCCTTAGGTCATACCTATAGGGAAATACTCTTAATTGATTATTTAATTAATCGTATGCCGATACGAGTTAATTAAATTGCTTAAAATTGACGGACGATTTTGTGAGTAAAGTTAACGTGTCTTACTGTAATTTGATTAAATTAGATACGGTCTAAGTGATCGAATTGTTTTATTACTTAGATAAAATTATTGTTTACGAAACAATTGAAATTGAAATTGAATGAATAATTTATTATAAATACAAGACGTTGTGGTTTATAATTTGATAAACCATTTTGGCACAAGTAATTACGAATTACTAGTCAATTTTGTTAATGACATATTTTATGAGTATGTTGATTTTTAATATGTTAAAAATACATTACAATTTCATAAGTTAAGTAACATGTCACACATGTTACAATTGATAAATGACAAAATAAAATGGACCTCCCATTTTATTTATATGTGCCGAAATATGGAGGGTGTTTAGGATAAAAATTGTGTTGATTATTTTAAGTGGAAAACACAATTATTATCTATAGTCTTAGCCATGCATGCCTATCTTTTCTTGGGTAGAAAAACTAGCCCATGCATTGGACACACCTCTCTCACCCAACCGGTTTTACCAAGGGAATTGAGTGTGTTTCCTCTACTATTATTCATTCACATCTTTCATATTTTTCTAGTGTAATAAAAATGCATACTCTCTACAATCTTATGAAAATTCTAAAGAAATAAACGTCACAAAATGCTCCCTCTTGACCGAAATATTCAAGAGAAAAAATACAATTTATTTTGTGTCAATTTTATAGTAAAACTTATACTATTACTAGATCATAATAATATTTGTTATTGAGAGGTTTCCTTGGGTATTCACTTTTGGGAGAGATTCCATACTTGAATCTTTGCTTATCCATTATTTGGAATGCTCAAGAACTAACAAGAAGGAGATCTTGTTGGTGCCCTTTTAATCCGAAAATCATATGGTGAGAAAACGATTTATTCTCTATATTTACTTATGTTTGCATGCATAACATTTGTATTTAATTTTATGACTAAATTAAATGTAACATATATGAATATGTTGAGTATAATGAGATATATATTTTCTAACAAGCGGTATCATGAGCCTTAGGTTGTTTGCATGCAAATCGGTTATAGTTTTTCCGAGTTATACGATTAACATATAAAACTTATAAATTTGTGTTATTATGATATATCACGAAATAAATTATGCATGTTAAAGTTTTTGGTCCTAAAATATATTTAGGATTTTTTGGTTAATTTATGGATTTTTATTGTTCATTTTATATAATAATGGCATTAAAAATGTGATTTTATGATAAAAATGTCATTTTCGGACTAAAATTAGCTAAACTTCAAATTTTCCAGTGGTTTTTTGATATGTTATCACATGTATTATTTTTAGATGACCTGTAAATTTTCAGAAGTTTTGGAGTTATTATGCTCGAAATATGGATTTTTCATGATAAAAATCGAATTTAAATGAAAAATAGGTTAATATGAGATAAATTTCGAATATGGTCATAGAAATTTAGTATGTTGTCACATGCAATTTTACAAGATGTGTGTAAAATAATAGGATATAATGAAGTCTTTATGCATGATTTATGAATTTTTGATGAAAATAGCATAAATAGTGGCTTTAATTAGTGAATAATAGCTAAAACATACTTCACGACTAAGGAAAAACGTCACATGTTGCATTTTATTATATTTTTCAGATCTAAAATTGAAAAGTTGATGAATATTAATTTTTTCTCATGTTTTTCTGATTATAATTGATAAATCCGATAAACCGCAACATTGTTTTTCCGATAAATTTTCGAAATTTTTACCTAATTTTTTTGAACATTATGAGTGCATGGTATTTTTCCAGAATGTTCATGAGTTTAAATTTCAAATTTCAAATTTATTTGAAATGTTTTGTGATTTATTTCAAGTTTACGGCTTTTTATTGTAATTTTGAGTCCAATAATGAACAATTTTAAGAAATATAAGTTAATTATAGTCAAATAGTTAGTGGAGACTAATTTTGAGTCCTAAGTTGGTTAGGGTAATTAACTTGTGCATAAATATGATTTTATGTAATTTATTATGATTTTAAAAGGTTGAATCACGCAAATCCGTAAAAATCGATTAATATACGATATTGGCTCTTTAAAGGCGATTTAGCATAAAATTGGGCATGTTCATACATATTATAATGCTGCTTTATTTATGATTGTCATAATTTTATTTTATGTAATTTTTGAATTTTGTAATTTTACTTAGTATGGCCCTAGTTTTAATTGGTATTACCCGAAATGTATGGGAATATCGATTCGGTTGTAATTTATTGTGATCTCGTATCAACGTTTTGTAATTTAATAGATTTATTTTATTTTAATTACAAATGTAAAATAGGAAATTATGTAATTTGTTATGTAATTTATTTATTTCGGAGTTCCTTGAAGACGGTATCACTCAAAAGGCGATACATAAAGACGGTGTTACCTCGAGATGCGTGCCAAAATCGAAGTTCAAGGAACCAATGGAGTTGGTTTCTGAATATGTAATAGTTAATTAGATTTTCTATTTTAGGAAGGCCATACTAGGATTTAATTTATGTTATGCATTTTATTTAGATGTTGCATGCATCGCTAAATCGCCATAACTAAAACATGCATTATCATTTAATGGAGTTTAATCGACCGTGCCAATTAGAATTATCGTAGTTCACCGCTTTAGGTCACTTAAAACGTGATAGATAATAAATTGACATGACCTCTCG
This sequence comes from Silene latifolia, assembly GCF_048544455.1. Classification (NCBI taxonomy): domain Eukaryota; kingdom Viridiplantae; phylum Streptophyta; class Magnoliopsida; order Caryophyllales; family Caryophyllaceae; genus Silene; species Silene latifolia. The sequence goes on along the minus strand of NC_133538.1, from coordinate 483,784,203 downwards.
CTAAAATAATCAATTGAGACTTAGCCTTACCAAAAAGCAGAAACCATGAAAACCTATTTCGCGAGGGAGTGCACTCGGCCCTACCGGGGTACAAACCTTGTTACGTAGGGGAAGTGGGTGATAAATGTCTATCCACCGAATTCATGTTGATAAGGGATGAATCGGCCCTACCGTGCCCAAGTTGATGTGGATTTGAATCATGGACACATTTCTTCGAAATTTAGATTGAGCTCAACGGAAGTATTCGTGACCGTAGTCGCATGTGTTCCCGGCTAAAGATAAATATTAATGTAATTTTATCGACCAAGAGTTCTAAAAGTAGAATCGATTAAAGAGTTAATCCACCGAGTTATATTGATAAGGGATGAATCGGCCCTACCGTGCCCAAGTTAATATGAATTTGGATCTTGGAATCATGTATATTAGTTGGGTAGTGGTCACTATATAAATTGTTTACTTGTTATTTACAAGTATTAATAAAACGATAGATGTTAAGTTTTCCACTACTCCGTTATCATATTGTTCTATTTCTTTACCACAATTCATATACGATATTATTTCGATTTTTGATTCAAATCTCCATTAAAACATCGTAACTAAAGACAAATATGAATTTTTCTTCTAAAACCTCGTGTTATCCATTGGAAGGATCTCTTGTGAAGAGTATAGATAAAAGTTATTCATTATCAAACAGGCTTTTTGATTCTTGACTAACACATCTACTTACAATGAATTGTTTTTCCCATACACTTAATTGAATTAAGTACCTTGAAACGATAAATTGTTTTGGTAATTAGATTTGTTAGAAATCGTAATTGACCAAAACAACACAACCATTTCAATGAAAGTTTTAAGACTAAAACGATTGAATTGAAGAGTAGTCTTCATAAGATTCAACATTGCTTCTCTAAGTAAAGATTCTTTGAAATGAGTGAGAGCATTCTCTTAAACCGTTAAGAAAAAGGCGAGGTTCAAGAAGTAAAAATTAGAATGGAATTGATACAAGGTAATGTTAAAAGTAAAGTTATTGAGAATAACGATACTAAACCTATCAATCCTGACCGATAAATTTTCCATTGTCTTAAATGTTGGACACTAGAAAGGAAACTACCCCATATTGTTTAAGAATAAGCAAGTTAGTTGTGGGACATCTAATAAGACTTAGTTCTTTATTTATTTGATTGACATAAGTTTTGCTAGTACCATTTCGTGAATATTAGAAACCGATGGTGGTTTTCATCATTGCATGCGATACATATGATGATTAGAATATGACGACTAGCATCAAATAATGTCGAGAGATAGAGTCATTGTGTACTCAATCTAGTTTTGGGTTTAAAGTTGTACCTTAATTAGGAATATTAAATACATGGACCCTAAATAAGAATATAATTTTGTTAAGATACAAAAGGGGTTTCACTTTTGTGACACTATACACCATGATTTGATGTATGGCTAGCTCATTATCAAGGTGATTATATTCTAAACCAAACTAGAATGATATATCATGAAGATGATGCAAGACTCAATTGGTAACCCAATATTAAACATTAGATTCTGGAATGATGAAAGCAAAGAGTTATCGAGTACTCTTGAAATCATTAGATCTTATGGTATATGCGTATCTTGTATTCAAAGCAAGATGTCTCGTGCCTTTTGGTTGAAAAGGAGATCGAGGTTGTAAATCATTGATCCAAAATAGGTTGATCATTTTCTTTTACCAACGATTTAGGTTGACACTAATATGTTCACTTAATAAGGTAAATAGAGAAATCTTTGAAGAAGTTCAAAGAGTTCCAGGAATCACGATTTAGTCGTGATGGGATTATCAAAGTGAAGACTTTGATATAAGCCAAAGGAAATGTGATATAATATCACAAATTAAACTCTCTTAGCACGCATTATGGGATAATGTGTGGTTGTATAAAGAAATCAAACGCTATTCAATATGGTTTGGACTTCAATCAAGTTACTTTGAGTTACTTGATCCTTTTGGGGATTTTATCATTTTGTCTAAATTATTTTTTCCACTAAATCTAAACGATACATATGAGATATGAAATGGTAGAGTACCATGCTTGGAAGTTTTCACAAGAAACAAATGCCATAGAAACATATGATCATTCACTTAAAATGATCTAATGGACAATTATAATGATGGGATTCATTATCACGAGTACAACGGGTTTGCGGCTCGTGAAGCTGTGTCTATAAAATACAAGTTTATTTCTAGAAAACAGAGTGGGAGAAATTATTCAAGAGCCACGAAGAATGTTATGTCCCAAGAAACTGGTCTTTCTTGACTACATGAGACGTTTTGTGTAAGACGTTATTTCTTCAAAACCAAGGAGGTTAAAATTATCACTTATTGAAGATGATGAATTAGTGTTACTTTTAGAAAGTAAAGAGCTTACAACTTACAAAGAAATTGTTTGATTCAAGTTAATTACTTCTGAAAGTAATGAACATATGACTTACATGAGAATGTTTAAGTCACAACTCAATACAAGGCTTAGAGCCATGAAAATCCGAAATAAAAGGCTTGATTAGTGACAAAGGGTTTTGCACTAATAAAGAGAGATTTCAAAGCTTGATTGGTTGCAAAGGGTTTTGCACTGGTTGAAATGTTTAAGTCTATTTGGATCTTCGTAGGGATTGTGTTCCATTATGATGATATACATATAGCAAGTGAATCTAAAACCCACTTCATCAATTAGAAGGAATGTATTCAATACATGTCTTGAGTTTTGTAGATTCTTGTCATCCTAAGATAATGTGAAACTTAAGAGAGGATCTTAAGTAGGACATCAATGAGTTGGAATCAATGTTTTGATCATGTGATAAAACTTTTCTCAATAGGTTGAGAAGTTGTGTTTATACATGATGTTTAGTGGGATTTACGGTAATTTTAATAAGTCATATATGTGGATGACATATTGATCGTTGGGAATGATTTAAGACTTTTGGAGTATTATAATACATCTTTAATATTCGGATTTATGGAGATAAATCTACGCGATATTAATGTCTAATAAGGAGTCTTATGTTGATAAGATTCATAACTAGTTCAATCAAGTTGAACATATTTAATTGATTCCATTTGCTTCCCCTGCCGGATCAATTAAATAAATAATGATGTATAACACTTCATATACTTTGAGTATGATGAATTGTTTCAAAATCGAATTTAAGTAATCTTTACCAAGTAAGCCATAAAGATTACCCTTAAGTGCTTGTAGAAGCATTAAGGATGTAATGCAAAGTGTTTTTGATGCAATTTTGTGTAAGGGTGTTACACAAGTGACAATTGACAATTGAGATTGCGCATGGTTTCCGACAAAACCATAATCAAAACACATTAGGATGGTTAAGATACCATTGTGGCTATGTTATTTAAGAAATAGATTTTCTAGAATCGTTCTAGGCAATAAAGAACAATGAGAAATATTTATAACGGAAATTGAGTACACTTGCAATCATGGGATGTGCAAGAAGGATGAGTCCCGCACACTGTGAAAACAGTGGGAGCTATTATAAGGCTAGAAGGCCTATGTCTTGATTGGATCTCAACACGTACTCAGAAAGTTTTGTAATGCAAATGTATACATTACAAAGGAAAACGAGTATGTAGTAAGGTTGAGTAAGGTACAAGAAGTTGGTAAAACCTACTAACCAAAGCCTTCTCATAGGCTTAACATGATGGGTCATGTCATTTCAATTAAATTGAGATGAACAACTACATTCAAGATCAAACTGGATTATAGAATATGAAGTAGTAATCAGGCATTGACTATTCATATGAGATAATCGCATTTGTCGTTCGAGTTTTACTTTAAAACTCTATTATTATACTTTGTTACATCCAAACGGGTTGTATGACGATATTGAACCCCGTTAAAGTGAACCCGGATTAACATAGTATTCGCCCATAGTCACTTGTATGAGGTGACGTCTTGAAGTGACTAGAGTGTGATGCGATTGATGGCAAGTTCGGTGTCATACAAATCATGTGAGATGACTAGTCGATCGAGATAAGCGATCGTTAGGAAACACTTTGTCGGGCCTTATGACCGCTTATAGAGTTCTGGCAAATTTATATAGCCTGGTCGTGGTGAGAGCTACTATAGTATTCTAATGAGTCGATTCTTTTGACTAAAGACTGTTCACCTAAGGTGCCACAGTTTCAGATTAACTTTGATTTGTGTTACTACGACCTTCGTAAATGGGGTCAAATGGGCATATTTTTTGTTATGATGGTTGTGGCTAGTCGAAGGGAATGAGTGCGATAGGAATTGTCCACCCCATTGTCAGGGTTAAAACAATATCTCAGGGCCACTCGAGGAGTAATGAACTGGAAATGCGTGGCCACGCTCGGAAGGTATCTATGGTAGATAACTCCGGTCAATCAGTTATTCTCTAGATCGAGGAAACCACTCTCGATATGATCATTTGCAAGTACGACCTGAAAGACACCTTGCATTGAGTAGGAGATAGTAATAGGACAAGAGAATTGGTGACGCACACTTGTCGAGGACAAGTGGGAGAATGTTGGAATATGTGTCCTCCGACAATAATGCGATCACAACTGTTGATCTTAATGATCACATGTTTAAATCTCATTTTAAGAAGACATGTGGGATGTAATATTTTACAGTCAACTGGTCCACACATATCGGTAATGATTGGCTGACTAGAGTTGGACATTACTGTCGTGCGACGGTGGTGATCAGTTGATCCCCTTAGGTCATACCTATAGGGAAATACTCTTAATTGATTATTTAATTAATCGTATGCCGATACGAGTTAATTAAATTGCTTAAAATTGACGGACGATTTTGTGAGTAAAGTTAACTTGTCTTACTGTAATTTGATTAAATTAGATACGGTCTAAGTAATCGAATTGTTTTATTACTTAGATAAAATTATTGTTTACGAAACAATTGAAATTGAAATTGAATGAATAATTTATTATAAAGACAAGACGTTGTGATTTATAATTTGATAAACCATTTTGGCACAAGTAATTACGAATTACTAGTCAACTTTGTTAATGACATATTTTATGAGTATGTTGATTTTTAATATGTTAAAAATACATTACAATTTTATAAGTCAAGTAACATGTCACACATGTTACAATTGACAAATGACAAAATAAAATGGACCTCCCATTTTATCTATATGTGCCGAAATATAGAGGGTGTGTAGAATAAAAATTGTGTTGATTATTTTAAGTGGAAAACACAATTATTACCTATAGTCTTAGCCATGCATGCCTATCTTTTCTTGGGTAGAAAAACGAGCCCATGCATTGGACACACCTCTCTCACCCAACCGGTTTTACCAAGGGAATTGAATGTGTTTCCTCTACTATTATTCATTCACATCTTTCATATTTTTCTAGTGTAAGAAAAATGCATACTCTCTACAATCTTATGAAAATTCTAGAGAAATAAACCTCACAAAATGCTCCCTCTTGACCGAAATATTCAAGAGAAAAAATACAATTTATTTTGTGTCAATTTTATAGTAAAACTTATATTATTACTAGATCATAATAATATTTGTTATTGAGAGGTTTCATTGGGTATTCACTTTTGGGAGAGATTCTATACTTGAATCTTTGTTCATCCATTATTTGGAATGCTCAAGAACTAACAAGAAGGAGATCTTGTTGGTGCCCTTTTAATCCGAAAATCATATGGTGACAAAACGATTTCTTCTCTATATTTACTTATGTTTGCATGTATAAGATTTGTATTTAATTTTATGACTAAATTAAATGTAACATAGATGAATATGTTGAGTATAATGAGATATACATTTTCTAACATTCACAACAAAAAACTAGAGAGATAAGTTCTTCTCAAAGCAAAAACTTATATAAAATGAATTGTGTGAATTAGAAGAGAAAAACTCTCCTAATTCACAAGGGTGGCCGGGTAGGTTGGGGGGAAGAGTGCCCAATGCATTTGCTAGTTTCTATTCTCAAGAGTTTAGGCATGCAAACCTATCATTAGTAGGTTATTATTATGCCTTCCACTAATTAAAAGAATAAATCACAATTTATTCAATTACCCTCCATTTACACGGCTCACATAGGTTAAAATGGGTCCATTTTAAGATTGTCAAATGTCAATTTGTGTAGTGTGACATTTTGGACATGTTACTAGACATGTAATTTAAACAATGCATTTTGAACTTATTAAAAATCATTATATAAATAAAATAAATCACATACAAAAATTAACTAGTAATTCTCAATTACAATTACTTAAAATGGGTCATAAAATTATAAATCACAACAACTTGTATTTATAATAAACCATTCATTCTTATTAAATTGTTTCATAAACAATAAATAAACCTTAAGTAATAAAATAATTTAATTACTTAGTACGAATCTTATTTAATCGAATTACAATAAGATACACATTATTACTTACAAAATCATTTGTTCAAATTTAAGGAATTAATTAACTTGTATCAACATACAATCAATTAATTAATCAATTAAGAGTGTTACCCTAGAGGTATGACCTTAAGGGATCAACTGATCACCACCGTCATACGACAGTAATGTCAAAATCTAGTCAGCCAATCATTACCGATTAATGTGGATAAGTTGGCAATAAAATATTACATTCCCTTTAGCATTCTTAATATGAGATTTAAACATGTGATCGCATTATTGTCGAGGACACATATTCCAACAACAGTAACTCAAAATAATTTTTGTATGAGTATCTACCCCCCTAAAAATAAACTTCGTCCCGAAAGTTCACATTAAATAATTATTAAGGTGCTACCAAAATAAAGAAAATGCCTAAATATTAAAACTTCCTAAATCACCTAATAACTAGGTATTCTTTCCTTCACTCCCTCGCATTGTAGTAGTTGTTGACTTTCCACCATTGCTCTGGTCACCTCCTTTCCCTTGGTCATTGCGATTTGGACTTGCATAACTGTTATTGAAATTTCTCTGGTTGCTCTAACCTCCTGACGTTTGATTGCTCCCATAACCTGACATAGGAGTATAGTAACCTCCATCCCGATTTCCATTGCCATAGCTTACCCTTCCATTACTAGACTTCGTCGTCGATCTGCATTCTTTCGCCTTGTGTCCGTATTTGCCACAAGAGTAGCATGCCTGAAACATCGAGTTACCACTTCCATGAACAGCTCCCACGCTCCCATCATATCCAAATCCACTATGTGGCCTCTTACTTCCTCCGTCACCCACCGTTTCAGTCTTCCTATTTTCCCCTTTTTTTCCTTCTTCCATTCCTTCCCCTTCTTCTCTTCTTTTAACATGTCAGCAATCCTCTCTGCGTGCCTAGCTCACTGGTAAACATCATCTATGGTACTTGGCTGACTAGATGCAAGCCTCTTCTTAATAGTGGTTGTTAGTCCTTTTCAAACTTGAATGCCAACATCTCATCACTAAAATTCAAATAAGCTACATATTCTGACAGTTCCATAAACCTGTTATAATAAGTCTCTAATGTCATCTCCTTAGTCATCTTGAAAGAATCAAATTCAGCTCTCATCTTACTCCTAATATGTTCTGGCACAAATATAGCTCTCATATTCTCCTTAAAAGTTTTCCAAGTGATAAAAGGTTCATCACTCTCCCTCGAAGCTACTCTTATGACCTCCTTACTACGATTCCACCACAAACCCGCTTTTCCCGTCAAATAGTAAGCAGCTTGATCTACCTGTAGCTCCGCAGGACAACCCAACAACTCAAAAAGGTTATCAAACTCCGTATGCCAATCCCCAAGTAAAGATGGTTCACCTAATTCGTCATACTTCGTCGGGTTGTGCCTTACAATATTAGCAGTCATCTTTGCTTGATCCTGAAGTAACCCTTTAGCCTTCAGTGCAGCGGTCAAAGCCTCATTCATAGATATCAAACGGTCGATCTCCTCTTGGGAAATGGTAGAGGGTGTAGGTGTAGATCTCTTTGGAGGCATGGTTCTAAAAAGTAAAACAAGACAACATAAGTTTCTACCCGAGGAAGATGGCCTAACATTTTAAAACAATATGTATCCACAATCCGGACAAGGTGTAGTCAACTTATCCTATCTTACCCCTTATTTGGTCCTCCAATCATCACTCCTACCTCCCAACTATCATAGGTTAAGAATTGTCTAAACATTTATATCGAACCTTTGGTAAAACTCGCGTTTTCGGAAATCAAAGTCAAGCTATAACTTTTAAAAAGCACCATTAAATAACCGTTACATTCTACGTTGATATTTTTTACTTTCCAGAAAATATAAAGAGTTTTCAAAACATGAAAAAAAAAGGGATTAAGCCCAAATCTCAAATAATCTTTTTATAAATATTTTTACAATTCAGTGGGTCGAAACAGAAACTGGTCAGCAATTTGTCAAAAACTTGGGTCAACTTGTAAAAATCACTAATAATTGTAAAAAATTAATCTTGCAACGTGGCTTATCAATTTGAAAACATATTTGAATATTTTAAGCAGTGGAGTTGGAATTACGCAAAAATTTTAAGTACGACATAAATGATAAATTTTACAAAATAGTTTGTTGAAAACATAACTATATTGGAATATTCTGACCACTGTCCACTAAATTATTTATTTCTTCAAACCGTAAAACTTTTAAACATGAGATCAATGACATTGGAAAGCTAACTCACTGGCTTATCACTCATAAAAATTTCAACCTTAGACGATTAACAGAAGTCAAAGGAAAACTACATCAAGTAGGGGTAAAATCTGACAAATAAGGTCTAGCTTCTACATTCCTTTTTACTAGATCATTGTAACATCCCCATACATAAAGTGCCTTACCAGGACAACCTAATGCATGAGAATGCTACCATCTCAGTTACCCGAGGCAATGTATATCAAATAGACCATAAAAGAACGTACTTTATTAGATAAGTTTAAGTGATTACATAACAAAACCATCTGTAAAGTAAAGTACAACCGTTCTAAAACCAAACTACAACTAAAGTAACAAAAGTATTAGGACAATACAGCGGAAGAATACTATCAGACTCGTGGCAACTCCATGCCCAACTAATCCCGCGCGCATCCATAGTATACCTGCTAGACAACTGCTCACCACCCCCGAATGGATCACCACAGTTCTTAAAACATATAAATGGGGTCAGTTACTGATTACACAGAAACAATACAACAGATACAATACACAATCATCTAATCTCCAATCTCCATCATAACTCCACACACCTGACTACACACTAAAGTGTGTAGTCCTGCCAGAATACCCGTCGCAACAAGTATTCCACACCGCCAGTGGGGGACCGCAGCCGTTCCCACCGAAGCCCCGCTCATCTCATCTGAGCGATAAACCATGTTCCTTAATGTGCACATCCTCTCTGTGGCGGGTTCCACAGAAGGCAAATCAAGGGCGTGAAGCCACTCCCGTAAGTGACTCCACTCAGCCGTGGACGCACCTCGAGAACCAGAGACAGTTATACAATCAATTATGCAACAACAACTCCAACACCAAACCAACATGTTATAGATCACAACAACATAAAACAACCATCAACCACAACCATGTAACCAATAACTGAGTAGGAAATCCTACCTTGAAAAGCAATCACCAAGATCGTCACAATCCGCTAGTCAATGTTGATCTTCAATGAAATCACTTCCTATCAAACATACAATCATACAATCACCATCTAATAAACACAATACTCCCAAATCCCCTAATTTACCCAATTAGGGTTTCAACCAAAATCAATGAAACAACATAAAAACTATACAAGGATCTTAACCTCGGCACGACGAACTCAACGGCGTAAAGAACACGACGATCCGACCACCTTAGCCTTTGGGATTTGATAGGAACGCGACGAACGAAGACAACGTAAATTCTCTTCTCATTGAAAGGTTTTAGAAAAGGTAAAAAATGATAAATAAAGTGACGGAAGGATTAATATAATAATCTCGCGTTATTAACAAATCCCGGCAAAAACAATCCGTAAAATCAACTTACTCGATCGAGTAAGTCACTTACTCGATCAAGTGACCCCTTACTCGATCGAGTGCCATTGTTACTCGATCGGGTACCCATCAGACATAACACTGTTTCGTAACATAACTTACTTACACGACAGACTAAGCCCTACTCGATAGAGTACCCAAAGACATAGAAAACCGTAGTATTACAATCTTCCCTCCTTAAAAGGAACTTCGTCCCCGAAGTTCAACCGATACTCAAAACAAACATTCTAACTCAATCAAGACACAACAACGCAACTAAGAACTCAAAACCAAACCCCAACCTATAAAACATGGAACTCTTAACACCAACTCCATCAACTATGCCTACCTCACAACATGGCTCGCGATATCGTATCAACTACATTATAGTCTCTCTCGACACTAACTTCATACACTACCAACTACCATGTACAAAAGCCGCTAGCTCCGTTTCACTAACATATTATCCACTATCAAAACAAATATCAAGACACTCATAAACATCAAACGGAATGTTACATTCTACCACCCTTAAAAGGAACTTCGTCCTCGAAGTTTACTCCCACTCATAACATTATCATCCAACTGCCAACACTATCGAACTCAGAAACATCATCACCCAACTGTCGACACTATCGAACTCATAAACATCATCACGGCCATGACCTTTTAACAATTCAACCACAATACAAATCAATCCTTTGCTCTACACCAAGACTCAAACATCCAAATCTACTCCAACATATACAACCATCAAACTCTCTTTGTCGCATCTTACTCCTCTTAAGATATATGTGACGTCCTCGTAACTCACTAATACTAGATTCTGAGCTATATCTTCTCATTATCCTCATCACCACCGTATGTCAAAGATAACCGCCAATAACCTCAACACCTATAACCATTCCTATTTTCAAGGCTCTCTTACTTAAACAGTTCTCATACCTCAATTCATTTGGCCCACCAGCTAACCTATACCACGAAATCCTTAGCATAACCACTACTTCAATTGTTTCTTATTACCGCCGCAACGACAAAATCCCTGATACATACACCTATCTCCATACTCATAACTCATGATCCACAATTATTACACACGCTCACACTAGATCCTCAAGTTCTTTTCTTTCATTACCGAAAACTCATCCATAACTTAATGTGATACCAATTCCCAACACCCTATGCTCACTCTCCCAATAAAAGATTATGAACCACCTGCAGCTTCCAGATCAGTACAACACATGTTCGACAAATCACTTGCCATTACTATGTCAACCAATGCCTCCTCGAAAAGAACATCACCAGTACTTCAACGACCTCTCGCAACTGTATCCCATCAACAGGATATCACTATACCATGACAACAATGGAAACATACACAACTCTCTTCCATATCATACTCTACCCTCACTCACAAGCTGAAACTAGCAAGAAACATCAATAAACAAAACAACAGTCTATGTATAACTGGTATGTACTTTCGAAAACTCGTCTCCCGCCAACTCCACCATAACCGATGACGGCATCGCAACACCATCACCAATAGCCGCACCGCAACGCGAAAATACCCGCATCACAACACAAAGTACCGTGCCCGGATCACCACCAGAGGCACAATAACCACATCGATAGACATCACAACTTATACAATCCCCATAAACGCTGACTCAGAATAACTTCCCGAACAAGAAAACTTACACAAAACCGCTTTACTAGATCACAACGCAACATATTACACGAAATAAATAGATAAGAACCTCATGAACATCACCCCTACCATTTCACGGAATAAACATGTATCATCAATATACATATAAGTATAACTAGCCATGCCAGATCACCCAAACTATCACTTTTGAATATCATTCCATTAGGTTACCGCACTCAACATGCATTACAGAACATTCAAAAAACAACTTTATAACTATCACACAATACCACATATCGTGAGGTCAGAACCTCACACAAACGTTTATACACATCATAGACCCGTAATCACATCCAACTAGTCAATCCTGATCACATAAGTTACCACTTGATAAAGGTTACCTCTCGCCCGAGCTTAACTCGTATGCCCCTCATAACATATTCTCCCATTCGCGTAACCATCACCCCTTGCCAAATATAACCATACAGCTAATACTCAACTACTAGCAACCGCCTCCTAAGACCACGTCTTATACTTCCTCAAAACCGTACATATAAATCCAGCCTCTACAAAATCAACCTCTTTAGAAATGTTATCTTTCTTATCTATCATCACCCTTAACCACTAGTGACAACACTACAATACCACCACCGCTCGTATAACAAATCTTTTACACTCACCTCTAAATATTATAGTTCATTTCCTATCTTCGGTTAGCATTCCAAATAACGAACATCAAATCCACCAACAAAATTTGCCTCAAAATTCTTCCCAATACTATCCTTAATTTTATCGTCGTGTAACTCTCCACCAAAAACTCATATCGTGCGGATACTCTACCAACTTCTTACTCCCTTTATTCCTTGAAACTCATGACTAATCATGTTGTCTTGAAACTAGTATATAGCAATTAACTAACATTGTTGGACCATATGGATTATATATTTATGTTTTGATGATGTCAAGGTGCGTTACATATTATATACTTGTTGCGTGTAATCGTTTGTTAAGTGTTTTAGCATTAACCTGTTACGAGCAACAAAGAGGATTGTGATGATTACATGAGAAGTTCAAGTCCTTGTTCAAGATCAAACAATTCAAAGATTCATTCAAGTATTATGTGAAGAAAAAGGGATTGTGATGATTACATGAGAAGTTCAAGTCCTTGTTCAAGATCAAACAATTCAAAGATTCATTCAAGTATTATGTGAAGACAAAGTTCGTCTAGAAGATTAATCAAGCATGGATGATGATGTAGCCTATACTCGAAGATCTCCTTGAAGATTAGAATAGTATAGGTGATTATCTCGTAATGGTAATCAAGAATGAGTTTCTTAATTAGTAAAGTTATAGCTTTGCAGCTATAACATTACTAGTAAAAGAGTTCAATGTTATAGCTCTTCTACTATAACATTGAAATGCTGAGTTTTTTTACACGACTTTTAAATGGTTCGAAAATTGTTTTGCAATTTCTTAAAGTTTGTTTTATATGTTTTAATGAAAGTATTTATTTTATAAAGCCCGGTTTAGTGAGGAGTCCGGTTATATTGTTAACGTTAATTGATGGTTATTGGGTCAACTTATGAGTTGGACTTTACTACCAATTAGGGTTTTCATCTAGCCTCTCCTAAAACCTAAATTCTAATTATATACTACGATTAGGGTTTGCATGGTTCACGAGCCTATGAGCCGTGTTGTACCGTGTTGCCTATGAGATATTAGGTAAAGATTTTATTCTATAATAATATCTTTACATATCTTATATCTTAGTTAATATATTTGTTTATGGTAAAAGATATTCTTGTTTTAGGAAATCTTATCATAATCTTAGAATTTATAGTAAAGATAATATTTGGAAAGATTATATTCTATCTTTTGGAATATTCTTTGTTATCTTTTTTTGGCTTTTAGGTAAGAGATAATAAGAAGATATAATTTGTAATTATATCTTGTTATTTCGGCTATTAGGGTTCTTGTTGAAACCGTGTAGCTTTCCTCTTCCTTGCCTATAAATACTTTGCCATTTACAACATCTAAAACAGAGACCTTAAGCATAAAAGTTGTTTTCATATTTTAAAGAGCAAACCGTGTGTTTTTAACGAAAACCGATTTGCTAATTTTGAAAGGTCGTGTGTTTACAAAACTCGCATACTTGTTCTTCATTTATCGTTATAAGATAATAGTGCTTAGTTGATTTCTTAACTTGTTCATTAACGTGAACCTTTGTTAGAATCATTAGTGCTTTCTTATTAGCGTAAGTTAGTCACTCGAGTATTTAACGGTACTCATTGAGTTACAGCTAGAGTTAGTTGTACGAGTTGGGTTAGTAAATTTGTAATCCGTAGAAAGGTACTAAATTTATTAATCGAGAATAGTGGACGTAGGTTTCGATTTGTGAAACTGAACCACTTCAAAAATCCGCGTGTCTCTTCTTGTTTCGTTCTTTCGTTCACTTTGCTTACAATCGTTAGTTGATTAGTTAAAGTTTAATCAATAAACTTTAGATAATCAATTACATACGCATAATCGAAAAAGCTTTAAAAAGTTTTAAATCCTCAATTCACCCCCCTCTTGAGTATTTTGGATCAATAGACTCTTCAATTGGTATCAGAGCCTCGTGGTCTTGATTGCCTAACCGCAAAGAGGCTGATCTATCTTGTTTTTCATTTATCCTATAGTTTTATATTCCGCTGCCTATCACGTGATAAATGGATTCCAAATATCTCAAGTGTCCCGTCCTTGATGGGAAGAATTACGGATTGTGGAAAAACATGATGACTCACTATGTGAAAAGACACGATTGGGAGTGCTGGAGGATTATTCAAAACGGACCGCATAAAATTCTTGTGGCATCCGAGGAAGGCACTACCTATGAAAAGAAAGAAGAGGACTATGTCGAGGCCGACTACAAGAAAGCCGAAAAGAACTCCAAAGCAATAAGTCTTCTGCAAAACGGAATGACCTCTACTGAGTTCGATCGGTTCTCCTCTTGTTCCACGGCCAAGGAGATATGGGATGGGCTCGAATTAGCTTATGAAGGTACTTCCATTGTTAGGAAGCACCGAATTGATTTGCTTATGCAAAAATATGAGCTATTCATTATGGAGCCCAATGAGTCCTTAGATAGTATGTCCGCAAGGTTTTCAAGTATCATAAACGAACTAAAAAACCTAGGTAGGAAATTCAGTACTGAGGACATTGCTAGAAAGGTTCTTAGGAGCCTTACTAAGAAGTGGCGTGCTAAGGTCACTGCAATGGAGGAATCACGAGATCTTGAAACCTTATCCTATCAAGAACTCATAGGTGCTCTCATGGCCCATGAAATTACTCTTAACAAAGATGACGCCAACCAAGTCGAAATAAGAGTATGGCCTTAGCGAGCGAAGAAGTAGACTCTGAATTAGAGGATGAAACTGTCTTATTTGCACGACGTTTTAAAAATAAAATTTTTCGAAATAGACAAACAAAATCATCCTATAACAACAATAACAACAAGTCATTCAACAAAAAGGTTAATGACTCAAAGTCGTCCTTCGCAAATAGAGGTTGCTTCAAGTGTGGAGAATCTGGTCACATGATCAAAGATTGTCCAACATGGGAGAAGATAAAGGACAAGACGAAACGTGAGAAGACAAAGAAAGAATTCAAGCAAGTTATGATGGCTTCGTGTTGGGGAGATCTTGACTCAGAAGATGACGAGGAATCTGAAGACGACGAAGTAGCAAACCTTTGTCTTAGCAGTGTTAGTCTTGACCTAATCTCCGACAGCGACAATGAAAGCACAAATTCTCATTCAAGCTACTGCTTTCTTGGAGAATCAGACGAGGATGATGATGATGAGGTAAGTTACCTTGAGCTTAAGAAACGTGTTAGGAAATTGTCTAAAAGTGCTTTAATTGAATACTTTGAACAATCTCTTGATAAGTGTCACGAACAGGATCTGGAATTGAAAGATCTAAAGGAACAGATTCTCGAAATCGCAGAAGAGAATCATACTCTCAAGACTAATGCTAAGAAGTTGAAATCTAAAGTTATAGCTGAGAAAGCTATAACATTAGATTCTGCTATGACCGAAAAGAAGGAATTAGAGTCCAAAATTATAGCTAATGAAGCTATAACTTCCGACCTAAAGCTTAACGTCAAGCACCTTCAAGCCAAAGTTATAGCTAATGAAGCTATAACTTTAGAACTTAGAAAAGTCAAAGAACTCTTGGAAACTAAGGTCACATCTAATGAAGAAGTGATCTTGGATCAAAAGAAAGAGATAGATTCTCTTTCAAAGCAATTGAAGGAATCTAAGACCAATATGATCAATGTTAAGAAACACCACACCGATGTTGTGTTCATTCTTAACAAACGATTCCAAGACTTTCGTGACAACTTTTAAAAGGACAATGATGTAGATCACACGAAATGTCAAGAGGAAATTAAAACCCTAAAAGACCTACTTCAACACGCTAGAAAGGTCCATGACAAGTGGGAAGGTAGCACAAAAGTCCTAAACTTCCTAACCGAACAATCCGACAATAATATGAAGATGGGACTAGGACATGAGTGCTACAGCCGTAGAGATCACTCTAAATGCAAATCAGCACCTTCGGATTTTGATTTTAGAAAGAGGAAGTATGCTGATCTTCCTGAATATTTGATTTGCAATTACTGTGGTCATACGGGTCACATCCAAATCAATTGTGTCAAAAAAAGCTCATGATTTACGAAAAAATGCCGAACATGCCAAAACTGCTGACACAGTTGACAAGGATAAGGAAACTCCCATTAACGAACCTAACGAAGAAAGGAACAATAAATTTCGTTGGTTCTATGACATGGCCTTTGACTACTCTAAGAAACCTAGCACTTCACAAAGCCCTTGTAGATCTCAACCCAGTAACCTATTCACAAGGCGTCTAGTCAAGAGAGACCTAGAGAAGTTCCGAGACCTAGAGAAAGCCCTAACCCTAGAACATCTCCCATGCCAAACAAACCTAAGGTTAGAAAAACGGTCATTAGACGTGTTTGGGTTCGAAAGGACTTAGTATTTAGAGTAACTAATCATAAGGGACCCAAGTTAGCTTGGGTACCTAAAAACTGTACCTAATCCTTTCTGCAGGAAGAAGTGAAAGAAAACAACCAATGGTATCTTGATAGTGGATGTTCAAGACACATGACCGGAGATAAGAATCTATTTCTTTCACTCAAGCCGTTCAACGGAGGAAAAGTAACGTTCGGGGACAATAAAAAGGGAAAAGTAATCGGCGTTGGCAAAATCGGAATCTCTAAGTCTCACGCAATAAGTGATGTTTATCTCGTAGATGGTCTAAAACACAACTTGCTAAGCATATCTCAACTATGCGACAAAGGTAACAAAGTAGTTTTTCATACTGATAGTTGTCGCATTATTATTGAAGGAACTAGCAACGTTATTCTTGAAGGCCACCGAAAAAGGAATGTTTATATGGTAGATTTAAATGCTGTACCTACTAACTCCTTTTTGTGTATGAAAGTTACACTTGATGATCCTTGTTTATGGCATAAACGATTCGGTCACATTAACTCACTAACCTTGAATAAACTCAAGAAGTGGGACTTGGTTGAAGGGTTGCCTAAGATCAAGTTCGACCAAGAAAAGATGTGTGACACATGTGCTAGGTGTAAACAAGTAAGATCATCGTTCAAACCTAAAAGAGTAGTGAGCACAAATGAAGCCATGGAACTGGTACACATGGATTTATGTGGACCTATGAAGGTAAGGACTAGAGGAGGATCTAGGTACGTTTTTGTTCTTGTAGATGACTACTCAAGGTATGTATGGCCTATCTTTCTTCATTCAAAAGACGAAACTTTTGATGAATTTGATTGTCTTATGAAACGTGTTCAAAATAAATATAAGACTAATCTAGTATCTATTCGTACGGATCATGGCACCGAATTTGATAATCAAACCTTTATAGAATATTGTAGAGTTAATGGTGTAGGGCATAACTTTTCTGCACCAAGAACTCCGCAACAAAACGGTGTCGTTGAACGTATGAATAGAACTTTAGAAGATATGGCACGTACAATGCTCTTGTGTAGTGGTTTACCTCGTAACTTTTGGGCTGAAGCCATAAGTACTTCTTGCTACATCCATAATCGAGCTATGATCCGACCTATCCTTAAGAAAACCCCCTATGAACTCCTTAGAGGTCGAAAACCTAATATCTCCCATTTCCGTTGCTTTGGGAGTAAATGTTTTGTACATAATAATGGTAAAAACCGTTTGAGTAAGTTCGACCCTAGGAGTGATGAGGCAATTTTTATAGGATACTCAGATCATAGCATGGCTTACAAAGTATTCAATAAGAGAACTCTCTGTATTGAAGAAAGTGTCCACGTTATCTTTGATGAAGATAACATGTTCGATAAGCCTTTACAGGATGAGGAAGAAGACTTAGATGAACCCGACTTTCGTCTTTCAAGAGACGATCCCCCGGATTTGGAATTAGAGGATAATGAAATTGAGGGAATAAACGATGAACTCGATCGTTCCTCAAAAGACAAAAAGGAGAAGGACAAAGTTATAGTTGATGATACTACAACACCGACTCAAAATAAGAACTCCCAAACTAATGTTATAGATGATGTTACTGTAACATTGAATCCAAATCAAAGTGGAGAGCCCGAGGTTATAATCGGCTCAAATTCAACACCCGAATTGGATTCAGGGGGAACTTCCTCTAATTCCGAGCCAAATGAAGTCGGGACAAGCTCAAATAACGAGGAAGAACCAAGTACTTCGACAAAGTGTAAATACAAGAACTCACACCCCATGGACAATATTCTTGGGAATATTAAGAAGGGTGTTCAAACAAGACGTTCCTTAAACAACTTCTGCTCTTTCTACTCTTTCCTATCCATGATCGAACCAAAGAACATCAATGAAGCTCTTGCTGAATCAGATTGGATTATAGCTATGCAAGAAGAGCTTCAACAGTTCGAAAGAAACAAGGTTTGGCATTTAGTTCCTAGACCAAAAGATCGGACAGTTATTGGAACTCGGTGGGTCTTCAGGAACAAATTAGATGATGCCGGAGTCATTGTCAGAAACAAGGCAAGATTGGTGGTCCAAGGGTATAATCAACAAGAAGGAATAGATTATGACGAGACCTTCGCACCTGTTGCTCGTCTTGAAGCTATTAGACTTCTGATTGCATTCGCCGCACACAAAGGAATGAAGCTCTTCCAAATGGATGTCAAGACGGCATTCTTGAACGGTTATCTACAAGAAGAAGTCTTCGTTGAACAACCCCCTGGTTTTAAGAATATGAAATTTGAGGATCACGTGTTCAAATTAGATAAAGCCCTATATGGATTGAAGCAAGCACGTAGGGCTTGGTACGACAGATTATCCAAGTTTCTACTTGACAGTGGATTCAGTAGAGGATCCGTCGACAAAACCCTATTTCTAAAAACTGAGGATTCTGACCTTTTGGTTGTTCAAATATACGTCGATGATATCATCTTTGGTTCGACCAACCGACGACTATGCAAATACTTTTCTGAGTTAATGACTTCCGAGTTCGAGATGAGTACGATGGGAGAATTGAAATTCTTCCTAGGTCTGGAAATACAACAAACAGATGAAGGCATTAAGATCCATCAACAGAAATACATCAAAGAGTTTATTCGGAAATTTGGGATGGAAAATTCACACGCTATGCCTACTCCAATGGTGGAGAACAAGAAATTGACATTGGATGAAAACGGTAAATCAGTTGATGAAACTACTTACCGTGGGATGATTGGGTCATTGTTATATTTGACCGCAAGTAGACCTGATATCATGTTTAGTGTGTGCGTCTGTGCGAGATATCAATCGTCTCCCAAAGAATCGCATATGACGGCCGTAAAAAGAATTTTACGTTATTTAATTGGGACGGCCAACTTATACCTATGGTATCCAATGGAGTGCAATTTTGATCTAGTCGGTTATTCTGATGCCGACTACGCAGGATGTTCCCTAGACAGAAAAGCACGTCAGGTGTCGCCACTTTTATTGGACCTTGTATCATTACGTGGGGTTCAAAGAAACAAAATTCGGTTGCTCTCTCAACTGCTGAAGCCGAGTATATTGCTGCAGGACTGGTATGTACTCAACTTTTATGGCTTAAGCAACAATTACTTGATTATGGTGTTGACGTAGGATGTATTCCAATTTTATGTGATAATACTAGTGCGATTATTATTTCTAAGAATCCCGCACAACATTCTCGTACCAAACATATTGAAATAAGACACCATTTTATTAGAGACCATGTTGAGAAGGGGAATATAAAACTTGAATTTTGTAGTACTAAAAAACAATGGGCAGACATTTTGACAAAATCATTAGCTAGAGAACGATTTGAGACTTTACGGTTGGAAATTGGTTTAATCAGTGGTACCTAAGTTTCTATATCTGTTCAATCTTTTTATGACTGACTAGTTAAGTTAAAATTGTATGACTGTGTCCGTATATTGCGTTGCATGAATAATTTCGTTTATAGGAATATTATTTTCATAAGATTCTATTTGCTATTTAGAATTTAATTGACATACAAACTTATAACACACCATATCTTTTATTTGTATCTTTTATCTTCAAAATTTAAAAAATAAAAAAAAAAAAAAAAATTTCTCACAAAATAAGCTCACAATACACGGCTCACATCCTTCCTATTCTAGACCAAATTCCTAATTCATGTCATATCATCATAAATTTCCATACTTATCACTTTCCTATTCCTAATTAACTACACTTACCATACTTCATTTACACTTGTTAACCCTAATATCTAGACCTATATCTACCCTTGATTGACCGTCCACCCCTACCCACTTGCTCACTTTCTTTCTTCCAAATATTTACCATCATTGCATATCTTTTCCTTTACTCCAACAATCACCATCATCTCCTTTTTCAAACCATCTCCATCATCATGAACACATCCCATGCAAAAAAACACCCGATCCTCAACCCGTCACCACCAAAACCGCCCCTTTCCTCACCAAACATCACCTTTGCCACCACATACTCCTCATTCCATGAATTGTCCTTCACCACAACCAAACCAAAACTCGCCCCTGTTTCGTAGTCGGGACGAATCGGTCTCCGAAGGAAAAAGACGCCGTCTTTTCAAAGGTAAAAATAAAGTTGTTGTTGATAATGGTGAAGCGATTGTAGAGGAACCCGAGGTGATAGTTCGGAATGGTGTTGCTCGTACTCTGCTTAGGGATGCTTCAAAAGCCGCGACAAAGGAAGGGTTGAATCGTGTTCGGCTTACTCATGATGAAAGCATCTTGGTTAATCGAGTTTTGAGGTATTCTATTCATGGTGGCCGGTTTTATCCGAAATCTTGGATGGTTAGTGTACCCGCTCTTGCTTTCTTTATTAATTTTCTTGATTTTCAAGGGTGGAGTCACATAAGTCAGTTTTCGGGTCCTATATACCCGGTTGAGGTGGTACAGTTCTTTGCAAGTGTGTCGATTAAAAAGGGAGTGTTGCATGCGGTTGTTAATGGTGTCGATGTTACCGTCTCTGTTTCGGATTTTTGCTCTGCTTTTTCGGTCCCTAATGAAGGGATTGAATTAAATCCGAGTCTTGAATGGTCTAATGTTGGAAGTGAAAAGGAATTGTTGGTTAAACAGTATGTGTGATAAGTTGATCAAGTTAATGAGTCTTGTTGTTGATGGACCCGAATTGCAACTTGCAAAAGATGTTGAGAAAGTTCCGGTGGATTTGGGTTTAGGAGCTATTGAGTCGAAATTGGAGGGATTTATGAGTGGTTTAATGGAGAAATTCGAGGAGCATTCGACTAGTTTGGCTACGGCATTGTCACGGGTTGGACCATCTCGGTCTTTAGACTCGGGTTTGGATGCTAGTCGGGTGTACTCGTGGATGGAGGATGTGGACAAGAGATTAGCGGGTTTCGAAAGGGAGCTGAAGGCTATTCGTGGGGAAGTGTTCCCACACGGTGATCGTCTCACTTTCCTTACGAGTCAGGGTAGTGCTTTGGTGATGCACGGGAAAGCGATGGCGGGAGATCAAGCTCTTACGTTGGAAGCTACAAAGGCTCTTTCATTGAAGGTCCTTAATTTTGAAAGGAGCATTGGTACTCTCTCACAGCTGGTTAGGAGTTCTTTCGATCGTTTGGATGCTTTGGAGCACCGTACTAGACCCGACTACGTGAACCCGTATAAGACCCGCAACATCTGACTTCCTCTCGTCTTACCCTCATTAGCCCTTATCTTACATAGCTTTTCTTTTTTCATCTAGTGGTGTGTTAATCAAACTCTTATTCGGCCCATTTTGGCATTACACTTGTGGTTATGGCCCAAGTGTTCTATTAGACATGTGATCACTCGGCCCACTTTGGCTTTAGACATGTTTAATTCTTAGTTTGTATGTTACTTATCTTTTGGATGCTTTTAGTCTTGCATGTTCTTTTATTTTCTATGGCGTTTTTATCTCTTGTCTCGTCTTATATTATTCTAGTCATTTTTGATTTGTTCTTAACTTTTCGATGATGTCAAGAGGGGGAAAGAACATCTATAGTAAGCATCTACCTAAGCTTGCTCCTTGTCAAGACCAATTGTCTCTTAAAGTCCTTTAAGTTTCGGTTTTTGAAAGATTGTCTTGATCTTGCGTTAATCTTTATTATCAAGATAACGGTATTATATTGAGGGGGAACTTTTTGAATTAGTCATAATTTTAGGAGACTTGCCATCATCAAAAAGGGGGAATTTGTTGGACCATATGGATTATATGTTTATGTTTTGATGATGTCAAGGTGCGTTACATATTATATACTTGTTGCGTGTAATCGTTTGTTAAGTGTTTTAGCATTAACCTGTTACGAGCAACAAAGAGGATTGTGATGATTACATGAGAAGTTCAAGTCCTTGTTCAAGATCAAACAATTCAAAGATTCATTCAAGTATTATGTGAAGAGAAAGGGATTGTGATGATTACATGAGAAGTTCAAGTCCTTGTTCAAGATCAAACAATTCAAAGATTCATTCAAGTATTATGTGAAGACAAAGTTCGTCTAGAAGATTAATCAAGCTTGGATGATGATGTAGCCTATACTAGAAGATCTCCTTGAAGATTAGAATAGTATAGGTGATTATCTCGTAATGGTAATCAAGAATGAGTTTCTTAATTAGTAAAGTTATAGCTTTGCAGCTATAACATTACTAGTAAAAGAGTTCAATGTTATAGCTCTTCTACTATAACATTGAAATGCTGAGTTTTTATACACGACTTTTAAATGGTTCGAAAATTGTTTTGCAATTTCTTAAAGTTTGTTTTATATGTTTTAATGAAAGTATTTATTTTATAAAGTCCGGTTTAGTGAGGAGTCCGGTTATATTGTTAACGTTAATGGATGGTTATTGGGTCAACTTATGAGTTGGACTTTACTACCAATTAGGGTTTTCATCTAGCCTCTCCTAAAACCTAAATTCTAATTATATACTAAGATTAGGGTTTGCATGGTTCACGAGCCTATGAGCCGTGTTGTACCGTGTTGCCTATGAGATATTAGGTAAAGATTTTATTCTATAATAATATCTTTACATATCTTATATCTTAGTTAATATATTTGTTTATGGTAAAAGATATTCTTGTTTTAGGAAATCGTATCATAATCTTAGAATTTATAGTAAAGATAATATTTGGAAAGATTATATTCTATCTTTTGGAATATTCTTTATTATCTTTTTTTGGCTTTTAGGTAAGAGATAATAAGAAGATATAATTTGTAATTATATCTTGTTATTTCGGCTATTAGGGTTCTTGTTGAAACCGTGTAGCTTTCCTCTTCCTTGCCTATAAATACTTTGCCATTTACAACATCTAAAACAGAGACCTTAAGCATAAAAGTTGTTTTCATATTTTAAAGAGCAAACCGTGTGTTTTTAACGAAAACCGATTTGCTAATTTTGAAAGGTCGTGTGTTTACAAAACTCGCATACTTGTTCTTCATTTATCGTTATAAGATAATAGTGCTTAGTTGATTTCTTAACTTGTTCATTAACGTGAACCTTTGTTAGAATCATTAGTGCTTTCTTATTAGCGTAAGTTAGTCACTCGAGTATTTAACGGTACTCATTGAGTTACAGCTAGAGTTAGTTGTACGAGTTGGGTTAGTAAATTTGTAATCCGTAGAAAGGTACTAAATTTATTAATCGAGAATAGTGGACGTAGGTTTCGATTCGTGAAACTGAACCACTTCAAAAATCCGCGTGTCTCTTCTTGTTTCGTTCTTTCGTTCACTTTGCTTACAATCGTTAGTTGATTAGTTAAAGTTTAATCAATAAACTTTAGATAATCAATTACATACGCATAATCGAAAAAGCTTTAAAAAGTTTTAAATCCTCAATTCACCCCCCCATCTTGAGTATTTTGGATCAATAAACTCTTCAAACATCCTCAGCATAATATCATACATCTCGACGATTCCTTACTTCTATATCACATAACTCCGGTCAACATTTTTCCCAGCTTACTTTTAGCCTTCTTTTCTCTTTACATTCAACAATACCAATTAATAGTTCGTCTCCTTAATCCTTGTACCTAACTCTAACCCAGTTACCTTTTCGTTGCTCCAAAACTCAAATTCCCTTATTTCATATCAGTACCATCTCAATCTTTCTTACCATGGATCTTCTCTCATCATGCTATCACTCACAAACCAAAACTCGTTTTATACCGTTAATTGCCCAAGAAAAGCAGACACTAGTTTTACCTCTTAATAAACCAAATCTCCCAAACTCAGTCACTATCTAAAAATCCACGCCGCGACATATCTCCCTCTAAGTTCACTATATACCACTCTTCTCCCTCTAAAAATCCACGTAGGCAGTCCCCCAACAAGGACACAACCGCACACTCATTTCAATCTCAACCATCACCATCAATCCTTAAAAGCCGCCTACGTAGCTGCATAAATTAATCTTATACCTTTTACTGGGGGCTTCTTCCTTAAGACGTCGCCCATTCCCTATTTTGTCAAATTCACACCTTCTTACTCTGGGGGCTTCTCTTTCAAGACGCCACCCACCCTTTATCCTCAAATATCTTTTGACTCTCCAGTATAGTCCAAAATAAAATCGCCCATAGCCTAGTGCTCGGTTCGGACGATGACAAGGTCTTGGTTCCGCTCTCCGAATCATCATACCTCGAGAAGGGATCTAAACCAAGCAAACATGGGAAAAGATGTCTGGACAAGATAATTAATTCATGTTCCCCAGCCAAGCGGACCTTCTACCTCATGGATTCGATGCTTGTTATCAACCTTTCTTGGCTAGGAGTTGCACATACATGTGCAAAGTCTGTCAGAGTCACCCTGTGTCGTATCGAAACTAAGTCTACATCACGTTCACGACCGCCTGTCTGTCAGTCTGGCAGTATGCGTCCATGTGAGTCAATGTCACAACGATCACGTGTCTCCGATCTATCAAATCACGGATCTACGAGTGACAAGACTCAATTTTAAGGTTC
This sequence comes from Silene latifolia, assembly GCF_048544455.1. Lineage (NCBI taxonomy): Eukaryota > Viridiplantae > Streptophyta > Magnoliopsida > Caryophyllales > Caryophyllaceae > Silene > Silene latifolia. The sequence goes on along the minus strand of NC_133538.1, from coordinate 483,759,036 downwards.
ACAACTTAAAAAATTTCTATCTCCCATCGCGTGAGATATTACATGCTAGTTGCTTATGTGCTAATTGCTCACATGCTTATGCGCTTACGTGCTTATATGCTTGCATTCAACGTGTTTGTCTATGCGTCTGCGGATTTGTGTGGTCACTAACCATGCAGGTAATCTTGTGAAGACAAACTCACTCCAATTGAGTACTAAGTTCTTCCAAATAAACGCCAACCCATCAAGTCCAAGGGCGTTAATCCCGTCGATTACATTGGATTTGCTACCTACCAACGAGCGACAACTCATATCCCCGGCGAGTCCTGAGAAGTTTCTAACTCCCCAGCGAGGGCCGATTTTCAAATGGAAGTCACACATGTCTTTCAAAGGTCCTCGAAACACCATACATGATCCCGACGCAGCACTCTCACTAATTGGTTTTCCAAAAAACCTTGCTTAGATGATTTATCCCCAAGGAGTTCATTCAGGACCCCCAGCAAGTTGGAGTTCGTTGCTCTCTAGCCAAACATGTCAACGTCAACCTGGTTGGAAGTCTTTACGAGACAATATCTTGAAATAAGCCCGATGTTTCAGGCTATTTCCCACAGTCGATCATTCGACCTTCAACATGGCTGGCGAGCCTCACAACGCACCATCAACATGGCTGGCGAGCCTTTGCGCGCAAACAATTCAAGGACATATCCTGAAGATGACTTAGGTATGACTCCTTCCTATGGCTGGGGAGCCTCAAAACGCACCTTCAACATGGCTGGCGAGCCTTTGCGCGCAAACAATTCAAGGACATATCCCAAAGATGCCTCAGGTATGACTCCTTCATATGGCCGGCGAGCCTCAAAATGCACCTTCAACACGGCTGGCGAGCCTTTGTCCACAAACAAGAAACGACTCAAGGACAAATCCCGAAGATGCCTCAAGTATAACTCCTTCCTATGGTTAGCGATCCTTTATACGTAGTCTAATGGACTTTAAATGACCTGAACCGGAAGTGGACAGACTCTTAACAGATCCCGACGGCAGGTCCTTGACTCGAATTCTCAAGTCGCCCTTCTCGACGGCAGGTCCTTGGCTCAAGCCTTTTGAGTCGCCTCGACGTCGCAATGGTCTTTAGGTTGTAATATTCGATTGAACTGTAGGCTATACTTTGACTTTCGCCCCGTCCAAGCATCAGTCAAAGTGGGGGCTCTGTAGATACCTAGTATCTGCATCTTCCAAAAACCACCCGATGATGATCGGACAATAACGTGTTTTTGATATGCGTGCGTGTATTAGCTATACATGAGACGGTTTAATGTACTACTCGGATATGAGAAATGATTTCATAAATGGTTTTCTAACTTCATTTGCATTAAAATAACACTATTCAGAGTTAAAACTGTCTTCGGACCCAAAACCGACTCAGAAACCCGCAACTCGAGTCAACCTGAGTCAACCCAAATATCAAATGTCGAAAATAATGCCATGAATGGTTTTATCTTGCCATTTGCATTAAAATGACCCTAATTAGAGTCAAAACTGACACCGGGCCAAAAACCGACTCCAAAATCAAATCCCGTCTCACACGGGTCAAACCCGAGTCAAGGATAGAAATTACCTACCCCAAGTAACACCAAAATCATATTATTAGATGCCCATATTATTACACGACATATTATATGAATACCACATATCAACCCAACCAAACAAGGGAGAGAGCAAAGGCCACGTCCAAATTGAAAAGGGCAGTACACCCCTTTCAGTCACTAGGTGGCTCGCGCGTCTTTGGGGTGTCTGCTTAGCCTCTAAGCAAACTCCACCAACCTACCATCCCACATTTCTCTATAAATACCCACCATCACACACCATAATCTTGACGGGAGAGTCTGACCCTCCTTCTCCCTTAAACTTCTAGAGCCGATTTCCTAAGTCACAAAATCGACACGTGTTTACGACCTACCGAACGTAAACACAAGCCTTACACATTTTGTTTGGTACCGTCACCGTGCATTCGGCCGATCCAATTCACCAACTCAATTCATCAATCAACATGTTTTAATTAATATATTTTCAACTCATTTTCAAAACAAAATCCTTTTTTAAGGCACTCTTTTAAACTGCGTGATCGTGAGTAGTCGCTACGAGAAAACCATCTCTAAAGTCATCTACGTCGCAAACATCAAAATACGTAATTTTGAGGGTGTAAATATCTCATTTATTTCATGTCTTTACTATTTTAATGAGTTTATATGCATGAACAATGCATAACACGATTCCAATATAGGTTAGCCGAGCCAAAACCGAGTTTTGGCTTGAGGCAGAAGCCCTTTGCTTTGCAAAGAGGCTCGCGCCTCTTGTGGATTATCGGGTCAGACTTATCCGTATTTGTTCTCGTCTTTTCTCTTTATTTCTTTCTTATTTGCAATCGGTTTTTACCATTCCAAATGCTTCAAATCTTTTTTATGACAAACTTTTTAACCATAAATCATAATCACCCTTGGTTCCATATACCATGACGGTTTAATTCGTGACTCGGTGATATTATTTGGTTAATTACATTTTAATGGAAATTCTTTTCTTTTATTTACCATTTTCATTCATTTTTATGATAAACATATTTCGACGATTATAAAAATCATCCTTGGTTCTTTATACCATGACGGTTTATTCCGTGACTCGATGATATTATTGGTTAATTACAAATTAAAGGATATTTTAACCCCCTTTTATTTTATTTCCTATTTTTCTCATTTGTTTACATTTGTAAATATCCTAGTCATAATTCATAATCATCCTTGGTTCTTTATACCATTTCGGTTTAATCCAAGTACGATGACAAACTTGACTAATCACAAAGAAATGAACTTAACATATTTAGTTCAAATCAAACATTTTACATTTTTATTTGTAAACTATGCTTTTCAAACTCGCAAATTCGACAACGAATATTACTAACACAATAGTAATTATTCCGAGTCATGCAAATCATACTTGCAAATGATTAATTACAAAAAATGGTTTTAAACAACCTTTTTACAACTAGGAGACGCCCCTTGGGTCGTCTTCTGACTCGCGCCTCAAGAGGCCGTCTGTTTTCATATTTTTAAACCTGGGCGGAGCCCTTTCCTTTGCCAATAGGCTCGCGCCCCAATGGGTCTGCCTGACACTGTTCTGTTTCCTTTTAGCATTTGTCTAGGACGATCCCGATTACGGTTAATCCGATTACATGATGGATCAGATTGACAAGCTTATGTTTTTGCACATTGTCATTTGACACCTTTTTTAAACAATGGATCGTGTTAGGCATCATGACCCGAATTTGGTAAATGGATATTTAATATCCGTTTTCACATACAAATCAATCTAAATCCATCTTCGACATCAATTTCATGCTACGTGCATAAACAGCCAACTTAGAAAATATTCACATGCTAGGTTAAGACTTTTGGATGCGCATTCATACATTTAAACCGTTTTATCAACTCTTGCACTTAAACAACCACGATCGATCAGTAGAGGCCTCTAACGCGGGCGGGATTGGGTGTCCGATTAAAGGCCTTCCCAATACGTACCTTTACCCCTTACTCAGAACCTTTGGATAGTGGATGGCCTTATCCATGGCGTACGAGAGTCATTTTAGGCATAGAATGCTAAAAGGGGGACGATTCCTTATCTTTAGTACCTATATCAAACACCGCTTTTTGCCTTGATTGACCTAGTTATAAAGTCGATTCGAACGGGTTCCAAGTATCCCACAAATACTTGGTGGCGATTCCGAACATCTGTGCATTGTTTCGAGACCTTTACCGAGACGAAACCGACCGATCTAAAGCGATCCAGTCGAAAGCATTTTTACGTCACCGAGTGTGGCTTTCCTACCGCTGCATGTCCACAATTTGGCTTGGCGTGTAGGTGGCCCGTCACTACGGACCGGTAGGCAGCTCGCGCCCGCAGACCGGCCTGTGGCCCCTGTCCACAATTTGGCTTGGCGTGCAGGTGGCCCGTAACTACAGACCGGTAGGCGGCTCGCGCCCGCAGACCGGCCTGTGGCCCATGTCCACAATTTCGCTTGGCGTGTAGGTGGCCCGTGACTACAGACCGGTAGGCAGCTCACGCACGCAGACCGGCCTGTGGCCCATGTCCATATCCCCTAGTCACATGTTACTAGTATAGCCACATTATAAATCATCCATCCTGCAATATCATTATTCATCACATACTATCATATATGAACTACTTCCCTTTTCCACCACATCATTCATCCTTCTCATAAACGTTTCCAATAATTCCAAACAACATATCATCCATCATATACATATAACAATTAGTAAACACATAGCGATCCCATGCCACTCCATAGCGACTTTACGATGTCTCCCAAGTCTTTGCATTAGCTCCTAACAACTCCTACCCGGGTTCATTTTATTTTGACTCTCTAGATTCATTGGGTTCATTAGTTACAGGTTCTAAAATCGTCGCTCTGATAACACTTTGTAACAAGCCTATACATCAAGTGCCTTACCAGGACCACCTAATGCATGAGAATGCTACCATCTCGGTTACTCGAAGCAATTTATATCAAATAGACCATAAAAGAACGTACTTTATTAGATAAGTTTAAGTGATTACATATAAAAACCATCTGTAAAGTAAAGTACATCCGTTCTAGAACCAAACTACAACTAAAGTAACAAAAGTATTATGACAACACAGCGGAAGACTACTACCAGACTCGTGGCAACTCCATCCCCAGCTAATCCCGCGCGTATCCATAGTATACCTGCTAGACAACTGCTCACCACCACCGAATGGATCGCCACAGTTTTTAAAACATTTAAACGGGGCCAGTTACCGACTACACAAAAATAATACAACAGATACAATACACAATCATCTAATCTCCATCATAACTCCACACTTCTGACTACATACTAAAGTGTGTAGTCTTGCCAGAATACCCATCGCAACAAGTATTACACACCACCAGTGGGGGACCGCAGCCAATCCCACCGAAGCTCCGCTTATCTCATTTGAGCGATAAACCATGTTCCTTAATGTGCACATCCCCTCTGTGGCAGGTTCCACGGAAGGCGAATCAAGGGCGTGAAGTGTAATACCCGTCCTTCTAGGGACCCGTTGACCTACCTTAGGGGCATGTGGTAGCTTTGGGAATTCGTGCAAGAGATGTCTCGTGTCGTGATAGGCCTTGGGATGAGGGGTACTCGATCTAGTCGAGGCTACTCAATCGAGTAGCTTAGGTTCTCGATCGAGTAGGAGCCACTCGATCGAGTGAGTTGGTTACTCGATCGAGTAGCGTCTTTACAGCGAGGGTTTATAATCGTGTTTTGATAGAATCGTAAATCATTTCCGCCTCCTTCCTTCAGACCTAGATGTTGCCTTTCCTCATTTCCTTCACCATAATTCCTTCCATAGGAGCCTTTGAGGATGCTTCTGCCTTGGGGATAGGTTTCTTGAGCTGGGTAGCGGTCTTGACATCAATATGCTATGTGTAGGTATATCATCATCATCATTATCTTTGTCATTGTTGTTTCTTGTAGGGTTGTGGTGATAGTAATAGGTGTTCGTACTGTTTGTATAGGGGTTTTGCTTGCTTGGTTGATGTCATGTGATTGAACAAGGAATCGCTACGGTTGGCTAAAGGTAGGTTCGCCTACTCAGTTTCTGTTGGTTGTTTAGTGTGTCAATTGTTGTATTGATTGCAGTGTCGGTATGATTAGATTGATTGTGGTGTTGGTTGATAGTGTGTTGTCTTATTTGGCGTGATTGTGATTATTGTACAACTGTCTCTGTTCTTCGGGGCGCGTCCCTGGCTGAATGGAGTCACGTGCGGGAGTGGCTTCACGCCCTTGATTCGCCCTCTGTGGAACCTGCCACAGGAGGGGATGTTCACATTAATGGTCATCGGTTTATCGCTCGGTTTAATGAGCGGGGATTTGGTGGGTACGGCTGCGGTCCCCCACTGGCAAGACTGGTCTAGTGGACAGTCGGTGACGGTGTTTGGCTGTTGTGGTTGTGGCTTGTGTGTGTGCTTGGTTGTGTTTGTGGTATATTGGTCGATGTTTTGTGTCTTGTCTCAGTTACTGACCTTGTGTGGTTTGTCTTGTTTATTTTGTTATGTCTGCCGTGATCCCTTATGGTGAGCAGTCGGTCTTTCAAGTGAGGTCTTTGATGATAGCTGGAGTCTTGGCAGGGATGGGTCTTTCACAAGTTACGACGGAGATAGTTCACATAAGGATGTTGAGTTGTATCTTTTGTATCAGTAGTTTTGGTTAGATCACTTCTAATAAATATAAATGTTCTTTTATCGACTTTTGATCATTGCTTCCTCGGGTAACCGAGATGGTAACGCCTTTATATGCTAGGAAAGGTCTGGTTAAGGCTCCTTCGTATGTGGGGGTGTTACAAAGTGGTATCAGAGCGACGATTTTGGAACCTGTAACAAATGAGCCTAATGAACATAGTGAGTCTAATAAAATGAACACGGTGTGTGTATTGGGAGCCCCAGCTGATGCTAGATTTTGGGTGAATAGGCGCCCTCATTTCAAAATCATGGCCCCATTATGCTTAAGCCAGTCACCGGGTATGGGGGTGTTGAGTCGCAATTATGTGCTTAATGTGTATAATGGTTATGCTATAATTATTTGTGATGAAGCTTCTGTTGAAGTTAGCATGTGTGTGATGATAATGAGAAACGTTAAGGTTTGTGCTCGAATAGAAGTGTGTGTGAAAAGAGTAGGAAGTGGTGAAATCGTTATAGTACGCGACAGTGTGTAGAATGTGGTGATGGTAGGGTTTGCTCCAAATAGTTGGTATTAGTAGTTGATATAAAGAGTTTGTGAGTCTTGTAAGTAGTAGTAATAATGATAGTTAGTAAGTTTTGAATTTGTCGTGATGGCTATCAAAGTAGAATCGGAATGGATGTGATAAGTGCATGATTGAACGCTTCCGCGATATGACAATTAAATTAAGTAAGTTAATTGTTAATTGTTGTGATAATGTTAGATTATTAGTAAGCTTGGCAGATAAAGAGTGGTTGAATGTTAGATATATGATTAGAGTGATGTGATTAGAAGTTATTTTGTTGAATTTACAATTGCATGATTAGAAGTAAAAGAAACATATTGAATAAAAGTATACGTGAGAAAGCTAAAAGTGTAGTCTCTTGGTTGCATAAATTATGGTTATAGGATGAAAATGAAAATTTGAATGAGGTAATGTAATTGTTAGATGATACGTTGTATTTGTGTAGTAGTAATACGATGTGAACGGGTGTGTTAATCTATGCCGATGTCCGAAATCGCTTTTGGAATCGACACGCGTTGCTATTTTTAGGAAGCTATGAGTGCCTACTAGACCGAGTAGACCTCATTTGATCTAGTATGAGTGCCTAGCCTTACTTGACCGAGTATGAGTGCCTACTAGACCGAGTAGACCTCATTTGATCTAGTTAGGAAGCTATTTTGTCGAGAAAGTTGAAATTTACTGCGAAAACTCGACCGAGTAGCTCCAACTCGATCGAGTGGAGGCCACTCGACCGAGTAACATACTTACTTGATCGAGTAAGCTTCTACAGTGCTGCGAAAACACGGGTTAATAAACCCTTTTCCTAACTCATTCTTCTTATTTTTTCTTCTATTTCGTAAACCCTAATTCCTAAATCTCTCTCAAAAACATTTGATTCTTGTTGGTTTGGTGCTTGGATTTGGCGATTTCCTTGCTTAAATTCGCTCCTTATTAATTGCTAATCAGCTAAGGTATGAATGATTACCTTATTTTGATGTTTTAATTAGTTAGACACATATAGGATGTTAGAAATTGTTGGAATATCGATTTATATGAATTAAATCTTGCTTCTAATTGCTGCAATGTGATCTAGATGCCTTCCTTTGATGAATATTGTTAATAGCCATACAAAAAAATCGACTCAAATTTGGGGTTTATGTGACTCAAAAATTCTAGGGTTTGAGATTTAAATTTTTTTTTTCATTGTCTTTTGGGTGAAAAAGGAAGAAAATTGGGTAATCTATGTGAATTTCCACTCAAAAATTTGTCTTAAAACTCCGTCTTAAAAGTGACCCAAACTGGAATTCGTCTCATGTTGTTGTGAAATTGGTTTGTATATGAAGATGTTTTGAAAATTTGAGTTCTAAAGGTAGTAGTAATAATGTGAATTCATGCTAAATATGTCAAATTTTTTACAGCTGTAGAGACCGTCTGATAACTGAAATTTGGAATTTTACTTGTAATTTGGGATTGTTGGTGATAGTGTGTATCTAGTGTTATATGTCATGAACAAACATGAATGCTTTCTATGTTTTTCGTGTTTATGTGGTGGTGTATTTAAATTATATGCTGAAACAGATGTTGAGACCGACAGTAGGGACCAGACAGAGCAAGAGGGGTGGGGCTTCAGAGCCCGAAGTGGGGGAAGGGAGTGGACCTGTAGTCTCGGCTGTGCCGGAATACCCGTCTGTGGTTTTCGTGGATCTTACAAAGAGGAAGAGGTTTGTGGCTTTGTAGGGTCGTAATATGAGACCAACCCGCTGTATCGACACAACCCTTTTGGATGACCTGGGTATTGAGACCGATGTGAAGCACATCTTTGAGACCTTGGGGATGACTAGGCTTTATCACCTTCGGAAACACTCGTATGCCTTTCTGACCCTTAAGTTCATGAGCTTGTTTAAATACGAGCCGGTGGAAAAAACTGTGGAGTTCCGTCTCATGAACACGAGTTTTATCTTGACCATGGACCTTTTTGCTTCTCACCTTGGCTTGGCCAAGCCTGCCAAGGGATCTTTCCGTGACATACCGACTGAGTGTGGGGTGTGTAGTCTTATGCCCTATATCCCCGGGAAATCAGTCCCCACTTCGAGTAGCATGTTGATTAATGACATTCAACATGTCACTTTGAAGACCTTTCTTCGTGCTTTGACGTGTCCTCTTTACGAGAAGAAGGATGTGAGTAAGTTGAAGTCAAATGAGTTGATTCTTTTGATGGCGTACCTTAACCCCGAGCGGACACAGAGAGTGGTTTTTAATGCCCCTGCCATGGTGTGTGCCAGCCTAGCTTTGATGGCCTCGTCTGACACTAGGTTCTTGAGTTGTGGTGCCATTGCCACACGTTTAGCTGAGAAGCTAACTTCCTTTGAGTCTTCACCGGCCTACACCCCTTTAGTCACCCCGGTACCTACCTTGGACAGAGCCTACTTCCTCGACCTGAAATGGTTGAGAACCTTGGAGGATGGCAGTTTAGCGTGGAGGGTGTGGGGCATGAGTTGGATGAGGATACCAGCTCTTGAGCACCTCCCACCGATAGAGCCTTTACCCGCAGCAGTTGTATTTGCCGATTATGACGAGGAGGAGGAGGAGGATGCGCGTCCTGCGAGGCAGACGTACTTCATCGACCCAGATATCCTCCGGGTCATGCCCGAGCCGAGGAAGGGGGAGAACGTGAGAGCTGAGGGGGATAGACCTAGAGTGGGGAAGGACCACACCGAGTGCGAGAGAGTGGCTGAGACTCAGCCACAGCAGCCGGTGCCACCACAGTATCCGTTTCCTGGCTACCCTTCTTTTGATACCCCGGAGACGCGTCAGAGCTACCTTACCGAGAGAGTGTCTTATACCTTGACACTCCGGAACCTACATGAGATGGCGTACGTTCAGGGTATTGGGGCCTCGGGACCTCATCCGGTTTGGTGGAGTGGAGTCGGGGACAGCAGCGGGGTTTTTCACTCCCACGGGTTGGATATGTCTACATGGGGAGAACCTCAGTTATACCCTTACGGTGGTTTGACCACTTGGTACGTGAGACCAGATGCTGGAGCTGGTGGTGATGCGGGTCTTGGTGCGTCAGGAGCGGGCACTTCGAGTGGTGGTGGAGATGAGGATGTCGTGATGGACGAGCAGCAGCAGGAGGAGTGATACTCCGTTTCTTTCTGTTATGTTTGTAGTTTATGATGGATACTAGTTTGTTTCGGTTGGTACTTTTTCGTAGTTGGTTTGTATCGGTGGCCATAATGCCGTACTTGCTTATTTCTGGACTTGTTTTACAGGATTTGTGGTCGGGTTATCATCCCGACTCGTACCTATGTGATCATATAACTTTTGTTTGGAATTATGAGCAATTTTGACCTGTGCCAACTCGATTGAGTGCCCCTCACTCCATCGAGTAGCTGCAGGTGTGTCTATTGGAGGGGTATTCTGATCTCGGGCTACTCGATCGAGTAGGTCCAGCTCGATCGAGTGCCTGACCAACTCGATCAAGTGTCACTGTTACAGACACTTTTCGAGATTTAAATTGTTCGAATGCATTTATTTTTTGGATGTTTCTATATTAGACATGGTTGTTGATGGTTAGTAAAAAGTATTCCACACCGCCAGTGGGGGACCGCATCCATTCCCACGTAAGCTCCGCTCATCTCATCTGAGCGATAAACCATGTTCCTTAATGTGCACATCCTCTCTGTGGCGGGTTCCACGGAGGGCGAATCAAGGGTGTGAAGCCACTCACGCAAGTGACTCCACTCAGCCGGGGACGCACCTCGAGAACCACAGACAGTTATACAATGAATTATCCAACAACAACTCCAACACCAACCCAACATGTTATAGATCACAACAACATCAAACAAACATCAACCACAACCATGTAACCAATAATTGAGAAGGAAATCCGACATGGAAAAGCAATCACCAAGATCATCACAATCCGCTTGTTTAGGTATTTTTACCCAAGTTGATTAATTAGGCTCAATGTAGTCTTACTCGTTGGTTGATTGTATGTTTGTTCATATGTTGATATTTAAAAAAAGAAATAAAGCACGTAATGTAAATTGACACGTGAGATTTGGCGACGTGAAAAACCCAATGTGGGAACAACCGCAGGAGGGACGGTACCCTGGCAATTATTGCACTATACTTGAATAGGAGGATGATTACAATAGCGACGTAAAGCTAATCCTGTTGGCCCTAGGCATGTGGCCTGCAAGATCTTGGATGGATATATATTTGAGTATAATTTGCTAATGCCGTGGTGCTGATGTGCTCTTGAATGTGATTGTGTGAATGTATGAATGTCCTTCTTGATTTGCTTCCTTGGCTATTTATAGGGTGAGAACCCTAGATATGTCCTACTTTGATTATGGAAAGGGAATATAATTTCCATAAGAACTCTTTCCATACTTGGCCGCCTTCCCCGATTCTCCCTGATCTCCCTAACTTCTCCCTAACTTCTCTTTCCTTAATCCGGACGCCTTCTATGATGGGCTCCTGATCTTCCTTTAGCCCGTTTACCCTTTCTCCCAATTTCGGGGTCCCTTTCTCCTTGTCACTCCTCCCTTAGCCTTTTATTTCTTGTGAAGTACGCTTCAAGGTGTTGAGCAAGGAATTTACGTAACCGAATGCTAAAAACCCTAAGCCGTCTTTTACACTCCTTCCCATGCAATCCATCATGTCAGCCGCCTTATTCCTCTTTTCTCGCACCCTACTCCCCCTCTCCTCTTTATAACTCCAACCTCCACCTTCCACTTTTATTAATCCCAAATCATTTCAAAAATATTCTTCTCTCTTAAACCCTCGACCTTCCTTCTTTATTTCTTGCCAGCTTCACTGTTCCTCTTCCTCCGTCTCTTTCACCAGGTATTTCTCCCTCTTTCCTTCTTTTAATTTCCATTTTCTCTCTCCACCATGGGTAAAACTCGACAATCTTCATCAACCTCCACACCCTCCGACCGTAATCTCGACCCAAACTTTCCTTCTCGGGAACTTTTTAAGCACCCCCACGACTGTGACTCCGCCTTGGCTCCGGCTGACATTCCCACGATCAAGAATCTGCTTGGTCTTGGTGACGGGGTGGACATCGCCATCCCTGAACCGGGACAGAAAGCTGACGCACTCCGTCCAGGATGGGTTAGTTTTTATTTGTACCCATTCAGATACGGCCTCCGTTTCCCTTTTCCTAAGCTTATCCAAGACTTCATTTTTACCAACAACTTCACCATGGCACAAATTTCTGCTGCCATTTGGAGGATTCTTCTCTATGCTGTGGCCGCTGGTCAGAATACTGGTAAACCTGTCACCCTGGGCGATCTTTCCCATATGTACAACATCAGATCCCTGGGCAGGAGTCAATTCTCATTCCGGGGCCGTGGAGAGGCTCCCTTCAAACACGTGTTCAAATCTCGTGATGAGAAATGGTTTGAGGACTTCTTCTATATGAGGAAGGACTCCATCCAGCCTCTTGCAGATTACATCTTCGAGAAATGGGTTCTAACTTCGAGTAAGTAGCCTTCCTGTCACCTGATTTATTTTATCTCGCCGCTTACTAGCTTACTTCATCGTCTTCGTGCAGGCCCCTGTGACCTGACCCGCATTGATGCCAAGATCCCTGCCTGTAGCAAACTGTTTAGCATCTCCGAATTTGAGAGAAAGTTCCCAGACCTGCTCCCTGGGTTTTCACCTGCTTCCTCCTCCAATCCTCCTCAATCGGCTCACAGTATGTCTTTTGGTAAGGCTTCTACAACCGTTTTAATTTGCATGCTATTCCTCCTGATGTTTTAAGTATCCCGTCAATGCGAGACTATATCTCGCTATGGGTTCAAAAGTTGATCAATTAGAAATCATCCTCCAAGCGCCAAAAGAAAGAGACCTTCGCCACCGATGTGGTGGCCTCTACCTTCAAGAGGAGTGCTCCTGCCGCTTCTTCCTTCCGACTCCTCCCACATTTTCCGATTCTGCGCACGCGAGCCCTTGGAGGTTGACCCGTTGTCTCGTCATCCGCCTACTCCTCCTGCCAGTCCTCGTGCTTCATCCAGCGGAGGTATTACTGCTCATTTTCCAGAGGGTTTCGGGAATGTGGACAAGGTGCTATACTGGCCGGAGATTGACCAGCTACTCTTCCCTCCTCTGAAGGAGATATTTTCAGAGTTCTCCCTAGAGGAGATTGCTGAGAACGACGTGCACAATGCCTTCATGGTAAATACTCTTAACTTTCTACCTGTTCGTTTGCTTTTGCTTAGTTTCCTCTTGCTGACTTCTGACTTTCTTGCTCCAGACCCTCCAGTCTGCACCCTATAATAGGAAGATGATCAACATAGTGCAAACCACTAGCCGTGCTACCAACGTCAAGAACCAGGAGCTGAAGGGGACTATTGCTGATTTGGCGCGCAGGCCGGTTGATCGAAGGAGCGTGTGGTGGAGTGAAGACCGAGCTTGTCACCAAGAAGAAGTCAAGGAGGGGGCCGATCACCGTGGCTCGTACTCAAGCGGTGTGCAGCACTTTCTCTGACTCCCTCAAGCGCTCTGATGAGAAGATCAGCGAGCTGATCTCCTTGGCCACCAACGTCATTGCCTATGCTACCTGGCGGGGAAAAATTGCGGAAAGCGTGCTGCCCTTGAGGAGGCTCCCACCCAGCAAGCTATAGAGGAAGAGGAGAAGCAGTTGGAGATGCTCTACCCCACCCAACCTGATCTGAGTGCGCTGATGCCTGAAGTTGAGGAGGTGAATTCTCCTGCATTGGCTGAGCAAGCTGTTGGGGATGGCGCTGGAATGTCCCAGGACGCTGCTGACGGAACTCAGGAAGCTATGGCAGTAGAGGATGTGCAAGCTGGTGCGGTACCTGAAACGGGAGGTCAGCAGGCAGAGGAGATGCCAGAGGTGGAGGTCATTAATATGACCGATAATTAAGTATTTAGACCAGCCTGGTCAGCCTGAAAAGGCTGATCCAGACTAAGCTAGCTGTCGTGTCAGCCGGATGGCTGATTTTGGCGTATGCCGCCGTTTTTAGACTACTTAACCTTGTTCATGACACAAGGTGTGTTCATCACACTTAAAGGCAGCAGGGGCGTAATTTAGGCAAGTTTATCGTCGTTCTAGGACCAATGGGACGTTACAGGATTCTGGTAGCGCAGATATCCCTACATTCCATGTTCGTGTACATGCATGCTGGGGCCCTGATTAATTGCGATTAGTGCGAGCTACGTCCAGGGGGTGGTATCAGGGGTAGCTGGATAAGCGTATTTAGCTGTCAACCAGGCTCCCTTTCGTATGTTTCACAGTCCGCCTGGTGAGGGTGCTCCTTTTGGAGAAAATAGGTTAGGCATGTTGGAGTGCCGTGTGCCTTGTAACCCTGCGTTGGCAGTTGACAGTCCTGCTAGACATCCTTTCAAAGTACCATAGACACTAGGATTCAGAGTGATGTACTTAGAGTAGCCTGAAAATAAGAAAATCTATTAAAATGATGTGAAGTACCTGTCGCCATCTCATGGGATACCAGAGCAATTGTGGTCCCAAGACGCTGCTAGACCACACCATCTAATAGTAGTTTAATGTTTTGAAAGACCTAGAGACACCAGAAATAAAAGTGAAATTGGCAGTATGCCTACTACCGGATTTTTATTTTAACTTTTAAAAGTGATTTGGCTTTTCATAACACATCATTCTGAAAGCTAAAGTCTACTTATTATTAAAAGGAATATCTCTTCAGGTGAAGTATGTTCCATGGGCGTTGTATGATTTGACCGTCCATAGTCATCAGTCTGTATGCACCATGGCCAACAACTCCTTCTACCTGGTATGGTCCTTCCCATTTGTAGGCGAATTTGCCTGCTTTTCGATTCTTGGTGTTTTGGAACACTTCTCGGAGAACCAGGTCTCCTACCTCCAGGAGCATGACTTTCACATTCTTGTTATAACTCCTGGACACTAACTGTTTGTAGGCAGCCAGACGGATTTTTGCGCTTGCTCGCAGCTCGCCGATTGTGTCCAGGCTTCTGATCATCTCTGTATTGTTTAGTTCCCCTGTCATATTTTCATACATGTGAGTGGGAACTAGAACTTCTGACGGAATAACTGCTTCTGCGCCAAACACCAGGCTGAAGGGTGTTTGACCTGTTGCTATCTTTGGTGTCGTTCTGTCTAACCATTACCCTAGTGGCAATTCATCTGCCCACTTTTCTCCTAACTCCTGTAACCTCCTTCTTAGATTATCCATGATGATTTTGTTGCTGGATTCAGCTTGCCCGTTGGACTTTGGAGTCCTGCAAACGATGTTTCGTTTTATAAACGAAATGACCTGTTTATCTTTTACTTCTGTAAATGCTTCTACCTCTATCCACTTGGAGAAGTAATCTGTCATTGCCAGCATCCAGGTTCTGTTTCCTGTGGCTCGTGGCAGAGGTCCTACTTTGTCCATGCCCCATGCCATGAATGGCCAGGAAGAAATGATACGGTGCAAGGGTTCTGCCAGCGGATGGATCATTGGTGCTGAGCGCTAGCAGGCGTCACATTTGCGTGCGTATTCTGCTGCGTATGCCTTCATTGTAGGCCAATAGTATCCCTGTCTGAGGTCTTTATTTTCCAGACTCTTGCCCCTTGCATGGTTTCCACATTCGCCTCTGTGGAGAGCATGTAATATAGTTTGAGCTTCTTTCTTGTCCAGGCACCGTAAGTAGGGGCCTGCTAGTGACTTTCTGAATAATATATCATCAATGAGTATAAAACTGGAAGCCCTTACTTTGAAAGCTCTCACTTCTTTCTTGTCGTCTAGCAGCTTATTATGACGTAGCCAGTCTAGGTAAGGTGTACGCCAATCCCAGTCATCTGCCTGCTTAGATGTTTGATCAGGTGACTGTGAGCTCTTACCTTCCTCTATAACTGCCTGGGTTCCTTCTCCATTCTGTGGATCCTCCAGTTCTCCTTTGTCTACTTCATCTGCCTTTTAGATAGAAGGCTTCAGC